>NW_027362771.1:480371027-481783527 GCF_046119375.1 Phyllobates terribilis
CTGACCTGGACGTGGTGACCCTGAATGTGAGGAAGGAAGCCTATGAGGGATCTCTCTACTGCCCAAAGCTCCTTTATGTTTGAGGATGCCCCCATCTCGTGGTATGTCCAGTGACCCTGTATTGAGAGCTCTGCCAGATGACCCCCCCATCCGGAACTGCTCGCATCGGTCGTAATCACCCGATCGACTGGTCTGGACCACTGTACGCCTGAGGTTAGATTTCCCCTGTCTGTCCACCACAAAAGGGAATCTACAGCTTCTGGGGAGAGAGAGAACTTGCTTTCTAAATGCCCGTTGAAGGACCTCTGCGCTGACAGGACCTCCCACTGAAGAAGTCTCATATGCCCCTGAGCCCATTTGACTGCTGGGAGACAGGCCGTCATAGAGTCCAGGAGGGACATTGCCTCTCTTAGGGACATCACTGGAGATCGCATGGCTTTCAAGACTAAAACGAGCAATTTGCGGACCTTGTCTTCTGGGAGGAAGCAGGCTTGGAGATGAGAGTCTAGGATTAGACCTAGGAAGGTCTGAGTCCTTGAGGGGGTTAGTTTTGACTTTTGGGAATTTACCAACCACCCTAGCTGATGCAACACTGTCGTGACTTCTAGAAGTTGACTGGAGCAGTGGACTTCTGATTTCCCTACTATTAAGAAATCGTCTAAATAGGGCACGATCACTACGTTCTTGATTCGTAGAAAGGCTGTTACTTCCGCTATTAGTTTTGTAAATATTCTTGGGGCTATGGAGAGGCCGAAGGGTAGGGCAGCAAACTGAAAATGCCTCAGCTCTTCCTGAATGAACAGGGCTACTCTCAGATACTTCTGGTAGTCTGGATGAATTGGGACGTGATAATATGCATCCTTCAAGTCTATTACTGCCATAAAGCAATTGTGGTGTAAGAGCTTCACAGCCGAGCTCACTGACTCCATCTTGAAGGTCTGATTTTCTATTAACTGGTTCAGACTCCTGAGGTTGATGATGGTCCTTAGGGACCCGTTATTTTTTTTTATCATGAACAGAGGGGAATAGAATCCCTTCCCTCTTTGTGGTATCGGCACTTCGAGAAGGACTCGTTTCCTTACTAGCTCTAATATCTCTGCTTCCAGTGTTATCTGTTCTTCCTGGACCTTCCAACTGGGGGTAACCACAGAGGTCCGACAAGGGATCTGGCTGAACCGTATCTTCAGGCCACCACTTACAATGTTCAAAATTCAGGGGTTTGCTGTAATTACTTTCCAAGCTGGAAAAAAGTGGGAAAGCCTCCCCCCCAACCTCCGGCATGGCATCATTGGGAGGATCTCTTTGTATTTGAGGACAGCCAAACATATAGCCAGACTCCTTTTTGGACTTGGTCTCCCATCTTCTCCTGTCTCCTGGAGGGCGACCCCGATTAAATTTCCTCCTCCGAAAACCAAACCTTTTTGAGTCCCCTGGAAATCCTGGGAACCCTTTGTTTTTATCGCCCGCCTTTGCTAAAAGGTCTTCCAACTTTTGGCCAAACAGGAGTCTACCATCACACGGGAGGGAACACAATTTATGCTTTGACTGTAGGTCCCCTGGGCAACCTTTGAGCTACAAGGCCCGTCTGGCAGCATTAGATAGACCTGCTGCTCTAGCCGAAAGCCTGACAGTCTGCTGAAGAGTCCGCCAGGAAGGCCGATGCTGCCTGCATTAGGGGTAGATTTGAAAGGATTCTATCCCTAGAGACCTTTTTATCCTTAAGCTGGTCCGCTACCGCTGGCTTCAGGCCTCCTGCTGCAGCTTCCCAAGTATGACGCAGAAAGGAGTCAGCCTTTTTATCAAGGGCATCTTTTAGGACGCCTGAGTCCTCCAAGGGCAGGGAAGATTTTTTGGACCTGGCTACAGTCCCGTCAACTTTGGGGATCTTATCCCAAGGCTCAGAGTCCATCTCTTCGAAGGGGTACCTTCTTTTAGAGAAGGAGGGTAAGGCCCCTGATCTTTCTGGTCTCTTCCACTCTCGGTCAATGAGGCCCTGAATTTTAGTGTTTACTGGAAAGGAGCGTCTCTTTCTTTCTCCAAGGCCCGCAAACATAACGTCTTCCCGGGATTTGGATGCTTTCTCCTCCCCCAGACCCATGGTTGATCTGACTGCTCTAACCAGTCTGTCCGTACTCTCAATGGGAAAACAGGGTCTACCGTTATCCCATGAGGAAGAGGATGATGAATCACTCAGCCACAGATCCTCAGACTGGGAGGAATCAGAGTTGGAGGAGACATCTCTATGGGATCTTTTCTTCCCTCTAAGCAACCCCTTCAGGGACCCCTGAACCTCTGCGTGGACTATAGACTTTAAATTAGATGCGAAATCCAGGGAATTTTCTGCTATAGTTTTATCAATGCAGTTCGGGCAAAGCGGCTTTTGCCAATCTATGGGAAGGGAAGTTTGGCATAGGGCACACATTCTGTGCTTTTGCTTTGCGCTACTCTTCTTAGGCTCCTATAAAAGGAAGCACATAAGAGACTTCCCATTACTAAAAGGTGACATTCATGAAGATCACTCACCCCTGGAAGTCACAAACGGGTACCGGATTCAGAGGCTGTAGCGGTACCAATGATTCCTTTCTGGATGGACCAGAGGCGCTTGACACCTTGCTCCTGTGGCTGCCACTGCGATTGCTCGAGCGGCTGTCGGTGTGAGAGGCATCCCTCTGCTTCTTCCGTTGCTGAGGGGGGGGGGGGGGGGGTTAGCTGCTGCTCTTGGCTATCCTGGTCAGCCATGCTTCAGAAGCGTACCACGCTTTCAGGATAACCCCCTCCTCCTAAAATAGGGCCATCCAGCACCTCCTCCGGTTCATGGGCCCTCCCCCCTTCCCAGGCCAGAGCTCCATCGAAAAAAACCGGCCTGGAACGCTTCACAGGGCGCCGCCATCTTGGATCGGGCGCCGCCTCCTGACGTCATCTGGCACGCCTCTCCCAGCGTGCCCCGCGCTGTGACGTCAGACGCGTCATACCTGGAAGTTACTGCGCGGCCGGCAGAAGCGGCAGGGGGAGGGCGGCGCAGCGGTCTACGGGAGGACGGAGGACCCCAGGGGAGCTGTGGACGGCGCTTCTGGAGACTGGAACCCGGTGCACAGGCCAGTGCCCGCTCTTCCACACCGGAACAGCCCCAGGTAAGTCTTCTTTCTTCCAGACAGGTTCCCCATCAAGGTCAGGAAACCAACTGAAGCGAGGGAGAGGTACCGCCCTTTTATTTCAGACGGTTTCCTGTCCTTGGTGGGGCGGATCCCTCTCTCCAGGTGTGCTGTCATGGGTGAGGGGAAAAAATGGACTGCATGGTCGAGTCGCCAGAAGAAAGTCATTACTGCGCAAATGCCACAAAGTATCTCGCCTACAATATGACAAACAGCACAGAGACAAGCCTCAAAACTTCTGGCACAAGGAATTTGGAGTGATGAGACCAAAATTTAACTTTTTGGCCACAACCATAAACGTTACATTTGGAGAGAGGTCAACAAGGCCTATGATGAAAGGAACACCATTCCTACAGTAAAGCACGGAGGTGGATCGCTGATGTTTTGGGGATGTGTGAGCTACAAAGGCACAGGAAACTTGATAATAATTGAAGGAAAGATGAATGCAGCACGCTATCAGCAAATACTGGAGGCAAATTTGCACTCATCAGCCCGGAAGCTGCACATGGGACATACTTGGACGTTGCAACATGACAACGATCCAAACCACAAGGCCAAGTCGACCTGTCTTTGGCTACAGCAGAACAGAGTGAAGGTTCTGGAGTGGCTATATCAGTCTCCTGACCTCAATATCATTGAGCCACTCTGGGGAGATCTCAAGCCCGCAGTTCATGCTAGACTGCCCAGTAATTTACAGGAATGGAGGCTTTTTGCCAAGAAGAATGGGCAGCTTTACCATCTGAGAAATTAAAGAACCTCATCTACAACTACAACAAAAGACTTCTAGCTGTCATTGATGTTAGAGGGGGCAATACACGGAATTAAGAACTGGGGCATGTGAACTTTTGATCCGGGTCATTTGGATGTTTTTGGTTGTAATTAAGATTAAGATTTAAAAAGAGAAAACACAGTAGTTTGACAATAAATGGCTTCACCCAACCAATAACCATGAGTGGAGAAAAAGTTTTTTTTGTTGTCATTCATATTCTCTGTACAGGTTTGAGTGGTAGAACCTCTGTGCTTTGGTGCAAGGAGGGACCAGAGGGGAGTGAGTAAGTGCCTACTCGGCCTGACCAAGGTCGCACGGCGGCTCAATCGACTCCGTGAATCAGGGAGGGACCGAACAGGGGGACCAGGTGCCACTCTGGGACCTACATTGTGAGAGAGCAGGTGACTCCCACGGGTCAGATGGCAGGAACTGACCGGTACAGCGGATGCGCACGGCAGGAAGGCTGACGGGTGGTCCGGATAGATAAGCAGGCTGGTTCAGCAGATAGCCAGACGGGTACTCCGGGTAGGCAAGCTGGCGGGCAAGACAGGTAACAGGCAGGTGCTTCCAGGTAGGCAGGCTAGTGAGCACGGCAGGTAACTGGCAGGCAGACTGTCGAGCAGGACTGACAGGCAGACTGGCGGGCAGGACTGACAGGCAGCGGGACCTGAGGGCTGAAGCAAGTGTTAGCACACAGAACAACAACCTTGCACAGGCACCTCCATATTGGAGGAGGTGCTTTAAAAGGGAGGGAGCGCGCGCGCGCACCCTAAGCACAGTGCCCGGGAAGTGCGTGCCACAGTAGCTACAGGACAGGAGCCGGAAGACGCCGAACCAGGGCCGTGGCGGTGACGGGAACGGCGTCTCTGTCTGCCCGGCAGGAGGCAGAGAAACCGATGCTACACTCTGAAACAAGGCCAAGAAAGGAAAAATGCTGTCGGGGTGTGTTAACTTTTGAGCACAACTGTAATATATATATATATAATAAATAAATGTACATAGATGGAAGGGTCTTACAGAAGTTAAAGGCAAGAGGTGAACCATATTCTCAAAAGGTAAAGGCTGATATTTTTGGCTACAAATTACAGAAAAGGCTGTTATCAAATAATAAAACATATTAACATTTTGATTAATAAACATGTAAATATATGTAGAACTGTTCACAGCTGTCATGTGGTCCAAGCTATGATATATTCCTAATACACTGCTTTACACTTGTGTAAATATTTCTCAAGGTCGATATAACTCTATGCCAAGTTTCTGAAAGAAAAAAGGGGATAAATTAAATGTTTTATGAACGTCCGTCACTGTTACATTCTTAACCTATTCTGCATACATTAGCTAAAGCCATCATCTCTTAAAGCACAGATCAGTCACACACTGCAGAGCGTCATCAGTGTGCAAATATACAGTTTATGTCCCATGTACAGTAGCTATTAATTCTCATATTATTCAGTTGCATTTCTTTTAGGCTAGGGTCACACAACCATTTTTTCTCTCATCCATTGTGCTAACTTCACACTAATCAGAGTGTGATCAGAGTGTGATCAGATGGGAAAAAAAATTCTTCATCTTCTCCATTCCGTCAGTCCATCAAAATCGCAGCACACTCAGATGTCATCCGAGTGCAGTCCAATGTTTTACATAGACTAATTGACTTGCATGTCGGAGTGTGATCCAAATGGCAGATGCAAATCGGGCAGGCTATGATTTTTTTCCTTGGACAGACTCTGTCCAAGGGAAAAAATCAGACATGTGCACTGCCCCATAGACTAACCTTGATCCGAGTGCGACCCGGTATTTTGTTGGATTGAACTAGAACCAAAAATAAGGACGTCTGCACAAGCCCTTAGAGTGGATAGTGTGGATACATATCTAGGCTTGGGCGTTACAGCAAGACAACTTATTCAGGGTTGTCAACTGTCCAGAAATTCCTGGACAGCCCACAGAAAGAGGGCATTTTTTTGCACTTTTCGAAAAAAAAAATTTTTTGATCTATTGATCTATCAGTGACTTTTTTATTTTTTTTTTTTTATTTTTTTTTTTAAAGCTACAGGAGCATGTACAGATTATTGTGATTGTTATTTTGCAGTTCACAGTGGTTGCTGCTAATGTGTTCATATCAGAATTCTGGGCTATAGACACATTATTTAAAATCTTAATTATGCATTATGGTTTTCCATTTTGTCTGTAAAAAATGTTGGCTGTCAGTGAATTTTTTTTAAAGTTGTAAAACAAAACAATAAAAAGAGGACAACTCATCCAACAGATTAGTATTCAAAATAGATGTACCCATAAAAGAGGGTGTTCACCTTTTAAGGCCATCAGTATTTGGTCAGTATTTTTTCTCAGGCATGGAAGCCAAAACCAGGTGAGGAACAATCAGAGAAAAGGTATAATAGAAACAAGTCACCAATTCTGCATTTATCACCCACTCCTGAGAAAAAATACTGACTGAATACTGACCAAATACTGATAGTGGGGCTGTGGCCTTAATGTGTTTCTCACCTTGTTATGGCTTATAACTGCTAATGTCTGGCATCTCCCGCTGCGTCTTCCTTTCTACACAGGAGTGTTGGATGGTTCACCAAACATAGTAGGTAAGTAGAAAAGAGATTAAATTGGTGCGGTCACTCCAATAGAATGTAGTATCCGCCCAGAGGTAGGATAAATGATGATTCCCACAGGTTTCAAGACACTGTACAAATAAAATAGGATTTTTTACCTCTTGACTGATACTACATTCTGTTGAAGGGACAGCGCCAATTTAGCATCTGTCTCTTACTACATGCTAAGGCTATGTTCACATATCCAGTAATCATCACTTAGAACGGATCCAGCAGCAATCCAGTAACAAAAAAAGTTGTGCAGACAACTTTTTTGTCCAGCTAAAAAATATGATTTCAACAGGATTCGTTTTTTTAACACTGAAGTCTATGGAAAACTGATCTGTTAATTAGCCATCCATTTGAAAAGGATCCGTTTTTTTGCTTACTTTATCAGTTTCAATTGGAACAAAACCAATGGCTATTTAACTGATCAGTTTTCCATGGACTTCAATGTTAAAAAAACGGATCAAGTTGAAATCAGTTTTTTTTAGCTGGATAAAAAAAGTTGTGTCTGCACAACTTTTTTGTTAATGGATTGCTGCTGGATCTGTTCTAAGTGATGATTACTGGACATGTGAACTTAGCCTTACCTACTGTTGAACGTAGTCCTTAACAAAAAGAAATTAAAAAAGCAAGTTGGCAGCCTTGTACACAAAGAAAAAAAGGCTTAATTCTAAAAAGTGGAAGAAGGGTCCACGAGGACTGGGCTCCAGCAAAAATGAGAAAACGTTAAAACATAACTTGCATTATGCAATTAAAAACATGGTGAGAAAAAGTAAAAAAGATAAAAAAAGAGTAAGGATCCATAAGCTTACGCGTTTCGGGTTAGCAACCTTTATTCACAGCTATAAGGGTTGTGAACCTGAAACGCAAAGGCTTATGGATCCTTAATCTTTTTTAGCTTTTTTCCTTTTTCTTACTATGTTTTTAATTGCACAGTAAAAGTGAAGAAAAAGCAAAAAAGATAAAAAAGATTAGGGATCCATAAGCTTACGCGTTTCTGGTTTGCAACCCTTATTCATAGCTGTGAATAAAGTTTGCTAACCTGAAACACATAAGCTTATGGATCCTTAATTTTTTTTTTATCGTTTTTGCTTTTTCTTACCATATTTTTAAATTGCACAGTAAAAGTTATTCTTTAACATTTTCTCATTGGTGCTGGAGCCCATTCCTCATGGACCCTTCTCTCCCATTTCTGACCTGGACACCAGCCTGGTGTGTTCCTATACTCCTTGCACCACATCCTGACCAAACATGGTCTACCAGGGTTCCTATGTGAATACGAGTGGTTTTCACACAATTGTCCTCCTTGGAAGGTGAGCCGATTATCATTTTTTCTCCTTTCCTTAATTCCGAGGAGACCTTGTTGCACGAGAACCAGGTCAGATGGCTCTATTCCAGCACCCAGCAACTAATTAATGCGTTAGATGATATCAATAACTGTCACAGTATAAGGTGACATCATTGCAGCTCCCGGGTTGAGTATTGGCTTGAAAAAACAAACCTTTTCCTGGCTGACATACAGCGTTTGGCCTCAGTCACACTGGAATATGGAACAGGATCACGTTCCGCTGCACTCAACACCTGGCACCCTTTCTCTAGTTGCCAGTAGACAGTGCGCTAGCCCCGACCAGGCTGCTTTACACTACCAAGCCGTAAAATAATATTGATAGAACAAGAAGAAGCCGTGTCATAGGTTGCAGACTCCTCAGCAGGAGCGAGGTAATCACTTACTGTCTGCACGCACCCACCCAAAGCCCGCTTCTCTTGTAACATTTGATGTCCTGTTCTCCCTATGAAGCAGACTGCTCCAGGAATACAGCGTGCTCAGTTTATCAATGAATGAGTTTTAAATAGTCAAAAAAAGCTTCGCTTCTCCCCCCCTTCTCCTGCCTTATCGCTCTCTGAGGCCAAAGGAAAGAGCTGCTTTGTGACAGGACATTCTTCTTAGTGCAGAACAAATGGGATCAGCAATGCTAAGTGACACCACTTTGCCTCGCTCTATAACTACCGACCCAGCTGGGAGAGGATGTCCCCTTGGGAAAAGAGGAACCATGGTGATGGATGGGCGCCCCAATCACTGCCACGGGGAAATGGAGCACCTAGCACCGAAATGCATTATGGGTCACCAAAGACTAGAAGTTGATCTTAGAAATTAAAATTTGCTCAGTTTGTGTTTGTAGCACAGAAGGTTAATCGTTTTCCATGCAAACTGGATTCTTTGATACAATGATGGCAACAAGTACTGGGGGGGTCACATAAAGTCAGCTTTTGGGGGGGAACACATGGGCTAAGTATAAAATAACAGATACCATAGGACAATATCCAAACACACAAATACTATAAAGTCCCTAGCGCTTGAAATTCATCACATGTAGGAATTTCCTTGTCTTACATCTACATCCATACTGCACCTTGCTAGAATGACTGACACAGCTGGGTCTCCTATTTCAAGAACCACATGACACAATGGAGCAAAGCAGCAGGACATAAAAGTGAATGTAATTTACAATTCCTAATATATGTTAATGTAGAGCTTATTCACAATATTGTTCTTCCTTAAGGTGGCCACATACATTACATTAATGTTGACATAACCCACCAATTTCAACCAACCATTTAAAGTATATGGAAGGTGTATTGCGGGGTCCTGACATTTCTCCATTGACACATTGATGTCAGTGGAAAGAAGTATTGGACTGATGGATTTTAACATTATTTTTGGCTTTTAGGAGAGATAAACCATCACTTAAGTCTTGCAGTACTGAATGCATATGGGCTAGAAAATGGGGCAGGAGGAACAGTTGTCAACTGAGTGAGCGTTTAGCAGAAAGATGTCTAATATGTATGGCAAAACTTTTACTTTTCTTTCACAAAACCTGATAAAACTAATTTATTGATGAATCCTATTGACTTCAGCAGCATTTTACAATAAGAGAAAATGCATCACTTCCATGTGATTAGTTCTCTCGGCTTACCCCAGCTTCATCATTAATGGGTTTCTTGTGATAACTTTTGATCCCATATCATCAAAAGTAAATAATTTGGATTGATATATTGAAAAATCCTAAAAGTACAAGTCATAGGCAGAACTTTATTCTCCTGGAAGCAAGTATAGGCACCTATATACAACAAATACAGGGAAGATCTTTTTATACCTGCAAACCCTAGTTTTTCTAAAGAAAGGTAAATTTATATTATGATGACCCCATTGGCCATAAAGTGGAAAAGTATCCTTTCTAATGCCTGCTGGCTATCAGATACATCCATCGATCATCGTTTTACATTACTACCAGTAACCCTATATATCGCAATTTACAAAGAAGATATCTGATTCTTTCTTAAATCTACCCACACCTTCAGTCATTAACAAATCCTGTGGAAGCAGGTACATAACTTTAGGATGCAACCAGCTTTACAACTTAGGCCACTGCCCCACTATCAGTATTTGGTTCAGTATTTTTTCTCAGGAGTGGGAGCCAAAACCAGGAGTGGGTGATAAATCCAGGAGTGGGTGATAAATGCACAATTGGTGACTTGTTTCTATTATACCTTTTCTCTGATTGTTCCTCACCTGGTTCTGGCTCCCACTCCTGAGAAAAAATACTGACCGAATACTGACCCAATACTGATAGTGGGGCCGTGGTCTTAGATGAAATTACACTTCCTTTAACCATAAGCAATTCAATGTTAGGACTGGGAAAATAATCATTTATTTTATAAGGGCCATATACATATTTATATAAAGTTATCCTATACCCCTCTGCTTTTTCTTCTTTAGGGTAAATACTTTTAGTCTTGCTAAGCAATAACTAAGAATCTCCATACATCTTATACGTATGGTTGCCCTTCTTCCAACTCTTTTCAGCTCTCTGAAATCTTTTTGACTGGTGCCCAAAACTGGAGTGCCTGCTCACAATATGGTCACACAAGTGGTTAAATGCACTCTTTTCAAGACACTATGCCCTTCCTAAAAAAATACATTATATTGTTGGCTTTTGATGCAGCAGACTGGCATTATGATCAACAATTGCTCCCAAAGCCTTCTCCATTATACACTCACCCAACAGCGATCCATTCAGGGTATAAGTAACATGCTTCTTTTCTGCCTTAAAATATATATCTTAGCCATTTTGCTGTTCATTTAGTTAATTTATTCAGGTCACCTAACAGGGATATAAGATTCTGTATGGCATCTACAACTACAAAGCTTTGTGTCATCTAAGTATACAGGAAGAGAAATATGAAGTGCAAATTTTGCATCAATTAAAACCATTATATATATCACTCATGATATATTCACAAGCAGATTTATTGCAGACATTTTTGAGACTGAGAATCAGTACCATACATCTTAGGGCTGTTTCTGCAGCAAGCACGTGGATTTTTTCCCAAACCCCCTGTTTAGATTAATGGAACGCTTGAAGAAATGTTTGCAACAAATCTGAATTTACCCAAAATGATCTTTGTGCCTCCTCCAACGTTTGATTCCTGAATTCTCTACTAATTTTGCCTACTTTTATAATAAGGGCACCAAACACACCATTCTGGGTTTGCTATATAAAATAGGAAGAGGAAAAGTTTGGCACATCCATCCCATCAAATTAAAGTCCTTTATTAGAATTCCATTAAAATGAGTGGATCCATACAAAAAATATGACAAATCTGATGCATTTCAAACCTTGTTAGAACTAATAATCAACTATGCTAAACCTTTGTTATTTAGAAGCTTTTCTTGAGAGCCCTTCATTATAATCCCCTTTGACAGATCTTGGATTCAACAGTTTATAGTTTACAAGAAAACCTCTATTTACAAACAACATAAAGTATCATTTGCACATGGACACATCTGATGCCAAAATACAAAATATCACCACGAGTAACGCCATAACTCATAATTTACATTTATCTCGGATTAGCTCTTTTTTTTTTCTAATACATAGATGCTAATTAGAAAAACAATGGCTCTCTATATAGAATGTGACTCATTGAAATAAAGCATGGAGGAAAGGAACAAGCTACACCTGGTATTTGTAGAATGGGTTAAAAATAGAAACACATGAACAATTTCTTACAGCGAGCCTGGCGGTTATATAATTAAAACCTTTCTGTTCCTTACTGTAGATTTCATGAAAACTTTAGCTAAAAGTAAAGGGAAAGATGTTCTTATCGCAGCAGCAGCTCAGAAAATCCTTATTAGAAGAACCCCTTTAATTTTAGCAACTTTACATTATACAAGCTGGGAGAACAGAAGCAGACCCTGGTGAAATGAATGTTTATCAGCTATTTCCAGTAGTAAGGAGCAGACTCTCCACTGCCTCCATCACCCAAAAATACAAAAAAAAAAAACACTTTTTTTTCCTGGGAACATGAAAGCAGTGCAGAAAATGCAACCATCACAATTATAAGTTCAGAGCATTTTGCAAAAATAAGATGTAGCCTGGATGATGCTATTAAAGAGATTGGCCGCAAATGTCATCATTACACTAAAGTGAATGTCAAAAGCAGAATTGGGCTGAAGAAGAAACATGCAGAAAACAGAGAGTAATAGCATACCTCCTGCAATGGTTGCAGAGACTTGGAGCACTGTGTGTATGGACACTTCATGGTATTCCTGCACTAGTATTTAAGAGGCTGATTATACAGAATTTCTACAATACACACCCAGGTTACAATTAGCATTGTAAATTCTATTGCCAGGCTAAATATATCAAACTCTGCTCTCTATAGTCATAAATATTCTCTATACATCCAACTATAGCAAATGATACAGACAACAGCATTATGCAAAACAAGGGGATAAAAAAAAGTCTGTGGACCTTGCAGGCTGTTACATCTGGTCCCTAAATGCTGCATTAAGCACCTGCTGTCCACTCTGCACTGTTATGTACTAGAATGCCATGCTGGTGGAGGTGTTGGCATCAAAGTGGCAGTGTAACAAGGGGGTGCCAGATGTGAGTAGCCATGTGAGTTCGGGGTGACAATATTTGCCTTAAAATCAGCACCATCTGATGCTGCAGACCATCAGCATTTGTCTGCAATGCCCAATTGTATAACAAGCCCAAGTTTGCCCTATTATGCCACCTCCTGTAGATCAGACTGGGGGCACCAGTCAGAAGTGTGTGCATAGTACAAGATCTCAAAATGACTTTGACAATAGCCACCGCATCAATGAAAAGCTTTACAAGCCCACAGGGCTGATAGAATTAATCACACACCTGGCTCCTTATAGGGGGATATATACAATCACTTGACAACTCCTATGGATTCCTAAATATAGTCACTCCCCTAGATTTAAGGAGCACACCTCTTCACCAGGGGATCTAAAAAACACACACACACCTGGCAATTTAACCCCGAGTCTGCAAGTCTGCTCCCACCATCAGAGCTCTGCATTGCAGGCTACTCCAGCAGTGTCAGGGCTACTAGCCATAATGGGCAGTGGGCTCTGGAAGTGGCTGCCTGTACTCACCGCTGCTGGGGAGTGCAATGCTTGGAATGCTGTTCAGAGTCCAAAAACAAGTGCTAGACCCATGTGGCTGCATGGGGAGTTAACCCCCTGGGTGCCAGCAGGAAAGTAGCAATAAACTATCACAAGAGCACTGCCACCTAATACATCCAGGTGATCTGTGTGTGCAGCTCCACTGAGCAGATACAGGTGGTACCCTGGCACTGTCCTGCCCATGCACAGTGCCCCCAGTCCTCCTCTTACCTCCTGTCCCACCAGCAGCAGTGGTAATGGGGTGGTGATCAGAGAGGTCTCCTGTCTCCTGCTCTCCTGTCAGTCATTGTGCAGAGGATCAGCACCGACACCCGACAGCCCCCTCCCTCCCTCTCCAGCCTCCGGGCTGCTCCCCACGTGTCTCCGGCTCTGCTGCTGCTGCTCCAAGCGGGACCAGGTCCCCTCCCCTCGGTGATGACTCAATCCTGGTCCCCTGGATGCTGGCGGTGTGCTCGGTGCTCGGCTGCTCCGCCGCTAATGCGCAGCCCGGATCATTGATCACAGGTCAGGCTGCTGAATAAGCCATTAGCTGCACTGCTCTGCTGTACGCGGGCGGCTGCTACTGCTGCTGTAACACTGCTGCCCAGTGCCGCCCAGACAGGGCACCGACTGCGGGCACAGCAGCTGGCTCAGGTGGTGCACAAGTCAGGCAGCTCATAGACATTTATCCCTGGGCACAGCCATCTGTACTGAGCGGCACAACCATGTGTGATCTGTGCTGTTACATGGACTGCAACTAAACTTACTGCAGAAATAATGCAGCTCCAAAGAGTTAAATACAAATCCATCTGGGGTCATGACATAAAAAAGCTACATTACTTCATAAATCCAAAAATCATAGTTTCTAAAGGTTATTAATTATTATGCTTCGCTTATATAGCGCCATCAATTCCACAGCACTTTACCGACATCATTATCTCTGTCCCCATTGGGGCTCACAATCTACAGTCCCTATCAGTAAGGCTATGGAGTGTGGAGGAACCCAGAGGAAACCCACACAAACACAGGGAGAACATATGAACTCCTTCCAGATGTTGTCCTTGGTGGGACTTCAACCTAGGACCCCAGCGCTACAGTGAGCCATGGTGCTGCCCATAAGGCCACGGCCCCACTATCAGTATTTGGTCAGTATTCGGTCAGTATTTTTTCTCAGGAGTGGGAGCCAAAACCAGGAGTGGAACAGTCAGAGAAAAGGTATAATAGAAACAAGTCACCAATTCTGCATTTATCACCCACTTCTGGTTTTGGCTCCCACTCCTGAGAAAAAATACTGACCGAATACTAATAGTGGGGCCGTGGCCTAAGGCCATGTTCCCATGATGAGGTTTTGGTGAGTTTTTGGCTCTGCAGAATTTCTGCACCTATTATTTAAATTAGGTTACTTGTGTTTATTTACATGAGTTTTTATTGCATGTTTATTCTGTGTTTTTTGTCTCTTTTTGGTATGTCATGCTTTAAATAAAGTTGCCTTGTTTTTGAAACTTCCTGGCATTTGGCTTTGACAAAACCATATTGATGAACTTAAGTGTGGATTACATGTGTTTTTGATGCGTTTCCACCGCAAAAACGCACTAAAAACAAACGTACATTTTTTTACCTGTGGATTTTACGCCTCTAATGCAAGTCTGTGGAGAAAGTCCACACATAAAACCTGCAAGAGAAATTGACGTGATGCCGATGTGAAACACGCAGCGCAGGTCAGTTTACGCTAAGTAAAATAAAGCACAGCGGGCATGGAGATTTCTATAAATCCCATCCACTTTGCTGGAACTGTAAGACGCTGCATGTTTGTGCATGGGAACGTAGCCTAAGGCCATGTTCACACGTTGAGTATTTTGTCCGTTTTTTACCTCAGTATTTGTAGCCAAAACCAGGAGTGGGTGATAAATACAGAAGTGGTGACGTGTTTCTATTATACTTTACCTCTGATTGTTCCTCTCCTGGTTTTGGCTGAGGTAAAATACTGTCCAAATACTGAATGTGTGAACGTGGTCTACGGGTACGAGAAAAACTCTGAATGAACTGTTTCTGGAGAGATCCTGCAATATTTTCCAATACCCAGAATAATCCTTCTCCAGAAGATATTACCAGTCCACCTCCTATACTCCTATATTTATCTATTGTCAATTATGTGTTTGCATTGCGAGATGCAATATAAGGCTGCCATATCAGGCTCTCACTAAAAATCCAAACCTGCTTGATTTTTGGTTGCATGCAACTAAGCCAACATAGGCCGCAATGTAATCCTTGAGGACTGGCTGCTGTTTGGTTGGGTTCTTTTTTACAGCAATTTCTACTTTTAAGTAGCGCTCCACTATTCTCCCCAGGTCAGCACAGGGTACTACTGTCCACCACCTGTAAAATGCATAGGGTTGAAATATTGGAGGCATGTAGAAAGTACCAGCACGAAGTGTCCAGCATGGTCACTTCTGTCATATTGCTAGATAACATATTCAATCCATAATCAGAGGGTCGCTATCAAGAATGGCACCATAATAAACTTTTGATTAGGTAGCCTGAAAGCCTCCCGGTGCATAATTTCAAGTTGCCATAGGACCCCATTTACCACACAGAGGCCAAAGCTTGTCCTTTTGGCCTTCGTCTGTATACTATGTAAAGTTACAGCAGTAAGAAGTTTACTTTACGGAAGCCTACAAAAAATCCTATACCACGTGGTATATGTTTTTTTGAAATGGGTCCCTGTGATGCACAAATGCCACAGCATCTATCCTGACTATGGCCATTGTCAGTTAGGGTCACACGACTGATTTTCTCTCATATCCGATTATGCCAATCACATTCTGATCAGACTTTGATTAGAGTGTGATCCGATTTTCTCTGATGTGGAAAAAAAAAGAGTTTCTTCATCTTCTACATGCCGTGTATCTGTGAAAATCGGACTGCACTCAGATGTCATCCGTGTGGGGTCCAATGTGTTCCACGGACATATAGACATGAATGGTTGAGTGCCCCCCAATAATCAGATGCAACTCGTGCACGCTGCAATTTTTTCCTCGGACTGAAACGGTCCAAAGAAAAAATCGGACATGTGCACAGGCTCATTGAATAACATGGGGATGAGTGCTATCCGTCAGACGGATAGCATGGCATCACGGTGGCTCAGTGGTTAGCACTGCAGCCTTGCAGCACTGGGGTCCTGGGTTCAAATCCCACCAAGGACAACCTCTGCAAGGAGTTTGTATAGAACTCCTGTGTTTGCGTGGGTTTCCTCCCACACTCCAAAGACATACTGATAGGTAATCTAGATTGTGAGCCCCAATGGGGACAGTGATGATAATGTCTGTAAAGAGCTGTGGAATTAAAGGCGCTATATAAGTGAGTAAAATAAATAGCACTCATCTGCCATTTGCACGAGTTCTAAGCCTAAAACGGCATACATTAATTTAGGGCTATACAGTTATCTTGATGATTTATTGGTATCTTTTCTTATGGTAGTTTTGCAAAATTGCGCCACATTAACTATTTATTGTTATAGACCAACGGTGTAGCAATCAAATAGAGGAACCAGGAGCCAAAGGGGCATTATACTTTCCTTTTGTCACTTCATTACTCCAGTGATTGTCTGGGTTATAGCAGGTAGACATTGATGATCTAATGAAAGATCTATTTTTTAGAATGGTCAATAATATCCTACAGTATTGAGGGAATTTTGAGTTACCAGAGTACCCCTTCACAATTAGGATTCCCCTTTATTGCTCAGACCTCAGCCTGGTGATCAGCGTATTACATAGCTAGTCCATTCATTTCTTCATTTCTCCGGCATGTCAGGATACTCTGCCTCCCTGACAAGTGCCTGCTGCTTAGACCCCATGCATTTAGTAGTTTGTCAAAAAAACAGTCCAAAAAAACCCAAAAGAGAAATATAATAAGCAAATACCCTGCAATAAATCAATAAACACCAATAGTGCATGAGAATAATATAGGTTATTTAGTTAACATAATTTTGATCAAAATATTGCAAAAGCCATCCCACTTCATCACGGTGACCATATTCGGGACAGTCCTAACTCTAACATTTAAAGCTTTACTGTTTGTCAAGTGACATGCATGTGGATAAGGGCTGAGAAAGACTGAGCCCGGCTAGTAGACACACAACCGTGGGGAACAAGATGAATAGAATTTCCAGCTCAAGGAAAAGGCAGGCCACACCTTTATATGCATGGGGTGCACACTAACTGAAAAAAAAATTAATAAAATTGTACTGGGACATAAATTGGTGTGCATGCATCATGTAAGTGTATGTTCACACATGGCCACTAAACAGAAAAAAACAAAGACAGAAATATAATAAGCAAATACCCTACATTATAGTTATAGGTAGGACTGTTCCAAATAGGGTCACCGTGATGTGGTTGGATGAGCTTTGCATTATTTTGATCAAAATTATATTAACTAAGTACCCTATATTATTTTCATGCACTATTGCTGTTTATTGATTTATTGCACAGTATTTGCTTATTATATTTCTGTCTTTGTTTTTTTTTCTGTTTAGTGGCCAGGTGTGAACATGAACTTACATGCTGCATGCACACCAATATATATTCCAGTTACATTTTTTTTTAGTTTTTTTTTTCAGAAAATTTTCCAATGCAAGGAGCAATCCAAAGAAGACAAACCCTAATTTAGGTTTTCCATGACATCTTTGGGGTCAATGAGCGGGTCACTGACTGAGGACGATAGGTGACTTCTATTGCTGGTCAGCGTTATGGTGCACTACTTGTTGTCAGCAGAGAGGTTATCAATGTAACTTTTCTTATCCAAATGTCAAAAGGTCATACAATTGGAAAACCTGTCCATTTATATGCATAGTGGTATGGTTGGGGACTTCAATGCTAAATGTAAGTTTAGAAAAACTGAAATGCCAGAGTAACATGGTGCCCTTTTTAGCAGATAATTGAGACTTCTTAGTTCACAATTCTCCAGGAAAGGCTGTGCATTGATGTTAGTGCTTAGTGTTTCTCAATTAGAAATTCTTCTGTGACTGCACAGACTGTGCTGGTGCTTTGTGGTCACAGAGAGAGAACCGAAAAAAGCATCACGGAATCCAAGCAGCACATTGGGAGCCCAGCAGTCACTTTCATGCTCCCGGAGCCTATTGTGAATGCTGCCGACTTTGCTGTGTTATTTCATTTGTATAAGTAATAAAAGTCACCGATAGCTTGAAAAGACATTTAAATTCATGGTATGAGCTTTGTTGTTTTGTAAGGAGACCCATAGATTAAGAATAGGAAGGATCACAGACTGCTCAATTTAGAATAGCTGTAATATGATAATAGTTAGAAAAGTGTTTCATATGAGTCTTAGTATGAAGCCTATCACTGGGCTGAGATTAAAAAGAAGCCTTGGCACAAAAAGCTCAACAACCCACATACAATATTACTCCACATTATGCCATTGCTCAATATTCCTTATGGAAATGTCTGAAAAATGGTCACTGGCCATCACCGTACTCCTTATCAGACGTTGTATCTGATATATCATTGTCCATTCATCTCTTACTGTGTATTGATACATCCTATTTGCAAGGAAAATGCCCCATTGTCAATTAGGTTTTGATTTTAACTGAACTGACAGCTGTAGTCCAAAAGATTTCAAGCATGTCAGTATATTGCTTTGTACTGAAGCTTTATCTCTATAGTTCAAAACAGTTAACTTTTTCACAAAAAGCATGCAGGCCAGACCTTATTCAGAAATTTCCAGAAGGAAAGTCACAATGCCAGAAACATTTTACAACAAGAAGCCCAGTAAGTGATACATTGCAGGGGTCTCAGATTAAGTGCCGAAAACTAATGACTGATTTCCTCTAAATGTCTCAATTTAGTGTAATAATTTGTTTACAGACTTTTGCTTAAACCCCCTAACGACCTTTGACGTATCCATATGTCCAGGTCGCCTGGTACTTACCGACCTTGGACATATGGATATGTCATGGGCTGTGCGCGCGATCGCTGCCGGTTGTCAGCTGCCCGGCACTTGATCGAAGCATTAAGAGAGCAGGCAGATGGAGAAAGCACCCTCTGCCTTTGGATCGGCGTCATTGCGGGGGCCCGGTTGTTGCCATGTTGACCCAATGTCATCATGACTAAATCCAGGTCACCAGAGCTAGCAAAGTTGCTACACTATGCTCAGAGCATGGTGTAGCAAGTTTGTCTGTCAGTGCAGTGCTGACAGTTTATAAGGCATAAAAATGCTCCTGCATTGCTATGCTTTATAAGCGATCAGACTGCATAAAGTGAAATCTGCGTACTCAAGAGAAATTGCACAATAAATTTTGGGGTCCATTTTCTCCTGTTAGTCTTGTGAAAATGCAAAATTTGGGGCTCAAAGAACATTTTTGTGGGAAAAATCTGATTTTTATTTTTTATTTTCACGGCTCTATGTGATAAACTTCTGTGAAGCTTCTGGGGGTTCAAGGTGCTCACCACACATCTAGATAAGTTCCCTGAGGGGTCTAGTTTCCAGAATGGTGTCACTTGTGGGGGATTTCCACTGTTTAGGCACATTGGACAAATAGTCAGACAACAATGGTTTTCCCCCACATATGGGGTATTGGCGTGCTCAGGAAAAATTGCACAACAAATTTTTGGGTCCATTTTCTCCTGTTACCCTTGTGATTGTAAAAAAATTGGGGTCTAAAGTAAAATTTTTATGAAAAAAGTTAAATGTTTATTTTTTCCTTCCATATTCCATTAATTCCTGTGAAGCACCTAAAGGGTTAAAAAAAACCTTCTTAAATGTGGTTTTGAGCACCTTGAGGGGTGAAGTTTTAGAATGGTGTCACTTTTGGGTATTTTCTGTCACATACACCCCTCAAAGTCACTTCAAATGCGATGTGGTCTCTTAAAAAAAAAAAAAAAGGTTTTGTAAATTTTGTTGGAGAAATGAGAAACCGTGGGTCAACTTTTAACCCTTCTAACTTCCTAACAAAAAAAATAAGTTTCAAAAATTGTGCTGATGTAAAGTAGACGTGTTGGAAATGTTATTTATTAACTATTTTGTGTGACATATCTCTCTGATTTAAGGGCATAAAAATTAAAAGTTTGAAAATTGCAAAATTTTAAAATTTTTTGCCAAATTTCCATTTTTTCACAAATAAACGCAAGTCATATCAAACTAATTTTACCACAATCATGAAGTACAATATGTCCTGAAAGAACAGTTTCAGAATCAGTTGAAGCGTTACAGAGTTATTACCTCATAAACTGACACTATTCAGAATTGTCAAATTTTGCCTGGTCATGAAGGTGAGAACAGGTTTGAGGGTGTAAGGGGGTTAAAGCAAAAAAGACCACATAACAGCAAATTCCAGGGCGTAGACACACAGCTTAAAAATGCTACAAGAGCCCATAGTATAGTTGTACGGTTGGCAAATATTAGAAGGTTTGACCACTACTTTATCATTGATGACCTATCCTTAGGATACGACATCATTGTCTAATCGGTCGGGGTCCGGCACTCCCGCCAATCAGCTGTTCTCAGTGTTGGCGGCCCGCGGCTGGAAGTGATCAATTGCAGAGCTGCTCCATCTTGAGATAGCAGCCATGGTAGGGTATTGCACATCAGCCTTCTATTCAAATCAATACCGCTGATCAGCGGGGGTGCCGGATGTTGGACCCAGACCGATAAGACATTGATGACCTATGCTAAGGATAGGTCATCTATGATAACGTAATGAACAACCTCTTTAAAACTGATATGCAAAAAGATAAATGTGTATTTCAAATCTATTATTTTTTTAATAACAAAAAACATAACAAAGAATATTACGCTGGTTGGTACGTACACGCCTGATTTTTCCGCACATATCTCAAAGGAAACCCAAAATTTCATCAGCCAAGTAAATTCACAGCTAGAAACTTCAGGATAGATAGATAGATGTCCTGAAGAAATATAATGTCACAAGCTCCCTACATATAATACACATTCACCCTTTAGTGCCTTTCATGTGGCACTAAAGGGTGTTTCGCCTTATTTAACCTATTAAACAAATAAATTTTAAAACATGAAATGGGGTTCCCCCTATTTTTGAAAGCAGCAAAGGTAAAGTAGACAGTTGCGAGCTTATATTATCAGTCTGGGATGGTTCCTAGTTACTGGGCCCTTCCCAGCCTAATAATACAAGCCTGCAGCCACTCCAGAATTGGCGCATCACAATAGATGCGCCAATTCTGGCGCTTTCCCTGGCTCTTTCAATTGCCCTGATGTGGTGGCAGTCAGGGCAATGGTAATTGGGGTTGATGACAGCTGTGATTTGTCAAAAATCACAGCTGCCACCAAGCCCTGAGGTTAGCGTTGGAGAGGTGTATATCAAACACCCCCATTACTAACCCAGTAATCAAAAATAAAAACACACTCACAGAAAAATAAACTTTATTTGAATAAGGAGTCACCCACAGTATCCCTCGTTCACCAATTTATTGAAAAAAATAAAAAAATCCCATGCAGGTCTGCCGTAATTCACCGAATCCGATGTAGTCGTGAAATGGATACCTGAAAAAACATAAAAAGACAGAAATAAAAATAAAAGACATTCTCTCGTTCACCAATTTATTACATGTTCCTCTAATCTGGCTTTGGCGCCTGTGGATAGCGGTAAAATTACCGCCATTCACAGGTGCTGGGTACTGACGACAACGCTTATCAGAGCCGCCAGGTCTCGCTGACTTCAGCTTGAGCCTGCGACGCTGAGCTCTATTTATTATAAATTATATATCTTTTATCTGTCTATCATCTATTTATTTCTTTATGTAAGATTGTTTTACTAGTTTTGTAAACTTGATTTAAATTAGAGAGAATTGCAATATGGAAAAGATAATGTTAAAAACGCATTGCATACGTATGTCATACGGATATCACACGGATGCTAGGTGAGAAAAATCACATTTTACTAGCTTGACATTCACATGACACTCGCAATAACGCTTGTCCTACTTTTCTGGACCAACATCGTAGCAATTTTCTTTACGCAGATGTGAGCGGGGCCTAAGAAAAATAAAATATGTTGCTACGTGTGTACACCGTGGAAATAACGTAATCAAAAATTAAAATGTGTCCTTTGTTTAAAAAAATTAAAAACACCCCCGTACCTTCATCACAAAAGATGAGACGATAAAAACTACATTGGTTCACATCTCATCAGCAAGCACCTGAAACAGGCCGCTGTATTCATGTAACATTAGACTATTAAAACACAGAAGTGGGTAAAATAAGGTAAGGTAAAAGTTGGGTTTACATTTTTGAAATATGGGGATGTTTTTTTTGTTTTTAAATAAAGTGAAAATTGGGGTTTGCCCGTCTAACAAGCCAGAAAGCACACTTTCTCTAACACATAAGCCTTGGTTTCAGGATTTTTCTTCATAAGTAAACTGCCTTCCTTTTTTGTAGTGTGTGAAGAATAAAAAAAAGCAGTTAAGGTGCTGTTGCTACAGTATAGTAGATATAAAAAGTCTACACACCCATGTTGAAATACCAGGCTTTTGTCATGTAAAAATATCAACATAAGAACAAGAATTTCAGAACTTTTTCCGTCTTGAATGTCAACCATAATCTGTACAATTCAATTGAAAAATAAAGTGAAATCTTCCATCTACTTTTGGCGAAGCCATTCTTTTGTTGATTTGGAGGTATGCCCAGGGTCGGCTGGACATCATCTTTTATAATAGCTGTGATAGTCACCTCTGATTGACTGTGCTAGACAATATGATGAGATAGCTGCAAGACATTATGGGGAAGCCCACATGGCCGCGACTGACATCATGATCTCGCTATATGGCTGCAGCTATCTTCAGCAGTATATGAAATGGCGCCAGGCATTTTTTTTTCTTGATCTATGTCAGTCAAATTGCAAATTATTCAAATTTGCAGGAACGGGACAATTTTAGGTTAAAATTTAGGCCAGACTTACATACTTCTCTTCCAGGTGCCATTACTCACAAGGTGATAATGTCGGAAGTGTCGGGATGCTGTGCGTAATACTCTACATCTTCACTTTGAACAACATTAGAACCCAGTGCAGCGGCTCAGAGTCATAGAGGAACGAGGACTGTAAGTATTATTGACTGTTCTTTATTGGCTATCCAATAAATAGCAGCCAAATAAGAGAAAAAAAACAATAATATCCACATTGAACTACTAAATCTCACCTTTTGCAAGCAGTCCACTGGCTAGCTCGGCCCATCAAGAATCTGCCTGGTAAAGCAAATTAATAGCCTGGGCCTAGTTCCATATTATGAATTTTTCAGGCTTTTTCAAAATGTTGAAAGATATATTAAATATAAGTATATAGTAGATCGTAAAATTTGACACACACTGTTAAATGCCATTTTTTTCTCATATAAAAAAATCATACCGAGGAGAATGATTTCAGAACTATTTGCACCTTTAATGTCACATATAATCTGTATAATTGTAAACTAAAATCATTTTGAGTGGAAAAGGAAAAGTAAACAACTAAAATAATGTGGTTGCATAAATATTAATATTAAACTAATACTTTATTGAAGTACCCTTTGAATTTATGACAACATTCAGTCTTTTTGGGTAGCAGTTTATCTGCATGGTACATCTAGAAATGGCAATCTTTGCCCACTCTTCCTTGGAGTAGCATCAAATCTATCAGATTGTGGGGCATCTCCTGTGTAAAGCACCCTTATCAGGTCATTCACATATTTTCAGTTGGGTTTAGGTCCAGGCTCTGGCTGGACCATTCCCAAATGTTGATCCTCTTCTGGAAAAACTATTCTTTTGTTGATTTGGAGGTATGCTTAGGGTCATTGCTGTGCTGAAAGGTGAAATTCCTCTTCATCTTTAGCTTTATAGCCAAGGCCTGAAGGTTTTGTTGCAAAATTGACTATTTGGAACTTTTTATAATTCCTCTTCCTCTTCATTGACTAAAGCCTCAGTTCCAGCTGCCGAAAAACATCCCCAAAACATAATACTGCCTTCACCAGGCTTCACTCTGGGTATGGTGTTCTTTTGGTGATGCGTAGTGTTGGCTTAATGCCAAACATACTTTTTGGAATTATGGCCAAAAAGTTCAAACTTGGTCTCATCAGAGATATCACATTTTCTCATATGCTTCTGGCAGACTTAATGTAGGGTTTTGGAAAACATAGCTGGGTTTAGTTGTTTTAATTTGTAAGAAAAGGATTCCATCTTGCCACTCTACCCCACAGGTCAGACATATGAAGAATACAGGAGATTGTTGTCACATGCAGTACACAGCCATTACCTGGCAGAATATCCTGCAGTTCCTCTAATGGAGCTATAGGTCTCTTTGCAGCCTCCCGGACAAATATTCTACTTGTCTTTTGATGAATTTTTGAGAGACATCCAGTTTCCAGGTAATGTCACTGCTGTGCAAATTTAAGGCACTTCCTGACAATTGTCTTCACAATGTTCCATGGTATATCTAATGCCTTGATATCTTTAAAAAATGAGAAACCTTTGCTGTGTTGTAAGCTGTTTTAAGGACAATGGCATTTGCTGTAAAATGCAACTTAGGAAATGTCAGGAAAATCCTATTAATCTTTTTTCAGATTCCCCATGATCTGGTGTTCTAATTTTATTTTTTATCATATGTTTTCTAATTTTAAGGTGTATGTATTTTTCAATTCATTTAATTGCCTGGACATTCTTTTCTATATATGTTCTATTTCAATCATGCTTTAGGAGGTTTCATATAAAGGGGTATAATGTTTAGTTGTTTGACAACCCTGCAGTAGCAGACACCATCTGGATGTTCTTTTCAGTCCAATTATTTGACATTTTGACATTATGGAGGATTAATTTTTGCTTTGAATTGAATAGAACTAATGCTTTAAAACTGCTGCACTTTCAGGAAAGTAGACTTCAAATGCTCTAAAATACCAAAAATAATAAACAGAGCAGCTATTGATCCTCCCGTGTCCAGCAATGTCTCTCCACAGCTGCTCTGGTCTCTGTGTTTTGGCTGCAGCAGGGATGTCACATTGACAGTGCATATCACCACTGTAGCCAATCACTGACCTCAGCGGCTTGTATCGACTACCTTGACTCAATCGCCGAGCTCAAAGACTAGCTACAGCGGTGATGCAGGCCGTCGATGTGACATCACTGCTGCAAACAAAACACTGTGACCTGAGCAACTGCGGAGAGAACGCTGTCGGGAAGGGTGAGTAGCTGCTCTTTTTATTATGTTAGGTATTCTAGACCATTTATGGTTCACTTTCTTGAAAATGGAAAACCCCTTTAAGTTGCTCATGCATGTATTTACAGATATTTTGATATATCAATATACGGTAATTATTCCTAAGCAGGGATGTTCTATTGTAGCAGAATAAATGGACAACTGCTCCATTCCTTTTTTCGTTCATCACTTGTAGTGATGTCAGTAGAGGGGGGAGGAGACAGTTAATGCTAGGTAATACATATTGATTGTACCTGGCGCCACAAGTGTCATACTGGTTTTGATTTTCTTTTTACATCTGGTAGAAAGTAGTGTAATGCGGAGAAAAAAGTACAATCTGGAACTTCTATTTGTATTCCTGGTACAGATTCTCGTGTCCCAAGTGTCCTCCAGTAAAATCATGAAAAATCATTATCTAAGTGACTGTTCTCGCATGTCTTAGATGTCCCAGTTAATAGCTAGTTATTAGTGTTTGATTCATTGCACTGCGAACATTTTGGATGGTGCTACTGAGTCAGTAAATTTTACTTGCCAGTTCATGTGCTGCACTACTACATATCCTGTTTTTTGTGGAAGCAGCGATTATTTTTATTCATTTTCAAATAATGGAGAAAAGGCTGTAATAGGAACTGGGAAAGGGAGAAGTTAACATATATTCTTGACCAGCCAATCTGTAAACACATAAGCACCTGAATTGATTCCAAAAAGGCGTCAAAGGCTATGGAAACATATGGCTGGACAAACAATGTTTTTTTCTCTACATATATTAGTAATTTTCTTTAGTTAAAGGGAACTTGTCATCTGAGTCATGCTGCCCAAACCACTATGAATCAGAGCCTGGTTGACTATTAGTCTTTTATACTTTTCATTGAAACGCTCTGGCATTTTAAAGAAAATATAGTTAGAAGATTTGGCTTTTCCCTGCACTGCTGCAGGTGATTGGCCCTATGTAGACACGAGGAAGGAACCTGTTAAATACCCGGAGCGGCGCTGGGAAGAGCCGGCTGGCCGTGCCGGACTAATGTAATTTCTGTCTATGGTCCCCAGCCAGGTATGTTCTAACTATATCGTCTCTAAAGTGCCAAAGTGTTTCAGATAGAAATATACCTGGCTGCAATTATGCAGCCAGGCTCTGATTCATGCTGTTCATGTTTTGGTTAGTATGAATTAGATGACCTTTTCCCTTTAAATTTCAATTTGCAATCTTAATTTCTTTTTGTATTTTAGGAACCCAGTTTGCATCTCAATACAAGTTTCAGATTTTTCTCTTGTGGCAGTGTTTCTTTCTGTAATATAGGCTGGATGTAAGTTCTGTGTTAATAAAGGAGGCTGGCAGTTGATAATATATCATCACAGCTTCTATTCTGCACTTCATGTGCTTACCTCCTTTTCTATAACCTGTTTTTTTTCTGCCCTCCCTGAGATACTTTCTCACCTTTCCATTCTGAACATCTGTATACAACTCTTCCCCTTGCTGATGCTACCTTTAAAACAGTGAGCGAAGTGATGGGGGTGAGGGAGGAAAGATGAGAGAGTTGACAGAACTCAGCAGAAGCTCTGAGGGATTTGTAACAGTTTTGAAAAAGCTGACAGCTAGATAAAAGACATTTTTAATAAAGACTATTTGGAAAGTTGCTAACAACTGACTCAGGGCACATTTTCCTCTAGGTATATTTATGGTCCTTTGCTAATACTGATCCTGCCTATTGCATGCTTACAAAGGGTCTTGCTGTCCCCATAGACGTATTGAGGATCCACTGTGAAATGTGAACATTTTGGTGATTCATATATAAAAATCAATATTTTTCATTGAAATGGAACAATAAAATATGAGTTCTGTCATCTCTAATTCAGCTACTCTATGATCAGCCCATTTAAACATAAGGAATAAAGTTTGATCATCCCTTTTGTACACTAGCTACAAATATAAAACCAAGCACTGGAAAGACAGAGGTTAAGACAAAGGCACTGTGGCATACATCCCATTTCACACACTAAGACTGTCATTTAAAAGAGTCCAGAGAAAATGTGACATTCTTATAAAATATTCACCATTCAGTGTTGTTGCTTCAGCTTTTCTAAGCAGAATTCTCCAACATAATTGATCATCAATTCCCAGGAAATACCCCACAGATATTGGATTGGAGGAGAAGGGGTGCACCAGAAAATGTGCACAGCTCATGTCTTATATAATTGCTTGCAATTGGCATTTAAAAAAAAAAAAAAAAACTAAAACACATGAAAATAGATTTAAGCACACATCACAATGCCTTTTAAACATCTGATTATTAGTCTGTCAGCTTTCAAATGACTGATCGGGAAAACATTTTCTGCTACGCTGCACAAATTAAGATTTTTTTTGTTTTCCAAGATATTTCTTTATATTTCTATAACTGATTCACCAGGACTACATCGATAAAACATAAGTAGTCACTCATCTGCCAGAAAATGTTCACCATTATATACAGGTGCTTCTCACAAAATTAGAATATCATCAAAAAGTTAATTTATTTCAGGTCTTCAATCCACAAAGTGAAACTCCTATTGTAACGGGTCCGGGAGGCGGAACCTCTGAGCTACTATACAAGGGGGCGGCCCTTGTAAGGGAGCGGGTGGCAGTCTCTGGGTGAGCGGACAGGGAGTTACGGCAAGTGATCAGGGCAGTCTCTGGGTAAGGGGTAGGTACGACCTGTGATGGCGGAGCCTCCGGGTTGGCTAGCAGGCAGATAGTAGATGTGTGCTCCCAGGTGAGCAAGCGAGAGTCTCTGGAATAGCAGGTGGTCACGGCACGTGACGGCGGAACCTCCGGGCTGGCAGGCAGGTAGGTAACGGAGAAGCACTCCCAGGTGAGCGGGCAAGAGTCTCTGGAATAGCTGGTGGTCACCGCACGTGACAACGGGACCTCCGGGCTGGCAAGCAGGCAGGTAACGGAGATGCGCTCCCAGGTGAGCGGGCAAGAGTCTCTGAGATAGCTGGTGGTCACAGCACGTGACAACGGAGCCTCCGGGCTGGCAAGCAGGCAGGTAACGGAGAAGCGCTCCCAGGTGAGCGGGCAAGCTGGTCCATAGACAGACTGACCGGAGTTGTAAGGCAGACCGTCGGACCTCAGGCAAGCAGGCAGGTAGCTGATGTGCGCTCCCAGGTGAGCGGACAAGTTGGTCCTTAGACAGACTGACCGGAGTTGTAAGGCAGACCGTCGGACCTCAGGCAGGCAGGCAGGTAACAAGTATTCAGGCAGGAATCAGGCAGGTAACTAGCAGGAAACTGGCAGGTAACTGGCAACGGGACCTGAGGGCTGAAGCACAGGTGAGACACAGGTGCAAACAACATTGCTCGGGCACCTCCATTTTGGAGGAGGTGCCTTATATATGATGAAGTCCTCCGGCCATTGGCCGGGGACTCCTTAGGACGGCGCGCGCGGCCCCTTTAAGAGGAGGGGAGCGCGCGCGCGCGCGCCCTAAGCACAGGGGCCGGGAAGGAGCGCGCGCTGAGAGCAGAGCGGGAGGAGGACGCCGGGAAGTAGCGCGCGCTGACAGCAGAGCGGGGAGAGGACGCCGGGCACGGAGCAGAGCGGTGAGGGGAGCAGCGTCCCTGCCTAGCAGAGGGCAGGGACGCCAGCGCTACAGTACCCCCCCCTTTAGGCCCCCCCTTTTTTAGGCCAGATAGAAATTTAGCTAGGATGAGAGGGGCATGGATGTTCTCCCGGGGCTCCCACGTTCTCTCCTCAGGACCAAACCCCTTCCAATCTACCAGAAAAAAGGTCTTTCCTCTTACCCTTTTGGTGGCAAGAATGTTCTCTACCTCAAACTCGTCCTCAGCAGAAACCGGAGCAGGAGGCGTACCTGTAGACTTGGAAAAAGAGTTAAGCACCACAGGTTTGAGGAGAGACACATGGAAGGAGTTAGGGATCCGTAAGTTGGCCGGGAGTTTCAATTTATAGGCCACCGGGTTGATCTGACTGATGACCTCCAGTGGGCCGATGAACCGAGGCCCTAACTTATAGGAAGGGATCTTGAGCCGGACATATTTGGACGAGAGCCAGACTTTATCCCCAGGGCGGAATTGAGGAGGGTCCAGACGTTTTTTGTCAGCGTGTCTTTTCATACGCTCGGATGACAGAAGGAGTGCGGACCGGGTACTCTCCCATATGGAGGAAAATTTGTTAACAAGAGATTCCGCAGCCGGATTGTCCGCCGAGGTGGAGACGGGAAACGGGATCCGAGGATGCTGACCGTAGACTACAAAAAACGGGGATTTGGAGGAAGACTCGCTCTCGTGATTGTTGTACGAGAATTCGGCCCATGGCAGGAGATCCACCCAGTCAGAATGGTGGGCATTAACGAAGTGCCGAAGGTAACTGGTCAGGTTCTGATTGATCCGCTCCACTTGACCATTAGACTGTGGGTGGTAAGCGGAGGAGAAGTCCAGGGTGACGTCCAGCAATTTACAAGTGGCTCTCCAGAAACGGGAAGTGAACTGTACCCCACGATCCGACACGATGTGACGGGGCAGGCCATGAAGACGGAAGATGTGGCGGATAAAGTCTTTAGCCAGCTCGGGTGCAGACGGAAGACCTGGCAGTGGAATGAAGTGAGCCATCTTGGAGAAGCGGTCAGCGACCACCCAAATGACCGTACAACCGGCAGAGACGGGCAGATCAGTAATGAAGTCCATCGCTATATGCTGCCAGGGGGCAGCAGGTACTGGCAGAGGTAGGAGACGGCCGGCCGGCAGGTGTCTCGGAACTTTGTTGCGGGCGCAGGACACACAGGCAGAAACAAAGTCTATTACATCCTTGTGCAGGTTAGGCCACCAGTAGTGCCGGGTAATAAGCTGGAGGGTCTTTTTCTGACCGGCGTGGCCAGCTAGTTTAGACGAATGACCCCAGTGTAGGATCTTCTCCCGATCAGGTACTGGTACGAACGTCTTACCAGGAGGAAGACGATTTAGACTCACGGGAGCCACCTGCATTACTCTGGCGGGATCGATGATATGTTTCGGATCCTCCTCGAGATCAGACACCAGAAAGGACCGAGACAAGGCGTCCGCCTTGACGTTTTTGTCAGCCGGGCGAAAATGAAGGACAAAATCAAAACGAGCAAAAAACAAGGACCACCGGGCTTGGCGCGGGTTAAGTCTCTGGGCATGCTGGAGGTAAGCCAAGTTCTTGTGGTCAGTGTAAATTATTACTGGGTGAAGAGCCCCCTCGAGCAGGTAACGCCACTCCTCCAATGCCAGTTTGATGGCCAATAACTCTCGGTCTCCTATGGAATAGTTGCGCTCAGAGGAGGAGAAGAGTTTAGAGAAGAAGCCACAAGTTACCATCCTCCCGGAAGATGATTTTTGAGTAAGTACCGCTCCGGCTCCAGAGGAGGAGGCGTCAACTTCCAGGAAGAACTGTTTGTTGCCATCTGGGCGATGCAGCACCGGGGCGGAAGAGAAGGCCTGTTTAAGGGAAAGAAAGGCCTCCTCTGCTTCGGGTGGCCACTCTTTGGGATTAGTACCTTTACGGGTGAGCGCAGAAATTGGGGCCGTCCGGGAAGAGAAGTGTGGTATGAAGAGGCGGTAGTAGTTGGCGAAGCCCAGGAATCGCTGAATGGCCTTCAACCCCTCCGGTCGGGGCCATTTCTCGATGGCAGACAGTTTCTCAGGATCCATTTGTAGGCCGGTCTGAGAGATAATGTAGCCCAGAAACGGAAGCGAGGTCTGCTCAAAGAGGCACTTCTCAAATTTAGCGTAGAGATGGTTCTGCCTTAGCCTGAGCAGGACCTGACGAACGTCCCTCCGGTGAGTCTGGAGATCCGGAGAGAAGACCAAGATGTCGTCCAGGTACACCACTACGCAGGAGTAGAGAAGGTCCCGGAAGATGTCATTGACCAACTCTTGAAAGACGGCAGGAGCGTTACAGAGACCAAAGGGCATTACCAGGTATTCATAGTGGCCGTCCCGGGTGTTGAATGCCGTCTTCCATTCATCCCCCTGACGAATACGAACCAGGTTGTACGCCCCACGAAGGTCCAGTTTGGTGAAGATCCTAGCCCCCCTCAGGCGATCAAATAATTCTGGAATGAGCGGAAGGGGGTACTTATTCTTCACCGTGATCAGGTTTAGGCCTCTATAGTCTATACAGGGACGGAGAGAGCCGTCCTTCTTTTTGACGAAAAAGAAGCCTGCTCCCGCCGGGGAGGTAGATTTCCGGATGAATCCTCTGGCCAGATTCTCCTCAATATATTCGGACATTGACCGGGTTTCAGCAGCGGATAAAGGATAGATACGCCCACGGGGAGGAGTAGTACCGGGTAGCAGATCGATGGGACAGTCGTATGGTCTATGTGGTGGTAATGTCTCTGCCTCCTTTTTATTAAAGACATCTGCATAAGACCAATAAGGAATCGGAAGTCCAGGTAGATTAGCTGGGGTAGGAGAGGGACGGACGGGATGGACGGGAACCAGGCAGGTTTTATGACAGTCTTGTCCCCAGCGAAGGACCTCTCCGGTTTGCCAGTCTAGCACGGGTGCATGTCTCTGGAGCCAGGGCAGACCTAGCAAGAGGGCGTGAGAGAGTCCAGGCAGAACATGAAAGGAGATACTTTCAGAATTCAGCATTCCCACCTGCAGGGTAATGGATTCGGTGATGAGTTGAATGGGGCGAGGTAAGAGGCCCCCATCCACGGCAGCGACAGACAAGGGTACAGCCAGAGGTTTGGTGGGGATGCGGTATTTTTCAACCAGGGACTGTGAAATAAGGTTCCCGGCTGCTCCAGAGTCAAGTTGGGCTAGTTCGAAATAACGGTTCTCCCCGTAGATGATCGAAACTGACAACAGCAGGGATGGAGAGGATTTATTCTTGTCTAGGTGGACCTCTCTGAGCGAACCTAGACACAGGCGTTTCCCGACCTCTCCGGGCAGGCACGGATCCGGTGCTCCTTACTGCCACAGTAGAAGCAGCTCCCCTCGGCACGGCGTGAGTCCTGACGGTTTTTGACCATCTTGGTCTGGTCGACCTGCATAGGCTCAGGAGAGTGTACCTGGGGAGAGATGGAGGGAATGACGGGTCTCTGGAAAGTAGGAGCTAAACGTGGAATCCTTCTCTCACGGGTGACCTCTTTGGCACGCTCCTGGAACCGTAGGTCAATCCGGGTGGCAAGGGTTATTAGATCATCGAGAGAGGTAGGAATGTCCCGACCAGCAAGTTCATCTTTAATACGACCGGACAGACCCTCCCAGAAGACGGATACCAGAGCGTCGTTATCCCAGGCCAGCTCCGAGGCAAGGGTGCGGAACCGTATGGCATATTGGCCCACGGTGAGACCCTCCTGACGGAGGCGTAGCAGAGAGGATGCGGATGAGGTCTTCCGTCCGGGTTCGTCGAAGACTTTCCGGAAAGCCGAGAGAAAAGCAGGCAAGTTGGACACCAGGGGGTCTCCTCTCTCCCATAGAGGATTTAGCCAGGCCAGGGCCTCCCCGGTGAGATGGGACATGATAAAGGCAATTTTGGCCCGGTCGGAATTAAACTGATGGGACAAAAGTTCAAAGTGCAGGGTGCACTGATTTATGAAGCCCCGAGCCTGGACGGGGTCGCCTCCGAAGCGAGGAGGTGCAGAGAGCCGGGGTCCGGGGTAGGATACCATAGTATTAGTGGGCAGCGGAGCTGCCGGATTGCAAGATATGGCACTGGCGGAGGTTGTTGGTGGATCAGACAGAGTGTTCAGGCGAGTATTAACATTCCGCAGGTGACCCAGGATGGCCTCCTGTTGGGACCTCTGACGGGACAGTTCAAGACAGAGGTCCAAGAGCGAGGGAGCTTGGGTGCCACCGGGTTCCATGGCCCGAGCAAACTGTAACGGGTCCGGGAGGCGGAACCTCTGAGCTACTATACAAGGGGGCGGCCCTTGTAAGGGAGCGGGTGGCAGTCTCTGGGTGAGCGGACAGGGAGTTACGGCAAGTGATCAGGGCAGTCTCTGGGTAAGGGGTAGGTACGACCTGTGATGGCGGAGCCTCCGGGTTGGCTAGCAGGCAGATAGTAGATGTGTGCTCCCAGGTGAGCAAGCGAGAGTCTCTGGAATAGCAGGTGGTCACGGCACGTGACGGCGGAACCTCCGGGCTGGCAGGCAGGTAGGTAACGGAGAAGCGCTCCCAGGTGAGCGGGCAAGAGTCTCTGGAATAGCTGGTGGTCACCGCACGTGACAACGGGACCTCCGGGCTGGCAAGCAGGCAGGTAACGGAGATGCGCTCCCAGGTGAGCGGGCAAGAGTCTCTGAGATAGCTGGTGGTCACAGCACGTGACAACGGAGCCTCCGGGCTGGCAAGCAGGCAGGTAACGGAGAAGCGCTCCCAGGTGAGCGGGCAAGCTGGTCCATAGACAGACTGACCGGAGTTGTAAGGCAGACCGTCGGACCTCAGGCAAGCAGGCAGGTAGCTGATGTGCGCTCCCAGGTGAGCGGACAAGTTGGTCCTTAGACAGACTGACCGGAGTTGTAAGGCAGACCGTCGGACCTCAGGCAGGCAGGCAGGTAACAAGTATTCAGGCAGGAATCAGGCAGGTAACTAGCAGGAAACTGGCAGGAAACTGGCAGGTAACTGGCAGGTAACTGGCAACGGGACCTGAGGGCTGAAGCACAGGTGAGACACAGGTGCAAACAACATTGCTCGGGCACCTCCATTTTGGAGGAGGTGCCTTATATATGATGAAGTCCTCCGGCCATTGGCCGGGGACTCCTTAGGACGGCGCGCGCGGCCCCTTTAAGAGGAGGGGAGCGCGCGCGCGCGCGCCCTAAGCACAGGGGCCGGGAAGGAGCGCGCGCTGAGAGCAGAGCGGGAGGAGGACGCCGGGAAGTAGCGCGCGCTGACAGCAGAGCGGGGAGAGGACGCCGGGCACGGAGCAGAGCGGTGAGGGGAGCAGCGTCCCTGCCTAGCAGAGGGCAGGGACGCCAGCGCTACACCTATATTATATAGTGATCTATTTCAAGTGTTTATTTCTGTTAATGTTGATGATTATGGCTTACAGCCAATGAAAACACGAAAGTCATTATCTCATTAAATTAGAATAATTAACAAAAAACACCTGCAAAGGCTTCCTACGCGTTTAAAAAGGTCCCTTAGTCTGTTTCAGTAGGCTCCACAATCATAGGGAAGACTGTTGACTTGACAAATGTCCAGAAGGCAGTCACTGACACACTCCACAAGGAGGGTAAGCCGCAAAGGTCATTGCGAATGAAGCTGGCTGTTCACAGAGTGCTGTATCCAAGTATATTAATGGAAGGTTGAGTGGAAGGAAAAAGTGTGTTAGGAAAAAGTGCACAAACAACTGAGATAACCACAGCCTTGAAAGGATTGTTAAGAAAAGGCCATTCAAAAATTTGGGGGAGATTCACAAGGAGTGGACTGCTGTTGGAGTCATTGCTTCAAGAGCCACCACACACAGACGTATCCAGGACATGGGCTACAAGTGTTGCGTTCCTTGTGTCAAGCCACTCATGACCAATAGACAACGCCAGAAGCGTCTTACCTGGGCCAAGGAGAAAAAGACCTGGATTGTTGCTCAGTGGTCCAATGTGTTGTTTTCAGGCAAAAGTAAATTTTTCATTTTATTTGGAAATCAAGGACCCACAAGCTGGAGGAAGAGTGGAGATGCCAAAATCCAAGCTGCTTGAGGTCTAGTGTGACGTTTCCACAATCAGTGATGGTCAGCGCAGCCATCTACCAGGAAATTTTACAGCACTTCATTCTTCCCTCTGCCGACAAGCTTTTTGGAGATGGAAATTTCATTCTCCAGCAGGACTTGGCACCTGTCCACACTGCCAAAAGTACCAATACTTGGTTTAAAAACAACAGTATCACTGTGCTTGATTGGTCAGCAAACTCGTCTGACCTTAACCCCATAGAGAATCTATGGGGTATTGTCAAGAGGAAGATGAGAGATACCAGACCCAACAATGCAGACGAGCTGAAGGCTGCTATCAAAGCAACCTGGGTTTCCATAACACCTCCGCAGTGCCACAGGCTGATCGCCTCCATGCCACGCTGCATTGATGCAGTAATTGATGCAAAAGGAGCCCCGACCAAGTATTGAGGGCATTTACTGAACATACATTTCAGTAGGACAACATTTCGGATTTTGAAATCAATTTTTCAAGCTGGTGTTATAAAGTATTCTAATTTACTGAGATAATGACTTTTGTGTTTTCATTGGCTGTAAGCCATAATCATCAACATTAACAGAAATAAACACTTGAAATAGATCACTTTGTTTGTAATGACTCTATATATGAGTTTCACTTTTTGTATTGAAGAACTGAAATAAATGAACTTTTTGATGATATTTTAATTTTGTGAGAAGCACCTGTATATACATATAAATGTGTGTGTGTATATATATATATATATATACATAGATTAGCAATTGAGTAACACTTTGAAACAAATTAACAATTTTTACAAGATATGTTAGGCACAAATCTTGCCCATTTTTCATATAAAAAACCTAATTCAGACTTCTGCTTTTCACAAATAGGCATAAAATGAAAGGGGCGGGCACAACCTAATAAGTATTAGGCTGTGTGCCCACGATGCGTTTTTTAAGCGTTTCCGCAGTGGCAAAAACGCTTAAAAAACACATGGTAGAAGGTCTGCCATGTCCCCCAATGATAATCCGCATGTGCTGTGCACATGCTGCGGAAATTTCTGCTGCGGATTATCATTGCGGAAAAAAACGCAGCACTACCAATTATTTTGCGGAAGTGCTGCGTTTTCGCCGCCATTGACTTGCATTAGAATGCGCCAATTCCGCAAGACTGCATCTGTACTTGCGTAATGGGCGCGTTCTAATGTGCGGATGGTACCCGGGTGTAGAGGAGAGGAGAGTCTCATCCACACCCAGCTGTAAAAAAAGAATAAAATAAAAAATAAATGTATACTTACCTTCTGGCGGCCCGCGCTGCGCTCCTCCTTGCTTTCCGGCACTTCGCGATGGAATAAAGGATCTACGCTGACGTCAGAGTCATGTGACGAGTCAAGCGACGCTGACGTCGGCAGGTCCTTCAATCCACCGCTGCCGGCAGCCGGGACGGTGAAGCAAGACAGCACGGGCCATCGTAGGGTAAGTATACATTTATTTTTTTATTTTTTGACATTCTCTCGGTCACACTATATAAATCCATGCTGTTTGCGTGGATTTATATCGTGTGACCAAGTTGTCAAGCACTTTCCAAGTGATGCTAAAATCGCTTAGAAAGCGCTTGTCAACCCGCATGCGCAAATGCCAGTGAAGAACGCTTCACTTCCGCATGTCCCTGGCAGGAAAACGCATGTACAATCCGCATGTACAATCCGCATGCGTTTTTTCTGCCAGGGAGATGCAGAAACGCTCAGAAAAAATCCTAAGCATTTCTGCATCGTGGACACATAGCCTTAGAGTGCCTGCGCAGAATGCGCAATTACAATACTGTGTATCAAAAAGCTCAAGGAGTATATTCTTTATACAGTTAGGTCCAGAAATATTTAGATAGTGACAAAAAGTTTTGACATTTTAGCTGTTTACCGAAACATATTCAACATACAGTTACTGTATATAATCAATATGTGCTTAAAGTGCAGACTGTCATCTTTTATTTGAGGGTATTCTCATAATTGGAGTAAAGGTTTAGGAATTACAGCTTTAGCATTCAGCTGGCTTTTTTTAACTTCTTCACGACATGCGCTGTACATGTATGGCATAAGTCGGAAGCGGGTGTATGGAGGGGTTTCACCCAGCCTCTAACAATCGCGGGTTGAGTGGAGCTCCTCCCAAAATGTTTAACTTGTTAAATGCTGCTGTCAAATCCTGACAGAGGTATTCAACGAGTGCCGACATGGAGGCACGTCATTTCATGCACCTATTGGTGCTCCTGTAACGTGATCCCGTGTCGCCGATGAGTTGATATGACTGCAGGAGGTCTGTTGAATACCTCCATGCTTGTCATTATGGAGCTCCTGTGGAACCCTGCCTGTTACCGGCCTTCAAAGGAGACTATGAATGCACAAGCTATCAGAAGATCTCAGCTTTATGTCCCCTAATAGGACTAACAAGTACCGTGGAAAGTAAAAATATATATTTTTTAAAATATAAAAAAATAAAAAATCATAAAAGTTCAAATCACCACCTCCTTTTTCCCCCACTAAAAATAAAAATAATTAAAAAAATACACATATGTGATATTGCCGCATTCAGAAAAGACTGACCTATCAAAATATAAAAATAATTAACCCAATCGGTAAACACCGTGAAAGAAAAAAAAAATTCAAGAATGCCAAAATTAAGTTTTTTTGATTGCTGCAATATCACAAAAATGCTGTAACGAGTGATCAAAAATTCACATCTATACCAAAATGGTATCAATAAATACGTTGTCTCACCCTGCAAAAAATAAACTGTCACACAGCTCCATAAACTGAAAAATTAAACTGTTAACAGGTCTCATAAAATGGCGACACAAAATTTTTTGTTTTCAAACTTCTGATTTTTTTTTCACCACTAAAATAATAAAAAAAAACTGGACATGTTTGATATTGCCGTAATTGTACTAATGAGCAAAATCATATCACTTTTACCACAAAATGTATACCGTAAAAACAATTCCCAAAAACAATGTCAGAATTTAATTTTTTTTCACTTTTTCACCCCACTTGGAATTTTCCCACCCGTTTTCCAGTACATTATGTGGTAAAATGAATGGTGTCATTCAAAAGTACAACTCGTCCTGCAAAAACAAGCCCTCATATGCTTATATAGACAGAAAAATAAAAAAGTTAGGGCTCTTAGAAGAAATGGTGGAAAAAACGAAGACACAAAAATAGAAATTGGCCATGTCGTGAGGGGGTTAAAGGGACCAAAAGTAATTGGACAATTATCTCAAAAGCTCTTTTCCTCGCTAATCCATCATCAATTACCGTATTTTTCAGACTATAAGACGCACCTAGGTTTTAGAGGAGGAAAATAGAAAAAAAAATTAAGCAAAAAATGTGGTTATGATGCCCTGTTAAGGGGGATGGGGTCTGCTGCTGACACTGTTATAGAGGTAATGTCCCCCAATTCTGTTAATATCCCCGATCCTGGTATATATGGCCCCCTCCTTCCTGTTATACGTGGCCCTCATCACCATCCTGATATGCATGGCACCCCAGTCCACTATCCTGGTATGCATGGCACCCCAGTCCACCATCCTGGTATGCATGGCCCCCTCATCCCTCTTCCTGGTATGTATGGCACCTTCATCCCTCTTCCTGATATGTATGGCACCTTCATTCCTCTTCCTGGTATGTATGGCACTCTTCATCCCTGTATGTATGGCCCCCCCTCATCCTGGTATGTATGGCACCCTTCATACCTGTATGTATGGCCCCCTTTCTCCCTCTTCCTGGTATGTATGGCACCTTACATCCCTGTATGTATGCCCCCCCCCTCATCCTGGTATGCTTGGCACCCCCTGTTTCCCGTCACGCTGTACAGAAAAAAAATAAACAAATATGCTCACCTCCTCTCTCCTCCATCGCTGTGTCCCACTCTGCCTCCTCAGGGTTCTCACTGTGTGAGCCGCGCATGGCGTAACTGCCATGCACCCTCACACAGCGAGATGCTGTGCCGGAATAGTCACTGCTCCCCACGCTGGGACTGCGTGCGTAGGGAGTAGTGACCATTCATTCTCCCTAATAGCGTGCACACTGTAGCTGCAGCGCATCTCCTGCTGCGCTCTGTGGTCAGTGTGCCCGCTGTTAAAGGCCATGAATATTCACCACACCCATGGGAGTGGAGAGCAGTGACTATTCCGGCACAGAGTGGGACAGCGATGGAGGAGAGAGGAGGTGAGTATAATTTTTATTTTTTTTTTCTGTGAAGCGCGATGGGGATCAGGGGATGTCAAGCATACCAGTATGAGGGGAGGCATAAACATAGGGATGAAGGGTGCCATGCATACCAGGAAGAGGGATGAAGGGGCCATACATACCAGGATGAGGGATAAGGGGGGCCATACATACAGGGATGAAGAGTTCCATACTTACCAGGAGTCGTGCTGTGGGCACAGTGTGCCGGCTATTAAGGAAAATTAATATTCACTGCTCCCCACGTCCATGGGCGTGAGATGTGACTTGGAGCGTAAAGAGGAAAGTTGATCTTCCATGATGGCGGAGAAGCTGGTTTTGGAGGAGGAGAGTTGAGTAGATATGACTGTGAGGACTTATGGCAAAAACTTTGTCTGATAGTATCAATCTTCTGCTTGAAGAATGAGGCAAAGTCTTCAGCTAAGATGAGTGGAGAGGGAGGAGGTGCTGAGGGATGGAGGAGAGAATTAAAAGTACTGAATAGCTGTATATGGTTGTGAGACTGGGAGGATATGAGAGATGAGAAGTCTGGTTGTTTTGCTGCAGTGAGTGTGGACCTCAAAGTAGTGAGGGCTTGTTTGAATGCGATGAAGTGCTCGTTGGAGTGGGACCTTTTCCATCTCCTCTCAGCAACCCTGGAAGCCTGTCTCAGTTCTTTAGTCAGGCTGGTGTGCCAGGGTTGCCTGTTGATTGTGCGAGCTTTGGTATGTATGAGGGAGGAGACTGATTCAAGAGCTGCAGCTGGTGTGGTGTTATATAAGGTGGCAGCAGCATCTGCATCGTGTAGGGAAATTATGTCTGTAAGAGGGAGGAGGGATTTAGAGAGTCAGTGTAGGTTGAGGTGTTTGAGATTTCTGCGAGGGTGTGCAAGTATCTGGATAGGGGATTGTGGACCTGGAGAGGAGAGGGGAGAGAATGTGAGTAAGTTGGGGTCAGAAAGAGGGAGAGGAGAGTTAGAGAGGTAGGATAGGGAACAGAGGCGGGTGAAGATGAGGTCCAGAGTGTTTCCATCTTTGTGAGTGGCTGTGGAAGACCATTGAGTAAGGAGGAAGTGAGGGATAGAAACTTGGAGACAGATGAGTGGGAAGTGTCAATGGGGATGTTGAAATTGCCCATGATGATAGTGGGGTTGTCAGTGGAAAGGAAGTGAAGTAGCTAGGTGGTGAAGTGGTCTAAGAAGGTGGTGGCTTGCCCTGGTGGGTGGGAAATGACAGCCAGTTGGAGGTTGAAGGGGGAGGAAATGTGCACGCAGAGTAATGGAGGGTGGCAGTGGGATATGTGAGAAGGAGCAGTTGTCTGACAGGAGAAAGCCAACTCCTCCACCATGCTTGCCGCTGGGGTGAGGGGTGTGGGAAAGGTGGCGTCCACCATGCGAAAGTGCAGCTGGAGAGGCTGTGTCAGAGGGGGTGAGCCAGGTTTCAGTGATGGCGAGGAAGGAAAGTTTGTTAGTCATGAAAAGATCATGGATGTAGGAAAGTTTGTTGCAGACGGAGCGAGCGTTCCATAGAGCTCCTGTTAGTGGGACTGGGGAAGCGGGGGCTGGTCGGATGGGTATAAGGTTAGAGAGGTTGCGGAAATGTGTGCTAGATCTAGGATGAAAGGTAGAAGTGACTGTGGGGATGTGGTGGGGGGAGGGTGGGATTTGGAGAGATATAGCCAGCAGTGATGAGGAGCAGAGAAAGTGTTAGCAGGTTGGAGTAGGAGAGGGCGTGAGGTGGCTGTTTGTGCTGAGAGATGCAGGATTGTATGTTGAGGAATAGTTCTGAGGAGGAGGTGAGGTGAATGGGGAGGATGGAGGAAGAGATGACCAGTTCCTTACTAGGTGTAGGGATTAGGGGGGTTTGGAGAAAGTGAAGGATTATAGAGGAGAGAGTAAAAACAGACAGGAACATTGTTTACTGTGACTGAGTATCCAGTTCCCTTCATTTCCATTCAGATTTCAATTCAGCTCTAATTCAGAGCTGTATACTTCTGCAATACACTTTTATACTACACTTCTATGCTACGCTGGGAGACGACATCTTGCAGACGTCCAGCTCACAAATATATTTGCTACAAAGTCAGTCACCAGATCTCAGCCCCATCGAGCAGCATTTCACATACTTAAGACAAAACTTAAAATAAGTTGTCCACTACTTTATCCCCCCCCAATGTAACACCCCGGGGCCCCTAAGATTTCTTGTACATGGTGGGGGGGGAATATAAAGTAGTGGACAACCCCTTAAAGGCAGAAAGATCCACAAACAAGCAACCGCTGAAGTCAGCTGCAGTAAAGGCCTGGTAAAGCATCACAAAGGAGAAAACCCAGTGTTTGCCTGAAGTCTGGAAGCTATGGACGTCACCAGTCATTAATCTCTACACAGTATTAAAAATGAACATTTTATTTATTTTAAAATTAATTTGTCCAATTACTTTTGAGCCCCTGAAATGAGGAGGCTTTGTCGAAAACTGGTTTCAACTCTTAAACGTTTCATAGAATATTTTTACAACCCCTTTAACACTGCACATGTCGAAAGCGGATGTATGTGTGGCACCCCAGGGGTCTGGTTTCCACAGTAATAGCAATATTACGTCTGAGAGCAGGTGGGAGGTCTCCTGGTCAGGAATCCTATGCATGCCACACCTCCTGCCCAGTCCTGGGAGGGGAAGAACTTCCCCTATATAAAACTGGGGCTGAGGCAGGGTTAGGGAGAAAGAGAAGAAGAGGAGTCCCAGACAGAGACACAGTCTGGTCTGGAGTGTAGCAAAAGCAAGGAAAGAAAGATCAGGAGCTCAGTGGGAGCAGTGCTAAAAGGAGTCAGGGGCTGGAAGCTGTAGAGCTCGCCCTGATTGAAGAGTTCTCACCGGACCCGGAGTCCGAGGCTGTGGGGACTAATCCTTACCCAGCAGCAGAAACCGACCGGCAGGGGATTTCAGGTCCTCTGGCCCAGAAACCCGAAGGCACGGTCACACGCAAGGGACCAGCACCGCCGTCGTGGAGCGGAAGCTACCAGAAGGCCCCGAGTCACCGGCCATACGGGTGAGCACCACACGGTACACTCAGGGACGTGGGCTACTTTTACCCGCCTCTAGCAAGGTAGCCAGAAGAGTACAATTAGTTGGGGAGGCCTACAACTCCGCCTGGCCAGGGGAGATCCTATCTGCTCACAGACTGACCAGGCCCCGATCGCTAGCCAGTACTCCGGGAGGGTCTACCTTTGCCACCAGTAAAGACCCTGAACTACACCGCACCGTCTCTGAGTGGTTCCTGGTGCCTGCGTGCAACTCTGCTAACCCCATCATTCACGGCGGCTGCCCTGAGGCCATACCCCTCCCGTTGGGGGTTATACCATCCACGCTGCACAACCGTACCACCGGCCTCAGCGGTCTGCCCTGCAGCAGCGGCTTCATAGCCGCATTCAACGGGTGGCGTAGTCGAACACTCTAACATCTACTGCTAAAGACTGCCATTTAGTTTGACACCCTGGGCACGGACCGGGTCACCGCCACGAGGACTACTACCCCCAAAAGATCCGGCTCCGGGTATTCCCCGCGTGCGCAACGCTGCACCACAGCACAGGCCCAGGGGGCGCGTCATATGGAGCAGGTTCCCGCAGGGTGCCCGACCCATATCCAGCAGGTGATGGCTGTGTATTACAGCCAGGACCTGCCGCTAACAATCGTGGATTGCTAACTTGATAAATATGTGCAAGTCATTCTCTTGGGTTGCCATGACAGTCGGGGGTCAGCTGCCTTTGGCCAGGCTTCAAAGGAGACCTTGATTTGTGCTATATGCAGTGATAAGTGTAACATACCTGGTGGCGTCCTTGCATAGTGGTCCATCTCCCACTGTGCAAGAGCGCGCACTTGATCTCCAGTCCAGTCTGCTAGCCTGGCTTCCCTCCATGCTGTCTGCTTGCCTCTGTTTCTGCTGCTTAAGGGCGGCGCCGGATCACTTCCTGCTTCCTGTAGCTGCTGCAGGCACACCCCTTGAGCGTCCTCAGCCTATTGCTGTCTGTCACCTGGTATTTAACCCAGCTCCTTCCTGGAATCCTTGCCTGAGCATTGTGTTCTGTCAGTTGGCTTCTTGTCACTGATGTACCAGGTCCTATCTATGTTTCCTGCCTTGCGGTATCAGTTCCTGTGTCTGAACTGTGTCCTGTCTGAACTATCTTCTTGCCTGTTGTCTTCTGCCTATCCTGGAGGCTGTATTTCCAGGCCAGTGTGAACTCGCTCCTAGCCTGTTCGTTCCGCCTTCTAGGGGCCGCATACCTAGACCCGCTCCTGTATCTTGCTGCTGTGTCTGTTCTTGTCTGAATACTCTCCTTGCCTGTTACCTGTTTTTCTCTATGTTCGTACCTTCCCTTTTCCTGCAGAATCTGATCCCGTATCTAACTCCTACTCGTTGTCCCTGTACTCCCGTTTGTGAGTTTAGAGTCCACTCGCTACTTCATTGCAAGTATCCTGTGTGTACCTGGTTCTGCCTTTCCCTTCCAGTCTGTTCCGTGTGAACAGAGCCCTGTCCCCTCTGCTCTGCCTTGCTCACTGCTCCGGCGGTTCTTGCCTGCTCTGCCTTGCTCACCGCTTTGGCAGTCTCGCTCTGTTCTGACTCTTTGCTCGCTGCTTCGGCAGTCTCGCTCTGCTCTAACCCTTTGCTCACTGCTCCGGCAGTCTCGCTCTGCTCTGACCCTTTGCTCGCTGCTCCGGCAGTCTCGCTCTGCTCTGACCCTTTGCTCGCTGCTCTGGCAGTCTCGCTCTGCTCTGACCCTTTGCTCGCTGCTCTGGCAGTCTCACTCTGCTCTGACCCTTTGCTCGCTGCTCTGGCAGTCTCGCTCTGCTCTGACCCTTTGCTCGCTGCTCCGGCAGTCTCGCTCTGCTCTGACCCTTTGCTCGCTGCTCCGGCAGTCTCGCTCTGCTCTGACCCTTTGCTCGCTGCTCCAGCAGTCTCGTCCTGCTCCTCTCTCACTCACCGCTCCAGGCGACCTTGTCCTGCTCTTCTCTCGCTCACCGCTCCAGGCGGTCTCGTCTTGTTCTGCTCTTGCTCGCCGCTCTGGGCGGCCTCACTCTGCTGTGTTTGTCCACCGCATCTGCGGTTCTGTTCCTGAGTCCCAGTCTGTGCTGGGTCCTATCCACTCGGTGCTCCAACCTGTCGTACCTGCCAATACCTCCCTGCCTGCATACCAGTCGTGCTTACCAGTATCCGCCAGTCTGCATACCAGCCGTGTCTGCCTATACCCAGCAGTCTGTGTGCCAGCCTAACCTGCCTGTTCCTGTATTCCCCTGTGTGGGTCAACAGCCGTGTCCGGGGTCTGTCCTGGAGTAGCACCTGGTTCCTCTGCTCGGTTCCTCCTTGGTGCACTGGCGTCGTATGCCGTCGTGCGACCCTGGTCGGATCGGGTGGATACTTAGTTACGCCCCTCCAGGCATTCACTCTTCGGCACGGTCCAGTGGAATCACTACATATACACGCACATGCCATTCAGCCCGGGCGTGTGCATTACAATAAGTTTTTGTTTTGAAAAAAAAATTGTTATCGCCGGGTAATTTCTTAGCTAGTGCATTAGGGAAGCATACGTCGCAGTTTTAGTGACGTCTGTTTTCTTTTGCAAAAAAAAGAATAGCTAGCTCCGAGTAACTTTTTAGCTAGGTAGGGGGAGTCTACATTGCAGTGTGAGTGACGTCCGTTTTTCTTTTGCAAAAAGCGCCGAGTAGCTTTATAGGTAGGACATTAGTGTAGTGAACTTCACTGTAATTTTTTCTATAAAAACTTTTTTTTATTTCTATTGATTTTTCTTTTCATTTTTTTTCTTCTGTTTCTTCTAAATTTTTCCTTTTTAATTTTTTTCTCTACTTTTTTTCTCTCTACTTATTATAATAAATAGTACCCTTTACACAAGCCCCATACAATACATGTACAGTTAGGTCCATATATATTTGGAAAATTGCAATGGAAAGACAGATGATATAAATTTATACTTCTGTAGGGAATTAGCCTTAAATATCCACATAATACAGATTATATCACTGTGGACTACAATATATAGACCATCGGAGAAGCATAAGACAAAATCCGATAATAATTATCCGACAAACCGGCCATATTTAAAAAGAAAAACCTTTATTGAAACATTAAAACATGATATGTGGTGGCACAGTAAGAGCATCCACTACATAGCATAAGTGAAAGAGTATATAGTAAAAAGAGCCAAAGCGTCATACAAAAACAGAGTCAGTTCTAGTACAAAAAATAGAGCCAAAGCGTTATACAAAAAGAGACTAAATAGCTCATCCAATAAGTAGAAGACACCAAGGAGTATTGTTGGCAACTGTGTTAGAAATATATATGTGGAAGGTACAAAGGTTAAATGTAAAACCTGATAGGTCTAAGTATGCCAAGATAAATCAATGGTGTATAGCCAAGTTGCAACAAAGTATGTGGAAATATTACCTTATATCAAAGTAAGGGCTTAGGACGCTGGCTCAGCTTGTGCTCCTGCTATGTATGTGGACAGCTCACCCCGACGCGTGTTTCGTTTGCGTCCTTCCTCAGTCCTTCCTCAGTCATTGCCAACAAAGGGTTTTCAACCAAGTACTAGAAATGAACATTTTATTTACAATTATTTAATCTGTCCAATTACTTTTGGTCCCTTTAAAAACAGGGTGGCACGTGTTAAGGAGCTGAAACTCCTAAACCCTTCATCCAATTTTAATGTGGATACCCTCAAATGAAAGCTGAAAGTCTGAACTTCAACTGCATCTGAATTGTTTTGTTTAAAATTCATTGTGGTAATGTCTAGAACCAAAATTAGAAAAATGTTGTCTCTGTCCAAATATATATGGACCTAACTGTATTAAAGCACCACTTACACACACATCCCCAATGATTTGGAGAATAAAATAAAAATGACCCTTTCATCAATAAACCTCTGACACGGATTCAGGCAGTGAGGAAGATCACATTCCTCTATTTCTCTCTCTCCTCCTTCTCATCTAGTGAGGAGGGACCCCCAGCAAGGCACCTGAGAACCCAGGCGACCCCTTCAGCAATCGATCCCATATGGACTCCACCCACCAAAAATTATCAGCCTGTTGTTACGGATTTCATTGGCAGCTCAAGAATACAGTATGGCATTATAGGCCTCACTGAAATTTACTTTTTATAATTCTTTTTCAGCGAGGAAATAATAAATATTATGGTGGCCCAGACAAATTTGTATGCCCATCTATTTGTCACCCAAAATCCCACATCATCATATGCCAGAAGGACCCCTGTAAATGCAGCAGAAATTATGATATTTTGGGGCATTGTGCTGCATATGGGCATAGTCAATAAACCAGAACTTCAGCAATACTGGAGTACTGATTTACTATACAGCACACTGGTATTCCATATGGCCATAACAACGACACAGTTTTAAGCGATTCAAAATTTTTTGCATTATAGTGATAATGCGCAGTGTCCTCCCCGAGACGATCCTAACTTTGATCGTCTATATAATATTCAGCCAGTAGTTGACCACTTCAGCAGAAAATTTGCTGAGGCAAACAACCCCCAAACAGACATCTGTATAGATGAACCTTTGGTTCATTTCAAAGGGAGGCTAAAATTCTGGCAATACCTGCCCAGTAAGAGGGCAAGGTACGGAATTAAACTGTACAAGCTGTACCTCAGGGTACACCGACAGATTCAGGCTAAGTGCCCACGATGCAGAAATGCATGCGGATTTTACATGCTTTTTTCCTGCCAGGGACAAGCGTAATTGAAGCGTTTTGTACATGCGATTTCGCATGCGGGTTGTCAAGCGCTTTCCAAACGATTTTAGCATCACTTGGAAAGTGCTTGACAATCGGCATGGATTTATATAGTGTGACCGTAAAAGAATGGTAAAAAAAAATAAATAAATATTATACTTACTTCCTGATGGCCCCCGGTGTCCTTATCCGATGCGTCCGGTCTCCCCGGTGTCTCGCGGTTGTGTAAAAGGACCTGCCATGATGTCATTTAGTCATGTGACGGGTCACGCGACCTCCGACGCCAGGAGTCGCGTGACTCGTCACATGGCTAAATTACGTCATGGCGGGTCCTTTTAGACAATCGTAAGCTGCCGGGAAGCCAGGACGGATTGCTGAGGAGACCGGGGGCCATCAGAAGGTAAGTATAATGTATATTTTTTTATTTTAATTCTTTTTTTTTTTTATAGGTACTATGGTACCTGGGTCTGGAGGAGAGTCTTCTCTTCTCCAGACCCGGGTACCATCCACACATTGATCGCTTAATATCCGCATGTGCACATGTAGTGATGCAGATATTATGCGATTCAATGCAAGTCAATGGCGGCGAAAACGCCGCAATTACGCAAAATAATTGGTAGTGCTATGGATTTTTCCGCATTGATAATCCGGAGCGGAAATTTCCACAGCATGTGCACAGCACATGCGGATTATCATTGGGGAACATGGCAGACCTTCTACCAAGTGGTTTTTAAGCGTTTCTGCAGCGGAATTGCTGCTGCAGAAACACTTAAAAACGCATAGTGGGCACACAGCCTTAGGGTTATTTTGACCACCATACACCGTGACAACAGATCCCTTGTCACTGTCCAAGGTACTACAACACAAGTCCCAAACCTAGATTGTATCTTGGTTTATAAAAAGTACATGGGGGGGGGTTGTAGATTTCTCACATCAGGTCCTCAAACCATACAGTGCCATACGAAAAGCTAAAGTATGGTACAAAAAATTGGCCATGCACGTTGTACAGATGGCAATGTACAAAACTTTTGTGCTGTTTCGATCTGCAGACAATACAGGGACCTTCCTTCAGTTTCAGGAGCTAGTCATCAAGGCCCTAATGTTTGGCACTCAGGAAGGCGAGGGTCCCAGTACTTCTGAAACTGATGATGCCCTTATTGTACCAGGTCAACATTTTCCAGCAGAGGTTCCTTAAACAGCAAAGAAGGGAAGATCACAAAAAAGAAGGGTATCCGAAAGGACACAATTTACCATTGTGAAACCTGCCCTGAGAAACCTGGCCTTTGCATTGAAGGATTGCTTCAAAGCGTACCACACATCCACAAATAAAATTGTTTTTTACCTTGTTTACACAACACACTTTTAGAATCTGATGTACTCCACACAACTTACACATACCGCCACATTATAAATTCATGCACCAGTAAAACGAAAAGCATTATAATCATTACAATAAAACTATGCCTCTAGATAATTCCTTGAGGGGCACAGTTTCCAAAATAGGGTCACTTGTGGGGAGTTTCCACTGTTTAGGCACATCAGGGGCTCTCCAAATGTGACAGGGTGCACGCAGACCATTCCATCAAAGTCTGCGCTCCAAACTGTTACTCCTTCCCTTTCGAGCCCTGCCGTGCACCCAAACAGTAGTTTTCCACCACATACGGGGTATCGGCCTACTCAGGAGAAATTGCACAACAATTTTGGTGTCCATTTTCCCCTGTTACCCTTGTAAAAATAAAAAAATAGAGCTAAAAATCATTTTTGTGGAAAAAAATAGATTTATTTTTATTTTTACCGGTCATTATAAATTTTTGTGAAGCACCTGGGGGTTCAAGGTGCTCACCACACATTTAGATAAATACCTTGGGGGGCATAGTTTCCAAAATAGGGTCACATGTGGGGAGTTTCCACTGTTTAGGAACATCAGGGGCTTTCCAAACGCGACATGGTGCTCCAGACCATACGATCAAAGTCTTCGCCCCAAACCATCATGCCTTCCCTTCCGAGCCCTGCCGTGTGCCCAAACAGTGTTTTCTTCCCTACATATGGGGTATCGGCGTACTCAGGAGAAATCGCACAACAATTTTTGGGTCCATTTTCTCCTCTTACTCTTGTGAAAATAAAAAAATTGGGGCTAAAAGAACATTTTGGTGAAAAAAAGTTAAATGGTAATTTTTTCGTTCCACGTTGCTTCAGTTTTTGTGCAGCACCTGAAGAGTTAATAAACTTCTTGAATGTGGTTGTAAGCACCTTGAGGTGTGCAATTTTTAGAATGGTGTCACTTTTGGGTATTTTCTTTCATATAGACCCCTCAAAGTCACTTCAAATGTGATGTGGTCCCTAAAAAAATGGTTTTCTAAATTCTGTTGGAAAAATGTTCTGATGTAAAGTGGACATGTGGGAAATGTTATTTACTAGCTATTTTTGTGCCATACATCTCTGGTTTGAGGGCATAAAAAAATGAAAGTTTGAAAATTGCGAAATTTTACAAATTTTCGCCAAATTTCCAATATTTTCACAAATAAATGCAAAAAATATCTAACAAATTTTACCACTATCATGAAGTGGAATGAAATATGTCATGAAAAAACAATCTCAGAATCGGTGGGATCCGTTGAAACGTTCCAAAGTTATTACCTCATAAAGTGACAGTGGTCAGAATTGTAAAATTTGGCCTGGTCAGGAAGATGACAGGCTTCGGGAGAAGGGGTTAAAAATTTTGACAAAAAAACACATACAGTAGCCACCAAAAGTTTTGAAATTTTTTTACTTTTTTTTTTTTAAATTTTCCTGGTGATGAATTGAAAGTGCATGAAGTTTTCATCCTGCAAGACCTTAAAGGGAATCTGTCACCCCCTGGCACTTATATTATTATGCTAATATTGGCATACAGGTGATAGAAATGTGAACCTATACTTACCTGTATGCCTCATATTAGTCAGAGTGAGTCCCCGGCCTGCGCACAAGATCCCTGCTCTACAATGATACATAGACGGCAGGAAGAAGCATGCCTTGCGGAAAAAGGTAAAGTGAGCAGGTGCGGGATCTGGACACAATGACTGCTTGTCACAGAGAACTGTGACGTGCAGGGGAGGGGGGAAATATTTTAATTAAAACAGTAGGCGGGAATTCTTCCAGTCCCCTGGACGGGAACACATCATAAACCAGAACGAATAAAAAGTAATTTCTCACCAACAAGACCTCTAATATGAGGCACACAGCTAGGTATAGATTCACATTTCTATCACCTGTATGCCCAAATAAGAGGTCAGATAAGTGCCAGCGGGTGACAGATTCCCTTTAATTTTAACCAAAATGCTTTTGAATATAGGTATGGTCATTTACTTAAAGAAAACTGACTGCCAAAAGTTTTGTATATACTATTTATTGATCACAACTTAGAGAGTAATTCATTGTTTACAATGCCATAACTTTTTTCATTTTGTAGCATAACCTCTTGCTTTAACCCCTTCACCCCTGGCCCATTTTCCTTTTTTGCTTTTTGCTCCCCTTCTCCCCATAGCCATAACTTTTTTATTTTTCGGTCAATATGGCCATGTGAGGGCTTATTTTTTGCGGGCTTACCATGTTCACTAAATGCTAAAACTGACCTGCCACTATGATTCCCCAGGTCATTACGAGTTCGTAGATACCAAACATGTATATGTTCATTTTTATTCAAGTGGTGAAAAAAAATCCAAAGTTTGTCCAAAAAAAATGTCACCATTTTCCGAGACCTGTAGCCATTTTTCAGGATCTGGGGCCAGTTGAGAGCTTATTTTTTGCGTGTCGAGCTGACGTTTTTATTGATACCATTTTGGGGTAGATCCAATGTTTTGATCGCCCGTTATTGCATTTTATTGCAATGTAGCTGCGACAAAAAAAACTTAATTCTGGCGTTTTGATTATTTTTCTCATTATGCTGTTTACCGATCAGGTTAATTATTTTAATACATTGATAGAACGAGCGATTCTGAACGCAGTGATACCAAATATGTGCATATTTGATTTTTTTATTGTTTTATTTTGAATAGGGCAAAAGGGGTGTGATTTAAACTTTTGTATTTTTTTTATATTTTTAAAAACTTTTTTTTTTACTTTACACTTGCTTCAATAGTCTCCATGGGAGAATAGAAGCTGCGATCATCAGATCGCCTGTGCTACACACACACCCGGCAATGACCACCTCAGGAGTCTCCTGCAGACCCTGGGTTGTCATGCCAACCCATCGGCGACCCGCGATCATATGACACGGGTGCCGATGGGTGGGACTTACTGCCGCAGCCATGTTAAATGCTGCAGTCAGAGATTGACAGCGGCATTTAACATGTTAACAGCCGCGGGTGGGTCGCGATTCCACCTGCGGCTGTTAGGGGCCCATGACAGCTGATCAGATCGCCGGAGCCCGCACTAAAGGGAGAGACCTGACATGTGCCGTACATGTATGGCACATGTAAGAAAGGGGTTAATTACTGCACCACACTGATGGGGCGTTGAAGCCACCAGGGTATTCAAGACAACTTGAGGGATCTTGCTCCATTCCATTTTCAAGCAATTCATCTTTAGTGCTATGGGTACGGGCCCCAACTAGTCGCCCTAACTCATCCCAAAGGTGCTCTATAGCAGAGGTCCCCAACCTTTTTTGCACCAGGGACCGGCTTTAAGCAAGACCAGTTTTCCATGGCCCGGTGGGGGTGGGGGTGGGGTTATGGAGGGGTGGAGCTGTATGGGGAGGATGCTGGCGGGACCTCGGTGTACAGCGCTGCTAAGTAGCAGCATTGTACATTGAGCGTCAGTGTATACAACGCTGCTGCTTAGCAGCGCTACACACTGAACACCGGTACCGGGAGCCGCGTCACTGAAGCCAGTCTGCTGCCCCAGCACGCCCCACATAACATGTTCTGCCGGGGGCGTGTCAGTGAGGAGAGCCTGCCGCCCCACCCCGTCAGGAACACACCATGCTGTGCAGGAGGGCCGCGTCACTAAGACCCGCCCCGTGACGTACAACAGGTACCATGCTGTGCTGTGGAGGGCTGCGTCACTAAGACCCGCCCGACGCCCCACCCCGTCCTGCATAATGTTCTCTGCCGGGAGCTGCGAGCTGTCACGGCTATGGCAGAAAACATTATAAATCCACACAGAGCGAGCTCTGACCAGGCGCAGGGCCGCGGAGCTAGCTGTCAGCGGCGCCGCGGACCGGCTGAAAAACCCCAACGGCCCGGTCCTGGTCCGCGGACCGGCGGTTGGGGACCTCTGCTCTATAGGGTTTAAATCAGGTGATTGGCTTTGGCCATTACAACAGGCAAACATTTTTCTTTGCTAACCAATTTTTGACTAAATTGGATCATTGTCTTGCTGGAATTTCCATCCCCTGCCTACTTTGGTTTTCCCATGTGGCAGCATTACATTCTCCAGTATATCTTTGTACATGGTAGCATTAATATTTCCAATTCTATGCAGAGGGCCAATGGCAGATGCAGAAAAGCAGCCCCAAACCATGACATTGCCACCACGTTTCACTGTAGGTGTTCGGTGCCTTACATTGTTAAGTTTTCCAATTGGGCGGTATATATAGTGATTGCCATCACTACCAAACAGATTGAACTTGGATTCATCCGACCACCTTAGACCAATCTGTCTCTTTCCATTGGCTGTGTTCTTTGGCAAACTCAAGTCAGGCCTTCCGGTTCTTTGCAGAGATGAAAGGATTCTTGACTGGAACTCGTGCATTCAACCCTACTGCTCTTAGCCATCACACCACAGTTTGGCAACTCACTTTAACCCCATATTCTTCATTCATTTAGTGCGAAATCTGTACATCAGATACTGACTTTTTCTTAATAATGTGATTAACTCTGGAGGAAGTTTTCCATAGTCGTCCACTTCTACGTTTGTCAGCTGTTCCATAGCCTTCTTTTCTTTCTTTATGTAACACCCCTTTTGGGCTACCACGGTACGCTGGGTGTTATGGGGGGTCTCACCTCTCTAGGGCGCAGTGCCTCCACCCGAATCTTGATTGGAGCTCTCACTGGGACTGCAGAAGGACTGGTATCTTCTGCCAGGGGCTGATTCGGGAAGCCCCTGCCACAGCTCAGCACACACTCATCCGGGACAGGAGTAAAACGGTTTAACAGGTTTATATGCAGCAGAAATGAGGTGGATTTAAAGAAATAACATACAATACAGGTAACGGTGCTCTATAAAAATCATAGACACATCACAATCTAATTCTTCCCCGACCCTGCAAATATAACGTAGCAGGGTTTCCCTTTTCTTGTATTAACTCAGTCCAAACGTTGGGGCCCAGTTGCCGCGGATGTTGGCGCGCAAATTTATAACCGTTGGTGCACTTAGATGAACATTAACGTAAAAAGTCTGGGGAGTAGTGTACTCACTGTAACTGGCACTGGTAGAACCACAAGTCTCAAAAGGGCACTCACGATGCGTCTCAACCGGTCGTATGTTTCCCTGGACCCCAGCTGGGGGCGGCAGGATTCAGGCCTTTATACGGTGGGAGTGACGGCAGAACTCTCCGAGTCCTTGATGTCACTAGCTTCACCGGGTGACAGGGCCGCGCTCTCTCCAGCAGCGCGGGTATATCAGAGGGGACGGCAACGCTCCACAGCGTAGAGGGATACAAGTCCACAGCGCTCCGTCTTTCACAACAACAAGCTGCCACACTCCTTTTCCTCTCAAGGTTTTCTTTCACTTTCTCTCCAGCTCCCTCCCCCAAGTCCCTCCTCCCTCCTATCCTTCCAGGCTGTGTCATCTGACTGAAACAAGGGTCCATGGGAATTGTAGTCCACTGCAGCTCAGGGAAAAAACGATTAGTGTCTTTAAGTCCCAGTATACCAGTAGCTGCTCTGACAGTTCCATGTGCAGGTGTTACATTTAATATACGTGACACTTGACTCTGAGAACAGTTGAATTCCATAGCTCCTCTTTTTGGCTTTTGCCTGACTTCACTCTCAGAATAATAAGCTTCCTGACATCTGGTGATAAATTTGGCTTTGTCTTTGCCATATGTTGGCACTGATCAGCTGATGTTCATGTGACCATCAGCTGATCAGTGACATCTGCGCAGGTCCTGGCAGCTCGGTACACTGTGGGAGTGCGCGCGCTGTGTACCGTTGGGAGGAGAGGTACGCCACCAGGGACCAGGAGGACACTGGGGGCCGCCGGAGAGGTGAGTATAAGGGTTTTTTTTGTTTTTTTTAACTTTTTTTTTACTTTTTGTTTACCGCGGACTGGGCAGAGCAGACTACTGCTCCTCCCATCCATGCTGCTCTCGCTGTTATCAGCGGGAGCGGCGGTCGGATGAGAGGCGTTGTAGTCCTCCTTTCCCGACCCGGGTACCACCCGCACCGCGTTTTCGCCTCAAATTCACGGCCATTGGCTGTAATTGAAACGCAGCAAATCCGCAGGTATAGATAATATATCTGCGGGTTTGCTGCGGTTCAATGCAAGTCAATGGGCTCGAATTCACGGCGGGATCGTGCAATAAATGGTCATGCTGCAGTTTTTACCTAAATGGTAATCTGGAGCGGAAATTTCCGCATCATGTGCACAGCATATCCGGAATACCATTGCTACAGCTGGCAGACCTATTACAAGCGTTTTCGCAGCGTTTCCGCTGATCTGGGCAGTATCAGTGTAATAATATTATCACACTCCATTATTCACATCTGCCCACCTAGGGCCTCAAATATAGCGGAATCATCATAAGGCAATAAATAATCTGGAAGAGCCACCAGACTCAAAAAATGATGATCCAACGAAAATATTTTATCCAAATATATGAATTTTATTACAAATACAAATTACAAATTACAAATACAATTACGTAATTTGGTGGATACACATACATAGAAACCACAAAGTGTATTAAAATGACACGCATAGTGGAAGCAATCTCTCCATAGTCCTGGGAAAAATAATTAGGACTCCTGAGGGTAACTGGTTAAAGTATGGTGAAGTGTAACACCACCAGGTGTTATAACAATGACAGGTGCTTAAGGGTATACCCCTTGACAAAGGCTCGTTTGCCGAAACACGCATCGGGGCTGGAACGCAGGTTGCAGTGACTGAAGGGTGGCTTCCCTATTGACAGGTATATTATGGGTATATTATTTCTCATATGTGTGCATGATGTATAAGTATGTATTAATTAAGCACCTGTCATTGTTATGTGGTTCGGGGCAGCCTGTGGGCAGGTCATATCTTGCTGATCTGGCCTAGAGCACAGGATAAGACCCTGCCTACAGTCCCACCCCGGATCACGGGCATATCATTAACTCAAAACTGCAAACACTGATTACATAAGAATCACAAAAAGGATTTCTTCACCTCAGGTATCATTTTAATCAGTGTAACAGCCCCAACTTGACAATACCTGTAGTTTACTTAGCAAAATCTTGCTGACAGGTTCTCTTTAAAGTTGTGGCTAGGGCATGCTTAAGAAGCCTTTGCAGGTGTGTTTTGTTAAATATTTTCATTTACTGAGATAATGACTTTTGTGTTTTCATTGGCTGTAAGCCATAATCATCAACATTAACAGAAATAAACAATTGAAATAGATCACTCTGTTTGTAATGACTTTATATAATATATGAGTTTCACTTTTTGTATTGAAGAACTGAAATAAACGAACTTTTTGATGATATTCTAATCTAGTGAGATGCACATGTACAGTATCTCAATGTACATACATAGCAGCTTGAAGTAATCATTCTAGCTTCACCATTTAGAGCACTGCTTGTCCATAAAAGTAATTTTGGATACACTTAGCTAAAACTATTGTATCTTAGAATTTTGCGCTTTTTATACTGTACCCATCATCTATAATTATTGTATTCATATGTTGTTATGAATAATCCTTTTCTTCTACCTAAATCTCTCTATTGTTCCTTTTACAAAATGTCAGTTTTGAAATTGAATTTCAACATTTGATGGCCTCATTTGTGCTGAAAATGTTCTTAACATTAACCAAGTATGTAATAATTTTTACACATATTAAATTCATAGATTCAAGAGGTGGTCCACTAATGGACAACACCTTATTAAAGGGTCCAGGGATGTGAATAAAAACCTAGATACTCACCTCCTGGATCAGCACCACTCCTACGTACTCAGTGCTCCAGTCATTACAACATCTGTTGGGGACATCACAGGGGCGCAGCAGCCAGTCAGCAGCCGCTGATGGGCTCATGTGTTCACATTTGTCCAAGCGGATAAAAAACAATGTTTCTATCTAATGATCAGTGGCTGCTGACTTTCTAAATCGCTTACTTGTGCCCACCAGAAATTTATGACAAGGGACCAGCAGGAGACATAGTCCTGAGCATAAAGGAACAGGGAGGTGTTTATACATTTTTTAAATAAAAAAACACCAGCGCTTCCACTAACAATAGAAATACTGGGTATGAGTTTAAGGGCTCATACTCATCTGTATATAAATCGGACGAGTGCAATCCGATAAAAAATCGGACTGCACTCTACCTAATGTTATTCACTGTGTTCATCTGCAATTTTTTTTCAGCTCTGATCGGACTGAGTAAAAAATCGCAGCATGCTACGAGTGGCCTCGTATATCAGACGAGACTCGCCAATGCAAATCAATGGATGCGAGAAAAAAAATCGTACGGCACACAGACCATGCGTGTGCCATATGATTTTTACTCACCCATCTCGAGGGACACCCGACATTTCATCAGCCATGGATTTTGGCCCCCTCCCAGACTAATAACACCAGCCCTCAGCGCCCCAGAAATGGCACATCCATTAGCCTTGGCTCTTCCCGATTGCCCTGGTGCATTGGCAATCAGAGTAATGGTTTTGGGATTGATGTCAGCTGTGTAATGTCCGCTGACATCAAGTCCAGGGATTAATAATGAAGAGGCCTCTATCAGACACCCCCATTACTAACCCCATAGTCAATAGAAATAAACACACAGAGAAAAGTCCTTTAATTGTAAAAAGCTCTCCTCAACCCTCTTTTACCCATTTAATACCATTAAAAATAAAATAATCTAATGGGGTCCTGTCACAATGCTATTGTCTGACAACCCGGGACCGAGGGCTCCTACCCTGTACCTAACACTAGGGGCACCCTATCTACCCTGTTCTCCAGTTTACTTCAGATGGTGAAGATGCTGGAGCCACGTTCCTTGCTATTTTCGTGAATCAGCCCTTATCTGTTCCCTCCCCCACCCAGGGAAGTGGGGAGGAATAGTGTATGTATATATGACTCCCCCCCTGGGCCGTGGGGCACTCGGATCCGGGCAATAGGGAGACGATGGGGGTAGTAGTGGCGACCCGGTTCCGTGGCTCAGGGTGGTCAGGCCAATGGTAGTCTGCTATGTCCTGCTGATAATGTCCGACTACGCCACCCGTGGATTTGCGGTCATTAGGAACCGCCGCTGCAAGGCAGACCGCTGGGGCTGATGAGGTGTGCAGCTGGGTTGGTGTGACTCCCCACGGGAAGAGTGCGGCCCCAGGGCAGTGTAGTGGATGTTGGGAGTGATGGTAGTGAGAGTCCCGGTGCTGATAGTGCTGGAGGAGCAAGGAGCACACAGACAACAAGTTGCAGTCCAGGGTCTTTACTGAAACAGGTAAACTGACCCATAAACAGTCCCGGCTAGGAGGGGACCTGGATGTCTGAGAGCAACGGGGAAATTGGCCCTGGTCAGGGTGAGGGTGTAGGCCTACCGTGCTTTCTGCGCTCCTTCTAGCTATCTCCTCCTGATAGGGTAACAGCCCACGTTTCCGAGCTTTCCGTGTATTCTCGCCTGTATGGCCTGCGACGTGGGTTCCTTTCTGCTCCCAGCTTTGTACGGCTTTACTGGTCCCTTCAGTTGTGGCAGGGCCTCCAGGCTTCTTAGGCCAAGGAATGTACAGTCCCTTGCGGACTGGTTCTCTGCTGGGGGATGTGGAATCCTTCCAGCCTCAGACACCAAAGTCTGGTAAAATTAAGTCTTTTCTCTGCCAAGACAGGCTCACTGCGCCTCTTGTCTCTGGCTTGTGGCTCTCCTCCTGCCACACTTCCTCTTAGGTTACAATGCAACTTTCTGTCCCTGCTCCACTCTGGGACACGTCTCAGAGCTGAGACAGGCAATCCAGTTCTCCCTAACCCTGCCCTCAGTACCAGCTTTTATAGGGGCAGCCAGCTCCCCCTACTGGCCTGAGACAGGAGGCATTGCATGCTAATGTTCCCCTGACTAGAGAACCCCCCCCTTGCTCTCAGACACAGCTTTAATTACACTTGTGGCATCCAGGTCAGGGTGACACATTCCCCCCTAGTGAAATTTAGTACTCCGGGACTAAACAATAAACAAAGACAATAAAACATTAATAGACATTAATAGACAGACGACGCACAAATTGAGTTCTTAAGGTCACAGTGTGGTCTGTGACCGGGTGTCCATATCACCAACACAACGGGAGCCTTAACCAGGTGGGGGTCTGTCCTACCCCAAGTCCTTCACAGTCTTAGTTCATTCCTGGGTTAGGCTCAGAATGCAGTCCACACAAGGTCCCGGTTATAAAAAGTCCATTAACTTTGAGTCCTTAAGGTAGCTGCAAGAAACTGAAACACAGAATTACCAAACATGCATGTAACTTGGCAAACAATTCAACATTTGGCAACAGGGTCATTTACAATTTAGCACACTCTATATTCTCCAGCGAACGGGTATCTGTCCCTTTGTGCTCCTGGTTGACCTCCTTAACCCACTGTCTGGTGGTGGACCAACCTGGCTCTCCCCACTAGCGTTAGGGGTACAGCTACCAGCTGGGTGTACAGGTAGGGCAGGCAGCTGTCTGCGGGTTCTTTGGCTTACCGCAGGCATGGCAGGCTCACTGTCAGCAGAGGGTTGACTCTCCTGGGCTGCTGGTACAGGCTCTTCTGCCTCTGGAACCGCTTGCTCCTCTTCACCTTCCGGCTCTGGTGTTGGTTGTTGCTGTGCCGGTTGCAGGAAATGCAGGACGGGTACCACTATGGCATCATTTATGCGAGTCCAGGACTGAGGGAACTCTCCGAGAACGGTGCTGATCATTTCTTCCTTGTCCTCTGCGGGTTCAAGGTCACTCTGATCCTCTTCTGCACTACGGAGTTGCTCTGGGCACCTTTTGAGGTGGTCTCTGGAGACGACACTAGTGGTTTCTCCTCCGTCCTTGGTGATTACGCACACTTTTGGGTTGTCGTGGTCAGACTGCAGTACCGTGTAGGGTTCCCTTTCCCACTGGTCGTCCAACTTATGTAGCCTTCTTTTTCGCTTTAGGACTTGCTCACTAGGTTCTAGGGGACCAGCAGGGGCGTGTTGATTGAAGAGTCTTTCTTGCTTCTCTCTCACCTGGGCCAGGCTCTTCTCCACACTCTCCTGTACCTTCTTGTACTGCAGTTGCCTTTCCGTATCCCAGTCCGCATCCGGGGAGGTGTCCTCAGGTATTAGGACTCCCATCTCCAGGTCTACAGGCAGCTTACCTGGTCTAGCTCGCATCAGGTAAGCCGGGGTGCAGTTTGTAGCGTTCACCGGGATATTGTTGTACATGTCTACCAGGTCCGGCAATTTTTCTGGCCACAGGCTGCGTTCCTCCAGGGGCAACGTCTTCAGGAGATCAATGACTATATTGTTCATCTTCTCACACATCCCGTTGGTTTGGGGGTGGTAAGGCGTTGTCCGAATCTTCTTACAGCCATAGAGGTTGCAGAACTCCTGGAAGATTTCAGCTTCGAACGCTGGACCCTGGTCTGTCAGGACCTGTTCCGGATACCCGTGTGGACGGCAGAAGTATTGCTGGAAGGCTCTGGCCGCTGTTTGGGCTGTCAAGTCCTTTACCGGGACCACCACTAGAAAACGGGAATAGTGGTCCACGATTGTCAGGGCATAGATGTATCCTGACCGGCTGGGAGCCAATTTGACGTGGTCCAGAGCTACCAGCTCAAGAGGCTGCATGGTGACGATGGGCCTCAAGGGTGTCTTCTGGCTGGTGCGGTCCTTCCTCCTCAGGTGACAAGGGCCACAGTCTCTGCACCATTTTTCAACAGCTCCTCTCATGCCGACCCAAAAGAACCTTCCTCTTAGCAGGAACTCCAGTTTCTTCCAACCGAAGTGCCCCGCTCTGTCATGGTAAGCTCCCAGGACCATAGCTGCATCTCGCCTTGGGACCACGACTTGCCAGGTCAGCTCGTGCGTCCGGTGGTTAACAATCCTTCTGCACAACTTGCCTTCGTAGAGGAACAGCTTACTCTTCTCCTTCCATAGCTGCTTGGCTTCCTATGGGGCATCTGGATCTAGGCAGGCGTCTTCCTGGGTCAGCAGATCTTTCACCAGGCGGACTGCAGGGTCACTATCTTGGGTTTCGGCCCAGCTGTGGTGAGGTAGGGGATTCATCATCACAGTTGTTAGATCCTCCTCCTTCACGCGGTGAGAGTGTTGAGCGGCTCCATACCGGTGAAACGCGGGGAGTTCTACCTCTTCCAGCTCTTCTGGGTCTTCGTCACCTTCAGGTAAGTGAGGCATTCTTGATAGCGCGTCCGCGTTGGCGTTGGTTTTGCCTGCCCGGTACTTGATCACGAAGTCATAGTTGGAGAGACGGGCCATCCACCGCTGTTCCAGGGCACCCAGTCTTGCATTGTCCAGGTGTGTCAACGGGTTGTTGTCCGTGTACACGGTGAACTTTGCGGAGGCCAGGTAATGCTTGAAGCGTTCCGTCACGGCCCACACCACCGCCAAGAATTCTACCTTGAAGGAGCTGTAATTCTCTGGGTTCCTCTCGGTGGGCCTCAGCTTCCGGCTGGCGTATGCGATCACCCGTTCTCTGCCCTGTTGGTTTTGGGACAGTACGGCTCCCAGTCCCACATTACTGGCATCTGTGTTGAGAATGAAAGGCTGGCCGTAATCAGGGTAGGCCAGGATCTCATCCCCCGTGAGGGCCATCTTCAGCTGGCGGAAGGACTCCTCTTCCGGATTATCCCACTTGAAGGGTGGCTTTTGACTCCTGGACTTAGACTGTCCGATTAGGAGGTCCTGCATAGGAGCTGCCATCTTAGTGAACCCGGGGATGAACCTTCGGTAGTAGCCTACCAACCCGAGAAACTGTCTCACCTCTTTGATGTTCGAGGGGCTTGGCCAGCTCTTGATTGCTGTGACCTTGTCAGGGTCGGGGGCCACTCCTTCCGCGCTTACCACGTGCCCTAGGTACTGGACCTTTGGTTTCAGCAGGTGACACTTCGATGGTTTCACCTTCAGGCCATAGCCTGCCAGGGCTTCGAACACCTCGGCCAGGTGCTTCAGATGGTCCTCGTAGGTCTTCGAATAGACGATCACGTCGTCCAGGAAGAGGAGGACCGTCTCGAAGTTTCGGTGCCCTAGACAGCATTCCATCAGCCGCTGGAAGGTCCCTGGTGCATTGCAGAGCCCGAAAGGCATGCAGTTGAATTCGCTCAGTCCCATCGGGGTGGTGAAGGCGGTCTTCTTCTTGTCAGCCTCTGCCACAGGAACCTGCCAGTACCCGCTAGTAAGGTCCAAAGTAGAAAAGAAGTTAGCTGATTTTAGTGCGGCTAAAGACTCCTCTATTCTAGGCAGCGGATATGCATCTTTGTGGGTGATACGGTTGATTTGTCTATAGTCCACGCACATTCTCATGGTGCCGTCTTTCTTTTTGACCAGAACCAAGGGGGCTGCCCAGGGGCTACAGCTGTCTCTAATGACCCCAGCTTCCTTCATCTCTCTTAGCATGCCCTTTGCGTTCTGATAATGTGCAGGGGGTACAGGTCGGTGTCTTTCCTTTATCGGTGGGTGGCTCCCTGTGGGGATGTGGTGTTCTATCCCTTTTACTCTGCCGAAGTCTAGCGGGTGCTTACTAAAGACTCTCTCGTACTCCTGTACCACCCGGTAGACTCCTTGTTTTTGGTGCAGGGGAGTGGAGTCAGCACCCACGTGGAGTTTCTGGCACCAGTCCTCCTTTTGTTTCTGGGAGCCATTACCCTCAGCCTGAGGAGATGGAGGCAAGGGTTCCACGGCCCTGATAGCTTGGTGTTCGACAACAAACAGTTTGGCGAGTGTAGCGTACCTGGGTAAGTGTACTTCCCTTTCCCCAATGTTGAGGATGCGGACGGGCACCCTCCCATGACGGACATCAACCACCCCCCGGGCTGTCAAAATGGTGGGCCTGCTGTCTGAGTACACGGGTTCTACCATGGCTTGGTAGTCTCTACCTCTCAACCCGATTGCAGTCCGACACCAGATCATCATTTCACTTTTGGGAGGCATGGAAATGGGGAATGGATCACTGAGTCTTACGCTACCGATCTCACCACCAGACAGTTCTACCTGCTGCCGTCTCATCAGGGCTTTTATCTCCTTGTTGAGGACTCTCTGTTGGCTGGAACTAGCATTCACCGCCACCTGTTGTAGAATTACAATTACCTCTGGAAGACAATTTTCAATTATGTTAGTACCCACAGTTATTTTAGGGTGACTTTCATGACGGTCAATGTCCACAATAATCACTCCCTGTGCCGGCAGTTCAACTTTACCAATTTTAATGGTCATCTCTTTGAACCCCATCTGCGGCACGGGTAAGCCATTACTGGCAATGATGCTCAAGTTACTGTCTGGATACCGTGTGATATCAGCATCAGTCCAATACTGCTTAAAAAGTACATAAGGGATTGTGGTTACTTGCGACCCAGTATCCAGCAAGGCGCTCATGGGGATACTGTCCAGCACCACGGGTAAAACCGGGCGCCCCCCAACGTACTTATCACGCCAATTATAAGGGCCTGGTGATCTTATGCCTGGGGGTCGGCCCTCTGCCCCAGGTTGGACCCGTTTAAATTACAGTACCTGGAAATGTGTCCGGGCTGGTTGCAACGACGGCAAATGGGCTGTCCATCCTCTGCGTAGCGGTCTGTGGGCCTCCCTCGGAACGACGGGATCCTCCTCTGTCGACACCACGGGACATCCTCCGGACTTGAAGCCAGCTCGATGGGTCTTGACGGGTCCACTTGCAACGCCTGGACGGTCCTGGTCAACGCCGCGACGCTCCTGGTCAGCTCCTGGACTTGGTGGTGCAGGCCTTTCGACGGGGCTTGGTTCAGGGCCTGTGCATCAGCCTCCACGGAGTCCATAGAGGAGGGCGCCGCCTCCTGGTGGTAGGTGATAGCAGGGCGCCGGGGGTTTATAGCGCCACTGGTTGCAGATTCACGGAGCACCCTTATGGCCCTGTCCTTAAATTGGGCAAAGGTCAGGTCGGGGTTCTGAAAGAACATGAGGCGCAGTTGGGCCCTGTGGGCGCTAGACAGCAGACCCTCTATGAATTGTTCTGTTAGCAGTTTATCCGTTTCCTGCACACTGCCAGGGTCAGTTTGTTGAATAGCCCTCAAGGCTTCCTGCAGATTTAGGGCATAGTCTCTGATGCTGTCCTGTGCCCGCTGCCTACATCCATAGAACCTCATTTTAATCTCAGCGGAGGTACGTGTATCAAAGGTACCCCGCAGCCGGGCCAGAATACCCTTCACAGTCCTTTTCTTCTCAGTGGGCCATGACTTTACCTCCCTTTGGGCTGCGCCAGTTAACTGCCCTGTCAATATGCTGACCTTCTGCTCCTCTGTCAGGGGGTAAACCTGGAACAAACTGTACAGCCTTTCTTTAAAGTCAGTTAGGGCATGGGGCTCCCCTGAGTATTTGGGCAGCCAGGCCGCTCCAGGGATGTAGGGCAGGGTTAGGGTTAGGGTCTCCCTTCCAGGACCTTGCGCAGCGTCGGAGCGTGGGGCGGAGCTTCGGATCTCGCGCGGTTTTGACGTCCACGCCCCTCTTCTTCCCGCGCGGTGTCCTGAAGATGGCGTCCTATGGCGGGAAGCAGCTGCGGATGGCGGGAAGAAGGCAGAAGACGGCGGGAAACGGTCCAAGATGGCGTCTGATGGCGGGAATCGGCTCCGGATGGCGGGAAACGACTCCGGACAGCGGGAAACTTCGCCACAGGTAAGTTACAAAAGTCTTTTTCAGGCACGCAGTACCCGGTAGTTGCGGGCACGAAATCCTGCCGACTACGCCAAAGCTGACTCGCCCCCTGGGCCGTGGGGCACTCGGATCCGGGCAATAGGGAGACGATGGGGGTAGTAGTGGCGACCCGGTTCCGTGGCTCAGGGTGGTCAGGCCAATGGTAGTCTGCTATGTCCTGCTGATAATGTCCGACTACGCCACCCGTGGATTTGCGGTCATTAGGAACCGCCGCTGCAAGGCAGACCGCTGGGGCTGATGAGGTGTGCAGCTGGGATGGTGTGACTCCCCACGGGAAGAGTGCGGCCCCAGGGCAGTGTAGTGGATGTTGGGAGTGATGGTAGTGAGAGTCCCGGTGCTGATAGTGCTGGAGGAGCAAGGAGCACACAGACAACAAGTTGCAGTCCAGGGTCTTTACTGAAACAGGTAAACTGACCCATAAACAGTCCCGGCTAGGAGGGGACCTGGATGTCTGAGAGCAACGGGGAAATTGGCCCTGGTCAGGGTGAGGGTGTAGGCCTACCGTGCTTTCTGCACTCCTTCTAGCTATCTCCTCCTGATAGGGTAACAGCCCACGTTTCCGAGCTTTCTGTGTATTCTCGCCTGTATGGCCTGCGACGTGGGTTCCTTTCTGCTCCCAGCTTTGTACGGCTTTACTGGTCCCTTCAGTTGTGGCAGGGCCTCCAGGCTTCTTAGGCCAAGGAATGTACAGTCCCTTGCGGACTGGTTCTCTGCTGGGGGATGTGGAATCCTTCCAGCCTCAGACACCAAAGTCTGGTAAAATTAAGTCTTTTCTCTGCCAAGACAGGCTCACTGCGCCTCTTGTCTCTGGCTTGTGGCTCTCCTCCTGCCACACTTCCTCTTAGGTTACAATGCAACTTTCTGTCCCTGCTCCACTCTGGGACACGTCTCAGAGCTGAGACAGGCAATCCAGTTCTCCCTAACCTTGCCCTCAGTACCAGCTTTTATAGGGGCAGCCAGCTCCCCCTACTAGCCTGAGACAGGAGGCATTGCATGCTAATGTTCCCCTGACTAGAGAACCTCCCCCTTGCTCTCAGACACAGCTTTAATTACACTTGTGGCATCCAGGTCAGGGTGACACATATACACTTACCAGACAAACAAGGAAGGACATACAGGGTCAAATGTAAATGCCAAACACACAAAATATGCACTCAACAACGGGAAACACCGAAGGGATTAGGAAGGTAAACAAAAATAGAAGAGGATGTGACTATGAACACAACCAAAACTCCTAGCAACAGTCACAGAAAAACCCTCCTTAAAAGTCTCTATCGAACACCAGCACCTCCACTCCACTCCTCACCAAGCTGTACAAGACATAACACTGGCAATCCCAGATAGACAGAGCAGAGACTATATAAGAGGGGAGTGGCTGCTGCTGCACAGCTGAGAACTTTCAAATAGAAGCTACAGAGATTCAAAGCTAAGCAGATTAACTCCTGTACTGCTGAAAGAAACTAGCACCATTTAATATGAGAGAGAACTGCTTCTATTCAATGCAGTATGTGAAATTAGATGCTGAGTCTTCTGACTTCTGTCTGTCACATTAAAATTATGACAGGCCTGCCGTAAATCCGTTATAAGGAGGTCCCACAATGATCCCCAACTCTGCTACATCCGTAGGCTGTGCTAAGGGGTGACATCAGTAATGTGACCACTCAGCATGGCGCCGTAACAAACTGAGAGTAGCATGTTTATCCGGCTGCTATGACAAGTGCTGACGTCAATAAGATTATCGCAGTTCACAGCTGATGAACTGCGGTAACCTTACTGACGTCAAGGCTTGCAGTGTGAGAATCGGCAGGAGCTATGTACTGTTATATAGTGTCAGTGTACAAGTAAAACACTGACTCACCAGTGACGTCATTAGTTGAAGTCCTTCATCTTTGCTTTTCTTGTTCATCCAGCGCAGACCGCCATCACTTCTTATAGCCAGGACTCGTCTCTGCAGAAAAGAACACACAGTTATCTAGAGCACCGCTTCCAGAACACAGGTGGGTGACTGGGGACAGCAAATGATGAATTGATGGTGGAGGATAGCAAATGATGAATTGAGGGTGGGAGAGTGGGGACAGCAAATTTTGAATTGAGGGTGGAGGACAGCAAATAATGAATTGAGGGAGGGGAACCAGGGACAGCAAATGATGTATTGAAGGTGGGGGTTGGGGGACAGCAAATTGCGTATTGAAGGTGGGGGGGAGAGCAAATGATGAATTGAAGATGGGGAACAGCAAATGATGATGACTTGCGTGTGGGGGTGTGGGAGAGCAAATAATGATGAATTGAGGGTGAGGGGGAGTAACTGATGATGTATTGAGACTGGGGGATGGGGGACAGTAAATGATGATGAATTGAGGGTGGGGGAGAGAAAATGATGATGAATTGAGGGTGGAGGATGAGGTACAGCAAATAATGATAAATTGAGGTTGGGGGAGAGCAAATGATGATGAATTGAGGGTGGAGGATGGGGGACAGCAAATGATGATGAACATGTCAGTTAAACCTGGCTGTGAATGGTGTTTAAAGGAGCACTCCCATCAAAGTTTTTATCCTCTTAATATATTGCAGTCATCATATTATATGGCACTGTGTACTTACAATTGCTCATTTTGCCTTTCTACCCAATTAATTCTTCTCATTTCCATTAGGTCTATAACATCACGTGATTAAAAACAGCCTAGCTGAATCCTTCTGAGCTCTGTGCAGAAACAAGAAGTCTCTTTTGTCTGCATGAGTCATCATTAGAACTACAATTCTACTCACTGCAAAGTCCCTGGCGAGGGGAGGAGCGGAGCACCTGGGTCAGGAATTGAAGAGGAGGTGGAGCTGGGCTGCCAGGGACTTTGCAGTGCCATATGATATGATGACTAAAATATATTATAAGGATAAAAACTTTGATGGAAATTTTTTTTAACATTTAAAAAATGGTTGGTAATTACGGCCAAAATTTGCTTAGACAGGATTGTAAGGGTGTGACAGAGATTGTCGCATACCTGCCCTGAAGGCAACAATTGTAGTGTAAATATTGACTTGGGTTTTAGTGCATTATTATCTTATTGTATGATGTGAAATGTGTAAAATGTAATGTAAACTGCATATAGTGTTATAGGTACGGATGCTGCTGCGTGTGTACTGTATTGGTAATGCCTAAGGTAACTCTGGTACACTCAGCTCAGGGGCAAGGAAGGTATAGAACATAGTTTAGTGCTTTGTTAGTGATAGATAGGAACATTAGGATATATAAGGCAGTGGTGGGCCTATTAATGTACAGTAATAGGAATAGTACAGATACTGTTACTGTATTTTTCGGACTACAAAACACACTTTTTTCCCAAAAAAATTTGGGAAGAAAATGGGGGTGCATCTTATAGCCCAAAAGTAGCTCACCGGGGGGCTCTGCTGTGGTGGAGCAGAGTCACAGGAGGCAGGGTCCCTGCTGCAGGAAGGCGATGGCAGCAAAAGTGGGGTGATGTTGCGGGCCCTGGGCTGGAAGGAGGGGTGTTGGTGGTGAGGCAGAAGCAGAGTCCCCACTCTGCGCATTGATTTCCCGGTGGTGGACTTCAGCAAAATGTCCGCCAGAAGAGGCGCATGCTCAGATTGGGATCTCAGCTCAGCCAAAATCTTAATCTGCGCATGTGCCATCTTCCTGAAGCCCCCCTCCGGGAAATCAATGTACTCTGCTCTGTCTCTCCGTTGAACCCCTTCTTGCAGCCCAGGACCCGCAGCCTCGCTCCGTCAGGACACCCCCTACTCCCACCCGGGCCCCCCAGCATCGCCCCACTTCCGCCGCTGCTGGCTTCCTGCAGCAGGGACTCTGCCTCCTGTGATCTTGCTCCACCCCAGCAATCCCCCCGGTAAGCTACTGTAATTTCAGACTATAAGATGAACCCCCATTTTATTAAAAATCTTTATTTCCTATTTTCCTCCCGAAAAAATTGGGGTGTGTCTTATGGTCCGGTGTGTCTTATAGTTTGCAAAAGACGGTAAACGTTTTGGACCAGCCCAGCATTGGAGGGGGGGCAAGCAAAAAGTTAAACACTTCATAGTTTAGGTTGTTAGAGAAAGTGTGAGGTTCATATGAAGTTCAGGTTCAAGTTGCAGTGGACTGGAGGCCTGTGGAGTACATAACGTTCTGGCAACATGAGGTCATACCAGATTTCCTGAGGACATTCCTGCAACGTCCGGGGCCTATGGAAGGAACTAGGCACTGGGAAGTGCGCCTTACCACCTTACATTAAAAGGAAGCCAGACGGGGAGACATGTGAGGGAAATGGAACGGATCTCGGTAATGCTGTGGTGCTGGATGGGAAATCCCTGGGGCTGACAGGAACATCAAGTGGAGGGTTAGTCCGAGCTGAACGTAAGCAAGAGCTTGAAATGTACTGTGTTAATGGATCTGGAGGGTGCTGTGCTCAATACTGTGTGTTAATGACTGATATACTCAAACTGTCCAGTAAAGTTGAACTTGTTATAACGAACCTGGTGTTCCCTGATGTGTGTGTGGCTGATCCTGGATCTAAGGACGTTTATGCAGCAGAGGCCTCCGGCCCACAAGTGGGTGCAATGCAATGTACACAGCACGACACTAATGGACTGGGACACTGTGTGTTTGGGGCGTGCCAGAGCGTGAAAAAGCAGCAGCTCGCACACAGCTACCACCCTGGGCAACTTACAGTGTTTATAAAGGGTTTCTCCAGTATTTCTTTAATGCCATAAAACTAAAAATTCACTTTGGAATATGCTTGTCCCTAAATTCCTTTGCCCGTTCTCAAGCATTATTTTCCATTATTTGGCATTTAATTGTGCAATTTCAGAGTGCGCCAGGGTCATGTGGGCTACCTAAAAAATTAGTTGCACCCTTTCCGGAAGCGTCAGAGATTTTAATTGACATAGATGTTACAGAAATATTATGGTTAGACCTAAACATATCACAGTTGGCTACAATCCTACTAGAAATGTCAGATTATCGCCATTTTCTGTTTTGTGAAAATAATCACTTTGCAAAACAATGATGTGAAATGGCCTATTAAAATGTAAGAAACTGATTACTGTTATTACTGTGATGATAATGCCATTGGAAGACACCATTGAGGCGAAACAGCAGAAATTAGTTTTCATCCTAGCACAATATTTATGAATGTCGATGACCAGCTCCAACAATTTCCTAATAATTAATAATTGAGAAACCAGACTTGTTACGTCTCCTCTGGTGAGGTAGTGTCACGCCGTAAACGTCGAAACCGGGAAATGGCTGAGTGTTGGGACCCGCACCTATCCCTGCAACACTAGGGGGGCCCTGGCTTTCCCTTATCTCAGGGGTACCTCTGATGGTGAGGAGGCCTGAGCCGCCAGCTTCTCCTTATCTCCTGCACAGGCCCTGACAGTGACACCCTCTTCCCCCAGGGAGGAAGACAGTACAAAATAATGATACTGTGACAAGACTAAGAAATACAGACGGGGTAAACAGAAATATCAGTCACACGAAATGCTCACTCAGCCACAGAGGTAACACAAGGGAGTTAAGGAGGGGACACCAAAAAGGAGAGAATGCAGGTAAACACGCAGCAAAACAGCAACCACGATAGCTAAGTAAACCTCCAAGCGCCTATACACAACACTCCTCCTTCACTCTCCAAGTCAGGCAGAAGAACTAATCACTGACACTCCAGGAAGTCAGAGCTGAGTCTATATAGAAGGGGAGAGTAGTTAACCAAAATCAGCTGAGAGACCAGAATATCAGTAAAACCCAGCAACCCAGGTTAACTTCCACACGGCTGGCAAAAAGCAATAAATTAATAAACTGGAGAGGAGCTTCGGCCCAGTGTGTGTGAACTATGCCAAGAACGCTGCAGTTCTCTGGAACCTCTCTGTCGCAGTAACCCTGTAACAGGAAGGTCCTCGAAGCCCCTGATTTGGATGAGCAGTTATTGAGCAACACAGACAAGAGGCGTTAGGTTAGTGTGGCAGGATGGCAGAAACAGGGTGAAGTGTTTAAAAAAATGGGCAGAAGAGCAGATGCTAAACTGGTGTACAAGAGCTGGAAGAGCTATAACTGATGTAGCAGAGCTGGAACAGCAATAACTGATGTAGCAGAGCTGTAACAGCTATGATTGATGTAGCAGAGCTGGGACAGCGATGACTGATGTAGCAGAGTTGAACCACCACTGTCTAGAATAGCAAGGTTGCAGCAGTGGTGGCTGTTATAGCAGTGCTGGAGCAGTGATGACCATAATAGCAGAGTTGTAACAGTGATTGCTGATGTAGCATCCCTAGAACAACGTTGACCGGAAATAGAGTTGTAGCAACATAGGCTGGTGTTGCAGAGCTGAGTATGTGACGCGCCCCCAGGGCCGTGGGGTACTCGGCAGCCGGGCGTCCGGATGCCGGTCTGGGGATATCACGGTGGCTGGCCCGATCCGTGGCCCAGGGCGGTCACTGAAAAGGGGAATTATTAAGGGATTTGTCGTGACACCACCTGTGGTGTCTGGTGAGGATCACCAGCGCTGCAACTGTCCTCTGAGGCAGATGTTAGGGCAGCTTGTGATGGAACAGCTCCCCACAGGTGGAGCAGGCCTCAGGGCTGTGTAGTAGTAGAGAGTGGGTTGCGCTGGGCATTGTAGTGCAGGGGGAACAATGGCACCGATGAAGGAATGCACAGAGGCAGTGCAGTGCAGTCATCCAAGATTTTACTCACAGTTCTTAAGACACTTCACAGGTGCACTGTACAAGTAAAGGCCTCACGCGTCGCGCTGCGTTCACCGGACAGGAGTTCAATCCTTCCTCAGGCTGCTTGGGAATACCTGGCAGAACCCCACTTTCTCGTGTTCCTATTTTGACCGTCTTCACACTGGTCCTTCTCCCTCCTGCTCTGCGCTGCCCACTCTCAGTCCTGTTCAGGTACTCTGAAGTCCCTCCTGTCCGTCGGAGTTACACAGACTTGCTTGACCCTCAGGGGACTAGAATGCGGCTGCGATCCCTCTGTCTTCTGACAGATGCGGAGCGTACGGGTGCCGTCCTGCACGCGCCGTACCCTCTGGGATCCTTTCTGTAGAACGGAGCCTACTCCCTGCTCCTCACCTGGGCCTCCTGACTTGGCCCTACTTGTGGAGCAGATCTCCTAATGAGACTCTGCCCCCGGACTGTTCTTCTGAACTGTTCCGAGCTGTTCTTCTGAACTGCTCCCTAGAACTGACCTCAACTCTCGTCTGCCACCCTAAGATGGCTTCCCTATTTATATCCCTACTAAAGTGCTCCCTCTATCTACTTCCTCCACCCACACCCACTACTGGTTCCCCCTACCTTTGGGTTCCCCCTACTCCAGCCAGGGTCAGGGCTCAGCAGCTGCGCTCTGCATGTTGCCCTTCCAGCCGGCCTGGAGCAGTGTAGTGTTGGATGCAGATGTTTTGGGGTTCCGTGCAGCACTGTTATGTTCTGCTACCAAAGCTAAGGAAAGAGAGGAGATCTGTCCCTACTATAGGACTCAGCTGAATCCCTACGATGTAACAGGGAACCTGATCCTGCGATCAGACCTGCTAAAGTCCTAATCTAGTCTGTACGGAGACCTATAGATGTGGGGAGGGAATCCCTACAAGTACTAAGGACTGGGAGGAATATGGGACACCTCCTAACAGAAATAGTAGCAGACAGACGAACAAACAAAATAGATAGAACATAGAGGTCCGTAGACCAAGCAAACTAACAGAGCTAGATACAGAGCACAGGCTAGCTAGAAAGTAGATATACAATGAAGTCCAGCAAAGCCAGAAGGGCGGAGCAGGATTAAATAGGCCAACAAGGTCATGTGACCAGCAAAGGAAAAAAAAACTAACAGCAAGGTTCTAACAGTACCCCCCCTTCTAAGAGGATCCTCCGGATCCCCTAGGACCAGGCTTATCAGGAAATCTCCTGTGAAACGCTCTGATAAGTCTGGACGCGGAAACATCATCTGACCTCACCCAAGAGTTATCCTCGGGTCCGAAACCTTTCCAGGCCACAAGATACTGCAAACTACCTCTATACCGTCTAGAGTCAAGGATGCGAGAAATTTCATATTCCCCATCCTCCACCACCGGAGGAACAGAGGCAGAGGCGTCACCATCCGACACAACAGCTTTTTTTAACAGAGAGACATGAAAGACCGGATTAATTCTCCAGGAGGTAGGAACCTCCAACCTAACAGCAGATTGGTTGACAACCTGAAGCACCTTAAAGGGCCCTACAAACTTGGGACCCAATTTCTTAGAAGGAATCCTCAACCGCAGATTCCTAGAGGACAACCAAACCATGTCACCAACAGCGAACAAAACCTCCTGTCGTTTCCTATCAAAGTAGTCTTTAGATTTTCTGTTGGCCTCCTGAAGATTACCACGCACATCCGTCCAAACTCTTTCCAAATCACCGGAAAAATTCTCCTCCTCAGGCACGGCAGATCCCAACTTGGAGAACGACCCAAATGACGGATGTCTCCCAGAACAACAAAAAAAAGGCGAACAACCAGCAGAAGAAGATGTATGATTGTTCAGAGCAAATTCAGCAAGTGGCAGAAACTCAGACCACCCCTCTTGATTGTCTGCCACAAAACAACGCAAGAACTGCTCAACATCCTGGTTTTTCCTTTCTGTCTGGCCATTAGATTCAGGATGATATCCGGACGAAAACGACAAATGAATTCCCAACCTGTCACAAAAGGCACGCCAAAAACGAGCCACGAACTGAGGACCCCTATCAGAAACAATGTCAGTAGGAACGCCATGAAGTCTGACAATTTCCTTGACAAAGGCCTTAGCGAGAGTTTTAGCGCAGGGCAGTTTGACGAAGGGAACCAAGTGACACATCTTGCTAAAACGGTCCACGACCACCCAGATGACAGTAAAACCCTCAGAGGGGGGAAGGTCAGTTATAAAGTCCATAGCCAAATGTGTCCAAGGAGCACTGGGGACCTCCAAAGGACAAAGTAACCCCGCAGCAGGAGTATGTGAGGACTTAGATCTAGCACATATAGTACATTGGCGCACCCACTTAATGACTTCCTTCTGCCATCCAGGCCACCAAAAACTGCGACCCACCAGTCTCTTGGTCTCAGAGATTCCGGGATGACCTGCCAACCGAGATTCGTGACACTCAACAAACAAATCTCTCCTAAAGGTCCCAGGCACAAACAACCTCCCATGAGGAGTGTTAGATGGGGCATTCTCCTGAGCTTTAAGAATCTCATCTTCCAAAACGGAGTCTAAAGCAGCTATCACAACACCTTCTTGTAAAATGTTTTCCTCTTTCTCAGCACCGACTATGGGAGAAAAACTGCGAGACAAGGCATCCGCCTTAACATTCTTAGTACCTGGGATGTAAGTAACGGAGAAATTAAACCGCGAGAAAAACAGTGCCCACCTAGCCTGACGGGCATTCAGGCGCTTGGCAGCATCAAGATATATCAGATTTTTATGATCCGTAAGAACCTGAACGGGAAATTCCGCACCTTCCAAGAAGTGGCGCCAGTGTTCAAATGCGAGTTTAATAGCCAATAATTCCCGATTACCAATATCGTAATTCAATTCAGTCTCCGAAAATTTTTTTGAAAAAAAGGCACAGGGATGTAATCCATCCCCGTTATCCTGAGACAATACTGCGCCAACCCCCACAGAGGAAGCATCAACCTCAACCAAAAACGGCCTAGTAACATCAGGCTGCATAAGGATGGGAGCAGAGGTGAACCTCTCCTTGAGATACACAAAAGCTTCAATGGCCTCAGAAGACCACTGAACCGCATCAGCACCTTTCCTGGTGAGATCAGTCAGAGGTTTGACAATACTAGAAAATTTTTTTATGAATTTTCTGTAGTAATTGGCGAAACCCAAAAACCTCTGTATCGATTTCAAACCAATAGGCCTAGGCCATTCCTGCACAGCCTGAACCTTAACCGGATCCATCTCAAAACCTTTGCTGGAGATAATGTAGCCCAAAAAACTAATTCTCTGTACAGCGAACTCACATTTCTCCAGCTTAGCAAAAAGCGAATTGTCCATTAATAACTGTAATACCTCACGCACGCTCCGCCAATGAGACTCCAGATCTGGCGAATAAATCAAAATGTCATCCAAATACACAACCACATTTTTACCGATCAAAGGTCTAAGGATGTCATTAATCAGATTCTGAAAAAATGCAGGAGCATTAGTAAGACCAAAAGGCATAACCAGATTCTCAAAATGACCCACAGGAGTGTTAAAAGCAGTCTTCCATTCATCACCCTCCTTCATGCGCAACAGATTGTATGCCCCCTTAAGGTCAATTTTAGAGAACCACTTGGCCCCCAATAACTGGTTAAACAGATCAGGAATCAATGGCAGTGGGTAAGGATTGCGTACCGTAATTTTGTTAATCTCACGAAAATCCAGACAAGGACGTAAACCGCCGTCCTTTTTTTTTACAAAAAAAAATCCAACCGCCACAGGAGACTTAGAGGGCCTAATGTGACCGGCGGTCAAACTTGTCTGTATGTATTCCTCCAAAGCCTTCCTCTCAGGAATAGTAAGGTTAAATAAACGACTTTTAGGAAGAATCGCTCCAGGGACAAATTCAATAGAACAATCATAGTCTCTATGGGGAGGCAAAACCTGCGATTCTTTCTCAGAAAAAACTCTCCAAAAATCCTGAATAGGAACAGGCAATTCTCCCCTATCCAAAGCTGCAATACACCCGTTACAACACTTGTCATAACATTTATGGCTCCAGGATTTAATTTCACTGGTAGACTAATCCAGTACAGGATTGTGAAATTTTAACCAGGGCAAACCCAATATTACTGGAGAAGGCAAGTTATTCAACACTACCAAATCCAATTTCTCATGGTGAACACCATTAATAGTGAGAGGAAATTCACTGACCTTGAGAGTAATATTCTTCAAAGGGGAGCCATCCACAGAAACCACAGCAATGGGGGATGATAAAGGTTCAGGTTTTAAATTGAGTTTTTCCACGAATCCCCCATCAATTACATTCAGTGTAGACCCACAATCAACAAACACCCGAAATTCCATTAATTTTTCCTGAGCAATCGTGGAAGCAGCTAAAAATATACCCTTGGAATTTAAACAGGCAATACGGGCGTGACTGACCATTTTTTTTTTCTTTCTTCATACGAAGCTCACAGCCTTTAATCAAATGACCAGATTTTCCGCAATAGAAACACAAGCCTTCCGAAAAACGACGGTCTTTTTCTTGAGAGCGAGGTGCCACCGATCCAATCTCCATCGGTTCACCACTGTTAGTACACACATTATCATAACCAGAAACTGACATAGCAGAGGATTTGCTCTCATTAACCCTAGCACGCAGTCTTCTATCCACCCGTATAGCTAATTGCATAGCCTGTTGCAAATCCTCAGGTGTAGGATAAGCAATTAGCAGGTCTTTAACCCTTTCACTGAGCCCAGCAAGAAATAGACTTTTCAGAGCAGAATCTTTCCACCCTGTTTGAGTGGACCAACGACGAAAATGAGTACAATATTTTTCAACATTACCTGATCCTTGTTTTAAACGTCTCAACTCAGTCTCAGCTGATGCGACACGGTCAGGATCATCATATAATAGTCCCAAAGCAGAAAAAAAACTATCCACTGATCTGAAGCATGAATCACTAGGTTGCAAAGAAAAGGCCCACTCCTGAGGCTCTTTGCGCAAAAGTGACATTATGAACCCTACGCGCTGGGATTCATCCCCAGAGGACTTAGGTCTCAAACGAAAATACAATAAGCAAGCATTTTTAAATGAAAAAAATTCTCGGTGTTCACCAAAAAATAAATCCGGCAAACATACCTTAGGCTCCAAGAAATGTGCTCCAGGACAGTTACTCACGTGCTGACGGAGCTCGGCCACCTCCAGAGAGAGTCCCTGCAGGCGATGAACCAAATCCTGAACCGACACCATGATGGAACAGAAAAATCTTTCCTTAGAGAATTTGCTGGCTGGACTTACTGTTATGTTCTGCTACCAAAGCTAAGGAAAGAGAGGAGATCTGTCCCTACTATAGGACTCAGCTGAATCCCTACGATGTAACAGGGAACCTGATCCTGCGATCAGACCTGCTAAAGTCCTAATCTAGTCTGTACGGAGACCTATAGATGTGGGGAGGGAATCCCTACAAGTACTAAGGACTGGGAGGAATATGGGACACCTCCTAACAGAAATAGTAGCAGACAGACGAACAAACAAAATAGATAGAACATAGAGGTCCGTAGACCAAGCAAACTAACAGAGCTAGATACAGAGCACAGGCTAGCTAGAAAGTAGATATACAATGAAGTCCAGCAAAGCCAGAAGGGCGGAGCAGGATTAAATAGGCCAACAAGGTCATGTGACCAGCAAAGGAAAAAAAACCTAACAGCAAGGTTCTAACAAGCACTCCCACCTTACCTGAGAAAAGGGAGACACCACACCTCTGGGTGAGGTGCAGTACCTCTGTGGCGACTGAACCCTCAGGGGTGCCACATTTGCAGTAGTGGTACAGAGTAGCAGCAGGAATGCCAACTACCTGAATACTCAGGCCGTTTCCTTAACCAGTTTAAATGAAAAGTATCATGTCCCCAAACACTATTAACTTGAAAATATAGGGTTATTATTCAGATTAATAGCATTACAGTGCAGTCTGGCTGCCTTACTGAAAGCTACAGACATCGCTCCAAGTATTTTAAGCAGCGGCTGTAAGCTTGTCCCAGCACTTTAACAGCGCACTCTGCACAGATGCGCTATAGAGTGAGCTGTCTATCAAAGTGCCAGGGCGTGCTCACTGTGTACAGAGCAGTGATTGTAGCAGTTCTGTGCACTCCTCTATGACTGAAAGCCACCGGCTTTGGGGAGGAAATAAGTTAATTTTCTCCAGGTAGCCTAGATATCTGTAAGGCAGCTGAGCAGCATTGTAAGGCCAGGTGCACACGTCCAGTATTGGGTCAGTATTTTATCTCAGTATTTAGAGGCCAAAACCATGAGTGGAACAATCAGAGGGAAAGTATAATAGAAACTTGTGCACTACTTCTGCATTTTTTACCCACTCCTGGTTTTGAATGTAAAATATTGAAATGCTTTCCGCCTGGTAGATACAGATGGTTTCCAAAAGCTGATGGCTGTTGCAGTCCCCCAGTACCAGTTGCCCTGTCTCCATTACTTCTCTAAGAAAGCTATGCCTGTGCTATACCAGCATGTCGCAGACAACATCACCCATTCCTTGACTAAATCTATGTCCTCCAGAGTACATTTTACCACAGACACCTGGACGAGTAAGCATGGCCAGGGGCATTACATCTCGCTGACTGGGCACTGGGTGACTCTGGTAGGTGTGGGGGCCTGGTGGGGAAGGGACTGCTCCACAAGTTTTGGAATCCCCAAGGCTTGTAGGACAAACCTCTGTATTTCACACTTTCTACACTGCTTCTTCCTCCTCCACCTCCTCTAGGGCCTCCACCTGCACCCTCAACCTCTGCCTTAATGAAACACGTGTTCCAACAGTGCAGAACGAATCCCCACCACCTCTGTACTGCGCAGCCAGGACTCACCACAATCAGGCAGTGTTAAAATGAATATGCCTTGGAGATCACAGTCATACAGCTGAAAAGTTGTGGACGGCTATCCAGGCCAAGTTTGAGCAGTGGCTGTCTCCGCTGAACCTGGAGCCAGGGAAGGCCGTCTGTGAAAATGGTGCGAACCTGGTGGCAGCCCTACGCCGAGGCAAGCTCACACAGGTGCCTTGCATGGCTCACTTCCTCAACCTGGTGGTACAGAGATTTCTCCGCCACTATCTCGGCCTGGATGCGCTGCTACAGAAAGCACAGAAACTGTGTACTCATTTCCGCCGTTCACACCCCTCAGTTCATCAACTTGCATCGATACAAAGGTCTTTGTCCATGCCAGTTAACTGGTTGATATGCCAGGTGCCGACATGGTGGAATTCCACTATGCACATGTTGCAGCAACTGTGGCAGCAGCAACGAGCCCTGATGCAGTATGTCATGCCGTATAGCCTGAACCAAAGCATTACGGACGTGGGGCATATCACGTTTATGGAGTGGGCACAGATTAAGGACCTCTGCACCCTTCTGCACAGTTTTGAAATGGCTACTAAGATGGATAGCGCTCACGATACCATCATTAGCATCACTATTCTGGTCATCTACATGCTGGAGCAGACTTTGAATAGCCTGCTGGATTAGGTGGTGGTCCCAGAGGAAGAGGAGGAAGCAGAGGAGGATGCCGAATTGATAACAATGTCTCAAAGTTCCAGATTGTCGTCACAGGTGGGTGCCAAAGGAGGGTGGATTACAGCGATCGAGGGGGGCTGGTGATACCAGACAAACTGTTAGTGAAGGTGCAGGAGCTGAGGAACAAATGGAAGAGGAAGAGGTGACGGGCGAGCAACAGTCAGGAGATGAAGAGGATAATCATCACTTCTCTGTTGTTCGTGGTTGGCGGGATGGGACGGAGGAAACAAGCATCAGTGTTACCCAGCCGCACAGCATGGGCTTGGACCTCATGGAAGAGCATGACATATGAGTGCCTTCTTGCTGCACTATCTACAACATGATGCCCGCATAGTTAGGATTCAAAATAGTTCTGACTACTGGGTTGCCACTCTGTTAGATCATTTGTTATAAGAGTAAATTTTTCCTGATGCTTCCCGCCCTGAAAAGGGACCCGCGAATGCTGGAGTATCAAAACATGTGTTTACACAAACTTAAGAGAGATTTTCCCCAAAACAGCAGTGAGGCTCACAGTGTGCATCACAGCTCTAGACTTCCAACCTCCGGAACATCAATTCGTCAACACCAAAACATTAGCAGCAGTATAAGTGGCAGAAGCAATTTCTGTGAGTCCTTTCACATATTTTTTAGACCAGTTCGTGCACCAGCCCAACAGATTACAAGTCTGACACGAGGTAAACGACTGGAGAGGATGGTGCAAGAGTATCTAGAGCTCAATATCAATACCATCAGGGAGGGTTTGGACCCTTTTACATTTTGGTCTTCAAAAATGGAAGAGTGGCCTGATCTTGCCTCTCACACCATGGAGGTTTTATCATGCCCGGCAGTCAGCGTTCTCTCAGAATGTGTCGTCAGGGCTGCTGGTGGTGTCCTGATGAATAAGCGCAGCTGGCTGTCCTCTGAAAGTGTAAACCGCCTAACTTTCATCAAGATGAACAAGTTATGGATTTCCAAGGACTTTTGCACCCCAATCGCCGACTGTACAGACTAGGCGATGTTGTAGTTTTTAGTGTGCTGCATTGGTCTCGTGTAATTGCAGTCTGTGATATCTTTAGCATGGTTTCTGTGCCTGCTGTTGCTGCTGCTGCTGCAGATGTTAAAAATAATTTTTGGAAATGTGAAGACTCGTGGTTGGGTCTCCACCTGCTGGGTTGGCTGTAGTGGAAGAGGTGTCGATCCTAATTATACTATTTCTGTTCTACTGAAATTGATGCCACTTCGGTGGTGTCAGCCCCTAATTTTTGGAAATGTGAACACTCCTGGTTGGGTCTCCATCTGCTGGGTTGGCTGTAGTGGAAGAGGTGTCGGTCCCCATTATACTATTTCTACTCTGGTGAAATTGATACCACTTTGTTGGTGTTAGCCCCTAATTTTTGGAAATGGGGAGACTCCTGGTTGGGTCTCCTTCATGTGTGTTGCCTGTAACAGTAGGCCTCCCAGTCTTGCAGGCCTCGACTTACTTTTAGTCAATCCGTGTTACTATCCTTAACTTTTTGTACCAATATTAATCTATGAAACTGATTTTTCTGCCATCTGAGTGTGGCTGAGCATAAAACCAGGTTGAGCTGTTGCATGTGGTATCAGGGCTCCCAGCACAGCAGACCTACACCGATCACTCAAGCACGTCATCTTAATTTGAAGTTCAATTCAAAGCTGTAAATGCTGGCCCAGACCCTGATATCTCATTCATGGCACAAGGCTGATTGCTGCTGTGCCGTTATAAAATTTGTACTGTGGGTCAATTAATGCCACTTTCCTGGTGTCTGCCCCTAATTTGATCTGTATTGGCAGCTTTGGGGCCCATTTGAAGGTGTTGTGTATGCGTTTGGTTTTGCCTCCCACTGAATCCAATGGGGTTCGGTATGTTCTGTGAATTATTCGGCGAACATCGAGAAGTTCACTGAGCTGGAACAAACCGAACATTGAAAGGTTCGCTCATTTCTACACATGACTGCATCAATAAAGTTTTGTCAAATCCAAATACCAGGAAGTATCAAAAACAAAGCAGCTTTATTTAAAACATGGCATATGAAAAAGATACCGATAGGGAATTTAGATTGTGAGCCCCAATGGGGACAGTGCCAATAATGTCTGTAAAGTGCTGTGGAATTAATGGCGCTATATAAATGAGTAAAATTAAATAATTACAAAAAAAGACAAAAAAGGTAGTGTCAAATACGCAATAAAAACGCATGTGAAAAAAATGCACTAAAAGAGTAATAAAAAACGCAAGTAAATTAATTTACATAATAGGTGCAGAAATGCTACAAAATCAAAAACTCCCATGATGCCATGATGGTTATTGGATGAACGTAGCTTAACAAGTCTAAATACTTATAATTAATGTGGTTAGGGCTATGATCACTTCTGAATTTGGAATTATGGTTATCTGTCCAACTACATACAGGTGTATATGTATGTACAGTGTATATATATATATATATATATATATATATATATATATATATATATATATATATATATACAGTACAGAACAAAAGTTTGGACACACCTTCTCATTTAAAGATTTTTCTGTATTTTCATGACTATGAAAATTGTACATTCACACTGAAGGCATCAAAACTATGAATTAACACACGTGGAATTATATACTTAACAAAAAAGTGTGAAACAACTGAAAATATCTCTTATATTCTAGGTTCTTCAAAGTAGCCACCTTTTGCTTTGATGACTACTTTGCACACTCTTGGCATTCTCTTGATGAGCTTCAAGAGGTAGTCACCGGAAATGGTCTTCCAACGATCTTGAAGGAGTTCCCAGAGATACTTAGCACTTGTTGGCCCTTTTCCCTTCACTCTGCGGTCCAGCTCACCCCAAACCATCTCGATTGGGTTCAGGTCTGGTGACTGTGGAGGCCAGGTCATCTGGTGTAGCACCCCATCACTCTCCTTCTTGGTCAAATAGCCCTTACACAGCCTGGAGGTGTGTTTGGGGTCATTGTCCTGTTGAAAAATAAATGATTGTCCAACTAAACGCAAACCGGATGGAATAGCATGCCGCTGCAAGATGCTGTGGTAGACATGCTGGTTCAGTATGCCTTCAATTTTGAATAAATCCCCAACAGTGTCACCAGCAAAGCACCCCCACACCATCACACCTCCTCCTCCATGCTTCACGGTCGGAACCAGGCATGTAGAGTCCATCCGTTCACCTTTTCTGCGTCGCACAAAGACACGGTGGTTGGAAAAAAAGATCTAAAATTTGGACTCATCAGACCAAAGCACAGATTTCCACTGGTCTAATGTCCATTCCTTGTGTTCTTTAGCCCAAACAAGTCTCTTCTACTTGTTGCCTGTCCTTAGCAGTGGTTTCCTAGCAGCTATTTTACCATGAAGGCCTGCTGCACAAAGTTTCCTCTTAACAGTTGTTGAAGAGATGTGTCTGCTGCTAGAACTCTGTGTGGCATTGACTTGGTCTCTAATCTGAGCTGCTGTTAACCTGCGATTTCTGAGGCTGGTGACTCTGATAAACTTATCCTCAGAAGCAGAGGTGACTCTTGGTCTTCCTTTCCTGGGGCGGTCCTCATGTGAGCCAGTTTCTTTGTCGCGCTTCATGGTTTTTGCAACTGCACTTGGGGACACTATCAAAGTTTGCCCAATTTTTCGCACTGACTGAACTTCATTTCTTAAAGTAATGATTGGCCACTCATTTTTCTTTACTTAGCTGCTTTTTTCTTGCCATAATACAAATTCTAACAGTCTATTCAGTAGGACTATCAGCTGTGTATCCACCAGACTTCTGCACATCACAACTGATGGTCCCAACCCCATTTATAAGGCAAGAAATCCCACTTATTAAACCTGACAGGGCACACCTGTGAAGTGAAAACCATTTCCGGTGACTACCTCTTGAAGCTCATCAAGAGAATGCCAAGAGTGTGCAAAGCAGTCATCAAAGCAAAAGGTGGCTACTTTGAAGAACCTAGAATATAAGACATATTTTCAGTTGTTTCACACTTTTTTGTTAACTATATAATTCCACATGTGCTAATTCATAGTTTTGATGCCTTTAGTGTGAATGTACAATTTTCATAGTCATGAAAATACAGAAAAATCTTTACATGAGAAGGTGTGTCCAAACTTTTGGTCTGTACTGTATATATAAGCAAAATTCATGCAGGTGATGGATCCATCATACGAAAGATACAGATGGTCCCTAATGGATCATATTGACTATATTAGAGTCCATTGGTTTTCCATCATGGTTCCCGGAAGAAACAGCACGGTATGTAGAACTGTGATGGGATCCTAGTTTACCCAACTTGTATATGAAAGTAGGCACTTAGTACATTAATTCATTGATTACTCTATCTGGCAGCAATAACTTGAATCCAAGCTCTTAAAAAGCTGAAATCCTACATATTTTAACCCCGTTCAGCAGCTCCAGTGACAGGGACCAGAGTTGTCAACTGTGCTCCATGCTCCCTGCATGCAAAATAGCTGGGTACGGGAAAGCCGGTTTTCTTGGAGCGTGGAGCTAATAGTCTAGTGCTCATCCTAACCAGCGTTTTTGCTTTTCAGTGTGCCAGCATCAGTGTATTTGGCCCTGGTGTATAAGATACTGCTTCTCAGCCAAGTTTCATTTCACTGGTCTTTAATTTAAGACTCAGAATTGTACATTACAAATAGATAGGATTTAAAGATTCCCATTGCTGAAAATGTGTTGTGCCCTTTTTTACTGCATTTTAATATTTGAAGCTGGTAAGTCATTGTCACCAGTCATACAAAGTTTTTAAGTCTAGAATAGAAAGTTTGCTCAGCGGCTAATTGTAGCTTGGTTCATATAGGTCAGCGCTGAGTTGCATATAATCTCCAGGCAAACTTCTCTTTGCTTCTTGTTCCACTCATTTACACATTTCTACACATAGGTAACTGTTCACAGCAGGTGCAGAGCCAAATTAATAAAAAATACATATGACTCACAGAGTACCAGCCTTTAATAAAATATATTGGTTAGGGTTATGCTGAATAGGAGCTAGAAAGGAAGAATCTGGGGTCAATGTAGAGCTGTCATCACATCACATTTCTATAGCCAGAAAAAAGGGAACATACGGACAACAAAGTGACGATGCCTCCCCGTAAAGCACAGCTGGAGATCCACCGGAGATATCCTGCAAAACTTATTCAGACCCTAACAAGGTTATTCACTAAAGAACTGCATTTTTATAATAACTTGGAAACTGCAAAGTCATTTACTTGAAGGTAAAAGAAACATCAGTGATGATTCCAGAGGACATCCCATGGGAACGGATGACGGTATACTGTATTATTGCCAATAAAAATGATCTCTTAAGTCAATACGATTTTGTCTTTCATGCCAGCCTGGACAGTATCACCCCATAGTATCTCTGAACTGTTACTCCTTCCTAATTAGCTTCACAGGCTCATCAGAAATCATCTGTGAGCTCTCTTTTGGCTAAGGAACAGAGCATGCTGTGTAGGAAACCAGGCCAGAGCCTGGAACCCCCGGAAGGGAAGGAGATAAAGAAAAACACGAAGAGACTTTCAGAAATTCATATATAAAGAGCCACTTGGGAGTGATGAAAGGAGCGTAGGGGCTGAGATATTGAGAAAACAGGGTCAGATACAAAGTTTATGCCACGTCACCCTTCCAATTGTATCTCACATAACTAAAATTCAACGACAGGATTGTCATGTCCATGGTGTATGTGTTACTTCCACACAAGTGCTATAGACGTATAGGAAGAATTTTGCAAAAGGTAAATACAATACTGTGCAAAAACTGCAGAGTTTAAGAATCCTCAAAAAGAATACAAAGCAGCTCATGCTGCAAAGAACCATCTGTGACTCTCAGCCTGTCTTCATACTCTGAATTAGCAAGTGCCACCGTAACAAAATATCTACAACCAACCGAGAGATGCATTGTGCAACAGTTATGACATGTAATAGTATAACTATAGCATTTACAGCCTATATAATAAAGCAATTTATACTTTCTGTACTTTATATACATGTTTAGATATGATGATTCGGCTGTCAGTTAGGGTTCATGCTCAGTTGTATTACCACTCTATTTTGTATGAAGTCGTATAGGTGCTGGACGGTTCTACACTGTGTGCAGAATTATTAGGCAAGTTGTATTTTAGAGGATTATTTTTTTTATTGATCAACAACTATGTTCTCAATCAACCCAAAAGACTCATAAATATTCAAGCTTAATATTTTTGGAAGTTGGAGTGTTTTTTTTTTTAGATTTGGCTGTCTTAGGAGGATATCTGTTTGTGCAGGTAACTATTACTGTGCCGAATTATTAGGCAATTTAATAAAAACCAAATATAATCCCATCTCACTTGTTTATTTTCACCAGGTAAACCAATATCAGTGCACAAAATTTAGAAATAAACATTGACATGCAAAACCAAAAACCCAAAAAATTAGTGATCAATATAGCCACCTTTCTTTATGATGACACTCAACAGCCTTCCATCCATAGATTCTGTCAGTTGCTTGATCTGTTTTCGATCAACATTGTGTGTAGCAGCCACCACAGCCTCCCAGACACTGTTCCGAGAGGTGTACTGTTTTCCCTCCCTCTAGATCTCACATTTTATGATGGACCACAGGTTCTCTATGGGGTTCAGATCAGGTGAACAAGGGGGCCATGCCATTATTTTTTCTTCTTTTAGACCTTTACTGGCCAGTCACGCTGTGGAGTAGTTGGATGAATGTGATGGAGCATTGTCCTGCATGAAAATCATGTTTTTCTTGAACGATACCAACTTCTTCCTGTACCACTGCTTGAAGAAGTTGTCTTCCAGAAACTGGCAGTAGGTCTGGGAGTTGAGCTTCATTCCATCCTCAACCCAAAAAGGTCCCACAAGTTCATCTTTGATGATACTAGCCCATACCAGTACCCCACCTCCACCTTACTGGCGTCTGAGTCGGAGTGGAGCTCTCTGCCCTTTACTGATCCAGCCTCTGGCCCATCCATCTGGCCCATCAAGAGTCACTCTCATTTCATCAGTCCATAAAACCTTTGAGCCTTCCTTACCTTGGCCATGTCCCTGAGTATTGCACACCTTGTGGTTTTTGATACTCCAGTAACATTGCAGCTGTGAAATATGGCAAACTGGTGGCGAATGGCATCTTGGCAGCTTCACGCTTGATTTTCCTCAATTCATGGGCAGTTATATTGCACCTTTTTTGGCCAACACGCTTCTTGCGACCCTGTTGGCTATTTTCCATGAAACACTTGATTGTTCGGTGATCACGCTTCAAAAGTTTGGAATTTTCAAGACTGCTGCATCCCTCTGCAAGACATCTCACAATTTTGGACTTTTCAGAGCCCGTCAAATCTCTCTTCTGACCCATTTTGCCAAAGGAAAGAATGTTGCCTAATAATTAAGCACACCTTATATAGGGTGTTGATGTCATTAGTCAACACCCCTCCTCATTACAGAGATGCACATCACCAGATTTACTTAATTGGTAGTTGGCTCTCAAGCCTATGCAGCTTGGAGTAGGACAACATGTATAAAAAGTATCATGTGATCAAAATACTCATTTGCCTAATAATTCGGCACACAGTGTAATGTTCCTCTGTGTGCCTTTAGAGTGGCTCAGTACTAGCCTACTAGTACTAGCTCAGCCTTACTGCTTCCCCACACTGCCATACATAGTCCATGCAATGGCACAAGCCCTTAGGCCTCACTCAGACAGCAGTATTTTTCTCTAAGGGCTCTTTCACGTGTCAGTATTTCCGGTACGTGTGGGGACAGTTTCCACACGTACCGGAGACACTGAAACACACAGACCCATTCAAATCCATGGGTCTGAGCACATGTCAGTGTGTTTCCACGGACAGTGTGTCCGTGTGCTCCACATGCTGACATGTCCATTTTTTTACAGATGCAAGGTCCGCAAAATGTACCACACAGATGACATCCGTGTGACACATACCGGCGTCTTGGAATTGTGCTGTTCCCAAGCGCCGGTGCTGAACGCTGCCATCATCATGGTTCCTGCTGGCGCTGCGATCAGCACCAGCAGGGACAATGATGAGGGTAGTAGTATCTACTCCTGCAGTGTCCCTGTGTAAAAATAAGAATAAAATAACAAAATCCATATACTCACCTGTCCGGAGATGTCCCTCGCTGTAATCCATGCGACCACTGACACAGAGGAGCCGGGCAGAATGAGCCGATCCAGAGCTGCACTCAGTGAGTGACAGGACACCGCTGATTAAAGCAGGGGACATCTCCGGATAGGTGAGTATATGGATTTTATTATTTTACGCTTATTTTTACACAGGGACACTGCGGGAGCAGACACTACTACCCTCATCATTGTCCCTGCTGGTGCTAATCACAGCGCCGGCAGGAACCATGATGACCGCAGCATTCAGCACCAGAGCTTGGGAACAGCGCAATTCCCAGATGCCAGTACGTGTGATCCTGATGCGGCACACAGGCCGCATATGGATGCAACAAGTTAAACGCACCAGGAGTGGGTGACAAATGCAGAATTGGTGACTTGTTTCTATTATACCTTTTCTCTGATTGTTCCTCACCTGGTTTTGGCTCCTGACCAAATACCAGGTGAGGAACAATACTGACCAAATATTGATAGTGGGGTCGTGGCCTAAGGCTACAATCAAACTATCAGTATTTGGTGAGTTTTTTACCTCAGTATTTGTAACTCAAAACGAGGAGTGGGTGATCAATGCAGCAGTGGTGACCTGTTTCTATTATACTTTTCCTCTGATTGTTCCTCTCCTGATTTTGGCTTACAAATATTGATGTAAAATACTGACTAAATACTGATAGTTTGAACATGGCCTTACACAAAAAATGGTACCAGTGTCATCAGTGTTTTAAATCTATGTGTTATCAGTGTTTCGGTCCGTGTGTCATCAGTATGTCATCAGTATGTCATCGGTATTTTATGTCATCGGTATTTTATGTAATCGGTATTTTTCACGTATGGATAAATAGTGAAGTTTCTCCTATCCTTAGCGATGTTAAACACAGATATCTTTTTCACAAACCCTTTTAGGCATGTGTTGGCAGTTTCCATCCATGCTGCTGTAAAAAAATGGATCTGCCTCCATGAGTTCTGCATGGACATGTGAACAGCCCCATAGACTATAATGGGTACATGTTCTATCTGTGAAAAACACAGAGCAAACATGTACATTCAACACAGTTGTGAGAATGAGGCCTTAGGCCACGTTCACACTCTGTGTATTTAGTTGAGTTTTTTACATCATAATTTGTAAGCCAAAACCAGGTCAAGAACAATCAGAGGAAAAGTATAATAGAAACACGTCACCACTTCTGGATTTATCACCCACTCCTGGTTTTGGCTTACAAATACTGATGTAAAATACTGACCAAATACTTAATGTGTGAATGTGGACTTGTACATGGTCTGCTATTGATTATTATAGATGATTGTAAGCTCCCAGTATATTTTCCACCCTACCGTAAAATCTCCCTACAATTGTGTGATCTTCCTTGTTACGATGCGGCTCCATGCAGTGTCTGTGAATTTGGAGATGTCTCAACAATTTTAGACATTTGGGAATGACCAAGTTAGACATATACAGTATCTATTGATTTTATTATGACAAATGTAAAGAATTTTGTTTTAGGGAGTAAAAAAAGTGACATGATATGATGGCTACTTATTCGTCTTATTCGTACATTTCTAGGAGGAATAGCTGATGATCAGTGTTCCAAGAAAAGATGTTCCACGTTTGCTTTGTCATGAGGAATACACGTACTTAAAGGGAACTTGTCAAGTTGCAAATGCTATTTTCCTGCAGATAAGGACTTAATCTACAGGTAAATAGTGTTACAATGCTGCACGACCGTCTTCCTGAAAGTGCAGCTACCTGGAGAAAAGGAACTTCTTTCTTCCCAGAAGCCACCAGTTTTCATTCATGGGGGCGTTCACAGAGAAGTTACCATCACTACTCATAACACTGCTCAGTATACTGTGAGCCCCGGCTGTAGACATACCCCGGCACTATGATTGACAGCCGGCTCTACAGCGCATCTGTAAACAGCGAGCTGTCAATCAAAGTGTCGGGGCATGCTTATGGCCGCAACTCATAGTATAGTGAGCAGTGCTATGAGCAATGCTTGTCGCCACCCCATACATGCTCCCATGACTTAAAGCCGATGACTCCTGGGAGATAAGAAGTTCATTTTCTCCCAATAGCCGCACTTTCACTAAGGAGGCAAGGCCACATTATAACGGTATTTACCTGCAGATGATTGACCCTATATCTGCAGATAAATAGCATCTTCCAAGGTGACATTCTCTTTAATAAAAGGGTTTAGAGAGGTAAATTAGTGAAAGAGTAAGATGACCAAAGTTCACAAAGTATTCTGGAGCTCATGGACACTAGTTAGGCTCCTATAAATGTATATAAGAAGTATAGATATAGGGTTCTTACTGGCACTGAAAAGTAGCAAGAAAAATGTGTATTGAAATAGCTGTATAAGGGATCACTCAAACAAGGATCATAAATGAGTCATGAAAACATCAGCCTGTGTGTGGTTGACATTATCACCAACACTTTTTACATAATAATTTACATAAGAAACAGATTTATTTACATAATGAACACGTCAGGAAGCGAGTATGTTTCTTTGTTAGATATTCCGGCTCGTGGAGGACATAGTTATGAGCATTTATAGAAAAATAAAGTGACATAATAGTCCGTATTGATAATCTGGGTCTATTTCTGCATAAGCAGTTCTGCATTCTCTGGCCAGAGCGGCAGTATTACCAGAGTCACTGTTCTATAAAGCTGCGGCTACCAGCTGTGAGAGCATTAATATCTCCTGTTTTATGATAGTTTCCCTTCTGAGTTCCTCTTTGAATTGCAGAAGAGTAAATACATAGATGTGAAACACTTGCATCCCTTTTGAGTGCATCACGGAAAGTAATATAAGGGGAGAGTGACTATACATAGAAAATGTCAGCTTCTATAACCAGGATGGAGAACCTCATTGTCCGCAGGTATCTGACAAGCATCAGAGCAATGTTCAAAGAACACTTACAGGGAATGCAAATCATTGGGATGAAACATGTTGCTGGTACTCAGGCTTTTTTTCTGTTAATATTCTGTCACTAACTACTATGCTCTTCCTTTATTACGCAGATACATCCTCATTCTGCCGGCCGGCACATAATGTTTGTGAACATAAAAGGGCACCATTATGTACTCCCAGAACTTGCTGTACTCACATAATAAATAAGTAGGCTCTTCCTCTTTATTTCTTCAATATAAATCACTTATAGACCTTCCTAGGAGTTTTTTTGTGCAGTGTGGATCAGTAACATGTCTTATTGTAATATAAACAAAGTTGGAGTCCATTGTGATTACTAAAATTTGACACAAATGGGAAATCAGTGTTTGAGTGTTTGAGCCAAGTCCAATTTTTACCATGTAGTAGCAAAGCTAGGCTTTTCACTGATGGCAAAGATTCAGTTTGACACCACCCACCTAAAACTGTATATACAAACAGTGTTTCCACTACTACAATACTACAATGGTTTCCATTATATGTGCAGGATGTAAGTGTGAACAGAACTGAAGCAGATGGCTGCCACATCAGTGTCACGCAAGGTGTGGGAAAGACTTAGTGCAACACAGAGGGAAGAGGGAAAGGGAACCCAAACACTAGGGAAAGGGGGACTGGAGACCTCCTAGTCTGGTCTAGCGTCATCCTGTCTCAACTACCGTCCCTATATTGGCTCTTCACCAATCGCCATACGTGTGCCTTGCCCTGACTTTCCCTGGCGTATGGCTAAGGCTAGGGAAGGAAGGACATGAGCACTAGTCGATCTCCACTAAACTCTATAGACAACAAGGGTAAACAAACAGGGGGGAATTACTTAGCTTTAGACAACTCCAAACAAATGTGCACACGGCCTCAAGCTCCAGACAGGAGGAAGTACTGCTCTTGCTAAAGCCTCACAAGTAGTAATGAATATCGCCGGCACCTCCCTCTCAGACACACCAGGTATTTATACACCCAGATCAGGGAGCTAATTAGCCAGAGGGAGGTAACCGCTGGGTCCTAGAGACAGCCAGCCTCTAAGAAGATGTTTGTAATGCCAAACGTAGAGATCTCCTGCAACCAACTGCAGGGTGACTGTGTCACCTCTGACACACCCGTAACAATCAGTTGCTATTCTAAATGGAAAAAGGCTTCTGTACAAATAGAGCTGCTGCCTAGCCTGGTAGACTTTTCAGTAATTTGTAATTGTGCAAATTCAGTAATCTGCTCCATCAGCTGCTTTTCTAAATGATAGAGCCCCTCTAGTGGCTGATTATGTAGACCACAGGCCTGGACAATTCTGGAAATTTGGCTTTCCCTTTCCCATCTCACCCTGTTCTGCTATGCCTATAGCCAACACCCCCTAACTGTGATAGCATTGGTAAATGGATGTCACTATTTCCATTTTCACACTGAAAGTGTCCAATCTTGGCTGACAGTATCAAGACTGAGTCGGCACTCCACCTGTTGACAAGGAAAATGATAAAACCTAGTTGTCCTTTTGGCCTGGGCTACCCAGAGATACAAGAATTGATTATATAAGACATGACAGACAGATTTTCTGCAAATTCATTGACTCACTGGTGACTTCTTTTCTGATTGTAAAAATTCCCCTACTTGCCTATTCACCCCAGACCACTATGACAACTTCTCCTGCAGACTGTAGAGTTTGCTGATGACTAGCTTGGCCACTTGCTTCTGTAGCCATTTCCATCCTTTCCAGAAACACAAAGACCCCAGATTAGACCCAAAATATATATATTTTAGACTTCAGAGCAGACCCTTAACTTGATTCAGAACCTAATCTAGACCATCTGAAAATTCAGACCAAAGCTCAGAATAAATAGAAACCCAAAAATAAATGCAGACCACACCACATACAATACCCCTACACATCCTATAGCACACTTTACAAACCAGACATCACAAAATAATTAAAGGCCATAATTAACGACCTCCCTCTATATGTTGAAAATATATTACCTCAGACCTCCTAAACTAATTACAAACCTCTAGTTTACACTGTGTGCAGAATTATTAGGCAAGTTGTATTTTAGTGAATTATTTTTATTATTCATCAACAACTATGTTCTCAATCAACCCAAAAGGCTCATAAATATACAAGCTTAATATTTTTGGAAGTTGGAGTGTTTTTTTTTTTAGATTTTGCTATCTTAGGAGGATATCTGTTTATGCAGGTAACTATTGCTGTGCTAAATTATTAGGCAACTTAATAAAAACCAAATATAATCCCATCTCACTTGTTTATTTTCACCAGGTAAACCAATATCAGTGCACAAAATTCAGAAATAAACATTTCTGACATGCAAAAACAAAAACCCCAAAAATTAGTGATCAATATAGTCACCTTTCTATATGATGACACTCAACAGCCTTACATCCATAGATTCTGTCAGTTGCTTGATCTGTTTTCGATCAACATTGCGTGCAGCAGCCACCACAGCCTCCCAGACACTGTTCAGAGAGATGTACTGTTTTCCCTCCCTGTAGATCTCACATTTTATGATGGACCACAGGTTCTCTATGGGGTTCAGATCAGGTGAACAAGGGGGTCATGTCATTATTTTTTCTTCCTTTAGACCTTTACTGGCCAGCCACGCTGTGGAGTAGTTGGATGCATCTGATGGAGCATTGTCCTGCATGAAAATCATGTTTTTCTTGAACGATACCAACTTCTTCCTGTACCACTGCTTGAAGAAGTTGTCTTCCAGAAACTGGCAGTAGGTCTGGGAGTTGAGCTTCATTCCATCCTCAACCCAAAAAGGTCCCACAAGTTCATCTTTGATGATACTAGCCCATACCAGTACCCCACCTCCACCTTACTGGCGTCTGAGTCGGAGTGGAGCTCTCTGCCCTTTACTGATCCAGCCTCTGGCCCATCCATCTGGCCCATCAAGAGTCACTCTCATTTCATCAGTCCATAAAACCTTTGAAAAATCAGTCTTAAGATATTTCTTGGCCCATTCTTGACGTTTTATTTTATTTTTCTTGTTCAAAGGTGGTCGTTTTTCAGCCTTCCTTACCTTGGCCATGTCCCTGAGTATTGCACACCTTGTGCTTTTTGATACTCCAGTAACGTTGCAGCTCTGAAATATGGCAAAACTGGTGGCAAATTGCATCTTGGCAGCTTCACGCTTGATTTTCCTCAATTCATGGGCAGTTATTTTGCGCCTTTTTTGGCCAACACACTTCTTGCGACCCTGTTGGCTATTTGCTATGAAACGCTTGATTGTTTGGTGATCACGCTTCAAAAGTTTGGAAATTTCAAGACTGCTGCATCCCTCTGCAAGACATCTCACAATTTTGGACTTTTCAGAGCCCGTCAAATCTCTCGTCTGACCCATTTTGCCAAAGGAAAGGAAGTTGCCTAATAATTAAGCACACCTTATATAGGGTGTTGATGTCATTAGTCAACACCCCTCCTCATTACAGAGATGCACATCACCAGATTTACTTAATTGGTAGTAGGCTCTCAAGCCTATGCAGCTTGGAGTAGGACAACATGTATAAAAAGCATCATGTGATCAAAATACTCATTTGACTAATAAAACATCTAAATGCAACCCCCAAATCTGAACCTCTTAATAGACCCAACCAAACCCTATAAATGAATGCAGTCCTAAGTAGACCCACTAAAACGATATAGACCCCTGTCCAGTACTTCTTACTACAGACTCCCGATCAGAGTTCATACACACAGACCACAGACCAGAGACCCTATATATAGGCCCCATACCAGACCCTCTAAACTAACAAAGACTTCAGACCTCCTACACTAATATAGACTCCAAACTTCCTAAATATACACCCTCTATAGACTTACATAACAGCTCACACAGTCGTCCTCCTTGTTATGCCTCTGATCTAAGGACCTGCAGAGATATGGTAAAGTGGTCATTTATGTCACAGAGGGCGAGTTATATAAGAAATTTTCTACTATTCTACTCTATTTTTTGAAATTCACTCCTAGTCTAAGCTTCAAAAACTGCATCAAAACTACATATGTGAAAGCACCCTTAACCCCTTTCTGACAATGTACGTAATAATACGTCCTTGTGCCTTGGGCCTTATGGACAAAGTACGTATTATTACGACATGGCGATCGCGCCCGCACACAGGCTGTGTGGGCGCGATTGCCACGGGGTGTCAGCTGATTCTGACAGCTGACACCCGGCACTCAGTGCCAGGAGCAGTGTGGGCACCGCTCCCGGGACTTTAACCCCCTAAATGCTGCGATCACTGTGATCGCAGCAGTTAGCGAGCAAGCAGAGGGAGAAAAGCCCCTCTGCACTTGGATCGGAGACCACGCGGGGCCCCGATCGTTGCGATGGTGACCTGATGTCGTTGACGTGCCCCCTGGGCCGTCGGGTGCTCGGCAGCCGGGCCTCTGGTTGCTGGGGGTATCACGGTAGCTGGCCCGGTCTGTGACCCATGGCGGTCAGTAAAAGGGGAAATAGTTATAGGGAATTTGGAAAGTTCGTGACGCCACCTGTGGAATGCGGCTAAGGGGTCCCGCCGCTGCGGAGCAGTCCTCTGGAGCTGGTGTTGCATCAGCAGGGATGGTGTGGCTCTCCACAGGTAGAGCTAACTCCAGGGCAGTGTAGGGTGTAATGGATGGTGGCGCAGGGGAGAGGCGGCAGGCAGGGCCGTATTTGCCCTTAGGCACTTGTAGGCACGTGCCTAGGGCACCGGAATTCGGGGAGGGCGGCGCCTGAGCATTTTTTTTTTTTTTGGTTCGTGCCCCGAGCCGGCCGGGGTGGCTCCGCCCCCCCAGCGTCCGCATCGGAGCCACACCCCCGCATCGGGCCCCCACTGTCTACAGCAGGAGCTTCACTGATAATAGCATTGTCAGTGAAGCTTCTGATGTAGAGACTGGTTGAGGACCTGTAGTGACATCATGATCATGCGACTTGTCATGTGACCGTGATGTCACCTCAGGTGTTGCAGTCTGGAGAGCTTCAGGACCTTTGATGAGGGCCTTGCATTGAAAGAGGAGAGTACTCCTGTCCTCCTGCACAGAGGGGGAGAGGGAGCCAGAGACCGGCATCTACCAACCTGAGCTGCCAGATAAGTCTGTGTCCACCTGTGTGCTGTACTGCTCCTGCAGTGTAAAGCAGTGTGTGCATGTGAGGTGTGTGCAGTGTGTGCTGTCTGTGAGATATCTGTATGTGTTTATATGAACATGTGTTGTCCTGCATACATGTGCTATGTCTAATGTGTGTATCTACTGAGCATTAGTTGTTCAGCGTGTGTGTGCATTGTACGTGTGTACCTTGTACGTGTGTGTGCATTGTGTACTCGTGTATGCCGTGTGTGTGCCTTGTGTGTGTGTGCCTTGTATGTGTGTGTGCATTGTACTTGTGTGTGTGCATTGTACATGTGTGTGTGCCGTGTGTGCCTTGTACTTGTGTGTGTGTGCCTTGTACGTGTGTGTGCCGTGTACGTACGTGTTTAAATATGTATGTTTATATATTTTATTGCATTATCCTAACTTGTATATGTAGATGAACAGATATAGACACAGTGGCATTATGTGACACACAGTGTGTGTGTAGCTTCCACACTTCTAAATCCTGACTGCACTGATGAGAGCTCATAGGTGTAAACATATCGGCAATCATCCAACGAACGAGCAAAATTCTGTTCATTCATCGGGTGATTGGATTGTTTATGGAAGAACAAACATCATTGTTCTCAGCAGCACATCGCCCGGTGTAACCTGCAGATCTGCTGCTAATAATATGATACTGTATGGGGACAGATTGATCATTCTGTCTCCATCATTCTTCCTCAGCCGGTGTAAAGAGGCCGGGGAAAAACTGTAGAACGACTTCAGTGTTGTCAATCCCGCTCATTTAATGGCCTGTGCTCAGAGCATGTAAATACAACCAAAATCTTTGAGTGTGATGGTGCAATATGTGAGCATTTGTGCCCCCACTTTAAACTTTTGCCTAGGGCCCCACTTTATCTAAAACCGGCCCTGCCTCTCCCATCATTCCCCCTCTGCATTTGACGCAGCGGCGCGATGACGTCACTTCACCGCGGGTCAGACAGTGGAGCTGAGAGACTGAAGCAGCGGGGGAACGGGGAGCGGTGAGTGTGTATTTACTTAAATGTGGTGCCCATATTACTGGAGGACTGTGGCCGCACTATGCCCTATGGGGCCGCATTATACTGTATGGAGGACCATGGGGGCTGCAATATATTGTGTGGAGGACTATGAGGAGTGCAATACACTATATGGAGGACCATGGGGTGCATTTCATTGCATGGAGGACCATGGGGAGTGTATTTTATTGCATGGAGGATTATGGTGGGCGCATTATACTATATGGAGGATTATGGTGGGCGCATTATACTGTATGGAGGATTATGGGGGCGCATTGTACTACATGGAACGCTATATGGGGCCATTATAATATTTGGAGGGTTATGTGGGACCATTATACTGTGTGAAAGGAATTATACAGTATGAAGGTTTGTGTGGGGGCCATCTTACTGTTTGGAGGGCTAGTGTGGGCCATTACAATGTACGTAGGCCCTTTAATGTGCATGGAGGGCTGTGTGGGAGTCACAGTCGGGGGGATCATACTGTGTTGGGGTCACCATACTTTGCCTCGGGAGTTGAGGTGGGGTACAGTAGGGTCATTATACTGTGCATGTAGAGGAATTCACTATGGGGGCACTTTTGTTGGCATCATACTTTTTATGGGGGCAATGAAAGAGGAATCTAGGACTTCAGCAGGAGGAAAATTACTATGTAAAGCCTGGAAAGTTGTGAGATTTGCTCTTCTGTGACCCAGGACAATTATTTAATTTTTGTTATTTTCTTTTTTCGGAGGGGGGGTCCCAATTGGAACTTCTGCTATGGGGCCCCATGATTTCTATGTACGCCCCTGCCGGGCACTTGAAGTTGCCGCGGAGGCCCGGGCAGCACATCGCTGGCGGCGGCTCATCTCAGCAGGCAGCGCCGGTAATTGTGTCCTGGTTTGATGTGCCATTGCGCCGACACTGCCACCCGGGCCGTGGTGCCGGTGCATGATGCTGGCTGAGGAGCTGCCGCTTCTGCAGACAGTCTGCTCTAGACTGCAGCATAATTGATGATGGCGGGTGGCAGGTGGCGAGACGGGCGGCGGGATCATAGTTTAGGCGCAGACGCGCAGTCAGCAGCTGCCGCCGGTACTGTGTTCTGTGCTATGCACAGACAGTACAGCCAGCGGGCCGCAGTGCCAGCCTGACAGAGCCCAGACTGCCTGAGTCTCTGACTAGTCTCAGACTCTGAGGAGTCTGACTAGTCTGTGACTGTTGTCACTGGTCAGACATGATGGAGGCAGCAGCAGGGAGGGACACAGTGAGGTCTGAATCCCAGACATGGGCTGCATCAGGCACTGCAGCATTGCACATGGGCCATATGCAATGCTGCAGTGCCTGCTGCAGCCCAGTTCTGTGTGGGCCGCTCCCACCCCCCCACCCCCATATACAATGCTGCAGCCCTGTGGTCTGTGTGGGCCGCTCCCCCCCCCCCCCCACCCCCATATGCAATGCTGCAGCCCTGTGGTCTGTGTGGGCCGCTCCCATCCCCCCCACCCCCATATACAATGCTGCAGCCCTGTGGTCTGTGTGGGCCGCTTCCATCCCCCCCCCCCCCATAAACAATGCTGCAGCCCTGTGGTCTGAGTGGGCCGCTTCCATCCCCCCCCCCCATAAACAATGCTGCAGCCCTGTGGTCTGAGTGGGCCGCTCCCATCCCCCCAACCCCCATATGCAATGCTGCAGCCCTGTGGTCTGTGTGGGCCGCTCCCACCCCCCCCACCCCCATATGCAATGCTGCAGCCCTGTGGTCTGTGTGGGCCACTCCCATCCCACCCCCATATACAATGCTGCAACCCTGTGGTCTGAGTGGGCCGCTCCCATCCCCCCACCCTCATATGCAATGCTGCAGCCCTGTGGTCTGTGTGGGCCGCTCCCATTCCACCCCCACCCCCATATACAATGCTGCAGCCCTGTGGTCTATGTGGGCCGCTCCCATTCCACCCCCACCCCCATATACAATGCTGCAGCCCTGTGGTCTATGTGGGCCGCTCCCATCCCCCCCACCCCCATATACAATGCTGCAGCCTTGTGGTCTGTGTGGGCCGCTCCCACCCCCCCCACCCCCATATGCAATGCTGCAGCCCTGTGGTCTGTGTGGGGCGCTTCCACCCCCCCAACCCCATATGCAATGCTGCAGCCCTGTGGTCTGTGTGGGCCACTCCCATCCCACCCCCATATACAATGCTGCAACCCTGTGGTCTGAGTGGGCCGCTCCCATCCCCCCACCCTCATATGCAATGCTGCAGCCCTGTGGTCTTATTTCAAGGCAGTTTGTCTGCAGGAATTTACCCCTACAAACCTTTTATATGTGCTACATGGAATGGGGGGGAGAAGCTACATGAAACTTGGGGAAACGGCCGCGATGGGGGGGGCGAGATATTGGATGCGAGGGGGGAAAGACGTGGGGGGGACGTGATGGGGGGTGAGGGTGGGCGTGACCGGGGGGGGGCGACCACTGCCTAGGGCAGCAGAAACTCCAAATACGGCCCTGGCGGCAGGACGGTCCCGGAGGAAAGGCGGACACTCACACGAGGGTAAGCTTCAGTACCTTTACTGGTGATGGTGCAAGCGCGGTCCAGGGTACTCCGGGCGAAGGGCGCACTTTTGGACTCTCCCCAGTGAGCAGGTATAGGGCCTACTGATCCTTGATTTTACTCGCTAAGCTTCTGGCCTGCCTGGAACTAGGCCTAGTTTGGTTACTGTCTCTCCTTGCACCTGCTGACCAGGTGGTAGGGCCTTCTCTTGGAGATCACTCTCCCTGGACGCTGGGGCCTCCATTACTCCTAGCCCTCGTACTGTAGTCAGCGTTTGGTAATCCTGGGACCTGTAGTCCTCCAGGGGTTCTGGTGGTTCCTACTGGGTATAAAGGGGTCCCTGTAGGCGCGGACCCGGTGTCCGGTATATATATCGGGGTGAGCCTGGTATGCTCCTCTGCCCCCTCGCTACTTCTTCCTTCTCCTCTCGTCTTCGGCCCACTCAGGGCCCTCACTAGGTGTTCACTCGTGCTGTAGGCCTTGGCTCGCCTAAGCACAGCAACCAGCTTGCTGCCTCTTCGCTGCTCTCTGAGCGTCAGCACGCTCTCAGACCCTCTCTGTCTGACTCCAACTAAACTCTAGACTGAACTGAGCTGCCTGGCTCCACCCTCCCTATATATATCCCTAACGGGCTCCCTCTGCTGGTCTGAGGTGGTAGGGTGGAGGTGTGTGAATGTGTGAGGGCCTCTTGTGGAGAAGTCCATCCATGCACCCTTTTGGGTTCTGTGGCACCAGTGCGTAGCAGGGTGCCACATCGTCATGACAACATCCGGGTCACCAGGCACCAGCAAGTTAGTTTGATCATGTACAGTGCATCATCAAACTAACTTGTGTCAGCAGCACTGACAGGTCATAATGTATAGCAGTGATCATGCATTGCTATACATTATAACTGTGATCAGCCTGCAGAAAGTGGAAGTCCCATAGTGGGATTAAGTAAAAAAGTAAATACACACTCACCGGGGAGCGGTGAGTGTGTATTTACTTAAATGTGGTGCCCATATTACTGGAGGACTGTGGCCGCACTATGCCCTATGGGGCCGCATTATACTGTATGGAGGACCATGGGTGCTGCAATATATTGTGTGGAGGACTATGAGGAGTGCAATACACTATATGGAGGACCATGGGGTGCATTTCATTGCATGGAGGACCATGGGGAGTGTATTTTATTGCATGGAGGATTATGGTGGGCGCATTATACTATATGGAGGATTATGGTGGGCGCATTATACTGTATGGAGGATTATGGGGGCGCATTGTACTACATGGAACGCTATATGGGGCCATTATAATATTTGGAGGGTTATGTGGGACCATTATACTGTGTGAAAGGAATTATACAGTATGAAGGTTTGTGTGGGGGCCATCTTACTGTTTGGAGGGCTAGTGTGGGCCATTACAATGTACGTAGGCCCTTTAATGTGCATGGAGGGCTGTGTGAGAGTCACAGTCGGGGGGATCATACTGTGTTGGGGTCACCATACTTTGCCTCGGGAGTTGAGGTGGGGTACAGTAGGGTCATTATACTGTGCATGTAGAGGAATTCACTATGCGGGCACTTTTGTTGGCATCATACTTTTTATGGGGGCAATGAAAGAGGAATCTAGGACTTCAGCAGGAGGAAAATTACTATGTAAAGCCTGGAAAGTTGTGAGATTTGCTCTTCTGTGACCCAGGACAATTATTTAATTTTTGTTATTTTCTTTTTTCGGAGGGGGGGTCCCAATTGGAACTTCTGCTATGGGGCCCCATGATTTCTATGTACGCCCCTGCCGGGCACTTGAAGTTGCCGCGGAGGCCCGGGCAGCACATCGCTGGCGGCGGCTCATCTCAGCAGGCAGCGCCGGTAATTGTGTCCTGGTTTGATGTGCCATTGCGCCGACACTGCCACCCGGGCCGTGGTGCCGGTGCATGATGCTGGCTGAGGAGCTGCCGCTTCTGCAGACAGTCTGCTCTAGACTGCAGCATAATTGATGATGGCGGGCGGCAGGTGGCGAGACGGGCGGCGGGATCATAGTTTAGGCGCAGACGCGCAGTCAGCAGCTGCCGCCGGTACTGTGTTCTGTGCTATGCACAGACAGTACAGCCAGCGGGCCGCAGTGCCAGCCTGACAGAGCCCAGACTGCCTGAGTCTCTGACTAGTCTCAGACTCTGAGGAGTCTGACTAGTCTGTGACTGTTGTCACTGGTCAGACATGATGGAGGCAGCAGCAGGGAGGGACACAGTGAGGTCTGAATCCCAGACATGGGCTGCATCAGGCACTGCAGCATTGCACATGGGCCATATGCAATGCTGCAGTGCCTGCTGCAGCCCAGTTCTGTGTGGGCCGCTCCCACCCCCCCACCCCCATATACAATGCTGCAGCCCTGTGGTCTGTGTGGGCCGCTCCCACCCCCCCCACCCCCATATGCAATGCTGCAGCCCTGTGGTCTGTGTGGGCCGCTCCCATCCCCCCCACCCCCATATACAATGCTGCAGCCTTGTGGTCTGTGTGGGCCGCTCCCACCCCCCCCACCCCCATATGCAATGCTGCAGCCCTGTGGTCTGTGTGGGGCGCTTCCACCCCCCCCCACCCCCATATGCAATGCTGCAGCCCTGTGGTCTGTGTGGGCCACTCCCATCCCACCCCCATATACAATGCTGCAACCCTGTGGTCTGAGTGGGCCGCTCCCATCCCCCCCACCCTCATATGCAATGCTGCAGCCCTGTGGTCTTATTTCAAGGCAGTTTGTCTGCAGGAATTTACCCCTACAAACCTTTTATATGTGCTACATGGAATGGGGGGGAGAAGCTACATGAAACTTGGGGAAACGGCCGCGATGGGGGGGGCGAGATATTGGATGCGAGGGGGGAAAGACGTGGGGGGGACGTGATGGGGGGTGAGGGTGGGCGTGACCGGGGGGGGGCGACCACTGCCTAGGGCAGCAGAAACTCCAAATACGGCCCTGGCGGCAGGACGGTCCCGGAGGAAAGGCGGACACTCACACGAGGGTAAGCTTCAGTACCTTTACTGGTGATGGTGCAAGCGCGGTCCAGGGTACTCCGGGCGAAGGGCGCACTTTTGGACTCTCCCCAGTGAGCAGGTATAGGGCCTACTGATCCTTGATTTTACTCGCTAAGCTTCTGGCCTGCCTGGAACTAGGCCTAGTTTGGTTACTGTCTCTCCTTGCACCTGCTGACCAGGTGGTAGGGCCTTCTCTTGGAGATCACTCTCCCTGGACGCTGGGGCCTCCATTACTCCTAGCCCTCGTACTGTAGTCAGCGTTTGGTAATCCTGGGACCTGTAGTCCTCCAGGGGTTCTGGTGGTTCCTACTGGGTATAAAGGGGTCCCTGTAGGCGCGGACCCGGTGTCCGGTATATATATCGGGGTGAGCCTGGTATGCTCCTCTGCCCCCTCGCTACTTCTTCCTTCTCCTCTCGTCTTCGGCCCACTCAGGGCCCTCACTAGGTGTTCACTCGTGCTGTAGGCCTTGGCTCGCCTAAGCACAGCAACCAGCTTGCTGCCTCTTCGCTGCTCTCTGAGCGTCAGCACGCTCTCAGACCCTCTCTGTCTGACTCCAACTAAACTCTAGACTGAACTGAGCTGCCTGGCTCCACCCTCCCTATATATATCCCTAACGGGCTCCCTCTGCTGGTCTGAGGTGGTAGGGTGGAGGTGTGTGAATGTGTGAGGGCCTCTTGTGGAGAAGTCCATCCATGCACCCTTTTGGGTTCTGTGGCACCAGTGCGTAGCAGGGTGCCACATCGTCATGACAACATCCGGGTCACCAGGCACCAGCAAGTTAGTTTGATCATGTACAGTGCATCATCAAACTAACTTGTGTCAGCAGCACTGACAGGTCATAATGTATAGCAGTGATCATGCATTGCTATACATTATAACTGTGATTAGCCTGCAGAAAGTGGAAGTCCCATAGTGGGATTAAGTAAAAAAGTTAAAAAAAGTAAAAAAAAGTTGTAAAAATATTTTTTTTGAAATAAAAAACTAATAATATATATATATATGTATATATACTGTATATATATTGTACCTATAAGGAAATATTATTATGAAAAAAAACAATAAAAGTACATATATTTGGTATCGCCAAACGACCTAACCTATAAAACTGACTCACTAATTAACCCTTTTAGTGAACACCGTAAAAAAATCAATTATAAACTAAGCAAAATACTGCCGAACAAAAGGTGTAATAAAACGCGATCAAAAAGATGAATGTGAATAAAAATGTTACCGCTGAAAACGTCATCGTCCCTCAAAAAACAAGCTGCCATTCAGCTCCATCAGCCGAAAAATAAAAAAGTTATAGCTCACAGAATAAAGCTATGTAAACTAAATAATTTTTTCTATAAAATGGTTGTTATTGTGTAAAAGCGCCAAAACATAAAAAAATATAAATGTGGTATTGCTGTAAACATACCGACCAGAAGAATAAAGCGGCCTTATGAATTTTACCACACGCGGAAAGTCATAACAAAAATAAAAAAAAAACATTTCCTGAATTGCTGTTTATTGTTCATTCTGCCTCCCTAATATTGGAATAGAAAGCGATCAAAAAATGTCACATGCCTGAACATGGTACCAAAAAAAACGTCAATTTGCCTGCAAAAAAACAAGCCATCACATGACTCTGTTTGCAGAAATATAGAAAAATTATAGCTCTCAAAATATGGCGATGCAAAAAACTAGTCTTTGCAACAAAAAAAGGGTTTTTTAGTGTGTGACAGCTGCCAAACATAAAAACCCAATATAAATCTGGTATCACTGTAATCACACTGACCCGAAGAATAAAGTTGTCTAATCACTTACACCTCACAAGGAACAGCGTAAAAAAGAAATAAAACCAATTCTTCACCTGCTGCTGATTTGTTCATTCTGCCTCCCAAAGATCGCAGTATGGCTCGGCTCACATTTATCCTGCGCTGAGCGCTTACACCGGGATTTCCGTGTAAATCTCTGAAATACGTGATTCAGACGGAACCTCTGGTGGAAAATTTCCTGTAATGAGGCAGATGGAGGGACCATGGATGCCGTCTGGCCTGTGATCATTTTAGGGCTGTGTTAGGGTTAGGGTTTTGTTGGGGTTAGGGATAGGGTTGTGTTAGCGTTAGGATTAGGGTTATGGTTAGGATTAGGATTGTGTTAGGATTAGGGTTATGGTTAGGATTAGGGTTGTGTTAGGGATAGGGTTGTGTTAGGGTTAGGATTAGGATTGTGTTAGGGTTAGGGTTGGGGTTAGGGTTGTGTCAGGGTTAGGGTTGTGTTGAGGTTGGAATTTTTTCAAAAGTAAAGAAAAAAAAATTATGACGATATGGCAACTAGTGTTGAGCGCAAGTACTTGCTACTTGAGTTTGCATCAGGTGCTCGAGTATGCACCGAGTATCGCGGGTGCTCAAGTGACATGATTGAGTCCCCACCCCGCATGTTTTGCGGCTGTTATACAGACAAAAAAACACGCAATGATTGCCTGCCATACACGAGCAATCACCGCATGTTTTTTTTTTGGGTATCTAACAACCGTGAAACATGCAGGGCAGGGACTCGAGCATGTCACTCAAGCACCCGCAATACTTGGTGCATACCTAAGTAACCGATGCAAACTCAAGTAGCGAGCACTTGCACTCAAGACTAATGACAACTTTTCAATATGATGATCTAATGTTATCAAATTCTGTGTCAAACATGATGTTCACTATACCCCTTGATAAAATCCTTGAGCGGTGAGGGGTGTAGTTTCCAAAATGGGGTCACTTGTGGAGGGTTTCCAATGTTTAGGTACATCAGGGGCTCTCCAAACGTGACATGGTATCTGCTCTTGAGTCCAGCTAATTTTGCAGTCATAAGGTCACTTTTGGGTATTTTCTGTCATAAAGTCACTTCAAATGTGATGTGGTCCCTAAAAAAATGGTTTTATAAATTTTGCTGGAAAAATTAGAAATTGCTGGTCAAGTTTTGACCCTTATAACTTCCTAACAAAAAAAATTGTTTCCAAAATTGTGCTCATGTAAAGTAGACATGTGGGAAATGTTATTTATTAACTATTTTGTGTGACATAACTCCCTGATTTAAGGGCATGAAAATTCAAAGCTTGAAAAATGCAACATTTTCTAAATTTTCGCCAAATTTTAATTTTTTTCACAAAGTAATGCAAGTCATATCAAAGAAATTTTATCACAATTATGAAGTACAATATGTCATAAAAAAACAGTCTCAGAATCACGGGGATCTGTTGAAGCAATCCAGAGTTACTACCTCATAAAGTGACACTGGTCAGAATTGTAAAAATTGGCCTGGTCATTAACGTGCAAACAACCTTCGGGGTTAAAAAGGTTAAATTATTAGTGATTTATCATATGTCTACTGCTACCTTTAAACAGTATTGAAGTATTGGTCATCTCTTTTCATTATTTGTGGTACCACAGAAATGGGTGCTTCCAGGCCTGTCTAGTCTTAATGGTTTTAATACTGTTATTTAATGTATGCTCTGTTCTTTATAGTTGTATTACTATGTGGTTTAATTTAAATGGTAAGTTTTGCAAATGTACGCACTAGTGGTTCTAACTAGTGGGTAGCTTGGCTGGGGAATTCTTTATTCCTGAACACACATCCCACACAATGTTTTAGCTAATGGATGGTGGTTAGGTATACATAGGCCAAACTCCGGGTTAAAACAAGAAGTAGTTCAGTCAGTTTTGGTAAAGTTGTAGGTACAGCAAGTCTGAAATCATGTTGCCCATGCTCACTTAATCCAAGGAGACCACTGTAGGCACCCTACTATTGGAGAAGGTGGGGAGGCTAGATGTCTGAGGTGTTGCTGTGCTAAACTAATGGACATGGACTCTGCAGAGAGCTTGATTTTGAGGCCCACTGGAGAGGAATTACCTTGTAAAGTAGAGGAATGATGCTTAATTCCCATGGAACTAAAGAGAAAGACAGCCTATTGTCTACCATGGGAGAAGAACCACACCACCACCTTGAGTGTCAGATGCTGTTTTCACTTTCAGCAGCTCTCGTGTTCTCCTGGACTTTAATATCTGAGGTAAACTGTCCAACTCCAGCTTGGTTAGCAGCCCAGCCAAGATGTCACCCTCATTTATTTTACTGGTTGTCAATGATTCAGAAACTAGGTATGGCCTTCACTAACTTGGCAATTGAGTTTTACACACCATCACATCACAAGCACTGCTCATTACTCTCAAACCAGAGCGCCGTAGTCAAGTTTGGTGTCAAGAACAGGTTGAGAAACTGAGTCCACAGTGGAAGGACTCTGTGTGCGTGAAACAAACGGAAGTGCAGTCATACAAGAAGAGTAAAGCAGCTCACTCGTTATAATATTGTTAGACAAAGTGTCCACTTAGAGGCTATATTCCAGTAGAAAGTTTGGTGCTGCACTTGATACCGGGATATAAATTAGCCACCACGAGATTAAGGCACAAGATGCCACTACCAAAGAGAAGCAGGGCACACTAAAGCCTGTCTGAAGATAAGGAGAGGCCCTCTATCAGCTCCGTAATTGGGCAGTGGAGGTTACGCAGCAGAAGAAGCCAACTGAAAACATGATCATTGAATGGTTGGAGAGCTCCAAGGCTTTGGAGAATACACACACCAATGGGACCGTAATGTGTTTTGATATATACAATTTCATATCCGAAGAGGGCACAAACCGGTACATCTTTGTCAACCAGCAGTTGGTAAAAATTGCGAGGTTCATTAGACTATAACTCGCATTGGAACCAAAAGTTTGTAAACTGTTAATAAACTAAACTGCCAGTTTAGATTACATAGTTTTCATTATTTATTGTATAATTTAGGTATAAAACTAATGGGATAATAATTTTCACCTCTATGCTGTTTTAATACCAAAACTACAGAAGATTCCTAACTAGGCCATAACCCAGGTGTCTACAGGGTCTTATTTATCAGCAATTATTGTTCTGCAGAGCATGTCAATTTCTCCTGACATTACAGAGATTAGGGTTACAGTTGCTGAGGCCACAGAATCTGGCTGTCACCACTGCCAAGGGTCAGCACTAGCTGGACTATCTGATTCAGCATCTCCTCAGGATGAAGTGAATTTAGTCTCTAGTCACACAAGGTCTGAATAACAAAATAACAGAAAATCCATCTCTGTGGCGGGGAGATTAAATCATCATAGAGGTGCCATTTTGCATGCATTTGATGTATGTGCCTTAAATAGAGGTTACACATGTGGAAAAACTTGGAATTTTAAAGACCAAAAGTCTCCAAGAAGAGAATTTAAAAATGTAACTAGGACTGAACACACAAATTTCAAAGAGGCAAACACATAAGACAGAAATGAGTCCTGCTGTGACTTATAACACACTGAAAGGGAAAGAAAGGAAAAGGAAATATAACTTTTAATAAGAAATATTTACATAACGTTCTATAAAATCCTTCCATGAAATATGTCAAGTGCATTACATTATATGCCATCCATTCTAAATTTAAAACAATAAAATACTAGAAAATGTAGGGAGAAATGTAAAAACTGCTATCCAAGAAAATTAAAAAAAAAACTGTTTTTCATGTGTTGCAATCACATTTTTCCCAAAATATTACATGGCCACCAGTATTCCAATAAAATTGACATTTAGCTAAAACCCCAAGTTAGGTCAGAAGAGGTACAAGATGGCATAGTCAGATGTTTGGGTGAGGTATACTTGTATGCTTTAGAGCTCTTTCATACTCTTCTGAACATTGAAACTGCAAAACCAAGAAGGAAAAGTATGGAAATCTGAAAATCACAGTATCGAAGACATGCTAATGATATGAAAATGATGAAAAAAATGGCAACAGAATTTTCAAAACATCTTGATTTATTCAGTATCCAATATGATCACCATGTGCAGAAATACAAGAACTTACACAACTTTGTTTTTATCAATGAGGTTATGATGAATGTTCTGCCACGCCGGCTGCTCACAGTAGCACGATCAACATGCTCGGCGATGTGTTGAAAAATGATTCCTGGGATATTTTCATTTTAGTGTACACATAGTTTGATGCCTTAGGCTTAATATATAATATTCAATTTACTTGCAGTATGGAATAGATCAATCGGGGAACCACCAGTGGTATGGCCATTTCGTCAAAGTGTCCAAGTAGACGGTTTTCAACATGACAATGCCAGGCCTCATGTTGCTCGTGCTACAGTGAGCAGCCTGAGTGGCCTAAATGCGCTATCATGGCCTGCAGTGTCTTCAGACTTGTCTGCCATCGAGCACAACTGGGTTGTCATTAGTAGGCAAATGTAAAGGGAGCTGCCAGCTGCGGATCTTGATGATTTGCATTCCCAAGTGCACTCAGTGTGGTAGAACATTCCTCAGACAACCATTAATATCATCAAAGTCATGAAAGTGCTGGGATTTCTGCATGTGGCGCTCATAATCGTGTGACAAAGTCACTGGTAAAGTGCTGAAGGGGAGATATGTTTCCCTGAGGCTATTGGCGTCAGTGAATTAAAACCGTTAAGTTTCCTCCAGCACGTTATGTGCAAGGAGGGGGTTAAGCCTCCATTTCCAAAGGGCGTGTTTTTATGAGAACAACCATAGAGCGGGTGGGAGGTTGTTCTCCATATCTCCTCCTCAGGGTGTGGTCTGGGGGAGGTTTAAATACTTGGCCAGCTGAGGCATTCAGCGTTCAGTAGGTTTGGAGTGAGGAACTCCAGATCTGTTTATGTGGAGCTATCCTGAACCACACGGACGGATTAGCTGCACTCTGACCAGGTGGATCCCTGCTTCCACAAAGACTGTGCTTTTGTGTTGCCATTTTGCTTTGTTTTCCTGAATGCCCAGCGGGCTGTGTTTTCTTTTGTGGACTCAGTGTTGGTTTATGCTACAGTTTTTTTTTAAATCAGATAAATTTTTATTAACGAAATTCAAAGAAAGAAACAGAGTCCAGACATTACAATGTCCATCAAGTCACATATTTTCAATTACAGCACATCCCCTCCCTCCCCCCTCCCTCCCCTCCTATGCTGCACTTTTTAATAAACCAGAGACAACGTACCTGTGTCTACCTCCATGTGCAGCTGAGTGAGCGATCTATCACAATCGATACTGAATAAATCAAGATGTTTTGAAAATGTTTTTTCCAGTTTTTCATAATTGGCATATCATTAACATGTCTATCCATGTTACGATTTTTATAACTCCATGACTGTTCTTTCTTGGTGTTGCAGTTTCAATGTTGAGAAGTATATAAAACTCTGGTTGTCAAATGGTAGCTGGTAATGTTCATCTCCGATATAAGGTCACACACCTGATTTATTTACAGTGACTGCCATGATAAACCCCCTCCGGTCCTCCATCAGCATTTTTGAATTAATGAATTAATGAATGAGGACTGACATGGTCCCTGAATACATGATGAATATATTTAGTAGACTTTTATATTAATATTCTTTTAAATAGTTTTTTGCATTAGAACTATTCGGCATCAGATTGCTGGGTGCCAGTTCCTGGAGACACTGAGAGATCAGACATTTTTGCCATAAGATGCTGATTATGCCACTCTAAGACGAATACAATGGTTGTCCAAGTAATACATTATTATTCAACGTAATTCAGAAAGAGTTCCACTTGGCCAGCTACAAGAGCTGCCTTCCGAGTGATGTACATAGGTCTTATGCTCTCCCTTCAGGCATTGACATGATACAAGTGTGTAGCATCCGGGACAGCGGCGGTGAGGGGAATGGCGTCTCTGCCCGGCAGGAGGCAGAGACGCCGTTCCCCTCACCGCTGCTGTCCGGTCCAGCGTCTTCCTGCTCCCTCCCTGCTGCTGCTGTTGCGCACATCGTGCGCAGATTCCCGGTCACCGTGTTTAGGGCGCGCGTGTGCTCTCTTCCTCCTAAAGCGGCCGCGCTCGCCGTCCTAAAGAGTCCCCGGCCAATGGCCAGAGGGCTTCCCCTTTATAAGGCACCTCCTCAAAAATGGAGGTGCCTGTGCAAGGTTGTTGTTTTGTGTGCTAACACTTTCCTCAGCCCTCAGGTCCCACTGTCTAATAGTCCTGCCCGCCAGTCTGTCTAACAGTCCTGCCCGCCAGTCTGTCTAACAGTCCTGCCCGCCAGTCTGTCTAACAGTCCTGCCCGCCAGTCTGTCTAACAGTCCTGCCCGCCAGTCTGTCTAACAGTCCTGCCCGCCAGTCTGTCTACAGTCCTGCCTGCTTATCTGTCTATCAGCCGTGCCCGCCAGCCTGCCTACCCAGACCACCTGCCAGTTACCTGCTGTGCCCGTCAGCCTGCCTACCCGGAGCACCTGCTAGTTACCTGCCGTGCCCGCCAGCCTGCCTACTCGGGGCACCTGCCAGTTACCTGCTGTGCCTGCCTGCCTACCCGGAGCACCTGCCAGTTACTTGCCGTGCCCGCCAGCCTGTCTACCCGGAGCACTTGCCAGTTACCTGCCGTGCCCGCCAGGCTGCCTACCCGGAGCTCCTGCCAGTTACCTGCCGTGCCCGACAGCTTGCCTACCCGGTGCACCTGCCAGCCTTCCTGCCGTGCTCATCCGCTCTACCGGTTGGCTCCTGTCATCTGACCCGTGGGAGTCACCTGCTCTTACACAAGGTCGGTCCCAGAGTGGCACCTGGTTCACCTGCCCGGTCCCTCCTTGGTTCACTTGGTTCACGGAGTCGACTAAGCCGCCGTGTGACCTGGGTCGGTCTGAGTTGGCACTTAGTTACGCCCCTCTGCTCCCTCCTTGCACCGAAGCACAGAGGTTACACCACCTGGATCCGTAACAGTTTGCACAGGCCATGGAATCTGGTGGCTCCCAGGCTCCTTCGCTCTCTGACCTGTACCAGGAGGTCTCTCATCAGAGATCCCAACAGGAAACTATCCTGTCCTATCTGCGGACAGTCAACTCCCACCTAGACACGCTGTCCACCCCAACTGTGTCCGTCTCTAGCCGAGCGGCACTCGCCTCGGCTACACCTCAACCCAGTGGCGCTGTGACACCCTGCTTTGGACCCCGGCTTTCTGCGCCTTCTTGTTTCGATGGTGACCCTGTCCTATGTCGGGGCTTCATAAATCAGTGCACGCTGCACTTTGAACTCCTGGCACACTAGTTCGTCTCCGACCGGGCCAAGGTGGCATTCATCATGTCTGACCTCACCGGAGAGGCTTTGGCGTGGCTTAACCCTCTGTGGGAGAGAGGGGATCCTCTGGTGTCCGATCTCCAGTCCTTCCTCGCGGCTTTCCGGAAGGTGTTCGATGAACCTGGATGAAGATCCTCTACTGCCTCCTCACTTCTCCGACTCCGTCAAGGGACACTCTCTGTGGGACGCTATGCTGTGCGTTTCTGCACTCTCGCATCTGAACTGGCTTGGAATAATGAGGCTCTGGTGTCGACCTTTCTGGAGGGCCTTTCCGGATGGATCAAGGATGAGCTAGCCGGTCATGACATACCTTCCACCCTGGACGAACTGGTGTCATTAGCTTCCCGGATTGACATCCGTTTTCTGGAACATGCTAAGGAGACGACCCGGGACAGAAGATTTCCGCGTCTCGCTCCAACCTTCCAAAGGCCAGTCTCGCAACCAGCAATCCCCCTGGCATGTTAGTCAGAGCCTATGCAAATTGACCAAACCAAGATGGTCAAGTCTCGCCTGGAGACACGCTGCACCGAGGGGAGTTGCTTTTACTGTGGCAGTATAGAGCATCTGATCCGTTCCTGCCCGGTGAGGTGGGGAAACTCCAGAGTCTAGGACCGCTCGGAGAGGTCGTCCTAGGCAAGAGTAAATCCTCTCCGTCCTTGACTCTGTCTGTTTCCATTTTCAGTGGTGAGACCCGCTACTTCGAGACTGCCCATCTGGATTCCGGAGCCACTGGGAACCTCATTCAACAGGCCCTTGTGGACCATTATCAGATTCCTACTGTACGTCTGGCTGAACTGTTGGCGGTTGCCTCTGTGGATGGGAAGCTTCTCCCGGAAAGCATCTTGCTTGTCACTGAGCCTGTAACCCTTCAGGTGGGAATGCTGCACTCGGAGAAGATCTCCTTTCATGTGCTGTCCGGTCTCTCTCACTCCCTCTTGCTTGGTCTACCCTGGTTACAAAGACATGAGCCCGTCCTGAATTGGAGATCTGGTGAAGTGCTCCGTTGGGGTCAGAAATGGCATGAGTCCTGTCTGGTTCCGGTTCATCCTGCTCGACCCCCGTCTACTCCGGCTAATCTACCTGGTCTGCCGGCACCCTACTGGTCCTATGCGGACGTCTTTGACAAAAAGGAAGCGGAGACACTACCACCTCATAGGCCGTATGATTGCCCCATCGACCTGGTAACTGGTGCTTCTCCTTCTCGCGGGCGAATCTACCCCTTGTCGCTGGCCGAAGACCCGTGCCATGTCTGAGTACATAGAGGAGAATCTTGCTAGGGGATTTATCCAGAAATCCACCTCCCCGGCTGGAGCAGGATTCATCTTCGTCAAGAAGAAAGACGGCTCTCTACGTCCCTGTATCGATTACAGAGGCCTAAACCAGATAAAAAATAAGTGACCCCTGCCTCTCATCTCGGAGCTGTTTGACCGCCTTAAAGGCGCAAAGATCTTCACCAAGCTTGATCTTCGTGGTGAGTACAATTTGGTCCGGATTCGCCAGGGAGACGAGTGGTAGACGGCATTCAACACCTGTAACGGTCACTACGAATACCGCGTGATGCCCTTTGGTCTCTGTAATGCTCCAGCCATCTTCCAGGAGCTGGTTAACGACATCTTCCGAGATCTCCTGTATTCTTGCGTGGTGGTGTACCTGGACGATATCTTGGTTTTCTCTCCGGATCTGCCCTCACACCGGAGGTATGTTTGTCATCAGGTTCTGCTGAGGCTCCGGAATAATCACCTGTACGCTAAATACGAGAAATGCCTCTTTGAGCAGACCTCTCTTCCGTTCCTGGGTTATATTATCTCCGAGACTGGTCTGCGAATGGATCCCGAGAAGGTGTCTGCCGTCTTAAAGTGGCCCCGACTGGAGGGGTTGAAGGCGCAAACTATTACCGCCTCTTCATTCCTCATTTCTCCTCCTGGACTGCTCCCATCTCTGCTCTCACCCGTAAAGGAGCAAATCCCAGGGAATGGACTTCCGAAGCAGAGAAGGCCTTCATCTCCCTTAAACAAGCCTTCTCCTCCGCTCCTGTGCTATATCATCCAGATTGCAACAAGCAGTTCTTCCTGGAGGTTGATGCCTCCTCCTCCGGGGCCGGAGCAGTGCTCACGCAGAAATCCTCGTCCGGGCGAATGGTGACCTGCCGATTCTTCTCCAAGCTATTCTCCTCGTCCGAATGCAACTACATTATAGGAGATCGAGAACTGCTGGCCATCAAGTTAGCGCTGGAGGAGTGGCGCTATTTCCTTGAGGGGGCTCTGCACCCGGTGGTCATCTACACTGACCATAAGAAACTTGCTTATTTGCAGAACGCCCAAAGACTAAATCTGCGTCAGGCCAGGTGGTCTCTATTCTTTTCCAGATTCTGCTTCACTCTGCACTACTGCCCCGTGGACAAGAACATTAAAGCCGTTGCTCTATCCCACTCATTCCTGTCTTCTGACCAAGAGGAGGAGCCTCTTCATATCAATGACCCCTCCAAAGTAATGACTGTTGCGCAGTTTGACCTATCTCATCTTCCACCCTGTAAGACCTTTGTAGCGGTTCTGGATCGAAGAAGGTTCTACTCTGGGATCATTCATCCAAACTAGCTGGTCATGCTGGCCAGAGGAAGATCTTTCTGCTCATCCCCGACATTACTGGTGGCCTTTCCTGCGCAAGGATGTTGCGGACTTTGTCGCGGCTTGTTCCTCTTGTGCCCATAACAAGGTTTCCAGGCACCTTCCAACCGGCTGTCTCCTTCCTCTTCCCGTGACTTCCGCTCCGTGGCAACACATTGCAATGGACTTCATCACGAATCTCCCAGTTTCTGCCGGTTGTACTGTCATTTGGGTTTCTAAGATGACCCACTTCATCTCTCTGCCTGGTCTTCCGTCTGCATCTGTGCTGGCTAAGGATTTCATCCATCACATCTTCCGTCTTCACGGCCTACCCCTCCACATTGTCTCGGATCGCGGAGTTCAATTCACTTTGCGCTTCTGGAGAGCCACGTGCAAGCTGCTGGAAGTCTGTTTGGATTTCTCTTCTGCTTATCATCCTCAATCCAATGGTTAAGTGGAACGTATCAATCAGATCCTTACCAGCTTTCTTCGGCACTTTGGCAACGCTCACCATAGCGATTGGGTTGAGCTCCTGCCCTGGGCAGAGTTTTCCTATAACAACCATGAGAGCGAGTCGTCTACTAAATCCCCGTTTTTTTGTGGCCTATGGTCGACACCCCCGGATTCCGTTTCCCGTCTCCTCTTCAGTGGACAATCCTGCCGCGGAGTCTCTCGTCAGCGAATTTTCGGCTATTTGGGAAGACACTAGATATGCGCTTCTTCAGTCCTCCAAGCGGATGAAGAAACATGCTGATAAGAGACGTCTGGATCTCAATTCCATCCGGGAGACAAGGTCTGGCTTTCCTCCAAATATGTCCATCTCAAGATACATTCTTATAAGTTGGGTCCGCGGTTCATTGATCCGTTCAAGATTCTGAACCAAATTAGTCCCGTGGCTTACAAACTGAAACTCCCGGTCACCTTACGGATTCCCAACTCCTTTCATGTATCTCTCCTCAAACCAGTTGTCCTTAATTCTTTCTCTGATGATCCAGGTACCACCCCAGCTCCAGTCTCCGCTGAGGACGTCTTTGGGGTAGAAAACATTTTGGCCACCAAGAGGGTAAGAGGAAAGACTTTCTTTCTTGTGGATTGGAAGGGGTTAGGCCTGGAGGAGAGGTCTTGGAAACCCCAAGGAGAACATTCATGCCCCTCATCTTCTTAAAAAATTTCTCACGGGCCTAAAGAAGAGGTGGCGTAAAGGGGGGGGGGTACTGTATCATCGGCGTCTCTACCTCCTGTCAGGCAGAGACGCCGTTCCCCTCACCGCCGCGGTCCCGGTCTGGCGTCTTTCTGCTCCCCTCCTGCCGCTGCTGTGGTGCGCACCGTGCGCAGATTCCCGGGCACTGTGCTTAGGGCGCGCGCGCTCCCTCCCTCTTAAAGGGGCCGCGTGCTGTCCTAAAGAGTCCCTGGCCAATTTCCGGAGGACCTCCCCTTTATAAGGCACCGCCTCCAAAATGGAGGTGCCTGTGCAAGGTTGTTGTTTTGTGTGCTAACACTTTCCTCAGTCCTCAGGTCCCGCTGTCTAACAGTCCTGCCCGCCAGTCTGTCTAACAGTCCTGCCCACCAGTCTGTCTACAGTCCTGCCACGAGGCATTAGGATGGAATTGAGGAACTAATGCGGAATAGGAACTATATACCCCTGATGAAGGATTGAAACGCATCGCGATGTTCCGTGGATTAACTAATCACCTGTAATATAGGGGGGACATACTATGAAAAGACCCCGGGTGAGATGTTTCCATTTTTTATGAGGATACAATGCCTGGATGGTAATAGAAGGCTCCTCATAGATTTGTTTATATACACATACCTACCATTTGATAATGGCTTGTCATGTTTATGGGTATATGCGTATATAGGTACGATCACCGAATTTATTGCTATATGTTTTATTGGTGATGTGTACTTTAGTTCAATATTGCTTCTATTTAAGGTTCTTTTTGGACTTCACAATTTAGTACCTTCTTGATCCTTACCTGTGCTTGACCTGATAGGACTTGAAATTTTGTCTAGCCCTGTTCATTATAGATATTTATTATCTGACATTTTTTTAGGTTTTTGGTTGTAGCACCTTTTTATTCACGGTGTGTTTATACACCATATGGGCATCTAGCAACACATGTTTTTAAATATTTAATTAATAAAAGTTACATTTTATATGTACTTGTTTGCTACATCAACTTGAGATTTTCATAACCAGTTTCTGGCCTTCGCTAGTTTAAATTAGAATACTGTATAACAATGGCTTGAAATTTTTTTTTTAAATCCGAAATGTTGGCCTACTGAACTGTATGTTCATTAAATGCACTCAATACTTGGTCGAGGCTCCTTTTGCATCAATTACCACATCAATGCGGCGTGGCATGGAGGCGATCAGCCTGTGGCACTGCTGAGGTGTTATGGAAGCCCAGGTTGCTTTGATAGCAGCCTTCAGCTCGTCTGCATTGTTGGGTCTGGTGTCTCTCTTCTTCCTCTTGACAATTAAGGTAAGGCGAGTTTGCTGGCCAATCAAGCACAATGATACTGTTTTTTTTAAACCAGGAGGCAGAGACGCCGATGCTACACAGGTATAGGTACTTTTGGCAGTGTGGACAGGTGCCAAGTCCTGCTGGAGAATGAAATTTCCATCTCCAAAAAGCTTGTCGACAGAGGGAAGCATGAAGTGCTCTAAAATTTCCTGGTAGACGGATGCGCTGACTTTGGTGTTGATAGAATCATAGAATCATAGAATCATAGAATGGTAGAGTTGGAAGGGACCTCCTGGGTCATCTGGTCCAACCCCCTGCTCAAAGCAGGATTCACTAAATCATCTCAGACAGATGTCTGTCCAGCCTCTGTTTGAAGACGTCCATTGAAGGGGAACTCACCACCTCTCGTGGCAGCCTGTTCCACTCATTAATCACCCTAACTGTCAAAAAGTTTTTTCTAATATCTAATCTGTGTCTCCTCCCATTTAGTTTCATCCCGTTGCTTCTAGTCTTTCCCTGTGCAAATGAGAATAAAGATGATCCTTCTACAATGTGACAGCCCTTGACATATTTGTAGACAGCTATTAAGTCTCCTCTCAGTCTTCTTTTTTGCAAGCTAAACATTCCCAAATCCTGCAACCGTTCCTCATAGGACATGGTTTGCAGACCAGTCACCATTCTGGTCGCTCTTCTCTGAACTTGTTCCAGTTTGTCTATGTCTTTTTTAAAATGTGGTGCCCAAAACTGTACACAGTATTCCAGATGAGGTCTGACCAAAGAGGAGTAAAGACCGATAATGACTTCACGTGATCTAGACTGTATGCTTCTGTTAATACATCCCAGAATTGTATTTGCCTTTTTTGCTGCTGCATCACACTGTTGACTCATGTTCAGTCTATGATCTATTAGTATACCTAAGTCTTTTTCACATGTACTGTTGCTTAGCTCTATTCCTCCCATTCTGTATATGCTTTTTTCATTTTTATTGCCCAGATGTAGTACTTTGCATTTTTCCCTGTTAAAAACCATTCTGTTGGTTGCTGCCCACTGCTCCAGTTTATTTAGGTCTTTTTGAATCCTCTCTCTCTCTTCTCTAGTATTAGCTATCCCTCCTAGCTTTGTGTCATCAGCAAATTTAATCAGTTTACCCTCAATTCCTTCATCTAAATCATTGATGAAGATGTTGAACAATACAGGTCCCAGGACAGAGCCCTGTGGTATCCCACTTGAGACATTCATCCAGCTGGATGTGAAGCCATTTACAACCACCCTTTGAGTCCGATCACTAAGCCAGTTATGAATCCACCTAACAGTTGCCTGGTCCATTGCATACTTGGTCATTTTTTCAATAAGGATGGTGTGAGATACTTTGTCAAATGCTTTGCTGAAGTCAAGATATACTATATCTACAGCATTTCCCTGATCCACCCAGTCAGTGATTCTGTCATAGAAGGAAATTAAGTTAGTCTGACATGACTTGTTAGTTACAAACCCATGCTGACTCTGGTTAATCACTTCATTCTTATCCAGGTACTTACATACATGATGTTTAATAATTTGTTCAAAGATCTTTCCTGGTATAGAAGTCAGACTCACCGGCCTATAGTTCCCTGGGTCCACCTTCTTCCCCTTTTTGAAGATAGGAACAACATTTGCTCTTCTCCAGTCTTCTGGGACTTCTCCTGTTCTCCAAGAATTTTCAAAGATTATGGAGAGTGGTTCTAAAATTTCTTCTACGATCTCCTTCAGTACTCTGGGGTGTAATTCATCTGGACCTGGAGACTTGAACTCATTTATGTTAGCTAAATATTCCCTCACAATCTTTCTGTTTACAGATAACTTGGATTCTTCTATTCCTTTAAAAGGACAGTGAAAATCAGTTGATGTTACATTTTCTTTCTGAGAGAAAACAGATGCAAAATAGGAATTAAAAAGTTCGGCCTTCTCAACATCCTCTCTTACCATTTCTCCATTTTCATCCTGTAAAAATGCTATAGCATCTTTGACTTTTCTTTTACTTTTGACATACCCCCAAAATCCTTTCTTATTGCTTTTGACATCTCTTGCAAGCCTTAATTCATTGTCAGCTTTAGCTAACCTGATACGTGCCCTGCAGGATCTGCAGACTGCATTATAATCTTCTTTAGATATGCCTCCCTCTTTCCATTTAATAAACATTTCTTTCTTTCTTTTTAGCATGTGTTTAAGTTCTGTGTTCATCCATCCTGGTTTCCTTAAATGCTTCCCATTCTTCCTACTTTTCGGGATTGTTAACAATTGTGCTTTGAGAATCTCATTTTTAAAAATTTCCCATCCTTCCTGGACATTTTTGTCCTTAAGGACATCCAGCCATTGGATCCCTCCTATTCTCTTTCTGAGTCTCTTAAAATCTGCCTTTCTAAAATCTAACCTTGAAGTTTGAGTCTTCACATGTCTTCCTCCTCTAGTTATCCAAAATTCTATAATAGCATGATCGCTGCCTCCTAGGGTCCCAGCCACCTTTACCTCCTCAACCATTTCCTCCCTGTTTATAAGGATTAGATCCAAAGTAGCAGATCCCCTTGTTTTCTCCCCTACCTTTTGGAAGATAAAGTTGTCAGCAAGAGAGGATAAGAATTTGCTTGACCTGTTAGTTTTACTTGAGAGAGATTCCCAACAAATGTCTGGATAGTTGAAATCTCCCATGACCACTACGTCATATTTTTTGGAGAACTTGGTCATTTGATACATAAAGAGTTCATCCATATCTTCAGCTTGCCCAGGTGGCCTGTAGTAAATGCCTACAATGGTGTCCTTTCCGTTGTTCTCTCCTTGTATTCTTACCCAAACAGTTTCCACAGAACTCCCAGTCTCTGAAGCTTCAATCTCTGTGCAGATATACGCTTTTCTAACATACAATGCGACACCTCCTCCTCGTTTATCAATTCTGTTTCTTGCAAATAAGTTGTATCCTTTTAGCCTTTTATTCCAATCATGTGTATCGTCCCACCAAGTTTCAGTGATTCCAATGACATCATATTTCTTTTCCTGCATTAGTAGTTCCAATTCTCCTTGTTTGTTGCCCATGCTTTGTGCATTTGTATAAAAACATTTTAGTTTGTGATTGGTTTCTCTTCCTCCCATATTTTTATTTAGATTTTTTTGTCTTTGTTCTTTCTTTCCACTTCCAGTAGCAGAGATCTCAATAGTATTTGTCAGCTGTATGGCTTTTTCTGGCCTTTTGCTTCCCTTCCCACATTGTTCTAGTTTAAAGCTCTCCTGATGAGTGTAGCAAGGCGACTTCCAAATACATGTTTTCCAGTCTTCGTAAGGTGCACCCCATCTCTAGCAAGTAGTCCATCGTATAGGTAATTTATCCCGTGATCCAGAAATCCAAATCCTTGTTGACGGCACCATCGACGTAGCCAGTTGTTCACCTGTAGAATCTTATTCCACCTCATTGTTCCATGGTCATCCACTGGGAGGATGGATGAGAAGACCACCTGCGCTCCCAATTCTTTCACTTTCTTGCCTAAGTCTTCAAAGTCACTGCAGATGGTTTCCAGGTCCTTTCTTGCGGTGTCATTTGTCCCCACATGTATTAGCAGGAATGGGTAGTGATCTGTAGGTCTGAAGAGTCTTGATATCCTGTCAGACACATCTTTAATTTTTGCTCCAGGAAGACAGCACATTTCTCTTGAGGTTATGTCTGGTCTGCAGATAGCGGCCTCTGTTCCTCTTAACAGGGAATCCCCCATGACCACCACTCTTCGTTTTTTCTTCACAACATTCTTCTTTCTCCATCCAGGAGGATTCTGAGGACTTACAAGGTTATTCATTGCTGGCAAAGTCTTATCTTGCTGTATTTCTTCAAGGTTCTCCTGCGTGAGAGCCTGGTACTGGTTCCTGAGCAGTATGGGTGCTGACTGCCTCTCGATCCTCCTGCTTCTGTGGGTCACATGCTTCCATTCCTCTGTTTCGTCAGGTGCAGTTCGAATTTCTTCTCTTTCTGAATCATGAAGAGATAATTCTGCTCTGTCTAAGAACTCTTCACCTTCCTTAATGATTTTCAAGGTAGTTAACCTCTCTTCTAGATTTCGCAACTTTTCCTCCAACAGGGACACAAGCTTGCATTTCTGGCATGTGAAGTTTGGCTTTTCCACTGGCAAGTCTGTGAACATGTAGCAGGATATGCAGCTCACCAAATGGCTCCTGGACTCTTCCATAATCTTACTGTTAATGTTCTGAAAACAGTGAAAAATGCTTCAAAATGCGCGCGCCGTTAGGAAATATGCAAATTATCTCCTCAGGACTCCTCCCCTGGTTTACCGATGTCCTCTTTTCAGCTCCAACAGCCAAAATCCAGTGTTCTTTGAGCTCGCGGAGACTCTTCACTTACCCCAAAATGCAGTGGAAATATGCAAATTATCTCCTCAGGACTCCTCCCCTGGTTTACCGATGTCCTCTTTTCAGCTCCAACAGCCAAAATCCAGTGTTCTTTGAGCTCGCGGAGACTCTTCACTTACCCCAAAATGCAGTGGAAATATGCAAATTATCTCCTCAGGACTCCTCCCCTGGAACCTACACCAGCAGATGACATGGCTCCCCAACCATCACTGATTGTGGAAACTTCACACTAGACCTCAAGCAGCTTGGATTGTGGCCTCTCCACTCTTCCTCCAGACTCTGGGACCTTGATTTCCAAATGAAATGCAAAATTTACTTTCATCTGAAAACAACACATTGGACCACTGAGCAACAGTCCAGGTCTTTTTCTCTCTGGCCCAAGTAAGATGCTTCTGGCGTTGTCTATTGGTCATGAGTGGCTTGACACAAGGAATGCGACACTTGTAGCCCATGTCCTGGATACGTCTGTGTGTGGTGGCTCTTGAAGCAATGACTCCAGCAACAGTCCACTCCTTGTAAATCTCCCCCAGATTTTTGAATGCCCTTTTCTTAACAATGCTTTCAAGGCTGCAGTTATCCCGGTTGCTTGTGCACCTTTTCCTACCACACTTTTTTCCTTCGACTCAACTTTTCCTTAATCTGCTTGGATACAGCACTCTGTGAACAGCCAGCTTCTTTAGCAATGACCTTTTGTGGCTTACCCTCTTTGTGGAGTGTGTCAATGACTGCCTTCTGGACTTCTGTCAAGTCAGCAGTCTTCCCCATGATTGAGGAGCTTATTGGAACAGACTAAGGGACCTTTTTAAACGCATAGGAAGCCTTTGCAGGTGTTTTTTGTTAATTATTCTAATTTACTGAGATAATGACTTTTGTGTTTTCATTGGCTGTAAGCCATAATCATCAACATTAGCAGAAATAAACACTTGAAATAGATCACTCTGTTTGTAATGACTCTATATAATATATGAGTTTCACTTTTTGTATTGACAAACTGAAATAAATTATCTTTTTGATGATATTCTAATTTAGTGAGAATCACTTTGCCTGCCAGTTCTTACCTTGGCCTTGAGTGAATGCAGGGCAATGTTGCAGACTGTCCACAACTGAGCAGGTTACCTGAAAATGAATATTATATACTATAGTACATACTGTAGTCACCTAAGTAACCTTCTCAGCTGGCATGGCACTATAAATACTGCATGCTGGTATTTGTAGTCCCACTACAACTGAACTGGGGAACAACCATGTACTAATTAATGTCTGTTAAAATAGATAAAAGCCCCATGGGCAGATGAACAGTTAAGTAATCCACCGATCTTGCCTGAACAAATGAAATCATCAGCAGTTTAAGGTTTAACTCTTCTCCAAACGTTCATCCTCTTTTGTAATTCCAGGAGTCAACAATTAATGCTGCTCCATTAATCACTACTAATTAACTTTATTGATTGTCTGTGCTTGGGGAAACGCACCATGGGGTCTCCATGCAGCAGGGACGGAATATATGTTCATGGGAAATACCAGAGTTAGCATTAGCTGTAAAAATAACTTTAACGCTACCTTCACAAACATTTTTGGCCCATAACAACACATGAAAAATTGACAGCATTTTAAATTTTCTTAGCATTTTTTTCTGTGGTTTTAGTGTTTTTTTTGTCTTTAAATAGTTTATATTAGTTACCTGTTTTATAATATAGCCCCCCAAAACACTACAAAAAAGGGGTTTGTGAATCAAGCCTAATAGTAAGGCTAGAGTCACACTAGGGTATAAAAAATCTCTCCGATGTTGAAAAGTAGGACTAGTGTCATGCAAGTACAATGTGATTGTTCTCAACTAGCATATGACATCCGTGTGACATGTGTATGCAATTTCTTTTATATACTAATACTAATAAAGCAATCTTATTTACAGATATAGATAGATATATAAATAGAATAAATAGATTGATAGAATAGATATATAAAATAGATACAATAAATAGAGCTCCTGTAGATATTTAATGTCACCATCCCCCTACATATAATAAACTAGTACCCTTTAGTACCTTTCATGTGGCACTAAATGGGGTTAGTGTTAGGCTAACGGTGTTAGCCTTGTTTGGCCTATTAAATAAATAATAAAAAAAAATGACGTGGGTCCCCCTATTTTTAATAACCAGCCAAGGTAAAGCAGACAGCTGCAGGCTTATATTATTATGCTAGGAAGGTCCCTGGTTATGGAGCCCTTCCCAGCCTAAAAATACCAGCCCGCAGCCACTGTAGAATTGGAACATCACATGAGATGCGCCAATTCTGTCGCGTGGCCCTGCTCTTCCTGATTGCCCTGGTGCAGTGGTTATCAGTAATGGTTTATGGAGTTGATGTCAGCGTTGTAATGTCCACTGGCATCAAGCCCATGGGCTAGTAATGGAGAGGTGTTTATCAGACACCCCCATTGCTAACTCAGAAATCGAAAATAAAAAGACACACAGAAAAAAATAGTTTCTTTTTTAAAACACTGCTCCATACCTCGTTCACCCATTTAATAAAAAAAAGCAAAAAAATATGAAGATCCGACGTAATCCAGCGAATCCGAAGTAGTCCAAAAATGGGAACCTGAAAAACATAAAAAGAGAGTTAATGAGATAAAAACTGAAACACTCCCTCATTCACCAATTTATTATGAAAAAAAAATCCCCGCAGCTCCAACGTAATCAATCGCGTTCCCATGACGTCCAGCGATTCAGTACTGCGACCTATGAAGTATAATTCTGAGAACGACGCTTCATAGGTCACTCCCAGACATGTCTCATGCTCGATGACGTCAGTACAGGGGCGGACACTAACAGCTTGGGGCCCCTGTGAAAAAAATGTGTCTGGGCCCCCCCCTCCTTTTGTGGCGTCAAAGCAATATTTATGTAATATAATTTTACATAGTGCCCTGTTTTGACCTTTACATATTGGATTCTCGTTATTTTTGTTCTTTATATTGCACCGTCTTTCTGTCTTTATTTTATTGCATCCTCTCTTGTTAGATATAAACTGAAATGACGACTGATGGAGCATGGGAAAGCTTCTTTTCTAATGGAGGAGGCTTCTGGTCAGATGCTGCCCCATCAACAATCATTTTACATCTAACAAGAGAGGACTATGTAATAAAGAGAGGACTATTTAATTAAAGGGGTATTCCCATCTCCAAGATCCTATCCATATATGTAGTAGGTGTAGTAATCTTAGCAAATACCTCCAATTATAAATGTAGTATAGTTCTACTAATTAGCTATGTCGCTTACCTCATGTGCAAGAATTGCAGTTGCTTAGGTATCCATGGTTATGACCACTAACAGCTGACTGTCACTATGTGTGTGGCCGTAACCATGGATACCTAAGCTACGGCAATGCCTGCACATAGGATAAGCAACATAGCTAATCAGGGAAACTATGCTATTTCTAATTGGCGGTTTTGCTAATATTACTAAACCTGCTGCATACAGTGGGTACGGAAAGTATTCAGACCCCTTTAAATGTTTCACTCTTTGTTTCATTGCAGCCATTTGGTAAATTCTAAAAAGTTCATTTTTTTTTTCTCATTAAAGTACACTTTGCACCCCATCTTGACTGAAAAAACAGAAATGTAGAAATTTTTGCAAATTTATTAAAAAAGAAAAACTGACATATCACATGGTTATAAGTATTCAGACCATTTGCTCAGTATTGAGTAGAAGCACCCTTTTGAGCTAGTACAGCCATGAGTCTTCTTGGGAATGATGCAACAAGTTTTTCACACCTGGATTTGGGGATCCTCTGCCATTCTTCCTTGCAGATCCTCTCCAGTTCCGTCAGGTTGGATGGTGAACGTTGGTGAACAGCCGTTTTCAGGTCTCTGCAGAGATGCTCAATTGGGTTTAGGTCAGGGCTCTGGCTGGGTCAGTCAAGAATGGTCACAGAGTTGTTCTGAAGCCACTCCTTTATTATTTTTATTATTTTAGCTGTGTGCTTAGGGTCATTGTCTTGTTGGAAGGTGAACCTTCGGCCAAGTCTGAGGTCCAGAGCACTTTGGAAGAGGTTTTCATCCAGGAAATCTCTGTATCTCTGTACTTGGCCGCTTTCATGTTTCTTTCGATTGCAAACAGTTGTCCTGTCCCTGCAGCTGAAAAACACCCCCATAGCATGATGCTGCCACCACCATGTTTCACTGTTGGGATTGTATTGGGCATGTGATGAGCAGTGCCTGGTTTTCTCCACACATACCGCTTAGAATTATCACCAAAAAGTTCTATCTTCGTCTCATCAGACCAGAGAATCTTATTTCTCATAGTCTGGGAGTCCTTCATGTGTTTTTGAGCAAACTCTCTGCGGGCTTTCATATGTCTTGCACTGAGGGAGGCTTCCGTCTGGCCAATCTGCCATAAAAACCTGACTGGTGGAGGGCTGCAGTGATAGTTAACTTTGTGGAACTTTCTCCCATCTCCCTACTGCATCTCTGGAGCTCAGCCACAGTGATCTTGGGGTTCTTCTTTACCTCTCTCACCAAGGCTCTTCTCCCACGAGTGCTCAGTTTGGCTGGACGGCCAGGTCTAGGAAAACTTCTGGTGGTCCCAAACTTCTTCCATTTAAGGATTATGGATGCCACTGTGCTCTTAGGAACCTTGAGTAATGCAGAAATTCTTTTGTAACCTTGGCCAGATCTGTGCCTTGCCACAATTCTGTCTCTGAGCTCCTTGGGCAGTTCCTTTGAGCTCATGATTCTCATTTGGTCTGACATGCACTGTGAGCTGTGAGGTCTTACAGTATATAGACAGGTGTGTGCCTTTCCAAATCAAGTCCTATCAGTTTAATTAAACACAGCTGGACTCCAATGAAGGAGTAGAACCATCTCAAGGAGGATCACAAGGAAATGGACAGCATGTGACTTAAATATGAGTGTCTGAGCAAAGGGTCTGAATACTTATGACCATGTGATATTTCAGTTTTTCTTTTTTAATAAATTTGCAAAAATGTCTACATTTCTACTTTTTTTCAGTCAAGATGGGGTGCAGAGTGTACTTTAATAAGAAAAAAATGAACGTTTTAGAATTTACCAAATGGCTGCAATGAAACAAAGAGTGAACAATTTAAAGGGGTCTGAATACTTTCCATACCCACTGTATTGGGATAGGATCTTGGAGATAGGAATACTCATTTTTATTCAATGAAGTTTCTGATTCTTGTGGGCCCGGGACCTGGAAGAAATCCCCGCCTACTGTGTTAATTACCACGTTTCCCCCCTTCCCTGCACGTCATAGTGCCCTGTGACGTGTAGTTTCGGAGGCCAAATCCCGCCCCTACGTTGTCCCCCTCCGCCAAAGCAACTCGGTTAGCACCCGAGCGTGCTCAGATATCCCCTTATCCGAGCATTACTAGTATGCAAAGAAAGGGATGAGGAGGAAGTTGTAATTTGAAGCACCATCTTTCATCCCTAACCATTTTTATGTGACACAGGTACTTTAGATGCAGTGACACAGAAATACAGAGCAGCCAGTACAGGGTTAATAAACAGGGGGGGAATTTATTGTAACAGGGTTAATCTCCACTCAGGGAGTAACAGGGGAAATATAGGGACAACAAGGGAAGTAGCAGGTAAAAGGCTATAACCGACAATCCACAGTTTGGCTAGATGTAGCAGAGTCGAGCTGTTGCTGGCTGATGCCGGTGTTGTTTTCTTCTGGCTTCCCCGCCTAAATAATGCTCCATCTTCTGGCGGCAGCGGGCGGTCTCCGGTTTGACCCGCTGAGCCCCTAGTCCATAACACTGCACCTCACTTGCTCGGCTCCAATGCTCCGTCTTCTGGCGGCAACGGGCGGTATCCGGTTTGACCCGCTGAGCCCCTACTCCGTAACACTGAACCTCACTTGCTCAGCTCCAATGCTCCGTCTTCTAGCGGCAGCGGGCGGTCTCCGGTTTGACCCGCTGAGCCCCTAGTCCATAACACTGCACCTCACTTGCTCGGCTCCACAGACCCTGCGTCTCTTCTCCCTCTAGTCGGGCTTGACTCCAACTGTCAACTCCCTGCTTTCCCACGCAAAACTCCTTTTTCTCCCTCCTCCTAGACACGCCCCCAGCTCCCCGGTCACCTGACCCCTGACCCCTGAGCTCTGGCTCTGGACACGCCCCCAGCTTCGCGGTCACTTGACTCCTGTGCTCGCAGTCTGTCTTCCCCCTGCAACCAGAGGCACGACCCCGGCAGTTTCGGATCCCTTGCTCTGAAAGTACTTACACCCCGGTCTTTCCCCTTACATTTACATATTAAAAACCATAAAAAGTATGTCAGTGCTGTGTGTTACCATCCATTTACCCATAGCTATATAAGAGCTTGAAAGGGGTTCAATACAGTCCTAGGAGACATCAGTCGAAGTTGGTGACGGCAAATTTCAAAAGATATGCTCATCTCTGATATATATGTGTGTGAGTATGTGTGTATATATATATATATATATATATATATATATATATATATATCTGTCAGATGACAGCTGCTCACTCACAATAATCAGTGGCTGTCATTTGGCTATTATTTCAACTTTCTTGCATAAAGCCTTGTACAGTCCTTTTACCCATAGGGAATCATTTTCACACAGACATGTTCAGTTTAAGATTTCTTTAATTTCGACTTTTTAAAAACTGAGTGATTTTACCATCTTCACTAAGTAGAATTAAGTAAATATTCATACAGTATATAGAATTTGGTTTCTTAAAATCTAGAACAATGAGGCACTGTACATTTCCACATCAGCTAGTACTGGTTCACACAGCAGGTCACTTTAAATACAGGTTACTGACCTTAACAATTCAACAGAAAGTGTGTTGGTTAAGAAAATTTTCCATCTGCCTCTTACTTGCCAGTTTTCTTTTTGCTATAAACCCGTCAACCTTTCCAAATATCATTGAGAAATAGAATTAACCTGCTGAAAAGTGCAACACTCAAGCCAGGAGCAATGGGAAAGTGCCTGGAGGTGCTGAGGGCCAGGAAAGCACAGGTTGGAAAGGAATTTCAGAGAATGTAAAGTATATATGAAGTTTATGAGTAACATTCAACTACTAGGGCTCATGAATATCAGAAATCCATGTAAGGCTATGTGCCCACGTTGCATTTATGAAGCAGAAAATTTCTGCTGCATAAATGCAAGTCCTCTCCCGGAAAAACGCATGCGGAATTCCGCACGCGTTTATCGCGCATTTTTCGCGCGTTTAACACGCGTTTTCCACATGCGGAATTGCCTTGCGTTTTTTATGCATTGGACAAAGGCAATTCCGCTTGCGGAAACGCAAAATTAAATGACATGCTGCGGATTTTTGAACGCGGCATAAACGCTGCGGAAAAATCCGCAGCATGTGCATAGAACTTGCGGAATCCCATTGGGGACCATGGGGTGCGGATATACATGCGTTTTTCAAGCGTTTACGCTGCGGAAATTCCGCAGCATATACGCTTGAAAAATGCTACGTGGGCACACAGCCTAAGAGTATGTTCCAATGTAGCATTTTTACTGCGGAAGTCTCGCAGTGGAGATCCCACAATGAATCCCATAGCAGCATTTATCACTGCTGATATCATTATGAAAAAGGAGCTGGGGAGGTGAACATTTCACAACATAAATTGATTTAAAGGGAATCTGTCACCCCTGGGACTTTTCAGACCTCTAATATGGGCATACAGGTGATAGAAATGTAAATCTATACATACCTGTATGTCCCATATTAGAGGTTTGCTTTCTTTGAAATTGGTTTATATTAATTCAGTTTTCACATGGTTCCCGTCCGGGAAACGCTAAGAAATCCCAGCCTAACTACTCAATTTCCACCCTTCTTGTTCACATCCCGCGCATGCACAAAGCGCCTCTAACGCGAGGTGCACTTTTTTTGCCCCTGAACCCATTTTTCCCTGCAGTGGTCTTGTGCGCAGGTGCCAGGGAGTCACTGTGTATATAGATATATATGTATGTATATACATATACACGTGTATACATATTATAAGGCAGCTCTATTCATCATGCTGAGGGGCACTCGCTTCACCGGGTCAATTAAAGCACACATGCAACGACTTTCCGGTATTTCACAATCCAGCAGTTTATTACTTATCATAAACCACTCATAACATTGTCCATCTCAGCGGCTCACCGACATATTACACATACAGTCATATGAAAAAGTTTGGGCACCCCTATTAATCTTAAGCTTAATGTTCTATAAAAATTGGTGTTTTTGCAACAGCTATTTCAGTTTGATATATGTAATAACTGTTGGATACAGTAATGTTTCTGCCTTGAAATGAGGTTCATTGTACTAACAGAAAATGTGCAATCTGCATTCAAACAAAATTTGACAGGTGCATAAGTATGGGCACCTCACCAGAAAAGTGACATTAATAGTTAGTAGATCCTCCTTTTGCAAAAATAACAGCCTATAGTCGCTTCCTGTAGCTTTTAATGAGTTCCTGGATCCTGGATGAAGGTATTTTTGACCATTCCTCTTTACAAAACAATTCCAGTTCAGTTAAGTTTGATGGTCGTCGAGCATGGACAGCCCTCTTCAAATGATCCCACAGATGTTCAATGATATTCAGGTCTGGGGACTGGGATGGCCATTCCAGAACATTGTAGTTGTTCCTCTGCATGAATGCCTGAGTAGATTTGGAGCGGTGTTTTGGATCATTGTCTTGCTGAAAGATCCATCCACTTTGTAACTTCATATTTATCACTGATTCTTGAACACTATTGTCAAGAATCTGCTGATACTGAGTGGAATCCATGCGTCCCTCAACTTTAACAAGATTCCCAGTGCCAGCATTGACCACACAGCCCCAAAGCATGATGGAACCTCCACCAAATTTTACTGTGGGTAGCAAGTGTTTTTCTTGGAATGCTGTGTTTTTTTGCCACCATGCATAACGCCTTTTTGTATGACCAAATAACTCAATCTTGATTTCATCAGTCCACAGGACCTTCTTCCAAAAAGAAATTGGCTTCTCCAAATGTGCTTTTGCATACCTCAGCCAACTCTGTTTGTGGCGTGCTTGCAGAAACGGCTTCTTTCGCATCACTCTCCCATACAGCTTCTCCTTGTGCAAAGTGCCTTGTATAGTTGACCGATGCACAGTGACACCATCTGCAGCAAGTTGATGCTGCAGCTCTCTGGAGGTGGTCTGAGGATTGTCCTTGACTGATCTCACCATTCTTCTTCTCTGCCTTTCTGATGTTTTTCTTGGCCTGCCACTTCTGGCCTTAACAAGAACTGTCCCTGTGTTCTTCCATTTCCTTACTATGTTCCTCACAGTGGAAACTGACAGGTTAAATCTCTGAGACAGCTTTTTGTATGCTTCCCCTGAACAACTATGTTGAATAATCTTTGTTTTCAGATCATTTGACAGTTGTTTTGAGGAGCACATGATGCCACTCTTCAGAGGAGATTCAAACAGGAGAACAACTTGCAAGTGGCCACTTTAAGTAGCTTTTCTCATGATTGCATACACCTGGCTATAAAGTTCAAAGCTCCATGAGGTTACAAAACCAAAAAAAGTGCTTTAGTAAGTCAGTAAAAAGTAGGTAGGAGTATTTAAAACAAGAAAATGATAAGGGTGCCCATACTTATGCACCTTTCAAATTTTGTTTGAATGCAGATTGCACATTTTCTGTTAGTACAATAAACCTCATTTCAAGGCAGAAACATTACTGTGTCCAACAGTTATTACATATATCAAACTGAAATAGCTGTTGCAAAAACACCAATTTTTATAGAACATTAAGCTTAAGATTAATAGGGGTGCCCAAACTTTTTCATATGACTGTATATTGTCCAAGAGCCTTTCCAGTGACAGATATGTCCACTTGGCTCCAGATACAGCCTTCAGCAAGGTAACAATATAAATGTCCACATCAAACAGTGTATTTACCTTTGCCGGGTTTTAGCTGCTTCTCTCAGCTCGGTTTTGCCACCGCTGTGGCTTTAAGGCTTCCCAGATGAGGCCTCCGGGCCACGTACCTTCAAAGGCTACTGGTATCTCAAAACACAGGGGAGATCCAGCCTCTGCCTTCCAGGCTAGTGGAGTCCCACACAGGGACCAGGCCTCTCGCCCTCCAAGGCTACTGGCATCCTAAACACAGGGGGATCCAGCGTCTGCCTTCCAGGCTTCACCAGGCCTCTCTTTCTAGGCTTCACCAGGCCAACGGTGTCCCACACACAGGGAACAGGCCTCACGTCTTTTTCACACTGTTTCAAAAGCACCAAGAGTTATATATCCTCCAGTGCACAGAGGACCTGTGCTGATGTCACAGTCATGTGATCAGTCCTTCTGTGTGCACAGGACCTGTGCTGATGTCCCAGTCATGTGATCAGTCACCTGAGGGAGAGGTACATGGTCAGCCAGAACACACCCTGGACCATTACAGTAATGCCGCAAGCCGCTGCATTACAATATATACACTAGGGTTCCTATCAGGTTGCTGGGAGGAAGTGGGGAGCAAACCTTGTTTTTGCGCACTCTGGATGTCACTGGAGCGGATGTCACAGTGACTCCCCGGTGCCTGCGCACTAGACCACTGCAGGGAAAAATAGGGCCAGGAGCAAAAAAAGCATGCCTCGTGTTAGAGGCGCTTTGTGCATGATGTGAACCTGAAGAGTACACGTCACAGGGCCCTGTGACGTGCAGGATAGGGGAGCAATATGGAAATTGAGTAGATAGGCGGGGATTTTTTGATGTCCCCCAGACAGGAACCATGTAAAAACTGAATTAATAAAAAATAAAAGAAAGCAAACCTCTAATGTGGGACATACAGGTATGTATAGATTTACATTTCTATCACCTGTATGCCCATATTAGAGGTCTGATAAGTCTCAGGGGGGTAACACATTCCCTTGAATGCAGATCTCAAAGTAGCTCTTGTCAATTTAACTTTGAATATATTTTGCAGGATGTCCATGAGGTTTCTTAAAGGGGTTGTCCCACAAACAAAATACACTTTAAACAATAGATTGTTGGATAAAAATAAGCTCCACAATTGGATGTGTTAAAAATATGTTTTTGTGCTGAGATAATGTTATAAATGCTCCCCTGCTGTGTACTGCGTAATGGCTGTTTCTGACCGTGCAGGAACATGGCCTGATCATACCACAACTACTGGGCAGGGGAGGAAGCAAAAGAGTATACAGACATGACAGCAGGTGATCATAGTTGCTGGTTTCTGTACATAAAAACATTTCTGTGCCTGTTTAAAAACTTGTTTTACCTGACAGAAAGAATCAGGTGTGATCCCCGGCTGTCCTGTCTGTATACTCCCTTTTGCTTCCTCCCCTGCCCAGGAGATGTGGTATGATCAGACCATGTCCCTGCACGGTCAGACACAGCCATTACACAGTACACAGCAGGGGCACATTTATAAGATTATCTCAGCACAGGGACATTTTATTTAAACACATCCAGTTGTGGAAATTATTATTATTCTAAGATCTATTGATTAAAATGTACTTTGTTCGTGGGACAACGCCTTTAAAATCTCATGCACTATGTTGGCACTGTGGAATACAGCAGATTTTCCTGTAAGCGAATACGCAGCAGGAAATCCTCTATGTTTTCGCAATGTGGGACCTTGCCCTATATAGACTTGTAGTACACAGATGCTATATTGAGCTTCTAGTGGAGAATACCTACATAATATGTTTAGGGTATGTGCACACTCAACTGATCCATTGCATAATTTTCACAGCAGATAATCTGCAGTGAAATCCATGGTCTCATATGGAGATGCAATGCAAACGTGAAACCTGCTAGAAAAACAGTCACCTGGAGGAAGATGTGAGATTAACAACTTCAGTTCAGAATGGTGAGCTGAACAATGGGGTGATACTTGATCCTACTGTAGCTGTAACTTATTTATCTATTTTTGTGTTTTATTTGTTTGTATTTTGGTTTAAATTGAATATGAGCATTGCTAAACCCTGATAGCAAGGATATCCAAAAATCTTCACAAGGATGGGATTCCAGTCTAAGAGGTTCTTGTCATATATTTACAATTTTTTTGTGTGTGTTGTCATGACTTCTTTGACTACTTATTGTCCCTGGCATGTCTAAAGGACATATGGGATTGTGAACCTATTTATGTTCAACTATCAGTGGCAAATCTAAAATAGAGACAGAATACACCACTGTTATACGACCCCTCCATTTGGGAGATTGGGGGGCTGGCATTACTATACATGCCCAGTGTCGGATTGGTGGATCAAAAGTCTACCAGTGACATTGATTATGGGAGCCCAATGTTCAGCTACATGAAATATTATCTGACTATTGTTCACAAATATATCTCTGCTTCTATATAATGTAATGCAGCGGCTTGCGGCATTACTGTAATGGTCCAGGGTGTGTTCTGGCTGATCATGTACCTCCCCCAGGTGACTGGTCACATGACTGGGACATCAGCACAGGTCCTGTGCACACAGAAGGACTGATCACATGACTGTGACATCAGCACAGGTCCTGTCTGCACTGAAGGATATATAAATCTTGGTGCTTTTGAGACAGTGAAAAAGGTGTGAGGCCTAGAAAGAGAGGCCTGGTGAAGCTTGGAAGGCAGAGGCTGGATCCCCCTGTGTTTAGGATGCCAGTAGCCTTGGAGGGCGAGAGGCCTGGTCCCTGTGTGGGACTCCACTAGCCTGGAAGGCAGAGGTTGGATCTCCCATGTGTTTTGAGATACCAGTAGCCTTTGAAGGTACGAGGCCCGGAGGCCCATCTGGGAAGCCGTGAAGCCACAGCGGTGGCAGAACCGAGCTGAGAGAAGCAGCTAAAACCCGGCAAAGGTAAAAAACGCTGTTTGATGTGGACATTTATATTGTTACCTTGCTGAAGGCTGTATCTGGAGCCAAATGGACATATCTGTCACTGGAAAGGCTCTTGGACATTATATGTGAAATATGTCGGCGAGCCACTGAGATGGACTCGGTTATGAGCGGTTTATGATAAATAATAAACTGCTGGATTGTGAAATACCGGAAAGACGTTGCATGTGTGCTTTAATTGACCCGGTGAAGCGAGTATCCCCAGCGTGATGAATAGCGCTGCCTTACAATAATAATAAACTGGATAGTTAGTTAAATGAATGAAGAGATGCCGCCCTTGTCTGTACATGCTGCATTAAGTGTACTGTGCCAAATACTGCACATGTAGGTAATTGGGGGGCCAACTACTGCACAAGGGCCGACAGGGGGATTCACATGTTACCTGGTGGGCCAATCTGAGCCCATACATGCCTATGTATCAGTTTCAAAATTGGCACATGGGTCATTGTCATTTCAGTACAGCCGTACCCGATGCCAATTCTAGCAGTAGCAGTTATATGTAGGCTGTAGGAGTAATTTATAGGTCCGGTAGCTGTAAACCAGAGCTTCGTATCCATCTACCTGTACTTGACAATTGTATTTTTAGCACTGCGTTTTGGCCAGGAAATGTTACCTAAAATAACAAGATTTTGGCACGGCATAACATGTCTTGTCTTTGATGTCCCCCTCCAAGGGTTTCTCAATAAAATGTCTTTCTGCTCATCTCATTCACCCCTTGCATCAGTTCTTATTGGGTTTAGGAAAGGGGGGGAGGATACAATTAACCCAGACTGAAGGAAAGCCAGTGAAAGTTGACAAATGAGATGCCGTTTTCAATTCTTGCAGTTCAATTAAGCTAAAAGCCTTTCCCTCTTGAATGCTCTGCAGTCCTTGCAAAGTCTGTTTGCATAGGAACTAATGCAGAATTCCCCCGATGTTAAGCAGCGTCCTCATAATGGCCATGATTTAGCTGGTCTCCCTGGCAGTGTTACTGGGCTTTAATTAGAAGAGATAATGTCAGGACCTACTCCCCATTCAGACCCATCTCATACACTCCAACACATTTTAGGAATGTTCTCCGCACATCCTGCTTGTTTCAGAACATCTGCCAAAAAGCCGATCTGGCAGCAAACACGGATTAATATACAAGTGTTTATTTCTAAGTGCATTGGGAGCAACCTCCTGGGGGGCAATTACATGGCAATGATTGCTTATACACCTACAGCAAATCCACAGACACATACTGCTGCAGACGCCTCTGCTATAATCAATATATTCAACAGTAATATAATATACATTATCTATACCTATTACCTATTCCTACATAGCTTCTAACTGCAAAACTGCTATTCCTTTAAAAAAGGAAAGGGGAAAATCACGTAACCCCGGACTGATCCACTCATTATACAGGCGAAGTAGGCTTTATTAAGGAAAATGTGCTGCAAGGTGAGAAATCCATGCTATCTTGTGGCAGAACTGTGATTACATTTAATGTGTTTAGCTAATTTAATCATATAAATAGCTTTTAGGGTATAATTAAATAAACACGGTTTGCAAAGACTAATTCCTACAATAGTTTATCAATTATTATCGCTAGTTGTTACAGCTAAATGGAGAGCAGATAAAGAAAAAAGGGCCAAAAGGCTCCTTTGCAAAAAAAAAGGCACTAATATCATAAATTATACTTGGCAGGTGGGGAGACCTGGCCAAAATTGTTTTAAAACAATCCAGGAAAACGTGGGCATGTCCTGGTCCAAAAAGGGGCAATGTTGCATAACCCATGCCCAAAAGTGGACGTTTTCTGTCCTGTTTTAGATGGTCCTGTGTGTAGCACCCTGAGGATTCGGCTGCTACAGGAGTATTGCACCTCAACCCAGAGGTGTGATATTCCACTCCCGGGTAAGGAAGGAGTGTGGAACTGAGCTCAGATAGACTGCATGCACTACATACATCCCATTCCAGAGGAGCAGGCCGACGGCACTCCCACTTAGAAATGTGCAGGTGCGACCGAGCCTGTTCCTGGCTGGAGTGGGAGGGGGGGAGGAACATCCCATGTAGTGTAGGGGCAGATAGGGGGAGCAGTCTGGGTAGTGTTAGGAGCTCATTGGGTGCTGGTCACCTGAGCTCACACATAGAGGGTGTATATAAGGTGGGCACCATCAAAGATCAGGGTCAGACGCAGAGGACAAGTCAGATGCAGAGAGTCAGAAGGAGAGAACAAGTCTTCTGCAGAGGAAGTCAGCCTGCAGCAAGGGAGCAGAGCAGACCTGAGCCTGAAGAGTGAGAGAGTGGAGTACAGAAAGACCCAGAGGGGGACAAAGAAGGGACCCAAGAACCCAAATCAGATCACCGGGTGAGGAGTCAGCAGAAGGGTACCGGAACCCAAGCTGGTGGGGGTAAAGACATTCCCCAGCCAGAGACCGGAGACCGTGGGCAGTGTCTGTCACGGTCACCCACTACATTCACCCTGAAGGCACACCACACGGAGGGTCAGGGAACCTGAGGCCAAAGGTTGCCCAACAGAAGGCCCGAGGGAGCTGGATTTAGGTGAATCACTGGTGGGGACGGCTGAAGAGAGGACAGAGAGAGAGAGCTCAGGGCCACGCTCCGGACTTGTTTGGGGGTTGGCCGGATCCAGGACCTGGTGGTCGCAGCACGGCTCGGGTGGTCACTTGGAGCTAGAGTGACCCGTATAACAACTGCAGTAAGTAAAGACCCTTAACTGCACAACCCGAGTCTGTCATCATTACCGGCTGCACCGCACCACCACAACCCCCATCCTCTGCGCCTGTCCCCTCTGAGGCTATACCCTTCCCGTTGGGGGTTATCCCACCAAGCTGCGCACCCACCATCAGCCTCAGCGGACCCAGCAGCAGCGGCGGCCACAGTGACCGCATCACAACGGGTGGCGTAGTCGACAAAACGAACTTTAATAACATCAGTAAAGACTGCCACATAACACTGAGCTTGACGCCCTGGGCACGGGGCCGGGTCACAGCCGCTCGGAGACTACAACCCCCCATCTGATCCGGTGCCGGGTATTCCCCTCAAAAAGGAATATGTCCCAGGGGGCGCGTCAATTTTGGCGTAGTCGGCAGGATTACGTGCCCGCAACACCCGGGTACTGCGTGCCTGAAGAAAAGTGCAAGTTTACCTCAGAAAGAAGACTCCTGCCGGTTCCGGAGGGTCCACGCCATCGGACTCCATCACCAGTCGTTTCCCGCCGATTGTCCGCCATTTCCAGCTTGTTCCCGCCATCTGCCGAGTTTCCCGCCACTGGGAAGCGATTCCCGCCAAAACCGCAGATTTCCCGCCTTGGAAGAGCAGCGGACGCCATTATGGGCGTGCCAAAGGAGAGCAAGAGGCAACCTCCCATCGTGGGCCGGGACAGAAAATGGCGCCAAAAGTGGAAACCGCCCCCACCAACAGAGACTGTGATGCTGGAGGTGTCTGTCAGCGTGAAAGAACTCCCCCTGGAGCTGACAGTCACCGACTTGCCCCGGGACCGCCCTCGAAGTGGGAGGAGACGAAAGAAAGGAGAGAAGATGGGTGTCGCCTGGAGCAGTGTAGAACGAGCGCACCCGGAGGCAAGAGGTCTAATGAGGAGTAGCGGAGAAGCTCACCCGGAGTTGAGGAGAGAAAGAGTGGACCCGGGAATGGAGCGGCAGCAGAGCAGCACCGGCCCGCTGGCCAGGAGCCTGCTGGAGGAAGAAGGAGGAGAGCAGAGCAGCACCGGCCCGCTGGCCAGGAGCCTGCCGGAAGCAGAGCAGAGCAGCACCGACCCGATGGTCAGGAGCCTGCTGGAGTCAACAACCCCGCTAGGCTTAGCGGAGATCCTGGCGCAGCTTCCCCGAGATCGGGAGTGCGCGCGGAGTGCCCTGGAGGGCCTCGCGGGAAGGATGGCCCGAGTGCAGAGGGAGATCCTGGCGGAGTGGGGCCGGGAGATGGCCCAGCAAGCTGGAACCTGTCCACCTAACCCGCTCCCTTGGAAGAAGACATCGACTGCCTCTGCGGATGACGCGGGAGGACCCAAGGCCGGAGACGGCGCAGAAGAGGGAGCGAGACGCATGGCAGCAGGTAAGGGGGATGCCTATACCCCATACCGGAAGACCGCTTACCTGCCCCAGCTCCCCGTCGCAGAGCCCGAAGGTCCCCCGGCCGTACCCGAGACCGCCATGACACCGCCACCGACTAGGCCCCGACCGGAAGCCGCCGTCGCGACCCCGATGACGTCACGCATCGTGACCCGGAGCGTGGCGCCGGAAGAGGAGCCTCCGGCCTGGTCACAGGGCCTAGCATTTCCGGGCGCCGCATCCAAAGCAGAGCCATCTACCTCCGCGGAGCCTCCGGCCTGGTCGCAAGGCCAGGTAACCCAGGGCGCCGCCGTCCTAACGGTGCCCTTCACCTTCCAGGTGCCCCAGGCCTGGCCGCAAGGCCTGGGCAACCCGGGCGCCACCACCACCGCGCCCGCGCCCGTAATACCTAGGGTGCCACATCTGGGAGAGGACCCCTTCAGCCAGCTAACGTGGCCGGACGGTCGGCCTTTCATCTGGCCCGAAGGATTCTTGGAGCTGGAGCGGCAGAAGCAACTAGGTCCCCTGTGTGAGCCCCTAATCCCGGCTCCGAAGCCCGTGACTCGGGTCTCGCCTCCACTCGAGGAAGCCCAGTTCGTGTGGGACCCCACGGGAGAAGATTTGATGGGGTTCACCGGAGAGACTCGGGCAGCTGCAGCAGCGCGCACAGAGTGTTGCCGTCAACAGCTGGCAGAGTTCAAGAGAGAGCGGGAGGAGAGGCAGGCCAAAGAGCAATGGGCCCAGACCCGCAGCGCGGAGCAAAAGAGTCGGACCAGAAGGGACCCCCGTGCAGCAGATCGTCCCCGTACCATCGGGACGGTAATAAAGTTTAATGCGCAGCATGGGTGGGGCTTCATAAGGGACCGGAACACCATGGGTGACGTCTTCGTTACACGACGGGACGTCGAGTCCCACCTGCCAGAGGGTCACAAAGGCCGTGACCTCTACGTTGGTGACGAGGTAACGTTCACCCGGCACAAGTGTGCCAAGGGACCTTACGCCCTCCACGTGCATCGCTTGACGGAGGAGGAGTTGCGGTGCGAGGAGGAGGAGCAAGAGGACCCGGACGGGTCTGAAGAAACCACCAGCCGTAAGATAAGAGCAGGAGGCAGACGCCGTTGAGTGCGGCAGAGCAGGAGACTGTATATAGTTGCCTGTCGGGGCACAGTGAATCGGAACTGAAACTGAAACTGGAGCTGTTGTTGCTGCTAAAATAGTCCCCGTTGGGACCAGCGAACTGTTACCTGTAACCCTTTCCATACCAGGCTGAGGACTGTGAGCAGCCATCCCTTTCCCTTTACCTGGCCGGGGACTGAGAACGGCAAAATTCCCCTGTACATAGTTGCGCTTGCTAAAGCGCCCCCTACCGGTTTTATTTGGGAAACTGTTTTACAAAAGACTGTCGCACTCTACCTGGTCACGAGTTGCACGGTGACCAGAGGAACAGAAGAGAGAAAGAGACGACGAGAATGTTGTTTACCTGAAAAAGTTTATATATATATTTATATAGTATTTCGTATAATATTTAATATGTTTTACATGTTTATAAAAATGTTGTATGTTTTGGTGTTTTTTGTCTTTGCAGCCCGAGGACGTGCTGTGATTTACCAGGGGGGAATGTAGCACCCTGAGGATTCGGCTGCTACAGGAGTATTGCACCTCAACCCAGAGGTGTGATATTCCACTCCCGGGTAAGGAAGGAGTGTGGAACTGAGCTCAGATAGACTGCATGCACTACATACATCCCATTCCAGAGGAGCAGGCCGACGGCACTCCCACTTAGAAATGTGCAGGTGCGACCGAGCCTGTTCCTGGCTGGAGTGGGAGGGGGGGAGGAACATCCCATGTAGTGTAGGGGCAGATAGGGGGAGCAGTCTGGGTAGTGTTAGGAGCTCATTGGGTGCTGGTCACCTGAGCTCACACATAGAGGGTGTATATAAGGTGGGCACCATCAAAGATCAGGGTCAGACGCAGAGGACAAGTCAGATGCAGAGAGTCAGAAGGAGAGAACAAGTCTTCTGCAGAGGAAGTCAGCCTGCAGCAAGGGAGCAGAGCAGACCTGAGCCTGAAGAGTGAGAGAGTGGAGTACAGAAAGACCCAGAGGGGGACAAAGAAGGGACCCAAGAACCCAAATCAGATCACCGGGTGAGGAGTCAGCAGAAGGGTACCGGAACCCAAGCTGGTGGGGGTAAAGACATTCCCCAGCCAGAGACCGGAGACCGTGGGCAGTGTCTGTCACGGTCACCCACTACATTCACCCTGAAGGCACACCACACGGAGGGTCAGGGAACCTGAGGCCAAAGGTTGCCCAACAGAAGGCCCGAGGGAGCTGGATTTAGGTGAATCACTGGTGGGGACGGCTGAAGAGAGGACAGAGAGAGAGAGCTCAGGGCCACGCTCCGGACTTGTTTGGGGGTTGGCCGGATCCAGGACCTGGTGGTCGCAGCACGGCTCGGGTGGTCACTTGGAGCTAGAGTGACCCGTATAACAACTGCAGTAAGTAAAGACCCTTAACTGCACAACCCGAGTCTGTCATCATTACCGGCTGCACCGCACCACCACAACCCCCATCCTCTGCGCCTGTCCCCTCTGAGGCTATACCCTTCCCGTTGGGGGTTATCCCACCAAGCTGCGCACCCACCATCAGCCTCAGCGGACCCAGCAGCAGCGGCGGCCACAGTGACCGCATCACAACGGGTGGCGTAGTCGACAAAACGAACTTTAATAACATCAGTAAAGACTGCCACATAACACTGAGCTTGACGCCCTGGGCACGGGGCCGGGTCACAGCCGCTCGGAGACTACAACCCCCCATCTGATCCGGTGCCGGGTATTCCCCTCAAAAAGGAATATGTCCCAGGGGGCGCGTCACTGTGCATAGGACTTAAACATCCCTATTTTACCAACCAAGATGTGGGTAAGTGTTTCTTTGGAGGCTATTTCTCACCATACAATTATTGGACAGGAACCTGTGCCGTGCAAATCTTTTTCCAAAGATTTGTGTAGATCCTCATAGGATGTGGACCAAGGATGGAATTATATTCCGCAACTATTAGAGTCAGATCGGGTCCTGAGAATAGATTCTATCGGCCATGTCAGTAATCTATGGCCACTGGATGGGAGCCCTGAGAACTGCCTTCTACCTTTCAGCATCCGCAGCTCTCCTTTTGATTAGCTGGCCTGGCATGACGTCATCATTTAAGCATGATGCACATGTGATGTCATGCTAGGTTGGCTAAGTTGTGGATGCCGGGAGGTAGGAGGTGATTCTCAGAGCTCCCATGCAGTGGCCAGAGATTACTGAACCGGCTGATCTACCAGGTCCCGTGTATCAATTTGCACCAACTCTAGTCAGAATGATATGAAAAATATATTTTCTTCTGCACAAAAAAACTGAAAAAAGACTCAAAATACCCCTGCTAGTCACTACTTCTGCTCCTTCCACAGGTGTAGCATTAATAAATTGAATGAGCTCAACGTTGTAGGCATCCACCATTGCCTAGGTTTTAAAGATCCAGCAAGCCCCTCGGCCTGGGCAAATTAATCCAATATACCAGAAAAAAAAAGCTGGTGTCTCTGGTAAAATCTTGGCAACTTTATTATATTTACATTAAAATCATGTCATAAACAGGACAGTGCTCTGGTGTTGATGCGTTTCGACTTTAGCAGTCTTGTTATGATTAAGACTGCTAAAGTCGAAACGCGTCAACACCAGAGCACTGTCCTGTTTGTGACCTGATTTTAATGTAAATGTAATAAAGTTGGCAACATTTTACCGGAGATGGCAGCTTTTTTTCTGGTATATTAGTAGCATTAATAAATACTTTCAGAAGCCCAGCTATAAGGGGTGACAAGGTAAGTGTCACTCACGGCTCTGGTGTCTGATGGAGCCCCAAATAATTTCTATCCCATGGGAAGACACTAGTATTATAAATGGCTAAATGGCACATAATAGATGGTTCTTGTAACAAAATTTCCTTGCTGACCTAGGAGTTCCCAGTTACTGTTCTGAATGATAATTTTCCTTTTTTTTTCTTCCTCTGGCACCAAAACTTCTGATGACACCTGAAAATACAAACTGCCAGTCCTTCTCTACTGCGAGTAACAACACAGGAGCTCCACGAGAACATAGATGTCTGGCACTTTCACCCTTTAGCTGCATCCAAATTTGATCAACAGCTAAGAAGTGCTAAATAATTTTGTTATAATTCATAGTCCTAATGCATCAAAAGGAATTAATGAAGCAAGTTTGCAAGTAGGCTTGATTAAAGCCATCACACAGTTTTGTGCTTGCAGCTCTTATCTAGACCAACAAACTATATGTAGGCTAATTGTCCAGTCATACTCACTCCCTTACCTCAAGCTTGCATAAAGAATAAAGGTTTGCAAACAGTAGGGAACATATATATTGGGGCAGTTTAATACAGTATGCAGTGTACTGAAAAAGTATTCATACTCCGTGAACTTTTCCACATTTTTTCACGTTACACCCACAAACTTAAATGTATTTTATTGGGATTTTATATGATATAACAACACAAAGTAGCAAGTATTTGTGAAGTGTAAATGAAATGATACATGGTTTTCTAAATATTTTAAAAATATAAATCTGAAAATTGTGACGTGCATTTATATTCTGCCTTCCTGTGTCAATACTTTGTAGGACCACCTTTTGCTGCAGTTACTACTGAAAGTCTTTTGGGGTATGTCTCTACCAACTTTGTACAATTTTGAAACAAGAGGGGAAGACACCAGTTGTTAGTGCCTGTTGAAGAGGTGGGTTAGGGTTGGGATGAAGACTGGGGTAAGGTTTGGGATGAAGTGGGACGGGATTGGGTCAAGTTCACAGGTGGTGAGATGTGACTTTGAGAGTAAAGAGGAAAGTTGATCTTCCTTGATGGCCGAGAAGCTGGTTTTGGAGGAGGAGAGTTGAGTAGATATGAGGAGGGACTGTGGGGACTTATGGAAAAAGCTTTGTCTGATGGTATCAATCTTCTGCTTGAAGAATGAGGCAAAGTCTTTAGCTGAGATGAGTGGAGAGGGAGGGGTGCTGGGGGAAAGAGGAGAGAATTAAAAGTACTGAATAGCTGTTTAGGGTTGTGAGACAGGGAGGATATGAGAGATGAGAATTATGTTTGTTTTGCCTCAGTAAGTGTGGATTTGAAGGAAGTGAGGGACTGTTTGAATGCGATGAAGTGCTCATTGGAGTGGGACCTTTTCCATCTTCGCTCAGCAACCCTGGAAGCCTGTCTCAGTTCTTTAGTCAGGCTGGTGTGCCAGGGTTGCCTGCTGATTGTGCGAGCTTTGGTATGTATGAGGGGAGAGACCAATTCAAGAGCTGCAGCTGTTGTGGAGTTATATAAGGTGGCAGTAGCATCTGCATTGTGTAGGGAATTTATGTCTGTAAGAGGGAGGAGGGATTCAGAGAGTGAGTGTAGGTTGAGGTGCTTGAGATTTCTGTGAGGGTGTGCAAGTTTCTGGATGGGGGATTGTGGACCTGGAGAGGAGAGGGGAGAGAATGTGAGTAAGTTGTGGTCAGAAAGAGGGAGAGGAGAGTTAGAGAGGTTGGATAAAGAACAGAGGCAGGTAAAGATGAGGTCCAGTGTGTGTCCATCTTTGTGAGTGGCTGTGGAAGACCATTGAGTAAGGCTGAAGGAGGAAGTGAGGGATAGAAACTTGGAGACAGATGAGTGGGGATGTTGAAATCGCCCATGATGATAGTGGGGATGTCAGCGGAAAGGAAGTGAAGTAGCCTGGTGGTGAAGTGGTCTAAGAAGGTGGTGGCTTGCCCTTCGGGGCGATAAGCCAGTTGGAGGTTGGAGGTGGAGTAAATGCGCACACATTGCACTTCAAAAGAAGGGAGAGTAATGGAGGGTGGCAGTGGGATATGTGAGAAGGAGCAGTTGTCTGACAGAAGAAAGCCAAATCCTCCACCATGCTTGCCACTGGAGGCGGGGGGTATGGGAAAGGTGGAGTCCGCCATACGAAAGTGCAGCTGGAGAGGCTGTGTCAGAGGGGGTGAGTCAGGTTTCGGTGATGGTGAGGAAGGAAAGTTTGTTAGTGATGAAAAGATCATAGATCATTTCAGCAATGTACCCCATTAAGTAGTGAATCAGCAAAAAGTTATCTTACACATACATCTATCAGCACCAGGACACAATATTAATGCTCTGCAGGATGCAATAGACCCACACAATAAAGGCTGAGGCAGCTCAAGTTCACAATACTGATAAAGCAACTACTCACACACCGACCGACCATCCATGGAGAGGGTGGTTGCTGAGCAATACAAATGCACACACATAAGGCTTGTATAAGGCGCCAGTCATACAAAAAAATGGGTTGACGCTTGACGTGGGTTGTGAGTTTGCGTATTTTGGCCAAAATATCAACCAATAACTCATGGATTTTATACATCTGTTTTATTTCACATTTTTCATCTTTTGCAGGGTGCAGGCAGCAAGGCCCTTTCATGTTGGCTTGGTGTACTGGAGTATCTGTCCCTTTTGGGGTGCACTCAGGAACGGACTAGAACTGAAATTTAGCCATGGCATTTGAAAACACCGAGCCCCAGATGGGGATATATTACCCTGCCTGTAGGAAATCAAAATTGTCCCCCCAACAGCCCCTTCTATTATGATGGTCCCCCACAGCACCCCAAAAATCTTCTGTCTTTTATCTATTCTCGCAGTGGAAGCTGGTGGTGCGATGTGACGTCATTGCACAGCAGACATCCCCCGCTTGGCACTGGCCTCCGGCAGGCCATGGACAGAGAGGAAGCCCGCCACCTGCCTGGATAAGTGATGGAGGCAGCGGCTTTGTGCACCATTAGAACTTTTATCTTGAGGATGCCAATACTGTTAACAGCATAGCAGACAATGCAGCCCACGACCGAACAGGCCATTCTGGCATTTGCCAGAATTGCTAGATGGCCAGTCCGTCCCTGGGTGCACTTATATAGTGTTGGGCAGCCCGCCTGATTTAATAGTACGGGCAACACTAATAGGCTGTAAGCCAGGCATTGTGCACTGCATTTAGCTGTGTGACTCGCCCTACTCAAGCTTTAACAGTGTGCATTTGTAATACTTGCCAACCACCCCCTCATGAATGGTCGGTGTGTGAGTGGTTTCTTCATCAGTATATTGCACCTGTGCTGCCTCAGCTTTTATCATGGGGACCTGCTGTATCCTGCAGTGCATTAATATTGTGCCTCGAGGTTTTGGCAAATACAGCTGCCTTTTTTTTGTGTGATGTTTTTGAATATTATGTCCTTTTCAGTGAGTTGCTTTAAACTTTATCTTTCCTTTGAGCCAATATCATACACATTAATTTATACTAAATATTGCCTGTAATATTATGTCCTTGTGTATTATATAGCCAAACTAAAGGAAAAGGACATAACTGCTTGTGAAGGGTTAATCTGCTAAAAGTAGGACACAGCTGCTTGTAAAGGGCTATTCTGAGTTTCTTACTACAGCCGCCAAACCATACACAGAAGGCTATAGGGTTTACCTCTGCTGCTACTTCTATCTTCTTTCTTACATTAGCATATATATTACTACAATGTGCACAAAGTAAAAATCACTCCTGTGTTTACATACTGCACTCTCCCAATCTCCTACCACACAATGGTATCTCCGAGCTCAGAAGCAAGAAGTCTCTAGTCTGTCAAAATAGTGAGACATTGTATAACCCCAACTTGAGTAAATTTTTGGTCTCCTCCTAAAGGGCCAGGGCTTTTCTGTCTCTGTTTCCATTTTCCTAATTATATGTATTTGAGAAAGGTTCTTATATACTAAAGTTTGACTTTACAAAATAACTGCTGATGGCAGTTTGAGGGCCAAAATACCCCTAAATGGTGCCCTTAAAGAGTAGTATGTGGCATATGGTATATTCTTTACCTACAGTAAATTCACATTAACACATTGTATTCACACAGTGAAAATCTACATAAAATGTAGGTTTCATTTACTTTTTTTTTGGGGGGGGGGGGATACAGATAGAGCATTTCGGTGTGCCCTTTATTTCTTTCTTGCCTCAATTTTTCTCATGGCTATCTCCATTTTCCTTTATCCTTCTCATCCGGTGTGATAGTATAGAATGACACTCCCTGGCTCCACAACAAATGATATCCTTTAATAGTTTATCCATTTAAGAATTATCTGAAGTTAAAACAGATTAATTATGATTTATTATGTTACATGATTTATTTTCTCTCGTTGTCTTGGAAATTCGAAGTACAAAGCACAAATGTAATTGCTAAGTTTCTTCTATTTTTGGTTATACATTTAGTAAAATATGACTAAAGTTGACATTAAAATACTAAAAATAATGGATGAGTTTAAGCGGATTTGTAAATTTAATGTTGATAGATTTTCAATTTTTCTCTGGGACAGATTGTTTAAAACAAAAGGCAAGCCCTCATGCACACTGCAATATTGTAGTAAAAATACAGCGACTACAAACTTTCCCATTACTGAGATAAGAGATGACAGCTGGTGCTCATAAAGTTCTACGGAGAACTGTAACTGTTGTTTTAGGAGAACTTGCAAAAGAATGTCAATGTCTGCTTCTAGCTCCTCCCCCTTCCTCTCTCCATAGAGTTTTAAAAGCACCAACTGTCATATCTTATCGCAGTAATGGGAAAATCTGTCTTCACCAAATACAGATTCTACACTTGACTTCAGAGTGAAAGATCAATCCAGTAGAAAAATAAGAATATTTCTCTGATAAGATATATTACAAAGTTGATTATTTTCATGTGTACTATTCATTTATAAAATAAAAATTAAAACAATGGTTACTCAGTTCAGTAATCAGTGCCAGGCAGCTGCTGCCAAAGCAAGTAAGAGGAAGAGATACTTTGAAAGAAGTATAAGTGCAAGTAATAAAAATATAATTTTACTTATAAAAATCTATAGTCAGATGACACTTGGACTACCGTATAAAATTTTTTGCACTTGTGTATAGCAAGAACATAGCTAACCTGTAGCCAATGCAGAGGATCATGACCAAATTAATGAAATTAATGGCTATTATTTCTTTTCTGGTAAGGTGGGTCCGAAGCCATTGCTCTGGATGAGTAGTTGTTATGTAGCATGGGCAGATAACGTTGGTGCAACAGGGAAATCCAGATGGAACAACGGAAGTTGTGTTGGCTGAACGGGAATAGGTGCAGCAAACGGGAAACACAGGACCTGATGAAGTAGAGTTGAGGAAACAATAGCAGGTGTGACATGGTTGTAGACATCAAGGAAGCTGATTGGGTTAACACATTGGAAATAGGAAGGACTTTTTTCTTCTAAAATACAATTGCTAACTAACACACAGGAATTTTTGCCTTACTCTTGAATAACATTATAGGGTTAAGGTTGTGCTTTATTTCTTTTTGTTTTCGTTAAATCATGCTATAGTTATGGGCCACCAGTCACCAACACTTTTAGTTAATCTCATTAACACATTATTGGACTACTGCATTATTACTTTGTTTGGCAGTTGAGCCATGATGTCAAATCCAACAGGTAAACAATATTTATCCTTCATGATCTAAAGGTAGTCTTATCACATAACCCGTCCGAAGGCAAAATAATTTTCATTCTAAACCCCTATCCATTTAGTGCCATAATCTAAACAATTTTCTAATTTACTTGCATTAAAAATTGCCTATCCTTCCCTAAATACACTAACTGCTATTCTATTTTTTTCCCTACTTCCTCTTTGATGACGCTTTGTTTGAGAACCCCAGTGCATGCTGGGATACTCAAAAAAAAAACGTCATCAGGGGCAGAGGTACCCTTCCTGAAATGTGTCATTAGTGATGTTGGTTTCAGGGACTGGGCTAGTCCCTGCACGATGTGCAATGTATGCGATGTGCGCTGTGCAATGTGCATAATGACAGCTCGCTCTCTGTTGCCAGCTCACATTAGCAGTAACAAACCGACAGCAGAGCGGTGTCAAAACACCCGGCATGCAGAGACCAGCGCCGCCCCCGCAAGTGACATCATTGGTCTCTGCACACAGGTATTCTGACAATCTGTCTGTTGCCACCTTGTTACTGCTGATGTGAGCCAGCAATAGAGAGTGCACTGCCATTGTGCATATCGCACACTGCACATCACGCAAAGGGACTAGCTCAGCCCCTTAGTTGAAACGTCACTGATGATGCTTCATTTCAGGAAGGGAGTCTCTGCCCCTTGATGATGCTTCTTTTCAGACCACCCCTTTAGTAAGCTAGGCTGCAATAGAAGGCACACCCAATTGTAAAAAGAAAAGACAGTAGTATGCAATACGTTGGGATCACCATATAATATAATTTTTATTACAAGAAAATACACTTTAAGACATACATGTTAAAAACATTTAAAAAGCCAAAAGGACTACATACATACCAAAATAAGGTTGCCGGTATAAGGCAATCACCGAACCTCATCTGCCTATTGATGTATACCACAGATAACCCAGAATATAAATGTCCAAAACACGGTACTCAATAGTTCCCACACATCATGTGATAAAACATCGCTCTTATACTTAATAAGATATTACTTCTAAATCAGCCACACAACCAATAAAAAGAGATATTTGATATACATGAAAACCATGATGACTAGTTGAATACCAAAAAGATCTATGAATAGGTGAATATACAGTGGTGAAAATAAGTATTTGATACACTGCCGATTTTGCAAGTTTTCTCACCTACAAAGAATGGAGAGGTCTGTAATTTTTATCGTAGGTACACTTCAACTATAAGAGACAGAATCTAAAAATAAAATCCAGAAAATCACATTGTAAGATTTTTAAATAATTAAATTGCATTCTAGTGCATGAAATAAGTATTTGATCACTTACCAACCAGCAAGAATTCTGGTTCTCACAGACCTGTTAAATTTTCTTTAACTCCTGTGTCCCCCTTTTTTCCACCACTCACCTCCCCCTCTTTTTGTCTCCCCGATTTTATTGAATTGTTTTGTTCTTACATATTTAAAAAAAACGTAATTAAAAGTCATGTGTTTTAATATTTCATATTATGGTGGATGCAGGAATTTTTCCTCTCTACGTTGCTCTCTGCCCAGAAGCCAGTCTGGAGTCCGTGCACAGCAGTTTTTGATGGAGGTATTTCTTCAACACTTAGTGGGCTGAACTTCCCCTCCCCCTTTTCTCCTATTTCTTCTTTTGAACCTGTATAAAAGACAACTGCCAACACACTCAATCAATCACATTCCAACCTCTCCACCATGGCCAAGACCAAAAAGCTGTCTAGGGACACCAGGGACAAAATTGTAGACCTGCACAAGGCTGGGATGGGCTACAGGACAATAGGCAAGCAGCTTGGTGAGAAGGCAATAACTATTCGCACAATTATTAGAAAATGGAAGAAACACAAGATGACTGTCAGTCTTCCTCAGTCTGGAGCTCCATGGAAGATCTTGCCTCTTTTGGTAAGGATTATGCTGAGAAAGGTAAGGAACCAGCCCAGAACTACATGGGAGGACCTGGTTAATGACCTGAAGAGAGCTGGCACCACAGTCTCAAACATTACCATTAGTAACACACTACGCCGTCATGGATTAAAATTATGCAGAGCACGCAAGGTCACTTGCTCACGCCAGCACATGTCCAGGCCCGTTTGAATGACCATCTAGATGATCCAGAGAAGGCATGGGAGAAGGTCATGTGGTCAGATGAGACCAAAATTGAACTTTTTGGCATCAATGTGTTTGGAGGATGAAGAAGGATGAGTACATCCCCAAAAACACTGGCCAACCATGAAGCATGACCTGAACCCAATAGAAAATCTTTAGAGGGAGCTGAAACTCAATGTTGCCAGCAACAGCCCTGAAACCTGAAAGATCTGGAGAAGATCTGTATGGAGGAGTGGGCCAAAATACCTGCTGCAGTGTGTGCAAACCTGGTCAAGAACGCAAGACCTTTGTAATTGCAAACAAAGGTTTCGGTACCAAATATTAAGTTCTGTTTTGCTATTGTATCAAATACTTATTTCATGCAATACCATGCAATAAAATGCAAATGAATTATATAAAAATCATAAAATGTGATTTTTTTTTTAAGATTCTGTCTCTCACAGTTGAAGTGTATCTATGATAAAAATTACAGATCTCTTCATTGTTAGTAGGTGGGAAAACTTGCAAAATCGGCAGTGTATCAAATACTTATTTTCCCCACTGTATATATTGAATACTGTATTTTTCGGACTATAAGACGCACTTTTTTCCTCCAAAATTTTGGAGAAAAGTGGGGAGTGCGTCTTATAGTCCGAATACTCTCTCCCTGTATATACTGTGGCTCTGCGTGGTAGGAGTTCTGGGGGAGCAGCTGCGGGGAATCAGCGAGGGACAGGAGGCAGCAGCTGACTGCTGCAGCCTGCGCTGTGCCCGCTACTAAATAAAATGAATATTCATTTTCCTTAATAGCCAGCACACTGTACCGCAGCGCGGCTCCTACTGTGCTCTGCGGTCTATGTGCCTGCTATTAAATCTCATGAATATTCACTACAACCCACTCCCATGGGTTGTAGTGAATATCCATAGTCTTTAATAGCAGGCACACTGACCGCAAAGCGGCAGCAGGAGCCGCGCTGCGGCACAGTGTGCGCGCTCTCACACTCTCACACTGTGCATACCAAGATGGGGGCTAAAGGGGTGCCAAGTGATGCGCCCCCGGGGCAATGGGGTACTCGGCAGCCGGGCCTATGGATGCTGGTGGGTATATGTCACAGTGGCTGGCCCGGTCCGTGGCCCAGGGCGCTCAACCAAAAAGGGGATTGTAACTTGGATAGAGATAAAAATAAAATAAATAGTTTGTGACGCCACCTGTGGTACCTGGTAAGGTTTACCAGCGCTGCTGCAGGCCTCCGGGGGGGTGATGGGATAGCAGCTGAGGTGTTTCTGCTCCCCACAGGTGGAGCGGGCCCCCGGGGCAGTGTGGAGTTTGATGGTGGGTGGTGATGCTGGGACTTGTAGTGCAGAGGGAGAGATGGCGCAGCTGAAATAATTTAACGGAGGCGATGCAGTGCAGTCATCCGAGTTTTTACTCACAGTTCTTATGTAAGTTCCACAGGTACACTGTACGGGTGTCAGCCTCCCACGTCGCGCTGCGTTCACCAGACCGGGGGTTCAGCTCTTCCTCAGATGTTTCAGGCGTGCTTGACCGAACCCTGCTTTCCTTATGTTCCTTGCTAGACCGACTTCTCACGCTGGGTCTTCTCCCTCCTGCCCTGCGCTTCCCCACACTCAGCCCCGCTCGGGTGCTCTGAAGTCCCTCTGGGCAACCTGGAGTTCCTGGACCTACTTGACCCTCACGGTGACTAGGATGAGGCTGTGGCAACTGCACTATAAAAGTCAGAAGCCTCCGGTTTTTCCAGCCAAGAACTGGAGTAACACGGCTGGTCCAGGGGCCGGTCCCCTTCTTGCGGCCTGATCCCTCTGACACCTGGCAGATTCGGGGCGTGTGGGTGCTGTCCTGCACTCACCGTACCCCCTGGGATCCCTTCAGTAGAACAGAGCCTTTCTCATCTGCTCCCCTCCTGGGCCTCTATCACTAGGCCCCACTTGTGGAGCAGAGCTCCTAACGAGACTCTGCTCCCCTCCTTACTGCTCACTCACTTCTTCACTGACTGACCATTCAGTTCTGCCACCCTAAGATGGCTTCCCTTTATATACTTCCTATGATGGTGCTCCCCTACTCTACTTCCTCCATCCACACCCACTACTGGTTCCCCCTACCTTTGGTTCCGCCCACTCCATCCAGGGACAGGGCTCAGCAGGAAACACAGTGCATCTTGCCCTTCCAGCCGGCCTGGAGCAGTGTAGTGTTGAATGCGGGTCTTGGGGTTCCGGGCAGCACTCCCTCCTTACCTGAGAGAAGGAGACACCACACCTCTGGGTGGGGTGCAGTACCTCTGTGGCGACTCAACCCTCAGGGGCACCACACCAAGCATACCAGGATGGGGGCTTAAGGGGTGCCAAGCATACCAGGATGGGGGCTCAAGGGGTGCCATGCATACCAGGATGGCTGATCAAGGGGTGCTATGCATACCAGGATGGGGGCTCAAGGGGTGCTAAGCATACCAGGATGGGGGCTCAAGGGGTGCCATGAATACCAGGATGGGGGATAAAGGGGTGCCATGCATACCAGGATGGGTGATCAATGGGTGCCATGCATACCAGGATGGGGGCTCAAGAGGTGCCACGTATACCAGGAAGGAGGGGCCATACATACCAGGATGGAGGATATTAACAGAATTGGGGGACATTACCCTAATACCAGTGTCAGCAGCAGACTCCCTTCCCTATAACAGGGCATCATGACCACATTTTTTGCTTAAATATTTTTTTTCCTATTTTCCTCCTCTAAAACCTAGGTGCGTCTTATGGTCCGGTGCGTCTTATGGTCCGGTGCGTCTTATAGTCTGAAAAATACGGTAGTTCCCAAATACCGTTATAGTATTTTATAATATAGGAGAATCACAACCCCTATATTTGATGTAATATTATAGTACCAACCATACAAACAAATAAAGGAAGCATTGAACATACATAGAGACCATAATCACCAGTACAATACCTTGATTTCAATAAAAAGTTGAAAACAAAGGGATCTGTGAATAAAGCAAAAATATATGACATGGGAGAGCCCCACGCATATTGCCACCAGCTCAGTGGCTTCCTCAGGGGTAGAATAAGTGTTTGTCCAAAAGAGTTTCAAATATATAGATCAAAAATAATTAATAATACAAAATAAGTATTACCAGGTGTGGAAGGCACAGGGCATCGCTTGTCTATGGAGCGGGTTGGCGTCCAGAAGCCTTTTCAGCGCATGCGTAAGATAGGATAATGCAAAGCCACTAATACAAATCTCTACAGCTCAGGCGTGAGGGCGTCATACAAGAAGAAACCCTGAATCACAAGCAAGCGCCATTACATCATTTAGAGCGCTTGTGTGCAGGCGCCTTTATATAAGAGTTGCCTTAATGAAGCACAGAACCCTAGCTACTGATACTAGCCACCACTGTGCAGGTGTGAATGCATCATGCAAGAGGCCCTTAATCACAGACAGGTGCATTACATCACTTGGAGCGCTTGTGCGCAGGTGCTGATATGTAATAATCACAAAGGTGAAGGCGTTATGCGCAGGTGAATGTATTCGTGCATCACATAATTTACATATAGATATCAATGTATGGAGATCACTGCATTTAAAAGGGTGCAATTCTTTTCTGCGCATGCATTAGACATAAATACAATATAGTAGTGTATATACAATATATGCCTGAATAAATGTGCTTGTTCAAAATATTCCAGCGTTGCCTATAAACTGTAAACTATAAGTAACCAACACAACTAAAGGTAAGTATATGTTGGAAAAAAAAAATATATATATAAAAATATCAAGTAAAATTGTTTACCAGACAAATATATTGTCACTGGTTTACTGCGGCAAAGAGGAGCCAGAAGACCGCAGCGTCTGATTCCTCCCACTCCTGTACTCACTAGAAGCCTTTCACCTTCATATTAAATGGTGCAGGTTTCTTTTAGCAGTGCAGAGGTTAATCTGCTCAGTGGTGAGCTCCTGGAATCTTACCCGCATTAAGGCTCTCAGTTGTCCGGTGTTATCCACTCCCCGCTCCTATATATTCTGGCTTTTGGCTTGGAGTCATTGCTAGAGCTAGCTTATGTTGTTTGTGAAGGCATTTGGAGGATTTAAGCTAAGACTGTTGTGTGGTTTAGTTTGTGTGTAATCTTCTACTATTTTGGTTTGTTCCCCATCCTCCACTTCCCGGTGTTAACCTATGTTGCTTGTGTGCATTTATTTGTATGATTGGTATTTTCCTTTAGCCCTGTTTGTATTACCTTGTTAGTCTGGTTGGTGTACTGCCATATACTACTACTCCACTCTTCCCTGGGTGGGGGAAGGGAACAGACTGAGGGCAGATTTAGGAGCTCAGACAAAGTACGTAGCCTCAGCGTCTTCACCTTCAGAAGTAATCCGGGGAACAGGGCCAGCTAGTGCGCCCCTAGTGTTGGAGATAGGGAAGGAGCCCCTGGCCCCGGGATACGTGACAACAGAGTTGTGAAAAATGCTATTCAAATCAACCAAATCTAGCTTATGTGCTAGGAGTGTGGTGGAGAGTTGTTGTTTGAGAAGGCGTTTGGAGGATTTAAGCTAAGACTGTTGCGTGGTATAGTTTGTGCGTAATCCTCTTCTCTATTTTGGTTTGGTCCCTATCCTCCAGTTCCTGGTGTTAACCTCTGTTGTTTGTGTGCATTTATTTGTATCATTGGTATTATCCTTTAGCCTTGTTTGTATTACCTTGTTAGTCTGGTTGGTGTACTGCCATATACTAGTACTCCCCTTTTCTTTGGGTAGGGGAATGGAACAGGTTGAGGGCAGATTGAGGAGCTCAGACAACGTACGTGGCCCCAGCGTCTTCACCTTCAGAAGTAATCTGGGGAACAGGGCCAGCTAGGGTGCCCCTAGCGTTAAGGACAGGAAAGGAGCCCCTGGCCCCGGTATACCTCACGACTGAGTCGTGACATACTGTACATATAAATAAAGGAATAGGCACTTTAATCCAGGTTAATTAGCTGACAAATATACCCAGACCATATTGCATAACAATCTTCCAATATAGACCAATTATCATAATTATGCTCAAGGTAAGTATCCACTGGAGTGAAAAAAAAATATATGTATGAAGTCACCGTTAAATGAATATCTACGGGCTATATAGAGAAGAGTAGTAAAAAGAACCTATGATGTATATAGAACATACAAATATAGACCAAAAAATAGATCTTATTAAATAACAACCTGCATTATAAATCAATAGGCAGATGAGAGTAACAATCCTATCTTATGACTTCCAATCATAAAAACTGTAACACTCATAAATAATTATTGCCAAAAAGTCACATGTACCATGGGTGTATATTATACATCAAAATGTGCAGAAAAAATGTGTCCATGATAGTGAGTCCAGTCCTAAAAAGTCCAAACTTATTTTGCAAATAAGATGGCATCGAGTAGAATTCCCCATAATAATGCGGATGACATGCGACGCCCTGTGCCTTCCACACCTAGTAATACTTATTTTGTGTTATTAATTATTTCTGATGTATATATTAGGGACTCTTTTGGACAAACACTTATTCAACCCCTGAAGAAGCCATTGAGCTGGTGGCGATGCGCCTGGGGCTCTCACTCATCTCATTTTTTTTGCTTATCCACATTATGATCTCTATGTATGTTCAATGCTTACTTTATTTGTTTGTATGGTTGGTATTATAATATTACATCAAAAATAGGGGTGATGATTCTACTTTATTACAACATACTATAATGGTATTTGGAAATTATTTAACATATACAGTATATATTTACCTACTCATAAATTATTTTGGTATTCAACTAGTGATCATGGTTTTCATGTATATCACATATCTCTTTTTAGCGGTTGTATGGCTGATTTAGCAATAATATCATATTAAGCATAAAAGGGATATTTTATCACATGATATGATAATGGGGTTTGGACATTTATATTGTGGGTTATCTGTGGTATACATCAATAGGCAGATGAGGTTCGGTGATTGCCACGCCTATTTTGTCATGTATGTAGCCCTTTTATCTTTTTAAATGTTTTAACATATATGTCTTTAAGTGTCTTTTCTTATTGTAATAAAGATTATATTATATGGTGATCCATACTACTTTCTCTTCCTTTTACTATGTGTTTGGTTGATCCCAATATATTCAGTAGTGCCCTCAGTACTTCTCCTTTACCAGACCCAACCAATAGACAAGAATGTTGCTGTTTATGGGGAGAAAAAAACAGACCCTTTTCTCCAATCTCATACACTTGCTTTATTCCTCATTCCCTCTGGACCTTTCTCTTATAGGTTGCCAGATGTCAACCTAACTGAAGAAATTTTCTATTAATATCTATATAATATTTATGTAGTTTTTGCAAAGCCTCTCCAATCCCAGGGACATCATAAAGTGTGTGTATAAAACTCTTATATTTTAAAGATATTATGTATATTTACCCGCTTGTATTGTGACTAATCTCTAACTAACCATTAGTTCACTATGTCAGTAACTTTTCTTCTGCCTATGCTAACTATTCTGCTGTTAATTGAGTGAATTCTTGGATTTATTTCTTGCCTCGTTTGGAAGCCAAGAACTTCAGAGCTGTAGTATCATGAAAGTTTTATCAATAAGAATAGGCTAATCCAGCCGAACGTGGACAAATGAGCCCTTAAATAGTGAATGGTTTCCTCTTGTGGTCTCATTTAATGCTCACTGCCTGTATACCGTGTTTTCAAACTGCATGAAATAAATCGGCATGAAAGAGGCAGCACGTGTAGAAGGGTTGGGAGGGGGGGATCTGAAAGCATCTTGTGTGTGAAGTGTTCCTAATTGCATTTATTAAAATTGCCTTTTTTTCATCTTAATTAAGTTGCTTTCAATTATTTTGCAACCCTCCCCTGCCTGTGGGAACTGCTGGAGCCAGCGTGAATCCACACACGAATGTTAAGGAAGGCAATTTAGACTTTATTTTTTGCTAAGGTAAGAAAAAATTCCACTCCCCATAAAAAAGTATCAGTTATTCCTCCCACAGATTTCTCTTTCCTCCGCTTGAAGTTCTGCGATAAAAAAAAAAAAAACTTCCGAAAAAGTGTTTCTACAGTTGCCCAAACAGGTGTAACAAACAGCAGGTCTGTATTTGACATACACACAGATCTGACAGATAAACTTGTTTGCTAGAATTTTCAACAGATTAACATGATAGAGTTTTAGTTTATGTAAATCTATAATATTAAGAGATTCTTTTTGGTTATAAACTCTTTAGAAAATCGTTCCACCAAGAAATAGTGAAATTACCTCTATGGTTTCTTTAAAGGTGAATAATGTGCTAAGGTTTGATATTGACTATGGAGATGCGGGGAAGTTTCCAATTTTCTGTGTGTTACTGGAGATATCAAGGCTTCCCAAAAGATCTATGTGTGGCGCCCCTGAGGGTTCGGTCGCCACAGGGGTACTGCATCTCTTTAATGAGGTGTGGTATCTTTCCTTCGAGGTAAAGATGGTGCAGCTGTCAGGACCCCACCTCTCATTCATCACTACATCTCTCCCACCTGAAGGGGGCTTATATGCACCAGGGTGCTGCCCCAGCCGGGATAAGAGGAGATGGGGGGAAACAAAAGATAGGGGGAACCATGTAGTGGGTGAGGGTGGAGGACACACTTTTAGGTTACACTTAATAATTCATATTTAATAAACGGCCATCTTGGGCTTATGGTCTTTGATTGTGATCTTCATCACTGAACATGGCTTTCTGTGTGAACCTGCAGTGGATGGGGATACGGTCCTCGTACTCTGGCCTTGAGTCAAGGAGCGGGCAAGAGTTAACGGCTGTCTCTACCCTGTCAAGGTTCCTACCTAAGAAGGCCTGGAGGGGAGCAGAGGAGACAAGCTCCACAGGCAAAAGGATCCCAGGGGGATGCATACGGAGCGGTAAACGCCACCTGTCCTCACTATTCTGGCCTAGTCAGAGGGATTCCTGCTGCAAAAGGGGTACCGGCCCCCGATACCTGACTTTGTTACTTCACGTCCTAGTCAGGAAAGCCCGGAAGGCTCAGTGGATCCCGAACGGAGCGGAGTCGCCACCCGTACCCTTGTTCTGTGCATAGACCAGAGGGAGACCCGGCCTTATCACACGTACTACACACGGACAGGAGAGGACCTAGTGGGAAAGTCTAGGAACACTCTGATGCGGGGTCCTGACCAAAGCACCTGAACTACCCGGAGGTTGTCGGACCCCCGGTCCTGGTGGCCGCAGAGCGCCGTGAGGAGCAGGGAGAAGCCTTGCAGCTGCATGCTCTACAGTGAGTAAAACCTGGAAGACTACCCCTATGGCCTCCGGTCCTTTATTCCCGCGCTGCACCACACTACACCAGAATTCACTACTACTCCATCCGCGTCTCTGCCCTGAGGCCCTGCTCTGCCTGTGGGGAGTAGCACCATCCAAAGCTGCCACTACATCCCGCTTCAGAGGACTGCCGCAGCGCTGGTGGCCATCACCAGACACCACAGGTGGCGTAGTCTTTCACACCACTCGAATCACTGTCACCGTCCCTCCTAGCCCTTAACTAACTTTTTTTTTGTATATGACAACCCTGGGCACGGACCGGGCCTAGGCCGCGACTACATCCACCTTGCACAGTGGCCCGGCTTCCAAGTACCCCAACTCTCAGGGTGGGCTAGCGAGGGGGGAAGGAGAGGCGTCTCCTAGTCTAACCAACTCGGACATATTGTTATCTTCCATCTCTCTCCTCCACCCGGGCGTCACATATGTATATTAGAAGAACAGGAGAATTAAAAAATGCCTTCCCCATTTCTCTTCTTCCAATGTTCTAGAAAAGGTGCAAAATCTAAGATATACAGGGGTCAATTAATCAAACCAATTTTGCCAGAATTGCATTAAAAGTCATAACAATTTTGCAAGACTGAGTTGCGCAAAAATGTTGCAAGTTTTGATGTTTTCGCTCTAGTTTCTCACAGCTCAGCCAAAATGGGTGCAGCTGGGGCGAGATGAGCATTATTGGGGTGTGGCGCCACAGCTCATCTTATTAATGATGAGGTGTGATATTCCTTATGCCGAAAATCTTACTCCAGTCTCTGACTGGAGTAAGATTTGTTCGAAGGCACACGACACTTGGCAGACAATCATGATTCAATAAGAGGTGTACGCATGCCTCCTCGTCAAGACCTACTTGAAAAACAACGGTTCTGATGAATTGGAACTACAGTGTAAGTCAGAAAGTTTCTTAAATAAAAGGATGAACTCTTTTAAAGAGTAAACCTGGCTGGTCTTCTTCATGGCTTGATTGACGCCTCACAGGTAGAGTACATCATCACAAACCACCTCCATCGGTATCTATTATGATGTGCAGATAAAGGAAAGGTTAGTAAGCATATATGCACTGCATGATGGTAAGTGTGGCTTGTGATGACTTACTAGGCCTAGAGAATGCCAAAAGAGCCAGGAGGAGAACTTCTCCACCTCTATAGCTTTTTACAGGTCAGTAGAAAATGGGCCCTGATTCATATAAGTGTTTTTGCCAGATTTCTGTTGTAAAAACACTTTGATGAATCATGTAAGTGGCTTAACCCCTTTACCCCCGAGGGTGGTTTGCACGTTAATGACCGGGCCAATTTTTACAATTCTGACCACCGTCACTTTATGAGGTAATTACTCTGGAACGCTTCAACGGATCCCACTGATTCTGAGATTGTTTTTTCGTGACATATTGTACTTCATGATAGTGGTAAAATTTCTTCGATATCACTTGCGTTTATTTGTGAAAAAAATGGAAAATTGGTGAAAATTTTGAAAATTTCACAATTTTCAAACTTTTAATTTTCATGCCCTTAAATCAGAGATATGTCACACAAAATAGTTAATAAATAACATTTCCCACATGTCTACTTTACATCAGCACAATTTTTGGAAACATTTTTTTTTTTTGTTAGGGCGCTATAAGGGTTAAAAGTTGACCAGCGATTTCTCATTTTTCCAACATAATTTACAAAACCATTTTTCTTCGGGACCAAATCACATTTGAAGTCACTTTGAGGGGTCTTTATGACAGAAAATACCCAAAAGTGACACCATTCTAAAAACTACACCCCTCAAGGTGCTCAAAACCACATTCAAGAACTTTATTAACCCTTCACGTGCTTCACAGCAATTAATTGAACCTGAAAGGAAAAAATGAACATTTAACTTTTTTTTCACAAAAATTTTACTTTAGACCCCAAATTTTTTATTTTCACGAGGGTACCAGGAGAAATTGGACCCCAAAAGTTGTTGTGCAATTTCTTCTGAGTATGCTGATACCTTATATGTGGCGGAAAGCCATTGTTTGGGCGCACGGCAGGGCTCAGAAGGGAAGGAGCGCCATTTGACGTCTTCAATGCAAAACTCGCTGGAGTTGACAGCGGACCCCATGTTGCGTTTGGAGAGCCCCTAATGTGCCTAAACAGTGGAAACCCCCCACAAGTGACCCCATTTTGGAAACTAGACCCCTTAAGGAACTTATTTAGATGTGTGGTGAGCACTTTGAACCTCCAAGTGTTTTGAAAAACTTTATGACGTAGAGGCGTGAAAAGAAAATCATTTTTTTTCCACAAAAACGATCTTTTAGCCGCAATTTTGTTAATTTCACGAGGGTACCAGGAGAAATTGAATGCCAAAAGTTGTTGTGAAATTTCTTCTGAGTACGCTGTTACCCCATATGTGGGGGAAAGCCACTGTTTGGGTGCACGTCAGGGCTTGGAAGGGAAGGAGTGACGCTTTGGAATGCAGACTTTCATGGATTGGTCTGCGGGCGTCATGTCACGTTCTCAGAGCCCCTGTTGTGTCTAAACAGTGGAAACCCCCCACAAGTGACCCCATTTTGGAAACTAGATCCCTCATTGAATTTATCTAGATGTGTGGTGAGCCCATTGAACCCCCAGGTGCTTCACAGAAAATTATAACGATGACTTGTGAAAATAAAAAAAAACACATTTTTTCCACAAAAATGTAAAAAAAAAAATATTTTCACAAGGGTAACAGGAGAAAGTGGACCTCAAAATCTGTTGTCCAATTCCTCCTGCGTATTCTGATACCCCATGTGTTGGAGAAAACTACTGTTTGGGTGCATGTCAGGGCTCGGAAGGGAAGGAGCGACGCTTTGGAATGCAGACTTTCATGGAATGGTCTGCAGGCGTCATGTCACGTTCTCAGAGCCCCTGATGTGCCTAAACAGTGGAAATGCCCAATAAGTGCCCCCTTTTTGGAACTGATACCCGATTTGTGAATTCTATAATGTAGTGTTATACGTCAGTTGTGTAGGACAACCTGACGAACACTACACAACTGACATATGACAACCTGACGAACACTACGTCAGTTGTGTAGTGTTCGTCAGGTTGTCATACGTCAGAAATTAATTTAGTAGTGCATAGAAGTATGGTACCTTTTGAAACATTCTTTCATGCACAGGCCTGGTTTGTCGGGGCAAGTGTCGCATTGGTAAGTGGTGTCCTTGCGTATTCCCCTTTTGGAACACACTCGGCACCTCTTTTGTGACTTACCTTTTTTTCCCGCTGTGAGGGACCTCTCCCGGGAAATGCTGGCCTGGTACAATTCGAGGTCCTTCAGTTCCAGAAGTACTGAGGCCCGCTCCGTCACTGCTGCCAAATATCAGGGCCTTGATAACTGTCTCCTGGAAGTGAAGGTACGACGCAGAATTCTGGCCTGCACATTGTGACAGAAGGAAAGCGTTGTGCATTGCCATCTGTACAAGGTGCACCGCCAACTTCTTATACCATACCTTGACCTTTCTCAAAGCACTGTACGCTGGAGGACTTGATCAGAGAGATCAACTCCCCCCATGTACTTGTTGTACCCCACTACACAATCTGGTTTGGCGACCTGTGTAGTGGAACCTCGTACAGTGCTGAGGGTGCTGCCATCACCATGTATGGTGGTCAAGAGAAGGATATCCCTCTTGTCCTTGTACTTGACCACCAGCAGGTGGTCGCTACATTGGGCTCTGCTCTCACCCTTTCTGAGCAGCTGCCCAATTAGCGTCTTTGGGAGGCCTCTCTGATTTTTGCGAACAGTACCTCAGGCTGCGGTACATCGCGCAGAGAGGGACTTGAAGAGCTGGATACTTGTATAAAAGTTATCCACGTACAGGTGATAACCTTTATCCAGCAGTGGGTGCGCCAAATCCAACACAATTTTCCCACTCACTCCCAGGACAGGGGGGCATTCAGGGGGTTCAATCCGGGAGTCCTTCCCTTCATAAACTCTAAACTTGTGAGTGTACCCCTGAAGTACTCTCACAAAGTTTATACAGCTTGATTCCGTACCTCGACCTTTTACTGGGCAGGTACTGCCGGAATCCAAGCCGTCCCTTAAAATGGATTAAGGACTCATCCACGCAGATGTCCCTTTGGGGCACATACACTTCAGCAAACTTATTGTTGAAGTGTTCGATGACCGGCCGAACTTTGAAAAGATGATCAAAGTTCGGGTCATCGCGTGCAGGACACCTTGCATTAACGTTGTAATGCAAGAACTTGTGGATCGCCTCAAAGCATCTCTGGGTCATGACCATTCGGAACATTGGAGTGTTATACAAAACGTCAACACTCCAGTATTGCTGAAGTTCTGTATTTTTCAGGATCCCCATATGAAGGACCAGGCCCCAAAACTTCATCATTTCTTCTGCATCTACAGGAGACCAGTTAGAAAATGATGAAGAGGTGTTTTGTTCCAAAAATTGATGAGCGTACAAATTAGTTTGGCCCACCATGAGGTTTACGAAATCCTCAGAGGAAAAGACTTTGAAAAAGTCTATTTCTGTGAGGCCGGTGGTGTCAAACTTGATTCCTAATTCCGCCACGAAATCAGGAATCAGGGGCTCATAATTTTCGGGGGACGAAGTCCATATGGGGTCAGTAATGGGGGGCGCTGGTTCATCTTCTATCCTGGGGCGTCTTCGTGGCGGTCCAGAAGCACCTGAGGAGGAAGAGGAGGAGGAAGAGGAAGAAGAAGAGGAGGAAGATGATGAATCAGAAAAGTAAAGAAATGTGGGATCCTCACCCTCGCTGGCAGTGTCAGTGTCGGAGGCAAGGAGAGCATATGCCTCCTCCACTGAATAGCGAGTTTGGGATGAGCATGACATTTTTTGTTGTATATGTGGTGCGTGTGTGTCAGTACTTTATTTAGAGTGTGTGTGTCAGTGTGCTTGGTGTGAACTTTTTTTTTTATCTGGAAAAAAAAAGGAACAACCGTAGGTGGTGAAAACAGCGAGCACGAGTGCGGATCGGTGAACTATGTCACCAATCAACTCTCAGCAGCTGCTGGGTGTGCGGGCGGATATGGTGCAAATGAGGGGGAGTGCTAAACTGCAAGCAGTTCAGTGGATCAGTGATCTGTGGTCACTAATCAGCGCTCAGCCGCTGCAGAAAGCACGAAAAAAAAAACAGACAAAAGTCGAGCGATCAAGTACTGATCAGCACTTGGTGGCAGAAAGGCAGATGGGAAGGGGGGCAGAGGAGAGGTGAGAGAAGGGGATTGGGGTGGATGAGGACGGATCAAAAAATCCTACTTACAGTTGTCGTCTCACCAAGTGTGAGGATCTGCAGGGCGGTCACAGGGGGGTGACAGGGTGGTGACAGGCAAGTCACAGGCTGGTCACCACCCGGTCACCTCCCGGTCAGGTACTCTGATTGGTGCGATCGATGATGACATCGATCGCACCAATCAGAGATGGCTGGGGCCTGTGCACGCACCACAGGGGGTCACAGGGAGGTGACAGGCAGATCACAAGCCGGTCACTGCCCTGAGATCGCCCTGTCACCTGTGTTCAGGTACTCTGATTGGAGCGATCGATGTCATCATCGATCGTTCCAATCGGAGCTGGCTGGGGGCTTCTATGACATAACAGGGGGTCATGGGGCGGTGACAGGCAGGTCACAAGCCGATCACCGCCCCGTAACCGCCCTGTTACCGCGCGGTCCCGCTATGATCGGTGTGATCGGCGATCGCACTGATCATAGCAGTCTGGGGCCAGGGCTGGGGTCTCCTAGAACAGCCAATCACAGCGATCGTGGTAGCGAGGGGGGGAGGGGCGGCACCCCCCGGGATGACGGCACCATCTACCCTGAGGTAAGATGACGCCGGAAATTTAATGCGATCACCGCGACTTCGGTCGCGGGACCGCATTAAAGATCACGCGTAATAATACATAGCTGGTCCATAAGACCCAGGGCGCAGCTACGTACTATTACTTACATGGTCGGAAAGGGGTTAAAATACTTTGGTAAGCCACAAAACGTTGAGGTTTTACACCAGTTTCATCCAGCTCCGCCAAATTAGGCGGGATAGGGGCAGAACAAGGTGTGACGCTACAGCTCATCTAATTCATGACAAGCTGTGGCATACCTTATGCCATAAATCACGAAATGCTTATCACGAAATGCACAGAGGCACACACCATTTGTCAGACGCTCCTGATTTCTTTAGAGACTTTTGCCTTTGAACAAGACCAGTGTTGACCAGCAATGGCCAGAATATAGAAGGACAATATTGGAAACCTGTTGCCACTCAGGATAACAGGCTGGAGGTAGTTTGGGGGATAAATATTCCTCACAGGTTCTCTTTAACCCCTTAATAACATTTGACGTACTAATACGCGTCTGTGCCCTGGGACTTAAGAGCCAGACCCGTATTAGTACGTCATGGCAATCGCGCGCGCACACAGGCTGTGCGGACGCGATCGCCGCCGGGTGTCAGCTGATTGTCACAGCTGACACCCGGTACTATGTGCAGGGAGCAGTCCTGCACCGCTCCCAGCACATTAACCCCCGCTATGCTGCGATCGAAGTCGATCGAAATCGATCGCGGCATTGCGGGGGCAAGGGGAGATGATCGGCGATACTCACCTCCTCTTCCGGCTTCCAGCGCAGACTGCAGCGGCTTCCCGGGTGTTGCCATGACGACCCGATGTCGTCATGACAACATCCGGGTCACCAGAGAGCAGGAAGATTGCTTGGACATGCGCAGTGCATCTCCAAGCAATCTTAACACTGTGCACTTCTGACAGCCTGCATGGCATAGGGATGGTGCTCCATTCCTATGCCATGCAGGCGATCAGAAAAAAAAAAGTGAAAGTCCCAGAGTGGGACAAAGTAATAAGGTGTACAAACTGTCTGAAAGTGGAAAAAAAAAAAAAAAAAAAAAGTGCAAAAATATTATAAAAATAAATAAATAAATAATACACCAAAAATAAAAATATAATGTACCCATCAATAAATATTATTATAAAAAAAAAACAAACAAAACAATAAAAGTACACATATTTGGTATCGCCGCGTCCGGAACAGCCTGACCTATAAAACTGTCCCACTAGTTAACCCCTTCAGTGAACACGGTAAAAAAAAAAAAAAAAAAACGCAGCAAAAAACAATGCTTTATCACCATACCGCCAAACAAAAAGTGGAATAACACGCGATCAAAAAGACGCATATAAATAAAAATGATACCGCTGAAAACGTCATCTCGTCCCACAAAAAACAAGCCGCCATACAGCTCCATCAGCCGAAAAATAAAAAAGTTTCAGCTCTCAGAATAAAGCGATGCTAAAAAATATTTTTTTCTATAAAATAGCTTTTATTGTGTATAAGCGCCAAAACATAGAAAAATTATACAAATGTGGTACCGCTGTAAACGTACTGACCCGAAGAATAAAGCTACCTCATCAATTTTACCACACGCGGAACAGAATTAAAAAAAAAAAAAAAAAACAATTCCTGAATTGTTGGTTTTTGTTTATTCTGCCTCCCAAAAATCGGAATAGAAAGCGATCAAAAAATGTCACGTGCCTGAAAATGGCACCAATAACAACGTCAAGTCATCCCGCAAAAAACGAGCCGTCACATGACTGTCTGCCAAAATCTGGAAAAATTATAGCTCTCAAAATATGGCGATGCAAAAACTAGATTTTACAAAAAATGCGTCTTTTAGTGTGTGACAGCTGTCAGTCATAAAAACCCCATATGATTCTGGCATTGCTGTAATCACACCGACCCGAAGAATAAAGTCGTCTAATCACTTATACCGCACAAGGAACGGCGTCAAAAATAAACTCTTGGGTTAGGATTGGGCTAGGGTTAGGGCTGGGTTTGGGGCTAGGGTTGTGCTGGGGCTAGGGTTGTGCTGGGGCTAGGGTTGTGCTGGGGCTAGGGTTGTGCTAGGGCTAGGGTTGTGCTAGGGCTAGGGTTGTGCTAGGGCTAGGGCTGGGGTTGGGATTTTTTTCAAAAGTAAGAAAAAAAGATGACGATATGGTGACTAGTGTTGAGAGCAAGTGCTCGCTACTTGAGTTTGCATCGGGTGCTCTGGTATGCATTGAGTATCGTGGGTATTTGAGTGACATGCTCGAGTCTCTGCCCCATATGCTTCGTGGCCAAAAAACTTTACGGGGATTGCCTGCCATGCACGAGCGATCCCCGCATGTTTTTTTTTGGGTGCCTAATAACCGTGAAACATGCGGAGCAGGGACTCGAGCATGTCACTCAAGCACACGCTGTACATGGTACATACCTGAGTACCCGATGCAAACTCAAGTAGCGAGCACTTGCGCTCAAGAATAATGACAACTTATTCAATATGATTGACGCGCCCCCTGGGCCATGTTCAGGGGATACCCGGAGCCGGATCTGACAGGGGTAGTAGTCCTCGTGGCGGTGACCCGGTCCGTGCCCAGGGTGTCAAACTAAGTGTGTGGCAGTCTTTGTAGATGTTGTTAAGTGTCGACTACGCCACCCGTTGATTTGCGGTCACAAGGCCGCCGCTGCAGAACAGTCCGCTGAGGCTGGTAGTATGGGTGCAGCAATGGTGGTATAACCCCCAACGGGAGGGGTATGGCCTCAGGGCAGCTGGTGCGGATGATGGGGGTAGTGATAGTACAGAAAGGAGAGTCAGAGACGTGAGGTGCAGTTTCAGGGTTTTTACTCACTGGTGTTCCTTCAGTCACTCTGGCCTTGAGTGACCACCCGAGCCGTGCTGCATTCACCAGGTGTGGGACTCGGCTAACCCCCAGGCAGTTCCGGAGCGTGGTCCTGAGCTCCCTTCTCTTTCTCTCTCTCTGCTGGCCGTCCCCACCAGGGATCCACCTTTGTCCGGTTCCCTTGGGCCTCCTGGTGGCAAAACCTTCTCTGGCTTTCCTGACCCTACTCTTGGTGTACCTTCCTGGTGGATGTGGTGAGGGTCGTGGCAAAGCTTGACCACGACCTCCGGTTCCTGGCTAAGGGTTACTTTTGCCTCCGCCAGCTTGGGATCCGGTGCCCTCTTCTGCCAACCCTTCACCCTTTTGGCTTAATTCTGGGATCTCAGGGTTCCCTCTGGCTCTGCGTCTCTGAGCCTTTCTTCTTCCTCCTCCACTACAAGCCTGGCCCTGGAGCTGGGCCCAGCAGGAGCCACAGCTCCCTGTCAGCCCTCCTGGCTGAGCTCCTCTGCTCGGCTTCTCCTCAGGCTGAACTGACTGACTGACTGACCCTGATCTAAGATGGTGCCCACCTTATATACTCCCTCTATGTGTGAGCCCAGGTGACTAGCACCCAATGGGCTCCTATCTCTATGCCCAGAGCCCCTCCCCTATCTGCCCCTACACTACTGGGATGTTCCACCCCCCTCCCACTCCAGCCAGGGACAGACGCTGTCGTACCTGCACATTTATCTGGTGGGAGTACCGTAGTTCTGTCCCCCGGAAATGGGATGTATGTAGTGCATGCAGCCTACTGAGCTCAGTCCCACACTCCATCCTTACCCGGGAGTGGAATACCACACCTCTGGGTCGAGGTGCAGTACCCCTGTAGCAGCCGAGTCCTCAGGGTGCTACATTCCCCCCTGGTAAATCTCAGCACGTCCTCGGGCTGTAAAAGAGCAAAACAAAATAAAACATACAAATTTTTAAAGTGCACTCATATATAAAATATAACTTTCAACCCATCCCTTTATGGGAGGTACTTTTCTCTTAAAATGTTACAGGTATAAAATGTTACGGATACATCATAAAATAACATTAACTCTTTCAGCATAATAAAACTTTTCATATAAAACATTTCTGACCAATACGTCCTTGATCTCTGGCCACCGTGCACTTGTGACCAGGTAAAAGTGCAACAGTCTCTAGTTCTAAAATAGAAACGCAGTCCTTCTATAAAACCAGTAGGGGGCGCCTTAAGAAGCGCAACTATTTACAGGGGATATGGCCGCTCTCAGTCCTCGGCCAGTGGGGGTAAGGGAGTGGCTGCTCACAGTCCTCAGCCTGTGGGGAGATGGGACACACTGGAACAGTTCACTGGTCCCAACGGGGAACTCATATGGCATATACCCTTACGGATAACTATATACAGTTTCAATTCACCTCTTAATGGTGACGATGCCCTCCTGCTCCTTCCTGAGGGTAGGCTTCAGACCCGTCCGGGTCCTCTTGTTCCTCCTCCCACCGCAGCTCTTCTTCCGTCAGGCGATGTACATGAAGGGCATAGGGTCCTTTGGCACACTGGTGCCGGGTGAAGGTGACCTCATCACCCAGGTACAGGTCACGACCACGGTGTCCCTCCGGTAGGTGAGACTCGACATCTCCGCGGGTTACAAAAACGTCACCGGGGGTTTTGTGATCCCTGATGAAGCCCCAACCGTGCTGCAGTTGGAATTTGATTACAGTCCCGGTGGCACGGGGACCGTGGGCTGCACGGGGGTTCCGTCGGGTCCGGCTTTTCTGCTCTGCACTCTGGATTTGCAGCCGTTCCTTGCGGACCCGCCTCTCTCTCCTTTCTCTGTCAAAGACCGCTAGCTGCTGCCGGCAGCACTCTGCACGCTGGGCTGCGGCCGCCCGGGTCTCCTCGGTGAATCCCATCAGGTCCTCACCGGTGGGGTCCCACTCAAATTGGGCGTCCTCCAACGGCAGCGGGTCAAGTTTGGCGGGCGCCGGAGCCGGAATTAGAGGTTCATCCAGAGGCCGTTCCCTCCGGAGTCGGGGATTGACGAACTCCGGTGGCCACCTATGCTGGGCAAACAAATCTTCTCCCAGGGGTAGCACGATGGAGGTTGAGGGCGCGATGATTGCCGCGGCGCCCGGGGGCACTCTGAATGTGAAGGGCACTGTGGAAACGGCTGCGCCCGGGGGTACTCTGCCCTGTGACCAGGCCGATGGCGCTTCCTGTTTGGTCGCACTCTGATTTGAGGCGCGTGACGTCACGGGGAGCGCGGCCGCGGCTCCTGCCGCGTGAGGCCTAGTTTGGAGCGGTGGCGGTGCAGCGACGGGCGCAGTGAACGGGATTTCGGGCTCTGCGATGGGGAGCTGGGGCAAGTCCTCGGCCTCCGGGTACGGGGTGTTGACGTCCCCATTACCTGCTTCCGTTACTTCAGCTCCCTCCACGGCGCCGTCTCCGGCCTTCGTCCCTTCTGCTCTTCCTTCAGGGGCAGGCGTGCTCCTCGCTGCGGGCGGTGTCTTTTGCTGGCGGGTTCCAGCCTTCTGGGCCATCTCCTTGCTCCACTCAATCAGCGCTTTTTGCTGTACTTCGGCCATCTTCCGTGCTAGGCCCTCCAGCGCGGTCTGTGCACGCTCCCGGTCTCGGGGGAGCTGTGCCAGGATCTCCACCAGGCCTGGTGGAGTGGTGGCTTGCAACAGGCTCCTGACCACTGGGTCGGTGCTGCCTGCCTCTCCCTCCATCTCCGGGTGCGTTCTCTCCAGACTCCTCCAGGCTGCACCCATCCTCACTCCTTTGTTCTTGATCCGCGCACACTCCGGGCGGTCCTGGGGCAACTTGGTGATTGTCAGTTCCAGGGGCAGACCCCCCACGCTGACGGACATCTCAATCATCACAGTCTCTGATGGTGGGGGCGGTCTTCGCTTTTGGCGCCATTCTTGGACCTGGCCCACGATGGGAGGTGGTCTCTTGCCACCCTCCGGCACGCCCATAATGGCGTCCGCTCTGCCAGGGCGGGAAATCTTCTCCGATGGCGGGAATCGTCTCCCAGTGGCGGGAAACTCCGTGGATGGCGGGAAAAGGCTGCAGATGGCGGGCAACCGGCGGGAAATGATCCGAGATGGCGTCCGATGGCGGGGACCCTCCGGAACTGGCGGGAGACTTCTTTTTACGGTACATTTAGACTTTTCTTCAGGCATGCAGTACCCGGTAGTTGCGGGCACGTGATCCTGCCGACTACGCCAAAGTTGACGCGCCCCCTGGGCCATGTTCAGGGGATACCCGGAGCCGGATCTGACAGGGGTAGTAGTCCTCGTGGTGGTGACCCGGTCCGTGCCCAGGGTGTCAAACTAAGTGTGTGGCAGTCTTTGTAGATGTTGTTAAGTGTCGACTACGCCACCCGTTGATTTGCGGTCACAAGGCCGCCGCTGCAGAACAGTCCTCTGAGGCCGGTAGTATGGGTGCAGCGATGGTGGTATAACCCCCAACGGGAGGGGTATGGCATCAGGGCAGCTGGTGCGGATGATGGGGGTAGTGATAGTACAGAAAGGAGAGTCAGAGACGTGAGGTGCAGTTTCAGGGTTTTTACTCACTGGTGTTCCTTCAGTCACTCTGGCCTTGAGTGACCACCCGAGCCGTGCTGCATTCACCAGGTGTGGGACTCGGCTAACCCCCAGGCAGTTCCGGAGCGTGGTCCTGAGCTCCCTTCTCTTTCTCTCTCTCTGCTGGCCGTCCCCACCAGGGATCCACCTTTGTCCGGTTCCCTTGGGCCTCCTGGTGGCAAAACCTTCTCTGGCTTTCCTGACCCTACTCTTGGTGTACCTTCCTGGTGGATGTGGTGAGGGTCGTGGCAAAGCTTGACCACGACCTCCGGTTCCTGGCTAAGGGTTACTTTTGCCTCCGCCAGCTTGGGATCCGGTGCCCTCTTCTGCCAACCCTTCACCCTTTTGGCTTAATTCTGGGATCTCAGGGTTCCCTCTGGCTCTGCGTCTCTGGGCCTTTCTTCTTCCTCCTCCACTACAAGCCTGGCCCTGGAGCTGGGCCCAGCAGGAGCCACAGCTCCCTGTCAGCCCTCCTGGCTGAGCTCCTCTGCTCGGCTTCTCCTCAGGCTGAACTGACTGACTGACTGACCCTGATCTAAGATGGTGCCCACCTTATATACTCCCTCTATGTGTGAGCCCAGGTGACTAGCACCCAATGGGCTCCTATCTCTATGCCCAGAGCCCCTCCCCTATCTGCCCCTACACTACTGGGATGTTCCACCCCCCCTCCCACTCCAGCCAGGGACAGACACTGTCGTACCTGCACATTTATCTGGTGGGAGTACCGTAGTTCTGTCCCCCGGAAATGGGATGTATGTAGTGCATGCAGCCTACTGAGCTCAGTCCCACACTCCATCCTTACCCGGGAGTGGAATACCACACCTCTGGGTCGAGGTGCAGTACCCCTGTAGCAGCCGAGTCCTCAGGGTGCTACATGATGACCTAATGTAAACAAATTCTGTGCCGTACCTCTGGGTTCAAAATGTTCACTATACACCTTAATAAAATCCTTGAGGGGTATAGTTTCCAAAATGGGGACACTTGTGGGGGAGCTCCACTGTTTAGGCACATCACGGGCTCTCCAAACGCGACATGGTGTCCGCTAACAAATTGAATGGAAAATCGGCTCAAATTGTTAGCGGACGCCATGTTGCGTTTGGAGAGCCCCTGTGTGCCCAAACATTGGAGCTCCCCCACAAGTGACCCCATTTTGGAAACTAGACCCCCCAATGCACCTATCTAGATGCATAGTAAGCACTTGGAACCCCCAGGTGCTTCACAAATTGATTCGTAAAAATGAAAAAGTGAAAAAAAAACACTTTTTCATTTTTATGAATCAATTTGTGAAGCACCTGGGGTTCCAAGTGCTCACTATGCATCTAGAAAGGTGCCTTGGGGGGTCTAGTTTCCAAAATGGGGTCACTTGTGGGGGAGCTCCAATGTTTGGGCACACAGGGACTCTCTAAATGCAACATGGTATCCGCTAACAAATTGAATGGAAAATCGGCTCAAATTGTTAGCGGACACCACATTGCGTTTGGAGAGCCCCTCTGTGCCCAAACTTTGGAGCTCCCCCACAAGTGACCCCATTTTGGAAACTAGACCCCCCAAGGCACCTATCTAGATGCATAGTAAGCACTTGGAACCCCCAGGTGCTTCACAAATTGATTCGTAAAAATGAAAAAGTGAAAAAAAAAACACTTTTTCATTTTTATGAATCAATTTGTGAAGCACCTGGGGGTTCCAAGTGCTCACTATGCATCTAGAAAGGTGCCTTGGGGGGTCTAGTTTCCAAAATGGGGTCACTTGTGGGGGAGCTCCAATGTTTGGGCACAGAGGGGCTCTCCAAACGCAATGTGGTGTCCGCTAACAATTTGAGCCGATTTTCCATTCAATTTGTTAGCGGATACCATGTTGCATTTAGAGAGTCCCTGTGTGCCCAAACATTGGAGCTCCCCCACAAGTGACCCCATTTTGGAAACTATACCCCCCAAGGCACCTATCTAGATGCATAGTGAGCACTTGGAACCCCTAGGTGCTTCACAAATTGATTCGTAAAAATGAAAAAGTGTTTTTTTTTTCACTTTTTCATTTTTACGAATCAATTTGTGAAGCACCTGGGGGTTCCAAGTGCTCACTATGCATCTAGAAAGGTGCCTTGGGGGGGTCTAGTTTCCAAAATGGGGTCACTTGTGGGGGAGCTCCAAAGTTTGGGCACAGAGGGGCTCTCCAAACGCAATGTGGTGTCCGCTAACAATTTGAGCCGATTTTCCATTCAATTTGTTAGCGGATACCATGTTGCATTTAGAGAGTCCCTGTGTGCCCAAACATTGGAGCTCCCCCACAAGTGACCCCATTTTGGAAACTAGACCCCCCAAGGCACCTATCTAGATGCATAGTGAGCACTTGGAACCCCTAGGTGCTTCACAAATTGATTCGTAAAAATGAAAAAGTGTTTTTTTTTTTCACTTTTTCATTTTTACGAATCAATTTGTGAAGCACCTGGGGGTTCCAAGTGCTCACTATGCATCTAGAAAGGTGCCTTGGGGTTCTAGTTTCCAAAATGGGGTCACTTGTGGGGGAGCTCCAATGTTTGGGCACAGAGGGGCTCTCCAAACGCAATGTGGTGTCCGCTAACAATTTGAGCCGATTTTGCATTCAATTTGTTAGCGGATACCATGTTGCATTTAGAGAGTCCCTGTGTGCCCAAACATTGGAGCTCCCGCACAAGTGACCCCATTTTGGAAACTAGACCCCCCAAGGCACCTATCTAGATGCATAGTGAGCACTTGGAACCCCTAGGTGCTTCACAAATTGATTCGTAAAAATGAAAAAGTGTTTTTTTTTTCACTTTTTCATTTTTACGAATCAATTTGTGAAGCACCTGGGGGTTCCAAGTGCTCACTATGCATCTAGAAAGGTGCCTTGGGGGGTCTAGTTTCCAAAATGGGGTCACTTGTGGGGGAGCTCCAAAGTTTGGGCACACAGGGGCTCTCCAAACAGAACATGGTGTCCGCTAATTATTCAAGCAAATTTTACAATCAAAAAGTCAAATGGCGCTCCTTCCCTTCCGAGCCCTGCCGTGCGCCCAAACAGTGTTTCTTCCCCAAATATTGGGTATCTGCGTGCCCAGGGGAAATTGCACAACAAATTTTGGGGTCCATTTTTTCTTGTTACCCCTGTGAAAATAAAAAAAATTGGGTCTAAAGTAACATTTTTGTGAAAAAAGTTAAATGTTCATTTTTTTCTTCCACATTCAAAAAATTCCTGTGAAGCACCTGAAGGGTTAATAAAGTTCTTGAATGTGGTTTTGAGCACCTTGAGGGGTGCAGTTTTTAGAATGGTGTCACTTTTGGGTATTTTCTGTCATAAAGACCTCTCAAAGTGACTTCAAATGTGATGTGGTCCCTAAAAAAATGGTTTTATAAATTTTGTTGGAAAAATGAGAAATCGCTGGTCAACTTTTAACCCTTATAGCTCCCTAACAAAAAAAAATTTTGGTTCCAAAATTGTGCTGATGTAAAGTAGACATGTGGGAAATGTTATTTATTAACTCTTTTGTGTGACATATCGCTCTGATTTCAGGGCTTAAAAATTCAAATTTTGAAAATCGCAAAATTTTCAAAATTTTCGCCAAATTTCCGTTTTTTTCACAAATAAACGCAAGTGATATCGAAGAAATTTTTCCACAATCATGAAGTACAATATGTTACGAAAAAACAATCTCAGAATTAGGGGGATCCGTTGAAGCGTTCCAGAGTAATTACCTCATAAAGTGACAGTGGTCAGAATTGTAAAAATTGGCCCGGTCATTAACGTGCAAACCACCCGCGGGGCTTAAGGGGTTAAGTGCTGCTCTAGTCTGAAATCTGTGTGTCCTTGTTATAAATCTACTGCACTCTCTAAATGTAAGTTCCCATGGTTACTATAAAACTTGACTATCGACAGCCCTACATGTTTCCTTAACATAGAAGTAAATCTAAGTAAAATCACTTTGGAACTTGGCAGAATTAAGTCATATTCAACATTTAAAGGGAACTCATGTCAAAATAAATTGAGCAATATAGTCTATATCTATGTTCTGAATATAGAGGGTGGCCCCAAAAAATGTATACACACTTAGTGGTTTAATAGTGGTTATTTATGCCCTTTTTAAAAATCTGAATTGAATTATAGTGGCAATATGTAGTATTATGTTGTCTCTAAAGATGTTTGTGTTTGCATGATTGCTAAATTCTCAGGAGAGTCACAGAAATTGCAATGACATACAGAGCAATCAGGCTCGGACTGGCCTACAGGGGAACAGGAGAATCCTCTGGTAGGCCACCCCTGTGAAGGAGTGCTGGTGAGCAGTGCTACTACATTTGAAAAGTGTATCACCTAATCATTCATTACACAAGCTAGCCAAATTAATTTTACATATAAGCAAAAGTAAATTTGCGTACTAGGGTCAAGTTATTTTTGCATGTAGCTGAACAGTGGGCCCAAAGAGTCAATGTTATTGGTGGGCCTGTGCCAACCAAGTCCGACCCTGAGAACAATCCATTTGGACACTGTAGCTAAAAGTTGTTCGTGCAGTAGTTTGCCAAAATCAGAAGTGTCTGAATGTTCATGGTGACAACTTTGAGCACCTAATGTGATTGCAGAAGTCAACCTTGATTTACAGGTATCCTACGTTGTGTATATAAATCTAGTAGTGAAGCTTTTATACAGATATTTTCATCCTGAAGTGTGTATCCATTTTTTGGGCCACTCTTTTTATAATAAAATATGGGCTCTCTGTATTCACTCTTACACTATGGTGTCTAGATTGTGTCAGTTTGTTATCTACGTGGAACAGTTGCTTCCACACAAGGGAAGCGCCTTCTGTATGCAATACCGCTGCCTACAAAGGTGTCAGCTGTCAGGTGCGTAAAGTCATGTCACAAATCAGCTCCACTGAGTTTAGGAAAGATTTCAAAAGTGGCAGCTAGAAATGATAAAAAGTTAAATTAAACATCACCCATTTTAATAGACGCATTTATGAATGGTGGCTCTCGGTCCTGGACTGTTGGGAGTACATATGTTAGAACTGAGGTTTGGAATACAGACATGTAGAAAAAAAAAGATGATAATGTGCAGTTTTGAGACAAAATGAGTTACGTTTTACTGCTTGTCAAAGAAGATACCTTCGAGTCTTGGGCCATCATGTTCCAGGATATTTTGCAGTTTAATAGGTCTTTTGTGAATTATCATTAGTTCATTGCTATAGATCCTGCTCTTAAGACGCCAAACAGTCTGGGGTAAGTTGCTTTGGGCTACTCATTTGCCCTGCAAAATTGCAAAATATGATATCACATGTGATCATCACTAGAGATGAGCGGTGTTCGACTCGAACTGTTCGCCAATCTCAAATTCGAGCTGTTTTGGGCGGTGTTCGAGCCGTTCGGCGAACACGAACGATTTGAAAAAAATTCGGCTGTTCGAGGTTATGTTCGATAACTGTTCGTGCACCAAAATCATAGCTGGATTTTTTCTCAGTAATGATGAAAATTAATGTTAATACGCAGTTTGAGTGTACAGCGGGGCGGGGGGAGGGGCAGGGGATGGATCTCTGCAGGAACAATGAAGATCTCCATTTTTTTTTCTCTTTCCCGCATTTACAGTGGGGAGGTGCAATCTGTCAGCCTATCAGCAGCGCACACACGGAGCGAAGTGCTTTTTTTCACACAAGCAAGGGCATGTGTCATTGGCAGTGTATGTCACATGTCCTTGCCCTACAAGACCAAGCCATTTTCCCCGTCGCCACCATTTTCTCACTGTTGCAGCTGCGTGTTAGACGGCACCGCTGTTGCTGTGTGCGCTATACCTTGTTAATTTCAAGCCTATTTTCGCACAAATCTACAGATAGCTTGGGAGTAGGGAAGAGTTGTGATTGCAGTCCTTTTAAGGACTAGGTTACAGCATTTCCTACGACTTTTATCAGGCAGGTCTGTGCTCTTAAATAGATAGGTTGGGAGTAAAGACTAATTGTAATTGCAGTCCTTTTCAGGACTAAGTTAGATCAGTTCCTATCAGTTTTTGCCAGGCAGGTCTGTGCCAGTGCTGTGCAAGTTTTTTTCACAGCATTTGGCTAAATCTAGCAAAGCAAATCCTTTTTGGCCTATTGCAGAGTGTGTTAGTCAGTGGAGTAGCCTATCTGTGTTGCAAGCTACACCACCTGTGTATAGAATACCAATTTTTTTACTGCACCTAGTGAAGTAAAACCTTTTGCGCATAGCATCATTCTATTAGTCCATCTATGCTAACCTCCACCAGGTTGCAAATTGAATATATTTTTTTTCTGCATCTAGCTCTGAAAAAATATTTGGGCTTCTAGCAGTGTGTGGGACTTGTTCTATTAGTCCATCTATACTGACCTCCATCAGGTTGCAAATTCAATATTTTTATCTGCATCTAACCCAGCCAATACTTTTGGCCTAATACCACAGTTTGGCCACTCAGCTCTGCTCGGTTCCCATCCATTGTTTTTTTGTGCAAACAACTCCAGAGTTGTGAATTAGTTAACCACCAAAATGAGTGGAAAAAGGCCTGCTGCTGGTGGAAAGGGGAATAGGCGTGTTGGGAAGGGGAAAAAAGGTTGTGTCCGTGGGGTAGGTGTTAAAGCAACAGTAACATCTGCAGAAGAAAGACCATCTTCCAGCCAAACTAAAATGTCTACTTCTTTTAGCGGACAATGTGATAAGATCCCTTTCTTACGGCCACGCCAATCGCTACAAATTCCAGATGAGGCACAAAAACAGCAGGTGCTTCAACGGATATCAAGTGCTCCTTTAAGTGGGCTCTCCTCCACCTCAACTTCAACATCACAAATACTCCAGTCCTCAGAGGTGTCACCCCAATCGCACTTGCTTCCTCACAGCTCCCAAATCTCCAGCTGCCCGTCTGAGTATGAGGTAGAACAGATGGTTGAGTCTGCGGAGCTGTTTACTCATACTATAGCCGAGGATTCAGAGGTCGGCTCCAGAGCTTCTGTGAATCCAGACGAGGAAATGATCTGCGCTGATGCCCAGAATCTTTATGAGTCGGATCCAGGACCAGACGCAGAAGGTTCTGACCATAATGTAGACCCTCGTTCCCAAACTGTAACTCCTGTTGGTGGAGACAATGAGGAAGATGATGATGAGACTCAAATACCTGATTGGAGCGACAACTTTAGTTTTTTTTCAGGGCAGGAACAGGTTGGCTCTGAGGATGACGGTTGTGATAACACACAGGGTGATGATGATGAGGTTGGAGATCCCACTTACTGTCAACCCACAGTCAGCCAAGAGATGAGGTCAGCAGAGGAGGTGGAGGAGGATGCTAGTGACGACGAGGTCAGGTTGCGCCTTCCTGGACAGAGACGTAGTACTGGAAGCACGTCAACAACTGCATCCTCAAACACAACTCTGCCTCTGACCACAAGTCGTGGTGGCTCTTCAGGTCGCATGGGTGCTAAGCCTTGCATAGCCTGGGCATTTTTTCAGATCGATAAAGATGACCCAACTCGTGTTATCTGTAACATTTGTCAGCAAAAGCTAAGTAGAGGCCAAAAAATACATAGTTTGAGTACTTCATGCATGAACCAGCACATGGACATGAAGCATAAGTTGCAGTGGGAAGCTCACTGTGCTACAATGCGGCCTAGCCGGCCGGGCCAACTACCGTCTGCCACATCTTGTGCATCCGCGGCCTCTTCATCCTCTGTGACTAGGGGGACATCAGTCACACCTGTTTTGGGACACAGACCTGCCACCTCTTTACCCGCAACAGCCAGCGTGATTGGCAGGTCATCATTTTCTTTGGAGGTAGTAACACCAGCTGGTGTTGAGCGCTGTCCGACATCGATAGCACCACCTTTGGATCGAGGCAACCTAACATGTCCGCCTGCATCTTCCTCACAGACCGGCAGTTTGCCGGGGACACCCTTATCAACCCCGTATAAGCACAACAGCCAGCCCTCGGTCCCTCAGATGTGGACAAGTAAAAGACCATTTCCTCCTAGCCATGAGAAAGCTAAGAGGTTGAATTTCACCATCTGCAAGCTCTTGGCTACAGAAATGCTGCCTTTCCGCCTGGTGGACACAGAGGATTTTTGAGACCTTATGTCCGTCGTAGTGCCCCTGTACCAGATGCCCAGTCGGCACTACTTTTCAAAGAAAGGTGTGCCTGCGCTCCACCAGCATGTTGCACACAACATCACCGCTTCTTTGAGAAACTCTGTGTGTGACAGGGTGCATTTCACCACAGACACTTGGACGAGTAGGCATGGACAGGGGCGTTACATGTCGCTGACTGGGCACTGGGTAACTATGGTGACAGCAGGACAAGGGGCTGCTGTCCAAGTCTTGCGGTCCCCACGAGTTGTGCGTCAATCCTCTTTATATCAAAGTTCCTCCACTGCTTCTGCCTCCTCAACCTTCTCTCGGTCCTCCACCTGCACCCAAAGCCTGTCTGGTCATGCCACAAGCTTTCTAACTGCGCAGAAGGGATCCTGCACACCTCCTTACTATGCTGGCAGTAGGGCTCAATGTCATCAGGCGGTTTTTACTTTGAAATGTCTGGGAAATGTGAGTCACACAGCTGAGGAGTTGTGGTCAGCTCTGGAGAACCAATTTCATGAATGGTTGTCTCCACTGGACCTGAAACCAGGGAAGGCTGTTCGCCGGGGCAATGTCACACACGTGCCTTGTATGGCTCACGTGTTGAACCTGGTTGTCCAGCAATTTTTAGCCCACTATCCCGGACTAGATGGCCTTCTGCAGAGGGCACGGTCGCTGTGTGCTCACTTCCGCCGTTCGCATCCCGCAGCTCAGCGACTTACATCTCTACAGAAGTCATTGGGCCTGCCACTTCACCGGCTAAAATGCGATGTGCCTACCCGGTGGAATTCAACTCTGCACATGTTGCAGCGACTGTGGCAGCACCGACAAGCCCTGGTGCAATACGTTCTAACGTATAGCCTGGGCCAACGAGATCCAGAGGTGGGGCAAATCACGCTGGAGGAGTGGTCTCAGATCAGGGACCTATGCACCCATCTGCACAGTTTTGAAATGGCGCCGAAGATGTTTAGTGCTGACGATGCCATTATCAGCATGACTATTCCGGTGATTTACATGCTGCAGCACATGTTAAACAGAATTTGGAGTCAGGTGGTGGCACAAGAGGAGGTGGAGGAAGTAGAGGAGGAGGAGTTGTATGCGGAAGGGCTAACATCTGCAAGGTCCAGACAGTCGGCAGCACCAAGGCGGCAGGCATGTGAGGGTGGGGGAGATGGTTTTACCAGGGCGCATGGTAGCAGCCAAACTAGTGAGGAAGGTGCAGGAGCCCAGGAAGAAGTGGAGGACGAACTGATGGAAGACTCATCAGATGAGGGAGACCTTGATCACATTTCTGTTGTGCGAGGTTGGGGGGAGAGGACAGAGAAAGGAAACTTGATTGTTACCTCGCCTCCAACACAACAGGGACTTGGTGCTCCTGGATGCGCAACACACATGAGTGCCTTCTTGCTGCACTACCTGCAACATGACCCTCGAATTGTGAGAATTAGAAATAATCCTGACTACTGGGTTGCCACACTGTTAGATCCCCGGTACAAAAGTAAATTTGCAGAAATTATTCCTGCCATAGAAAGGGATGCCCTTTTGCAGGAGTATCCGCAGAGACTGTTGCAGAATCTTACATGTGCTTTTCCACAAAACACCAGTGGTGCACGTAGTGAATCTCACAGTTCCAACTTGCCAACCGTGGGACCGTCGAGTCTTCAGCACTCAAACCGTAACAGAAACACAGTATCTGCTGGTAACATCAATTTTGCGGAATCATTTCACCACTTTTTTAGCCCATCCTTTGCAAGGCCACAGGAGACAAGAAGTCTGACACATAGTCAACGCCTAGAGACGATGGTACAGGAGTATCTTCAAGTAAACATTGAAGCCATGACTGAGTCACTGGACCCCTGCTCTTTTTGGGCTTCCAATCTGGATAAATGGCCGGAGCTCGCCACTTACTCCTTGGAGATCTTGTCATGCCCCGCAGCCAGCGTTCTGTCTGAACGTGTGTTCAGCGCTGCTGGTGGTGTGCTGACAGATAAGCGCACGTGGCTCTCCACTGATAATGTAGACAGACTCACGTTCATAAAGATGAACAAATCATGGATCCAAAATGACTTTTCTACCCCTGTGTCATCCTGGGGAGAGTAAAAGCTTGATGATTGGTTAAAATCACCTCACCAACCGTTTTAAGCTTTCTAATTACTAATCATGTTTATCTGTATCTTGGCTGGTAAATTATTTGGGCTTTGTAGCAGTGTGCAGTACTGATTCTATTAGGCCATCTATACTAAGCTCCCCCAGATTTAAAATTACTAATCATGTTTATCTGTATCTTGGCTGGAAAATTATTTGGGCTTTGTAGCAGTGTGCAGTACTGATTCTATTAGGCCATCTATACTAAGCTCCACCAGATTTAAAATTACTAATCATGTTTATCTGTATCTTGGCTGGAAAATAATTTGGGCTTTGTAGCAGTGTGCAGTACTGATTCTATTAGGCCATCTATACTAAGCTCCACCAGATTTAAAATTACTAATCATGTTTATCTGTATCTTGGCTGGAAAATTAATTGGGCTTTGTAGCAGTGTGCAGTACTGATTCTATTAGGCCATCTATACTAAGCTCCACCAGATTTAAAATTAATAATAATTTTTAGCTGCATCTAGCCCAGAAAATAATTTTGGGGCTCCTAGATGCGCAAGACATATGAGTGCCTTCTTGCTGCACTGCCTGCAACATGACCCTCAGATTGTCAGAATTTGAAGTAATCCTGACTACTGGGTTGCCACACTCTTAGATCCCCCACACTCTTCGATCAACCTTTTCATTTTAATAAAGAACAAAAAAATGGTCATTTTTGAAATTATAAGCATTAGCAGGTTATTAGAAACTGAAATCAAACAGTTTTCAACTCAAAACTTTATTCTAGGTGATGTTACATTTGCACATAGGACCCCTTGTTCGAAAGGAGCTTCTGAACTCTCTCGTCCATTGAATTTGTCAGGTTTTGGATGGTTTCTGCTTCAATTGTTTTGCATGAGGACAGAATACCCTCCCAGAGCTGTTGCTTAGATGTGAACTGCCTCCCGCCATCATAGACACTCCTTTTGATGATGCTCCAGAGGTTCTGAATGGGGTAGAGGTCAGGGGAGCATTGGGGTCACACCATAAGTTTGTCCCCTTTTATGCCGATATCAGCCAGAGATGCAGATGTGTTATGTGCAGCATGAGACGGTGCATTATCATGCATGAAAATGATTTTGCTGTGGAATACACGGTTCTTCTTCTTGAACCATGGCAGGAAGTGCTGTTTGAGAAACTCCACATACATTATGGAGTTCATCTTTACCCCTTCAGGGATCCTAAAGGGGCCAACAATCTCTCTCCCCATGATTCCAGCCCAAAACATTACTCCACCTCCTCCTTGTTGGCGCTGTAGCCATGTTTGCGTGGGGTGTCCATCAACCAGCCATCCTCCACTCCATCCATCTGGACCATCGAGCGTTGCACGGCACTCATCCGTGAACAAAACAGTTTTGAAGTCAGTCTTCATGTATTGTTTGGTCCACTGGAGCCATTTCTGCTTGTGTGCAGTGGATAGAGGAGGTCGACAGGATGGCTTACGCACAGCTGCAAACCTCTGAAGGACCCTGCATCTTGTTGTTCGGGGGACGTTGGAGGCACCAGCAGCTTCAAAAACTTGTCTGCTGCTATGACAAGGCTTTTTTGCCGCTGCTCTTTTAACCTGACGTAATTGCCTGTAGGAATGAGTCCTCAATTTGCCCTTATCAGCACGCACACGTGTGTACTGTGAATCAGCTACATACTTCTTGATTGCCAAGACTCTTCATCCTGATCATCGCACAATGTTGATTGTAGTCATGCCTTGACCTAAACACTCCACAATTTGTTGCTTCTCAGCAGCCGACACATCCTTTTTCTTTCCCATTTTGGCAGAAAATGTAGGCTGCTTAATAATGTGGGACAGCCGTCTTAAGTAGTCTTGCCTTTCATTGGACACACCTGCCAAACTAATTAGCACAGGTGTCTGCAATTGCTTACAATTATATAAAGAGCCCTGACACACATCACCATCAATGAGTTTAACTGACAAACAAAAAAATTCTTAACTTATCACTCCTAAACACTTTTTGCATAATAATTTGGAACACAGTGTACATGTGCTTTTCCACAAAACACCAGTGGTTCACGTAGTGAATCTTACAGTTGTAACTTGCCAACCGTGGTCTGTATGGAGTTGTTCAATAAAGGGCCCAAAATTAAGATAACATAGACGGGAGAGGTCTCTATGAATAGGAATTCTTAAGTATTTGATACACTGTGAGGGCCAGGCAAAGGGAAAGTTGGACTGGATGGAATCCTGTATGGATTTGGGGAGGGAGACATCGAGGGCCTCAGACTTCGCTGCATTGATTTAAAAATTTGACCATGTAACAAAGTGATCTATTTCAGCCATAACAGCAGGGATGGATATATATGATTGAGTGATATATACTAGGACATCATCAGCAAATAGAGAGCACTTGTACTCGGTGCCTCCCACCTCAATCCACCTAATATTGGGGTTATGGCGAATTGATGAGAGCAGGTGCTCCGTCACTAGGATGTATAAGAGAGGGGACAGAGGACATCCCTGCCTTGTCCCATTGGTGATTATGAAAGGTGATGAAAATGTTCTGACGCGCCCCCTGGACCTTGGGACACCCGGAGCCGGACCCTTTTTGGTGGATGCTGGTGGTTGTAGTCTCCGTGGCGGCGACCCGGTTCCGTGGCTCAGGGCAGTCAAACCAGTGGCGGAACTATTTATGTGGTTTTGATGTTTAAATGTCCGACTACGCCACCCGTGGATTGCGGTCAGAGTGAACCGCCGCTGCAGGGCAGACCGCTGAGGCTGGTGTTGTGGGTGCAGCAGAGTGTAGTATAACTCCCCACGGGAGGAGTATAGCCTCAGGGCAGTGTATGCGGAGGATGGGGGTGATGGTGCAGGGCAGCAGCAGTAACGACACGGAGTCAGTGATGCAGTCCAGGGCCTTTACTCACAGTTCTTATTATCCAGACCACTTCTGCAGGTAACGGCTGCCCACGTCGTACTGTGCTCACCAGGTGAGGGGCTCAGACAACTCCCAGATAACTTTGGAGCGCTTCACAGGACCCCCTTTGTGTGTCCTTTGTCTGGCCTTTCTTACCAACCCTTCTGTCCGGCTGCCTCGGGCCTCCTCTTGGTAAACTTGGCGCCAGTTTCCCTGACCCTATGTGGTGCCTTCCTAGCGGGTGTAGCGAGGGGCTGCGCCACATAAAATGTCACAGCCTCCGGTTTCTAGCTGAGGGTCGTTTCCCGCCTCCACTAGTTTCGGGGACCGGTCTCCCCCTTTGGCCTGACCCCTTCACGCAGGTGGATTCGGGCGTGCGGTGGCGACCCGCCCGTCCGCACCCCTGGGATCCTCGTTCCTCGTTCCTGGAGCCTTCTCCACTCCTCTTCCTTCCTTCTCCCTCTTCCAGGCCTGGGCCTCTGTTACTAGGCCCGCCTCCGGAGCAGAGCTCATGCAGAGCCCCTGCTCCCTGTCACTTCTGCTCAGACTTCTCTGCACTGAACTAAGATGGTGCCCACCTTTTATACTCCCTTCTCAATGCACCCAGGAACTGCTTCCTCCCTGCTCCTGCACTACAGGGTTCCCCTTCCTCAGTGTTCCCTCCCCCCACTCCAGCCAGGGACAGGGACTGTCGTGCCCATCTCAGGGGCATATTGGTCGCCCTGCCCCACGGCCATTTGGTGTAATGCATGCAGGTGTCGGGGTCCTGATCCACACTCCATCCTTACCTGAGAGTGAGATATCACACCTCTGGGTGAGGTGCAATACCTCTGTAGCAACCGAACCCTCGAGGTGCTACAGTTCCATTTATCTTCAGCCTAGGTGACGTATTGCGATACAGGGCCGTGATTTTGGCTATAAAAGGGTCCCCTAGACCCCTACCCCAAGCTTTTTAAGAGAATAATATATGGCTTGCCAGGAAACTCTATGGAATGCTTTCTCAGCATCCAGCGAGAGTATCTATTTACAAATTTTTAACTGCATCTAGCCCAGGAAATACTTTGTGCCTAGTAGCAGTGTCTGCTAGTCAGCGGATTATCCCAGCTGTTAAGCAAGCTACACCACCTGTAGTTTGGACACTTAATTTTTTCAAAGGAAATGCTTCGGGACCCCGGGATACTCAGTGAAGAGCATCAGGAGGCTCCCCAAGGCATAGGGGCTGGGACTGGCGGTAGGACGCCTTGCGGTGGACCGCCGAGCTCGATCCTTATAAAAGCTTTTTAACTGCAGCAGCTTTAGTGGACGCTACTGGAGCTGGAATTACGCGGCTGCTGGCATGAGACATGCCCTCCAATAGATCCTTGTAAATGGATTTAAAGTGTATTCATTCAAATTAGAGAGACAATTTAAATTAAAAAGCTTAGACCTGCCTCCACCACAGGGGGGCTCGCTCGACCCACCAGCGGACAGGCACCAGTATTGGGAGAGGGGGGCTGGCTGTCAGGGTCCACCGCGGCTCTGGCACAAACCCGGCGACACGGAGGTGGCACGGGCAGGAACGGACAGGCCGTGTCGGCTTCTCACTTTTTGGATTTTAGAAGGGCATGACATGCCTATATCTGTGTCTCCCCCTCCTTTTACTCCTCCACCTCTTTTCTTTTCACATGACTATATGTACTTGTCACTTTTCCATGTGTTAGTTATGTCTTCTGAGCAGTTTGTCAGCTTTTGGACACCTTTGAAGGTGTTTTCTATGTGTTTCTATGTGTTTTTGTTTGCCTGCCATTGGTTTTAACGGTGTTCGAAGGTGTTCGACGAACAGTTCAACGAACAGTTCGGCGAACACAAGAGTGTTCGACGAACCGAACCGAACTCGAACACTACGGGGGTGGCTCAACTCTAATCATCACCCCAAAAATCACTTCCCTAGTAATACCTGAATAGAACAGGTTCCCCAGAAAAAGAGCCGCGTCTGATAATCAAATGCTTTAATATGGCATATGGATAAGGCCTCATTCAGATGTCCATTTTTGTTCATGGTGCAGGTGTCATGAGTTTTTTGGATCCTAGTGTTTGTTCAGTTTGTCAGTCTTTACTGTCGGTGTCATCGGTGTTTTTCATGCATAGATAAATAAATACTGTATATTACAAAGCTTCTATTCTTTGCTGGGTTATTTATAGACAACACATGGACTGTACACGGATGGCATCTGTGCGCTTTCATGGACTCATAAATTTTGTACTGGTACTTTTCATTTATGATGCCAGTAAAAAATGGACATGTCTCTGTGATTTTTCCACGGACATGTGAATAACACCATAAAGTATAATGGGTATGTGTTCTATTTGTGAAAATCACAGATAGAACTAATATGTAAAACATGCTTGTAAGAGGTGGTCAAGGACTCAAGTTGTCCCTTCTTGCTGTTTAGACAATTGTGGCACAACTTTCTTTGCAACATCACAGCACAATTTTACACCAACCTATGTGATCACTTCTTCCAGTTAAAGCACCAATCCAGTGTTTTTTTATTACACCGCTGGAGTGGAGCTTTAAATGTAAGTCTCCTGTCCGATACTCACCTTCCGACGTTTTCATCTGTTTTCACCACCGCTCCTGTCCGTCTCCAGTGAAAAGTGACCTGCCTACAGCTCCAGTGGTTCATGGAGCTGCGCGGAGGTCACTTTTCAATATACTGTAAGTCTATGAGAGCCTCGTTCTGGCCTCTTTCTGGCCTCGTTCTGGCTCTCATAGACTTGTATTGAGAGCTTGTAACATACCTTCTATCTTCCGGCCAGTCAGAAGCTACTGTCATAAGATGACGCCGCAGGACCGGAGCGGTGCCGAAAAACGGTGAAGACACTGGAGGGTGAGTATATGACCGGGGGCAGGCGGCTTACATTTAAAGCACCACCCCAGTGCTGAAAAAAAAACTAAAAACGCTAGAGTGGTGCTTTAACTGAAAGCTAAAAAAATAGTATTCTCACTTTCAGCTATTGAAACAGCACATGGTGGTCCCATACTGGCTACTATGTAACATTTATGGACCTTGCAGGGGCCGACACAGACAGAATAGGGCCCCTGTGCAAGAACAATATATGAGCCTTCTGCAGCCCAATAGCTCATCATAATGCACAATTCCACCTGCTTTGGACGTAGTTACCTCTTGGACCCTTGTGCGGCTACATAGGCTGCACCAATGGTATGTCTGCTCCTGGGACCTTGCTTTGATCACTGGGGCACAGTCCTGGGAAAAAAAAGAGGCCTTCCCCAAGCTGTTGCCACAAGTTGAAAGCGTATGATTGTTTGAAGTATCCTAGTTGTTGTGGTTCCACTTTTCAATGATACCACTCACAGTTTATTGTGCAATATTTAGGAGGGAAGAAATTTCATGACCAGACTCATAACAATGGTGACATCGTATTACAGTGCCACAGTGAAATTCAATGAGCTCATTTTGACGCAATGCAATGATTTATGTATTTCCCATTTTTTTGTCCATATAGTGTCCATATACAATGAGCCCAATTCATAAAAGTTTTTTTGCCAGAATTCTTGTGTAAAAAGACTTTAAAAAGTTGCAAATTTTGGTACAACATGAGGCTGCACTAAAATGTAGCAACTTTTTGCATTCTCAAACTATTTTTGCCCAGTTCCAACAAAGTAGGCGGAGCTGAGCGGAACGGGGGGGTGGCAACCCTCGCTCGCCTTACATCAGTGCTCAATAGGAGATAAAAAGGAAATAAACCACATAAAAAGTGTTTTTTAAAGTGAAACATGCAGTCTTGTACTTTGCATAACATTCAGCCACTCCTTGCGAACCTCTATTCTGAATTGGATAGTTTTGCTGCTATAAAAAGAAATAAAACCTGTTTGATTCTAGGAATTTCTGGATCGTGCTTGTTTAGTAAAGTCTCAATTAATTAAAATATAATGAGCATGTCTGCATTAATTAATTTACTGATCCCATAAGTGAGTGCTTATATTTTTTTAACTGAAACAGAGAATGATCTCGATGATCAAATAAGCGATGACCTTGAATATAACTGAAGATGATTAGAGACATAGAGACAGAAAGATGTATTCCTGGTAAGATAGATATTCCAATAGTTTTTATTATGAGTCAATAATCAGGGCACGCATGAACAGCTACTTGGCAAAACAGAGATTTTCCAGTCATCAATATGCTTATAATAATTATTAGATTTTCTTTATGTTGGAGTTTACAACAGCTGCAGGCTTATGCAGTGGCAATTTTGAGTGGCCAGCAGATGGTGCTTTATGAACTGTGCTAAGTTCTCACAATGAATATTTGGTGTGTTTTTGATAGATTTTCAGCAGCATTTCAGCACTAATTAGCTAACTTATGTTACTTGTGGTTTTTCATTGTGTTTAGTGTGGTTTTTACATAAGTTTTTATCATGTTTTTTTAGCTGGATATTTCTTCTCTTTTTGGTATATTATGTTTTAAATAAAACTGCAAACTGCTCTGTTTTGGAAACTACCTGTTACTTAAAGGGGTGGTCCGGCACCTAAAATATCCTTTTTAAATATCTATATTTACACCCTATACAAAGAAAACTATGGCACTGAAGTAATAAGAAAAGGTAGGTTGCTTTGCATAAAGTAGTGCTTTTATTATTCCCCGACCAATGTGTACAGATAATATCCAACGTCGACATGGTCGACATATCTGATAGTCCACATCCACATATAGCCATCAGATACGCCTACCACCGCCTCTTCGGTTTGTGTTTGTCAATTCTTTTCTGTAATCCTCCATGTTGTGACGATAAGTTGCTGTATGTCCCAAGCAAAATATTTCGCTTTCCCACAATGTGTGAATGCTGATGATTCTGCTGAAAGCTGAAATTAACAACACATTGTTGGTTGTTTGCTTCAAAAGGGGACATGTACAAAAACTAGAGCAATGGTAAGGATAGAAGGCCTCCTAATTTTGATAAGCTCAGATAAACATATTTTTAGCCTGTGTGCACGAAGGATTGCCGGCAGACAGCATACGGACACAAGGTCTTTTTTTTTTGCCCAAACATTTTTCTTGTAGAGAAAATTACAGCATGCACTATTGAGTCTACTTTGAGGAAAAGGGAGCAGTCAGACGGCTGTATAACATGGACGACAATTGCATCGCAGTGCTCGGACTGGCCGGCAGCTCTCCTGACTTGAGCGTGACAGCTTCATGTATTTCTATGCAGCTGTCACACTTGCGTCAGGAGAGCCACTGGCCAGTCCATGCACTGCAATGCAATCGTCGTCCGTGTTATACGGCCGTCTGACTGCACTCTTAGACTCATTCTTTGATGTCAATGGGTATGCAAAAAATTGAAGACCATATGGACACCATCAGTATGACATCTGTTTTTTTAAAGAACTATTTAAATAATAACACAAGGAATTGAAATGGGCTTTTTTATTTTGTAAACAATAGGTGACAAACAATGGACATACAGTAATTTTGACACATAAGGAAAAACAAGCAAAAGAAAAATTAACCCCTTTAGTTAGTGGACTGAACGGAGAGTTTTTCATACACTTTTTTATACTAACAAAGGGTGTCCTTTATCAATGTAAGTTCCATATGTATACATGAATAAATTACAATAATCATAAACATTTGATAATTATCAGCTAATCTGATAATATAATAATCTGATGTATAACAGCCCCATTGTCCTCTGGTGCCAGCTGTTGGGGGAAACAAGATTTAGTATGTTGGATTTTCAAATTCTTGATCCTTTTTTCCACTTAGAGATAGGCAGGGATAATTGGCAGCTAGTTATGATCCTCTCACTGTGGCAATAAATTATCATATTAGTTCTACAACATGCTGTACAAATTCTCATAATAAATATTAGTAAAATTTGCACAAATTAAAAAAATTATATTGTTGGAAATACCTTTTAATTCTTTCCAAATGCCCATATATTTCTGTTATTAGTGTCTGGAAAGGGCTAAAAGAAGCTAAGTGGTTGACACCCATATGTGGTTGAGGTTCTTTTCAATCTCCCGATAAACCAGACCTAAGGTCAATGCATATATGTACGGTAGTTTGGCAGTACAGTACTATAAATTAGCAGGAACTTCTCTAAAATAATTTACTGGTGCCCCCACTATTAGGACTCTCCAGATGTACACTGGCCTAAAACAAGTAAATCAATTCAATCACTAGAATATCATCAAATGTGTCCAATTCATTATGACTATGGGCACCTCCACATATAAGGAGACTTAGGCTACATTCACACAAATCCATCAGACACATTCTAGTGCTGTCCGTTTTTTCTTGGACAGCATACTGACCCATAGAATTTAATTGAACCATACACAAATCAGTTTTAAAAATGGGTCCATGTCTCTGGTCTACAAGATTACTATTGTCCTAGTCTCATCTGATTTGTGGATCTGACTCAGCCCTTATAGTCTATAGAGATCCATGATATTCAGATGAAACTAGGAAGAACTACTTCGTACTTCAAAAATTCCATTTTCATCCATTCATTAATAATTGATCAATTACTTGATACTGTCACGATTCCACCCCTCAGTGTGTCTGGGATGCAGTTAATGACGGCTCAGTCGTCCAATCTGGTACAGGGGCGTGCTGAAGCTGTCAGTACTTTGATTGACAGCTTTGTGTCCAGTCTGGTGCAGGGCCGTGCTGAGTTGTCGGTTTTGATTGACAGCCAGCTGGCCAATCTGAGACTGGGAGGTGCTGGCTGTCTCCAGGTGTTCATTGTCCCAGGTGATTGCCCAGCTACTTAACTGGGCTGTTAGTGCCAGACCTCTGCCACATGTACATTCAGCTAAGTGTGGTTGGTTTTCTCTGTGCCTTCTGTTATGTTTGTTGATCTTTCATTGTCTTACCTTGGACCTTGTTCTGACCATTCGTCTGTTTAACCCCTTCTGCTCTGATCCACTATCTTCCTGGTATTTTGACCTCAGACCATTACCTGACTACGCCTTTGTCTCTTCCTTCTGTTTATGACATACCCTCCTGGCTTTTGACCTCGGACTCCTTGACTATCCCGACTTAGGCTGCGTTCACACATTGCGTATTTTCGTGCGCTTTTTTGGGCGTGCTTTTTTAAAATACCCAATGTGCCTTGTGTCTGTCAGCAAAGTGAATTGGAAATTCACTTTGCCGTTCAGACACTGTGTGATTTTACACAGCGCGAAAGCGCAGCTGCGTAAAGAATTGACATGTCAATTCTTTACGCGGCTGCGTCCCGCGCTTTCTCTCTATTGTGCCCATTATAAGCGATGGAATTACGCAGCGGTGTTCACATACTGCGTAATTCCAGCGCTTTTTTATGGAGGCGCAGGAGAAACTATGGATACTCACCTATCCGATGGATGGGAGAGCCGTCCGGTCCGGTGCCGCGCTTCCAGCATCTGCCGGTGAAGCGATCAGCTGCAAGCTAACCGGCTTGTAACCGGCTTCCGGTCAGCTGATTTACAAGCCGGTCACGTGACAGTCAGCTGATCGCTTCACGGCAGATGCTGGAAGCCGCGGGACCGGAGCGGACGCCTCTCCCATCCATCGGATAGGTGAGTATCCATAGTTTATTTCTTTTAAAGCAGTGTATGTACTGCAGCCAGAAGCTGTCTGTACATACACTGCTAGGGGGACACTCACACACACACGACACATACACGCATAGTACACACAGGACACACAGACACATACATTACACATGTCACACTTCATTTCACACTGCGTTTTTTGCTGCGCTTTTTTACGCAGTGTGTGAATGGAGGTGCTTTTTTTACCTGCGTAAAAAAACGCAGGTAAAAAAAGCAGGAAAATACGCAGCGTAAAAAAACGCAGGGAAATACGCAATGTGTGAACGCAGCCTTAGGGCTTGTCAGTGAGAAGTGACTAAACATCACAGATAAACTGTTTAGTCGATGGATAAAAAGTTCAGACAGTCTAACTGCTTCAGTGAAAAAAACTAATGCAACTAGAATAACAGCTGAGAAAAAAATAAGTCCGTTTCCTACAGATGGTAACACAACATGGATGTGACAGCTTTCGTGGTGCGGCTAAGATTCTACTAAAATACCAAAGATCTGCTGTGGTCTTTTAACTGCTTGGTAAAAAATCACTTAATTTTACAGGTAAACAGAAGTTTGACCTGCAAAATCAAGCGATTATTACCTTGTTTTTTGGGGGATGTATCATGGCTGCCTCCCAGCCACTTTGTGTGGCTTCACCCTAATGAGATCTCCAAGTGACTTCACTTGTGTTGTAATTATGACCTGACATAGAATAGGCAGAAATTGATGTTCTTTAGAGAAAACAGTAAAATAAATTCTAAAATCTAACATTTCAGTACTGTACTTGCCGGCTTTTATGAACACCTATTATAATATCTTTTGAACTCCCCCATGATACTAGTTTTGAACTGCGGATCCATCAGTACAAAGGTATTGAATCAAACACTGACGGTTTTTATGAGAATTCTACACAAATTAGTCTTTCATTCCACTGAATTGTGATCTGGTTGAATGAGGTATAACTGTACAAAGAAATCATTAAGACCTATACAAATGTGGCCTCGCACTGAATAAGCAGGAACATGTTTACCTGTATTCATCTGATTTATTAACTTTTGGAGGTTAGATCTGACTAATTTACAACAAATTCTTGTTATTCCTCATCTCCTGTGTATATTCAATTTTGAATCAAGCAGGAATTGTCAATCAGATTAACAGAATTATTCCAGCAGCATGGAGTTAATTTAGGAAAAGAAGTGGAAATCTATTGGGGAAAAGGGAACTATTCATTTGTACAAATCTATTAATAAAAGGCTAGCTCTGTATGCCCATTTGTTAATATTTCATTATCGGGGTCTCCTTTTTTATTAGATAGAACATCAAAAACCCATCATAGACTGAGGATAAGGGTATATTTACACAAAGGTCCCAATTCATCAAGGAGTTTTGTGCCAGAATTTTGTGTAAAACTCATTGAAATGTCACAACATTATTGCACAACTCTAAATTGTGCCAAAATATTTAAGTTTTTGGAGTTTTATGCCTCTTTTGGCCATTTCCACCAGCTGGGGGGAAGCCCACTTGACAAATTCATCATAATTTACACCACAAGAGTGGTGTAAATAAGGCCAGACATGTACTCCAGACTCTGACTAGAATAAGATTTTGGGTAGAAGCACATGGAATTGGCTAATACCTCTAAAAGGGAATCTGTCAGTAGGATCAACCGGCCTAAGCCATCTATATGGGCATATAGGTTGTAGAAAGTTGAATTAAATAATACTTTGATATCTGCAATCCATTATTAGGCTAGAATTGGATAGTATTGGGTTAACGGTGGCCTAGTGATGAGAGAACGTGGACACACAGCTTCATGTGACCTGACAGAAGACCCAGACCCTGTTGCTGGTTCCTGGCTCCCTTTGAGCTCCTGCACCTCTTGTGGCATCTGGTGCTGCCCACTGCTCAGCCTCTTTCCGTCATGTTCCCAGTGTGTCTATACTTTATTCCTCTCCATACGGTCTCCTGCACTTCTATCTTTTCTTTTTGCCTGTACTCTTTCACCTGTGGCCACTCTGAATAGGCTTTGACCCCTCTCTCCTGATTGACCAATTTCTCCTTCTGCCACTAGTCCTCTGCCCAGCATGGGAGGGAGAACCCCAGGGTGGACATCATCAGGTGTCAGCCTCCCTAGATGCCGAGGCTTCCTGTGTCTGTGGGGTCAGTCTGAGCCTCGCGGACAGTTTACAACTTGCCTACCTGTAGGTCTAACTGAGCATACATGATGAGCTGATGTTCGTGATGAGCCCAGTGATTAGCTGCAGCACTCAAATGTTCCAAAAGTGACAAACATTACAGCAATGTCAAGAAAAGCCAACACAAACCAGTCAAGAGGTGGCAAAGGGCAGTCGTCATGAGGTCAGCAATATGTTATTTTTAATCAGGTTAAGACTTTGGGCCATTGAACTGTGTTGTTTTATAATGAATCTAAAGATGACAATTTACTGGAATGATTATGAAAAATACACGCAAGATAATATAAAACATATATATTTATACATATGTGTGTGCAGGTGCAAGCTGCTGTGACTGTACTATATACAAACCAAAATGTGCAGCAGCACACTGTATGCTCACAACAGTGACTTGAAATAGTATTCATACCCCGTGAACGTTTCCACATGTATGCACGACACCCACAAACTTAAATGTATTTTATTTGGATTTGATGTGATATACCAACACAAAGTAGCAAGTATTTGTGAATTGTAAAGGAAATGATACATGGTTTTCAAAATATTTTAAAAACATAAATCTGAAAATTGTGATGTGCATTTGTGTAACCCTGGCCTGGATGCCACAAAATGTATTAAAGCTGTGTCTGAGAGCAAGGGGGAGGTTCTCTGGTCAGGGGAACATTAGCATGCAATGCCTCCTGTCTCAGGCCAGTAGGGGGAGCTGGCTGCCCCTATAAAAGCTGGTGCTGGGGGCAGGGTTAGGGAGAACTGGATTGCCTGTCTCAGCACTGAGACGTGTCCCAGAGTGGAGCAGGGACAGAAAGTTGCACTGCACCTAAGAGGAAGTGTGGCAGGAGGAGAGCCACAAGCCAGAGACAAGAGGCGAAGAGAGCCTGTCTTGGCAGATAAAAGACTTACTTTACCAGACTTTGGTGTCTGAGGCTGGGAGGATTCTACATCCTCCAGCAGATAACCAGTCCGCAAGGGACTGTATATTCCTTGGCCTAAGAAGCCTGGAGGCCCTGCCACAACCGAAGGGACCAGTAAAGCCGTACAAGGCTGGGAGCAGAAAGGAACCCACGTCGCAGGCCATACAGGCGAGAATACACGGAAAGCTCGGAAACGTCGGCTGTTACCCTATAACGAGGAGATAGCCAGAAGGAGCGCAGAAAGCACGGTAGGCCTACACCCTCACCCTGACCAGGGCCAATTTCCCCGTTGCTCTCAGACATCCAGGTCCCCTCCTAGCTGGGACTGTTTATGGGTCAGTTTACCTGTTTCAGTAAAGACCCTGGACTGCAACCTATTGTCTGTGTGCTCCTTCGCGCCTCCAGCACTACCGGTACTGGGACTCTCACCACCATCACTCCCACCATCCACTACACTGCCCTGGGGCCGCACTCTTCCCGTGGGGAGTCACACCATCCCAGCTGCATACATCATCAGCCCCAGCGGTCTGCCTTGCAGCGGCGGTTCCTAATGACCGCAAATCCACGGGTGGCGTAGTCGGACATAATCAACAACACATAACGGACTACCACTGGCCTGACCACCCTGAGCCACGGAACCGGGTTGCCACTACTACTCACATCGTTCCCCCTATTGCCCGGATCCGAGTGCCCCACGGCCCAGGGGGCGAGTCACATTTGTATTCAGCCTCCCCCCAAGTCAATACTTTGTAGGACATATTTTAGCAAATAGGTTTGCTATGCTATAAAGTTTGCCTTTTAGAAGTTTATCCTCCCTCTCTTCCTGTCTGCTTCCCTACCTCTGATGTCAGTAACCCCTCCCTTCTTCCTCATTCTCCGTTTGTCAGCCATTTTAAGAAGCTCATGTTTTGCATCTCTGCTTCAAAATAGTCTCTTATACTTAATGTAATTGTGCATAACTACAAGAATTCAGCTTGAAAATGAACTTTCTTCTGGAATCTTCATACGTACATCTCCAGTCGAGTCAAGCTATCTGATGATATCTCTTCGTGTGAGTACTGGTACATGGATGCAGCCTAGAAATGGTGTCTCAAGAACGCCACACTCACAGCCTAGTTATGGAGTCAGAATAATGTTCCTATCCTCTATAATAACTATATCAATAATTTTGGCTTTGTTTTGATGCCTCATGCACCCATCGGAGACAAGCCCTGTGACTTCTTGCAAGGCTATGTGCCTCGGTACGGTGCTCCATGCAGTCTTGTATTATGAAGTTATTCTTCCATAGAAGCAATTTTTCTAGAAGAGAATAGCTCCATAATATTGTATCTATAAAACCTTGGCATACCTCCCTTCAAGTTTGATCGAAATCCATTGTGCTCTATTACAGCTTGATACAACTTAACACTTCTTTTAGGCTGTGATATGACCATGTACATATAACTTAAAGAGCATCTGTCACCAGGTTTTTGCTACCACATCTGAAAACAGCATGAAAGGGGCAAAGACCCTGATTTTAGCAATGTGTCACTGCGCTGATAGCAGTTTTGATTAAATCACAATTTTCTCTGCTGCAGATCTAGCAGTTCTCTGAATGCTGAGCACTGTATAACGCCGCCCACACCACTGATTAGCAGCTTTCTGTGTATGCTGTGCATAGGCAGAAATCTGCCAATCAGTGATGGAGTGGGGTTATACAGAGGACTACCTGGCAGCAGCTTTACTAGTCCTCTAATGATAATCTCCTGCTGATAAAATAGTGATTTTTTTAAAACTATAGCAAGCAGCCAGTAAGTGATTCCCTTTAAATAGAATATACCTTTGCTCTACTACTGCACTATATAAATGTAGTTACATGGGGATGTTCCTGGGAATAGAAGAATTTCTGCAGAACTTGCTTATACCTCTTATTTCTTCAGTATCTAGTTTTTGTCTTGCCGGATACGGCAATTGGGGGACGTGGCTACAAACAGGGACCCACACCTGACCCTGCAACTGGTGGGGAACCCTGGCTTTCCCTTATCCCGAAGGTACGGCTAATGGTGCCGAGGTTCGAGCCTCCGGCGTATCCCTGACTCCTACCGAAGCCCTGTCAGTGACCTCTGACACCCTCTCCACCCGGGAAGAAGGGAACAGAACCGACAGAACAGGGGAACACACACAGTAATAACAGAAAGCTGTTATGCACACGCCCGGGCTAAGCGGCGTGTGCGTGTGATTGGTAGTGATTCCACTGGACCGTGCCGGAGAGTGAATGCCTGGAGGGGCGTGACTAAGTATTCACCCGATCCGACCAGGGTCGCACGACGGCATACGACGCCAGTGCACCAAGGAGGAACCGAGCAGAGGGACCAGGTGCTACTCCAGGACAGACCCCGGACACGGCTGTTGACCCACACAGGGGAATACAGGAACAGGCTGGTAGGCTGGCACACAGACTGGAGGGTATAGGCAGGCACGACTGGTATGCAGGCAGGCGGGTATGCAGGCAGGGGGGTAAAGGCAAGCACAGCTAGAGTGCAGACAGGGAGGCACTAGCAGGTAGGAACACAGGCGGGATAGGACCCAGTACACACCGGGACTCAGGAACAATACAGGCAGAGGGTTACAGGCAAGCACAGCTAGAGTGCAGACCAGGCTGAGCAGGGAGGACAGGGCTCTGTTCACACGGAACAGACAGGAAGGGAAAGACAGAGCCAGATACTCACACAGTACTTGCAGAGACAACAAGCAGGAGTTAGGTACGAGTTCAGACTCTGCAGAAAAAGGAAGGGAACGGACATAGAGGCAAAACAGGTAAAGGACAGGAGAGAGTTCAGACTGGAACTGAGTGTACGGAGGAGACCGACACTGCAGAGGGATACAGGAGCGGGTCTGGGAATACGGCCCCCAGAGAGGCGGAACGAACAGGCAAGGAGCGTGTTCAGACAGGACAGACCAGACACAGGAGCGGGTCTAGGAAATCGGCCACTAGAAGGCGAGAGGAACAGGCTAGGAGCGAGTTCAGACAGGACAGACAAGAGAACACAGAAAGGAGTCAGTTCAGACACGGGAGCTGATACCGCAAAGCAGGAGACATACAGGACTCAGTTCAGACACGGGAGCTGATACCGCAAAGCAGGAGACATACAGGACTCAGTTCAGACACGGGAGCTGATACCGCAAAGCAGGAGACATACAGGACACAGTTCAGACACGGGAGCTGATACCGCAAAGCAGGAGACATACAGGACACAGTTCAGACACGGGAGCTCATACCGCAAAGCAGGAGACATACAGGACTCAGTTCAGACACGGGAACTGATACAAAAAGCAGGAGACAAGAGACGGGACCTGGCACCTTCAGAGTGCAAGCACACACTGAAGGAAACACTATGCTCAGGCAGGGATAGAAGGGAGCTGCTGAGCTATATACCAAGTGACAGACAGCAATAGGCTGAGGACGCACAAGGGGTGTGACCCACAGCAGGTACAAAAGGCAGGAAGTGATCGGGCGCCGCCCTTAAGCAGCAGAAACAGACACAAACAGACAGCATGGAGGGAAGCCAGAGAGACATTCTGGACAGGAGATCAAGTGCGCCCTCTTGCACAGTGGGAGATGGACCACCATGCAAGGACGCCGCCAGGTATGTTACAAAAGCAAGCTCCCCAAAAAATACACATGCAGCCATAAAGGTAAACACCGGGAAAGAGAAGGTAGGTAAACTAAATGGGACAGAGGATAAGAAAATACTCAGCCAAAAAGCAAGCAGAAAACAGAAGGAAACCCTCCAACTTCTCCAGACGGCAGACTCCTACTCATCACACCAGGTTAACTGGTGAACTGAACACCAACATCAGCTGAAGGGGCATGAGACTATTTATAAGGTGGAGCAAGAGGCCACACCCACATCAGCTGAACAATCAACACATCAAGCTAGGCAAGGAAAACTGACATTAACCCCTGACAGCCCAAAGGGAAAAAACAGAAAAGAAGACAGGGCCGCCACGAATCATTTAACACTTCGTGACTAGTGATGAGCGAACGTGCTCGACACTACTCGGTACTCGCCCGAGCATCACGGTGCTCAACAAGCTCAGCGAGTATTTCCGGTGTGCTCTGGTCCCCGTCCTGCATATTTGGCGCTGTTTAGAGAGCCAATGAACATGCAGGGATTGCTTGCCACGCACTGTTATGCCAAAGCCATGTTGATTGTGGGCATTACAGTGACTGGCTGGCTGCATAGCGTCATCAGGTCTATATAAGACCTGGCGCCGCTATGCTTGTCACAGTCTACCCCGGAATCAGGCAGAGTAGGGAGAGGTGCTGCTGAGCTAGGGAGAGATTTGCTTGTTTATAGTTAGTATAGATATTCCACAACAGCATCTTGCAGCGGCATGCTATTCCATCTGGTTTGTGTTTAGTTGGACCATCATTTATTTTTCAACAGGACAATGACCCCAAACACACCTCCAGGCGGTGTAAGGGCTATTTGACCAAGAAGGAGAGTGATGGGGTGCTACGCCAGATGACCTGGCTTCCACAGTCACCAGACCTGAACCCAATCGAGATGGTTTGGGGTGAGCTGGACCGCAGAGTGAAGGCAAAAGGGCCAAGAAGTGCTAAGCATCTCTGGGAACTCCTTCAAGATTGTTGGAAGACCATTTCTGGTGACTACCTCTTGAAGCTCATCAAGAGAATGGCAAGAGTGTGCAAAGCAGTCATCAAAGCAAAAGATGGCTACTTTGAAGAACCTAGAATATAAGACATATTTTCAGTTGTTTCACACTTTTTTGGTAAGTATATAATTCCACATGTGTTAATCCATAGTTGATGCTTTCAGTGTGAATGTACAATTTTCATAGTTATGAAAATACAGAAAAATCTTTAAATAAGGTGTGTCCAAACTTTTGGTCTGTACTGTATATATATATATATATATATATATATATACACACTGCTCAAAAAAAAGGGAACACTCAAATAACACATCCTAGATCTGAATGAATGAAATATTCTCATTGAATAGTTTGTTCTGTACAAAGTTGAATGTGCTGACAACAAAATCACACAAAAATCATCAATGGAAATCAAATTTATCAACCAATGGAGGCCTGGATTTGGAGTCACCCCCAAAATTAAAGTGGAAAAACACACTACAGGCTGATCCAACTTTGATGTAATGTCCTTAAAACAAGTCAAAATGAGGCTCAGTATTGTGTGTGGCCTCCACGTGCCTGTATGACCTCCCTACAACACCTGGGCATGAAATGAGGTTGCGGATGGTCTCCTGTGGGATCTCCTCCTAGACCTGGAGTAAAGCATCCGCCAACTCCTGGAAAGTCTGTGGTGCAACGTGACGTTGGTGGATGGAGCGAGGCATGATGTCCCAGATGTGCTCAATCGGATTCAGGTCTGGGGAACGGACGGGCCAGTCGATAGCTTCAATGCCTTCATCTTGCAGGAACTGCTGACACACTCCAGCCACATGAGGTCTGGCATTGTCCTGCATTAGGAGGAACCCATGGCCAACCGCACCAGCATATGGTCTCACAAGGGGTCTGAGGATCTCATCTTGGTACCTAATGGCAGCCAGGCTACCTCTGGCGAGCACATGGAGGGCTGTGTGGCCTTCCAAAGAAATGCCACCCCACACCATTACTGACCCACTGCCAAACCGGTCATGCTGAAAGATGTTGCAGGCAGCAGATCGCTCTCCACGGCGTCTCCAGACTCTGTCACGTCTGTCACATGTGCTCAGTGTGAACCTGCTTTCATCTGTGAAGAGCACAGGGCGCCAATCCTGGTGTTCTGTGGCAAATGCCAAGCATCCTGCACGGTGTTGGGCTGTGAGCACAACCCCCATCTATGGACGTCGGGCCCTCATACCACCTTCATGGAGTCGATTTCTAACCGTTTGTGCAGCCACATACACATTTGTGGCCTGCTGGAGGTCATTTTGCAGGGCTCTGGCAGTGCTCCTCCTGTTCCTCCTTGCACAAAGGTGAAGGTAGCGGTCCTGTTGCTGGGTTGTTGCCCTTCTACGGCCCCCTCCACGTTTCCTGGTGTACTGGCCTGTCTCCTGGTAGCGCCTCCAGCCTCTGGACTCTACGCTGACAGACACAGCAAACCTTCTTGCCACAGCTCTCATTGATGGGCCATCCTGGATGAGCTGCACTACCTGAGCAATTTCTGTGGGTTGTAGAGTCCGTCTCATGCTACCACGAGTGTAAAAGCAGAACCAACGTTCAAAAGTGACCAAAACATCAGCCAGAAAGCATTGGTACTGAGATGTGGTCTGTGGTACCCACCTGCAGAACCACTCCTTTATTGAGGGTGTCTTGATAATTGTCAATAATTTCCATCTATTGTCTACCATTTGCACAACGGCATGTGAAATTGATTGTCAATCGGTGTTGCTTCCTAAGTGGACAGTTTGATTTCACAGAAGCTTGATTAACTTGGAGTTATATTCTGTTGTTTAAGTGTTCCCTTTATTTGTTTTGAGCAGTGTGTATATATATATATATATATATATATGTGTATATATATATATATATATATATATATATATATATATATATATCCATCTGAACTAACAGTCCTTCTGAGGACTAATCCAGCTGCATATATTCAGTGGTGATAGCAGGAGTTAGGCAAACAGACAGGGTTTGTGGCCGCCTGCAGTGCATATAGCACAAGGGGTTCCATTGCACGTTCTGTCTGCTGCTGCTGTTGTTATATATATTTGTAGACATAGTCTCATATATCAGGGCAAATTTTTTTTTAATCTTAATCTTGGTTATTTCCTTAAAAAGCAAGGCAGGCAGGGTATGTGGCAGACTGCAGAGCATACTGCACAAGAGGGTCTGTTGCACGTTCTGACTGATCCTGCTTTTACAGATATTTGTAGACACAGCCCCAGATATCAGGGGCCAGGGCTAATTTTTTTTATATCGTAATCCAAATTATTTGCTTGAAAAGCAATCCAGAGTACATAATTTTTCTGCTCCATTTGCTTGTTAGCACTGCAGAATACAGCCAGATCTTTTCCATATTACAGCGATAAAAATCCAAAAATTTGAACTGAAGGTGGAAAATATTGGCCTCCATTTCCATTTTGTTGCAGTGTTTTGGTGAAGCTATTCACACGAGGTTGCTGTGAAGAATAGTATTGGTAAACTACAGGCCCGCTATTTAAAACCGTGGTTCTCCGTCAGACATATCATATATAACTGCTTTCAAAAATCAGCCATTTCTAGCTTCCATTTACATTTTGCTGCAGTGTGTCAGTGAAGCTATTCACACGAGGTCGCTGTTAAGAATAGTATTAGAAAAAACAGCCATTTGTAGTGAACGTGGAATATATTTTCCTCCATTAATAGTTTGTAGCAGTTTGTCAGTGTACACCATTTTACAGCCCCATTTGCTTGTTCACAGAATACAGCCAGATTTTTTTAGTTTTATTCATATTACTGCATTGTGGAAGCAGAGGAACTTTTTTCAATGATCAAATACACGTGATACATATGACTGCTGTAATAATACAGAAATTTTGTGGAGCGAGCCAAATATTTCACTCCATTTAAAGTCAGACAGCTGTGTTTTGTTGAACCAATTGACACTTGGTCGCTGACAAATACTATTAGGAGACTGCCTGAAACCGTGGCCATCAGACATGATCCCATATGATTGCCCTAATAATCCAGCAATTTTTGTGAGCGTGTCAAATATTACACTCCATTTAAAGTATTGCAGTTGTAGGTTCAAACCTATTCACAGTTGGCCGCTGACAAAGAGCATACAGTTGTGCTCAAAAGTTTACATACCCCGGCAGAACTTTTCCTTTCTTGGCCTTGTTTCAGAGTGTAACGGGGCCGGGTGGTGGAACCTCTGTGCCTTGGAACAAGGAGGGACCCCGAGGGGCAGGTGTTATACTGGGGACACCCTTGTAATAGAGCAGGTGGCTCCCACGGGTCAGGTAGCTGAGACTGACCGGAGTAGCGGGTGGACCCAACAGGTAGGTAGCAGTCTCTGGGTGAGTAGGCGGGTGGTAACGGGAAGTGACGGCTGAGCGGGTAAGAGTCTCTTGGCTGGCAGGCAGGCAGTCACGGCAAGTGACGGCAGAGCGGGTAAGAGTCTCTTGGCTGGCGGGCAGGTGGTCACGGCAAGTGACGGCAGAGCGGGTAAGAGTCTCTTGGCTGGCAGGCAGATGGTCACGGCAAGTGACGGCGGAGCCTCCAGGTAGGCTAGCAGGCGGGTAGCAGGTGAGCGCTCCCAGGTGAGCGGGCTAGCAGGTACGGCAGGTAGCAGGCAGGTAACTGGCAGGTGCTTCCTGGTCCACAGGTGGACTTGCCCATAGACAGACTGGCGGATGCAGGAGACAGACTGTCGGGCTGAAGATAAGACAAGCAGGCAAACAGGACTGGTAGTCAGGCTGGCAGCGGGACCTGAGGGCTGAAGCAGAGGTGAGTATGCTTTGCAACAACTTTGCTCGGGCACCTCCATTTTGGAGGAGGTGCCTTATATATGGGAAGTCCTCCGGCTATTGGCTGGGGACTCCTTAGGACGGCGCGCGCGGTCCCTTTAAGAGAGGGGGAGCGAGCGCCCTAAGCACAGTGCCCAGGAAGGAGCGAGCGCCGGCAACAGCGAGGGAAGGAGCGCTGGAGGACGCCGAGCGCTGAACAGGAAGGTGAGAGAGATGGCGTCTCAGCCTAGCAGGAGGCAGAGATGCCGATGCAACAGTACCCCCCCTTTAGGCCCCCCCTTTTTTAGGCCAGAGAGAAATTTCTCAAGGAGAAGCGGAGCGTTGATGTTCTCCCTGGGTTCCCAAGTTCTTTCCTCAGGACCAAACCCCTTCCAATCCACCAGAAAAAAGGTTCTCCCTCTTACCCTCTTGGTGGCCAGGATACTCTCCACTTCAAAGACGTCCTCAGCAGAAACCGGAGTAGGAGGAGTACCTGGATTGTCGGAAAAAGAGTTAAGGACAACGGGTTTGAGGAGGGATACGTGGAAGGAGTTGGGAATGCGTAGGGTGGCCGGGAGTTTTAATTTGTAGGCCACTGGGTTAATTTGCCTGAGGACTTCGAAGGGACTGATGAATCGAGGGCCCAACTTGTAGGAGGGTACTTTGAGCCGCACATGTTTGGAAGAGAGCCAAACCTTGTCTACCGGACGGAATTGAGGCAGATCCAGACGTCTTTTATCAGCATATCTCTTCATCCGCTCGGAGGACAGAAGAAGAGCGGACCTGGTACTCTCCCAAATAGTAGAAAATTCGCTGACAAGAGCCTCCGCGGCAGGGTTGTCCACAGAAGCGGAGACAGGAACTGGAATCCGGGGATGTTGGCCACCAACTATAAAGAACGGGGATTTGGAAGAGGATTCGCTCTCATGGTTATTATAAGAGAATTCGGCCCATGGTAGGAGATCCACCCAATCCGAATGGTGGGCATTAACGAAGTGCCGGAGGTAGCTGGTCAGGATCTGATTGATCCACTCCACTTGACCATTGGACTGTGGGTGGTAAGCGGCGGAGAAATCCAGGGTGATGTCTAGCAACTAACATGTGGCTCTCCAGAAGCGTGAGGTGAACTGAACCCCACGATCCGACACGATGTGGAGGGGTAGGCCATGGAGACGGAAGATGTGGCGGATAAAGTCTTTAGCCAGCTCGGGTGCAGATGGGAGACCAGGCAGGGGAATGAAGTGGGCCATTTTAGAAAAGCGGTCAGCGACCACCCAAATGACTGTACAACCGGCAGAAGCAGGAAGATCGGTGATAAAGTCCATAGGAATGTGCTGCCATGGAGCAGCAGGTACGGGAAGGGGCAGGAGATGTCCAGCTGGTAGATGTCTGGGAACTTTGTTACGGGCACAGGATGAACAGGCCGCGACGAAGTCTACAACATCCTTATGCAGGGTAGGCCACCAGTAATGCCGGGTAATGAGCTGGAAGGTCTTCTTTTGGCCAGCATGGCCAGCTAGTTTAGAAGATTGTCCCCAGCGAAGAACCCTCTCCCGATCTGGTACTGCTACAAATCTCTTTCCGGGTGGAAGACGAGTCAGATCCAAGGGGGCCACATTCATCACCTTGGAGGAGTCAATGATGTACGTAGGCTCCTTATCTTGATCGGAGGACAGGAAGGACCAGGACAAGGCATCAGCGGGCAAAAAACAACGACCACCGGGCCTGGCGAGGATTAAGTCTCTGGGCATTTTGGAGATATGCCAGGTTTTTGTGATCCGTGTAGATGATCACCGGGTAAAGAGCCCCTTCAAGCAGATAGCGCCACTCCCCCAGTGCCAATTTCACGGCTAGCAATTCACGGTCTCCTATGGAGTAGTTGCTCTCAGACGAGGAGAAGATTTTGGAGAAGAAGCCGCAGGTTACCATTTTCCCGGTAGAAGATTTTTGGGTGAGTACCGCTCCAGCTCCGGAGGAGGAGGCATCAACCTCCAGGTAGAATTGTTAATTGCAGTCTGGACGGTGCAGGACGGGGGCAGAGGCGAAGGCTCTCTTTAAGGAAAGGAAGGCCTCCTCGGCTTCAGGCAACCATACCTTGGGATTTGCCCCCTTACGGGTAAGCGCTGATATGTGAGCAGTCCGGGACGAGAATTGTGGGATGAAAAGACGATAGTAATTGGCGAAGCCCAGGAATCGCTGTATCGCCTTCAATCCCTCTGGACGGGGCCATTTTAGAACGGAAGAGAGCTTCTCGGGATCCATTTGCAGACCTGTCTGGGAGATAACATAGCCCAAGAATGGAAGGGAGGTCTGGTCGAAGAGGCACTTCTCGTATTTGGCATAGAGGTGGTTCTGCCGAAGCCTAAGCAGGATGTGTGGGGAGATCCGGAGAGAAGACCAAGATATCGTCCAGGTATACCACTACGCAGGAGTACAGGAGGTCACGGAAGATGTCGTTGACCAGCTCTTGAAAGACAGCGGGGGCGTTACAGAGACCAAAGGGCATCACAAGGTACTCATAGTGACCGTCCCGGGTATTGAATGCTGTCTTCCACTCGTCTCCTTGACGGATACGGACCAGGTTATATGCTCCTCGTAGATCCAGCTTGGAGAAGATCCTAGCGCCCTTGAGACGGTCAAACAATTCGGAGATGAGCGGCAGGGGGTATTTGTTTTTTACAGTGATTGGATTGTGTCCTCTGTAGTCAATACAGGGATGTAGCGAGCCGTCTTTCTGTTTGACAAAGAAGAATCCGGCTCCAGCCGGGGAGGTAGATTTTCGGTTAAATCCCCTAGCCAGATTTTCTTCAATGTATTCAGACATGGCCCGGGTTTCGGCCTCAGACAACGGGTAGATACGCCCACGGGGAGGAGTGGCGGCAGGTACCAGGTCGATCGGGCAGTCATATGGCCTATGGGGTGGCAACGTCTCTGCTTCCTTTTTACCGAAGACGTCCGCATAGGGCCAGTATGGAGCCGGGAGACCGGGTAGATTTGCTGGCGTAGGCGGAGGGCGAGCTGGGCGGACCGGAACCAGACAGGTCTTATGGCAGTCTGGACCCCACCGGAGTACTTCACCGGATCGCCAGTTCAATACGGGTTCATGTGTCTGGAGCCAAGGTAGACCTAGCAACAGGGAGTGAGAGAGTCCGGATAGCACATGGAAGGAGATCTTCTCAGAGTGCAGCATTCCCACCTGCAGAGTTAAGGATTCAGTGACGAGCAGGATGGGCACTGGAAGGAGTCTACCATCCACGGAGGCAACTGACAAAGGTTCAGTGAGAGGCTTGGTGGGAATACGGTATCTCTCTACCAAGGACTGGGAGATGAGGTTCCCAGCAGCTCCAGAGTCCAGGTGGGCGATTTCAAAGTGCCGATCCTCTCCCCAGGAGAAAGAGACAGACAAAGTCAGGGAGGGAGAGGACTTACTTTTGTCTAGGACGACCTCTCCGAGTGATCCTAGACACAACGGATCAGGTGCTCCTTGCTGCCACAATAGAAACAGCTCCCCTCGGCCCGGCGTGACTCCTGGCGGGATTTGACTAACTTGGTCTGGTCGACCTGCATGGGCTCGGGTGAGTGCGCCCCGGGAGTGACTGAAGAAGAGACAGGTCTCTGGAAGTTAGGAGCAAGGCGGGGAAACCTTCTCTTAAGGGTGGTTTCCTTGGTACGTTCCTGGAACCGGATGACAATCCGGGTAGCAAGTAACACCAGGTCGTCCAGGGTGGTAGGGATGTCCCAACCGGCAAGTTCATCTTTAATCCGACCGGAAAGACTCTCCCAGAAGATGGACAGCAGGGCCTCGTTATCCCAGGCAAGCTCAGAAGCGAGGGTACGGAACCGTATGGCATATTGGCCAACGATGAGACTCCCTTGGCGGAGACGTAGCAGAGAGGAGGCTGACGAGGTCTTTCGTCCCGGTTCATCGAAGTCTTTCCGGAAAGCAGTGAGGAAAGCTGACAAGTTGAATACCAGGGGATCCCCTCTCTCCCACAGGGGATTTAGCCAAGCCAGTGCTTCCCCAGTGAGATGGGACATGATGAAGGCCACTTTGGCCCGGTCGGTGGTAAAGTGATGTGCCAAGAGTTCAAAGTGCAGGGTGCACTGGTTAATGAAGCCTCGAGCCAAGGTGGGGTCTCCACCAAAACGAGGCAGTGCAGAGAGCCGGGGACCCGGACCAGGTACCATGGCATTGATGGGCAGTGGCGCTGCCGGGGCGTGAGTCGTACGACTGGAGGCAGGTCCAGGTGGAGCAGTCAGTGTGTCCAGGCGGGAGTTGACATTACGAAGGTGGTTCAGGATGGATTCCTGTTGGGATCTCTGATGGGAGACTTCGTGGAATAGGTCAGAGAGCGAGGGAGCTTGGGTGCCACCGGGTTCCATGGCCCGAGCAAACTGTAACGGGGCCGGGTGGTGGAACCTCTGTGCCTTGGAACAAGGAGGGAACCCGAGGGGCAGGTGTTATACTGGGGACGCCCTTGTAATAGAGCAGGTGGCTCCCACGGGTCAGGTAGCTGGGACTGACTGGAGTAGCGGGTGGACCCAACAGGTAGGTAGCAGTCTCTGGGTGAGTAGGCGGGTGGTCACGGGAAGTGACGGCTGAGCGGGTAAGAGTCTCTTGGCTGGCAGGCAGGCGGTCACGGCAAGTGACGGCTGAGCGGGTAAGAGTCTCTTGGCTGGCAGGCAGGCGGTCACGGCAAGTGACGGCAGAGCGGGTAAGAGTCTCTTGACTGGTGGGCAGGCGGTCATGGCAAGTGACGGCTGAGCGGGTAAAAGTCTCTTGTATATAAGGCAAAATAAATATACAAGCAAACAGGTCACAGGTGAGGATGTTACCTTTAGTAGCCATTCAAACCCATTTGTGTCAAATTCTGTGCATGTTATCAGGCCAAAAAAAACAGGGTAAGTGAACTTTTGATCAGGGTCATTTGGATGTTTTTGGTTGTCATTAAGATTTAAAAAGAGAAAGCACAGTAGTTTGACAATAGATGGCTTCACTCAACCAATAACCATGAGTGGAGAAAAAGTTTTTTTGTTATCATTCATATTCTCTGAAACAAGGCCAAGAAAGGAAAAATTCTGCCGAGGTATGTAAACTTTTGCGCACAACTGTATCTGTGAACAATGCGCTCATGAGGCCCGTAGCAGCTGCAAAGTTTGCACTATCATGAACTCTCCTGATGGAGAAGCCACGGCCCACCGGAGGAGTCTCCAGTTCTCTGGTGGGCCCGTCCAACCCTGCCGAGAAGCAGCCCTGGCTAAGAAAAGTCTGTGGGAAGGTTCCCGGACACTCTATGGTTGCTTTTTTTTTTTCTGTGGACTGGCTCCAGCAATCTATAAGATTGCAATCTATAAGATCCCTTCACTGGCTCCCCATTGCCCAGAGGCTCCAGTTCAAAACTCTAACCTTGGCATGCAAAGCTATCTACAGCCCATCTCCTCCATACATCTGTGACCTAGTCTCCCGGTACTTACCTGCATGCACCCTCCGATCCTCACAAGATCTCCTTCTCTACTCATCTCTTATCTCCTCTTCCCACAATCGTATACAAGATTTCTCCCGTGTATCCCCCCTTCTCTGGAACTCTCTACCCCACCATTTCTGACTCTCGCCTACTATTGAAACCTTCAAAAAGCACCTGAAGACCCATGTCTTCCGAAATGTGTACAACCTGCAGTAACCCTCGCTCCACCATACCGCTGCACGGCCAGCTCTATCCTCACCTACTGTATCCTCACCCATCCCTTGTACACTGTGTGCAGAATTATTAAGCAAATGAGTATTTTGATCACATGATACTTTTTATACATGTTATCCTACTCCAAGCTGCATAGGCTTGAGAGCCAACTACCAATTATGTAAATCTGGTGATGTGCATCTCTGTAATGAGGAGGGGTGTTGACTAATGACATCAACACTCTATATAAGGTGTGCTTAATTATTAGGCAACTTCCTTTCCTTTGGCAAAATGGGTCAGAATAGAGATTTGACGGGCTCTGAAAAGTCCAAAATTGTGAGATGTCTTGCAGAGGGATGCAGCAGTCTTGAAATTTCCAAACTTTTGAAGCGTGATCACCGAACAATCAAGCGTTTCATGGCAAATAGCCAAAAGGGTCGCAAGAAGCGTGTTGACCAAAAAAGGCACAAAATAACTGCCCATGAATTGAGGAAAATCAAGCGTGAAGCTGCCAAGATGCCATTCGCCACCAGTTTTGCCATATTTCAGAGCTGCAACGTTACTTGAGTATCAAAAAGCACAAGGTGTGCAATACTCAGGGACATGGCCAAGGTAAGGAAGGCTTTGAACAAGAAACATAAGATAAAATGTCAAGACTGGGCCAAGAAATATGTTAAGACTGATTTTTCAAAGGTTTTATGGACTGATGAAATGAGAGTGACTCTTGATGGGCCAGATGGATGGGCCAGAGGCTGGATCAGTAAAGGGCAGAGAGCTCCACTCCGACTCACACGCCAGCAAGGTGGAGGTGGGGTACTGGTATGGGCTGGTATCATCAAAGATGAACTTGTGGGACCTTTTCGGGTTGAGGTTGGAGTGAAGCTCAACTCCCAGACCTACTGCCAGTTTCTGGAAGATAACTTCTTCAAGCAGTGGTACAGGAAGAAGTCGGTATCATTCAAGAAAAACATGCTTTTCATGCAGGACAATGCTTCATCACATGCATCCAACTACTCCTCAGTGTGGCTGGTCAGTAAAGGTCTAAAAGAAAAAAAAATAATGACATGGCCCCCTTGTTCACCTGATCTGAACCCCATAGAGAACCTGTGGTCCATCATAAAATGTGAGATCTAGAGGGAGGGAAAACAGTACACCTCTCGGAACAGTGTCTGGGAGGCTGTGGTGGCTGCTGCACGCAATGTTGATCGAAAACAGATCAAGCAACTGACAGAATCTATGGATGGAAGGCTGTTGAGTGTCATCATAAAGAAAGGTGGCTATATTGATCACTAATTTTTTTGTTTTTTGTTTTTGCATGTCAGAAATGTTTATTTCTAAATTTGTGCACAGATATTGGTTTACCTGGTGAAAATAAACAAGTGAGATGGGATTATATTTGTTTTTTATTAAGTTGCCTAATAATTCTGCACAGTAATAGTTTCCTGCACAAACAGATATCCTCCTAAGATAGCCAAATCTAAAAAAAACCCCACTCCAACTTCCAAAAATATTAAGCTTGGTTATTTATGAGTCTTTGGGTTGATTGAGAACAGAGTTGTTGATCAATAATAAAAATAATCATCTAAAATACAACTTGCCTAATAATTCTGCACACAGTGTAGACTGTGAGCCCTCACGGGCAGGGTCCTTTCCTCTCCTGTACCAGTTTCTGTCACATTTTTGTTCAAGATTATTGTAATTGTTTTTGCGATGTATACCCCTTTTTCACATGTAAAGCGCCATGCAATAAATGGAAATAATAAAGTAATAATAATAATGTGGTCCACACTCACATCTACTGAGACTGGACCATGTGGAACACAGGGTGGTGGTGGTGGCAAACTGACTAGAAGCTTTATCTGCTCTCCAACCAAAAACATTTTCACACTGCTCTGGCTTCAATAGTGGTGTTCCGCGGCCCCCTAGAAATTGGGATAGGAAGGTAGTTCGACATGATGTGGGTAGGTACAGTTTCATCTTGCCCACGGCCTCTGCGTGCACTATCACCATCACCATTACGTCCACTTCGCAGTCCCTTGCCACACACCTTGCACATTTTAAAGGGAGTTTAATATTTGTCACGTTGCCAAAAATGTCTGTATTATTACCACAGTAATATAGGATCCCGTCTGATGAGATGACCACAGTTTTAGGCAGTGACCTGGGAGTCAGAGATGGGAGTTCCCCATGCTGTTCCCATGTCTTTTCAGCACTGTATGAATGTGTCTGATCATGTCTCACACACACCACATGGCCAGATAAGGTAGAACTAGTAAAGTGTTAAAATTACATTACCCGGTGAATGCAATTTTCACTGTTGAAAGCAATGCAAAAGTGTAAAAACACATCAAAAACGCTACATGTGAGCATAGCCCAAGGTGTGGAGGAGCATTTTTGTTTTTATATATTTATTTTGCCTTATATACAAGACATTACCCTGGAAAGGATGTTCTTTAACATTTTTCTCAGGAAAATCCATTTTGGTTTCTTTTTTGTATGTTTTATTGTGAGTCCGTAAAAGTGGCGTAATACTCTGACAACATTGAGCACTGTTCCCATCTATTTGGGCAATTTTTAGGCCCTCTGCAGACCGCCGGGGTGAGCCGCCGGAAAAATGCTCGCGTTTCTCATAGACTTACAGTACAGAAGAAAAGTTTGGACACACCTTCTCATTTAAAGATTTTTCTGTATTTTCATGACTATGAAAATTGTACATTCACACTGAAGGCATCAAAACTATGAACTAACACATGTAGAATTATATGCTTAACAAAAAAGTGTGAAATAACTGAAAATATGCCTTATATTCTAGGTTCTTCAAAGTAGCCACCTTTTGCTTTGATGACTGCTTTGCACACTCTTGGCATTCTCTTGATGAGCTTCAAGTGGTAGTCACCGGAAATGGTTTTCACTTCACAGGTGTGCCCTGTCAGGTTTAATAAGTGGGATTTCTTGCCTTATAAATGGGGTTGGGACCATCAGTTGTGTTGTGCAGAAGTCAGGTGGATACACAGCTGATAGTCCTACTGAATAGACTGTTAGAATTTGTATTATGGCAAGAAAAAAGCAGCTAAGTAAAGAAAAACGAGTGGCCATCATTACTTTAAGAAATGAAGGTCAGTCAGTGCGAAAAATTGGGCAAACGTTGAGCGTGTCCCCAAGTGCAGTTGCAAAAACCATCAAGCGCTACAAAGAAACTGGCTCACATGAGGACCGCCCCAGGAAAGGAAGACCAAGAGTCACCTCTGCTTCTGAGGATAAGTTTATCCGAGTCACCAGCCTCAGAAATCGCAGGTTAACAGCAGCTCAGATTAGAGACCAGGTCAATGCCACACAGAGTTCTAGCAGCAGGCCTTCATGGTAAAATAGGTGCTAGGAAACCACTGCTAAGGACAGGCAACAAGAAGAAGAGACTTGTTTGGGTTAAAGAACACAAGGAATGGACATTAGACCAGTGGAAATCTGTGCTTTGGTCTGATGAGTCCAAATTTGAGATCTTTGGTTCCAACCACCGTGTCTTTGTGCGACGCAGAAAAGGTGAACGGATGGACTCTACATGCCTGGTTCCCACGTGAAGCATGGAGGAGGAGGTGTGATGGTGTGGGGGTGCTTTGCTGATGACACTGTTGGGGATTTAATCAAAATTGAAGACATACTGAACCAGCATGGCTACTACAGCATCTTGCAGCGGCATGCTATTCCATGCAGTTTGCGTTTAGCTGGACCATCATTTATTTTTCAACAGGACAATGACCCCAAACACACCTCCAGGCTGTGTAAGGGCTATCTGACCAAGTAGGAGAGTGATGGGGTGCTACGCCAGGTGACATGGCCTCCACAGTCACCAGACCTGAACCCAATCGAGATGGTTTGGGTGAGCTGGACCGCAGAGTGAAGGCAAAAGGGCCAACAAGTGCTAAGCATCTCTGGGAACTGCTTCAAGATTGTTGGAAGACCATTTCTGGTGACTACCTCTTGAAGCTCATCAAGAGAATGCCAAGAGTGTGCAAAGCAGTCATCAAAGCAAAAGGTGGCTACTTTGAAGAACCTAGAATATAAGACATATTTTCAGTTGTTTCACACTTTTTTGTTAAGTATATAATTCCACATGTGTTAATTCATAGTTTTGATGCCTTCAGTGTGAATGTACAATTTTCATAGTTATGAAAATGCAGAAAAATCTTTAAATGAGAAGGTGTGTCCAAACTTTTGGTCTGTACTGTAAATTGGGCTCATTACTCGGACCGAGCACTCGAGTATTCCAATTTGCTCCACCCGAGCATCGAGCATCCGAGCATTTTAGTGCTCGCTCATCACTATTCGTGACAGTTTTCCTTTGTGTATTAGGGAATGTATTAAAACATTCACAGAATGAGTACAGGTAAAATTCTCAGTATAGAAAAATTAAATGTGCATTGCGGAAAAGAAAAGGATTACCAGGACAGCGTCTCTCGAATTGTGTTCCAAACCTGTCTGCAGCAACGCTCAACTGATGCCAGAAAATGGAATTAACCCTTCCTCTTCTTTGTATAGTAGTTAGCATTCTCTGAAGTATTGTCTGTTGCAAGACTCAACAGGGTGGTGCAGGTATAATGTCCCCTGAAGCTCATCAGCCTAATCAATCTGTAATTACTATGCAAATGCATCAGGGGAACCTTTGACACCTTCTCCTTTCGGGATATTTAATTAAGGACATTACTAATGACACGCAAGGGCAAATAGAGAAACCTTACAAAGTTGTTATTTGGTAGGCCTGCGAGCCATCTTTCCAACTGCAGTTCAGGTATACAGATTACTTGGTTTGTTCATTTCACTGTGAACTGCCTTAAAGAGGTTGTCCACTACTTTATCATTGATAACCTTATAATAGGTCATCAATTTATGATCGGTTGGGATCCAACACCCAGCTAATCAGCTGTTCTCGGTGTCGGCACCCATAAATGCTCAATTGTGGAGCTGCTTTGTCTTCTGATAGTGGCCACGGCTGGGTACTGAACATCTGCCTCCTACTGAAATCACTGGGAACAGCTGATTGGTGGGGGTGCCAGGTGTTGGACCCCGACCAATCAGACATTGATGACCTATCCTGAGGATAGGTCATCAATGATAAAGTAGTGGACAACCTCTTTAATTCTTATTATTCAGATGGAAATATGGTTTTCTTAAACTTCAAGGCTTATGAATATCTATATTATAACTACCTGTATGTCTAACCTCAAAGATTTATAAAGTCATAATGGGGCACCCAGAGATCCCTTTAGGGCTCTACTGTATGTGAGTATTAGTTTCTAAAATGTGAAAATAATGTACATGGCTTTATATCAACTGTCTTCAATGGAAAACCTTTTAGAGATGAGTAATTTTTTTAAATTCAAATTTACCAGCTTTGTCGAATATATATGTATGACACTCTGAGGTCTTATGTAAGTGGGAATTGTATGTAGAAACCTGGAAGTTCTTAAAAGGGCCTTCCACAGTCAGATGTTGTACAAACCATTTTCCTTAGCAGGTCTCAGAGGAACTTTGGCCTTCACCGTTGAACCGCTATACAGGGTTGTGGACTTACAACAGGATCCAAAAGATGGTGTCCATTGAGTATCTGCCAGCTGATGGAGGACGCTGGGAGAGGATAGCTGACTAGCCTGGTCAAAATTGGAGATGGCAGATAGATGGCAATTACACCTATTGAGCTGCTGTACAGAACACACCCATTCTGACTGACTGGTCACCAGTGGTCCCAGCCACATGAACATCTCTGGCTAGACAATGCCTGGTTCACCTATTGACCATAATGTCTCCTCCATCACAAGGTGCCAACAGAAGAATGAATACAGAGGAGCATGGTGATAGAAGCAGATGTTGCTAGAGCAGGTTCAGGAAGGGATGGGACATCTCCTAGGAATGCATCCAACCCATTTTAAGCTCTTTAATGCAAACACTACCTTAGTAATGTTAAAGTGACTTCAATATATATTGATATGGGTACCTGGTTGGTAACCGGTTAGTAACTAACATCATGGTTAATGACACACTGTACTGACAAACTTTTTATGCATTTTAAAATAAAAGAAGACTTTCAAAAATTATTCCTTTTTTGGATGTAGATGCTGGCTGTACCAGATTTTATACTCATGCAGTGTTTATGGATGAAGCCATGGCACCTTGACAAGCAGTGGTCCAAAAATGACCTTTTTTGATGATTAGCAACAAATTTAGCTTATGAAAACTGAAGCAGCAATAGCTTGGCTTCTTACAGCCGTCAAAAAATTATTAATTATCTCTTTGTGGAATAGCATCAAGTTTGGTATTTATTTGTAAAGTGAACAAGCAATGGAGAAGCACCAGGGCCCGGTCAGTGTAAGGGGGAAGACCGGGGTGTAAGTACTTTCAAGGGATCCAGAACTGCCGGGGCCGTGCCTCTGGTTGCAGGGGGAAGACAGACTGCGAGCACAGGAGTCAGGTGACCGGGAAGCTGGGGGCGTGTCCAGAGCCAGAGCTCAGGGGTCAGGTGACCGGGGAGCTGGAAGCGTGTCTAGGAAGAGGGAGAAAAAGGAATTTTGCGCGGGAAAGCAGGCAGTGGACAGTGCGAGTCAAGCCTGACTAGAGAGAGAAGAGACGCAGGGTCCGTGGAGCCGAGCAAGTGAGGTGCAGTGTTATGGACTAGGGGCTTAGCGGGTCAAACCGGAGACCGCCCGCTGCCACCAGAAGACAGAGCATTGTTTAGGTGGGGAAGCAAGAAGAAAACAACACCGGCATCAGACAGCATCTGCCATGTTGGGAACAAGAGTCAGCTAAGTGTAAAACTGCCGATTACAACTGTGTCGACTCTGCTACATCTAGCCAAACTGTGAATTGTCACTTATAATCTGTTACCTGCTACTCCCCTTGTTGTCCCCATATTTCCCCTGTTACTCCCTGCGTGGAGATTGACCCTGTTACAGTGAATCCCCCTTGTTTATTAACCCTGTACTGGCTGCTCTGTGTTTCTGTGTCACTGCATCTAAAGTACGTGTGTTACATTTGGCGTAGTCGGCAGGATACAGTCTTTAGACACAGACGCTGCAGATCAGTCCCTCCTGGGAGCCCCTGGATCTAGCTTGCCGCTGGGGGCCATGCTCAGCAATCTCCCAAAGTTCACCGGGGACAACATGATGCTGTGCGACTGGGTTGAGAGAGTTATGAGCATGTTACGTATGCATCCGATGACCCCAGCTATGCAAGCCGAAATAGCCCTACTGGCCCTAGACGGCGAGGCCCGGCACTCCGTGATGTACCGCCCTCCTCATGACCGGGATACTGTAGAAAAAGTGGTGCGGATATTGGAGGAGATGCATGGAGATCCCACCAATGTAGGAGAACTGAGGATATGGCTGTTTCAGCAAGTGCAGCAGGAGGGGGAGACTGTGACACAGTATGTTAATGCATTACAGAGGGTGCATGCCTAGATCACTAGAAAAAACGACATAGGGAATTTGGGAATGGGCCCCCCTGACGTGATCTTAAGGGACCAATTTGTGGCAGACCTCAGGGATGTGCAGCTGAAGCAGGCCTTGCGGGAGCGCCTGCACGCTAACCCATGTATGACTTTTCTAGAAGTGGGGACGGAGGCACGTGTGAGAGAGCAGGAGATGGTGTGACCGCACTGGCAGGGATGGTCCGGAGTAATGAGGTGCCCACCCTGCCTGCAGTTGTACCGGAATGGGCTCGAGGGATGCGAAAGGAGATACAGGAAATGCGGGGTGAATGGTCCAGTCTCAAGAAGACCCCTGCACCGACACCAGAGATACCCGGATCGATTGCCCCAGTTGGTAAAGAATTGAATTCAGGCCCCACCCTGCAGAAGAGTTCCGTAGAGAAGTGAGGCAGCCTACACAGACAGAGACACGACCTGCTGGAAGTGTGGAGGCGCAGGACATTACGCCAGGGGCTGTGCAAGCCGAGGGCGGCCCCTGTCGCGGCAGTCGTTAAACTAACGGGCTCCGTGTTTGGGGGACACAGCCCGGAGCCTAAGGAAGGGGAAAAAAAAAGAGGAAGTCCCAAAGACCTAGTTTCCACCAGCCCGACTGTCTGGGCCGAAATAAGTGGTCGGGCTGTTCACTGCCTGATTGACACGGGATCCCAGGTGACTACGATGACAGAAGCCTACTTTCAACAGCAATTTCCAGAGATAGCGCGGCCTGAATGGGGACCAGTAATTAGACTCACGGCAGCTAATCAATTACCCATCTCGGTCGCAGGGGTGGTATGAAGATCCGAGTGTATGGAAAAGATGTGGGAAAGAAAAGGGTCATCTTGGGGATCGCAGGGAAACCCGAAAGTGGACCCCCGGTGTCCCTCGGAATGAATCTGCTAAAAGAGACCGGGCAAATCCTGATTAGTGAGCCAAAGGAGATTCCTCTAGACCAGTGGGACCCACGAACCCCCCCAAAGGAGGGTTTTTCAACAATTAATCCGAGCCACCCAGGCTCAGGAGATGTTGAGTGAAGGGAAGGTCCTGGGGAAAATAATAGTACCAGCAGCTACGGCGCTCACCTTACCGCCAGGACAAACTGTACTCACGTTACCCCCACAGGCCTGCACACCTCTTGAGGGGGTCGAAGTTCAGATAGAACCAACATCGATGGACAAAGTACCCCCCGGACTCCTGGTGGCTCAGACACTGGCCACCGTCCAGGGTGGCAATGTTATAGTGCGGTGCGTTAATCTGGGCGAAGGTGATCTCACACTCCCTCCAAGGGCGGAAATAGCCCAGATTCTGGGAATGCCAGAGAAGTTGGTGCAACCTGATGTGGTACAGCTGTCCGCTGTACGAGGAGACCCCTGAACTCTGGCGGTCACCGTGCCACCGGAATCCCACCGTGCTAGTGCGAAGGGGGGACGAAGAATCCTAGAACAAATGCGGGCTGAATTGACGGGACTTTCACCTCGACAGATGCAGCAGGTTGAGGAGGTACTGGAGCGGTACCAGGAAGTCTTTGCTCGCCATGAGGATGATTTTGGTTGCACCGAAGCCATTACCCACGAGATTCCCATGGGGAGCGCTGCCCCAGTGCGGGAAAGATACCGGCAGATACCTCCCCCGATGTATAAAGAGGTCAAGGAAATGCTAGCCCATATGTTACAGAATGGTGTAATACGGGAGAGTCAGAGTCCGTGGGCAGCGCCGATTGTCCTGGTCAGGAAGAAAGATGGAACCCTGCGGTTCTGTGTGGACTATAGACGACTGAATGCCTGTGTATCAGAGCTTTATGATTATATCGACAAACAAGGGGGGATGGACATGCCACGACGGCCTCAATTGGTAACAAGGGCACTAATTGAGTGAAGACCAATGTCCCTCAGGCTCAAAGTATGACCCTGGGAAAGCACCTCTATTGTTGATAATAACATAATTTGCCCACCTGCTCCCGCCATGGTTCACACTCCATTCGGGGAGACCCAGGGTCCTCCGAACTCTACCCTATTCACCCTCTCCCGAACTGGGGAAATAGAACATGGACACGAGTACCAGGAGGTGGCGTCTGTTTTACTGAATGGTCCTTCGGAATTTTCCACTATACTGAGAATAGGCATGGGGAGTATACCGCAACAGCAAGTTGGGATCATTGTAAATGCAGCAAATGCAAAACTACTGCACGGTTAGGGGCTAGCTGCAGAAATATGTCGTCTTGGGGGACCTACAATACAAACTGCATCCAACGATTACATCCGTGACCACGGTCCGTTAAGAGAAGGAGAGGTGATGGCTACAAGAGCAGGACAGCTATCATGTCAGTATGTTATACATGCGGTGGGACCAAAATATGATCCCCTGGATGTACCCAGGTCACAACACCTGCTTACAGAAACAATTCAGAACACCATAGCATACGCATCACAGCTTCATGCGGTCCCAACCCTAGCCCTGCCATTTATTTCCACCGGTATCTTTGGATATCCAAAACAGGATGCGGCCAAAATAATAGTCAGGACTATAAACCAATACATCGCCACGCATCCAACTAGATTAAGAGAGATAAGACTCTTGGCCATCGACAGGGATCTCGTCGATTATGCCGCTCAACTAATCAAACCCACGATCAGACCCGATATCTGGTCTCCCCCAGTGTTCCCCTACCTCCAATATCTCCCAACAATCAGTACTCATGCTGATTTCCCCCCTGATTTCCCTCCACCTCCACCCCCTCTCACAAAGTTGGAGGAAATGGAGGAAGCGGACCAGAATACCAGCCCACCCAAATATACCCCGTTAACCCCAGCACAGACGGATACTCTGTGTAACCGTCTCCCGGAACCCGAACATTCCCCTTTGGCTTTTTACAGGGGCATGGCTGCAAATAGAGAGATATATTCAACAACAAGGCAAGATCTTTTACACCTACTCCATGTAAAAGCCGGTGAAGGATATTATCCGATGATAGAGACTGCTATCCCATATAACAGAGAATTAGACTCCAATACGTATGAGAGTGGGGTTGACTTCTGTAACGCCCTTAACCCTCCGTCACATACAATTGGCCTGACAGGCACATCTCTTTTACTTTCATTTCTCCTTCCTCACCATATTGTAAGGAAATCCCCTCCCTCCAGGTAGTCTCCTGTCTCTAGCAGCTCTGTGAAACCTCATACCACAGTTGGATTGCAGAGCTTCAGGAGGACAGATATAACTGCGCTAATCTCTCAGGCTCATTGTATGTGAACACGTCACACTCAATAAGGTTGGTATTTTATGTTTTTATTCATCACAATTGTTTATTTAGCTTGTTTTATGAATGTATAGCACAAAGTGTGAGGATGTTTCATAGAAATAAGGCAGATTAAAAAAGAAAGTGTGCTGCTCAGGCATATACAGTAGTTCCCTAACACATATTCCTTCTCTTGCTTCAGATTATCTGCTGAAATGGAGAGGAAAATGTACAATTTATCAAAAAACTTTGATGTTGAGGAAGTAACAAACATGCTGTTAGATGATGCAGACCCCACACTGAATGAGGATTTAGGAGAGGAAAGTGAGATTGATTCTCATGATGAGGTGGAAGTATGTGAAGTGGATTCTGAAACAGAGCAAGATGGTGACAGTGATGAGGATGAAGATGTAGAATCTTATTATATGGGAAAAGATAAAAAAAAACCAATGGAACACGAAGCCACTCCAGAAAAAACGTAGGGAACCTCAAAACATTATTACTCACCTTCCTGCAGTTATAGGAACTGCAAGTAATGCAAAAACTGCAGTTGAATGCTGGAATAGTTTATTCACAGATGACATTCTGGACTCTATTGTCACATATACCAACCAAAATATAGACATTATAAAGGACAAGTTCATCTGCAACAGAACCATCAAGGCCACAGATGAAATAGAACTGCGTGCTTTTTTGGATTATTATACCTTGCAGGAGCTTATAGGGCAAATAGACAAAGTTTGGAGGAACTTTGGAGTAAAGATGGGGATGGAGTTGAAAAATTTGGCCTTGTTATGTCCATAAACAGATTCAAGCTTCTAATTCGTTGCCTTCGGTTTGACGACAGAACTACCCGAACCGAACATAAAACACATGACCGACTTGCTCCAATTCGTGATATATTCCAAAAATTTGTTGAAAACTGTAAAAAAAACTATTGCCCTGGGGAGAATCTCACTATTGACAAAATGCTCCCTAGTTTTCGTGGTAAATGTGCCTTTCGTCAATATATTCCATCAAAGCCTAACAAATATGGAATAAAAATGTATGCCCTTGTTGATGCCAGTAAGACCTACACTTACAACCTGGAAGTTTATGCAGGAAAACAACCAGAAGGTCCTTACTGTGTCAGCAACAAACCCAGTGATGTTGTAAAAAGACTGGCTGAGCCCTTATTTGGATCGGGTCGCAATATAAGAGCTGACAATTGGTTTTCAAATTGTGATCTGATTGATTATCTGAAAATGCAGAAGCTTTCATATCTCGGAACCGTAAGAAAAAATAAAAAAGAATTGCCTACACAGTTTGTAAGTGTGAAAGGGAGACAACAGTACAGCAGTATGTTTGCATTCCATAATGGAAAGGTTTTGGTTTCCTATGTACCACAAGCAAAAAAAATTGTACTTCTTCTATCAACACTTCATGATGATGATGCCATCGATCCTGGGACTGAGGCACAAAAAAACCCGGAGATAATTACATTTTATAATGCAACCAAAGGGGGTGTTGATACAGCTGATCAGATGTGCTCAACTTTCAACGTCAGCAGAAACACCAAACGCTGGCCAATGGTCATATTTTTTGCTATGTTGAATTTGGGTGGTCTAAATTCACAAGTCATTTACCTTGAAAACAAGCTTGCACCACTCCGTAGACGATTCTATCTGAAAAAATTGGCCCATGAACTAGTGCTTGGAGAGCTACGCAGAAGTATGAAAACAATCGGTATCCCCTCTCGCCTTCAAGTTCAGCTCAAAAGATTCCGCCCAGAAGATGATAGTGAAAATTCACCACCTGCACCACCTCCCAAAAGAAGGAGATGCACCACCTGCACCACGGAAAGCGGAATCAGAAGGCTTTCTAATTATGAATGTCACAAATGTCATAATGGAATCTGCCTGACACATGCAAAAATGATGCGTAATTCTTGCTCTTTGCTCTGCAAGTGTAATTTTTCTGGGGAAACTTCAGGATCTAATTCTGATTGAATATGTGTTTAATAGTACTTAAGGTACCTTAAAATTAAGTTTGTTTCCATAAATTTTCTTTGTAGAGTTTTTTGACAGAGTCGAACTGGGGACTATTTGGCGGGAGTTTTGAAATGTTTGTATTTCAGAGTTATTAGTTTTATGTTAAGTAAATGGGTTTTTTTGCACCTGATTATGTGTAGTCTCTTTTATTACATCCCTATGAAGGTCACTGATCACTTTTAGAGCACTGAAATTGCAAACATTAGATATTATAGGTATTTTTCTAGCCTGCGCCTGACAGTCACATTGTATGTGAACTCGTTAGAACCGATATTGTATGTGACGGAGGGTTAAGATATGGGTTCAGGATAAGTTGGCTGATCAATCCACTACCCTCCCAGATGTCACTCAAGAGAAGGGAGAGTCGGCTGAGAAGTTTTATGGGCGCCTTATGCAGGTCTATAAGGACCTTGGGTTCTCCTTACATACTAAAACTCATTGCCAGCTGTTAGTGTCCGCCTTTATCCAGGGTTTACGTACTGAAATCAAGGACGCGATATTGGCTGTAAGACCAGATGTTGAGTCAGCCACCCCAGGAGATGCACTAAAAGTAGCAAAAAGCTTCCAGAAAAGTGGTGCCCGGACCGCTTCTGCGGTTAAGCCTAAATCCAAACCCGCTGCAGTGGCAGTTGCGGCACCCGCAGTACCCGCAACACAGTATCCTCCCTTACAGCCCCACTATTACCCCATGGCGGTACCTGATTGGCGAGTAATGTATCCCGGGAAAAGACCCGTCTTCAGTGTTGGAGGTGTGGCCGGACAGGACACTTTCAAAGGGACTGTCACACCCCTGCTAGCCAGTGCACCGCCCAAGCCCCCCTATCTAGAAATAGGACGCCCGGCCCACGAGACTCACGAGAAAATGTCCCCCAAGACCGTCCATTCTGAAATGGAGGCCAACCAGAGTCTGCCATCGTGATGCCCGTAACCACCCCCGGGCTCTGTTCATCTGTAGTTCTCCCAGTAGGAGGGAATCCGGTGAAGTTGATGGTAGACACTGGGGCGGCCAACTCCATTTTAAAATCCACTGAACTGCCCCAGGGTCTCCCAGTCCAATTTTCTAATGACCATCTACCGCAGCCTGGTTTACAGTAATTGATCTAGCAAACGCCTTTTTCAGCATTCCACTACACAAAGACTGTCAGTTTCTGTTTGCATTTACATATCAGGGCAGGCAATTGACTTGGACGGTGATGCCGCAGGGAGCGCAGAATAGCCCTAATCAGTTTGCAAAGAACATGTCTAACTGTCTGCTGCCGTGGCAGCTGGACAACTCTGAGGTAGTACTATTACAATACGTGGATGATCTTCTCTTGTGTGCCCCCATGGAGCAAATGTCCATCAGGGCCAGTGTTAGCCTCCTCAAGCATCTGGCAAAACTGAATTGTCGAGTCTCAGCCTCGAAACTTCAGTTTTGCCTCCGTCAAGTGGTTTTCTTAGGCCACTGCCTTACTCAGGGTGCCAGACATCTCACAGAAGAAAGAAAGATGGCCATCTACCTACTACCATTCCCAAAAGATCCCATAGAGCTGCAACAGTTCCTCGGACTATGTACATATTGCAGACAATGGATCCCAGATGCCTCATGTGTGATGCAACCCCTATATGATGCACTAAAAGAAGACACTCTGGCTGATGTAAACAAGAAGGACCACCAAGAACAGCTGCAACAAGCCTTTGAGCAACTAAAATCAAGGATAATGACAGCCCCTGCCCTTGGAAACCCAGATTATACTCAACCTTTCCATTTGTATGTCTCCAAGACAGGAGGGCATGCAGCCGGGGTACTCACGCAGAGACACTGTACAAAGCAGCGCCCAGTCGGTTATTACTCAGCGCATCTGGACCCGGTAGCTAAGGCCTCCCCCAGCTGTCTACGAGCGGTTCACGCCACACAGCAGTTACTTGAGATGACGGCGGACATCATCCTTGGACATGAGACTCACATTTATGCTCCACACGATATTGCGGCTGTTTTGGCTTTACAGCAAGCTAAACATCTGTCCATACAGAGACACCTGCGGCTGCAGTGTTAGTTGACCCGGCCACCCTGCTGCCAGCACCTGAAGGAGAGGGGAAAGAGGCTCCACCACATTGACTGTCTGGAACAAATTACTGCGGAGTCAACTCCACTTGTTTTAGTGGGGGAAGTACCCTTGGATGATCCAGAACTTACGTTATATACGGATGGATCCAGATATGCTGACACCTCAGGTTTCATACTGTATATGCTGTCACAACTGAAGATACATTGGTAGTGGCTGCAGCCTTACCTCCCAGTATGTCAGCACAGGAAGCAGAGCTCAAAGCTCTGATTGATGCTTGTCAACAGGCCGAAGGAAAACATGTGAATATATTTACTGAATCTAGATACGCCTTCGGGATTGCACATGACTTTGGGGAGATCTGGGCAAAGAGAGGCTTTGTCACTACTGCAGGTTATCCTGTAAAAAATGCTGAAAGCGTCAGACAATTGATGGAAGCGGTACAACTACCAAGACAATTGGCTGTTGTAAAGGTGAAAGCTCATACCCGACAAGATGCCCCTGAGGCAAGAGGTAATGCACTTGCTGATCTCCATGCTAAGCAAGCAACTCTTCTTCCAACATCCATGTCCATGGCTGTTACGCGGCAGCAGACCAAACAGCTAAATTCCGTGCCAAACCAGGATCAACCTGCAGAAGAGTATCAACCAGTCCCTCCAATCACAAAGCTACGCTCCACACAGCAAAAAGTCTCTAAAGAAGAGCACCAGTCATGGAAGGAGGTGGGTGCTAAATTGATAGATGGGCTATGGAAAAAGGAACAACTGTATTGTTTGCCTCGACTCCTATATCCGGCCGTTGCAGCCTGGGCCCATGGACCGGTGCATCAAGGGAAGAATCAAGCTTTGCTACTGGTACAGAAACTTTATTGGGCCCCAGGAATTTCCACCGTGTTGAGCACACAGAAGAAAGGCTGCACAATATGCCAAACCTGCAACCCAGGCAGATTACAGAATGTACCGACAAAACACCTTGCTAAACCAAAGTATCCATTCCAACAATTGCAAGTTGATCATATCACTCTCCCTAAAGCAGGACGATATGAATACTGCTTAGTAGTAGTGGATATGTTTTCCAGCTGGCCAGAAGCATTCGCCGTTCCAAACATGACTGCCAAGACTACCGCCAAGAAGCTGTTCTCTGAAGTTGTTTGCCGGTATGGAGTACCAGAAGTTATCGAAAGTGATCAAGGACCAGCCTTTTCCTCATGCGTATATCAAGAAATACTTACCATGATCGGATCAACAGTGGCGTTACATACTCCTTACCATCCACAGTCAAGTGGCAAGGTGGAGAGATTGAATGGCACACTGAAAAGGCAATTGACCAAAATAATGCAGGAGACTACGGCCCAGTGGCCTGAGCTCCTTCCCATTGCACTATATCACATACGCACCACCCCCCTAGGGAAACATAAACTGTCACCCTATGAGATACTATTTGGGTCACAACCAGCTGTAGCTCGATTTACACCACAACAATTATCAGAAGAAACAGATCATGTTGTGTAGTATGTGATTCAGCTTGCCAAAGTCTTAACTAACACCCATGCGTTAGTATCATCTTCTATTCCAGATCCAGCTGATGCAGAAGGTTGTCATCCCCTCAAGCCCAGAGATTATGTATATGTGAAGAAGCATGTTCGAAAACACGGACTAGAACCATTGTATGACGGACCATACCAAGTGCTCCTTACAACCCCAACAGCTGTAAAACTTGAAGGGAAGTCAACATGGATCCATGCTTCACACTGCAAACGTCAACCATCCTGAGATGTTTTATGATAATATGTATGGTTAGACTAGTCAATACCTGGAATAGCCTACAGCAGAGTACTGACCCTTTTAATAACAAGTTCATTACTCACCACTAGATTTTGGTACAAGAATTGAGTCAATTAGAGAACAACCAGATCAGTGACTGTTGGATATGTACTCACTCACCAGTTTCAACCGCTAGTATGCCTTTTCTGGCGGTCCCAGTCACTCTGGAAGAATTACTAAACTGGCCCAATTGTAGCGACGCCCTTGCTAATAACGCTACTAAGTTTAGTAGATTATGGAACACCACTGTAGGTATACCAGTAGTTGGGTGGGTGGATCTCCCCTGGTGGCAAGGAAATCTTACTGCCACTAGTAAATACCTACAATTTCTTGCCCTTAACGGAAACAAGTGGGTGCCCAGAAACAAGTCTTCCTTGACTAATTTAGGCTTCATACCAACTGAAGGTCTACAAATCAGTTTTAATGCTACCTCTAGTACGGCAGATGCTTTTAAACCATCATTGTTGGAAAGATACATCTAACTAGTCTGAGCCGGGATGTGTAACCTTGTAACTTTCCATCATGCACCGAATTAACGATAATATGGCCATATGTGTGTTTCCGTAATAATAGTACTAACATTGGTTCAAGCCTATAGTATGGCTGTAGGTGATTGGCTATTGATATACTCAAAACAATATATAATGCTAAGTAGAAATAAACGGGGTTAAAGATTCTCAAATCCTCCCATACAGAGCTTTGCCTCCGTCTGGTTTCCTGATTGCAATCAACCTTGTAACATAATAATTTGACATTCACTTGGTCAACCGTGAAGGGTCATTGCTGCCCTCCCTCAACACCTGTACAGTACGAGACTCTTACCCACTACCCCGAATCGAAGAGTCCCTGTCGGCCGTAGGGAAGGCAAGATACTTCTCCTCCTTGGATACGGCCAGCGGGTACTGGCAACTGCCCGTGGCAGAACATGACCGTACGATGACGGCGTTCATATTACCCATGGGACTGTTCGAGTTCAATTGGATGCCCTTTGGCCTGACTAACGCCCCCGGGACATACCAGTGTCTGATGAAGAGGTGCCTGGGCGATTTGAACTTCGAGGCAACACAGATTTATCTTGACGACATAATTGTCTATGCCGCCACCTTTGAGGAGCACCTCCAGCGACTGGAGCAAGTACTGAGTCGCCTACAGAGTCATGGCCTAAAGGTGAAGCCCCAGAAGTGCCACCTGTTCCGCAAACAGATCGAATATCTCTGTCATACTGTGTCCGGTGAAGGAGTCAGGCCCACCCAGAAAAAGGTGGCCGCCGTACAGGAGTGGCCTACCCCGAAGACAGTGAAGGACGTTCGGGCCTTCCTGGGACTTGCCGGGTACTACCGAAAATTTGTGAAGAATTTCACCCGCATAGCCAACCCATTGCTGGAGCTACTTAAGGGAGTGCCGGAGGACTCCAAGAATCAGGCGATTCGGTGGGGAAGCAGGCAGGAAGAGGCCTTCCATGCCCTAAAAATGGCCCTGACCGAGGCCCCAATACTTGCCTATGCGGATTTCTCCCAACCATTCATACTCCACACTGATGGGAGCCTACATGGTCTGGGAGCCGAGTTAACCCAAGTACAGGAGGAGAAAGAGCGCGTGATTGCATACGCCAGTTGCTCCCTTAACGACTCTGAGAGGAACCCAGATAATTATAGCTCTTTCAAATTAGAGTTGCTGGCTCTGATTTGGGCAATGACTGAAAAGTTTGCAGAGTATTTGTCCTTGTCCGAAGTACTGGTGAGAACAGATAACAACCCGCTGGCTCACCTGAAGAATGCAAAATTGGGGGCCCTGGAGCAGTGATGGGTGGCCCGCATGGCCAGATACCGGTATAAGGCAGAGAATACTCACATCGATGCCCTCTCCAGAGTGACATATGAACAGCCTGATCAAGACTGCAATGAAAATTTGGAGGCGGATGAGGTCCCTAGCTTCCGAAGTTTCGTGGGACTGCTGGTCGCGGCGTTGGGACAGATCGGAGAGACGTCAGAAGAACAAGTGCTAGGGCAGCCAAGAGACGACTGGGTCCGACTTCAACAGACTGACAAAGAAGTCGCCCAATTACGTCAATGGGTGGCTTTGAGACAGGTCCCAAGTCGAAAGGAGAGGAGTACCCTGTCCCCGGGGGCCCTGAAAATGCTGGGACAATGGGAGAGACTTTGTTTGCAAGACTGGCTGCTGTACCGATGGGTACAGCTACTGCGAGAGTTCGGGATCACTTGGCAAGTGGTGATCCCAGAGAAGATGGTCGGAGTAGTGGCTAAGGAGGCTCATGAATGAGGGGCTCACTTCGGACCCTGGAAGACATTTCAGTGGTTGCAGAGGCTAGTGTATCACCCCCGACTGTGAGCAACAATAGAAGACACTTGACGAAGATGTCGGAGCTGTGAGCTGGTTAAGCCCCTGGACAGCGGGTCGCCATACATACCATTGTGACTTCTGCCCCCTTGGAGGTGCTGATGATCGACTATTTGACTGTTGGACCGACGCATCTCGAGTATGAACATTGCCTAGTGATGACAGACCGCTTCACAAAGTTTGCGGTGGTGACCCCGACCAGAGACCAGACCGCCGAATCTGCTGCGCAGGCCATCTGCTGAAACTTCATTCGGGTGTACGGCTGCCCAAAGAGGATCCATTCCGATCAAGGCGCCTGCTTCCAGGGCCGGGTGATGGAAGAGCAGCACCGGTTGTACAGGATTAAGAAGTCACAGACTACTCCTTACCACCCTCAAGGAAATGGGGCCTGTGAACACTTTAATCGGACACTGATCTAAATGCTCCGCACGTTGGAGGAAGAACGGAAGGTAAGGTGGCCTGAGTTTGTGGCCAAGCTGGTGTGGGTCTACAACAACCAAGTGAATAGTACGACGGGGTTCACTCCTTATACCTTACTGTTCGGGCGAAAGGGGTGAGAGATTACTGAGTTAGAGATGGACCCCGAGGAGGACTACCCACGGACGGGGATGTCTTCCTGGGTCCGGGAACACCGGCATCGACTGCAGACCCTCCGACAGGTGGTACAAAAAAAGTTTCGGGAGCTCAAACATCATGAGACATTGCCTCTTCGAGGAACAGCTCTGAGGCCAGGGGAGCGGGTGTTGGTTCGAGACAGGCGGCCACGAGGCAAATTGAGTAGGCGATGGGAATGGACCCCGCACCGAGTGAAGCGCAGGGTTGGCGCTGAATAAAGTTCAACCCGACGGGGCTGAAGGGGCCCCTACCAGAGTGGTTCACTGTAGTATGCTGCGGCCCTGTCTGTCTAAAGATGAAGAAGGATCACCTGCTTCTAGAGAGGGTCCTGTCACAGTTGCCCCAAGCCACGATGTGGATGAAGAAGAATTGTTGATTCTACTTCCGAGCCCCAGCACTCGATTACCTGCAGTCCCCAGTGCAGGCAGCGAAGGAATACCATCGGTTGAAGCCACCGGGCAGGCGGAGATTGGGAATCCAAGTGTCCCTGCACTCCCCATCGGTCAAACTGAGTTACGCCGGTCAGAACGGACAACAGCAGGAGTGCCTCCTCACTGTTACTAACAAGATCAATTTATATGGCAATGTATCGTTCAGGAAGTCCAAGAATGTGAACGTTTGGTGAAGGAACTCTCGCCAGTGGAATGGCGAGTTAAAGGAGAGCGGGAGTGTAAGGGGAAAGACCGGGGTGTAAGTACTTTCAGAACAAGGGATCCGGAACTGCCGGGGCCGTGCCTCTGGTTGAAGGGGGAAGACAGACTGCGAGAACAGGAGTCAGGTGACCGGGAAGTTGGGGGCGTGTCCAGAGCCAGAGCTCAGGGGTCAAGTGACCGGGGAGCTGGAAGCGTGTCTAAGAAGAGGGAGAAAAAGGAGTTTTGCGCGGGAAAGCAGGCAGTTGACAGTGGGAGTCAAGCCCGACTAGAGGGAGAAGAGACGCAGGGTCCGTGGAGCCGAGCAAGTGAGGTGCAGTGTTATGGACTAGGGGCTCAGCGGGTCAAACCGGAGACCGCCCGCTGCCGCCAGAAGACGGAGCATTGTTTAGGTGGCGAAGCCAGAAGAAAACAACACCGGCATTAGACGGCATCTGCCTTGTTGGGAACAAGAGTCAGCTAATTGTAAAACTGCCGATTACAACCGTGTCGACTCTGCTACATGTAGCCAAACTGTGAATTGTCCAGGGGCGGAACTACCGCCCGTGCAGCCGGTTCATTGAACGGGGGCCCCGAGGGAGAGGGGGCCCCTCCAGCAGGGCCGCCATCAGGGCATGACTGCCCTGACTCCAGTATGGGGCCCGGCCGGTAGGGGCCCCCTCGGGGGCCCCCCTCTTGTGCGTCTCTCTCCTCATGGGGCCCCCGGCCCCATGCTATGCGCCGGGTCCGGGACATTTCAGCGCTGAGCTGCGCTGTTGCAGCAGCGCCTTCATGATTCCCCTGACTTCCGGTCATGTGACGGTGCCGTCACATGGCCGGAAGTCAGGAGAACCTGCTGTCAGCGATTTGGACGAGCGTCAGGATTCTGCAGGGATCGCATGGGGGTAAGTATAACAAGTTTTATTTTTTTTTTAAATACAATTAACTAGGAGTGGAGAGATGGGAGATTCACATATGTGTGTGTGTGTGTGTGTGTGGGGGGGAGATGGGAGATGCACATGTGTGTGTGGGGGGGGGATGGGAGATGCACATGTGTGTGGGGGAGGGGATGGGAGATGCACATGTGTGTGTGGGGGGGAGATGGGAGATGCACATGTGTGTGGGGGGGAGATGGGAGATGCACATGTGTGTGTGGGGGGAGATGGGAGATGCACATGTGTGGGGGGGGAGATGGGAGATGCACATGTGTGGGGGGGATGGGAGATGCACATGTGGTGGGGGGGAGATGGGAGATGCACATGTGTGGGGGGGGGAGATGGGAGATGCACATGTGGGGGGGATGAGAGAGGTGCACATGTGGTGGAGGGGGATGAGAGAGGTGCACATGTGGTGGAGGGGGATGAGAGAGGGGCACATGTGGGGGAGGGGGACGAGAGGGGCACATGTGGGGGAGGGGGATGAGAGAGGGGCACATGTGGGGGAGGGGGTGAGAGATGTGCACATTGGGGGGGATGAGAGCTGCACATGGGGGGGTTTGAGAGCTGCACATGGGGGAATTGGGAGTAGGGGGATAATGAGCTGCACATAACGAATGTGGGGTGGGGGAGAGTAAATGATAAATGATGATGGGGTGGGGAGAGCACGGACATGATATAATGAATTGGGGCAGGGGGTGCATGTAAATATTGAATGCGGGGAGCAGGAAGTATAGAGTAGGGGGCGTTGCGGATGCAGGAGTGTGACTGGTAACAAATTGGCGGAAAGAGTAGAGGTTCTAATTAAATTATATATTAAGTGCCTATTTACAGTTAATGGGGGCACAGTGGTGGATTACAATTTATATTTGGAATGGTAGGTTGCATAATAACTAACCATATATTGATGGTGGATGCACGTCTGTATTCAGCTGCGTAATGTAGAAGTTGGGGAATGTGCTCTAGATAACTGTGTTATTTTATGCAGAGACAAGTCCTGGCTGGAAGACGTGATGGCGGTCTGTGCTGGATGAAGGAGAAAAGCGAAGATGAAGGACTTCACCTAGAGACGTCACCGGTGAGTCACTCTATTACATGTACACTGTGTATAATGTCACTGGTGATCACTGTATTACCTGTACACTGACACTATATACAGAGCTCCTGTGTATAATGTCACTGGTGATCACTGTATTACCTGTACACTGACACTATATACAGAGCTCCTGTGTATAATTTCACTGGTGATCACTGTATTACCTGTACACTGACACTATATACAGAGCTCCTGTGTATAATGTCACTGGTGATCCCTGTATTACCTGTACACTGACACTATATACAGAGCTCCTGTGTATAATGTCACTGATGATCACTGTATTACTTGTACACTATATACAGAGCTCCTGTGTATAATGTCACTGGTGATCACTGTATTACCTGTACACTGACACTATATACAGAGCTCCTGTGTATAATTTCACTGGTGATCACTAGATTACCTGGACACTTACGTTATACATACCATGTATAGAGCTTCCGTGTATAATGACACTTATGGTAATATTAGTAATGTGGTGGTAATATTAGTAATGTAGTGGTAATATGTGGTCTGGTCATGGTGTGGCAGTTTTTCTCCCTTCTGTGTGGTATTATTCGGTCACTATGTTGTGGTAATATGTGGTCTGGTCATGGTGTGGCGGTATTCCCTGTATGTGGTATTATTGGTCATTTAAAAAAAAAAATGTATATGACACATTCCCTTAAAGAAAACTAAATAAAAATATATCTAAAAAGAGTATTGGATATTTTAAGAAAATTTTAATAGGTTAGAGTAGGGCCCGGCCAGAAGAGTCTACCTTATCGTGGTGGCGGCTTTAAAAATCTTTTGGCCAAAACAAAAGCTGATGGCTATGTATGTGGCGCCGTCACATGGCCGAACGTCAGGAGAACCTGGTGGCAGCGACGTGGACGAGCGCCAGGATTCTGCAGGGATTGCATGGGGGTAAGTATAACAAGTTTTATTTTTTTTAAATACAATTAATTAACTAGGAGTGGGGGGAATCAGAGATGCACGGGGGGGATGAGAGATGCACATGGGGGGGTGAGAGATGCACATGGGGGGGTGAGAGATGCACATGGGGGGGTGAGAGATGCACATGGGGGGGATGAGAGATGCACATGGGGGGGATGAGAGATGCACATGGGGGGGATGAGAGATGCACATGGGGGGATGAGAGATGCACATGGGGGGATGAGAGATGCACGGGGGGTGAGAGCTGCACATGGGTGGGATGAGAGCTGCACATGGGGGGGTGAGAGATGCACATGGGGGGTTATGTTTACATAACTTTGTTGCCTTATGAAGGGCAGGGGGGGCCCCCCAAAATTTCTTGCACAGGGGCCCACTACAGTCTGTGTCCGCCCCTGGAATTGTCGTTTATAGTCTGTTACCTGCTACTCCCCTTGTTGTCCCCATATTTCCCCATATTTCCCCTGTTACTCCCTGCGTGGAGATTGACCCTGTTACAGTAAATCCCCCTTGTTTATTAACCCTGTACTGGCAGCTCTGTGTTTCTGTGTCACTGCATCTAAAGTACCTGTGTTACATCAGTATGGACATTAAAGAAGCAATGGGAAGCACCAGTCCAGCATGTCTACCAGCACAGCTAAGGTTCCTGGTTGGTCCACTCTCCCCCCCTGCCCCACCACAGCTGTCCATCATTGCCAGAGTCATTATCATCACCATTTATTTCACACTGCTTGTCAGCCTCATCCACTGTGCATGTGATAACGCAATATACCCCTCTACATCCACCTACTGCTGCTGCTCCTCCTCCTAGTCCACATCCTGCTAAATATAACATTATCGCAGGGGTCCCCAACAGCCCCAGGATGGTGATGAACAAGTAGAAGTTTCTGCTCTTCCTCCATTCCTTGTTGCATCTTTGTGAGTGTTTTTCCCAATATAAAATACGAGGGTGATGACATTGTTGATGCCATAGTTGTCATTGACAAATTTAGCATCCCTTTTGAAAGGCCTTAGTAGGTGATAGGTGGCCCTCATCAGCTGCCAATAATAGATTTCAAAGTAACCCCAGCCCCTGTTTACCTGCTGCATGACATAATCAGTCACCACTTTATGCTGCTCATACAGATGTTCCAATATATGCAGCGTCAAATTCCACTATGTTGCAATATCACAAAACAAGAGCTGCTCAGTTAGATGGTTATGTTTTTGTAAAGTCTGTAGTACTTTGCCACATAACATAAGAACAGTTGACATGCTCAGACACTCTCCTGGCCATGGGCATCACCTTCTTCAAGCGGGTATATTTCTTTTAAAAATGTTACACAATTAAATTTAGGACATGCCCTACATTATTTACATTAACATTATGCAGCCACCAAGTTCCGAGCTTTGTTGCTTATTTCAGTGCGCAATTATAGTTGATGTCACGCCATGCAATGTGATATTTGCTGCTTGATGCAGAGGTGGAAATCATCCACTATATGTCTTTTGTCGCACATGCTCATAAGGTGTAAAGCTGCAGCTCTTAGGCTTCCAAGACCAAAAAAGAGGAGGAAGGGAAGTTGATGAAAATTTCTGCCATATTGCTGTTGGAGATGGGATTATGTTCATTGAGGAAGATGTGGTCAAGGTGTAGGAGCAGGTGGTTAAGCGCCACCTTTCGTTGGAATCAAACCTAGCATCCAACCTGTCATAGTTGCTGTCGTGTATCACTACCTTGCTCAAAATTTGCTGCTCCATTTGACAGTGCAGTGCATTTTCAAGCTCAATGATAAGTCCAGGTAGTGACCCACGTTTTCCTACATGTGAGAGCACAGAGTTAGCAGTCATTCCTGAAAGAAATAAAGGTGGCTTGGTATCTTCTCAAAGTGCACTGCACCACCAGCAACTGGACCAGATGGTAGTTGAGTTGGTAACTTGTTATTTCCTTACCACATTATCAGGTATGAATATTTGATGATACAATGGAGAAGGAGGAGGAGAAAACAGAGTACAACTAGCAGTACATGATGATATCAACCATGTATTACTTGAGTATGAGGTCTGGCTACCAGAAAAATAATCATGAGGATAAGAAGGGCAGAACAGCTTTAGCCTTGCTCATATAGCTGGACAGGTTGCTTTTCCCATGTGAGCAGTTGATGCATTTTCAGGTACTGATGCAGAGCTGAAGTTCATAGCTGAATTGTGCCATGGATGTGTGGCACCCCAGGGGTCTGGTTGCCACAGTAATAGAAATATTATGTCTGAGAGCAAGTGGGAGGTTTCTCTGGTCAGGAGCCCTAAGCATGCAACACTGCCCGCCCAGACCTGGGAGGGGAGGAATCTGCCCTTATAAACTGGATCTGGGGCGGGATTAGGTGAGTCAGAGCTTGGAGAGGGAAAGATACAGCAGGAGCTCTGTAGGAGCAGGAGTGAGAGCCAGAGGCTGAAAGCTAGATAGCTCGCCTTGGCTGAAGACACTAAACCCGGACACGGAGTCCGAGGCTGGGGGGACATCCAGGTCCAGCAGCAGAATCCAACCGGCAGGGGATTCCAGGTCCTTTGGCCTTAGAAGCCCGGAGGCACGGTCACAAGCAAGGGACCAGCACCGCCGTCGTGGAGCGGAGGCTAACAGAAGGCCCCAAGTCACTGGCCATACGGGTGAGCACCACACGGTATACTCAGGGACGTGGGCTACTTCTACCCGCATAGAGCAAGGTAGCCAGGAAAGAGTGCAGATAGACGTGGAGGCCTACAACTCCACCTGGCCAGGGGGAGATCCTGCTTGCTCACAGACTGACCAGGCCTCTACTGCTAACCAGTACTCCCGGGAGGGTCTGCTTTATACCATCAGTAAAGACCCTGAACTGCACCACATGTCTCTGTGTTTCATCGCCGCACCAGCACCATTAGTACTGGGACGCTCACACCATCACTCCCATCACCCACACTAGCTGCCCTGAGGCAATACTTCTCCCGTGGTGAGTTATCCCATACTTGGCTGCGCTTACAACATCAGCCTCAGCGGCCTGCAGCGCAGTGGCGGTCCCCACTGACTGCAATCCACGGGTGGTGTAGTCGGACATTTGTTATTACACTAAGACTGCCACTGGTTTGACCACCCTGAGCCACGGACCGGGTCGCCGCCACACTGAGACTACCACCCCCAGCATCCCACCAGAGGCCCTGTTCCGGGTTCCCCACGCGGCCCAGGGGGCGAGTCAGATGATTTTCCTCCTGCAGAGCTTCAGACCCTCTTCTAATTCAACACATCAAATGGGAGTAGTTGTGAAATTAGCACCCGGAGTTCTGGGGCTTAGAGAACTAGGGGTCAGAAACACAGAGAGGTCATTGACGGAATTAAAAGTCCACAATCCAAAATATTGACTGTTATGGTGGCAGAGGAGGAGGAATGTTTATAACACTGACTCAACTGACAGTGTCACTTTCAGAGGTTACGTCATTCTACTGTGACGAAAGTCCAGAATGCCTTCCTCTTTGTTCATTTACATTCATAACATGGAGAAAAGAAAAAAAATATATATTTTATATTAGCTTTGCTTATCTTTCTCTATGTAAAACTTAAAATGAAACAAAACTGATCTAGTTTTGGTATGACATGAAAGCCCAATATATTCCACCAAACAATGGTCAGGCAGAATCCAGAGGGAGTTTACCATGCATATTTTTTTAGGACCATTGAATCCAATCGTTTAACATCCATATTGTGCTTATGGTTTGAGATGCAGTGGAAAGCAGTTGTTACATGTGAGTTGGAACTTAGGGAATCACACATTAATAAATCATATGCAAAATGAATTCATATAAGATAAAGAACAATTATGTATACTGCAACAGGCAACAGCTAAAGTTGCATTAGTGTTGTAGACTGGACATCAATGTGAAGTAGACATTTGTTAGTAGTAAAAACATACTTGAACACGTTATGTCATTTAGTACATATATTCTTAGACCTGAAACACTGATAACATATAAGTGCACATAGCTTGGATGATGCAAAACCGCTCTACCAGGGTTAACCGATAAAATCTTCAATGCCGCAATTCAAGTAAGACATGAAAGCTCACCTGTGTTCAAAAGATCCATTTTAGTAATCTGTGAGCAATAATAATACTGAAAGCCAAACTATCTGTATTCTGCTTAAGTGTGTGAGAGCCAGTCTGAATCCCTCAATCAATATGACACTTCATGAATATAGCTTAGTTCGGCAATATTTGATATGTAACTTACATATTTGATAAATGTTGGGGAAATAAATGGAGAGTATATACATAAAACATATACAGTACAGACCAAAAGTTTGGACACACCTTCTCATTTAAAGATTTTTCTGTATTTTCATGACTTTGAAAATTGTACATTCACACTGAAGGCATCAAAACTATGAATTAACACATGTGGAATTATATACTTAACATAAAAGTGTGAAACAACTGAAAATATGTCTTATATTCTTGGTTCTTCAAAGCAGCCACCTTTTGATGACTGTTTTGCACACTCTTGGCATTCTCTTGATGAGCTTCAAGAGGTAGTCACCGGAAAGAGGTTTTCACTTCACAGGTGTGCCCTGTCAGGTTTAATAAGTGGGATTTTATGCCTTATAAATGGGGTTGGGACCATCAGTAGTGTTGTGCAGAAGTCAGATGGATACACAGCTAATAGTCCTACTGAATAGACTGTTAGAATTTGTATTATGGCAAGAAAAAAAGCAGTTAAGTAAAGGAAAACGAGTGGCCATCATTACTTTAAGAAATGAAGGTCAGTCAGTGCGAAAAAATTGGGCAAACGTTGAGCGTGTCCCCAAGTGCAGTTGCAAAAACCATCAAGCGCTACAAATAACTGGCTCACATGAGGACCGCCCCAGGAAAGAAAGACCAAGAGTCACCTTCTGAGGATAAGTTTATCCGAGTCACCAGCCTTAGAAATCACAGGTTAACAGCAGCTCAGATTAGAGACCAGGTCAATTCCACACAGAGTTCTAGCAGCAGACACATCTCTACAACAACTGTTGAGAGGAGACTTTGTGCAGCAGGCCTTCATGGTAAAATAGCTGCTAGGAAACCACTGCTAAGGACAAGCAACAAGCAGAAGAGACTTGTTTTAGCTAAAGAACACAAGGAATGGACATTAGACCAGTGGAAATCTGTGCTTTGGTTTGATGAGTCCAAATTTGAGATCTTTGATTCCAAGCACCGTGTCTTTGTGCGACGCAGAAAAGGTGAACGGATGGACTCTACATGCCTGGTTCCCACCGTGAAGCATGGAGGAGGAGGTGTGATGGTGTGGGGGTGCTTTGCTGGTGACACTGTTGGGGATTTATTCAAAATTGAAGGCATACTGAACCAGCATGGCTACCACAGCATCTTGCAGCGGCATGCTGTTCCATCCGGTTTGCGTTTAGTTGGACCATCATTTATTTTTCAATAGGACAATGACCCTAAACACATCTCCAGGCTGTGTAAGGGCTATTTGACCAAGAAGGAGAGTGATGGGGACACCGCCAGATGACCTGGCCTCCACAGTCACCAGACCTGAACCCAATCGAGATGGTTTGGGGTGAGCTGGACCGCAGAGTGAAGGCAAAAGGGCCAACAAGTGCTAAGCATCTCTGGGAACTCCTTCAAGATTGTTGGAAGACCATTCCCGGGACTACCTCTTGAAGCTCATCAAGAGAATGCCAAGAGTGTGCAAAGCAGTCATCAAAGCAAAAGGTGGCTACTTTGAAGAACCTAGAATATAAGACATATTTTCAGTTGTTTCACAATTTTTTGTTAAGTATATAATTCCACATGTGTTAATTCATAGTTTTGATGCCTTCAGTGTGAATGTACAATTTTCATAGTCATGAAAATACAGAAAAATGTTTAAATGAGAAGGTGTGTCCAAACTTTTGGTCTGTACTGTAGAACATAAATAAGTGTACATAGTTGATTATATCTTTATTTCATTCTCAGATAATGCTTCTCATTGTTGATTCACTGTATGAGACAACATGGACAATGGCAGCTACTGGGAGCGAATCCTATTCTTGCTGGTCTAAGTCGTCATTGAAATACAAGGATAGCCATTCATCCAGTGAGAGTTAGGCAATGCTACATTTCCCCTGCAGCGAATGATCCAGAAAAACTGTGTATCTGGCAGCAAATTTAGCTCTTTGTAAGGGATTGCTAGGAGCAGGATCTGGAATGATCAGTTGATCAGTGCAGCCACATAGAGTAACACCTATGGAGAATGTGACCCGCCCCCGGGGCCGTGGGGTACTTGGCAGCCGGGCCTATGGATGCCGGTGGGGGGAGGATATCACGGTGGCTGGCCCAGTCCATGGCCCTGGGCGGTCAACCAAAAAGGGGGGAATTATTTATAGGGGATTTGTAAAGTGTTCCTGACGCCACCTGTGGAATGCGGCTAAAGGGAGCCGCCGCTGCGGAGCAGTCCTCTGGAGCTGATGTTACTGCAGCAGGGATGGTGTGGCTCTCCACAGGAAGAGCTAGCTCCAGGGCAGTGTAGGTGTTGTTGGTTGCGCTGGGCGTTGTAGTGCAGGGGGAAGATGGCGCAGCTGAAATAATGGACGGAGGCAATGCAGTGCAGTCATCCAAGTCTTTACTCACAGTTGTTAAGTTCCTCAGGTTGCACTGTCCAGCTTACAGCCTCCCACGTCGCGCTGCGTTCACCAGAACGAGGGTTCAGCTCTTCCTTGGGGAATTTAGGAGCACCTGACGGAACCTCGCTTTCTTGTGTTCCTCTCTAGACCGTCTTCACGCTGGGTCTTCTCCCTCCTGCCCTGCGCTTCCCCACTCTCAGTCCCGCTCGGGTGCTCTGAAGTCCCTCCTGTCTTACTGGAGTTCCCGGACCTGCGTGACCCTCACGGAGATTAGAATGAAGCTTTGGCAACTGAACTATATAAGCCAGAAGCCTCCGGTTTTTCCAGCCGAGACTTGAAGTTACATGACTGGTCCACGGGCCGGTCCCCTTCTTGCGGCCTGATCCCTCTATCTTCTGACAGATTTGTGGCGTACGGGTGCCGTCCCGCACTTGCGATACCCCCTAGGATCCATTTACTAGAACGGAGCCTACTCCTCTGCTCCCCTCCTGGGCCTCTATGACTGGGCCCTACTTGTGGAGCAGAGCTCCTAAGGAGACTCTGCTCCCAGACTGTTCTCCACTGACTCCTCTCACTGACTGACCTGCCACCCTAAGATGGCCTCCCTTTAAATACCTACTGTGGTGCTCCCCTACACTACTTCCTCCACCCACACCCACTACTGGTTCCCCCTACCTTTGGGTTCCCCCCACTCCAGCCAGGGACATGGCTCAGCACTGTGCACATGCATCTTGCCCTTCCAGCCGGCCTGGAGCAGTGTAGTGTTGAATGCGGGTGTTGGGGTTCCGGGCAGCACTCCCTCCTTACCTGAGAGAAGGAGATACCACACCTCTGGGTGAGGTGCAGTACTTCTGTGACGACTGAACCCTCAGGGGCGCCACAAATGGATCCACCGAACCTTTGGTCCATCAGAAGTTATGACTCTGATGGTCCATGGATGCAACAAGCCAGAGTATATGGAAAAGTTGTCAGGGGACAGGTCTGTAGAATCAGGAGAACCACTGAATTAAGAAGACTAATCTAATGTATGAGATCAAAACATATTCCAGGATCAGATGTGGCAGAGGTCTCCCTTAAAAAGACCACTTGGGTGATGTCAGAGAGAGAAAGAGAGAGATTGGAGACCAGACGGTTTAGTCTTTGAAGAATGCAGCCAGCCCCTGTAGTGTAGATGAGGGAAATTTGGGTGTCTGTAATTATGGGGTGCAGTTATATAGTGTTGGAGAGCCCGTGTGATCTAAGGAGGGAATAAGAGAGTCACTAAACCGTGTAAGTCATCATGGTGCACTACACATACCTGTGTGACTAGCACATTATACAAGACTTATCTGTGTGAATTCATAATGCTAACAACCACTTCCCTCATGGATGATAGTTGTGTGAGTGGTTGTGTTATATGGGCTTTTTATCATAAGGGTTCTGCAGCACATTATTATTGGGACCCGGTATTGGTAAGTATGGCTGTATTATTTCTGTAATGTTGAACTAGGCAGTCCCCATTGGTAGAAAGAGAGGCTAGGACGCATGGCAGGATATTCGGTGATCTTGCATGCTTAGCTTGAGCAAAGAGAGTAATAAAGAGAGTTTAATAAATTCTGGTAACCTACCACTCCTTTGTTTCTGTGTCATATTATGTAATATATATATAATATATATATATATTGATCATTGCATACCTGCCTACTGTTCTAGAGACTCCAGACATAGGGGAGATCTCCTGGAAGAGCAGTCTTTATTGGTTTTGGTTTGAGTTTGTATTTGTTTAGAATGATCTGCAGTCTAAGTAGGTATGTATGGTATCGAGTTCTAGGTTTCTGTTTTTTAGGGGGTCTAGTGTGAAATCTACATTTGTTAAGGGGGTCTAGTCTGTATTTATTTAAAGATTCAGATAATAAAGTTAATTAGTTAATTAATCCAGGGATTTAATCTAACTGCCAGATTGGTGTCGGGAAGTGAATTTTTCCTCAATGATGTAAATTGGCCTATACCGCATGGTTTTTTTTTTCCTTCCCCTGGATCAACGCTGCGGAATAGCTGCAGTGCACAAGAAATAGGCTGAACTGGATGGACGCTTGTCTTTTTTCGGCCTTATAAACTATGTAATTGGCTTACCACCGCGCTGGTCCACTGGGATCAGGAAATAAGGACAGGATGAGTACTCTTAAAAATTGTATTTATTAATAAATATATATTAAAATTGATTATAAAGTGATGAAAAAAAGTATGAATTTAAAAGGATAAAGTGCACTGTGCTGTGGCTGGTTGACTTCGTAGATGTATATGACGCGCCCCCTGGGACATATTCCTTTTTGAGGGGAATACCCGGCACCGGATCAGATGGGGGGTTGTAGTCTCCGAGCGGCTGTGACCCGGTCCCGTGCCCAGGGCGTCAAGCTCAGTGTTATGTGGCAGTCTTTACTGATGTTATTAAAGTTCGTTTTGTCGACTACGCCACCCGTTGTGATGCGGTCACTGTGGCCGCCGCTGCTGCTGGGTCCGCTGAGGCTGATGGTGGGTGCGCAGCTTGGTGGGATAACCCCCAACGGGAAGGGTATAGCCTCAGAGGGGACAGGCGCAGAGGATGGGGGTTGTGGTGGTGCGGTGCAGCCGGTAATGATGACAGACTCGGGTTGTGCAGTTAAGGGTCTTTACTTACTGCAGTTGTTATACGGGTCACTCTAGCTCCAAGTGACCACCCGAGCCGTGCTGCGACCACCAGGTCCTGGATCCGGCCAACCCCCAAACAAGTCCGGAGCGTGGCCCTGAGCTCTCTCTCTCTGTCCTCTCTTCAGCCGTCCCCACCAGTGATTCTCCTAAATCCAGCTCCCTCGGGCCTTCTGTTGGGCAACCTTTGGCCTCAGGTTCCCTGACCCTCCGTGTGGTGTGCCTTCAGGGTGAATGTAGTGGGTGACCGTGACAGACACTGCCCACGGTCTCCGGTCTCTGGCTGGGGAATGTCTTTACCCCCACCAGCTTGGGTTCCGGTACCCTTCTGCTGACTCCTCACCCGGTGATCTGATTTGGGTTCTTGGGTCCCTTCTTTGTCCCCCCTCTGGGTCTTTCTGTACTCCACTCTCTCACTCTTCAGGCTCAGGCCTGCTCTGCTCCCTTGCTGCAGGCTGACTTCCTCTGCAGAAGACTTGTTCTCTCCTTCTGACTCTCTGCATCTGACTTGTCCTCTGCGTCTGACCCTGATCTTTGATGGTGCCCACCTTATATACACCCTCTATGTGTGAGCTCAGGTGACCAGCACCCAATGAGCTCCTAACACTACCCAGACTGCTCCCCCTATCTGCCCCTACACTACATGGGATGTTCCTCCCCCCTCCCACTCCAGCCAGGAACAGGCTCGGTCGCACCTGCACATTTCTAAGTGGGAGTGCCGTCGGCCTGCTCCTCTGGAATGGGATGTATGTAGTGCATGCAGTCTATCTGAGCTCAGTTCCACACTCCATCCTTACCCGGGAGTGGAATATCACACCTCTGGGTTGAGGTGCAATACTCCTGTAGCAGCCGAACCCTCAGGGTGCTACATTCCCCCCTGGTAAATCACAGCACGTCCTCGGGCTGCAAAGACAAAAAACACCAAAACATACAACATTTTTATAAACATGTAAAACATATTAAATATTATACGAAATACTATATAAATATATATATAAACTTTTTCAGGTAAACAACATTCTCGTCGTCTCTTTCTCTCTTCTGTTTCTCTGGTCACCGTGCAACTCGTGACCAGGTAGAGTGCGACAGTCTTTTGTAAAACAGTTTCCCAAATAAAACCGGTAGGGGGCGCTTTAGCAAGCGCAACTATGTACAGGGAATTTTGCCGTTCTCAGTCCCCGGCCAGGTAAGGGAAAGGGATGGCTGCTCACAGTCCTCAGCCTGGTTTGGGTAGGGGACACACGGGTAAACAGTTCACTGGTCCCAACGGGGACTATTTTAGCAGCAACAACAGTTCCAGTTCCTTTATACCCTGATTGGGTAACTATTTACAACACCTGCTCTGCCGCACTCAACGGCGTCTTCCTCCTGCTCTTTGCTTATAGCTGGTTGTTACTTCAGACCCGTCCGGGTCCTCTTGCTCCTCCTCCTCGCACCGCAACTCCTCCTCCGTCAAGCGATGCACGTGGAGGGCGTAAGGTCCCTTGGCACACTTGTGCCGGGTGAACGTTACCTCATCACCGACGTAGAGGTCACGGCCTTTGTGACCCTCTGGCAGGTGGGACTCGACGTCCCGTCGTGTAACGAAGACGTCACCCATGGTGTTCCGGTCCCTTATGAAGCCCCACCCATGCTGCGCATTAAACTTTATTACCGTCCCGATGGTACGGGGACGATCTGCTGCACGGGGGTTCCTTCTGGTCCGACTCTTTTGCTCCGCGCTGCGGGTCTGGGCCCATTGCTCTCTGGCCCGCCTCTCCTCCCGCTCTCTCTTGAACTCTGCCAGCTGTTGACGGCAACACTCGGTACGCTCTGCTGCAGCTGCCCGAGTCTCTCCGGTGAACCCCATCAAATCTTCTCCCGTGGGGTCCCACACGAACTGGGCTTCCTCGAGTGGAGGCGAGACCCGAGTCACGGGCTTCGGAGCCGGGATTAGGGGCTCACACAGGGGACCTAGTTGCTTCTGCCGCTCCAGCTCCAAGAATCCTTCGGGCCAGATGAAAGGCCGACCGTCCGGCCACGTTAGCTGGCTGAAGGGGTCCTCTCCCAGATGTGGCACCCTAGGTATTACGGGCGCGGGCGCGGTGGTGGTGGCGCCCGGGTTGCCCAGGCCTTGCGGCCAGGCCTGGGGCACCTGGAAGGTGAAGGGCACCGTTAGGACGGCGGCGCCCTGGGTTACCTGGCCTTGCGACCAGGCCGGAGGCTCCGCGGAGGTAGATGGCTCTGCTTTGGATGCGGCGCCCGGAAATGCTAGGCCCTGTGACCAGGCCGGAGGCTCCTCTTCCGGCGCCACGCTCCGGGTCACGATGCGTGACGTCATCGGGGTCGCGACGGCGGCTTCCGGTCGGGGCCTAGTCGGTGGCGGTGTCATGGCGGTCTCGGGTACGGCCGGGGGACCTTCGGGCTCTGCGACGGGGAGCTGGGGCAGGTAAGCGGTCTTCCGGTATGGGGTATAGGCATCCCCCTTACCTGCTGCCATGCGTCTCGCTCCCTCTTCTGCGCCGTCTCCGGCCTTGGGTCCTCCCGCGTCATCCGCAGAGGCAGTCGATGTCTTCTTCCAAGGGAGCGGGTTAGGTGGACAGGTTCCAGCTTGCTGGGCCATCTCCCGGCCCCACTCCGCCAGGATCTCCCTCTGCACTCGGGCCATCCTTCCCGCGAGGCCCTCCAGGGCACTCCGCGCGCACTCCCGATCTCGGGGAAGCTGCGCCAGGATCTCCGCTAAGCCTAGCGGGGTTGTTGACTCCAGCAGGCTCCTGACCATCGGGTCGGTGCTGCTCTGCTCTGCTTCCGGCAGGCTCCTGGCCAGCGGGCCGGTGCTGCTCTGCTCTCCTCCTTCTTCCTCCAGCAGGCTCCTGGCCAGCGGGCCGGTGCTGCTCTGCTGCCGCTCCATTCCCGGGTCCACTCTTTCTCTCCTCAACTCCGGGTGAGCTTCTCCGCTACTCCTCATTAGACCTCTTGCCTCCGGGTGCGCTCGTTCTACACTGCTCCAGGCGACACCCATCTTCTCTCCTTTCTTTCGTCTCCTCCCACTTCGAGGGCGGTCCCGGGGCAAGTCGGTGACTGTCAGCTCCAGGGGGAGTTCTTTCACGCCGACAGACACCTCCAGCATCACAGTCTCTGTTGGTGGGGGCGGTTTCCACTTTTGGCGCCATTTTCTGTCCCGGCCCACGATGGGAGGTTGCCTCTTGCTCTCCTTTGGCACGCCCATAATGGCGTCCGCTGCTCTTCCAAGGCGGGAAATCTGCGGTTTTGGCGGGAATCGCTTCCCAGTGGCGGGAAACTCGGCAGATGGCGGGAACAAGCTGGAAATGGCGGACAATCGGCGGGAAACGACTGGTGATGGAGTCCGATGGCGTGGACCCTCCGGAACCGGCAGGAGTCTTCTTTCTGAGGTAAACTTGCACTTTTCTTCAGGCACGCAGTACCCGGGTGTTGCGGGCACGTAATCCTGCTGACTACGCCAAAGTTGACGCGCCCCCTGGGACATATTCCTTTTTGAGGGGAATACCCGGCACCGGATCAGATGGGGGGTTGTAGTCTCCGAGCGGCTGTGACCCGGTCCCGTGCCCAGGGCGTCAAGCTCAGTGTTATGTGGCAGTCTTTACTGATGTTATTAAAGTTCGTTTTGTCGACTACGCCACCCGTTGTGATGCGGTCACTGTGGCCGCCGCTGCTGCTGGGTCCGCTGAGGCTGATGGTGGGTGCGCAGCTTGGTGGGATAACCCCCAACGGGAAGGGTATAGCCTCAGAGGGGACAGGCGCAGAGGATGGGGGTTGTGGTGGTGCGGTGCAGCCGGTAATGATGACAGACTCGGGTTGTGCAGTTAAGGGTCTTTACTTACTGCAGTTGTTATACGGGTCACTCTAGCTCCAAGTGACCACCCGAGCCGTGCTGCGACCACCAGGTCCTGGATCCGGCCAACCCCCAAACAAGTCCGGAGCGTGGCCCTGAGCTCTCTCTCTCTGTCCTCTCTTCAGCCGTCCCCACCAGTGATTCTCCTAAATCCAGCTCCCTCGGGCCTTCTGTTGGGCAACCTTTGGCCTCAGGTTCCCTGACCCTCCGTGTGGTGTGCCTTCAGGGTGAATGTAGTGGGTGACCGTGACAGACACTGCCCACGGTCTCCGGTCTCTGGCTGGGGAATGTCTTTACCCCCACCAGCTTGGGTTCCGGTACCCTTCTGCTGACTCCTCACCCGGTGATCTGATTTGGGTTCTTGGGTCCCTTCTTTGTCCCCCCTCTGGGTCTTTCTGTACTCCACTCTCTCACTCTTCAGGCTCAGGCCTGCTCTGCTCCCTTGCTGCAGGCTGACTTCCTCTGCAGAAGACTTGTTCTCTCCTTCTGACTCTCTGCATCTGACTTGTCCTCTGCGTCTGACCCTGATCTTTGATGGTGCCCACCTTATATACACCCTCTATGTGTGAGCTCAGGTGACCAGCACCCAATGAGCTCCTAACACTACCCAGACTGCTCCCCCTATCTGCCCCTACACTACATGGGATGTTCCTCCCCCCTCCCACTCCAGCCAGGAACAGGCTCGGTCGCACCTGCACATTTCTAAGTGGGAGTGCCGTCGGCCTGCTCCTCTGGAATGGGATGTATGTAGTGCATGCAGTCTATCTGAGCTCAGTTCCACACTCCATCCTTACCCGGGAGTGGAATATCACACCTCTGGGTTGAGGTGCAATACTCCTGTAGCAGCCGAACCCTCAGGGTGCTACATATAAAGGGTCAGTCTGAGAGGTTGTGAGGCTTCTAAGGGGTCCAGAACCTATGGAAACCTGTAAGAAGTATACAGCCTGTTAATATTAGTCTTTGCAGCCTGTTAGAGTTATTTTTTGATGGTTAACTAACTTTACCTGGAGAAGATATAGAATAGGCCGGTGGATATTCAGTGTATCCGGCGATGGTGTGATTATGATACCCAAACTAAATAAATAAATAAATATTATACAATATGAGATTTGAGAGATATTATCATTTAAATACAATATGTCTTTTAAAAATAATTACCTGGTTGGTGGTATAGGGTTGCTGTCTGTATTTCAGACGTCCTTGTTAAACCAAATACAGTGTTGGGACCCGGAGGATAATGTCCTATGGGGACTGAGAGGGGGATTTATGCAAGACCAATATAAACCATACAGGGCGCATAAATAGGGTCAGTCACGCTCGGATTAATGCACTTTATAATTACCATACATTGGCATCAAGGCGGTGGTCGAGTATAAACCAACCTGTTTTTGGAAATTTATTTAGAGATGTCTGCTCACGATTTAAGTCTGCTTAAGGAATCCAGTCTGTGGTCAGTATTTAGGAAGTCTAGTCTAGATCTGTATTGGTGAGAGACCTGGGGGTCTGTATTCATACTTAGAATTCATATCCTTTATGTGATATTTCTTAAAAATATATATATTATCCAAAGCAGACAACAAATCTGTCAGCAGGTTTTTGCTATGTAATCTGATAGCAACATATTTTAGGGACAAAGACACTGATTCCAGGAATGTATCACTTAGTTTACTGGGTGCAGCAGTTGTGATGCAATCACAGTTTTCTCTGCTGCAGATCTAGCAGAGCTCACTTGTTGAACTGGGTATAACCGGCCCTCACCACAGTTTTCTGTGTACATTGTATAGTGACAGAGAGCTGCCAATCAGAAAAACACAGCCCACTATGTGACACATCACTAGAATCAGGGTCTCTGCCTCTACATTATGGTGCTCTCAGACATAGCAAAAACCTGGTGACAGATTCCCTTTAAGATTCAATAAAAATAATGAAACATGATTTTCACAGGCATTCTTAACAATTATCTCCAGCATTTCTATAATAAATGTTAAAGTCCTTGGTTATTTTGGTTGTAACATGAGAACACTGACTTATTAGGTAAATGTAAATTAAAAGAGTGTTTGGAACCAAGTACATGTCAGACCAGTAGAATTTTTAAATTAAAAATTATTTATTTTTTCCACTTTTTTAAATACTAAGGTCTATTGGATTCTTCCAGAATCTTATGGTATTAAAACTATTTCCATAGTGTTTAGAAAAATGTGCGTAAATTACAGCAGCCAAATTAAAATAGAATAAATAATGACTTCTGATTACTTAGGTTCAGATCCCCCTTAATTATTCAAGTTCAGAAGCCAGCATTCTCTAAGCCAGGAGCCTGCGCTGCTTCATGAATTCACACTAGATGAACTTGCCGTTAGCACCTCTAATTATAATAGATGTCTCTGACACTGAATGCATTCATCTTCTTAGTGGGATGAAAAACAAGAAGGAAATCTAAACTAGACTGGGTATTTTTTTAAAAAACTGGACTACATGATAAATGCATGATAAATCTGGAAAGAACATGGTGCTATCCATGGTGCTGAAACATATTATCTTCATACTGATAACATTTGTACATTATTCCCACATGTTCCTCTAGAAAAAGAAATACACTGTGTCCTGGGAGTTGGGTGGAGAAATGTAGATTGCAGCATGACTATATGTCACCTTCAATTTCCATCCACTGTACATGGATCCCTAAGGCAGATACTAGCTGTTGTACGCACAGCTTAGGAATTACATTACGGTAGGACTTGCAGATAATGCTACTGAATGACTTTTGTTTTGACCTCAACATTGAGAAGCTGAATAAATGTTCTCCATGATACACTGAGAATAAATCAACATTGAAAATTCACAATTGTCCTATCTCCTAACAAATCATTACACAGTACACAGCATTTGGATTTCATGCACTCAATTTTTTAAGGTCTAACTCCACTCAAACGTAAAATTTAGTTTCTACTTGGATTTATGCAGCTCAGATTATGCTGCTGTTGGATTATTTCTACAGGACTGACCTGGAGGAACATTGTGATTACCTGTGAACTTCTCACCCTTAGGGCTCATTCAGACGTCAGTATTTTCTAACGTATGAGAAAAACAGACCGATTATTCTGATCTGACTTTGATCAGATTTTGATCATAGTGTGGTCTGAGGGTTATCAGTTTTTCCCATACGTGGTAAAAAAAAAGTTGCTCCACGTTCTTCTTTTTGACAGTCCGCAATCAGATGGCATCGGAACGCGGTCCAATTTTTTCATGGATCCATTGACTTGCATTGCTGATTTTGATCTGCCCTCGGATCAAAATCAAACTTTTCTCCACTCCGTCAGCGAAAAATCACAGACATGTGAAGGTCCCAATGAAAACCACGGATAGCACTCATACACAAAAATCAGATGTGTGAATGAGGCCTTAGTAAAAAAAAATATGGCTTCATGGACTAAAACTAATTTTGGTTGAATTGAAAAATGGTGTTCTGCCAAGACTCTAAAAAAGCCCTGTATTGGAAGTACCATGCAAACATTAAAGGGGTTGTCCAGCATTAAAAAATGTGACTGCTTTCTATTAAAACAGCCTGTTTTAACAGTGATACTGTTTTGGGGGAAAAGCAGTTATGGTTTTCTAACACTGAAAAACTCCTTTAATATAAATCTTTACTGTCTAGACCAGGGATGCACAACTTTTTTTTTGGTCCAAGGACCACATTGTCACACTGAACCAATCCAGGGGCCGCACTAAAAATTAAAGGGGTATGACCTTCTGTGACATTTAATACATATTTAAAGTATATATCATAAATGTTTGATAGGTACAAATTCTACTTACAGGACTCTTACCTCCACCAATCAGCACTCTAAGGCTGTGTGCTCACAATGAGTTTTTGGTGAGCTTTTAATGCAGAGTATTTTCGCTGCATCAAAAACGCAGCGTCTTACAGTTCCAGCAAATTGGATGAGATTTATAGAGATCTCATGCCCCCTGTGCTTTTTTTTATGCAGCGTAAACTAACCTGGGGAGCATGTTTCAAATTCGCAGCATGTCAATTTCTCACTCAAGTTTATGTGCAGATTTTTTTACAATTATTTTGAAATAGATTCTGCTTCTAAATCCACAAACTGCGTCAAATACTCTTTGAATAAGTTTCCGACTGAATTCAATTGAATAGCTCCCTTAGTGCACACAATACTCCTTTTCTCACATTATTTTGAACCTTTCACAGTAAAACTAATAGTAAGCTTATTCAAAGAGCATCTGAAGCATTTTTATGTGGATTTGCAGTAAAATTCTCTTCTAAATCCTCACAAAAAAAAAATCTGTGAATAGGCCCTGGAGAGGAAAAGGTCATGCATGCACATGGCTTTCTACAAGAGATCACGTTTTTATTGCTTACTGAAGTAGTGTAGCTGTCGGGGGTGGGTGGGGGTGGGGGGAGAGCAAAGGCGGCAGTCATCCCGGGTCCTGCACTCACAGGGGCCCACCCAGAGCGATCACCACTTTAAACTGTACTGGTGTGCAGTGCTGCGCACGCCGATACAGTTAAACACTGCTGCGGTAGAGCAGAGAGACATGGTCTACCTTCATTACCACTCCCCGTTCTGCCGGCTGCAGGTCACTTTAGGCTGTTGGGGTGCGGCCTACAGAACAGCAGAGAGATGCACTGGAGAGGGAAGACATGGACAACTGTTGTGTGCTCTGGCGTGATGACAACACCGAATTGATCTGCCAACGCTTTAGTCTTGTCTTTTGGCAGGATCCAGGCGTAGGGGAGTATAACATGTTTATTAGATTTTTTTTAGTACTGGATGACATCATACACTCTGGGGTGTCACTGGGGCCATCATATAGTATGGAGGATTACCGGGGGCCATCATACAGTGTGGGTGGCTATTGGGGGCCTTCATACATTTTGGGGGCTGCTGGCAGCCATCATACAGTGTGGGTAGGTCTACTGGGGGGGTCATCATACAGTGTGAGATGCTACTGGAGCCATCATACAGTGTGTGGGGGGCTACTACAGGGCCATCATACAGGGTGGGCACTACTGAGGGACATAATTCTCTTTGGGGTGCTGCTGGGGGCCACAATACAGTGTGGGGGACTACTGCGGGCTATCTGACAGTGTGGGTGAGTTACTGGGGTCCATAATACAGTGTGTGGGCTACTGGAGGACATCATACAGTATTTTGCCACTGATATACGTTGGTGAGATTTGTCTGAAGGATGTGACCATGGATCTCTGTAAAATCAATGGTAGATAGTTTACTCTCTATCCTCCCCTCACTAGCCTGACCAGCTACATGTTGAAAATCCAGGAAGGAAAATGCAGCGGACAAACTTTTAAATGATTAAATGATGATGTTGCGATGTCTAGGGAAGTTGAAGGAATGAGGATGAGGTAAAAGATGGATGGTGGACGATAGAGGTAACAGGAGAATCCTCTCTCCACCTCAGATGCATGCTTCTGCCAAGATGGCACTGACCAGAAAGAAAGGATGTGAGGAAGAAGATAGGAGGATTAACAGAGAGAGAGAGGCACGATGGGAGATTACATGAGCAATACATGAGAACATATAATAACAATGGCCAGTAGATGGCAGCAAGGGACAACAAACACTGCACAACCTTCATAATAATGTAATCAAAATATTGTGCATTAGTTCTTGTAATAGTTATAAACTCAGAAGAAGATAGCTGGACAGCACATACAGTGTAGGGAGGATACGGGGGGGCTATCATACAGTGTGGAGTGGGTACCGGGGGCTATCATACAGTGTGGGGGCTACTAGGGACCATCATGCAGTGTGGGGGGGCTACTGGGGGCCATCATGTATCGTGGGATATTACTAGGGGCCATCATGCAGTGCGGGGAACTACTGGGGGCTATGATGCAGAGTGGGCAATTATAGTGTGTGGGGACTACTATATACAGTTGAAACCAAATGCTTACATACACTATATAAAAGACACATATGCAAGTTTTTCTCAATATCTGACATGAAATCAGAATAAACCTTTCCCGTTTTAGGTCAATTAGAATTGCCATAATTTTTAATATTTACCAAATGCCAGAATAATGAGAGAGAGAAAGTTTTAAGGCATTTTTATTACTTACTGCAAAGTCAAAAGTTTACATACATTTCATTAGTATTTGGTACCATTGTCCTTAAACTGAATGACTTAGGTCAAACGTTTGGAATATTCTTCCACAAGCTTCTCACAATAGTTGGTTGGAATTTGGGCCCATTCCTCCTGACAAAACTGGTCTAACTGATCCAGGTTTGAAGGCCGCCTTGCTCGCACCTGCCTTTTCAGCTTTGCCCATACATTTTCAATAGGCTTGAGATCAGGGCTTTGTGATGGCCACTCCAAAACATTGACTTTGTTATCCTTAAGCCACTTTTTTACCATTTTGGCAGTATGCTTGGGTCATTGTCCATTTGGAAGACACATTTCCGCCCAAGCTTTAACTTCGTGGCTGATGTCTTGAGATCTTGCTTCAGTATTGCCACATTATAATCTTCTTTTCTCATGATGCCATCTATTTTGTGCAAAACAACCCCACAACATGATGTTGCCACCCCCATGTTTCACAGTTGGATGGTGTTTTTAGGCTTTCAAGCTTCTTCCTTTTTCCTCCAAAAGTAACGATGGTCATTATGCTCAAAAAGTTCAATTTTAGTTTCATCAGACCACAGGACATGTCTCCAAATATTAAGGTCTTTGTTCCTGTGTGCATTTGCAAACATTAATCTGGCTTTTTTATGTTTCTTTTGGAGTAATGGCTTCTTCCTGGCAAAGTGGCCTTTCAGCCCATGTTGATACAGTACTTGTTTCACTGTGGATATTGACACAATCTTACCAGCTTCCGCCATCTTCACACGGTCTTTTGCTTTTGTCCTTGGGTTGATATGCACGTGTTGGAATAAAGCACATTCATCTCTGGGACACAGAACCCATCTCCTTCCTGAGCGGTATGATGCCTGGACATTCCCATCTTGTTTGTACTTGCGTATAATTGTTTGTACAGATGAACGAGGCACCTTCAGGTATCTTGAAATTGTACCCAAGGATGAGCCAGACTTGTGCAAGTCCACAATTCTCTTCCTTATATCTTGGCTGATTTCTTTAGACTTTCCCATGATGCTACACAAAGAAGCAGTGTGTTTCAGGTGTGCATTAAAATACATCTACAGGTGTGTCTCTAATTAACTCAGTTGTTGCCAAAAAAACAGAAGCTTCCAAACACATGACATCATCATATGGGCAGTCCAGAATTTTTTAAAGGCATAGTAATCTTAGTGTAGGTAAACTTTTGACTTTGCAGTAAGTAATTAAAATGCCTTAAAACATTCTCTCTATCTCATTATTCTGGCATTTGGAAATATAGAAAAATATGGTAATCCTAATTGACCTAAAACAGGAAAGGTTTATTCTGATTTCATGTCAGATATTGAGAAAAACATGCATATATGTCTTTTTATATAGTGTATGAAAACTTATTGTTTCAACTGTATCTCTTCAGACCCCTGAGCATAATAACAGTAATAATAATATTTACCTCGCCGCTCACCTGTCCTGCCCTCTGTGCAGCCACAAGCTCTCCTTCCCCCATGGAGCCCTGTCTTCTGGCGCTAAGAAGACATATGATATCAAGTCATGTTGTGATATTAAGATATGAGTCACCTGAGGCTTAGTCAGCTCATTGGGTGACACACATCATAAGGTCGTGATATCATAGTGCACCTGTCAGGGCACTGTAGTTTGATATCCCAGGGCTAGCGGCTCCATCCCTTTCCCTAAAGCTAGGGACGCCCTAGCTATCCCTGCTCTCCGGATTACTTCTAATGGTGAAGAAGCCAGGGCCACGTGCCTTGCTGAACTCCTAAATCAGCCCTTATCTGTCCCCTCCCTCACCCAGTAAAGGGGGGAGTTGTAGTGTATAAAAATACACAAACCAGAAGGGAAGACGTACAAGGATAAATGAAAATACCAATCATACAAATATGCACTCACAAACAACAGAGTGGAACACTGTGAAGTAAAGGAAGGTAAAACCAAATAGGAGAGGATAAGGATATGCACACAGATAAATCATCAAGCAACAGTCTTCAGTACCACACTCCAAAAGCCTACTTAAAGAAAACCTGTCAGCAGGATTTAGCCCTATAAACTAAAGGCATGGCTATAATGGCACTGTGATGCTGAATAATAGGATACCTGATGTGAAGGGATCCGCTCAGTGGCTGCTGAATACTCACCTTATGAATTTTCAGAAAATGATGTCCTGCTGACAGGTTCTCTTTAACACCTCCAACTCCAGAACCAGGCAGTATGAAACTAACACTGGCAATTCCTGTTTGCCAGAGTCGAGTATATTTAGCAGAGGGGAGTGACCAACACTTAACAGCTGAGACCATCAAAGCAGGAAAGCTTCATGATCTCTCAACTGAGCAGATCAACCCCTGCACTGCTATCAGAAACCTGCACTGTTTAATATGATGGTGAACTGCTTCTAATCAGTGCAGGAGTACGTGAAATCAGACACCGTGGTCTCCTGACCCCTCTCTGTTGCGGTAAATCCATGACCGCGCCACCACATCACGGTGCACACATGACATCAGAGTTCAACTCTAGAAGAAGTCTGAAAAAGATACTGTGCAAGAGGGGAGGCTGGAAGGAAGAGGCTGGTCAGTGGTCTGCAACAGGAGAGCAGTGAAGTATTCATTTTTTTCTAACCCTTTTCACAGCTCTCTACAATTCAACAAAATGGGGGGCAGATAGCCACTATTTTGCTGAATGTGCACAAAGCAAATTGAGAATCTGAACTTTTTGCAAAATTCAAAGTAAATGCAATTCAGCTTGAAAAAATGCACTCATCTCTAGTTGTAAGCTTTGGAATTACCTATTTCATAGGACGGTCACCCAACTACAGGTGCATCAAAGGTTGTCAAACTGTTGGGAGCACAAATAATTGGGTGTAGTTTGCAGGGGAACCTGGCAGCAAGTTTTCTATTTCCCTAGATCATGACCACAGGGGAAATTAAGTATTAAACAATTCCCTTTCAAATCAATGAGAAACAACAAACTAAGCTTATTGCACTATTTAAGCATCCAAGTTGCTGATAAAACCATGTCCTCATCATAGAGTACATGAACCCCTTGATAGTGATCAAGGTGAGATGTCAGAAGCAATAATTAACCCAGCACTACAAATATAAAACCAATGCTATGACAATGTAGTAGTGGGGAAGGACGTAGCTTTCCTCTGGCACTGAAAGAGTTAAAGAGTATGTTCCCGACAGTTAGATCTCTCTGGGCTGCAGTTAGGTCCAGTTAAGGGGTTAGCTGTGATAATCCAGCCCAGTAGAGTAAAGGGGAACCCAGTGCTTTGGTTAGGCATAACATGTGAATAAATTGAATAAATGCCTTGTTGATAACATGTTTCCTTGTGGGCTGTAGTATTGGTAACCAGCCACAATATGCCACTGTCCTGGTTGCAGTTGACAGGTTAAGTGTGCCAGTAGGATTACAGACATGTATGACAGTGAAGGGGTTAATTGTGTGTGAGGACAGCCCATAAAAGGTGGGCACTTTAGGGAAATCTCTGGTTAGTTTCCAGAAGCAGGAAGTGCAGGCCAGTAGTGTTGTGTAGTACCTGGGACAGGCCAGACAGGCTTTGTATGACTGCCTGCTAGGGCATATATGGGCCCTGTACCCCAGACAGTAGGATCACCAGAGTGAAGATTCCCTCCCCAAGAGTCCACTTAGCTGGCCGGAGAAATTCAAGAGAGATATTGAGGACCCGGGGTCACATTCTGTCTGCAGGCTGCAGAAGAAGCTAGGACTCAAGTCTAAGACATGGGGAGAACTAGGATCCAGATATACTGTCATTGGTGAGGAAGATTCTCTAGGGCTAGAGAACAGAGCAACAGAGATGCTTCACTTAAAGAGGGAACCAGGGTTGAAGTTGTATCAAGTACCTGTGGGAAAGATGACAACCCATTGGGTCTTATCCATTATATCTGCCTATAAATATTGTACATTTTCCTCTTCCCCAAGTAAAGTCCCAGTTATGGTTATGAACCACGTGTTCTCTGAATTTATTGCTGGTCTGGTTCCAGAAGAGAAATGCCTGGAGACAGACGCAACCGGCTAGTCTGAAGTAAGTGGAAAGCACCACATACACAGCAGCACATCAGAGGGAGGACACACATTGTCTGTAGGGTGCCAGAGTGAGCAGGAGCCACAGCTCGCCCACGACTACCTCGCTGGGGCACCTGACAACTATGAACCAAAAGGTTCAAAACGCCTTGGTATCTCATTCTCTAGTGTGATAAATAAGTGGAAATAGTGTTTCTTAAGAAGAAACCCTTTTAGATTTCTGGTTAAGAGATAAATTTGTTGGTTTGTATATTTGGCTTTGTCTAAAGCTGCATTACGAATTAAATTTCTCTGTTCCATTCATGTGGTATACAGATCTATTACATATGGATGCAAATGGAAGCAGAGCAAATATTTGTTATGATGTACCGAAGTGACTAGGGGACTTCCTTTGCTGCTGGTCTGATCCCACATAAGAGCTACTGTAACTTAAATTGCTGAAAAAGTCAATGGTGACTGTGATAGAAATATTTCAGAATACCCAGAGCATCATAGCTTGCTGTACATGGTGCTACATAGCCACAGACAGGTGTTTTCATGCTGTCTTCTGCCCACTGCTGATAGAGCCTTTTGTTGGCTCATGTGCATCAGACCTGAACCACGGAGAAATGAAGTATGATGAATTGGACCACATTTTTGTTTTAACATCATGTAGATGACACCAGGGTGCACCATGGGAAGAAGGAAAGGAGGTGGAGAAGACAGTGTATTGATAATATTATTTAATTTTAAGGTAAGTTATGTGGATTGTATCACCTATATAATATTAAGGGCTCACCTGGTGAGATGGATTCTCTAAGCCATAGGTCAGGATGGGCAACGCCGTCCAAAGGTAATGGTGAAGTGGAGCAGGTCTTGATAGATGACATGTGGATTAGCAAGGTCTAGTACAGTTGGATAAGCAGAACAGCAAACAAGTGGACTAGGTAGCATAGTTGAAGCAGAGCCAGGTATGTGTTACACACGGGAACAATGACTACAGGAAACAAGTATCTTCCAGCAGGGTTTTAGTGAATCATAGGAATACAACCTGATATATTTCAGCAGGGCAATGGTTAATCACAGGTATAACAGAAATAAGTTCAGTCTGGGATCTTCCTACAGGGAATTGATTAATCACAGATATAACAGAGAAACAAATGCCGCCTGTTATTTTCCAGCAGTGAAATAGTTGGTCACAGGTATAACAGAGAAGTAACTGCAGTTTGGTATCTTCCAGATGGAAAAGGGTAAATAGCAGCAATGGTTTAAAGGGAGTCTGTCAACCCAAACTGACAGTATAAACTAAGCACATAGTCTTGTAGGGAATATAGCCCATATAAAAATCACATCTTTATTGTTGTGATCGCTGACTCCATTCTACAGAAATAGAAGTTTAATTAGATATGCTAATTAAGTGTTCAGTGCACCCTTGGTGTGGCCAAGAGGCTCAGTGCACTGTTTTACCTACTGGTTTTTGCCCCCTCCTCTCTCACTGGTAATTAACAGCTCTGACTTGCCTGAGCTTTCTTTGCGGAGAGTCCTCACTCCAGGCATGCCAGTTCTGTCAATCGCCAGTGAATGGTGCACTGAGACTTTTAGTCACACCAAGGGTGCACCGAGTACTCAGAACATTTGATTAAGGTTCAGTTTCTGCAGGACCGAATCTATGATTAAAACACAAAGGTGCAATTTTTATTCCCCACAAGACTTTCTGCTGAGTTTATGCTGTCAGTTTGGGCTGACTGAATCCCTTTAAGGAACATGACAATGAGTTCAAGGTGCTGATCTGGCTTTCAATCTGGATCTCAATAGTTCCGAGCAACTTAGAATGTGCTGGAAAGAAACCTTTTCAGTTTTCAGAGCCCAAACTTTACCCTGACAATGCCCTGGTGTTAGATATCAAAGGACAATTTAAGAGGACTTTTGGAGTCAATCAGGACTTTGGGGTCAGAGCTATTTTGATGGCACAATATTAGTCGGGTGCATGTAATATATTAAATCCACACTAATATGACTCACAGACTTACAGTCACACAGGCAGTATTTTTAATTTGGTAAACTCAGGATTCCTTTTGGAATTGGTAAACATCTAATCGCTTGTATCTGATAGAGTCATTGTTTGACTCCATAGAAGTGTTTTTTTGTTGTACATGAAAGAGTAAAACAGCAAGGACATTAATGAAGGCAGAATACCTGAGGCAGTTTCTTTCTTCCTTATATACAATGTCTTTTGAGACAGGACCTTTTCTTTTAAGTACTGCACTTTGCAGTAGGTCTTTTGCAATGGCTATTTCACATGCATGTAATCTTAGTGCGCGACACATAAACATTAGTTTCTTTTGTGAACGCTAGAAGTAAGCATTATCTGCATTATAAACCCCTATCCCTCCCATACGAAGAACAATATTTGCTAAACCTATTGGGGATATAATTCCATCCTCTCCGCTGCATTCAGACAACCTGCAGGAACATAAACTACTCCCAGACACAACCTGCCACAGAATCGATATCCAAATGAGAAGAGTGTGAATTAGATGAGAAAGCTGCCTCATGCATATAAATAGATCTGAAAAATTCTCGCCACTGGTCCTCCGAGGCAACACAAATACCACCAGGACGCACAAAGAGGTCGCAGTGATACCATTACTGACTGCCGCAACAGAGTAGTGTTCTGACGCAACCACTTTCTTGTGTAGGGCAACATGACACTGAGAAGACAGGGAAAACAATGTTACTACATTTTACTATGAAACATGTGCACGCATGATGTATTGGATAATGCCATTAACCTGCACATTCAGGGTTAATCTGCATGTTAATAGTGTTAGGAAGTGCACAGCTGCTGTACTCAAAGTATGACACCCAATAGATCTATCAATGAAGTATGATGTCAGTCTTAAGATAAAATTCATTAAAGAGACTCTGTCAGCAGGTTTTTGCTATGTAATATGAGAGCATAATGATGTAGGGGCCGAGACCCTGATTCCAGCGATGTGTCACTTACTAGGCTGCATTTTGCTATTTCAATAAAATCAGTGTTTTATCAGCAGGAGATTATCACTACAGGAATAAGTGTCTCATGCCTTCTGGTCCAAGCCCCCCTCCATTGATTAGCAGCTGTCTGTAAATATACAGTGTACACAGAAAGCTGCCAATCAGTGGTGTGGGCGGAGATATACAAAGCTCAGCATTCAGAGCACTGCTAGATTAGCAGCAGAAAAAAATGTGATTCTATCACAACTGCTGCACCCAGTAAACTAAGTGACACATCGCAGGAATCAGGGTCTCTGTCCCTACATCATGCTCTGTCAGAATACATAGCAAATAGCTGCTGACAGATTCCCTTTAAAGACGCATTAAAGGAGTCCTGTATTGTGTCGTAAACATGGCTGAACCAGAAGAGTACATGTAATATTTTAAATTTCTAGTATAAATTGCACTGGAATTAAGTTCCTAAGTGCTCATGATTGAGGCTGGGCTGTAATGAGGGGGCAATGCTTGTTTATTCATATAAGACAATCAATAAAAAAGTAGGTACTTACTATAGATGAGTCACGTTGTTTCAGGGCAAAGGCACCACATATGCAAAGAATGTATGTGGGTTTAGCTTGTTGAAAATAAGGTGCTTCTCCCAGAGTTCATTGCTAGCTAGTCCTTCATTGATGCGTCAACTACTCTGGAGGATTATAATTGACCAATAAATATGAGCCACGGAAACCATTAACACTACTTTATATGCCATTAAGTAGTATGTGCTGTCATTTTTTTATCTCTTTTGCAGCTCTGATTATTTTTACACTTTGAACATACACAAATAAAATCATAATTATGAAATAAAAACATCAAAATATACCCTGACACCTACAGTATATCACAAAAATGAGTACACCCCTCCCATTTTTATAAATATTTTATTATACCTTTTTATGGGACAACACTGAAGATCTGACACTTTGTTACAATGTAAAGTAGTCAGTGTACAACTTGTATAACAGTGTAATTTTGGTGTGCCCTCTAAATAACGCAACACACAGCCATTAATGTCTAAACTGCTGGAAGCAAAAGTGAGTACACCTCTAAGGGAAATAGCCAAATTGTGCCCAATTAGCCATTTTCCCTCCCCAGTGTCATGTAACTCATTAGTGTTACAAGGTCTCAGGTGTGAATGGGAAGCAAGTATGGTAAATTTGGTGTTATAGCTCTCACACCATCTCATACTGGTCATTAGAAGTTCAACATGGCACCTCATGGCAAAAAAATACTCTGAGAATCTGAAAAAAAGAATTGTTGTACATGAAGATGGCCGAGGCTATAAGAAGATTGTCATCACCCTAAGACTGGGCTGCAGCACGGTGGTCAAGACCGTACAGCGGTGTAACAAGACAGGTTCCACTCAGAACTGGCCTCACCAAAGAAGTTGAGTGTATATGCTTAGCTTAAATTCAGGGGTTGTCTTTTCAAAATAAACTTTTGACTGCTGCCAGCATTACTCCAGAGGTTAAAGGCATGGGGGTCAGCCTGTCTTCACCAGATGTGCTAGTCGCTGACTCGCTGTGCGCTGAAGTCTCCGAAGGAAGAGAAGCGGAGGCATTGTCCCCACACAGTCTCGACGATTGTACCAATGATCTGGCTTTAGGCACCGCCCCGCCTGGCAGACGCGTCATCTCAGAAACCAGACTGAAGTTGGTCCCTAAGCAAGGATCCTCCATCTCTAACAAATCTGGCAATAAGTCCATCAAGACGGTGGCTACCTCCAAGTCTCTGCACCCCTCCAATCAGGCGGAGGACCTCCAGTTGCCTCCTGAATCCTCCGGGGTGCTACCTGATAACAAATGGAGAGAGACTTTTCTGCACCCTCTACCTGGTACTTCGTCCACTTCATCCAGTAAGCTTGGCAAAGTGTACGTCAAGGCGGTGGTTACCCCCGAGTCTCTGCACCCCTCCAACCCCGTGGAGGATCTCCAGTTGTCCCGTGAATCCTTTGAGGTGCTACCCGATATTAACAAATGGAGAGAGACTTTCCTGTGTCTTGTTCCTGGTACTTCACTCACTTCATCTGTTGCTGAGGATGGCTCGATGGGAGGAAGCATCCTAGTCACCAAGATGGTGAGACCAGTTTTGTTCCCTCTAGTGGACAGAAAAGGTAATCTTCTTGAAGAGAAGGATCGGCCTCCAAATTCTCTGCAGAAAATCCTTGCAGGCTTGAAAAAGAGAGGGCGTAAAGGGGGGGGGGACTGTGACATCCCTGGCGGAGTGCTGGCATGGCTTACCACCTCCCACCATGCAAGACCGCCATCTTACCTATCAGTCCAGGCTGCACACTTTGCTCCAGTACCTGCTCTGTGCTTGTCTCTTGTCTGATTGCTTAGGGCGGCGGCGCAGTTACTGACTGTTTCTTATAGTTACTGTGTGCACAGTCCTAATGCATCCCCAGCCTATTGCTGTGAGTCACTGGATACTTAAACCCCCTCAATCCAGTAGGAGGTGCCTGAGCAACACTTTCTTTCAGTGTGTTCTGTGCAACTGAGTTGCCAGGTCCTGTCCTGTATATTATCTGTTTCTGCCACCCTGGGGGCTGTATACCCAGGCCTGTTACCTGTATCTGTGACTTCTAGTCTGTTCTGCCACCCTGGGGGCTGTATACCCAGGCCCGCTACCTGTATCTGTGACTTCTAGTCTGTTTCCGCCACCCTAAGGGCTGAGTTCCCAGGCTCATTCCTGTATCTTGTTTCTGGTTCAGTTCCTGTCTGAACAGTGTCCTAGCCCGTTACTTGTTTGTCTCTATGTCCGTATCTTCCCTTTTCCTGCAGTGTCTGAACCTGCACCTAACTCCAACTCGTTGTCTCTGTACTTCTGTTTGTGAGTTTAGTGTCCACTCGCTACTTCATTGTAAGTACCTTATGTGTATTTGCTCTGCTCTGCTCGTCTACCGCACCTGCGGGTTTTTCTCTGCTCTGTTTGTCTACTGCATACTGAAGCAAAGCATGATCCCAGCCATTCGGAAACTGGGCTGCAAGGCAGTATCCCAACAAAATGACCCCAAACACACCTCTAAGATGACCACTGCCTTGCTAAAGAAACTGAGGGTAAAGGTGCTGGACTGGCCAAACATGTCTTTAGACCTAAACCCTATAGAGCATCTGTGGGGCATCCTCAAACGGAAGGTGGAGGAGCGCTAGGTCTCTAACATCCACCAGCTCCGTGTTGTCGTCATGGAGGAGTGGAAGAGGATTCCAGTGGCAACCTGCGAAGCTCTAGTGACCTCCAAGCCCAAAAGAGTTAAGACAGTGCTTGAAAAAAATGGTGGTATTGACACTTTATGAACAATTTGGCCATTTTCACATAGGGGTGTACTCACTTTTGTTGGCAGTGGCTTAAACATTAATGGATGCGTGTTAAGTTATTTAGGGGGCACACCAAATTTTCACTATTATACAAGCTGTACACTGAGGGTATGTGCACACGATGCAGAAATGAAGCAGAAAATTTCTGCATCATTTCTGCATCTCCCTGCAGATTGTGCATGCGTTTTTCCTGCAGAATACATGCGGATCCACATGCGGATTCACATGCGTTTCCGCATGCAGATTGACAAGCGCTTTCCAGGCGATTTTAGCATCACCTGGAAAGTGCTTGACAACTAGGTCACACTATATAAATCCATGCAAACAGCATGGATTTATATAGTGTGACCCGAGAGAGTGTATATACTTACCTCCGATGGCCCGCGCTGTCCTGCTTTACACTCCGTTCTCCCAGCTGCCGGCAACTTTGAATTGAAAGACCTGCCGACGTCAGTGTCACGTGACCCGTCACATGACTCTGACGTCAGCGCAGGTCCTTCAACTCACTGCAAGTGCCGGGAACCAAGCAGGAGCGGTGCTCGGGCCGACAGATGGTAAGTATATATATATATATTTTATTTTATTCTTGTTTTACAGATTTTTTAATGGTACCTGGGTGTGGATGAGACTCTCCTCTCCTCCACACCCGGGTACCATCCGCACATTAGAACGCGCCAATAACGCAAGTACAGATGCAGTCTTGCGGAATTGGCGCGTTCTAATGCAAGTCAATGGCGGCGAAAACACCGCATTTACGCAAAATTAATTGACATGCTGCGGATTTTTGAGCGCAGCGTTTACGCTGCGGAAAAATCCGCATCATGGGCGCAGACCATGCGGATTTCAATTGGGGAACATTGCTGCCCTTCTACCATGCGTTTTTCATGCGTTTCCGCGGCGTTTACGCAACTGCAAAAACACCGCGGAAACGCATTAAATACGCATCGTGTGAACTCAGCCTGACTCTTTACATTGTATCAAAGTGTCATATATTTAGTGTTATCCCATGAAAAGATATAATAAAATATTTACAAAAATGTGAGGGGTGTACTCACTTTTATGATATACTGTATATATTTTCTGAAAGTAGACACTTGACACATTGTTAAAATGCCACTCAGCAAATTGCAATCAGGGATGTCATGCAATTTTTTAGCAAAGAATAACATGAAAAAAGAATAAAAAATTTATGTTTAAGGCAAAAGTTTGAGTAAAGCAGAACTTGACATGCACAAAACCTCCTAGAAATAAATTAACATGACGTGTAGAATTGTTTGAGCCTATGTCTACATATAAAGCATATTCACTAAATCATGGAAACTGAAGAGACAAAAACCTTTGTGATCCGGACACCTGTCAACATCTGAGTCTACAAATGTCCTGATTGGGTACAGAGGGTGATCACCGTATATGTGCAACTACTCATCTTATTATTCATTAATTTAAGTAAAAATAAGTCACCTGCTCTATGTGACAATGAGAGAGCGCAAATATACTACCTAATTAGTAAGATCGGATATGGGCAAAGTTCACCCCATGGGCTAAATGCGGCCCTTTGACTGTCCCTTGCAGCTCGCAGATAGTTAGCCAAGGAGACCTTCAAATGCTGCGATGGTGCTGGGGGGCGCTGGCGGCGTTACGGCACTGGGTGCAGTGCTGGCGGGCAGTACTGGCTGTGCTGAGGGCAGTGCTAGGTGCTGTGCTGGCTAAGCTAGAGAAAAGCTCACTGGCGCTGCAGCGTCGCATGGGCTAATAAAGGGTTTATTTCACTGGATGTGCTGCTCCACTCTCCACATTTGTTGACTGTTGGATCACATGCTCAGAGGCGTGCATCCCCTCTTTCAGTGCTGCCATTTATTCTTTAACTGAAAGTGCAATATTACACCCATATAGTGACCATATAATGGTAGATACCAGCCCTGCATATCGTATATGGTGATTACTGCACATGTAACTCCAGTGACTCACAGGTGATGTCTCCTTTGGTTGGAGTCATTCATTTTTCTTTCTCCATCTGTCCCTGATACCCAAGAAAACATTCACATCTCATCTCTGCGGAATTTAACACACGGACCTCTTTGGTTGATTTTCTGGCAGTCTATAGTACTACAGCCATTCATAGTGCGCTACACAGTAATAATTCTCACTGCATAAAGTAGCAGTAGTACCTCTCTTTTATTCACCCTTCAGTAACAGTGTCACTAATAATGCTTCTTTGTGCCTCCAAACAATTAAAATGTCCCCTTTGTACTGCTTTGTGCCTCTATATATTAATAATGTCGCATTGGGGCCCCATATTTTGATAATGCCCCCTTTTTGTGTCCATATATTAAAGGGATTGCCCACTACTAGGACAACCCTTTCTCATTCCTCATGTTTGGCCCTGTTAAAATAAAAACACCTATATTCACCTCCTGTGCCGGCACCGTTCCAGCGGTGTCAGCACTTGCATTGTCAGGGCTCACGAGAGCATCCCGGGAACAGGAGTGCCAACACGAGAGGCGAGTATAGATGTTTTTTTTAAAAGGGTCAAACATGGAAAATGAGAAGGGGTTGTCCTAGTAGTGGACAACCCCTTTAATAATGACCACTTTTTGTCTATGTTTTAATAATGCTCCCTTGTGCAACATAGATTAATAATGCATCCTTGTGTATCCACCTATTATTAATGCTCCCTTATGTCATCATTAGTGTTGAGCGAGTATGTTCTGTTTACCCTTTCGCCGAGTATGCTCGGGCCGAGCTCCGAGTATTTACAGCTGCTCGGTGATATGGTTGAATCGCTCCCGTGTGCATGATTTGCGACTGACAGCTTTATTACATGTGAGGAATGTCTATTTCTTACACATTACTCACATGTAATAAAGCTGTCAAACAGTTGCAAATCATGCACACGGGAGCAATTCAACCATATCACCGAGCAGCTATAAATACTCATAGCTCGGCCCGAGCATACTCGGACAGAACATACTCGCTCAACACTAGTCATCATACATTAATAATGCCCCCTACGTCACCAGTGATTTCATCACACCACGTGCTCCCTATACTGATATCTGACAGTCCATAGGCAATTTGCTGCTTGCCAGAGTAAGCAGCAAAGTAGGGACCCAATAGTCTTTGGTCCATCAGTTTCCAAGCATCCATGTCAGAAGGATGCGAATAATGATGGAGCAACATCTTTCCTGGAATTCAAGTAGACCTCTTTCTCCTCCGGGACCAATCACTGTCACAACTTCTGCAACCGCGATTGTTACGCCACTGCTCTTGTGGCAACAGGAGGTTTGGACATGTTGAAATCAATTGCCCAGTCCTTCAGTCCCCCAAAATCTGAAGACGAGGGAGAGTCAAGAGGTCCCCATACACAATAAGTGGCCATCTGGTGCTGCCAAAATCAGCCACTGAACAAAACAATTGGGCATGTTGAAATCCAGATACCCAATCCTTCTCCCCACTGAAAACTGCTACAGTTCGAGAGCCATGAGGCCCCCGTACACATGAGGCAGCTCGACTGGCCGACTGAAATAAATAGATTAGGACAATATTTAATTGAGGTTGAACATTCTGTACATATGAGGGCCTTCTGTGATATTTGGAGGCTACTAATCATATGATTATATATAAACCTAATTAAATGAGATTTTTTCTGTTCCTCTCTGATCTCTGTGTTTAAGGAAAAGCAAAGAAAAATACCCATCGTGTACAGCAATATGGCCTCTTTTTCTACGGGGAGGTTCAGTTTATGTATTATGCTCACTGCTGGATCACTTTATGGATACATTCTTCAAATGACAGCCTCCCTGCAAAGAGTATAATATATAGTAAAGGCTGATTCTTAGAGTCACCACATTTGTGAACAGACTTGCTCAGCAGAAATGAGGAAATTGGATCGGGGGATAATGGAGATAATTTAGGGAAATGGTTTTAGATCATTTTTGTGATGTGTTTAGTCTTAAATTATTGTGCGCAGGTGCACTGTGTCTATGATACCAACCACCCTGTATAGCATGGCCCCCAGTAGTGCGAATACAGTCGACAGAAGATGTACCAGTGTAATGAGCCCCTTCTGTTCACAAGCATTGATGCATATTGTTTCTTTTTCTCTTTTTCACCTTTATTAGTAAATGCAATCACCAGTTGACCTCACAGACATTGTCACTGTATATTACTGCTCTTAATTATGTATTTTCAGCCCTCCTATAATTATTGCATAAGAAAAGCAAATCGGCTAAATGGTGGAAATGGTGAAACAGTAGACAGGTTCAAAGATAGTAGAGCCCATAAATGCTATTTATTCTGGCATATATTGCTCTGTTTAACTAGACTGGCTCTAGTAACAAAGGTTTAATGGTCGCATACATTATTTTATAGTATGAACAATGAGGGGTCGGCAGTGATGATTGCCATATAATTATGTGATATTTGAGCTAATAGGGAAATAATGAAACAGTTAAAGCACAATTACCCAAGGTTGGAGCAAGGTTTGAAAAGGCTATGTACAGAATAAAATACTGCGCTGGCTTGGCTTCCGTTTACTTTCTTAAAGGTGGGAAATGGAGATTAGTAAATAGATTGTTTCCATTCATTAGCCCTTAAAAAAACATGCCAGCTATCAACCAATAAATGCTTGTTTGTCAGGAGATCAGATCTTCTACATGGGCCTACAATTCACTATTGGTTTACAGCATATCGCCACAAGTAAATGAGTAATTCTGCCGACAATGTGCAAACTGTGTAGAAAGAATGATTGCTGTAACTATCATTCATTCTAGCACAGTTTGCACATTCTGATGATCTGTGCAGCTAAATGGAACTGTAAGACCAGGTGCACACCACCGTATTTTCTATCCGAGTGCAATCCGGCGAAACATTGGATCGCACCCGGACCAATGATAAGTCTATGGGGCTGTGCACATGTCTAATTTCAGAAGAAAAAAATTGCTGCATGTCAGAGTTTGATCTGATATTCAGATTGCACTCGGCCATGTAAGACAATGAGTGTGTGAAAATCATCAGACTGCACTCGGATGACATCAGAGTATAGTATGATTTCAATGCACTGACACAATGGAGAAATTTTGCTCCTCATCTTCTCTTCACAGTGTGCTCAAATTCTGTCATCCATGAGTATCGAAGCACACTATACAGCTTATACTCTGATCAAACTCGGATCAGAGTTTGATCAGAGTGTCACTTGCACAATTGGCCCATTTTTCTCGTATGAGAGAATCTATGGCCGTCTGCATGAGCCTTAGGGTATTAATAATCCAAAATCAGCCAACAATCAGAGGAAAAGTATAATAGAAACACGTCACCACTTCTGTATTTATCACCCACTCCTAGATTTGGCTTGCAAATACTGATGTAAAATACTCACCAAATACTGAACGTGTGAATGTGGCCTAAACATGCACAAATCCACATGCGCTATCATCAATCAGCACCTGTTATTGACATATTATTTGCCAATGTAAAAGGACATTAGTCCAATAAGATTATAAAATGCTGTGATATAATCTGCTTGACCCAATAGCTTGAAGATTTTTCTAGTAACAAGTTTTATTTTGGCTCCTAATTACTCTTTACTGAATACAGTAGGACTTAATATAAAGGCTCTCTTGAGTGAGCAGGTATAGAATTACTGAAAAGCAATGGGCAGTATGCAATGCCTATTATGCTGCATTCACAAATCCATGACTTATGGTTCGAGCATGGACCTTGATGCGCGGACTGTCCGCGGGTCTCCTGACCCAAACTTGAAAGCTTCATAAACGTTTATAAGACTGTCAAGTTCGGGTCAGTAGATATGCAGACAGTCCATGCATCACGCATGTGTGAATGTGGCTTTAGGATAAGAGCAAACTGCATTTATGGTTATTGTTGTGCATATATGCTAAGGAGGTATAAGTCTGACATTGGCTACAGTCTGGATGGATGCAATTATCCAAAGACTGTCACTTTCAAAACAGAAAACTGGTGTGTTTAGGTACTTACTAAGAGTAGCCATCTCCATATATAACTAACAAATAAAATAGCACTCTGCAATGCTAAGTATATGAACATGAAATATGTTTCATTTTCGCATACTCCTCATTTATCAAAACTGTATAAAAGAAAACTTATTTGTTGCCCATAGCAACCAATCGGCTTGCAGCTTTAATTTCTTAAACAGGTCAGTTAAAATGAAAGCTGCTTTGTGATTGGTTGATATGAGTCACTTTTCTAGCCCTGATTCATCAAGACTAACATATTGTTTCCCTGTTTTGATGATTAATGAGCTGGAATAAATGCGCCACATTTAAGGCCCATGTATACCAGACCACTGCCCCCCCCCCCTATTAACCTTCCTCCCCACCTCCATATACAACTAACAGACAAAGCAGAAAATAGAAATAAATGAGAAATCTTAGTACATAAATTGGCCAATTCATGTGTACCTGGTAGCCACGTTGAGGCGTCTCTCAAAATACCAGGACCCTATCAATGTGAAGTCCTCTCTAAAAGACATATGTCTGCTTGTGTGTGGGATAATAAGATCCTGCTGCAATTAAAACCGTGGCATAGAGGCGGAGTGCTCAGTCAAAGCTTATACATAGAAACAGAAAAAACTGGCCGGCACTTTCAAAACAAGAAATAGGTGTGAACAGGTGCTTAATAGGAGCAGCTACCTCCATATACAACTAACAAACAAAGCATCACACTGTAACGCTAAGTATGCGAACATAAAATATATGAAATTTAAATAGCATTACTGCTGTAGAAAATAGAAATAAATGAGAAATCTTAGCGCAACGTTAAGAACGTGAACGTTAAGGTGTCTCTCAAAATACCAGGACCCTATCAATGTGAACTCCTCTCTATTTTGAGAGACGCCTTAATGTGGCTACCAGGTACACATGAATTGGCCAATTTATGCTCTAAGATTTCTCATTTATTTCTATTTTCTACAGCAGTAATGCTATTCAAATTTCATATATTTCATGTTCGCATACTTAGCGTTACAGTGTGCTGCTTTGTTTGTTACTTCCTCCTCCACCATCACTGAAGGAGAGCTTACGCATCTCTTCTCCAAATCACACCTCAACACCTGCGCACTTGATCCCATCCCACCTCCTCCACTTCCTCATCACCATGCTCATCCCAGCCCTAACCCATCTCTTCAACGTATCACTAACTTCTAGTACCTTCCCTTCTGCTTTCAAACATGCCACAATTACACCTATCCTGAAGAAGCCATCCCTCGACCGGATCTCTACATCCAGCTATCGACCCATATCACTGCTCCCGTTCGCCTCCATACTCCTCGAAAAGCACATCCACGCCGTACTTTCCTCCCACCTCTCATCTAACCTACTCTTTGACAACCTTCAGTCAGGCTTCCGCCCCCATCATTCAACAGAAAACATTTCTCTGTACTCCTTCTAGATCTGTCCTCTGCCTTCGACCACTCCCTCCTACTACGGATCCTTTCTTCCTTCGGTATCAAAGACCTTGCCCTCTCCTGGATTTCCTCATACCTCTCTAACTGCACATATAGCGTCACCCACTCCCACACTACCTCTTCATCCCATCCTCTCTCTGTTGGATTTCTTTAAGGCTCTGTCTTGGGACCCCTACTCTTCTCCATCTATCCCTATGGCCTGGGACAACTCATAAAGTCCCATGGCTTCAAGTACCATCTATGTGCTGATGACACTCAAATCTACCTCTCTGGCCCAAACGTCACCTCTCTGCTGTCCAGAACTGAAAGTGTCTATCAGCCATATCCACCTACTTCTCCTCTCACTTCCTAAAGCTCAAAGTAGACAAAACTGAGCTCATCATCTTTCCTCCATCTCACCTATCTTCCCTACCTGATCAATCTATCACAATAAACTACATCACGCTTTCACCTGTACCTTGAAATCCGTTTCTTCGGAGTAACCCTCAGCTCTGACTTGTCCATCAAACCACACATCCAAGCCCTCGCCACCTCCAACTCAAAAATATTTCCTGAATCTGTCCCTTTCTCAACCATCAATCTACTAAGATACTAGTGCATGCCCTCATTATCTCCCGCCTCGACTACTGCAATATCCTCCTCTGTGACCTCCCTGCTAACACTCTCGCACCTCTCCAGTCTATCTTTAACTCTGCCTTTAACTGCCTGACTAATCCACCTCTCTCCTCGCTACTCCTTCGCTTCTCCCCTCTGCAAATCCCTTCATTGGCTCCCAATTCCCCAACATATCCACTTCAAGCTACTAACACTAACCTACAAAGCCATCCATAATATGTCTCCCCCATACATCTCTGAACTAATCTCCTGTTATCTGCCACCACGTAATCTCCGGTCCTCACAAGACCTCCTTTTCTCCTCCACACTAGTACGTTCCTCCCCCAATCGCCTACAAGTCTTCTCCCGAGTATCCCCCATCCTCTGGATTTCTGTGCCCCAACACGTGTGATTATTCACCACATTTGGAACTTTCAAGAGGAATTTGAAAACCCATCTCTTCAGAACAGCTTACAACCTTCAATGACCCAACTGCCACCTTACCACCACCAGAGCTGCCACCTCACCAACATCAGAGCTGCTGAGGCCCACTAACCTACTGTCTCCTTCCCCATAATCTTGTAGAATGTAAGCCCGCCAAGGGCAGTGCACTCTCCCCTCTGTATCTGTCTGTCACTATTAGCTTGCTCATTGTAATTTCTATTTGTGCATTGTATGTAACCCCTTCTCATGTACAGCACCATGGAATCAATGGTGCTCTAGAAATTAATAATCGTAATTATAATTCAATAATGAATTTGGCCTATCCGTAAGCTGCAATGTGCCACTGCAAGAAATGTACTTTAGTACAGAGACTGGATTTTGATTCTGTTGTAATTTATGCCACTTTTGTGGCCATACCCCTCTGGCTGAATTTTGCAGATTTTTCAAAAAGTTAGTAGAGCTGGCCTGAAACTGCTGTGAAAAATTTAAGACGCTAAATTTGTGACATTTAAAGCAGTTTGAAATCAAGCCCATTATGCTAATGCATATTAGCCAGGCGAAAGTCAAAATACCTTTCTTTTGGTTTCCATCTAGGGAATAAGGGTCTATGAAAACTTTAAAATGTACACAGAAGCTTTTTCCAGCTTATATTTTTGACTAATTGTATAGACACTAAGGCCCCAAATTTACCAATTGCATTTTTAAGTCACTTTACTTTTTTTCTCGTGATATTAGTTGTTGTTTTTGGTGCCAAATTCATCAAAATAGTGCATCATGAATTTGGCGCAAGCTCAAAATTGGCTTTTTTTTTCCTGTCTTGAACTGTTTTTGCGACTTTTGGCACTAAAAAAAATCACAAATTGCGCCATAATTTTGGCATATTCAGAAATAGACCAGGGACTAGAGTGAAATTGCGCCAAATTTTGCAATTTAAGACGTTGTAATTGATCAATCAGGCAGAAACACCTGGAATCGCTAAACTCCGCCCAAAAAGTGGTAAAACAAAAACCAGGCGAGCACAAGTAAAATAGACTTGAAAAAAAGGCGCAAATATAGTAATGAATTGGGGACAATAAAAAAAAAGACACACAAAACCACACAAAAACAGTGGCAAAGGCAATGATGAATAGGAGCTAATTGTCACGGGTGTGTCAGTTTTCACACACAGTCATACTGAATCTAGCTGTAGAAGGTCGCTGCGTTTGGCCTTGCAAACGCCTTCTTGATCCTTTCATCATTCCTCTCCCTTTAGGACCCAGCAGTGATCTCCACCTTCTGCTGCTCATTAACACACCCTTGCTGGATCCTTAAATACACTCAGTTTCTCCAGCGAGTTGCTGGTGATAGAGTAAATTCCTCTGTTCAGGTCTGAAATTCTAGCAGTTGGCTACATTCTCCTTGGAGTTCCTTTGTGGATTGTAGTCATGATCTCTCTGGAGTCTTCTCAAAGCCAAGTGTATCCCCTTGTATGTTTCCCTTGTTTGTCTTTAGTTGCAGTGGGGCTGACTAGTGCTCACCCCTCCCCCTCCCTACCAAGAGTCTAGCTCTAGGGTCAGCCAGGGGTAAGCTATCCTGCTCGACAATAGGTGTGGAACCTATTTAGGGATGAAAGGGGAGTCAAGGTGTCTTTAGATCTGCTTAGGGGTCTCCACTCCCTCTTTCCCTCATTGCTGGGCTTCCCCCCTTTTCCCATTATCATTTGTTGGGCTCTACCCATACCTAGCATGACATTATCACCAGCCATTTAAAAAAAATTGACTTTTCTTGGGGTTTTTTGTGGGGTTTTTTTGTGTGTGTTTTTTTTTCAGGGTTTATGGATCCCATTACGGTGCTGGCAGAGAAGCTTCAGCGTTTGTCACTGGAGGTGACTGACCTTCGATTAGAGGTTTGGCAGCAACTGCAGCAGCTGCAGACTCCAAATGTTGGGGACTCTGTAGGTAGGCAGGTCCAGCTTGAAAACAAAATTGCCCTCCCAAACAGGTTTTCAGGAGGTAGAGACAAGTTTTTTTTGTACTTAAAGAAGCTTGTAAGTTGTATTTTAAGCTTCAACCTTACTCCTCTGGAGATGAGGAGCAGCAAGTGGGGATTGTGATCTCACTGTTGCAAGGATTTCCTCAATCCTGGGCTTTCTCTTTGCCACAGGGCTCTGGTTGCCTCAGATCGGTTGAAGGATTTTTCAGGGCTCTGGCCCTCATCTATGATGATCCTGACTGAATCTCCTTGGCTGAATCCAGACTATGTCACCTTCAGCAGGGGAATCGGTCAGTGGAAACTTATAGTTTCGAATTCCGTAACTGGGCAACCGATACCAAACGGAATGACCTGGCTCTTAGAAGCCAGTTTTGTCAGGGCCTTTCAGAAAGGTTGAAGGATGCCTTGGCAGTTTACGAAACCTCGGGGTCCTTGGAGGCTGCCATGTTGTTGGCTATACGCGTGGATAGACGCGTTCGGGATAGGTGGGTGACACCACCTACTCCTGAGCCCCCTTTTCAGGATGGCGACCCTTTGCCGGGGGAGCGGTCTAGGGGTGAACCTGTGCTTATGGAGTTGGAGGAACCCATGCAGTTTGGGGGAGCTACTGTGTCGCATGTTTCCCTTGAAATCCACAAGAGAAAGGTGAAGGGGGGGGTTTTGTGGTAAAAAGGAACATTTTATTGGGGTCTGTCCTTCGGTTCCTAAACAAAAAGAAACTCGATTAACCCTTGGTAGTGTGGAGTTGGATAATCAGGGGGGGTGTTTGTCTTCAATATGCAGTTCTCGGTTTGTCCTGACGGCAGAGGTGGTGCTAGAGAGCAGGTCTGAGAAAATTTCTGTGTTTGTGGACAGTGGAGCTGGAGTCAGCATGGTTGATGCTGGGTTTGTGAGAACTCTTGGACTTACTTGCTGTACGTTATCTAAGCCCATTCCTATTTATGCCATCAACTCAGTGCCACTTGCACAGATCTATGACTCAGATTGTACATAATATAAGACTGATGGTTGGGTCTTTTCATTATGAGATAATTCCTTGTTATGTTCTGGAGGGCCTTCCCACTCCAGTTGTACTGCGTCTATGTGGCGCCTCTGAGGGTTCGACCGCCTCAGGGATACTGCACTTCTCTAATGGAGTGTAGTGTTCCTCCTTTGAGGTAAGAACAGTGTGATAGTCGTGACCCAACCTTTGCATCCAACACCACACTTCTCCACCAGAGGGAGCTAGTATGCACTAGGTGCTGCTCCCCTGGTTACAGGGAGACTGGGGAACCAAGAGTTAGGGGAACCAGTTAGTGGGTGAGGGTGGAGGACTTACAAGTTAGTTACACTTTAAATTTTATATTTAATAAAAAGCCATCTTTGGACTTGGTTCTTTGACTGCCTTCAATCGCTCTTTGACTGTCTCTATGCTGTCAGTTGCTGAGTGGACTGTGATCTCCCACCCAAACGCGGATCCTGTGTGGGCCCGCATCGGATGGAGACACAGCCCTCGTGCCCCGGCCTTGGGACGAGGGGTAGGTTGTAGACAAGGAATGTCTCGACCCGGTCAAGGACCAGGACAAAGAAGGCCCGGAGCTTAAGAGTGTAGCTCCACGGCAAATGGATCCCAGGCAGGATGCAGACGGAGCGGTGTACGCCACCTGTCCTCGCCATGCTGATATATTCAGAGGGACTCCGGCTGCAAGAGGTACCCGACACCTGACCTTGCTACTCTATGTCCTGGTCGGGAAAGCCCGGTAGGCCCAGAGGATCCCACCGGGTATTGGACGGAGCAGAGCTGCCACCCGTGCCCTTGTTCTGAGAGGAGTTCAGAGGGAGTCCCGGCCTATTTGCACACACACGGACAGGAAAGGATTCGGTCTGTAGTTCAGGAACACTCTGCAGTAGGGTCCCGACTGAATGCTGGACTTACCCGGAGGTTGTCGGACCCCCGCCTCTGGTGACCGCAGGACTCCGCGGGGAGCAGGGAGTTGCCTTCCTTCTGCCATCTCTAAAGTGAGTAAAGCCTTGGAAGTTCACCCCTATGGCCTCCGGACTGTTTATTCTGCGCCACACCGCAAGACGCGGCGCCCGTCTCCCTCTACTACTACCCCCCATCCTCCTGTCCCTCTGCTCTGAGGCCCTGCTCTGCCTGTGGGGAGTAGTAAGAACTCTGGCCGCCATAGCACCATGCCTTAGCGGACTGCGGCGGCGCTGGTGGCTTTCACCAGGTGCCACAGGTGGCGTAGTCGTAAATCAGCCACTCAACCCGGACGAGCCCACACCATCTCCTTTTTAATGTGACGGCCCTGAGCACGGGTCAGGTCCGGGCCACGGCAGCACCCCATCTCTCCATCACAGGACCCGACTCCGAGTCCCCCATCACCCAGGGTAAACTAAAGGGCTCTTTCAAGTAAGAGGCGTCACATCTACTCTGGTTGGTGAAACATAATCTGATAGTGGATTGGCAATCCAGGGAAATTGTAGAATGGGGAGATTACTGTCATGAAAACTGCTTAAACATTTCCCTTTCTGCGGTTTCTATGGAGAACTTGACTGCTTTTTTGTCTGGTTTAGAAGACATATTTTCTGAGAAGGGGTGTCAGGATTTGTATTCTCATCGTGCATATGACTGTCCTATTAACCTGATTCCCGGTGGTAAACTACCCAAGTCCAGACTGTATAATCTTTCTGGCCCTGAGAGAGAAGCCATGAACGATTTCATTGCTGAGAGTCTGGAGAAGGGACATATCAGACCCTCTTCTTCGCCCGTGGCGGCGGGGTTCTTCGTCGTTAAGAAGAAAGATGGGGGTCTCCATTCCTGTTTAGATTTCCCTGAATTGACTCAAATCACCATCCGAGATCCTTATCCTCTTCCTCTGATTCTGGATTTATTCAACCAGGTTGTGGGAGCTAATGTGTTCTCCAAGTTGGATTTAAAGGGAGCCTTCAATCTGGTTAGAATCAGAGAGGGGGATGAATGAAAAACGGCATTCAATACCCCTGAGGGGCATTTCGAGAGTCTGGTTATGCCTTTTGGTCTGATCAATGCATCTGCGGTGTTCCAACATTTCATAAACAATATTTTCCATCATTTAGTGGGCTGGTTTGTCGTGCTCTGGTTGATATTTTGGTTTATTCACCTGTTTTTGAGACGCATTAGGGTCATGTTAAACTGGTACTACAGATATTAAGAAATAACAAACTATATGCTGTAGCGCCGGCGTCCCTGCCCTCTGCTAGGCAGGGACGCTGTTCCCCTCACCTCTCTGCTCCGTGCCCGGCGTCCTCCTCCCGCTCTGCTGGCAGCGCGCGCTCCTTCCCGGCCACTGTGCTTAGGGCGCGCGCGCGTGCTCTCCCTCCCTCTTAAAGGGGCCGCGCGCGCCGTCCTAAGGAGTCCCCGGCCAATGGCCGGAGGACTTCACCATATATAAGGCACCTCCTCCAAAATGGAGGTGCCCGAGCAATGTTGTTGCACTGTTCACTACTCTGCTTCAGCCCTCAGGTCCCGTTGCCAGTTACCTGCCAGATACCTGCCAGATTCCTGCCAGCTTGCTGTCTTATTCCTGCCTGATATTCTGCTACCTGCCTGCTAGCCTGAGGTCCGACGGTCTGCCTTACAACTCCTGTCAGTCTGTCTAAGGACCAGCTTGCCCGCTCACCTGGGAGCGCACATCAGCTACCTGCCTGCTTGCCTGAGGTCCGACGGTCTGCCTTCCAACTCCTGTCAGTCTGTCTATGGACCAGCTTGCCCGCTCACCTGGGAGCGCACATCTGCTACCTGCCTGCTAGCCTACCTGGAGGCTCCGCCGTCACGTGCAGTGACCACCTGCCTGTCCAGTGACTCCTGCCCGCTCACCTGGGAGCGCTCATCTGCTGCCTGTCTGCTAGCCTACCTGGAGGCTCTGCCGTCACGTGCTGTGACCACCCGCCTGTCCAGTGACTTCTGCCCGCTCACCTGGGAGCGCTCATCTGCCGCCTGTCTGTTGGTCTTCCTGGAGGCTCCGCCGTCACATGCTGTGACCACCCGTTTATCCAGAGACTCTCGCCTGCTCACCTGGGAGCTCACGTCTACCATCAGCCGCCACAGGTCGTACCAACCCTTTACCCAGAGACTGCCCCAGTCACTTGCCGTGACCTCCTGCCCGTTCGTCCAGAGACTGCCCCGGTCACTTGCCGTGACCTCCTGCCCGTTCATCTAGAGACTGCCCCGGTCACTTGCCGTGACCTCCAGCCCGTTCACTCAGAGACTGTCCCGGTCACCTGCTGTGACTGCCTGCCCGTCTTCCCTGGTCGCCCCCCGCTCCCTTACAAGGACCGCCCCCTTGTATAGTAGCTCAGAGGTTCCGCCTCCCAGACCCATTACAGTTTGCTCGGGCCATGGAACCCGGTGGCACCCAAGCTCCCTCGCTCTCGGACCTGTGTCATGAACTGTCCCGTCAGAGGTCCCAACAGGAGTCCATCCTGGGTCACCTGCGGAATGTCAATTGTCGCCTGGACACTCTGACTGCTCCGCCAGCAACCTCCGCCAGTGCCAGGACTCGCAATCCGGCAACTCCGCTGTCCACTAATACCATGGTATCCTACCCCGGACCCCGGCTTTCTGCACCTCCTCGCTTCGGAGGCGACTCCGCCCAGGCTCGGGGCTTCATAAATCAGTGCACCCTGCACTTTGAACTCCTGTCCCACCAGTTTAACTCCGACCGGGCCAAAATTGCCTTCATCATGTCCCATCTCACCGGGGAGGCCCTGGCCTGGCTAAATCCTCTATGGGAGAGAGGAGACCCCCTGGTGTCCGACTTGCCTGCCTTTCTCACGGCTTTCCGGAAAGTCCTCGACGAACCCGGACGGAGGACCTCATCCGCATCATCACTGCTACGCCTCCGTCAGGGAAGTCTCACCGTGGGCCAATATGCCATACGGTTCCGTACCCTTGCCTCGGAGCTGGCCTGGGATAACGACGCTCTGGTATCCGTCTTCTGGGAGGGTCTGTCCGGCCGTATTAAAGATGAACTTGCCGGTCGGGACATTCCTACCACTCTCGATGACCTAATAACTCTTGCCACCCGGATTGACCTACGGTTCCAGGAGCGTGCCAAAGAGGTCATCCGTGAGAGGAGGTTTCCACGTCTAGCTCCTACTTTTCAGAAACCCGTCACTCCCTCCGTCTCTCCCCAGGTACACTCTCCTGAGCCTATGCAGGTCGACCAGACCAAGATGGTCAAAACCCGTCAGGACTTACGCCGTGCCGAGGGGAGCTGCTTCTACTGTGGCAGTAAGGAGCACCGGATCCGTGCCTGCCCAGAGAGGTCGGGAAACACCTGTGTCTAGGTTCGCTCAGAGAGGTCGACCTAGACAAGAATAAATCCTCTCCATCTCTGCTGCTGTCAGTCACAATTGTCTGCGGGGAGAACCGTTATTTCGAACTAGCCCAACTTGACTCTGGAGCAGCCGGGAATCTTATTTCACAGTCCCTGGTAGAGAAATACCGCATCCCCACCAAACCTCTGGCTGTACCCTTGTCTGTTGCTGCCGTGGATGGGGGTCTCTTACCACGCCCCATCCAACTCATCACCGAATCCATTACTCTGCAGGTGGGAATGCTGCATTCTGAGAGTATCTCCTTTCATGTTCTGCCTGGACTCTCTCTTGCTAGGTTTACCTTGGCTCCAGAGACATGCACCCGTGCTTGACTGGCAGACCGGAGAAGTCCTTCGCTGGGGACAGGACTGCCATAAGACCTGTCTGGTTCCCGTCCATCCCGTCCGTCCTTCTCCTACCCCAGCTAATCTACCTGGACTTCCGATTTCTTATTGGTCTTATGCTGATGTCTTTAATAAAAAGGAGGCAGAGACACTACCCCCTCATAGACCATACGACTGCCCTATCGACCTGTTACCCGGTACTACTCCTCCCCGTGGGCGTATTTATCCATTATCCGCTGCTGAGACCCGGTCGATGTCCGAATATATTGAGGAGAATCTGGCCAGGGGATTCATCCGGAAATCTACCTCCCCGGCGGGAGCAGGCTTCTTTTTCGTCAAAAAGAAGGACAGCTCTCTCCGTCCCTGTATAGACTATAGAGGCCTTAACCAGATCACGGTGAAGAATAAGTACCCCCTTCCGCTCATTCCGGAGTTATTTGATCGTCTGAGGGGGGCTAGAATCTTCACCAAACTGGACCTCCGTGGGGCGTACAACCTGGTTCGTATCCGTCAGGGTGATGAATGGAAGACGGCATTCAACACCCGGGACGGCCACTATGAATATCTGGTAATGACCTTTGGTCTCTGTAACGCTCCTGCCGTCTTTCAAGAGTTGGTCAATGACATCTTCCGGGACCTTCTCTACTCCTGCGTAGTGGTGTACCTGGACGACATCTTGGTCTTCTCTCCGGATCTCCAGACTCACCGGAGGGACGTTCGTCAGGTCCTGCTCAGGCTCAGGCAGAATCACCTCTTCGCTAAATACGAGAAGTGCCTCTTTGAGCAGACCTCGCTTCCGTTCTTGGGCTACATTATTTCTCAGACCGGCCTACGAATGGATCCAGAGAAACTGTCTGCCATTGAGAAATGGCCTCGACCGGAGGGGTTGAAGGCCATTCAGCGGTTCCTGGGCTTCGCCAACTACTACCGCCTCTTCATACCACACTTCTCTTCCCGGACTGCCCCAATTTCCGCGCTCACCCGTAAGGGTACTAATCCCAAAGAGTGGCCGCCCGAAGCAGAGGAGGCCTTTCTTTCCTTAAAACAGGCCTTCTCTTCCGCCCCGGTGCTGCATTGCCCGGACGGCAACAAGCAGTTCTTCCTGGAAGTTGACGCCTCCTCCTCTGGAGCCGGAGCGGTACTTACTCAAAAATCATCTTCCGGGAGGATGGTAACTTGCGGCTTCTTCTCTAAACTCTTCTCCTCCTCAGAGCGCAATTATTCCATAGGAGACCGAGAGTTATTGGCCATCAAACTGGCATTGGAGGAGTGGCGTTACCTGCTCGAGGGGGCTCTTCACCCGGTAATAATTTACACTGACCACAAGAACTTGGCTTACCTCCAGCATGCCCAGAGACTTAACCCGCGCCAAGCCCGGTGGTCCTTGTTTTTTGCTCGCTTTGATTTTGTTCTTCATTTTCGCCCGGCTGACAAAAACGTCAAGGCGGACGCCTTGTCTCGATCCTTTCTGGTGTCTGATCTCGAGGAAGATCCGAAACACATCATCGATCCCGCCAGAGTAATGCAGGTGGCTCCCGTGAGTCTAAATCGTCTCCCTCCCGGAAAGACGTTCGTATCAGTACCTGATCGGGAGAAGATCCTTCACTGGGGTCACTCGTCTAAACTGGCTGGCCACGCCGGTCAGAAAAAGACCCTCCAGCTTATTACCCGGCACTACTGGTGGCCTACCCTGCACAAGGACGTAATAGACTTTGTTTCTGCCTGTGTGTCCTGCGCCCGCAACAAGGTTCCGAGACATCTGCCAGCCGGTCGCCTCCTTCCGCTTTCTGTACCTGCTGCTCCCTGGCAGCATATAGCAATGGACTTTATAACTGACCTCCCAGTCTCTGCCGGTTGTACGGTCATTTGGGTGGTCGCTGACCGCTTCTCCAAGATGGCTCATTTCGTTCCCCTGCCAGGCCTCCCATCTGCACCCGAGCTAGCTAAAGACTTTATTCGTCACATCTTTCGCCTTCATGGCCTGCCCCTCCACATCGTGTCGGATCGTGGGGTACAGTTCACCTCACGCTTCTGGAGAGCCACTTGTAAACTGCTAGACGTCACCCTGGACTTCTCTTCCGCTTACCACCCACAGTCCAATGGTCAAGTGGAGCGGATCAATCAGAACCTGACCAGTTACCTCCGGCACTTCGTTAATGCCCATCATTCAGACTGGGTGGATCTCCTACCATGGGCCGAGTTCTCTTATAACAATCACGAGAGCGAATCCTCCTCCAAATCCCCGTTTTTTGTAGTCTTCGGTCAGCATCCTCGGATTCCTTTTCCTGTCTCCACCTCTGTGGACAACCCGGCTGCGGAATCTCTCGTTAGCAAATTTTCCTCCATTTGGGAGAGTACCCGATCCGCACTCCTTCTGTCGTCCGAACGGATGAAAAGACACGCTGACAAAAAACACCTGGATCCTCCACAATTTCGTCCTGGAGATAAAGTCTGGCTCTCATCTAAATATGTCCGACTCAAGATACCTTCTTACAAGTTAGGGCCTCGGTTCATCGGTCCTCTGGAGGTCATCAGTCAGATCAACCCGGTGGCCTATAAATTGAAACTCCCGGCCAACTTACGGATCCCTAACTCCTTCCATGTATCTCTCCTCAAACCTGTGGTTCTTAACTCTTTTTCCAAGTCTACAGGTACGCCTCCTGCTCCGGTTTCTGCTGAGGACGAGTTTGAGGTAGAGAACATTCTTGCCACCAAAAGGGTAAGAGGAAAGACCTTTTTTCTAGTGGATTGGAAGGGGTTTGGTCCTGAGGAGAGAACGTGGGAGCCCCGGGAGAACATCCATGCCCCTCGTATCCTTGCTAAATTTCTGTCTGGCCTAAAAAAGGGGGGGCCTAAAGGGGGGGGTACTGTAGCGCCGGCGTCCCTGCCCTCTGCTAGGCAGGGACGCTGTTCCCCTCACCTCTCTGCTCCGTGCCCGGCGTCCTCCTCCCGCTCTGCTGGCAGCGCGCGCTCCTTCCCGGCCACAATGTTGTTGCACTGTTCACTACTCTGCTTCAGCCCTCAGGTCCCGTTGCCAGTTACCTGCCAGATACCTGCCAGATTCCTGCCAGCTTGCTGTCTTATTCCTGCCTGATATTCTGCTACCTGCCTGCTAGCCTGAGGTCCGACGGTCTGCCTTACAACTCCTGTCAGTCTGTCTAAGGACCAGCTTGCCCGCTCACCTGGGAGCGCACATCAGCTACCTGCCTGCTTGCCTGAGGTCCGACGGTCTGCCTTCCAACTCCTGTCAGTCTGTCTATGGACCAGCTTGCCCGCTCACCTGGGAGCGCACATCTGCTACCTGTCTGCTAGCCTACCTGGAGGCTCTGCCGTCATGTGCTGTGACCACCCGCCTGTCCAGTGACTTCTGCCCGCTCACCTGGGAGCGCTCATCTGCCGCCTGTCTGTTGGTCTTCCTGGAGGCTCCGCCGTCACATGCTGTGACCACCCGTTTATCCAGAGACTCTCGCCTGCTCACCTGGGAGCTCACGTCTACCATCAGCCGCCACAGGTCGTACCAACCCTTTACCCAGAGACTGCCCCGGTCACTTGCCGTGACCTCCTGCCCGTTCATCCAGAGACTGCCCCGGTCACTTGCCGTGACCTCCTGCCCGTTCATCCAGAGACTGCCCCGGTCACTTGCCGTGACCTCCTGCCCGTTCATCCAGAGACTGCCCCGGTCACTTGCCGTGACCTCCTGCCCGTTCATCCAGAGACTGCCCCGGTCACTTGCCGTGACCTCCAGCCCGTTCACTCAGAGACTGTCCCGGTCACCTGCTGTGACTGCCTGCCCGTCTTCCCTGATCGCCACCCGCTCCCTTACAAGGACCGCCCCCTTGTATAGTAGCTCAGAGGTTCCGCCTCCCAGACCCGTTACATATGCCAAACTAAATGTGTTTTGGCTGCCCAGGAGGTGCAATTTTTGGGGGACCTCATCATCGGGTTTTCGGATGGATCCGGAGAAGATCAGTGCTGTACTTGATTGGGACCATCCCGAAAATCTGGAGGCATTACAACGCTTTCTGGCCTTTACTAAGTTTTAAAGGAAATATATCCAAAATTATTCGGTAATTGTGAAACCCCTCACTGACATAACAAGAAAGGGGTCTGATCTTTCTAAATGGTCGAATGCTGCCCAGCAGACTTTTTTCTCCTTAAAGAGATGTTTTGCCACAGCACCTATACTCAGTCAACCCGATGTTTCTCAATCTTACATCATACAAGTTGATGTGTCGGAGGTGGGGGTTGGGACTGTGTTGTCTCAGGGTCCGTCCCCTGGTAAATGACGTACATGTGCATTCTTTTCCAAAAAATTGTCTTGGGCTGAGAGAAATGATGACATAATAGGTAGCTCTTGGCGATTAAATTGGCTTTTGAAGAATGGCGACATTGGTTGCAGGGAGCAGTCCATCCTATTACTGTTATCACGAACCATAAGAACCTGTCATATCTTCAGTCTGCTAAACGTCTCAACCCTAGGCAGGCTAGATGGTCTGTTTTTTATTATGTTCAATTTTGTTGTCACTTTCTGTCCAGGGGTTAAAAATATCAAGGCTGATACTTTATCCCGAGCTTCCCTGGTGGTGGTGACCATGAGAACCCTGCCCCTATTTTGCAGAAGGGGGTAGTTATTTCGGCTTTGTACCCTGACCTGGAGGAAGAGGTGTTAGAGGCTCAGGGGAACACCCCTGCTTCCTGCCCTTCGGGGAGGTTATTTGTACCATCTAATCTGCGCCGTAAAGTAATTAGGGAACATCACCACTCTGCGCTGGCTGGTCATCCAGGTGGTAAGGCAACTGTGAATCTCCTTTCTCATCGGTTTTGGTGGCCGAGGTTGCATCAGGATGTGGTTGAACATGTGTCCGCTTGCAGTATTTGCGCGCATCCTAAAGTATCGCATACCCGTCCGTCTTGTCCTCTTCTGAGGCTGCCTATTCCTAGCAGACCATGGACATACTTGTCTATGGATTTTATTACTGATCTACCACTATCTGCAGGCAAGACTGTGGTTCTGGTGGTTGTAGATAGGTTCAGTAAGATGATTCATTTTATCGCATTACCAGCACTTCCGAATACCTAGACTTTTGCTTGGGTATTCAATAATGAGATCGTGAAGCTTCACGGGTTCCTTCCGATGTGGTGTCAGGTCGGGGGACCCAGTTTGTTTCTAAATACTGGAAAACTTTCTGTACTCAACTGGGGGTGCAGTTGTCTTTTTCTTCTGCCTTCCATCCTAAGTCGAATGGACAGACCGAGTGCATTAATCAGAATTTGGAGACTTACCTCAGGTGCTTTGTCTCTGAGAACCAGGAGGATTGGGCATCTTACTCACCATTGGCCGAGTTATCGTGAAGAGTCTACTGGCGGGTCACCTTTCTTTGGTGCATACGGTTTTCATCCAGAGTTTGGTACCATTAGTGGGGAAGGGGCTTTGGGAGTTCCTGAGGAGGAACTTTTTGCTTCGTCACTCTCTTCTGTGTGGCTGGGGGGGGGGGGAGTTCAGAGTAATTTGAAGATCACGAGAGAAAGATACAAATGTATGGCTGACAGGAAACGCTCGCCAGGTCCAGTCCTAAGTGTGAATGCCTCTGTGTGGTTGTCTACCAGGAATATCAAGTTGAAGGTTCCTTCCTGGAAGCTGGGACCTACATTTATTGGTCCCTATAAAATAACCGCCGTCATTAACCCAGCAGTGTTTCGTCTTGAGTTACCTCAGGTTCTTAGGATCCACAATGTGTTTCACAGGTCTTTGCTCAAAAAGTATGTGGTACCTCTTGAGCCCTCCCCCTGCCGCCGCCCCCAATCATGGTTGATGGCAATTTGGAGTTCCAAATTACGAAGATTGTGGATTCTCGTCTGCAACTTCATTCCCTTCAGTACTTGGTGCATTGGAGGGGTTATGGACCAGAGGAAAGTTCCTGCATCAGAGGTGAATGCCTCTAGGTTGGTTCATTCTTTCCATGCCTCTCATTCAGAGATATCTGGTCCTCGATTCACAATTGCATTTTCGCCAGTTTTTTGGGGGGAATGCCTCTCCATAAGTGACTTTTTGATTTGCGACAAATCCACCAAACGATGTGTACCTTTTTTTTTTTAAGTTATCTTTAGTTAGTTTTCTGACTTTTACATCAATGTGGCTTTTCCAGATATTTTATACTGATTCATCAAATGTGACTTTTTAAAAAAATTGGTACAAATGCACTCTACTCTCCTCCTGGAGTGAATTTATGTACACCAGTTATTTTTGTGCCATTTTGCCATGCGGCTAAAAAGTCATAAACCAGATGAAAAGGAAAAAAAGTCGTTTTGATTTTATGCAAAATTCATAAAGCATGTGCGATGCCATTTTCAAGAATTAGGTGCACAAAAAAACGATATAAATAAAAACCAAAAGGCAACAAATGAAAAGTGACTTAGATAAAAACATGAATGATGAATCGGGGCCTAAGCATCTTACAGCCCACTAACACCACAATTGTGTCCTATAGACCAAGGCTTTCTGCGGCTGCCGGAAAGTCTCTATAGTCCTAATAATTGGGTTGCCCTGGCCTGGGCTTCCAGTGCGATCTCTACAAATCTCAGCCTGCATTACACACTTATAGAATCTACTTGGTATTCACACGACTAAGTACATTTCCTTTATTTTATTTCAACATGAACAAAACTAATGCCAAAAATCCCGCTAATTAGGTTATGTGCATGTATTAAGCTTGTCACCATCCCAGTGAGATTTCACTGTAAACTCCTGGTATAAACTGATCAAATGGGCCCAGGAGAAAGAAATTTATAAACATATTTTTGTAGCTGGTGAATTAGTCTCAATGAACCGCCGGGATTTATCACAATGTGCATACATGAATCACTCTCTGCACTGCTTACATAAATGAATTAACTTTCTGCACCATACTCCCACCCGCCAGACTGAGAGACATCGGGACGGTGTTGTGAGCGAGGACCCTGTGTAGCATTACCATTAGCAAATTCCCCAAAGACCTGTACAGGGAAGGAGAATGGGAATCAATTTTCCTAATTAACCCAATCCCTAAATCATGTGACCTCTTGCAAAAGACAGCTACTGCTCCGGTACCAAAACTCAGGGAGTGAAACTGCAAGTGACAGCTGTATTACAGGGAATGACAGCAGATAGATGAGCCAGGATAGTGGGCCATCAGACAATAAAATGAGACATCTCCGTAATGATGGCAGATCAATACAGATGTTCTACATGAGGTGCATGCAATGGGGAACGGAAGAACGTCTGTTGGCCCACTTATCCCCAATTGTAGACCCTGCAGTGTAAATGAACTTCTTTTCAAAGATGATTCAGATAATTTTCCTTACCTCATGCAGGCTGCGGAAAATACTTTCCAATTTGTGACAGGAAACAAAATTAGCTGAGAGTGTTAGCGTGCAGCACATGTGTTCTGTATGGAAGGTGAGGGGCTCGGCAATGATGTATACTAAGCAGTTATAGGGCATAAAATTGCAATTTCCATACACATTTTCCACTATACATTTATTTTTTGCAAAAATGCCTTGTCAGGAAAGTCAGAATTACCAGAAGGAAAATGAAATTAATATATAAGTGGGATAAGCCTTAGCTGGAAGAATATACATTCTGATCATGGGGAGGAAACTGACAGAGACAGCGGCTGGGATTTATGGATGTGGTGAGAAAATATCTCAAGATCATGTTATTGTAATGGGGTGATTTATCAAAATGCGTAAAAAAGTCCTCTTTGATAAATCAGTGCATAATCGGGTCCATGTAGTATAGCTCAGTCCAGAGACATTCTGTTCGATGTCTGCTAAATATATACAAATAGCCATAGACTTAACCAGAAATTATTGGGACCAAGTATTTTTAAAACGACTCCCGCTTTTGATATTCTTCATCTGTGTCGCAAGTTGTAATGGATTTTAGAAGATGAAAAAATTTCTCATCAGGCTGTTCTCTTATTGATTAGTAATGGGATATGGTTCTGTATCTTGGATGATAGCATATAATATACATACCTAAGGGCAGGACAAGTATATCAGCTTATACGCAAATTAATAGGGCCATGTTCACGGTCTCAGGTAATTGGGTCAGAAACAGGTTTGTACACAGTATCAAAATGTAATTTAAAAAAAGCTAAATGCAAGTAGCGCGCCCCCCCGGGCCGTGGGGTACTCGGTGCCGGGCCGGTCGTTGCTAGGGGAGATGTCACAGTGGCGGTGACCCGGTCCGTGACCCAGGGCGGTCAGTAAAAAGGGGATATTTACAAGGGAATTAAAGTTCTTATACACAGTTCGTGACGCCACCTGTGGTATGCGGCTATGTGGAGCCGCCGCTGCGGAGCAGGTCCTCTGGAGCTGGTGTGAATGCAGCAGTTGGTTTAGCTCTCCACAGGTAGAGCTTAGCCCCAGGGCAGTGTAGATGTTGTTGTTATTAAGTAGCACTCATGGTGCAGTGTAGTGCTGGGAGTGATGGCGCAGCAGCAATAACTGACAGAGACGGTGGGGTGCAGTCTTCAGGGTTTTACTCACGATTTTCAGACTCCAAGTTACCAGGGTCAGGGTAACCTCCCACGTCGTTCTGTGCTTACTCAGGGAGGGGTTCAGCCAACCCTCAGGTACCTCCAGAGTACATAGCGGGACCCCCTTCTGTGTGTTCCTTCTGGCCGTCTCCCTGCACCTCACACCTAGTGTCCCAATCCAGTGACCGCAGACCTTGCCGGGCGACGTCTTCTCTGTCCCCTGGGTCCTCTATGGCCACCTTCTTGGTGAGACAGATGTGGATTGTGGCTGCAGTACCTGAAATACTGCAGCCTCCGGTTTCCTAGTTGAGACTTAAAGAACTCTGCTAGTTTAGGGACCGGTCCCCTCTATGCGACCTGAGCCCTCCACCGCCTGGCAGATTCGGGTGTACGGGTGACCTCCAGCACTGCCCATACCCCTGGGGTCCCTTCTACGCTCCTGGAGCCTTTCTCCTGCTCCTCTCCTCCTCAGTCTGTCCTGGGCCTCTCTCTAGGCCCTCCTCCTGAGCAGAGCTCCTACAGAGCTCCTGCTCCTCTCACTGTCCTCCTCTGACTGACTGGCTACACACCCAAGATGGCTTCCCTCTTTATACTACTCCTAACAAGTGCTCTCCTGATCTTCTTCCTCCACCCACACCCACTACATGGTTCCCCCTACTTTGGTTCCCCCCACTCCAGCCAGGAACAAGGCTCAGCAGGAAGCGCGACACATCTTGCCCCTCCAGTTGGTCTGGAGTAGTGTAGTGTTGGATGCAGGTGTTAGGGTCCTGGGTTGTACTCCTTCCTTACCTGAGAGTGAGGTACCACACCTCTGGGTGAGATGCAGTACCTCTGTGGCGACTGAACCCTCAGGGGCGCCACATACCCCCCTGGTAAAACAAAGCACATCCGCGGGCTGGAACAGAGTAAAAACAAGGTATTTCAGACTTACAAAATTTTTTTAGAATGCATTCACATAGAAGATAATAAACAAAACTTTTCTTCCCTTTATGGGAGGCACACTTCTTAAACGTTGGACTATATAAAACTTTTTAAAGAACACATTTTCCTTCTTCACACATATAAAACATTTTTCAAGCAGATAAAACACTTCCCATATCAAACATTTTCAATCAACTACAGTGATGTTACGCTCGCGCCCGGACTGACTGGCGTGAGCTTGATTAGTGATCCCACTGTACCATGACCCGAGGAGTGCCTGGAGGGGCATAACTAAGTATCAACTCGGTCTGACCAAGGTCACACGGCGGCTCAGTCGACTTAGTGAACCAGGGAGGAACCGAGCAGAGGGACCAGGTGCTACTCCAGGTTAGACCCCGGTCACAGTTGTTGACCCACACCGGGGAATGCAGGAACAGGCAGGTTAGGCTGGCATACAGACAGGTGGGTACTGGCTGGCACAGCTGGTATGAAGACAGGTGGGTATTGGCAGGCACGGCTGGTATGCAGACAGGAGGGGACTGGCAGGCACGGCTGGCATACAGACAGGTGGGCACTGGCAGGCACGGCTGGTATGCAGACAGGCGGGTACTGGCAGGTAGGAACGCAGGCTGGATGGGGACCAGTACAGACTGGGACACAGGAATGGAGTCGCAGGTGTGGTGGACAGCAGAACAGAGTGAAACCGCAGATGCGGTGAACACGCAGAGCAGAGCGAAACCGCCGGTGCGGTGAACAAGCAGAGCGGAACCGCAGGTGCGGTGAACAAGCAGTGCGGAGCAAAACCGCAGGTGCGGTGAACATTTAGAGCGGAGCAAAACCGCAGGTGCGGTGAACAAGCAGAGCGGAGCAAAACCGCAGGTACGGTGAACAAGCAGAGCGGAGCAAAACCACAGGTGCAGTGAACAAGCAGAGCAGAGCAAAACCGTAGGTGCGGTGAACAAGCAGAGCGGAGAAAAACCGCAGGTGCGGTGAACAAGCAGAGCGGAGAAAAACCGCAGGTGCGGTGAACAAGCAGAGTGTAGCAAAACCGCAGGTTGCGTGAACAAGCAGAGCGGAGCAAAACCACAGGTGCGGTGAACAAGCAGAGCGGAGAAAAACCGCAGGTGCGGTGAACAAGCAGAGCGTAGCAAAACCGCAGGTGCGGTGAACAAGCAGAGCGGAGCAAAACCGCCGGTTCGGTGAACAAGCAGAGCGGAGCAAAACCGCCGGTGCGGTGAACAAGCAGAGCGGAGCGGAACCGCCGGTGCGGTGAACAAGCAGAGCAGAACCGCAGGTGCAGTGAACAAGCAGAGCAGAACAGAGCAGAAGGTGCAGGCAGACAGGACAGGGCTCTGTTCACATGGAACAGACTGGAAAATACAGGAAGATGGTTAGAACACAGGAGGTAGATACGGAGGAAGGGAAAGGGGACAAGCAGAACCAGATACACACAAGGTACTTACAATGAAGTAGCGAGTGGACACAAAACTCACAAACAGAAGTACAGAGACAACGAGTTGGAGTTAGGTGCAGGTTCAGACACTGCAGGAAAAGGGAAAGTTCGGACATAGAGACAAACAGGAAACGGGCTAGGACACTGTTCAGACAGGAACTAAACCGGGAACAAGATACAGGAACGAGACTGGGAACTCAGCCCCCAGGGTGGCGGAAACAGACTAGAAGTCAGAGATACAGGTAGCGGCCCTGGGTACTCAGCCCCCAGGGTGGCGGAAACAGACTAGAAGTCACAGGTACAGGTAGAGGCCCTGGGTACTCAGCCCCCAGGGTGGCGGACAGACTAGCGTCAGGACAGGACCTGGCAACTCACAGTTGCACAGAACAGACTGTAAGAAAGTGTTGCTCAGGCACCTCCTACTGGGTGGAGGGGGTTTAAGTATCCAGTGACTCACAGCAATAGGCTGGGGACGCATTAGGACTGTGCACACTGTAGCTTTAAGAATCAGAAAGCAACAGCGCTGACGCCCTAAGCCAGCAGACAAGAGACATACAAACAGCAGGTACTGGAGCAAAAGTGTGCAGCCTGGCCTGAAAGGTACGATTGCGGTCTTGCATGGTGGGAGATGGTAAGCCATGCAAGCACGCCGCCAGGGATGTTACAAGTGAAATGTACTGCCGTATGTCCTTTTCACTGGTAAGGTGCACTTTAAGCAACATGAGGGACCCATCCGAAAACCCTCAACGTAGGCCCTGGGCGTGGCTTCATAGGTGATCCAGGTGTTGGACCACGTCTTCTTCCACGCCAAACGGGTTTTTGTTCTGAGGTCAGTCTTGTCATATAAAACCAATAAGGGGCACTTTAAGAAGAGCAACGATTTACACGTTAAGTTCTTGGCTGCTCACAGTCCTCAGCCTACAAGTTCTGGTACCCTCACCGGGTAATTACATAAACACACGCATAAATAATCTTGCAGTGTCTCTGCTGTACCCTCCTGGGTAACTATATACATCTTTCAATTTTAACAGTTCAGCAGTGGTGCCCTCTCCTGTGGAACACCTGGTTCTTACAGGCTGACCCAGCCGGGTCATCAGCCTCAGACGGCGAGGGTACACTCTGTTCCTCCTCCACTACCCTGTGTACACAGAGAGCGTACCAACCCCGTTCCCCTTTGTGCTGGGTGTAAGTGACTCGGTCACCGGGGTACAAATTTCGGTTGAGGTGTCCCTGCTGGAGATGGGACGCCACATCCCGACGATTAACGAAGAAGTCCCGCGCCACATGGGGCTCTCTTATGAATCCCCACCTGGCCAAATTTCACCACAGTCCCCTCTGCGCAAGGCTCAGGCGTGGTTGACTTTGCCCTGCGGGCCCGGGTCTTCTCCTCCATGTTTCTCACTTCCATTTCCTCCCAGCTCACCCGCCGGATGTGCTGCTCTTTTTCTAGCTGCCAGAGCTCCCTCTGACAGTACTCCTCCCGTCGGGCAGCTTCCCTTCGGGTCTCCCGGGGAAAATTCATAAGGTCCCCCCCAGGATTATCCCACAGAAATGGATCTTCCTCTCCCTGGTGGACAACTGGGGGCTCAGGAGTGGGCAGCAATGGGAGGTTCTGGTCTTCCACCTCCGCGGACCAGTCCCAGGCCGCGCGCCTGTACACCCATTCGGGTGTGAAAGCAGGTGGCTCTTGAAGGGGGCCTAGAAGCAGGTCTTCCTCACCAGCGCCCGGGGTAGAAGGCTCCGGGCCTAGGAGTAGAGCGGGAGCGTGCGCGCCCGGGTACGGCGGTTCCGCCAGGAGGCCCAGGAGCAGGTCAGCACCGTCAGCTCCGTCAGCGCCCGGGACAGGGAGACTCCTCTTACCTGCTCCCGCGGCCGCCCCTGTGCTGCACGCTGCCTCCTGGTTCTGGTCAGGCTCCGCCTGGGCTAAGGCGCTGCCGGTGGAACGCAGCGCTGGCTGCCGCCTTGTCATCATCCTCCCCAGCATCTCCTCCTTCCAGCCGGCGATGGCTGCCTGCTGGGCCTTCTCCACCCGCCGACCGAGTTCTTGCATCTCGGCGTGGAGAAACTCCGTATCCTCCAGGGACAGTTTGTAGACCACCTCCTCTAGGGTGAGAGGTATCTCGCGCTGCTGCAGGCCACAGGCTGGAGTTCCAGGCTCACCTCCCTCTCTGTGTGCCTTTCTCAGTCGTCTTCCTGCGCTGGCTCTCACCTTCCTGCCCTGCGCCTCGCAAACAGTGTCCCAAGCCGGTAACCTCAGATCTAGGCGTGCAACCTGGAGTTCCCTGGATCCTGTGCGGCTACCTTTTTGGCGATTGATTGCGTCTGTGGCAACTACACCCTGGAAATGTAGAAGTCTCTGGTTTCTAGCTGAATATTGCAATTCCCACTAGTTAGGGGCCGGTCCCCTCTGCGGCTTGATCCCTCCAGGTCTTGGTAGATTTGGGCGTACGGGTGGCCTCCAGCACTCCCCGTACCCCTGGGATCCCCTCTTTCCTTCTTGGAGCCTTCCTGCTCCTCTCCTCTTTCTTCCTTTCGCCTCCTGGGTCTCTCTCACTCAGGCCCGCTCCTCCTAAGCAGAGCTCCTGCAGAGCTCCTGCTCCTAACACTCTCTCTCTTCTGACTCTCTCCTCAGACTGTCTGACCACTCCCAAGATGGCTTCCCTTTTTATACTACTACTGAAGTGCTCCCCTAAACTACTTCCTCCAAACACACCCACTACATGATTCTGCCTTCCAGCTAGGGACCAGGGACTGTGCTCTCCCTTAGGAGCAATCTCGCCCTTCCCTCTGAATTGGAGTGTAATGAATGCAAGTGGTTGGGTCCCGGGCAGTACTCCATCCTTACCTGAGAGTGACATACCACACCTCTGGGTGAGATGCAGTACCTCTGTGGCAACTGAGCCCGCAGGGGCGCGACATATGTCATACAAAATAGTTAATAAATAAAATTTCCCACATGTCTACATTACATCAGCAGAATTTTGGAAACTAATTTTTTGGGGGTTAGGAAGTTATAAGGGTTAAAAGTTGACCAGCGATTTCTAATTTTTCCAACAAAATTTACAAAACCATTTTTTTAGGGACCACATCACATTTGAAGTGACTTTGAGGGGTCTATATGACAGAAAAAACTGAACCCCTCAAGGTGCTCAACCCCACATTCAAGAAGTTTATTAACCCTTCAGGTGCTTCACAGGAACTGAAGCAATGAGGAAGAAAAAAAATTAACATTCAACTTTTTTTTCACAAAAAAATTAATTTAGACCCAATTTTTTTTTTTTTTTTACAAGGGTAACAAATAAAAATGGACCACAAAATGTATTGTGCCATTTCTCCTGAGCACGCCGATACACAATATGTGGCAGAAAACCACTGTTTGGGGGCACAGCAGGGCTTGGAAGGGAAGAAGCGCCATTTGATTTTTTGAATTCTAAATTTGCTGGAATAATTAGAGAACACCATGTCGCATTTGGAGAGCCCCTGATGTGACTAAACAGTGGAAACCCCCCCACAAGTGACCCCATTTTGTAAAACTAGAACCCTCAAGGAACTTATCTAGATATGTGGTGAGCACCTTGAACCCCCAGGTGCTTCACAGACGTTTATAACATAGAGCCGTGAAAATATAAAAAAATCAAATTTTTTCCACAAAAATTTTCTTTTAGCCCCAATTTTTTATTTTTACAAGGGTAACAGGAGAAAATGGACCTCTCATTTTGTTGTGCAATTTCTCGTGAGTATGCCAATACCCTACATGTAATTGGGAACTACTTTTGAGGCTCAGTGCAAAGGTCAGAAGGGAAGGAGCACTATATTATAGTGCAGATTTTATTGTTATGGTTTGAGGGTGCCATGACTCACTGGGAGAGCCCCAGAGGTGCCAGAACTGCAGAATCCCCCATAAGTGACCCCATTTTACAAACTACACCTCTCAATTGTAACATACCTGGCGGCGTCCTTGCATGGTGGTCCATCTCCCACTGTGCAAGAGGGCGCACTTGATCTCCTGTCCAGAATGTCTCTCTGGCTTCCCTCCATGCTGTCTGTTTGTGTCTGTTTCTGCTGCTTAAGGGCGGCGCCCGATCACTTCCTGCCTTTTGTACCTGCTGTGGGTCACACCCCTTGTGCGTCCTCAGCCTATTGCTGTCTGTCACTTGGTATATAGCTCAGCAGCTCCCTTCTATCCCTGCCTGAGCATAGTGTTTCCTTCAGTGTGTGCTTGCACTCTGAAGGTGCCAGGTCCCGTCTCTTGTCTCCTGCTTTTTGTATCAGTTCCCGTGTCTGAACTGAGTCCTGTATGTCTCCTGCTTTGCGTTATCAGTTCCCGTGTCTGAACTGAGTCCTGTATGTCTCCTGCTTTGCGGTATCAGCTCCCGTGTCTGAACTGTGTCCTTTTTGTGTTCTCTGGTCTGTCCTGTCTGAACACGCTCCTTGCCTGTTCGTTCCGCCTTCTAGTGGCCGATTTCCTAGACCCGCTCCTGCGTCTGGTCTGTCCTGTCTGAACACGCTCCTTGCCTGTTCGTTCCGCCTCTCTGGGGGCCGTATTCCCAGACCCGCTCCTGTATCCCTCTGCAGTGTCGGTCTCCTCCGTACACTCAGTTGCAGTCTGAACTCTCTCCTGTCCTTTACCTGTTTTGCCTCTATGTCCGTTCCCTTCCTTTTTCTGCAGAGTCTGAACTCGTACCTAACTCCTGCTTGCTGTCTCTGCATGTACTGTGTGAGTATCTGGCTCTGTCTTTCCCTTCCTGTCTGTTCCGTGTGAACAGAGCCCTGTCCTCCCTGCTCAGCCTTGTCTGCACTCTAGCTGTGCTTGCCTGTAACCCTCTGCCTGTATTGTTCCTGAGTCCCGGTGTGTACTGGGTCCTATCCCGCCTGTGTTCCTACCTGCTAGGGCCTCCCTGTCTGCACTCTAGCTGTGCTTGCCTTTACCCCCCTGCCTGCATACCCGCCTGCCTGCATACCAGTCGTGCCTGCCTATACCCTCCAGTCTGTGTGCCAGCCTACCAGCCTGTTCCTGTATTCCCCTGTGTGGGTCAACAGCCGTGTCCGGGGTCTGTCCTGGAGTAGCACCTGGTCCCTCTGCTCGGTTCCTCCTTGGTGCACTGGCGTCGTATGCCGTCGTGCGACCCTGGTCGGATCGGGTGAATACTTAGTCACGCCCCTCCAGGCATTCACTCTCCGGCACGGTCCAGTGGAATCACTACCAATCACACGCACACGCCGCTTAGCCCGGGCGTGTGCATAACAGCATGCTCAGGCCATGGTTCCCGTTGAGCCCCACGGCCTTCGCTCTTTGAGAAGTTTTTCCAGCGAATACATGCATTAAAATAAAATAAATAAATTTTTTTCCCCCTTTAGCTGAGTTCCAGGCGAGTTACGCACCCGTCCAGATGGATCTATCAGCCCTCGTTCCTGCGGATCCGCCACGTTACTATGGGGATCCAAGACAGTGTCGTGCATTTGTGGAGCAATGCATGCTACACTTTAAGGCCTACCCTCTCTATTTTCCTTCCGATTGGGCTAAAGTGGCCTTTATGATTGACTACCTAGCGGGTGATGCCTTGAAATGGGTCACCCCCCTATGGGAAGCATGGGATCCTGTCATCCTTGACCTGCAGGCCTTCCTGGTGGCCTTTCGTATGGTCTTCGAGGACCCTAACTCTGAAGCCCCTGCTGAAGCTTCACTTCCCAATATCCCGGAGCAGCCCCGACGGGTAATGTGTGTGGGTAGCGCAATAGTCCTCCAGCCCAATGAGACTACTGCCCACCCAGAATCCTCACAGGGTGACTACGCTTTCCGGAATACTTCTCTCAACCTCAAGAGGCAGTCCAGACGTGCTAGACTTAGAGGCAAGCCGTCACGCCAGGGTCTGTCCTCCCTGAGACCTCCTGACCCCAACCTTGAAGTCCCTACTGAAGCTTCATCTCCCTGTATCCCGGAGAAACCCCAATGGGTAATGTGCGTGGGTAGTGCACCAGTTCTCCTGGCCGAAGAGACTTCTGCCCATCCAGACTCCACACAGGAGAACTTCCTGCACCCGGCATCAGATGCTTCTTTCTCTTTAACCGGTGTGCATGTCCAAGGATGCTCCAAAGCTGTGGTTACCTCAGAGTCTGTGCACCTCTACTACCTGGCGGAGGATCCCCTGTTGCCTCCTGAACCCTCCGGGATACCACTCGATGACAAATGGAGAGAGACTTCTCTACACCCGGTACTCAATACTTTGTCCGCTTCGTCCTGTGAGCCTGACAATGGGTACCCCAAAGTGGTAGTTACCTCCGAGTCTCTACACCCCTCCGACCAGGCGGAGGATCTCCAGTTGTCTCCTGAACCCTTCGGGGTGCTACCTGGTAGCGAAAGGACAGAGACTCTCCTATACTCTGTACCTGATACCTCGCCTGCTTCCTCCAGTGAGTCCGACCTAGTGTACTCTGAAGCAGAGGTTACCCGTGAGTCTCTACACCCCTCTGACCAGGCGGAGGACCGCCAGCTGTCTCCAGAACCCTTCGGGGTGCCACCTGGTGGTGAATGGACAGAGACTTTCCTATACTCGGTACCCGATACCTCGCCTGCTTCCTCCAGTGAGTCCGACCTAGTGTACTCTGAAGCAGAGGTTACCCGTGAGTCTCTACACCCCTCTGACCAGGCGGAGGACCGCCAGCTGTCTCCAGAACCCTTCGGGGTGCCACCTGGTGGTGAATGGACAGAGACTTTCCTATACTCGGTACCCGATACCTCGCCTGCTTCCTCCAGTGAGTCCGACCTAGTGTACTCTGAAGCAGTTGTTTTCTCTGAGCCTCTGCACTCTTCTGACCCGGCGGAGGACCTCCAGTTGTTTCCTGAATCCTCCGGGATACCACCAGATAACCAAGAGACAGTGACTTTTCCTCATTATGTACCTGATAACCCGTCTATTTCTTCCTGTGAGCTTGACAAGATGTACCTCGAAGCAGAGATTACCCTTAAGTCTCTGTCCCCCTCCAACCCAGTGAACGACTGGCCCTCGAATTCCCTGCGGAAGATTCTGGCAGGCCTGAAGAAGAGGGGGCGTAAGGGGGGAGGTACTGTAACATACCTGGCGGCGTCCTTGCATGGTGGTCCATCTCCCACTGTGCAAGAGGGCGCACTTGATCTCCTGTCCAGAATGTCTCTCTGGCTTCCCTCCATGCTGTCTGTTTGTGTCTGTTTCTGCTGCTTAAGGGCGGCGCCCGATCACTTCCTGCCTTTTGTACCTGCTGTGGGTCACACCCCTTGTGCGTCCTCAGCCTATTGCTGTCTGTCACTTGGTATATAGCTCAGCAGCTCCCTTCTATCCCTGCCTGAGCATAGTGTTTCCTTCAGTGTGTGCTTGCACTCTGAAGGTGCCAGGTCCCGTCTCTTGTCTCCTGCTTTTTGTATCAGTTCCCGTGTCTGAACTGAGTCCTGTATGTCTCCTGCTTTGCGTTATCAGTTCCCGTGTCTGAACTGAGTCCTGTATGTCTCCTGCTTTGCGGTATCAGCTCCCGTGTCTGAACTGTGTCCTTTTTGTGTTCTCTGGTCTGTCCTGTCTGAACACGCTCCTTGCCTGTTCGTTCCGCCTTCTAGTGGCCGATTTCCTAGACCCGCTCCTGCGTCTGGTCTGTCCTGTCTGAACACGCTCCTTGCCTGTTCGTTCCGCCTCTCTGGGGGCCGTATTCCCAGACCCGCTCCTGTATCCCTCTGCAGTGTCGGTCTCCTCCGTACACTCAGTTCCAGTCTGAACTCTCTCCTGTCCTTTACCTGTTTTGCCTCTATGTCCGTTCCCTTCCTTTTTCTGCAGAGTCTGAACTCGTACCTAACTCCTGCTTGCTGTCTCTGCATGTACTGTGTGAGTATCTGGCTCTGTCTTTCCCTTCCTGTCTGTTCCGTGTGAACAGAGCCCTGTCCTCCCTGCTCAGCCTTGTCTGCACTCTAGCTGTGCTTGCCTGTAACCCTCTGCCTGTATTGTTCCTGAGTCCCGGTGTGTACTGGGTCCTATCCCGCCTGTGTTCCTACCTGCTAGAGCCTCCCTGTCTGCACTCTAGCTGTGCTTGCCTTTACCCCCCTGCCTGCATACCCGCCTGCCTGCATACCAGTCGTGCCTGCCTATACCCTCCAGTCTGTGTGCCAGCCTACCAGCCTGTTCCTGTATTCCCCTGTGTGGGTCAACAGCCGTGTCCGGGGTCTGTCCTGGAGTAGCACCTGGTCCCTCTGCTCGGTTCCTCCTTGGTGCACTGGCGTCGTATGCCGTCGTGCGACCCTGGTCGGATCGGGTGAATACTTAGTCACGCCCCTCCAGGCATTCACTCTCCGGCACGGTCCAGTGGAATCACTACCAATCACACGCACACGCCGCTTAGCCCGGGTGTGTGCATAACATCAATGAACTCATCTAGGGGATCATATTGACACCACGATTTTCTCACAGAATTTTATACCATTGGGCAGTGAAGAAAATAATTACATTTTTAGATTTTACATTTTCAAATGGGGATAATGGATAAAAATTGCGCCAAAATTTGTCCTACAATTTCTGCTGAACGTGGCAATACCTCATATGTGGCTGTACAGTAGTGCTTAGCCATGCGACGACACTCGGGAGGGACGGAGCGCTATTTGCCTCCTAGAGCGCAGATTTTCCTAGAATAGTTTGCGTCTCCATATACAGAGCCCCTAAATGCTAGAAGAGCAGAATCCCCACTCAAGTGACCCCATTTTGGAAATTATACCCCTGCCAAACATGTGGACGCTAAATGTGGTTTAGTCACACTGGGGCTCAGAAGGGCGGGGGGCATTAGAATTTAGGAGTGCAGAATTTGCTGAATTTCTTTTGGGGGCGAGGAGCCATTTCACTTTTCCAGAGCCTTTGTACTGCCAGTAACGTGGAAGCCCCCTATATTTCCATTGACGGATGGACCTGAGTGGGATTTTTTTTGTGGATTGAGTTGAAGCTTTTCTTGGGAACATTTTACATAACATTTGGGATCACATTTATCTGGCGCTCTACGCTGAGCAATTACTTTGGGGTTTCCATCTAAATCTCTGAGTGATGTGATTCAGATGAAACCCCCGAGGGATCCATTCATTATAATGAGGCAGCAGAGTTACTCTGGACTCTGTCTGGCCTCTGTTCAGTGTTGTACTTCTTTTCAGTGGTGCACAAAACTGTGTCTGACTGCGCTTTTATGCACGCATAAAAACACGGACACCGCTGGATCACCAGTCAGACAGCATCCACTGTGCCTCCATCTGCCTCATTATAGGGAATCTTCCTCTGGGAGAGTCATGTAAGGGCTTGTTTTTTGCAGGACGAGTCGATGTTTTTATTTGTACCATTTTCGGGCACATTACATTTTTTGATTGCTTTCTATTTCGATTTTTGGGGAGGCAGAATGAACAAAGACGGGCAATTCAGGAATTGTTTTTTGCTTATGTCGTTCCCCGTGCGGCAAAAATTGATAAGGCAGCTTTATTCTTTGGGTCAGTACAATTACAGCTATATCTCATTTATATTTTTTTTAGGTTTTGGCTCTTTTACACAATAAAAACTTTTACAGAAAAAATAGTTATTTTTGCATCGCTGTATTCTGAAAACTATAACTTTTTTATTTTTCCGCTGATGGGGCTGTATGGTGGCTTGTTTTTTTGCGAGACAAGATGATATTTTCAGTTGTACCAATTTTATTTATATTTGTCTTTTTGATCACGTTTTATTCCACTTTTTCCAGCAGTATGATGATAAAGCATCGTTTGCCACTTTTTTTGTTTTTTTTACAGCATTCACTGAAGGGGTTAACTAGTGTGACACTTTTATAGGTCGGGTCGTTCCGGACACGGTGATACCAAATATGTCTACTTTTTTTATTTATTTAATTTTTTTTACATAAAAATGTGTATTTATTACTGTAATATTTTATTATTATTATGTAATTTTTTAAACTTATTTTTACAATTTTTTTACCATTTTTTTTACTTTTTTACTTCATGTATGCCCATCAACCACGACAAGGTAGCCTCCGCATGATGGGTAACTAACTTCCTAAATATGTCTCTCTTGGGCTATAAGCCTACAGTATAAAAGGGCAAACATGCCTCTCTTGGGCTAGAAGCCTACAAATTTAAGTGGGCAGGTAGAAACCAACACTTGGGCTGATGGTTACCCATCATGCGGAGGCTACCTTGTCATGGTTGATGGGCATACATGAATTGGCCAATTTATGCGCTAAGAGCCTTCATTTTTTATAAGTACATTTTATTTAGCAATTATGCAGTTTAGCTCTTATGTTCTCAGTGTTTGCATATGTATTAGCCCTTACAGTGTGCTGCTGTTCTTTCTTATTGTATGTTATGCAGTCATTGCAGCGTGCACCTGTTCACACTATATGGAGGTGCTGGTCAGGTTTTTTGTTCTTTGCAGTTTACTATGGAAGTTTTGACTGCCTCCTTTTTTGGCTCTGCACTCCACCCATCAGCCCAAGGGTGCTTTTAATTAGTGTTGGTTTCTACCTGCCCACTTAAATTTGTAGGCTTCAAGCCCAAGAGAGGCATGTTTGCCCTTTTATACTGTAGGCTTATAGCCCAAGAGAGGCATATTTAGGAGGTTGGTTACCCATCATGCGGAGGCTACCTTGTCATGGTTGATGGGCATACATGAATTGGCCAATTTATGCTCTAAGAGCCTTCATTTTTTGTAAGTATATTTTATTTAGCAATAATGCAGTTTAGCTCTTATGTTCTCAGTGTCTGCATATGTATTGGCCCTTGCAGTGTGCTGCTGTGCTTTCTTATTGCATGCTGTGAGCATGGTCTCAGCAGCTTTCCATAGCTTGGTGACCCGGGGGAACCCTGGCAATGATCAGTGACACAGTGACAGTTCAAAGGCATGATGGACACTGCACGGCAATGAGCAGGAACTTACACCCGCTCATGCTGTGCAGTGTCCGTCATTGAACCTTATGGGGTTAATCACTTTTCCAGATGTACCAAACTGACTGAAGGGGGACTGCATTGAAGAAAATAACTTTAGCCCAGTCCTCTGAAGTGCAATCCTTGTAATTCCTGTTAGAATATTCTCTCTGATTAAGCCATCTTCACACTGTTTGGCACATCTAGAAGAATGATTGGAGAAGAAAAAGTGAGCACTACCATGAGTCGTGTGTCATGCCAACAGCAAAGCATCCTGAGACCACCAATGTGTGGGGTTGTTTTTTTCCATGGAGTTGGCTCACTGTGAATTTTGCCTAAAGACATTGCCATGAGTGAAGAATGATATCTACACATCCTCCAATAGCAACTTCTCCTCCTAACAATCCAGGAACAATTTGGTGATGGACAATGCTTTTTCCAGCATGATGGAGCACCATATCAAAATGCAAAAGTGTTAAGTGGCTTGGAGAACAAAACATTGAAATTTTGGGTCCATGGTCAGGAATCTTCCAAGATCTCTACCCAATTTAGAACCTGTGGTCCATCCTCAAAAAGCGGATGGACAAACAAAAATATAGAAATTATGTTAAACTCTAACCACTAATTAGGCAAGACTGGGCTGTCATCAGTCAAGATTTGGCCCAGAAGCTGATATCCAAGATTCCAGGGGTGAATTGTAGATGTCTTGAAAAATAAGAGTCAATGCTGTAAATATTAACTATTGGCATAAACTTGGTATATTTGTCAATAAAAGTTAAAAAAGTATGAAATGCTGACAATTATATTTCAGTAATCATGGAAAGATCTAAATTCATTTTAATGCTCCATGCAGGCTATTACCCCCCCACATAATGCCCCATACAGGCTGCCCCCCCTTATAATGCTCCATGCAGGCTGTTCCCCACCTTATAATGCCCCATGCAGGATGTCACCCCCCCCTCTATATAATGCCCCATGCAGGATGCCCCCCCCCTCTTTATAATGCCCCATGCAGGATGCCTCCCCCTTCTCTTTATACTGCCCCATGCCTCCATACATTAAAAAAAAAAAATCAAATACTCACCTCCCTTCTCCTCACCTGCTACCTGCTGCCCGCTGCTCGGGTCCGAACGCCAGCGTTGTCGGTGTCTTCCCGCTTAGCACTCTCTGTGACGGCCAGGGGAGGGCGCGGTGTAAAGACGTCACCGCGCCCTCTGACCTGAGACGTCACAGGGAGCTCAGAGCAGGAAGACAGCGGATCTGCGGAGGCACGGGGAGAGGTAAGTATCCAGCTGCCAGGGCCCTGAGCAAGCGGCGGAGAAGGGCGGGCGCTGACACCGCTCTCCTCCGCCCATAGCCCAGCACGGTGCGCGACCGCCAGTGGGCCCCTCTGCCTGCTCAGGGCCCCGGCATTTGCCCGGGTGCGCCGGGTGCTGACGCCGGCCCTGGAGATACCCATGTCCTCCCACAGCTCCAGATTGTCGATGTGTATCTTTTGTTGTCCATTTAAAATTTTTGAAAATATAGAAACCTATTTTTTATACATACCTTGGATCGGAAGCTGGATCATTTTTCCTTCTCCTGTATTCATGGCGTCGATCGTGGGCTTCCCTGCTGATTGAACTGATTGGAGGGTGAGCTGGTCTTTTTATCTTTTATGGAGCTGCATGAGTGCTGCTGGTGTCGGGGATCTACATTTCATTGATGGGATCATGAATTCACAAATGTACTGCTCTATATTGAAAGAGAAGATGCTACCATCACTCTGTGCCCTTGGTAGATGTGCATTTTTCCAAAATGACAATGATCAAAAAGAAAAAAAAAACATTTTGGTGCCATGTTAGCCAGCTGAAAAAGATTGATTGTTCTCAGTGGGAAGAAGCAAACGGCTAAACGTGCGTCGGGGTGGGGGACGCTGTGCTTATCCTGACATCCTCATTTCTCCTTACCTTCTACCATCCAGGTATTTATTGAAGACTCATTCTCTGTATTAATATAGGTCACTCTTAGCACTTTATACGTTTTTATTAGCACTTTTAATCAGTACCATTATAAACTTACTACAAGGTAAATAAACAAAAAAGCAGCCTCACCGTGTCCTATTTATATGACTCAGTCCGTCTTACAATGTTGTGGGTCTCCAACCAGTAGCCGTGACTTACAGCTTCACATAGGAAAATTATTTTGGTGAGTCCCAAAAATAATTAAAATCCTCAATTTATTTCAAAATAATTTAAAAGTTCATACAGGTTGGGAATACATCTCAACTCATTTCTGGCAAAAAGCCCTTATTCACTGAGATACAGATTCCTTATGATACATGGTATAAAAACAAATGGTAACCAACCGTTGATCAATGAACACATAGGTTGACAATCAATCACATTTGAGAATAATTAACATAATCACAAGGCTAAATCACAAGGAAAACCAGAAGGAGAGGAAAAAAAAAACACAACACAAAAAAAACAACAAAAAAAAAACCTGCATTCAAATCCCTAAGATTTAATATAGGAAAAGAGTATCATTCCTATGGTTCATTTTGGTTCATATTTTGTATCAAGTTTGATGATCCAAAATAATTGCAAATTTTCTATAATAAATGTAAAGTTAGGAAAACGAGAATAAGGTTAAAAAAAGAGCAAGGTCACAATGAAGGTCAAGAGGTAAGGGCTAGTGTTTTTGGCCACTGGGGAGGCGCCAGATGTTGCAGAAGTGCCAGCTGGGGTGTGTAGTCTCACTGGTTGCAGATAATGATGTCACAGTAGCTGAAGTGGGTCGCTGGACCCCTCAACACTTCCCTCATGTCCACAACAATTTCAAAGGTGGGAGGTGGCACTTGTGGATGGTATAGGACCCCCCGCGGGCACTCCTGTAGCGGTGGTGTCTGGGTGCAGGTTTTGGAGTGCCCGTGATGTTTGTGCAATCTCAAGCAGCCAGACACGCAGGTGAACTTGTAAACATAACAATTTTAGTGAAGGAGGTAACGGGGTACAGTCTCTCTCAAAGGCAAAAGTTCACAGTATATTGTGCATATGAAAGTAATGGTTCTCTCCTCATGAAACAAGCAAGGTTATGGCCTCTCAGGGCGGCTGGAGCAGAGTTCTCTTCACTTGCTAGTAGAGGAAATGCTATGAACAGTCCCAGAAATATTACACTAATGGAGGGACCATCACAGATTGGCTCTCTGTGGAAACACACTAAAGTGCGGATGTACTCAGTTTTAGCCCACCGTTCCCTCTTGCAGGGGGTAAGTTTAAGCAAAGTCGGTAGTGTGACAGTGAAGTGACCGCGGGCAAGGCCGCGCGTTGGTATCTATGATCTGGCTCAGCAAGATCCCCACACACAGACTCTATCTTGATAACCGTATCTTTACTTGTATACATTTTTAACATAGCAGAACACAATAAATGACAACCGTAAATGTTCACAGCAATAACGTGTACTTATAAGCTGACCCTCACTGTCCCTACTCACACGTTACCAGTCCTTTACTCCAGAAGGATGTGTCCCCCGTCGCAGGCCTGTCTGTCTTTGCAGGAAGGCGTCCCAGCCGAAGAAAAAAACAGGAACAACAAATTTCGCTGAAAGGAAGGAATACTTCGGCCCAGGGGCGGACACAGACTGTAGTGGGCCCCTGTGCAAGAAATTTTGGGGGCCCCCCCCTGCCCTTCATAAGGCAACAAAGTTATGTAAACATAACCCCCCCATGTGCATCTCTCATCCCCCCCATGTGCATCTCTCATCCCCCCCATGTGCATCTCTCACCCCCCCATGTGCATCTCTCATCCCCCCCATGTGCATCTCTCATCCCCCCCATGTGCATCTCTCATCTCCCCCCCATGTGCATCTCTCATCCCCCCCATGTGCATCTCTCACCCCCCCATGTGCATCTCTCATCCCCCCGTGCATATCATCCCCCCCGTGCATCTCATCCCCCCCGTGCATCTCTGATTCCCCCCACTCCTAGTTAATTAATTGTATTTAAAAAAAATAAAACTTGTTATACTTACCCCCATGCGATCCCTGCAGAATCCTGGCGCTCGTCCACGTCGCTGCCACCAGGTTCTCCTGACGTTCGGCCATGTGACGGCGCCACATACATAGCCAGCAGCTTTTGTTTTGGCCAAAAGATTTTTAAAGCCGCCACCACGATAAGGTAGACTCTTCTGGCCGGGCCCTACTCTAACCTATTAAAATTTTCTTAAAATATCCAATACTCTTTTTAGATATATTTTTATTTCGTTTTCTTTAAGGGAATGTGTCATATACATTTTTTTTTTAAATGACCAATAATACCACATACAGGGAATACCGCCACACCATGACCAGACCACATATTACCACAACATAGTGACCGAATAATACCACACAGAAGGAAGAAAAACTGCCACACCATGACCAGACCACATATTACCACCACATTACTAATATTACCACCACATTACTAATATTACCATAAGTGTCATTATACACGGGAGCTCTATACATGGTATGTATAATTTAAGTGTCCAGGTAATCTAGTGATCACCAGTGACATTATACACAGGAGCTCTGTATATAGTGTCAGTGTACAGGTAATACAGTGATCACCAGTGACATTATACACAGGAGCCAGGTACATAGTATATAGTGTAAGTGTACATGTAATACACTGACTCACTGGTGACGTCTCTAGGTGAAGTCCTTCAGCTACGCTTTTCTCCTTCATCCAGCACAGACCGCCATCACGTCTTCCAGCCAGGACTCGTCTCTGCATAAAATAACACAGTTATCTAGAGCACATTCCCCAACTTCTACATTACGCAGCTGAATACAGACGTGCACCCACCATTAATATATAGTTATTATGCAACCCACCATTCCAAATATAAATTGTAATCCACCACGGTGCCCCCATTAACTGTAAATAGGCACTTAATATATAATTTAATTAGAACCTCTACTCTTTCCACCAATTTGTTACCAGTTACACTCCTGCATCCGCAACGCCCCCTACTCTATACTTCCTGCTCCCCGCATTCATTATTTACATGCACCCCCTGCCCCAATTCATTATATCATGTCCGTGCTCTCCCCACCCCATTATCATTTATCATTTACTCTCCCCCACCCCACATTCATTATGTGCAGCTCATTATCCCCCTACTCCCAATTCCCCCATGTGCAGCTCATTTTCTCCCAATTCCCCCATGTGCAGCTCTCATCCCCCCATGTGCAGCTCTCACCCCCCCATGTGCACATCTCTCATCCCCCTCCCCCACATGTGCCCCTCTCTCATCCCACCCCATGTGCATCTCTCATCCCCCCACGTGCACCTCTCTCATCCCCCTCCCCCACATGTGCACCTCTCTCATCCCCCTCCCCCAGATGTGCACCTCTCTCATCCCCCTCCCCCACATGTGCACCTCTCACCCCCCTCCCCCACATGTGCACCTCTCTCATCCCCCTCCCCCCCATGTGCATCTCCCATTCCCCCCCATGTGCACCTCTCTCATCCCCCTCCCCCCATGTGCATCTCCCATTCCCCCCCCATGTGCATCCCCCATTCCCCCCCATGTGCATCTCCCACCCCCCCATGTGCATCCCCCATTCCCCCCCATGTGCATCTCCCATTCCCCCCCCATGTGCATCCCCCATTCCCCCCCCCCATGTGCATCTCCCATTTCCCCCCACTCCTAGTTAATTGTATTTAAAAAAAAATAAAACTTGTTATACTTACCCCCATGCGATCCCTGCAGAATACTGGCGCTCGTCCAAATCGCTGGCACCAGGTTCTCCTGACTTCCGGTCATGTGACGGCGCGGTCACATGACCGGAAGTCGGGAATCATAAAGGCGCTGCCGCAGCAGAGCAGCGCAGCGCTGAGATGTCCCGGACCCGGCGCTTAGCATGGGGCCGGGGGCCCCATGAGGAGAGAGACGCACAAGAGGGGGGGCTCCGAGGGGGCCCCTACCAGCCGGGCCCCATAATGGAGTCAGGGCAGTCATGCCCTGATGGCGGCCCTGCTGGAGGCTGGAGGGCCCCACGTTCAATGAACCGGCTGCACGGGGGGTAGTTCGGCCTCTCGCCAGAGGTCCCGCTTACAGTCTCTCTGATCCGGATAGCAGCTCTTGTGGATTCCCTTGTGTAGTCCACACTCCAGTAGCGGAGAGTGTAACAGCTGAATCCTTCAGCAGTGCGGAAGCTGGGGAAAAGCTCTGAGGAAAAGATGTCAGATAACAGCAGCCACGTTGAGAGTATCCTCTAAGGCACACACGAGGACCTGCACACCGTCCTGGTTCTTTTCACAGACTCTCTCAGACTCTCCGCGCGCTTTTTCCTGCTTCTCACTCTGGTCACGTGACTCTCTAGGGCGGGACACAGGAGACTCAGTCTTTTTCTCTGTCATCACACCCTGCGCAGGGGCAACCTCTGGCCACAAGGTGGCGACACCATCCTGCGTAATCATTTCTGTCACAGGCTCTATCTCAATTATCACAGAACAGCCAGAGCCTGCCAGCTCACTACAACAGCCACGTGGATCTGGTCCTGGCTAGAAGCCAAACAGGATAACCGGCGTGCAGGAGAGCCCATGTACAGCGTTATCTCTCCTGACTGGAAGAGGCTTCACTCTTTTTGTGAAGGTGATTATGTGAGGAAAAATTTCCCCCCAGCGTGGACTGGCATTGAAGAACTCTTCTTTGATCTTTGAGAGAATAGTGTCTCTCCTATATCTTCCTTAGGCAGCTTGAACCGCCCACCCCTGGTTTGTACCAGTGCTCAGTAAGTGTGTGCCCTGAGCTCCTCCCAGCCTTTTCTACGGAAGCTTGTTGTGAGGAGAATGATCACTTAGCTTTCATATACACACATTGGCATAAAGATGGCAGGCAAGTACAATTTACAATGCAATGTATTATATCCCCTAACTCAGTACCCACAATGGAACACATCTACTACCACACGACAACTGTCTCATTTAGCTACAGTAGAACGGGTAACGGGATACCACACTAGGACTCCATGCCAAATTGGCAGAGACACCTGTTACGCTACCAAGATTCACTTGGTGCCGCCACTTCATCACAATACAAGGGCAATACAAGTGACTGTGGTCTCATTGCAACCCCAAGAGTGTTATGTTCTGCTACCAGAGCTAAGGAAAGAGAGGAGATCTGTCCCTACGATAGAACTCAGCTGAATCCCTACGATGTAACAGGGAACCTGATCCTGCGATCAGACCTGCTAAAGTCCTAAGCTAGTCTGTACGGAGACCTATAGATGTGGGGATGGAATCCCTACAAGTACTAAGGACTGGGAGGAAAATGGACACCTCCTAACAGAAATAGTAGCAGACAGACGAACAAACAAAATATATAGAACATAGAGGTCCGTAGACCAAGCAAACTAACAGAGTTGGATACAGAGCACAGGCTAGCTAGAAAGTAGTTATACAATGAAGTCCAGCAAAGCCAGAAGGGCGGAGCAGGATTAAATAGGCCAACAAGGTCATGTGACCAGCAAAGGAAAAAACCTAAGAGCAAGGTTCTAACAGTACCCCCCCTTCTAAGAGGATCCTCCGGATCCCCTAGGACCAGGCTTATCAGGAAATCTCCTGTGAAACGCTCTGATAAGTCTGGACGCGGAAACATCATCTGACCTCACCCAAGAGTTATCCTCGGGTCCGAAACCTTTCCAGGCCACAAGATACTGCAAACTACCTCTATACCGTCTAGAGTTAAGGATGCGAGAAATTTCATATTCCCCGTCCTCCACCACCGGAGGAACAGAGGCAGAGGCGTCACCATCCGACACAACAGCTTTTTTTAACAGAGAGACATGAAATACCGGATTAATTCTCCAGGAGGTAGGAACCTCCAACCTAACAGCAGATTGGTTGACAACCTGAAGCACCTTAAAGGGCCCTACAAACTTGGGACCCAATTTCTTAGAAGGAATCCTCAACCGCAGATTCCTAGAGGACAACCAAACCATGTCACCAACAGCGAACAAAACCTCCTGTCGTTTCCTATCAAAGTAGCCTTTAGATTTTCTGTTGGCCTCCTGAAGATTACCACGCACATCCGTCCAAACTCTCTCCAAATCACCGGAAAAATTCTCCTCCTCAGGCACGGCAGATCCCAACTTGGAGAACGACCCAAACGACGGATGTCTCCCAGAACAACAAAAAAAAGGCGAACAACCAGCAGAAGAAGATGTATGATTGTTCAGAGCAAATTCAGCAAGTGGCAGAAACTCAGACCACCCCTCTTGATTGTCTGCCACAAAACAACGCAAGAACTGCTCAACATCCTGGTTTTTCCTTTCTGTCTGGCCATTAGATTCAGGATGATATCCGGACGAGAACGATAAATGAACTCCCAACCTGTCACAAAAGGCACGCCAAAAACGAGCCACGAACTGAGGACCCCTATCAGAAACAATGTCAGTAGGAACGCCATGAAGTCTGACAATTTCCTTGACAAAGGCCTTAGCGAGAGTTTTAGCGCAGGGCAGTTTGACGAAGGGAACCAAGTGACACATCTTGCTAAAACGGTCCACGACCACCCAGATGACAGTAAAACCCTCAGAGGGGGGAAGGTCAGTTATAAAGTCCATAGCCAAATGTGTCCAAGGAGCACTGGGAACCTCCAAAGGACAAAGCAACCCCGCAGCAGGAGTATGTGAGGACTTAGATCTAGCACATATAGTACATTGACGCACCCACTTAATGACTTCCTTCTGCCATCCAGGCCACCAAAAACTGCGACCCACCAGTCTCTTGGTCTCAGAGATTCCGGGATGACCTGCCAACCGAGATTCGTGACACTCAACAAACAAATCTCTCCTAAAGGTCCCAGGCACAAACAACCTCCCATGAGGAGTGTTAGATGGGGCATTCTCCTGTGCTTTAAGAATCTCATCTTCCAAAACGGAGTCCAAAGCAGCTATCACAACACCTTCTTGTAAAATATTCTCCTCTTTCTCAGCACCGACTATGGGAGAAAAACTGCGAGACAAGGCATCCGCCTTAACATTCTTAGTACCAGGAATGTAAGTAACGGAGAAATTAAACCACGAGAAAAACAGTGCCCACCTAGCCTGACGGGCATTCAGGCGCTTGGCAGCATCAAGATATATCAGATTTTTATGATCCGTAAGAACCTGAACGGGAAATTCCGCACCTTCCAAGAAGTGGCGCCAGTGTTCAAATGCGAGTTTAATAGCCAATAATTCCCGATTACCAATATCGTAATTCAGTTCAGTCTCCGAAAATTTTTTTGAAAAAAAAGCACAGGGATGTAATCCATCCCCGTTATCCTGAGACAATACTGCGCCAACCCCCACAGAGGAAGCATCAACCTCAACCAAAAACGGCTTAGTCACATCAGGCTGCATAAGGATGGGAGCAGAGGTGAACCTCTCCTTGAGATACACAAAAGCTTCAATAGCCTCAGAAGACCACTGAACCGCATCAGCACCTTTCCTGGTGAGATCGGTCAGAGGTTTGACAATACTAGAAAAATTTTTTATGAATTTTCTGTAATAATTGGCGAAACCTAAAAACCTCTGTATCGATTTCAAACCAATAGGCCTAGGCCATTCCTGTACAGCTTGAACTTTAACCGGGTCCATCTCAAAACCTTCGCTGGAGATAATGTAACCCAAAAAACTAATTCTCTGTACAGCGAACTCACATTTCTCCAGCTTAGCAAAAAGCGAATTGTCCATTAACAACTGTAATACCTCACGTACGCTACGCCAATGAGACTCCAGATCCGGCGAATAAATCAAAATGTCATCCAAATACACAACCACATTTTTGCCGATCAAAGGTCTAAGGATGTCATTAATAAGATTCTGAAAAAATGCAGGAGCATTAGTAAGACCAAAAGGCATCACCAGATTCTCAAAATGACCCACAGGAGTGTTAAAAGCAGTCTTCCATTCGTCACCCTCCTTCATGCGCAACAGATTGTATGCCCCCTTAAGGTCAATTTTAGAGAACCACTTGGCCCCCATTAACTGGTTAAATAAATCAGGAATCAATGGCAGTGGGTAAGGATTGCGTACAGTAATTTTGTTAATCTCACGAAAATCCAGACAAGGACGTAAACCGCCGTCCTTTTTTTTTACAAAAAAAAATCCAACCGCCACAGGAGACTTAGAAGGCCTAATGTGACCGGCGGCCAAACTTGTCTGTATGTATTCCTCCAAAGCCTTCCTCTCAGGAATAGTAAGGTTAAATAAACGACTTTTAGGAAGAGTCGCTCCAGGGACAAATTCAATAGAACAATCATAGTCTCTATGGGGAGGCAAAACCTGCGATTCCTTCTCAGAAAAAACTCTCCAAAAATCCTGAATAGGAACAGGCAATTCTCCCCTATCCAAAGCTGCAATACGCCCGTTACAACACTTGTCATAACATTTATGGCTCCAGGATTTAATTTCACTGGTAGACCAATCCAGTACAGGATTGTGAAATTTTAACCAGGGCAATCCCAATATTACTGGAGAAGGCAAGTTATTCAACACTACCAAATCCAATTTCTCATGGTGAACACCATTAATAGTGAGAGGAAATTCACAGACCTTGAGAGTAATATTCTTCAAAGGGGAACCATCCACAGAAACCACAGCAATGGGGGATGATAAAGGTTCAGGTTTTAAATTGAGTCTTTCCAAGAATCCCCCATCAATTACATTCAGAGTAGACCCACAATCGACAAACACCCGAAATTCCATTAATTTTTCCTGAGCAATCGTGGAAGCAGCTAAAAATACACCCTTGGAATTTAAACAGGCAATACGGGCATGACTGACCATTTTTTTTTCTTTCTTCATACGAAGCTCACAGCCTTTAATCAAATGACCAGATTTTCCGCAATAGAAACACAAGCCTTCAAAAAGTCTACGGTCTTTTTCTTGAGAGCGAGGTGCCACCGATCCAATCTCCATCGGTTCACCACTGTTAGTACACTCATTCTCATAACCAAAAACTGACATAGCAGAGGATTTGCTCTCATTAACCCTTGCACGCAGTCTTCTATCCACCCGTATAGCTAATTGCATAGCCTGTTGCAAATCTTCAGGTGTAGGATAAGCAATTAGCAGGTCTTTAACCTTTTCATTGAGCCCAGCAAGAAATAGACTTTTCAGAGCAGAATCGTTCCACCCTGTTTGAGTAGACCATCGACGGAAATGAGTACAATATTTTTCCACATTACCTGATCCCTGTCTCAAACGTCTTAACTCAGTCTCAGCTGATGCGACACGGTCAGGATCATCATATAATAGCCCCAAAGCAGAAAAAAAACTATCCACTGATCTTAAGCATGTATCACTAGTTTGCAAAGAAAAGGCCCACTCCTGAGGCTCTTTGCGCAAAAGTGACATTATGAACCCTATGCGCTGGGATTCATCCCCAGAGTACTTGGGTCTCAAACGAAAATATAATAAGCAAGCATTTTTAAATGAAAAAAATTCTCGGTGTTTACCAAAAAATAAATCCGGCAAACATACCTTAAGCTCCAAGAAATGTGCTCCAGGACAGTTACTCACGTGCTGACGGAGCTCGGCCACCTCCAGAGAGAGTCCCTGTAGGCGATGAGCCAAATCCTGAACCGACACCATGATGGAACAGAAAAATCTTTCCTTAGAGAATTTGCAGGCTGGACTTACTGTTATGTTCTGCTACCAGAGCTAAGGAAAGAGAGGAGATCTGTCCCTACGATAGAACTCAGCTGAATCCCTGCGATGTAACAGGGAACCTGATCCTGCGATCAGACCTGCTAAAGTCCTAAGCTAGTCTGTACGGAGACCTATAGATGTGGGGATGGAATCCCTACAAGTACTAAGGACTGGGAGGAAAATGGACACCTCCTAACAGAAATAGTAGCAGACAGACGAACAAACAAAATATATAGAACATAGAGGTCCGTAGACCAAGCAAACTAACAGAGTTGGATACAGAGCACAGGCTAGCTAGAAAGTAGTTATACAATGAAGTCCAGCAAAGCCAGAAGGGCGGAGCAGGATTAAATAGGCCAACAAGGTCATGTGACCAGCAAAGGAAAAAACCTAAGAGCAAGGTTCTAACAAAGAGTACTGCAGCTGCGATAAACAAGTCCCAAAAAATCTGATGAGGTTGGACTACTTACGATTTTCTTGTTACAGTCGCAGTACCCTCGAGGTGGCGATGCCACATTGTGATCTCAATCTCTTGTACTGCAATGCGATCTGGCATCGGCACCAAGCGAACCTTGGTTACATAACAGGTGTTGCGGCCAAAAGTCGCCGTGTAGCCCCAGCTTAAGTGAGTATAGAAAAACAAGTAGAAAAATAGCAAATACAATCGTGGCTGAAAGTTTTGGCACCCTTGATATTCTTCCAGAAAATGAAGTATTTCTCCCAGAAAATTATTGCAATTATACGTTTTGTTATACACATGTTGCCAAGAAATGGCAAATTGGACATAAATTTACACAAAACTTCAAAAATGGGCTGGACGAAATTGTTGGCACCCTCAACTTAATATTTGGTAGCACACCCTTTAGAATAAATAACTGCAATTAATCGCTTCCAGCAACAATCTTCTTACACCTCTCAACTGGAATTTTGGACCACTCTTCTTTTGCAAACTGCTCCAGATCTCTCATATTTGAAGGCACCTTCTCCCAACAGCAATTTTAATATCTCTCCTCAGGTGTTCAATGGGATTTAGATGCGGACTCATAGCTGGTCACTTCAGAACTCTCCAGCGCTTTGTTTCCATCCATTTCTGGGGGCTTCTTGAACTATGTTTAGGGTCATTGTCCTGCTGGAAGATCCATGACCTAGGACGCAAAGCCAGCTGTCTGGCACTGGGTGCTACATTTCAACATTGTTAAATATCTCTTTCCTGTTTCTCATTTTGTCAAACTGAGTTAAAGAGCACACAGGGCGCTCGAAATGTGTACAGTTATCCTTCACTGGCACCTTTTTCCTTCACTTTGACTAAATGAATTGGTCTGAACAATTGCACATATTTTAATGGATCTTTCTAATAAAGAGATATTTTTAATTTTATCTTGCTGGAACTGTATCTTCCTTTGAACCTGCAATCTGCTACTCACATCTGACAGGGACGTTTTTCCATGCTCCAAGAACTGAATGGACTCAGAAACAAGGGTGAGCTGAAAATATTTTCTGTTTCCTGCATGTACTACATTGCAACCCAAAATCCTTTGGTAATCTTCAGATTTCATGATGCCTTACACACAGTCAAAACACACAGCGCCAGTGGCAGCAAAACAACCCCAAAACATCTTTGAGGCTCCACCATAATTCTCTGCAGGTACTGTGTTTTTTTCTTTGTAGGCCTCATTCCATTTTCAGTAAACAGTAAAATGATGTGTTTTACCAAAGAGCTCTATCTTGGCCTCATCTGTCCACAAGAAGCTTTCCCAGGAGGATTTTGGCTTACGTACATTTTGGAAAACTGCAGTCTGTTTTATGTCTCTGAGTCAGCAGTGGGGTCCTCCTGGGTCTCCTGTCATAGCGTTTCATTTCATTCAAATGTCGACGGGTAGTTCGTGCTGATACTGATGCACCCTGAGCCTGCAGGACAGCTAGAATTTCTTTGGAACTTGATTGGGGCTGTGTATCCACCATCCAGACTATCCTGTGTTTCAATCTTTCATCAATTTTTTTTCTGCCGTCCAAGTCCAGAGAGATTAGCTACAGTGCCATGGGTTGTGAACGTTTCGATTATGTTGCGAAACGTGGACAAAGGAACATCAAGATCTCTGGACGTTAATTTATAACCTTGAGATTGTTGATATCTTTCAACAATTTTGGTTCTCAAGTCCTCAGACAGTTCTCTTCTCCTCTTTCTGTTTGCCGTATTTAGTGTGGCACACACACAGACACACAATGCAAACATTGAGTCAACTTCTGCCCTTTTTATCTGGTTTCAGGTGTGATTTTCATATTGTCCACACCTGTTACTTGCTACAGGTGAGTTTGAACGAGCATCACATGCTTCAAACAAAGTTGTTTACCCACAATTTTGGAACGGTGCCAACAATTTTGTCTGGCCCATTTTTGGGGTTTTGTGTGAAATGATGTCCAATTTGCCTTTTGTTCTCTGATTTTTGTGTTGTTCCAATACACACAAAGGAAATAAACATGTGTATAACAAAGCTTGTATAATTGCAATAATTTTCTAGGAGAAATACATTTTCTTGAACAATATCAAGGGTGCCAACACTTTTGGCCATGACTGTAAATGCTGTACCTGCTCTACTAATCACTGAACTGGTTACGAGCCTGGGTTTCCTGGCTTTCTGTAGTCTTGAGCAGTGGTCATCCAGCTACCACCAAGATGTTACCATCCAAATGTAATATTATAACATACTTTTATCTCACAACCTGTATGAACAACATTATTTGATGGCCAAATGTATTTACTAGAAGCAGAAGAGGAAGTAGAGGGTCTGTGGAAAACACTACTTTTTACATGGCACGTTTCGCCTACAATTTATATGCCCGTTTACCATTTTAAAGCAATTGAACACAATGGGGCTGAGGCAGCTGCACTATTGCTGTCTGTCAGGCAACATAAATGTAGACAATTCAATCAGAAGAATGCGCCAAATCTAGCACAGTGGCGCACAGGGCTGTTAACTTGATTTTCTTTTTTTCCTGATTATTTACCTTAACATTATAAACAATATTTTTTTACAGACACATTGGAAAACCGCAATGAATCAAAAAAGATTAAAAATGTGATATATCTACAGTTTAGATTACAGATTACAACACATCAGCTGCATGTATTGTTAACTGTAAAATATTAATACTTACAATCATATTATTCTGTACAAGCTCCTCTGTCCTCAGAAAACACTGACTGGAAAAAGTCCCCTATTTTTGTCTACTGTGTAGGAATTTCTGGATGTCTGGAAACCCTAGTAGTGTGTACTGTGTGATAGACGTCGTTCAAATCTGGTGCAGTATCTTGTGCTGAAAAAGTGGCGCTCATCAGGTGGGCTACCTGGTTGATTCTGCCAGTAGGATATGCTTGTCTAAAAGATTAAGGCATACACATGTAAGTACACAGGCACAGGCATGATACAGTCAAACTATGAATGGCTCATTAAACCCTTCCCGACATATGACGTACAGTTATGTCATATGCCAGCTCCATCACTTTGATATCGGCCTGCATGTTTCCCGGCAGATGATGGCTGTATTATTCAGCCATCACCAGCCTCTAATAGCTGCGGGAGAAGCGGAGCTCCGCCTGTGGCTGTTAACCTGATAAATGCTGCTCTGGTAAGGAGACAAAACACTGTGGAACCAGAACAGTGAAGAAATGTAGCAGAGGGGACGAGATTAATCAGAACTCCGGGTAGAGTGTGATTAGGGAAACCAGCTCAGGAGATAAACAACGTGTGCGCTAGTTCTGAGGTGATTCTGTCGCCAAGGAGACAGACGGGAGGAGAAATAGCGTCCGTTGCTCCTGTCAGGAAGAAAAGTGCTGGGCATCCGCACAGCCCAGATGTCGACGGTCAAGCCCCGAAGACCCGAGCGAGGCCAGTCAAGGTTCCCAGCCTAAACGTCGACGATCAAACCCCGAAGACCTGAGCGACGCCAGTCAAGATTCCTCACCCGGGTGACGTCGGTCGACAGGACGGGAGCAGGTTGCGGTGGCACGGTTCTCAGTCATGTGTGCAAGCAACAGGACGTCTCAGAAGCTCCGGAAGTGTCAGATCGGAGATTCACAGTTGGGACGGAGACCAGGAAGGACGCGTGAGACGGACCGTTACCTCTGACAGGGACATATGGTACCGGGCACAGATAGAGGGAAAGACAGTAGTCAGACGGGGATCAGCCAGAGCGGCATCGCGAAAGTAGATAGAGAGTGATGGGGAAAACGGGCAGCGAGTTGTGATAGGAACAGAGTATTGCCAAAGCTTTAAAAGGCTGCATCTTGCCCGGTATAGTTAATGACAATCTAGTTCCCCTTCCCTCCAGTAAGTCATTTTCAACTGTTGGACCCTGAATTCTAGTGTATTCTGATCATTTATTCTGTTATGTGATTTCCTGCTTATTTTACTGTCAAACATTGTGAATATTGTTACCGTATTATGCATTTTATAATTAATATTAGGTTGTTAAATAAAAGAAATAGACTGTACTCCGCCTGTGTCTTGCATTCTGTTACCTGGTTACATTGTCAAGCTCTGATGGTGGCATTTGATGTGCACTGGCAGAGGGGGAGTGTGTGATTCAATGTGCCACCGGCACACACGCAACATGATCACGGGGCACCGACAGGTTGCCATGACAGCCCGGGGTCTGCTTAAGACCTCCATGCTTGTCATGACGGTCCTCCTGTGAAAGCCAGTGTTTAGCTGGCATTCACAGACAACCATGATTTTCGCTATATACAGCAGTGCTGCAGCACTGCTGTCCACAGCGCAATCTATGCCATCCGTGTGCTGTACATGTTTTTCATGGACCTATAGATTTGTATTGCCCATTTTTATCCATAATATCAGAAAAAAATAGACATGTGAGTAGCACCATAGATTATAATGGGTATGACTTGGATCCGTGAAAAAAATGGATATAACACATACGTGCAACACAGAAATCTGATTGAGGCCTTATCAGCAGGAGATTATAACTAGAGGACTAGTAAGCCTGCTGCCAGGGAGTCCAACCCCGCCCCAATTACTGATTGGCACTTTTCTGCCTATGCACAAGTGTACACAGAAAGCTAACTATCAGTGGTGTGTGGGGTTATACAGAGCTCAGTGTAGCGCCCCGAGGGTTCGGCCGCTACAGGGGTATTGCACCTCTGCCAGAGGTGTGGTATTCCACTCCCGGGTAAGGATGGAGTATGGACCAGGGCTCAGTTAGCTGCATACAGCACACACACCCCATTTCCGAGGGACAGCTCAACGGTGCTCCCACTAGACAGAAGTGCAGGCACGACCGACTATGTCCATGTCTGGAGTGGGGAGGGGGGTGGAATACCCAGTGCTGTAGGGGCAGATAGAGGTTGGTTCCTGAGCGTAGGAAGGAGCCCATTGGTTGCTGGTCACCTGGGCTCATGGTCAGAGGGAGGTATAAAAGGTGGGCACCATCTTAGTTCTGGGTCAGTTCAAGCAGGAGGAGAAGAGAGAGAAGGAGTTCGGCCAGAGAGGGCTGACAGGGAGCTGTGGCTCAGTCTAGGCCCAGCTCCATGAGGCAGGTCTGAGGAGAGGGCCAGGAACAGAAAGGAACAAGAACAGAAAGGAACAGAAACAGAAAGGAACAGCAAAGAAAGAGAGGAAGAAACAGAAGGGCTCAGGAACAAGAAGGCAGAAGGGACCCTAAGAACCCACAAAAATACAGGGTGAAGGGTCAGGCAGATTAAGGGTGCCGGATCCCAAGTTGGTGGAGGAGAAACTACCCTCAGCCAAAGACCGGACGTCGCGATGATTTATTGGTGCGACACCTCATCAAACCTGCTAGGAAGGCACCATATAGGACAGCGGAGGACGGGGCCCACGTTTAACCGCACATGTCCGCGGTAGCTGGACAAAAGTGGGTCACTGGTGAGGCAGGCCAGAGGAAGGATTGAAGGGGGTCCTGAGCCATACTCCTGAGTTGCCTGGGAGTTGACCGAGCCCCTCGTGGACGCAGCACGGCTCGGGCAGTCATTGCCAGCTGAAGTGACTTGGATATTAACCGTGAGTAAAGACCCTGGACTGCAGTACGTTGTCTGTGTGCTTTTTCGCTCCTCCGGCACTACCGGTACTGGGACTCTCACCACCATCACTCCCACCATCCACTACACTGCCCTGGGGCCGCACTCTTCCCGTGGGGAGTCACATCATCCCAGCTGCATACATCATCGGCCCCAGCGGTCTGCCCTGCAGCGGCGGTTCCTAATAACCGCAATCCACGGGTGGCGTAGTCGGACATTATTTCTACCATCTAAAAGACTGCCACGTGTCTGACTACCCTGAGCCACGGGACCGGGTCGCCACTACTACCCCCATCGTCTCCCTATTGCCTGGTTCCGAGTACCCCACGGCCCAGGGGGCGAGTCATCAGCGTTTAGAAAACTGGGAGATCTGCACCAGATAAAGCAGTTTTTAATCAAAACTGATCCCCAAATAAAGTAAGTGACATATCACTGGAACCAGGGTCTCTGCTACTACATTATTGGGTAGAAAAAACCTGTTGACAGATTCCCTTTTAATTCTGCAGTCAATAGATTCTTGAACAGCCAATAAACTGTATAACCAAGACACAGAACAGCAAAATGACAAAAGATTGCCCTCTTATATCTCTCCTTTCATTTATGTACATTTCTATGAAATGTATTCATGAAAGACTTGATAATAATACTAATAATACACAAAATTCATGACATGATTTACCTTTGTAGAGATGTACTGCCTCATATACACATATTATCCAAGGTATGATGCAGCAAATTGAGCAACAGAAGTTGAACCTTCTTTATAAGCTATTATAGAAGCTCTACAGGAGCTTAATTGGGTTGTCCTCTTTCATGTATTTTTAGCCCATAGGCTCAGTTATCTGTAAAATAACAATTCAAGGGTATGTTCACACCGAGTATTATTGATGGCATACTCGTATAGTTTTTGAAGCAGAAGCCCCTTCAGGAACACATAGGCTGTGTTTTTCCTACATCGTCTCCTTTGTTGCCTGCCTTGTCGTTTTAGCAGCTTTTTTTTTAATATATAAAATATTCAAATTGTAGTGTCACTTGTAAAGTTTTATATGTTAATAAAGATATAGTGAACCTAAATATATAAAATAGTGGTGTCTTCAAAGTGGAAGCCATCTGAAGAATTGTCACGTCACTTCCTTTAGCTGCTTGATGGTTTTTGAAACCTGAAGCATTTAAAAGAAGTTAAAAAAGAAGAAACTTATGCACAGCAATTCGTTTTGACATTGTTATGTATATTTCCATTTTTTTTTACTTTTATCGAGCACTGTGTGTGTGGCACCCTGCAGTTCACAGGTACCACAAGATCCAGGGTGTAACATCCCTGGCGGCGTGCTTGCATAGTGCACCACCTCCCACTATGCAAGACCACAATATTACCTGTCAGTCCAGCCTGCAAATCTTGCTCCAGTTCACGCTGTGTGCTTTTCTCTTGACTGACTGCTTAGGGCGGCGACCCGGTTACTTCCTGATTCTTATAGCTGCTGTGGGCGCACCCCTAATGCGTCTCCAGCCTATTGCTATGAGTCTCTGGATATTTAAACCCCCTCCACCCAGTAGGAGGTGCCTGAGCAACACTATCTTTCAGTGTTCTCCTTGACTCTGAAGTTGCCAGGTCCAGTTCTGTGTCTTCTTGTCTGTTTTCACCATCTCTGGGGGATGCATACCCAGACCTGTTATCTGTGACTTCTTGTCCGTCTCCGCCATCTCTGGGGGCTGCATACCCAGACCTGTTATCTGTGACTTCTTGTCCGTTTCCGCCTCTCTGGGGGCTGTATACCCAGGCTCGTTCTTGTATCTCTTTGCAGTAGCAGTTCCTGTCTGAACTGTATCCTAGCCTGTTACCTGTTTTTCTCTATGTCCGTACCTTCCCTTTTCCTGCAGTATTTGAACCTGCACCTAACTCCAACTCGTTGTCTCTGTACTTCTGTTTGTGAGTTTTGTGTCCACTCGCTACTTCATAGTAAGTACCTTGTGTGTATCTGGTTCTGCTTGTCCCTTTTCCCTTCCCTCTTATCCACCTCCTGTGTTCTAGCCATCTTCCTGCATTTTCCAGTCTGTTCCATGTGAACAGAGCCCTGTCCTCTCTGCCTGCACCTTCAGCCCTGCTCTGCACCCTTGCCCACCGCACCTGTGGTTTCGCTCCGCTCTGTCTTGCCCACTGCTCCGGCGGTTTCTCTCTGCTCTGACTTACCCACCGCTCCGGTGGTTCTGTTCTGCTCTGCCTTGTCCACCGCACCTGCAGTTTCGCTCCGCTCTGTCTTGCCCACCGCTCCGGCGGTTTCTCTCTGCTCTGACTTACCCACTGCTCCGGCGGTTCCGCTCTGCTCTGCCTTGTCCACTGCACCTGCGGTTTCGCTCCGCTCTGTCTTGCCCACCCCTCCGGCGGTTTCTCTCTGCTCTGACTTGCCCACCGCTCCGGCGGTTTCACTCTGCTCTGACTTACCCACCGCTCCGGCGGTTCCGCTCTGCTCTGCCTTGTCCACCGCACCAGCGGTTTCGCTCCGCTCTGTCTTTCCTACTGCTCTGGCGGTTTCATTTTACTCTGCTTGTCTACCGCATCTGCGGCTCTGTACCTGTCTCCCAGTCGGTACAGGACCCTATCCAGCCTGCGCTCCAACCTGCTAGTACCTCCCTGTCTGCACTCCAGCCGTGCTTGCCAGAATCTCCCTGTCTGCACTCCAGCCGTGCTTGCCAGTACCTCCCTGTCTGCACTCCAGCTGTGCTTGCCAGTGCCCACCTGTCTGCATACCAGCCGTGCTTGCCAGTGCCCACCTGTCTGCATACCAGCCGTACCTTCCAATACCCACCTGCCTGTATGCCAGTCTAACCTGCCTGTTCCTGCATTCCCCGGTGTGGGTCAACAACTGTGACCGGGGTCTGACCTGGAGTCGCACCTGGTCCCTCTGCCCGGTTCCTCCTTGGTCCACGGAGTCGACTAAGTCGCCGTGCGACCTTGGTTGGATAGGGTTGACACTTAGTTACGCCCCTCCAGGCACTCCTCGGTTCATGGTACAGTGGGATCTCTAATCACGCTTTTGCCAGTCAGTCCGGGCGCGAGCGTAACACAGAGTGCATGGATGGACTTCTCCACAAGAGGCCCTCACTACATACAAACACCTCGACCCTTCCACCTCATACCACCAGAGGGAGCCCGTTAGGGATATATATATGGAGGGTGGAGCCAGGCAGTGAGTTGGAGAGAGTCAGACAGAGAGTGAGTCTGAGAGCGTGCTAACGCTGAGAGCAGCGAAGACGCAGCACGTCTGCTGCCGTATTGAGGGCCCCGAGTGTGGCCGACGGCAAGGAGGAGAGGAGTTGAAGGGGCAGAGGAGCATCCTAGGCTCACCCCGAAGATACAAACCGGACACCGGGTCCGCGCCTACAGGGTCCTTTATACCCAGTAGGGACCACCGGCATTCCAGGAGGACTACAAGTCCCTGGCAGACCTGAAGCTAGACCCATTACAGGACCAGGAACCACGAAGGCCCCGGCGACTAGGGATAGTGGTTGCCAGCAGAAGGTCCCACTACCAAGCGACAGGTGAAGGAACAGCACGACACATAAGCTAGGCCCAGTTGCAGGCTGGCCAGGAGCATACAGAGAGGCAGACACGGACCAGGAGGCTTTATACCCGCTCACTGGGGAGAAGTCCTGAAGTGCACCTATCCTACTGAGTACCCTGGACCGTACCTGACATCCGCACCAGTAAAGGTATTGAAGCAAATCCTCTGTCTCTGTCAGTTACTCCTGCTGCGCCATCCCGCCTGCACTACAAGCCCCAGCATCACCATCCAGCATCAAACTCCACACTGCCCCAGGGGCCTGCTCCGCCTGTGGGGAACAGAAACATCTCAGCCGCCATCCCATCCCCCCCGGAGGCCTGCAGCAGCGCTGGTAATCCTTACCAGGTACCACAGGTGGCGTCACGAACTATTTACTTTATTTTTATTTCTATCCAAGTTCCAATCCCCTTTTTCAAGAGTGACCCCAGGGTACGGGCCCGGGAGCTGACCACCGCGACATCCCCAAACCAGGCAAAGGCCCGGGTACCGAGTCGTCCCCATCCCCTGGGCTCGTCATGTGCACATACCCTAAGCTTTACTTACCTTCCCAAAGTCCAGCACTCACTGTCCCGGTCTCCATTTACCAGTCGAGTCATGTCAACAGTGGTGCAGTCAGTCACTGACGTCAGCAGCATGTGTCATATAGGGGGTGCCCAAATAGCAATCAATAATGGGGCCTCGAGCCAGAAAAGCGTTATACGGCATAAGAAAACTACAGGAGTATGTGGGGCACATGGCAGGAGGGGGGCTCTTGTTAGATTTTGCATAGAGGTCTAGAGTTTCAAGGTAAGCCTTTGTTCTGCAGGAATGATTATGAAGGTGGCACATGTCAAAGTATGCCGTACTTCCGCTGAACACTTCAGTTGTTTAAAGGGAATCTGTCACCAGGTTTTTGCCACCTAATCTAAGTGCAGCATAATGTAGAATCAGAGACCCCGACTGCAGCGATGTATCGCTCGTTGGGTTGCTTGCTCACTGGAGGACTAGTAAACCTGCTGCGGTAGTCAAGCATATTCATGAGCCCTGATTAACCCCGCCCCCATCACTGATTGGCAGCTTTCGGCCTATGCACAGTGTACACAGAAAATTGCCAATCAGTGCTGGGGGCGGGGTTATACAGAGCTCAGCATTCAGAGAACTGGTAGATCTGCAGCAGAGAAAGCAGAGATTTTATCAAAACTGCCAAAAGCAGCCCAGTAAGTGACACATCGCTGTAATCAGGACCTCTGCCCCCACATTATGCTGATTTCAGATGGGGTAGCAAAAACCTGGTAACATATTCCCTTTAAATTTCATGGATGATTGGTTTAGATTTCTACAACAAATCTGTCACATATTAAGCTAAAACACATTTATGACATGTTGCTCAACATTTATTATAAAAATTTTGCAGATTGCAATTAAAGCGTGTACTCCGGGCGATAATTTAGGAAAAAAAAATCACAGGAACGTTTGTACATCACATCTTTGTACTTCAGACCACAATTTATAAATGTCCATCACAGATAGGACTCCCACAGCTATGCTTGCCGGACTGGTAAAAACTAATTTTAGGATGTAAATGATAAAACACGAGGAAGTGAGGAAGTGTAAATCACAATGATCGTTATTCATGACCTAAATGTAAAATGTAAAATTAACAGTAGCCTAATGTACCTATGAGAAGTGATATGACATGTAGACAAAAGGGTAGAAGAGGGGGCTGAAATGATGCTGGAAATAGGATTGATGCAACGGATACAGATACTGCTCACCTTGAATGATAATGAACCACTTCAAATACCCTCGTAGCTGACAAAATAATTATATTGACATTTTAATTGAATTTTAGACATGAAACGAATCCTTAAAGAAAAAAAATCAATAACGGAAATAATTATTAAAAACGGATGTTTCCCCTACAGTTTTAACGCTCAGCACAGGATGGGTTTGTAAGAGCCGCAGATAGGAATGATCTGTACATGACGATTCTTGTGCCCATTACTAATCATTTCTTTTCTAATGAGAAAGTCAATGAATAAGTCACAATTACATTATCTGCCTGCATGTCAAGTGACTCTTACAGACACTCGGCCTGTACTGTGCTGCACTCAAATCCTGGGATTAACATGGAAATGAATTCTTTGTTGTTACACGAGGTCCACATGTTATGACAAGATGGTGATGGGGTGGCCTCTTAGTGCATAAAACATGACTAAAGCCATGGGGAGTGAAGCTTTTACCTTATATGACAAGGATCTTTGGCATGGCATCAAAATTCTAATTCTGAAATTCTTAGGGCTGTTGGCTATAAAGACAGTCTCATGGAATATATGTAGCAGTTACCCATTCTGCACACGAACGTACAAGGCCATACTATTATTTACTATGGCTTTAACCATGAACTACAGAGGGACAAACCTGAAAATAGCAGGTGTGCGAAGCCAGACGGAGGGAAAATACATACAAATGCAGATGTAAATGGTATAGCGGTATATTTTGCATACATATACAATAACTGCATAATAAACATAATGCTTTGCATAAATATAAAGGGAAAGTATATCACTTCACAGAATAATAATATGAGGAGATTTGATACATAGCACCAATATAATTGTGTTCTCCAATTTAAGCACCTTAGAACTTGTATACTTGAGTGTATAATATACAGGTTATATATAGTAGATTTCTTGATAGGGCGTTGATCCAGGGAACTAGTCTGATTGCCGTATGGAGTCGGGAAGGAATTTTTTTCCCCGATATGGAGCTTAGTGTTTGCCACATGGTTTTTTTTGCCTTCCTCTGGATCAACATGTTAGGCTATGGGTTGAACTAGATGGACTTAGTCTTCCTTCAACCTTAAAAACTATGTTACTATGTTACTATGATACAACAGCCTGGATTCTGTGAACGGCATATTTTTTACCATTCGTACAATACTGATGCTTTCCTGTACATGGACATGTTGTCCACATTGACTGCACCAGTGAATTGTCACCTACCTTTTTGTCATTTTCATTTCTTGACATTTTGATTGTCTTGTAGATATTTGATGCTGTTTTGCAGAGGTGTATCTTTTACATCAGGTGTTCTAAAACTTTTCCTACTTCGACCTCAGACAAACCAAGCTAATTCCAAGGTCTCACCATACACCCATGTTGATGTGGGGGCTTCCCTATCTGTAGTGCAAGTCTATGTTCAAATGAAATGTGTCTACATCTTATTTTCATGCCCCACTAAACACTTTAAATCAAGAAAACATGATCTCCTAGCACTTCTGATAGAAGCTGCGAAACATTAAATCTAGAAGCAACATACACCCCCAACCCACAGAAAGTGGTTTTCTAAAATACACTTGGGAAACACACACACATCCACATTTCCTCATGGTCAACCCCGACCATGAAATGCAGGGATGCGATACCAAATGACACACCTTCTACACTTCACACATCTTGAGACTGTCCTCTTCTCTTACCTCCCCCTCCTTATCATGCCACTATAAGGTCTCCAATTATCTTTCTTCAGATATCTCTTTTCTAGCAACCCTTCATTTTACGCTTTCTTTCTTCATTCATTTACCTCAAGTTGGATTTGCCTATCGCTTCAATTAACGGTTATCTATTGCTGTTTTTCTGATATTTTTGCTTATATTGACCGTAAAACCCTGTTTTGTACCTACACTTAATATTTATGTTTATTTTATGGGCCTAAAATAGAAACAGAATGAGCATATACCCTGCTGTAAGTATATAAGTAAATAGTAATTGTACATATATTTAATATAGGGTATTTAGTAAACACTGTTTTTGATAAAAAAAAGCATAAAAGCCATCATCCCACTGCGACAAGGTGTAGTCCTATTCTCAAGTAATAAAACCTCACCTTGTGTTAGATGACCTCAAGGTACATAGGGGCAGAGCATGACTGGGGTCAGACTGGTCAGACACCTGCCTATGGGAAGTTATATAAATGAAATACCTAGCTCAAAAAAAGTGTGTGGGGGGTGCAACCCTGTTTGTACAAAGTATAAGAAACTACAGCAAAACCAAAGAAATGAGACGGAGCACAAGTTGGTATAAATGCAACATATAAGAGCATGTTCACACTGTGGCCATTTAACAGACAAAACCTAGGATAGAAAAAAATAAGCAAATATTCTGCTGTAATTAAGTAAATAAATAATAATAGTACATATAGCTAACATAGGGTACTTAGTAAACAGAATAGGAACAGTCCTATCCTCTAGTAATAAATGTTTATGTTTTTTGGCACAATATGCACTGTATATGCCATGTCTGTTTAATAAAATAAAGAATTATTAAAAAAGTGAAATATGTCTCTTAATTTTCCCTTTTTGTCTCCTGAAACCTTTATAAAACATTACAACAACTGCAGAATGAGTCAGTTATGTTGCTAAACTAACCATTGCTGCAGCCATAGGAAGGATTGTGTAGCATATGATAATTTCTATGCAAACTACCTCCCTTAAAAAAGCTTCACGAACAACTAGCTAGTACTTCCTTGGGGGGGCCAGCCTCACCGTTTGAGAAGACATTGTAACCCCTTTAACCCCGAGGGTGGTTTGCACGTTAATGACCAGGCCAATTTTTACAATTCTGACCACTGTCACTTTATGAGGTAATTACTCTGGAACGCTTCAACGGATCCCCCTGATTCTGAGATTGTTTTTTCATTACATATTGTACTTCATGATTGTGGTAAAATTTCTTCGATATCACTTGCGTTTATTTGTGAAAAAAAACAAAATTTGGCGAAAATTTTGCAATTTTCAAATTTAGAATTTTCATGCCCTTAAATCAGAGAGATATGTCACACAAAATAGTTAATAAATAACATTTCCCACGTGTCTACTTTACATCAGCACAATTTTGGAACCAAAATTTTTTTTTTTGTTAGGAAGTTATAAGGGTTAAAAGTTGACCAGCGATTTCTCATTTTTCCAACAAAATTTACAAAACCATTTTTTTAGGGACCACATCACATTTGAAGTCACTTTGAAGGGCCTTTTTGACAGAAAATACCCAAAAGAGACACTGCACCCCTCAAGGTGCTCAAAACCACATCCAAGAAGTTTATTAACCCTTCAGGTGCTTCACAGGAATTTTTGGAATGTGGAAGAAAAAAATGAACATTTAACTTTTTTCAAAAAAATGTTACTTTAGACCCTAATTTTTTTATTTTTGCAAGGGTAACAGGATAAAATGAACCCCAAAATTTGTTGTGCAATTTCTCCTGAGCACGCCAATACCCAATATGTTGGGAGAAACCACTGTTTGGGCGCACGGCAGGTTTCGGAAGGGGAGGAGCGCCATTTGACTTTTTGAATGTAAAATTTGCTTGAATAATTAGCGGACGCCATGTTGCATTTGGGGAGCCCCTGATGTGCCTAACAGTGGAAACCCCCCACAAGTGACACCATTTTGGAAACTAGACCCCTCAGGGAACTTATCTAGATGTGTGGTGAGCAATCTGAACCCCCAGGTGCTTCACAGAAGTTTATAACATGGAGCCGTGAAAATAAAAAAATCTAACTTTTTCCACAAAAATGATGTTTTAGCCCCAAATTTTTTATTTTTACAATGGTAAGAAGAGAAATGGACCCCAAAAACTTTTGTGAAATTTCTCCTGAGTACGCCGATACCCCATATGTGGGGAAAATACACTGTTTAAGCGCATGGCAGGGTTCAGAAGGGAAGGAGAACTGTGTGACTTTTTGAACGCAAAATTGTCCGGAATTGAGAGCGGACGCCATGTCGCGTTTGGAGAGCCCCGGATGCTCCTAAATAGTGGAAATCCCCCACAAGTGACCCCATTTTGGAAACTAGACTCTTCAAGGATTTTATCAAGGGATATAGTGAACATTTTGAACCCAAAGATATGACACAGAATTTGATAACATTAGGTCATCATATTGAATAAGTTGTCATTAGTCTTGAGCGCAAGTGCTCGCTACTTGAGTTTGCATCGAGTACTCAGGTATGCACCAAGTATCGTGGGTGCTCGATTGACATGCTCAAGTCCCCGACCCCCATGTTTCATGGTTGTTAGACACCCAAAAAAAACATGCGGGGCAATCCATGCAACTTTTTTTGGCCACGAAGCTTATGGGTCGGAGACTAGAGCATGTCACTCGAGCACCAGCGATACTCAGTGTATACTTGAACCCCCAATGCAAACTCAAGTAGCGAGCACTTGCGCTCCACACTGGTCGCCATATCGTCATTATTTTTTTTTCTTTACTTTTGAAAACATCCCAATCCTAGCATAACCCTAACCTTAACCCTAGCACAACTCTAACCCTAGCACAACCCTAACCCTAGCACAACCCTAACCCTAACTGTAGCTCAACCTTAACCCTAGCACAACCCTAACCCTAGCACAACTCTGACCCTAGCACAACCCTAAACGTAAAGTTTATTTTTTACGCCATTTCTCGTGCGGTATAAGTAATTAGACAACTTTATTTTTCGGGTCGGTGCAATTACAGAGATGCCAGATTCATATGGGGTTTTTATGATTAACAGCTGTCACACACTAAAAGACGCTTTTTTTTTGAGAGCTATAATTTTGAGAGCTATAATTTTTCCATATTTCGGCCGACAGAGTCATGTGACGTTTTTATTGGCATCATTTTCTGGCACATGACATTTTTGGTCACTTTCTATTCCGATTTTTGGGAGGCAGAATAAGCAAAAAACAACAATTCAGGAATCGTGTTTTTGTGGGGGGTTTTTATGCCGTATCGCATGTGGTAAAATTGATAAGGCAGATTTATTCTGTGGGTCAGTACGTTTACAGCGGTACCACATTTATATCGTTTTTTATGTTTTGGCGCTTTTACACAATAAAAACTATTTTATAGAAAAAAAAAATTGTTGTATCGCTTTATTCTGAGAGCTATAACTTTTTATTTTTCGGCTGATGGAGCTGTATGGTGGCTTGTTTTTGCGGGACAAGATGACATTTTCAGTGGTACCTTTTTATTTATATTCGTCTTTTTGATCGCGTTTTATTCCATTTTTTGTTTGGCGGTATGATGATAAAGCAACGTTTTTTGCTTTGTTTTTTATTTATTTTTTTACCCTGTTCACTAAAGGGGTTAACTAGTAGGACAGTTTTATAGGTCAGGTCATTCCAGACACGGCTATGCTAAATATGTGTACTTTTATTGTTTTTAAAAAAAAATTCATAATAATATTTATTTATGGGTACAGTATATTTTTATTTTTTGGGGATTATTTTTTTAATTTTTTTTTTATATTTTTACATTTTTTTTTACTTTCTGACACTTTTCTTACTTGTACACATGGTCCCACTATGGGACTTTGACTTTTTACATTCTGATCGGCTGTATAGCATAGGTAACTTCTTGCCTCCTGATGACCCGGATATCCGGGACCCGGCAGGAAACAGCGCGGGACGCCGGAGAGGAGGTAAGTAACGGCGCTTACCTCCCCTTGCTCCCAGAATGCTGTGATTGACTTCGATCGCAGCATTTCGGGCGTTAATGTGCCAGCAGCGGTGCTTGACCGCTCCTGGCACATAGCACCGGGTGTCAGCTGTGACAATTAGCTGACACCCGGCAGCAATAGCCCAGCACCGCTTGTGTGTGGGCGCGATCGCATTATGTGTAATAGTACGTAGCTGGTCCATAAGGCCCAGGGCGCAGCTACGAATTATTACTGACATGGTCGTAAAGGGGTTAATACATTGATGCTGTTATGATATATATCTTATGTGAATCAGTAGTAAAATAAATTGTGATTACTATCCTTATCACTTCAATTGCTACAATGTTCTTGTACAGCAATGGCAGATGTTTGAGTGCTAGGCTGTAGCGATTTACAATGCTCTGAGTTCCAGTATTTAAATGTATAGCATATTGAACCCAATTCTTACTGATATGGAGCAGACCACACTATATTACAGTGATATGCCAAGTCCCAGTCAGTAAGTCGAGCACAGAGCAGGGAAAAGAAGAGGGTCTGCCAACTTTTGTAAGAGAGCTTAAAGGGGTTTTCCAACAAAGAAATTTAACTTTAATCAACATTTTAATGAATAAATCTTTAAGTAATAATAGGTTCCACATTTGGATGTGTTTAAATAAAATGTTCCTGTGCTGAGATAATCTTATAAATGTGCCCCTGCTGTGTACTGTGTAATGGCTGTGTCTGACCGTGCAGGAACATGGTCTGATCATACCACATCTCCTGGGCAGGGGAGAAAGCAAGAGAGTATACGGGCAGGGGAGAAAGCAAGAGAGTATACAGACAGGATAGCATGGGATCACAGCTGATTCTTTCTTTGAGGTAAATCATTGCTTAAAAACAAGCAGAGAAATGATTTATCGCACAAAAAGAATCCGCCCTGACCCCGTGCTGTCCTGTCTGTATACTCTATTGTTTAACTCCCCTGCCCAAGAGATGTGGAATGTTCAGACCATGTTCTTACATGGTCAGACACAGCCATTACACAGTACACAGCAGGGGCACATTTATAAGATTATCTCAGCACAGGAACATTTTTTTAACACATCCAATTGTGGAAATTATTATTATTCCAAGATCTATTAATTAAAATGTACTTTTTTCCCACATGCTTGTATAGGTGATTTACACGTTCAGTGAAAAATTCCTGGGGTGTGAAAGAACACCCCAACCTATTTGATTACACTGTTTTAAAGGATGCTCTATTTACAGTACTTTACACATGCAAACTTCATGCTCTAAAAGTGAATGGAAGTTACAGAAACAATGCAGTTCATGTGTTCTGTAATCTGGGTTTTGAGGACAAAAAATCTCTCTGTCTTGAGTAGTACTTTTAAAAATTGGTATACCACAGTGAACTGAATCTAGTCTGTAGATGGAAAGTCTGGCTGTGACAAATTATGGAACAGCAATACATTAAGAACGAAAACAAGATACATATTTATACTACATTGGTGTGTAAAAGTGTTTGCCCTCTTCCTGATTTCTTATTCTGTTGCATATTTGTCACACTTAAATGTTTCAGATCACAAATATAAATAATAGACAAAGATAACACAAGTAAACACAAAATGCAGTTTTTCAATCAAGGTCTTTATTATTAAGGGAAAAAGAAATCCAAACCTACACTGTCCTGCGTGAAAAAGTGATTGCCCCCCCCCACCTTAAAACATAAGTTAACTGTGATTTATCACATCTTTAGGAAGCAGAGTTCAATTTCCCTAGCCACACACAGGTCTGATTACTGCCACACCTGTTCTCAATCGAGAGATCACTTAAATCAGACCTACCTGACAAAGTGAAGTAGAACAAAAGATCCTTAAAAGCTAGACATCATGCTACGATCCAAAGAAATTCAGGAACAAATTCAATCATGTTGACTCAGTAACAAGAGTTTCAAATCTCCTCTGGCATTAACATAAGCATAAAAACTGTTTACCGGGACCTTTATGGTATGAGTTTCCATGGCCGAGCAGCTGCACGCAAGCCTTACATCAGCAAGCATGATGCCACCCATCGGATGCTGTAAAGAACTCTGAGAATTAGCACAAAGAGACTGATTTAAATCAGACACAATGAATACCCAGTCAGATAATCCGTTACAGCAAGGGTAAACTAGACAATGGGAGACATTTATTAGCATCCTGAATAGGACCTGTGCACAATATATACCCTATGGGAATAAACATGCTAGAAATAGGAGGAAACCACTATGGTTAAATAGAGCTGTAAGGGGCGCAATAAGTGACAAAAAGAAAGCATTTAGAGAACTAAAGCAAGTAGGTAGTGATGAGGCATTAAATAAATACAGAAAATTAAATAAATTCTGTAAAAACCAAATCAAGGCAGCAAAGATTGAGACAGAGAGACTCATTGCCAGAGAAAGTAAAAATAATCCCAAAATATTCTTTAACTACATAAATGGTAAAAAACTAAAAAATGATAGTGTTGGCCCCCTTAAAAATAGTCTGGGTGAAATGGTGGATGAGGATGAGGAAAAAAACAATATGCTAAATGATTTTTTTTTAACAGTATTTACACAAGAAAATCGCATGACAGAAAACATGATCAGTGATAACAAAAATTCTCCATTAAATGTCACTTGCTTAACCCAGCAGGAAGTACGGCGGCATCTAAAAATCACTAAAGTTGACAAATCCCTGGGCCCGGATGGGACACACCCGCGAGTACTGCAGGAATTAAGTAACGTCATAGATAGACCATTATTTTTAATCTTTAAAGATTCCATAATAACAGGGTCTGTACCACAGGACTGGCGTATAGCAAATGTGGTGCCAATATTCAAAAAGGGGACAAAAACCGAACTTGGAAATTATAGGCCAGTAAGCTTAACCTCTACTGTGGGTAAAATCCTGGAGGGTTTCCTAAGAGATGCTATACTAGAGAAGAAGAAGAATAGCCTCATGACCCAATATCAACATGGGTTTACGAGGGACCGTTCCTGTCAGACTAATCTGATCAGCTTTTATGAAGAGGTAAGTTCCGGACTGGACCAAGGAAATGCAGTGGATGTTGTGTATATGGACTTTTCAAAAGCTTTTTATACGGTTCCACACAAAAGGTTGATACATTAAATGAGAACAATGGGGATAGGGGAAAATATATGTATGTGGGTCAGGGTGGATTTGATTTAAATCTAACTGATTTAAATCACGATTTAAATCATGATTTAAATCACTAGTCAGTAAGGCTTGATTTAAATCAGTGATTTAAATCAAAGATTCTACCTAAACTAGTTCTTGCTACTTTAACATGCAAGTAGATGAAGATTTTTAGAATCACTTTTTATATTACTTTTTTCTCCCCAGTTTAATGGGTTAATCATTCATATTTGGACACCACTGTTCTGTTGTACTTAGGAAGGAGAAAAATAATCCTGACCTTAATAACAATTTAAATAGATTTATTCAACTGAAACAATAACAACATTACAGCATAAGTTATTTGCTTAAACAAACATCCATGTTTGTTAACTAATTTGGCTAAACAAAATATATATATATTTTAAGAAACTTAGACTGTCAGCCCAGCCGACACATGAAAAACTTAAATACTACTGTCCCTGCTGTCCTCTGTAGCTCACTCGTCGTCATCTTCATCATCATCTTCTTCTTTGTTCCTATTCATAATCTGGAAAAGAAAAACAAGCTTTCCTGCTTTATTGGGTCCCAACCGATTTCTCAATTTAGAATGAATGAGTCCAAAGGAAGAGAATATTCTTTCAACGCCTGCAGAAGAAGCTACTGCTGTTAAAAGTGAAATCATTACTTGAACAGTCTCTAAATCCAAGCGCTTAAGTGACTTCCACCAGTTTACTGGTGTGACCTTCCTTAAAATATCTTCAGCAAACATATATTTCTTGAATGGTTCCCCCTTAGCTCTGAAGTTTATTATAGTTGGCATTAAAGATGGATGATTGCTGGATACCCATGTCATAGCTAACTCCTCTTCCTCAGCACTTAGGTTTTGACCCTGATATTGGATATTGACAATATTTGCCAAAAAATGAGCTGGAGTCAGTGCTTGTCCCATTCGTTTGTTTACTGCTTGTAATTTAATTCTGTCCATGTGTAGTTCTGTTTTTAAGTGTTCACTCAGTTCCTTACAAATTTCAACAGCATCCGCAATAAAACAGCTATTTTTCTGTATTTAGTTTAAAGCTTGAGAGATGGGTTTCAGGAAGCTCAGCATATGTTCAACATTTTTCTTAAGCCCAATGTTGAGGATTTTGGCCGTGACAGTGCCATCTATTTTATCTCGATTTTCTTCACAAAGTGTCATCAGAATAGGCCAGTTTTTGATATACTGCTCAAAACAGTCCACCACAGAGTTCCATCTAACATCTTGTGGGAGCGTTAGCTTGGTTCCACCCATCCTTTTCAGAGCTGCTGCAGCAAAATGATTATTACGGAAGTATTTAGCAATTTCAACAACATTAGCCTTTATTTCTGGAACACTTAAGTCTTTGGCTAAGAGGTGCAGCAAATGAGCACTGCAACCATATGTTATTAGCAGCTTTGTATTCCCTCCCTGCTCTTCTAAATTTCTTCTCATCTTGGATACGTTTGCAGCATTGTCAGTGACCAAACTGCGTACTAGACATTTGAATTTTTGTTCACATGTTGTTATAGCTTTTACTGCCACTTCTTGTAAGTATTCTGCTGTGTGTGCATTTCCTGACGTATCAGTTGTTTGTGCAAGGAAAACTTTACCTTCTTCTGTTGTTATACAAGCACATACAATAGGATCATTGTGGACATTACTCCACCCATCAATACTTAGGTTAACAATTTTACCCTCCAGAGCTGTTGCACATTGCTCCATTTCTCTGTCATACACTTGATCCAGCAGTTTCCCTGCAATATCAGCTCTGCTGGGTGGACTGTATCCTGGTCTCAGTGACTGAACCATATTAATGAAATGTGGGTTCTCAGTCAGACGGAAAGAAGAGTTCGTTGCATAAATAAACTGGGCAATTTTTTCATCAATCAACTCTTTTTCTAATCTGCTAGTTCTTATCACAAACCTATCTATGGTGGTTCCAGGAGGTAAAGGTTTTTTCTTCCTTTTGGGTGATGGTGATATGTGACTGTGGGTGTCTGATGATGATGCTGCTGCTAATGAAGCACTATCCTGGATGGATAACTCTGAAACTGTAGAACAGGATGATGGTGATCTTGGAGGTGGATAGTTTCCAGAATCCATGAATTCCCCTAAACAAAAAAAGTCAATGCTGTTATTTTATTGTTTATACAATTTCTGCTTATTGTACACAACACATCACTGCCCCTGCCCCAAAAGGAATATTTGTTTTTCTTCATAACTGTACCAAATGACAGTAACATGCAGTAATAATAAGAAATATAATTTTTCTCACACATGACAGTTCAGTCTTTAGAAATAGGATTCAATAAAAATGTTTACCAACAGATCCGGCCTGTTCAGAAGTGTTTCTTTGGTCATCTTCATCACCGCACTTCTGATAATGTTGCCTCATTCGCGCCACCAGGCCTTGCATCTCTTTGTTGCATCGTTTGCATTTTGCACGCATGCCTGCCTTACCGATAGGCGAAGGAGCTTCATTAAAATATTCCCAAACTGGGTCTCTTTTACGGCCTGCTGCCATTATAAGGAAAGAATGTAATAAACCTCAGATCGTACACACAAACAGATCCAGACTTGTCTGTCTGTGGCTATGCTGCAGTATTGTGCTCAAAGTTTCACTTTCATTTTCTTGTCTGCTTGCCCTTCCTCCTCCTCACACTTAGATTCACATTCTTCTTGTGTTGTGCAGATCTATTCCACTCCAAACAATCAGAAACATATTGTCTAACTTCTTGGACTTGGCACTGAAGGGGTTGATTCTGTATTCATAGGTTTGTAGAACAATAGGATTAAGGTCTTTTTTCTCAACTCTGTTCGTGTTGTAACATTTTTGCCGTGAAGAAGAGGCTGGGACCTCTGCGGAGTCAAATTCAGTTTTGAGAACTGCGTAAGTAAAGCGAGCGTCTGTGATAATATAGGAGAGAAACTGCCCACTAATCCTACAGAAACCTCTGGAAGAGCATGGCATTGTGAATGTTACACATATACAGCCTTTATTCTACTGAGTTAAACAACTCAGCTTTATCTCATGATGGAAGAACCTTTGGATGGTAAAATATTTTCCTCAAAAAGCAGTTTATTGAAAAAAATCCGATTTAAATCAAAAAAATCCGATTTTTTTGATTTTTTTAGAAAAAAACATTGATTTTTATCCATCCTGAGTGGGTTAAGAATTGGCTCAGTGATAGGAAACAAAGGGTGGTTATTAATGGAACACACTCAGTCTGGGTCACAGTTAACAGTGGGGTACCATAGGGGTCAGTATTGGGCCCGCTTCTTTTTAACATATTTATTAATGACCTTGTAGGGGGCATACAGAGTAGTATTTCAATATTTGCAGATGACACTAAACTCTGCAGGGTAATCAATACAGATGAGGACAATTTTATATTACAGGAGGATCTATGTAAACTTGAAGCTTGGGCTGATAAATGGCAAATGAGCTTTAATGGGTATAAATGTAAGGTAATGCACTTGGGCAGAGGCAATAAAATATATAATTATATGCTTAATTGTAAATCACTGGGCAAAACTGTAACTGAAAAAGACCTGGGTGTATTGGTGGACGACAAGGACACGTTTGGTGGCCAGTGTCAGGCAGCTGCTGCAAAGGCAAATAAAATAATGGGATGCATTAAAAGAGGCATAGATGCTCATGAGGAGAACATAATTTTACCTCTATACAAGTCATTAGTGCGACCACACTTAGAATACTGTGTACAGTTCTGGTCTCCGGTGTATAAGAAAGACATAGCTGAACTAGAGAGGGTGCAGAGAAGAGCGACCAAGGTTATTAGAGGACTGGGGGGTCTGCAATACCAAGACAGGTTATTACACTTGGGGTTATTTACTTTGGAAAAACAAAGGCTTAGGGGTGATCTTATTACTATGTACAAGTACAGTATGTTGTATAAGGGGACAGTACAAAGAACTTTCTACTGATCTTTTTACTCTGAGGCCTGAGACGGGGACAAGGGGGCTTCTTCTACGTCTGGAGGAAAGAAGGTTTAATAATAATCACAGACGGGGATTCTTTACTGTAAGAGCAGTGAGACTATGGAACTCTCTGCCGCATGATGTTGTAATGAGTGATTCACTACTAAAATTTAAGAAGGGCATGGATGCCTTTCTTGAAAAGTATAATATTACAGGTTATATATACTAGATTCCTTGATATGGCGTTGATCCAGAGAACTAGTCTGATTGTCATATGGAGTCAGGAAGGAATTTTTTCCCCAATGTGGAGCTTAGTGTTTGTCACATGGTTTTATTTGCCTTCCTCTGGATCAACATGTTAGGCTATGGGTTGAACTAGATGGACTTAGTCTTCCTTCAACCTTAAAAACGATGTAATTAATACATAACCTTTAATAGACTTAGTTTAAATGAATTGAATTTAAAAGATATCCACGATATATACCCAGATAGATATAAAACCATATCAGGTCAGGGACCTAGATCTTCCAAAACAGGCAGTGGTCGGTCGGGGGTGTGTAGATTGACCCAACCAGAACAATGCCTGTTAACAGTGTCCAGCCAGTTTTGGAAGGACAAGAGGAAATAGCATTAAGGAAGAGTAGACCGGTATCAGGTATAAACTATCAATTTTTTCGGTGGACACACACAGCCAGAATACTCACAAATTCAAACAATCTGGCTGGACACTGTTAACAGGCATTGTTCTGGTCGGGTCAATCTACACACCCTCGACCGACCACTGTCTGTTTTGGGAGATCTAGGTCCCTGACCTGATATGGTTTTATATCTATTTGGGTATATATCGTGGATATCTTTTAAATTCAATTCATTTAAACTAAGCCTATTAAAGGTTAAGTATTAATTGTCTAGTTTACCCTTGCTGTAACATAGTAAAGAACTCTGCCACAGGACTCTGGAGCAATGGAAACATGCTCAGTGGAGTGACAACTCACGGTTCTCTATCTGGCAATATGATGAATGAGTCTGGGTTTACTTCACTGCATTTTGTCAACTGTAAAGCTTAAGCTTGGGTGTGGAAGAATAATGTTATGAAGTCATTTTTCTGGGATCGGTGTAGGCACCTGAGTTCCAGCGAACGGGAAGAATACTTGAGAATACCAAAACATTTTGGAAAATTGTAGCTTCCATCTTTGTGGGAACATATTGTGGAAGACATTTTTGTGCTCCAACATGACTGTGCCCCAGTGCACAACGCAAGGTCCATAAAGCTATGGCTGGGGGAGTTTAGTGTGGAAGAACTTGACCGTAGACACAGAGCCCTGACCTCAATCACTTAGAACACCTTTGGGATGAAATAGAACAGAGATTGTAAGCCCGGTCCTCTCATCCAACATCAGTGCCTGACCTCACAGATGCTCTTTTGAATGAAAGGGCAACAATTCCCACAGACACCTCCAAAGTTTTGTGGAAAGCCTTCCAAGAAGCGTGGAAACTGTTTTATCTGCAAAGGGTGGGGGTCAAATTCATATTAATGCCTATAAATGTAGAATAAAATGTCATAAAAGCCCCATGTAGGTGTAATGTGTAGGTGTCCTGGTACTTTTGTCCACATAATCTATGTATCATAGGACTTTTCCTCAGGAAATCTACCCAGTATTGATTTGCATTTCTAAGCGATCACTCTTTTTAGCACCCCACCTCATATGTTGGTGACATTTGGAATCTTTGTGGCGGTCGCCCCTACTGAGCAACATAAATACAGAATTGATCCATTCCATCTTATTCTCTTTTGTAAATCTGGAACAAAGGATGCGTTATATCTGTGGAGAACTTTGAAATAGGAAGGATGAAGCCCTGCAGATCCACAACACACTTGAAAGAAATATATAACATGGCTAAGCCCGGCCATGGCAGGCCATCTTCAGAGCTACAGTTCTGAAATCTTACTGTCAAAAATCTTCTAACTTACAATATGCAGCTCACTTTCTGGATAACTTCTGACCAGGATATACTGTTTCATTTTACATCTTTAGTTTTCATATTTGACCTAATCTTGTCCACAAGGATAAATTTCATAGTGGTTTACTCTTACCATTAATGCAGGAAGCTGTGCCCATTTATTCTACGTAACTAATTTATCAAATTGGAAGTCATCCAGATGGGCTCGATAAATCACACTCTGGAAAATTGTAGTTCACACCTTCATTATTTCCACTGGAAAAGACAGTAACCGTCTTATGATAGGCCTTTTCTTCACCTGAATATCTGGAATCTAATTAATGGCATATGCCCCTGTCATCTACATGCCACCTGTCCATCTTTTTAGAAATAATTACTCTCACACAAAGAACAGTTATTGGGTTATATTCACTTTTGCAGGATTGTAAATTATTCCTATATTCCTGTTTTTTTAAGTGGATCTGTCACCAGATTTTACAACACAAACTGCATACATTTTTAAATAGAGATCTTATGTCTGATGCATCTGATGTACTTACAGTGGGTACGGAAAGTATTCAGACCCCTTTAAATTTTTCACTCTTTGTTTCATTGCAGCCATTTGGTAAATTCTAAAAAGTTCATTTTTTTCTCATTAATGTACACTCTGCACCCCATCTTGATTGAAAAAAAGCAACAGAAAAGTAGAAATTTTTGCAAATTTATTAAAAAAGAAAAAAAATGGAATATCACATGGTCATAAGTATTCAGACCCTTTGCTCGGACACTCATATTTAAGTCACATGCTGTCCATTTCATTGTGATCCTCCTTGAGATGGTTCTACTCCTTCATTGGAGTCCAGCTGTGTTTAATTAAAGTCATAGGACTTGATTTGGAAAGGCACATGTAGCACCCCGAGGGCTCGGCTGCTACAGGGGTATTGCACCTCAAACCAGAGGTGTGATATTCCACTCCCGGGTAAGGATGGAGTGTGGACCAGGACTCAGTAGCTGCATGCACCACACACACCCCATTTCCAAGGGACAGCTCAACGGTGCTCCCACTAGACAGAAGTGCAGGCATGACAGCATCTGTTCCTGGCTGGAGTGGGGAGGGGGTGGAATACCCAGTGCTGTAGGGGCAGATAGGGGTGGGTCTCTGGGCATAGGTAGGAGCCCATTGGTTGCTAGTCACCTGGGCTCGGGTGTCAGAAGGAGGTATATAAGGTGGGCACCATCTTAGGACAGGGTTCAGTGCAGTGCAGAGAAGAAGCTAAGAGTGAGAGGAGAAGACAGGAAGCAGAGCCCCTGCATGGGCTCTGCTCCGCAGGCAGGCCTTGTCAGGAGGCTGGAGCCTGAGAGAGAGAGAAAGGAGAATGAACAGAAAGGACAGTAAGAAAGGAAGCAAGGAACAGGAACACAGAGAAAGGCCCAGAGACACGAGGACAGAAGGAACCCCATATGCCCAGGAGATACAGGGTGAAGGGTTGGCAGAGCAGGGTACCGGAACCCAAATTGGTGGAGGCGACTAATCCTCAGCCAAAACCGGAGGTTGTGACCACATCTTGGTGCGACCCCTCACTACATCCACCAGGAAAGCATACCACATAGGGTCAGGGAAACCGGAGAGAGGTTTCGCCAACAGAAGGCCCGAGGAAGCTGGACAAAGGTGGGTCACTGGGGACGGCCAGAAAAAGGAAAGGAAGGGAGTAGTGCCACGCTCTGGAATTGCCTGGGAGTTGGTCGAGCCCCTTGCCTGGTGGACGCAGCACGGCTTGGGCAGTCACTGCCGGTACCGAGGTGACTAGGACCAGTAAAGAACTGTGAGTAAAGCATTGGAAACTGCAACCACACGTCTCTGTGTTTCATCGCCGCACCAGCACCATTAGTACTGGGACGCTCACACCATTACTCCCATCCTCCACACTAGCTGCCCTGAGGCAATACTTCTCCCGTGGGGAGTTATCCCATACTTGGCTGCGCATACAACATCAGCCTCAGCGGTCTGCAGCGCAGCGGCGGTCCCCACTGACCGCAATCCACGGGTGGCGTAGTCGGACACTTATTATAACACCAATAGACTGCCACTGGTTTGACCGCCCTGGGCACGGACCGGGTCACCGCCACGGAGGACTACAACCCCCAGCGATCCGGCTCCGGGTATCCCCCTGCACAGCACAGGCCCAGGGGGCGCGTCACACACACCTGTCTATACTGTATAAGACATTACAGCTCACAGTGCATGTCAGACCAAATGAGAATCATGAGCTCAAAGGAACTGCCCATGGAGCTCAGAGACAGAATTGTGGCAAGGCACAGATCTGGCCAAGGTTACAAAAGAATTTCTACAGTACTCAAGGCTCCTAAGAGCACAGTGGCCTCCATAATCCTTAAATGGAAGCAGTTTGGGATCACCAAAAGTCTTCCTAAACCTAGCCGTCCAGCCAAACTGAGCAATCGTGGAAGAAGAGCCTTGGAGAGAGAGGTAAAGAAGGCCCCTAAGATCACTGTGGCTGAGCTCCAGAGATGCAGTAGGGAGATGGCAGAAAGTTCCACAAAGTCAACTATCACTGCAGCCCTCCACCAGTTGAGCCTTTATGGCAGAGTGGCCCGACGGAAGCCTCTCCTCAGTGCAAGACATATGAAAGATCGCATAGAGTTTGCTCAAAAACACATGAAGGACTCCCAGACTATGAGAAATACGATTCTCTGGTCTGATGAGACAAAGATAGAACTTTTTGGTGATAATTCTAAGCGGTATGTGTGGTAAAACCTGGCACTGCTCATCACCTGCCCAATACAATCCCAACAGTGAAACATGGTGGTGGCAGCATCATGCTATGTGGGTGTTTTTCAACTGTAGAGACAGGACAACTGGTTGCAACTGAAGGAAACATGAATGCGGCCAAGTACAGAGATATCATGGATGAAAACCTCTTCTAGAGTGCTCTGGACCTCCGACTTGGCCGAAGGTTCACCTTCCAACAAGACAATGACCCTAAGCACACTGCTAAAATAACAAAGGAGTGGCTTCAGAACAACTCTGTGAGCATTCTTGACTGGCCCCGCCAGAGCTCTGACCTAAACCCGATTGAGCATCTCTGGAGAGACCTGAAAATGGCTGTCCAGCAACGTTCACCATCCAACCTGAAGAAACTGGAGAGGATCTGCAAGGAAGAATGGCAGCGGATCCCCAAATCCAGGTGTGAAAAACTAGTTGCATCATCCCCAAGAAGACTCATGGCTGTACTAGCTCAAAAGGGTGCTTCTACTCAATACTGAGCAAAGGGTCTGAATACTTATGACCATGTGATATTTTAGTTTTTCTTTTTTAATAAATTTGCAAAAATTTCTACATTTCTATTTTTTCTCAGTCAAGATGGGGTGCAGAGTGTACATTAATGAGAAAAAAATGAACTTCTTAGAATTTACCAAATGGCTGCAATGAAATAAAGAGTGAAAAATTTAAAGGGGTCTGAATACTTTCCGTACCCACTTTACTTTGAAAATCCATGTAAAAGTAGCTATTTAATCCTAATATTAAAATGTGCCATTTGAGAATTCAGGAAGAGATAAGATACAGCAGTAGAACTCATGTCTTGTTAAAATGCATCTTCTTTATTGTAGATCAGTAAAAAAAAAAAAAAAACTCAGAATAAATCATACACGCATTTTACAGCTATGTTCTTAATGTCCTTATAAGTTCAGCTAAAAAGCGAGAGAGCTCATGTGTCCAAGTGTATTCAGTTTCCACCCACCCAACTTGACTGACAACTGCAGCTTGTACTGAGCAGTGTGAGATCCCAGCAGCAGAAGGGAGACTTAAGGGTGTCAATCAGGCGTGGTGGGCGTACATAGAAATCATGGAGCCCCATAGCAGAAGTTCAAATTGCCCCCCAGCTCCCAAAAAAATTAATAATTGTTGGGGTCACAGAAGAGCATATCTCACAACTTTCCATCCTTTACATAGTTATTTCCCTATTGCTGAAGTTCTAGATCCCTCTTTCATTGTCTCCATAAAGTATTATGCAAACAAAAGTGTCCGCCAAGCACAGTATGATACCCCCATGGTGAATTCCTCCAAGTGAACAGTATAATGACCCTACTGTATCCCACTTCAACTCCCAATGCAAAGTACATTACCACAACACAGTATGATCCCACAACTGTGACCCCCACACAGCTCTCTGTGCACATTATTGGGCCTTCCATATAGTATAATCCGCCCCCCGTAATCCTCCATATAATATAATGCACTCCCCATGGCCCTCCTTAGAATATAATGCTCTCCCCACGGTCCTCTATAAAATATAGTGCACTCCCTATGGTCCTCCATACAATATAATGCACTCCCCATGCTCCTCCATACAATATAATGCACTCCCCATGGTCTTCCATATAATATAATGCACTCCACCCATGGTCCTCCATACAGTATAATGCACCCCCATGGTCCTCCATACAATATAATGCACCCCCATGGGCCTCCATACAATATAATGCACCCCCCCATGGTACTCCATACAGAATAATGCACCCCTCATGGTCCTCCATACAATATAATGCACTCCCCATGCTCCTCCATACAATATAATGCACTCCCCATGGTCCTGCATATAATATAATGCACCCCCATGGTTCTCCATACAGTATAATGCACTCCCCATGCTCCTCCATACAATATAATGCACTCCCCATGGTCTTCCATATAATATAATGCACTCCACCCATGGTCCTCCATACAGTATAATGCACCCTCATGGTCCTCCATACAATATAATGCACTCCACCCATGGTCCTCCATACAGTATAATGCACCCCCATGGTCCTCCATACAATATAATGCACTTCTCATGGTCCTCCATACAATATAATGCACCCCCATGGTTCTCCATACAGTATAATGCACCCATCATGGTCCTCCATACAATATAATGCACTCTCCATGGTCCTCCATACAATATAATGCACTCCCCATGGTCCTTCATACAATATAATGCATCTTTCATACTGTATTATGGTCACTGATTTAAAAAAAAATAAATACAGTACTCACCTCTCCTGGTTCCACCCGATGTCTCCTCAGCGTGTGGTGTGAAGCACCAGACATCTCAGAGCAGCAGGCGCCCTGTAATGACATCATCACACTTGCTGCTCTGACATGTCAGACTCTGAGGAAGAATGATGGGGTTGGAAGAGTCTGCTGACTCTCCCTCCTCCATCATCATTGCTCGCACTGGGCCCCCCTCCGGCCTCAGAGTGAGCAATGATGATGGAGGAAGGAGCATCAGCAGGCGGCCAGGCAGTGCGGGCGCTGACGGGCGGAGGCGGGCCCCCATGAGAGAGGGCCCGATGTGGTGAAGACCCGGCGGGCCCCCCCGGCTCACGGGCCCCATAGCAGTGGCATGGCCTGCCGCCATTGGTGGTACGCCACTCCTGAGAGTATGATCAAGGGTTAGTATAATTGCCACTGTGGCCCCACTTCCCTCTCTTGGTCCTTGTGCAGTTGAACATCCTGCATAGGCTTTATATCTGCCCTGAATAATGTATTTATTACAGAAATACATACTTTATTATATAATAGTACAGCATATTACTGTAGCGGTGTGCAAACAACACCGCAAGGCAGGATTCAAGTACGGTACAGCAGACGAGAAGACTGAAACAAAACTCTGTCTTTATTATGTACAAAGGGATTATATGCCGGGAGATGAAAATAACAATATTTACAATAACGATATTATCAACATGAACATAGGAAGATATAGCTGGAGCGAGTCACAAACTATGCTCCAGCTATGGCAAAGAAAGCTCAGAACAAACAGTGCACAACAATTTTCACAAAATACTCTGAGCTAATTCTCTCCCTGGTTCCGCTAGTTGGGCCACGCTGCTACAGCATCCTAGCTACAGCAAACTATGCTAAACCTTAATAGTTCACTCTGATGGGTCACTCACGGTTGTGCAAATCAGGCGCAGATGGCGGCCACCGCTTGTTCCTGGTGTGAAAGAGCCGGATGAATTCACTTGAGTCCTTTCCTTGTATATGGGATCTCTTTCTTGCAGCCGGCAGGCAAACCTTGTTTCACTCTCACAGAAATGGCTGACACGTTGTGTTGTGTGTTATCTCAAGTCCTCAATCTCCGGGGAAAACATTCTTCAAGAAAAGGATAAATTTCACTTCTACTTGACACAGTCCCCAACAACAAAACTTGCTATAGTCCGTAATCTTCTCTTTCCATAAAGTAACAGTGTCTTCTTTTATTTTCTCTTTTCTCTTTTGATCAGAATCCTGCAGGAGTCTCTCCCTGTTACCTCAGACACACACAAGGAGTCTACTTCCTAGTTCTTCTCTCTCTCTCTCTCAGCACATACCAACCACAGCAAGGGGAGGCGACTAGTCCAAACACAAGACTCAGAGGGGAGCATGATACCTTAAAGTCACAGTGTATTCAATGTCCAATAAAAGAGCCGATTCCCTACATGCCTCCCCACTTAAAGACGGCCGTCCTCGGCCTCGCTGTATATCTCTGAAAGAAATAAAGGCTTCATGCAGCGGTATACAACACAGGATGACTTTCATCACAATACATATGAGTGGACCAAATAAACTGATCAGCATTGTATCTTTCTGGAGGAATCCCTGCATTAGGCCTACTGGATCTCCGGAGATCTTGACTGTCCTCCATAGGCATAACGGCCATGTGACTGCCCTCTCCAACTGAATGTTCGGCTGGAGACATGGTTTCCTCCTCTCCGCGAGCTGGCAATGCATCCGTGTCGGGAATGTCAACTCCCACTGACTGGGGACCTTCCGTGGACTCAGGAACGGTCCACCAGTCTTCAAGAAAGTCACTGTCAGGGAAAACCAGTCTTGGTGAAGGAGCAGGAGGAGTAACTCTTGGGACAGATGTTGGATCCTCAGAGCAGCATGGTCATAACATATTCCTATGTAGAGTTCTGCGACCAGACTCCTCATTTTCAGCTTGCACTTCATACACTGGACCGTTGGGATACACTCTCTTGATCACTTTGTATGGTTGTGCCTCCCAACGTCTGCTCAGCTTTCCTTTGGGGTGTTTTTCCCACACCAGAACTCGGTCTCCAGGCTGGAGCGGAACTTCCTGAATTGGCGGTTGACTGCTATGCATCTTCTCTTGTAGTCGCTGGCCTGCTAGTCGGCGGATTGTCTGAAGTCGTCGCCGATGCTCTTTCACCCAGTAGGTGGTAGATCGTTCAAATAGATCCTCTGGCTGTTCCAGATTTAGCTTGATGATTTCTCGGCTGGCTCTACCAAACAGTAGTGTGTATGGGGTATAACCTGTGGTGGTGTGGACCCGATTGTTATAGGTCCAGACTAGTTGGGGTACATAGTCAGGCCAATGCATCTTGTCTTCTTCTAATGTCCTCAACATTTTAAGCAGGGTTCGATTTAAGCGCTCACAGGCCCCATTCCCTTGGGAGTGATATGGGATTGTTCGGGACCTTTCAATGAGGTACAGTTGGTACAGTTCCTCCATCACTTTACCCTGAAAACACGCTCCTTGGTCTGAATGGATCCGCTTCGGACACCCATAGACCCGGATGAAATCCTGACAGACGGCTTGAGCAGCAGACTCAGCCGTCTGGTCCTGAGTCGGGGTGACCACCGCAAACTTGGAGAAGTGGCAGGTCATTGCCAGGCAGTACTGTGGGCCTCTAGTCGATTGTCCCACTAGGAGGTAATCTATCATCAACACTTCAAGTGGCTCTTTGGTCCATATGGTCTGTATGGGTGCCCTCGGTTCTATGCTTTTGGTGAGGTCACACATTCGACACTGTCGGCACACTTCTTCAACCGTCTCCTGCAGGCGGGGGTAATATACATAATGCTGCAGCCACTTGTAAGTTTTTTTCCGGGCTGAAGTGAGCTGCAAACTCATAAGCTTCTTTGGTAATTTCTCCTGCCACTCTTCCAGGGTCTACTACTTGCCATCTCGCCTCTAAGTCAGCAGGCTGTTGCCACTTGCGGTATAGAACGGCTTCTCGAGCTTTCAATCTATCCCACTGGTGTATCACGGACTTCGTTTCGAGATCTAGGGCAGCTCTTTCTTCCTTGTCAGGCCATTTTCCTTGGACTACCCAGCTTTTCACTTGCTGCAACCCTGCATCCTCATCTTGGACCCGACCCCATTCTTTGTTAGTTCTTCCCAGGGACTAGAGGTCTAGCCTCCCCCCTTGACTGTGCCTCTACCGCGATGGGTGTGAATTTGCGGAAATCTGGGATCTCCTCTTCTTCTAGGTGCTCATCACAGTCTTCTCCCGGAGTCTCGAAGGTTACTCTTGACAATTCATCAGCATTGGTATTCTCTGTGGCAGAGCAGTAGCAAATCAAGAAGTCAAATTTCGCGAGACGGGCAACCCAACGCTGCTCCATGGCCTCCAGCTTGGCAGTGTCCAGATGGACCAACTAGTTGTTATCCGTTCGCACTTGGATCTTGGCTCCCGTTAAGTACTCTGCGAATTTCTCCGTCATGACCCATACTAGGGTTAGGAGTTCCAGCCGGAAGGAGCTGTAGTTATGGGGGTTCCACTCCGTATCCCTCAAGGACCTAGTGGCATAGGTGATGACTCTTTCCTGCCCATCTTGAATGTGCGAGAGGACTGCTCCTAGTCCATGAAGACTGCCATCCGTGTAAAAGAGGAACGGTCGGTCGAAATCTGCGTAGGCCAAGATGGGGGCTGATGTTAGGGCGTCTTTCAGTGTCTGGAAGGCCTCCTCCTGTTTCTGTTCCCAGGGTATGCCCTGGTTTCTTGGCCCCCCAACAGTCCTTCTCAGCAGCTCGTGCAGCGGGCCTACTATTTTCGCATAGTCTTTGATGAACCGCCGGTAGTACCCGGTCAATCCAAGGAAGGCCTTTAACTCCCGTAGGGTTCTAAGTGCTGGTCATTGTTGTATCACCGCAGCTTTAGCTTTGGAAGGCAAGACTCCATCTTGAAACACCTTGTGTCCCAGGTACTCGATCTCTTTCTTGAAAAGATGATACTTCTCCGGCTTTATCTTCAAGCCATGGGTCCGCAATCGTCCGAGAACCTGCCCGAATCTGTCCAGATGTTCCTGAAAAGTAGCAGAGTAAATGATGATATTATTCAGTTATATCAGAGTAGCCTCAAAGTTTAGGTCACCCAAACACTTCTCCATTAACCGCTGGAACGTCCCCGGCGCGTTGGATAATCCGAACGGCATCCTATTAAATTCAAACAGTCTCATGGGGAGTATGAACGCTGTCTTTGCCTTGTCCTTTTCTGCCACCGCTACTTGCCAGTACTCGCTAGCCAAATCCAGAGTAGAGAAGTAATTTTCTTTTCCCAGGGCCCTCAAAGAATCTTCGATACGGGGCAGGTGGTATGAATCTCGCACGGTGCACGCGTTCAGCCGCCTGTAGTCCACGCAGAAATTAAGGGTCCCGTCCTCCTTCTTGACAAGCACAACTAGTGCTGCCCATGGGCTCTGACTACTCTGCACCACTCCCGAATCCAACATCTGTTGCAGCAGGGACTTCACCTCTTGGTACAGCTTAGGGGGTATCTGCCGGTATCTTTCTCGAATCGGAGGAGTGTCCCCCATCGGTATCTCATGGGTGATGGCATCCGTGCAGCCAAAGTCATCAGCGTGACAGGCGAATGCGGTCTGATTCTCCCACAGCACTGCTTCCACTGCTTGTATCTGATCCGAATTTAGGGCTTTCACATCTACCCCCATCTGAGTCAGGAGGTCTAGCGCATTCCATTCTGGAGTCGGTGCCCCCTTCTCTTGGGCCGTCACAGCCAGAGTCCAGACTGCATCATCTACTGGGGCCAGGGTCATTTCTCTCGGACTCAACACTTCACTTCGATGTAGGTACACCCAGGCCAGCTCCACTCTCGATGGTAAATGGACTTCTCTCTGCCCCATATTCACAACTCGGATGGGTACTCTCCCTTCTCGGACCACTGCCAGGGTCCGGGCCACCAGGACATTCTGGTCTATTTCACCTAGGCCCACTGGTTCAGTAGCCACCTCCATACCTTCAAGGTTGCGGAAAGTTCCCACGGGCAGTGGGAGAATGGTCTCCTGATCAGGAGGGAGGGTGAGGGACGCCCTTCTCGGCACTCGGATAATTCACACAGACTGGTGTATTGGGACACTCTTCTGAGTCACACAAACGCGAATCAGCTGTTGAAACCCTTTCTGAGTGGGCTTATGCTGGGTGGCCTGTTTCCAGTAGCCAGGTCCCCGTTTAGTGAACATGATCTGGTCTAACTCCCGCAGAATATTCATACCCATTATCACCGGTACATCTTCTTTGAATGGTTCAGGGACCAACAAGATACCTTTCTTTCCCACATCTTGCCCACATAACCGCACGTTCATCCACACAACCCCCGTGACTGGGATCGGTTGCTGATTAGCCGTCACTCGAATTAATGTCTCACGCTCTGGCTTGGCCATCACCTGGAAGTAGCGATTGAAATATGACTCAGGCATAGTCGTCACCTGTAATCTGGTATCCACCAAACAGTCCACTGGGATTCCTTCGAACTCAGCTCGCAGGATGGGACAGCCTGCAACCAGATGTTCAGAATTGTGCTGAGTGGTTTGTCCTTCTACCCCTTCCTGCAGTATGCCCCACTACTGCAGGCGCTGGAAGTTTAACGGCGGCGCTGGACATCCCTGCAAATCACTCTGACACTCTCTAGCGAAATGTCTTTCACTTCCACATCGCCAGCACTGTGCAACCTGACGTCCCTCTCTTCGTCCGCGTGTGGGCGGGACCCTTGACATCCAACCGGCTGGCCGCTGTGAAAGATGCTGGGGCCTCGGGTAGAGTGGCTAAGGCCGGGAGACCGCTGGTGGAGGATACTGAGGACCTTGGTAACACGGCCAACCCACAGACGTGGTAGGCGGGGAACTGTAAGGTTTCAATGGACCGGGAAAGAGAGGTCTAGGTTCAGGGGCCTGAGGGAAGGTCTAATAAGGATCTGTTAGGGCCGGGTATGTGATCACAGCGGCGAAGCTGGCTCCCATCCTCCTTTCCATTTGTGTCAGTTTTTCTTGCATAATATTCAGGGAGCTCTGTAGGTCTTGCACTACCCTGAACAGTTGTGACGGCCTGAGTAAGCACCACTCCAGAAGCACAGCTGTCTTCGTTAATTCGGGCCACCGCTTCTGCTAATATTTGTCAAAAACTTAAGGCCGGATCCACTCTCACTCGCTCACGCAGAATCTGTCTCAGAGAAGTACTATAGAATCTCAGAATAAATTGTGCTCGTAATATCCGGTCTACAGATCCCATGCCACCTTCTCCATCTGCCTCCTTCTTTTGTACCTCTGCAAGTACTTCCTGCAACGCTGTGTCGTATTGGGAGACTCCCTCCTTTTCTCGGTGCAATCGATAGAAGAATTTTGCCCGGAGGTGCCCCGCACTAGCCGTTTCACCCTATATCTCTTCCAGAAACTTCACCGTCTCTTCTAAGGTGCTATGTGTGGTTTCCAGTTACAAGAAAACTTTTCGGCGCTCCCCACCTTCCAGGGCGGCCAGAGCGATTTCAACTTGTAGTTCTGGGCTGACATTATGGCAGCGCTCTGCAATCTGGTGACCCAGTCTGTCAGGGGTATATTCTGGCCATCAAATTTGGGCAGAACACTAAACAATGTGCTCATAGGGAGGGCCCTTGCAGGGGTTCCACCATTACCTGTGGTACTCACATTAGCCACATTGCAGTCAGCCATCTCTATCTCTGTGACCATACCCTGCTCGCAGCGCCACTTGTAGCAGTGCCCAAAGAACACCGCAAGGCAGGATTCAAGTACGGCACAGCAAATTGTAGTGCCGGCCTCCCTGCCCTCTGCTAGGCAGGGACGCTGTTCCCCTCACCCCTCTGCTCCGAGCCCGGCGTCCTCCTCCCGCTTTGCTGGCAGCGCGCGCTCCTTCCCGGCCACTGTGCTTAGGGCACGTGTGCGCGCTCCCTCCCTCTTAAAGGGGCCGCGCGCGCCGTCCTAAGGAGTCCCCGGCCAATGGCCGGAGGACTTCACCATATATAAGGCACCTTCTCCAAAATGGAGGTGCCCGAGCAATGTTGTTGCACTGTTCACTACTCTGCTTCAGCCCTCAGGTCCCGTTGCCAGTTACCTGCCAGTTACCTGCCAGAAACCTGCCAGTTTGCTGTCTGTTTCCTGCCTGACATTCCTCCTACCTGCTTGCTAGCCTGAGGTCCGACGGTCTGCCTTCCTACTCCTGTCAGTCTGTCTATGGACCAGCTTGCCCGCTCACCTGGGAGCGCACATCTGCTACCTGCCTGCTAGCCTACCTGGAGGCTCCGCCGTCACGTGCTGTGACCACCTGCCATTCCAGAGACTCCTGCCCGCTCACCTGGGAGCGCACATCTGCTACCTGCCTGATAGCCTACCTGGAGGCTCCGCCGTCACGTGCTGTGACCACCTGCCATTCCAGAGACTCCTGCCCGCTCACCTGGGAGCGCTCATCTGCTGCTTGTCTGTTGGCCTATCTGGAGGCTCTGCCATCACATGCTGTGACCACCCGTTTATCCAGAGACTCTCGCTTGCTCACCTGGGAGCACACATCTACCATCTGCCTGCTAGCCTACCTGGAGGCTCAGCCATCACAGGTCGTACCTACCCTTTACCCAGAGACTGCCCCGGTCACTTGCCGTGACCTCCTGCCCGTTCATCCAGAGACTGCCCCGGTCACTTGCCGTGACCTCCTGCCCGTTCATCCAGAGACTACCCCGGTCACTTGCCGTGACCTCCAGCCCGTTCACCCAGAGACTGTCCCGGTCACCTGCTGTGACTGCCTGCCCGTCTTCCCTGGTCGCCACCCGCTCCCTTACAAGGACCGCCCCCTTGTATAGTAGCTCAGAGGTTCCGCCTCCCAGACCCGTTACACAAATGAGAAGACTGAAACAACACTCAGTCTTTATTATGTACAAAGGGATTATATGCCGGGAGATGAAAATAACAATATTTACAACAACGATATTATCAACATGAACATGGGAAGATATAGCTGGAGCGAGTCACAAACTATGCTCCAGCTATGGCAAAGAAAGCTCAGAACAAACAGTGCACAACAACTTTCACAAACTACTCTGAGCTAATTCTCTCCCTGGCTTTCCGCTAGTCGGGCCACGCTGCTACAGCATCCTAGCTACATCAAACTACGCTAAACCCTAATAGTTCACGCTGATGGGTCACTCACAGTTGAGCAGATGAGGCGCAGATGGCGGCTGCCGCTTGTTCCTGGTGTGAAAGGGCCGGATGAATTCACTTGAGTCCTTTCCTTGTATGCGGGATCTCTTTCTTGCAGCCGGAAGGCAAACCTTGTTTCACTCTCACAGAAATGGCTGACTCGTTGTGTTGTGTGTTATCTCAAGTCCTCAATCTCCAGGGAAAACGTTCTTCAAGAAAAGGATAAATTTCACTTCTACTTGACACAGTCCCCAACAACAAAACTTGCTATAGTCCGTAATCTTCTCTTTCCATAGAGTAACAGTGTCTTCTTTTATTTTCTCTTTTCTCTGTTGATCAGAATCCTGCAGGAATCTCTCCCTGTTACCTCCTACTTCCTGGTTCTTCTCTCTCTCTCAGCACATACCAACCACAACAGGGGGAGGCGACTAGTCCAAACACAAGACTCAGAGGGGAGCATGATGCCTTAAAGTCACAGTGTATTCAATGTCCAATAAAAGAGCTGATCCCCTACATTACTGCCTATCAGTATTGTATCTGTGCAGATAGTAAATTTTGGAGGTTAGTGGAGGAGGGCATCACTGTGATAGAGTACAAGTGCTGAAGCATTGGGTGGTAAGGAAAAATATAGTGCCTATGCTGTTAGGAGGAGTAGAGAAAAGTAAGAAGCAGGCAGAATAGCTATGTGGTTAGGTGGAGCTGTTTTTAGTATTCATATGTCACAGTAGTGCTTACTGGGGTCCAGTAGTTCGTAGCATTATCAGTGCTAGGTTTATACTAGTGTAGGTTTTACATACTTACATAGTTTTCAAGAAAGTATATTTCACAACTTTACTGCTCTTACAGTAAAGTAGCCTTGTCTTTTTTGTCCAATCTGTGAATATGCCTTATGTGATTTTTTTGACAACTTTATCATTATTTCTTTTCTTTTTAATTATTCCCCTTAGACATAATTTCTCAGGACTAAATAAATGTTACTGCCTTGCATATTTCAACATAGGTAGGCTCATCCTTGCACCTTCCCATAAGTTCAAGTTCACAGCCTGTATTATTGCGCCTTCCTCATTATTATCTACTGTCATGCCTTCAGCATTGTTTCATTGTTGGGTTTCTTTGCAGTACACAGGCTCTAGCTAGTGGCTGAATTTACTTATTGGCATTAGCTTTTTGTCCCTCTGCTCTTCCTATCCCTTGTTCTGAAGTGGTAAATTTTGTGAAGAAGAAGCTCATTAGCTCACAGACTGGTGTTCAGAGCACATCCACCATTTTATTCCCCTTTTTGATAGCATTGCTGATAAGAAGGATTATGTGGTACTTGTTTGCAGCCACCAGATAAGCTAAGACACCTACCCAGGGCCGGCTCCAGGTTTTTCTGGGCCCCGGGCGAAAGAGTCTCAGTGGGCCCTTTTAACACATACACGATTCATGATGCACAAATAAGGCGGAGAAATATATATATAGTACACAGGGCCGAGTCTGCCACCTCATCCTTCACATATGCAGATATGCGCACACACACGGTACGCAGACATGCACACACACATGGTACGCAGACATGCGCACGCACACACGGTACACAGACATGCGCACGCACACACGGTACGTAGACATACGCACACACGGTACGCAGACATGCGCACGCACACACGGTACGCAGACATATGCACGCACACGGTACGCAGACACATGCACGCACACACGGTACGCAGACATATGCACGCACACATGGTACACAGATATGTACACATACAGACATACACACATTTTTACACAAATTCTTAAAAACATATATAAAACAGACAAATATATATACACAGTCATACACGCTGACATTCACATACATGCACTCACACAGACCCATTACAAATATTTTTAATATGGGGATTGGAGAAGCCTCACTCACCTGTCCCCGGTCCAGTGTCCTGTCCAGCAGCTCCTCAGGTATGGGGCAGTGCAGGGCCCCCGGCGTGTCACAGACATCATGGCCCTGGACCATCAGAGGGGCCCACTTGCGGTCGGGTCCGGGCCGCTCCCCCCCATCTGTGCTGGACTTCCGACGGTGTTTGATTGCCGGCACTCCCCCCAGACATGGCCGCGCGCTGTGCGGCTGTGTCTGCTAGTAATGACACGGCAGGGACGACACACAAGCACAATTAAAGGTGCAGTGCCGTCGACCCTGCCGTGTCATTACTAGCAGACACAGCCATGTCTGGGGGAGTGCCGGCAATCAAGCAGCACCTGCGTCACTGAACAGGTGCCGAGGAAGCGGCCAGGGCCCCAACAGTGAGTGGGCGGTGGTCCCCGACAGTAAGTGGGCGGTGGGCAGTGGGCCCCGACAGTGAGTGGGCTGTGGGCCCCTCTGATTTTCCAGGGCCCCGGCACTTGCCCAGGTACGCCGGGTGCTGACGCCGGCCCTGCACCTACCCCTGCATTAGTCAGTTGCATTTATAAGACTGGATAGCAGGCTGGTTTAACACATGTTGTTTATAAACTATTCAGCCATATGCCTCATGTATTTCTGTGTTACCTGTATAAATGTACTGATATCTTGTCATTTCATTGCTCCGAATGTATTTACTAATGTTCAATAAACTGTACAGTCTTCTTATTGGAATACGGTAGATTGGTTTAGCTGCCCCTTAGGCTACGTACACACCTCAGGGTAACATGTAGCGAGGACAGAATTTCTACATTCTCTAGCTTTGCTCACTCTCTAACTGATTTTAAGATTTGCATGGAAAACTGTAGATAATAGCATAGGTAAGATCAGCAAGGGAAATTACACTGGACCTTCACCACCTAGACCTCATGCATGACACCTTTGTCATGGTCTCAGCTGTAGGTTTATAAAGGCATTATACAGATCTATTATTTTGGAAATGCAATTCTGATTGGGAATGTGGGTGTTTCTAAGGTTCTAAGCTTTCGGCAGTGCTTAGATACATAGTCAACCTTTTCTAGATCAAAAATTATTCTATGGTCAAAATGTCTCAGATCAAATTTCTTGACAATGTGTGAACGTTTTAATACAGATGATTTGATAATTGTGATATTTGCATTTACAATCAGCTATACATAGACAAGTGCCTACAGAGTATATATTTGCATACACCCTTTAAGTTATTCTCTAAAACCAGTCCATTGTAAGAATGCTCATAGCAGAACACAGTGTGTGATCCCAACATGGTCAATTTGGGTAAAATTCAGGTCTTTAGATGAATATTCAACGAACAGTGAGCAGTACGAGGTACTGAAGATCGAGGGAGTGGATGCTGCTGTCACATCCAGACCCAGCATAAAAGGAACTAAAATTATTCCATCATACCAACGACAAAATCAATTCCTCTCTGATGGGGAACATTGAATATAAATCCTGAAACCTGTGATGTTGCTGAGCTGTTTCTTGAAGTGGATGGAAATGCCATCTGATTTATAAGGCTTCCCAGAGTGATGAGTTCAGCTCACGTATATTATGCCCTAATAAGTGGTCTCACACATACCACTGGGCGTCCTATTAACTCTTCATGGCCAGACAAAAGCAGACATGCAGAGGCTTGTTGTGCAGTTGGAATACTGTTGAGAAAGAAAAGACAGTGGCCCCGATTCATCATTTGCTTTTTTTTAAGTCACTACTCTTTTTTGCCTTGTGATAGTCATTGCTGTTTTGAGCGCCAGAAAATTCTTAAAAACAGCGTGATTCGTAAATTTTGTACATAGTAAACAAAAAAGATCTATAAGGTTTGTTTAACCTTTATTTGCAGCCCTTTAGTACAAAAGTTACATACCGTATCTCACAAAAGAATGCTAAAAAATTGTGTAAAAATTTTTGGCGCACATAAAATCACTCCTGAAAGGGACGGCAGTAATTTGCTACAAATTTCATGACTTTTCAAAAAGTCATAAATAATGAATTTAGGCAAAAACAAGAAAATCCTAAAAATGGAACATAAAAAAAAAACAGGTGAACACATAACAGCATAAAAATAGAGGAAAATTAAAAGAAGAATTAGGAGCAAATGAACAACGGGCAAAAAACTCAGAAAACTAGACAAAAAAAAGGATGCAAAAAGATGCAAATGCAGTAATGAACCTGTCATTTCACGTGAATTTTTAGAATAAGCTGTGCTATGTTTGAGTGTGGCTGATAATCTTTCTGGCCACTATACGAATGGTATCCTGCATTTATAAGCAATTTTCATCTTTACAGACTCCATCTTGTTTCAGTTTTTCCTTAATTTAGATTTTGTGTAAGTGTGTAAAAGGTCATTCGGGGGTGATGAGCTTCTTAAAAAAAATTGGATATGATAACGCTTGGTGGTAAAGTGGTTCCATACTCAGGGATGGTGGAAGGAATGCAAGTGTACATAGAAAACAAATCAAATACAAATCAGCTTTACTCATTAAGAGGCAACATGCTTGATGGTTGCAGAGTTTTACAAGAGGTAATGACTATCAGCATTGATGGTTGCAGAGTTTTACAAGAGGCAATGACTATCAGCATTGGTAAACAACTGGTATTTACAACAAGGGTAGGCTATGACTTCAAACACTTTACACAGCTAAGCTCTTCATCAGTTGCTCCTTTTCTATATCACAGTTTCAGAGTCATTTTAAAAACAGCAAAGCACTCTCTCTAGGTGTTGAATTCTGCCCCGATTTTCGCTGCCTCTCTCTGGTAGCAAGACATTGCAATATACTATCTGGTAATTTTGCAGCAGGTAGACTTCCTCTAATGTGGCGATCTCCTCACCTTTTCTGAGTGGTTAATCTTCAACTTTCTCAGAGATGCACTTCTCACTCCCAGGAATAAACCTCTTTGCTGTGGTAGCAATCCTCACTCTCAGTTGTAGCAATGGCAGTACCCTCATTGACATAGGTTGGTCTCCCTTACTTGCTATAAACTACACTGACAACAATACAGGCTAAAGCTTTTTGGATACTCCTGCATGCGGTTCTCTAAAGCCATAAATTGCACATCATGTATATCAAGTGCTACTCACCCTCACTTTCTATGTAGCTATGATGCAGACAGTCTCTGTTGGGCTGCACAGCTATTCTCCTTCTATGCCTGTTCTCTTCTAGTTCTCTTCTACCTCTTGAAGCTCATCAAGAGAATGCCAAGAGTGTGCAAAGCAGTCATCAAAGCAAAAGGTGACTACTTTGAAGAACCTAGAATATAAGACATATTTTCAGTTGTTTCACACTTTTTTGTTAAGTATATAATTCCACATGTATTAATTCATAGTTTTGATGCCTTCAGTGTGAATGTACAATTTTCATAGTCTGTACTGTATGTACATAGAGTTCATTGGAAAAAAAATCTCATTCTGGTTTTGGTATAACAGTGGGGGAGGTGAATTGTTCAGGAACAGTTTACCTAAGACACTGTCAGTGCATTGAGTTTGTATGACACTATTTACTTTTACATTATGGGGTCTGTCATTCAGTTGCACTGGCATTGTTCAATTTCACACCTCCCTGGGCCACAGGTATTGTTCAATCTCACAAGTAGCTCAGCCAATATTTACACTGTACATATCACTAATTTAATTAAACTATCCCAATACAAACTACCATCTAAGTGACCAAGTAAAGATGGTAAAATCACAAAAATAAATGGGTTTCACATACTGTTGTACTTGTTTATTTTCACTAAAAATGCAGCAAAACCTGATAGCTATGTTCACACATCATGTTTTTTTCAGCGTTTTTTCACTACTCACTACTTCCTATGGGTGAAAAAACGCTGAAAAAAAGCTGAAAGAAGTGACATGATCCATTTTCCAAAAAAACATGCAAGGCACAGAATCCTGAAAAAAAAACATGATGTGTGAACAGAGAATACTGGTTTGTCATAGACTTTGCTGGTACTGCAAAACGCAGCTGAAAATTTATTTGCATAAAAAACTGCATCAAAAAATGCTGAAAAAAACATGATGTGTGAACATAGCCTATGAGTTCTGGAGCCTTCTCTGCAGGTTTCATGTTAGCAAGGCTAGGCACCTCTGTGACACATACACTCCATTCTGGACTTGTCATTTGTAGCCGCAGCAGACACCATCTTGCTCCCTGTTTACACAATATAGACTAAAAGCTACATTTTAATTAAATTCTCATTTTACTCCATCTTTGACCAAGGAGTATCTCCCATAATCTTGTGTTTTCCTTGCATCACTCATGTAGCATTCCTCATATTTGTTGCACAATTTGTGGGACACCTGTTGCATCACAAATGGCAGCAAGAAACAAACTAATCAGGTAATTTCAGTGCAATGTGGTGAATAGTAACCCATAGCAACCAATAAAAGATATCTCAGTCCAAGATTGTTCAGTATATAACAGTGGTGTTCAGATGGGAAAAAATATTAAAGGAGTTGTCCGACCTTAGGGTACAATTCTGCAGTCACTCTATGTTACTGCAGACCTGTGAATCCTCACAGTTTCCGCACTTCGTGCTGTGAGGATTCTCCAGTGCCGGAGCTGGGAGCAGCAGGCACATGACCACAAGTATGCGACGCGATTTGCATACATACAATCACATGCCGACTAGACATACACAACCTTGCTCATTGCAAGTGCATTGAGCGAGGCCAGACATGTCTAGTTAGAATGTTGCCGGAAGTATGTACATCACATACTTGAGGTCCAATGACCGCCCACACCCGGCTTGCTGTGAGGATCCACCAGTCTGCAGTTGCATAGAGTGAATGCAGACGTGTACCTTAAGGCCAGACAACCCCTTTCATGTTTATAACCCTCTAATATGTGGAGACTATCAGCTGTGATGTGTCCCATACACTATACGCAGAGAAAATAGAGGATCCTGCTCCCCTTTTTCTACCTTTATTACATAGCAGTATCATTATAAAGCTGTAATGAGCAGTGTTGCTCTGAGTCCAGCACTTGAGTAAGATAGAACACTTAATAGAAGAAACAGAAGCATGTCTTTGTGTATCTCTCTTTCTCCGCAGCCGCTTTCTCGTCCGTCTTTGTCTCCTCCACCCTTCATAGACTTTTATGCAGTTTGATTCCACACACTTTAAATATCCCAAACAGTTTGCATAATACAGAAGCAACTAAAAGTAAATATATTATATCTTTCTTCAAAACCAATAACTTGGAGCTCCAGAGTACTAATAAAAAATGCCTCCATCTATTATGTGCCATGTATAATACGAATTATATGGTAAGGATGCTTTCGGTCTCCTTTAGGCTTTAGGACCAGGGACAGATATATCATTGGTGTAACTTGTGCAGCTGTGTAAGGTGCCCCAGCGAGGTAGTCGTGGGCGAGCTGTAGCCCCTTCTCGCTCTGGCACCCTACAGACAATTCGTGTCCTCCCTCTGATGTGTGGCTGTGTATGTGGGGCTTTCCACTTACTTCAAACCATCCGATCGCGGCTGTCTCCAGGCATTTCTCTTCTGACACCAGGGCAGCAATAAATTCAGAGGACACGAGGTTCTTAACCATAACTTGGACTTTACTTGGGGAAGAGGAATATGTACAGTATTTACAGGCAGATATAATGGATAAGGCCCGACAGGTTATTATCTCCCTCACAGGCGCTGACAACATCTTCAGCCCTGGTTCCCTCTTTAAGTGAAGCATCTCTGTGACTCTAATCTCTAGCCCAAGAGACTCTTTTGCAATACCAACAGTGTTCCGGATCCAATATCTCCCCCACGTCTTAGCCTGGAGTCCTATTTATCTTCCTCTGCTTCCTGCAGACTAGAAGTGCCCCGGGTCCTCAATACCTCTGTTGAGTTTCTCCGGCCGGCTAACAGGACTCTTGGGTAGAGAGACTTTTACACTGGTGATCCCACTGTCTGAGGGTATGGAGCTTTCGTCTACCCTAGCAGCCACCATATAGTCAGGCTGCCCGTACAGTTCTCTGTCCTATCTCTTACTACTCATCACTTCCTGCTCCTGGAAACTAAGCAGGGATTTTCCTAATGTGCCCACCCTCTGAGGGCTGCCATCACACAGCATTAACCCCATCACTGTCTGTAACACTGCTAGCATACTCAACCTGACATCTGCACCCAGGACAGTGGCATCTTGTGGATGGTTACAGGTACTGCAGCCCACAAGGAATTATGCCAGGAACAAGCTTTATAACACTGAAGGCTTGATTAGGGCACTAAGTTCCCCCTCTACTCTACTGACTGGACCACTGAAGCTATCCCCTTAGCTTGGCCTACCAACAGTTTAGAGAGGTCTAACTACAGGAACACTTTCTTTAACTACTTCAGTGCCAAAGGAAGACTATGTCCTTCCCCACTATTACATTCCCATACACTTTAATGTTGGTCGTCCCCGACCATACTAAGCAATCAATACGGATCAGCAGCTATGACATCATATCACATTACTACATTTACTAAAACATTTTAGAACACGACTGGTCCTGAAGTCTTCTTCTTGAGTAGGAGACCGGCCCTTCTCGGTTAAGGGCCCCGGAACTGCAATTCAGGACAGTCCATTATCAACTTTCAAACTTATCAAAAGTACCGGTCCTTCTTGGCAAGGACCCTGGAAACACAATGTCCATGTCCATATTTTTAAGACAGGTCACACACCAATAGCCCTCAATCTCCTTTGAAGGCTGCATTCTGAGGCACACGGTCACAGGGAACACCCCGTGAGTCTCTTTCTTCTTGGCCCTAGCGGGGGTCACCGGTTCTTCCCGCTAGGCCGCAAGTCTCTTAGATTTAGAGGACAGTCATCCTCACAGTGTGCCTCAGTGTTTCAAATTCCAGCAGTAAAAGGTGCAACAATCGCAACAAAAATAAAAATAAAAGTAAAAACAAAAAGAGCAGCTCTCTTGGGCACACAACTTAGTGCTGCTTAAGGCCTTCCTGGCCTGGGAGGTAGGGAAACAGTCCTCCATTTTTTTGACTTAACTCAACATGGGGCACTCCACCCCCATTGGGAAACAGTCCCAGAGACAGGACCACAGCCGGTGGATCCTAGTAGAGGAAGAAGTAGAAGGCCAACGGACCTTTTAGCCAACTAGCTCACTTCTTCCGGGCCTCCTTCCGCTCCTTCATAAAGGCGGCCCATGCTGTAGATGGAGGTGGGTTTTTCCACCTCCAAGGCTTATCAGGGTACCTGCTGGGCCCAGGGTCCTCATCCGAGGACGTGGCACTGCCGCAGCCAACCTGGGTAGGGCCATAGCTGGTAACTGTGAAATTATGAACCACATTACTGGTGACACATGGGGACGACTCGGTACCCAGGCCTTTGCCTGGCCTTTGGGGATGTCGTGGTGGTCGGCTCCCGGGCCCGTACCCTGGGGTCAGATTTTAAAAGGGGATTGTTTGTTAATTTTATGAATGTTCGTGACGCCACCTGTGGTTTCTGATGAGAATCACCAGCGCTGCGGCACTCCACTGAGGCCGGTGATAAGGCAGCTAGATGGTATAGCGCCCCACAGGTGGAGCTAGGCCTCAGGGCAGCGTGCGGAGAGGGGATGCAGGACAGGCGAGACCCAGCCGGGTCAGAGCAAGAACAGGGACAGATACGATAGTCACTTCAGTACCTTTTACTGATGGAAATTCAGGCACATCCCGGAGCACTGTAGGGTGAAGGGTGCATATCAGGATCCTCCCCAATGAGCGGGTGTAGGGCCTCCTGTTTCTTGCCTCTGCATAGTAAGTTTCAGACCTGCCTGATGCTAGACCTAACTTTATCTCTGTCCTGCACTGGCTGACATTGTGGTAAGGCCTTCTCTTGGAGTGCACTCTCCCAGTTTGCGGGGCCTATGTGTCTCCTGGCTCTGTTACTTATCAGCTCTCTGGTGAACCTGGGACCTGTAGTGCTCCAGGGATTCCGGTTATGCCTTACTGGGTCGTAGAGATCCCGGTAAGCTCGGACCCGGTGTCCGGTATATGTTTCAGGGTGAGCTGGGTAAGCTCCTCTGCCCCCACTGCTACTCACTTTCCACTCGCCTCGGCCACGCTCGGGCCCTCATTAGGCTACTCACACTAACGGCAGCTTGCCGCTTTTCACCGATCTTATGGCGCCGTCACACCTAAAGCTCACTATTCTGAGCTACAACTGAGTCTGAACTATGCTCCACTGCAGGAACTCTCTCGACAGACTTGGCTCTCTGTCGACTCCAGACTAACTGAGCTTGACTCTGTATTCAGATCTGTACTTGCTGAACTCTCCAGAGGAACTGAACTGCCTAGCTCCACCTTCCCTATTTATATCCCTAACGGGCTCCCTCTGCTGGTCTGAGGTGGAAGGTGGAGATGTGTGAATGTTTATGGGGGCCTCTAATGGAGGATTCCAGTAATACATCCTTCTAGGATCTGTGGTACCAAGCACAGCTGGGCGCCACATTCCCCCCTAGCAAAGCTCAGCACTCCCGGGCTGAAGTACATTTTAAAACAACAATAGTAAACATTAACAGTGCAATAACTCTTCCCTTTATGGGAGGCACATTTCTTAAACGTTGCATAATAACATAAACGAATACAAAGCGTCCTCAGAATTCAAGTCTCTTGTGGTGAGGTTCCCAGACAGGATGTCCATCTCACAGGGCAGAGTACTTGGTGGTTTGAGGGACCTGTCCCAAACCCTCAACGTAGGCCCTGGGATGGCTGCAGGGCATGAAGATGCCGAGTTGGAACTCCAGTAGAGCCACTCCAGACAGGTTTTACTTTAGAGGTCACCTAGAAGGGCACTCCAGGGAGTGCAAATATTTACAAGAAATAGTTTTTGGGCTGCACACAGTCCTCAGCCATGGAGTTCTTAGATAAATAAGGAAGTAAATAGCCAAAGTGTCCATATCACTTAAACTGTTCAGTAATAAAGGAAAACACAAAGTAATATACATATGCATGAAAATACACAATAATTCAGTACAATCATACACAATACCCCAGGGGTAGCTATCGTACTTAGTGTATCTGACAGGCGGTTTACCTCTAGTACTACGTGTTGATCTGCATAGTGCGGTGGTCTGTGTGGTATCAGAGTCTGCATTGTCAGTTACCCTACCAGTTCTACGTGTGACTAAGTTGTAAAACTGCCTTAACCTCTCTCTGGGACTGGCAAGTGTACCATTGGCTGGGCCCTCTGGCTCTTCTCCTGCCGGGGATGCTTCTTGAGCTGGCTCTTCTGCAGCACTAGGCTCTTCTCCAGCACTTACAGGTTCATCTTGCTGTGGAGGGTCTTCGGGCTGTTCGAAGAATTGGAGTACGGGGATGATTACTGCTCCTCCTAGTTGGGGCCAATCTGCCGGGAAATCTCCTAAGTCAGTGTGTATCACTGCTTCATTAGGCTCATCCGGGATAACGAGAGGCACTTCTTCTTGAGGGTTTAGCAGGTCTGGACACAACTTTAGGTGATCCCTGGACACTGTCGCAGTCGTCCTTCCTCCATCTCGACTAATTAAGCAGGTCTTCTTATTGTCGAATCTTGAATTCAACACAGTGTAGGGTTCTCTCTCCCACTGGTCATCAAGTTTGTGGTTTCTTCTTTTCCTTTTTAGTACTACTTCACCAGGTGTGAAGGGTTCTGCTTAGGCACCTCTGTTGTATTGAGCTTCCCGCTTGTCCCTCACCCGCGTGAGACTGTCTTCAACACAGGCTTGTACTCTTCTGTACTGCTCCTGTCTGGCCGTGTCCCAGTCCTCAGTAGTCACATCCGCTTCTGGTTCTACAACACCAAGCTCCAGGTCCATGGGCAGCTTTCCTGGCCTCGCCCGCATGAGATATGCCGGAGTGCAGTTGGTGGAACTTACTGGTATGTGATTTTACAGATCTACTAGGTCAGGTAGTAGGTCTGGCCACTGATTTCTCTACTCAAGTGGTATGGTCTTTAGCAGGTCGATGATGATGTTATTCATCTTCTCACAGAGACCATTGGTTTGTGGGTGGTACGGTGTAGTTCTTATCTTCTTACACCCGTATAGATGGCAGAACTCCTTGAACAACTGAGCCTCAAAGGCCGGGCCTTGGTCCGTCAGCACCTGCTCAGGATAACCATGGGGTCTACAGAAATACGCTTGGAACGTCTTTGCTGCTGTCTCTGCCATCAGATCTTTGACGGGGGCGACCACCAGGAAATGTGAGTAGTGATCCACCATGGTCAGAACATAAGAGTACCCTGACCTGCTGGGGGACAGCTTGACATGGTCCAGGGCCACGATCTCAAGGGGTCGAGTCGTCTTGATGGGTTGCAGGGGTGCCTTCTGGCTGCTGTAGTCTTTTCTTCTGAGGCCACAGGGTCCACAGTCCCGGCACCACCGCTCAATGGAGCTGCGCATTCCTACCCAGTAGAATCGACACTTCAGCAGGGTCTCTAGCTTCTTCCAGCCAAAGTGCCCCGCCTGATCGTGGTAGGCCTCCAACACCATTTGGATGTCTGTCTTGGGGACCACTATCTGCCATACCATCTCATGGGTTTTTGGATTGACGTACCTCCGGCAAAGCTTCTCATGGTAGATAAACATCCGGCTTCTCTCGTTCCACAGCTGCTTTGCTTGCGGAGACGCTTTTTTTTTCCAGGGAGGAACCTTCTTGGGTTATCAGCTCCTTAATGTGGCTGACAACCGGGTCACTGTCCTGAGTCTCTTTCCAGCTGTGGTGAGGCAGGGAGTTTAACGTCTTTCCACGCTGCCTCCTGGAGGCTCGTTGCTCGTGGATCATCCCATTCCGGTGAAAGGCAGGTAACTCAATCTCTTCCAGGTCATCCACTTCTTCTTCTGTGTCTGACTGGTGAGGCATCCTGGACAGGGCATCGGCGTTGGCGTTCTTGCGGCCCGCACGGTATTTAATTGTGAATTGATAATTTGACAGCCGAGCCATCTATCGTTGTTCCAGTGCTCCTAGCTTAGCTGTTTCAAGATGGTCAAGGGGTTGTTATCAGTGAAGGTAGTGAACTTACTGGAGGCTAGATAGTGCTTGAACCTTTCAGTGATGGCCCAGACCAAGGCCAGGAACTCCAACTTAAAGCTGCTATAGTTCTCTGGGTTCCTCTCGGTCGGGCGGAGCTTTCTGCTTGCGTATGCGATCACTTTCTCTTGGCCATTCTGCTTCTGACTTAAGACAGCTCCCAGTCCTTCGTTGCTGGCATCAGTATACAGCAGGAACGGTTGGCTGTAGTCAGGGTGGGCTAGGATCTCATCGCCTGTCAGGATCTCCTTCATCTCCTGAAACGACTCGGCTTGCTCCTTACCCCAGTGGAATGGGGGATTTCTGCCTTTGGGGGACTGCCATACCAGGAGGTCTTGCAGAGGAGCGGCTTTCTTAGTATAGTCTTTTACAAACCTCCGGTAGTATCCTACTAGTCCCAGGAACTGACCCACCTCCTTGAGGTTCTTCGGCTCCGGCCACTTCTGGATGGCAGTGATCTTCTCCGGGTCTGGTGCTACCCCTTCCGGACTGAAAATGTGCCCCATGTACTGTACCTTTCTCTTGAGCAGGTGGCACTTACTACCCCCGCTTTTCTCATGTCGTGCAACATTTCCTTAGCCTTCTGGTAGTGTGCTGGTGGTATAGGCCTGTAACGTTCTTTGATGGGTGGATGGTCACCTGTGGGGATATGGTGTTGAACCCCCTTAATCCTCCCGAAGTCAAGTGGATGTTTACTGAACACCTGCACGTATTCTTGAACCACCTGGTGTACACCCTGTTTCTGATGGGCAGGAGTGGTGTCTTTCCCAACATGGAGCAATCCTCCACCTGGGTTGCAGGGTCATTATCCTCCACTTCGTCTGGTGAGGTTAATGACTCCGCCTTGTGAATGCAGTTGTTATTTACAGCATGTAATTTGGCAACAGTGGCATAACGTGGCAATCTGACCTCATCTTCCCCACAGTTGAGAAGACGGACGGGCACCCTCCCATTGCGTACATCTACCACTCCTCTGGTGGTTAAGAGCGTGGGTCTGTGCTCGGAGCAAAGGGGTTCTACTACCGCCTGGTAGCTCTGTCCTCTAAGACCTATAGCAGCTCTACACCAGATAAGCATTTCACTCATTGGGGAGATCACAATGGGTATGGGGTCCGTCATCCGCACATTACCGATTTCACCATCTGTTAACCTTACTTGCTGTTGGTACATCAGGATTCGGATCTCCTTCTGCAGCGCCCTCCTCTGTCCTGGTCTGGCAGTGTCAGCTATCTGTTGGAGCAAGAACACAACTTCTCCCAAACAGTTAACAACAATGTTAGTGCCTAGTGCCATATACGGATTGGTATCATCAGGATTAGTCTCTACTACAATTAGTCCCTGGTCCTTCAGCTCCACTCTCCCCACTATTACTGTCACATTCTAAACCCCGATTAGGTTAAGGGGGAGTCCATTTGAGGCATAAACAGAAAGATTTGGAGCTGGCGGACGTAGGTCGTCCATGGACCAGAACCTCTTGTAGAGGACGTCAGGCATTATGGTTATCTGAGATCCTGTGTCCAGCAGAGCGTATGTCGTAATGCTGTCCAGCACAATGGACAGGAAAGGTCTTCCTCCGACGAACCTGTTGTACCAGTCTGAGGGGCCTGGGGAGTTTATTCCTGGGCGTCGGCCCTCAGCCCCAGGGTTTTTCTCATTTAAAGGACAATTCTGGGCGGTGTGTCCGGTCTTGCGGCAGCGGTAGCAGGTAGGGTCCTTCTGTGGACGGCGCTGGTCACTGATCCTCGTAGAGAGTGGTGTTGTCCTCCTCCTCCTTCGCATCCAGGGGATATCCTCAGGGCTATCGGCTAACAGGATTTTCCCTCCTTCCTCGGGCCCCATCCGCAGCTGCAGAGCACTCAGCACAGTGGTCAGGGTTTTGCTCAAATGGCGCACTTCAGAGCGCAGACTTTCCAGCTCTCTAGGGGACGTTGCTGGAACTTTGGCTTCAGCAGCCACTGGGGAAAAGGTGGGTGTAGCAGGCACTGGGGTAGCCCCACCCTGGTAACATTGGATGGCATTTGTTTCCAGGGGCTGCAGTCCTTCTATAGCCATGTCCTTAAGATTGTCAAAGGTAGCATCTGGATGATCTAAGGACCACCAACGCACAGTCCTGCTCTCCTCTGGAGACCTCAGTCCCCGGACAAACTGTTCCTTCAGCATTTTGTTTTCATTTTCGATGCTGGTCGGACTAACCTGTTTCAGAGCCCGCAGGGCCCCTTGTAGATGCCAGGCATAGTCCCGAACATTGTACTCCGGCTGTTGAGAACAATTGTAGAACCTCATCTGGAGGTCCGCCTCAGTATGATCCTCAAAAACAGTCTGTAGCTTTTTAAAGATTGCGGACACTGACTCCTGGTCTGCGGCTGACCATGTTTCCACTTCCTGTTCCGCAGCACCAGTCAGTTGTCCTAATACAACAGCGGCCCTCTGCTTGCCTGTCATAGAGTACATGTCCAAGATACCGCATATCTTCCGTTTGAATCCAGACAGGGTATCTGGTTTGCCGTTGTACTGGGGGAGCCACTTTGCTCCAGGAATGTACGGTAGAGTTATGGGAATGACAGGGGTTACAGGAGCTGCTGGTGGAGCGGCCGCTTCGGCCTGCTCGGAACCGGGCGCGGGTTGAACATCAGGGCCGTTAACCGGTATTCCGGCGTTGTGCTGTTCCTCGGACATTCTGGCGCCCCCCCTAGCGAACCGTGGCCTACCTTCTTTTTCTTTTCTTCCGGTAGGCCGCAGCTCCACAGGTGACGGTCGCCTTCAGGACCTTGCGTCGCTTGCGTCCTAAGTCAGAGCGTTCAGCGACGCTCCTTCCAGGACCTGGCACTTCCTTGTTTGACGTCGAGGCGTGGGGCGTGTCCGGGGCTTCGGGCGCTTTTGCAGGTACGCCCCTCAGTTTCCCGCGGTTACGCCCTTCTTCTTGCTCGGCGGCCCAACAATGGCGGCAATCTTCACCACAGTTTAACGTACACAGTTTTTTTAATTAAAGGCGCACAGTACCCGGTGGCAACGGGCATAACACTCCGTCGTTGCAGCGGGCACGGAATCCTGTTCATGACGCCAGGAAAGATGACAAGCCCAGGAGGATGGGGACGACTCGGTACTCAGGCCTTTGCCTGGCCTTTGGGGATGTCGCGGTGGTCGGCTCCCGGGCCCGTACCCTGGGGTCAGCTTTTAAAAGGGGATTGTTTGTTAATTTTATGAATGTTCGTGATGCCACCTGTGGTTTCTGGTGAGAATCACCAGCGCTGCGGCAGTCCACTGAGGCCGATGATAAGGCAGCTCGATGGTATAGCTCCCCACAGGTGGAGCTAGGCCTCAGGGCAGCGTACGGAGAGGGAGATGCAGGACAGGCGAGACCCAGCCAGGTCAGAGCAAGAACAGGGACAGACACGATAGTCACTTCAGTACCTTTTACTGATGGAAATTCAGGCACATCCTGGAGCACTGTAGGGTGAAGGGTGCATATTAGGATCCTCCCCAATGAGCGGGTGTAGGGCCTCCTGTTTCTTGCCTCTGTGTAGTAAGTTTCTGACCTGCCTGATGCTAGACCTAACTTTATCTCTGTCCTGCACCAGCTGACATTGTGGTAGGGCCTTCTCTTGGAGTGCACGCTCCCAGTTTGCGGGGCCTATGTGTCTCCTAGCTCTGTTACTTATCAGCTCTCTGGTGAACCTTGGACCTGTAGTTCTCCAGGGATTTCGGTTATGCCTTACTGGGTCGTAGAGATCCCGGAAAGCTCGGACCCGGTGTCCGGTATATGTTTCGGGGTGAGCTGGGTAAGCTCCTATGCCCCCACTGCTACTCACTTTCCACTCGCCTTCGGCCACGCTCGGGCCCTCACTAGACTACTCACACTAACGGCAGCTTGCCACTCTTTACCGATCTTATGGCGCCGACACACCTAAAGCTCACTATTCTGAGCTACAACTGAGTCTGAACTATGCTCCACTGCAGGAACTCTCTCAACAGACTTGGCTCTCTGTCGACTCCAGACTAACTGAGCTCGACTCTGTATTCAGATCTGTACTTGCTGAACTCTCCAGAGGAACTGAACTGCCTAGCTCCACCTTCCCTATTTATATCCCTAACGGGCTCCCTCTGCTGGTCTAATGTGGAAGGTGGAGATGTGTGAATGTTTATGGGGGCCTCTTGTGGCGGATTCCAGTAATACACCCTTCTAGGATCTGTGGTACCAAGCGCAGCTGGGCGCCACATTGGCGCCAGCCTGAAATCTTCCGGCAGCTCCCTGCTCAACTGCCTCAGCCCCTCCTGGGTGTTTGATTGCTGAGTCAGCATCAGGCGCCTCACTGGGGGAGTCGGCTCTGCTGCAGCTCGTGTAGCCTTCCTCCTCTTCACTTACGATGTCTCCCCATTGCTGTTTCCTTGATTCGTCCTCCTGCAGGACACCGGCCTTGGGAGGGGGTAGGAATCCTTTAGGGGCTTCCCTAGTCCAGCGCTGCAGGGCCTCTCTCTTGACCCTTCGCCGGAGGACCTCCTCGTCCTTCTCAAGGACATCCACCCACTCATACGGTCGGGTGAGCGCAGCCGCGTATCACCCCCTGGAACACTCACTCTTTACAAAGTGTACTATGTCTCCCACATGCAGATTGTGGAGACAGTCGGGCAGATAGTCCCGCTTAATCACTTCGTGAGTCACGAACACCTCATGCCCGGTCCACTCCTCTTCCAGAAACCCGTACCCCTCACGGATGCGGAACTCTATGACCCGCCCCCGGGTCTGGGAAGCCTCCACCGACTCCCTCCGCACCGCATTGGACCCTTCCAGCCAGCCTCTCAGGAAGGTATCGGTCCATCGCCGCTGTTCCCGTGGCGTCATCGGGGGGTTGCGGGTAGTCCACTTCAGACTACTGAGCTCGGCGTAACGCTTTGCCGAGGGGGCGTTTAGGGCCTCTAGTGCCAACTGCCAGAAATTTTCCTGTGCGGCCTTCCTTCTAGGAGGCCTCGCCTCCGCATCAGCTTCTTCAGGCCTAGGGGCCTCCGCCGCTGCCCCGAGAGTTGTCACCAGCGGCTCCGCAAGCGGGACCAGCCACCAGAGTATGGGCCGCTCACCTTCATTAGACCATGCTGTGGCAGCTGCTTCGGCCCCACCGGGATGTCCTTCGCCCTCCGCCGAGGAGGAAGCATCTTCCGGCATCCGGCTCCAACTCCACACACGCAGTTCATGAATGAGCAGACCCATCTCCGGGTCAGGCCTAGTGGACCACTGGACGGCCACTGGGGGCTAAGGCAAAGACTCATGGGCAGCGTCCGCGGGTGAGTGACTTCCGATTGCGACCCCTGGGGTGATCAGCTTTAGGATTTCCTCCTCACCGCTCATCTCGGACAGGTCATCAGATCCTCCGGCTGCCATCTTCCTAGAGCGTCCGCTGCAGCTCCTCCTTCCTCTCGTGCGCTGGACAGGAAATGGCGCTGACCGCTTCCCAATGATGCGCGCCCAACTCCTCCTCTTTCTGGGCCATCCTTCTGACGCGACCGCCGCGTCACTCGTCACTCTTGGCAGCTCCGCCTTCAGCCGCGCCCCTTCTCTGTGCGCGCTGATACTCACTGGGCCGGACTTCGCTTTACGCCGTGCCCTCTTCTTCACTGGACGTCCCATCCTGGACGCATCTTCACTGCTGGGCCCATCCTTCTTTGGGCCGGAACTCGTAGGGGCTGGACATCTTTTCTAGCTCTCCTGCGCCGTCCACTCCCACGATAGGCGGTTCTTCTCCTAGACTCTACCGCCACTGTCACCATCTTGGAATCCATGCTTCGGGCCGCCATCTTGGGTCGCATGTCTTCCAACACTTTCTCCTCAGTATTCCGCGTCGGCTCTTCCCCGTTTTCTTCATGCAAGGAGCTCGCATCCTGCCGACTACGCCAAATGTAAGGTGCCCCAGCGAGGTAGTCGTGGGTGAGCTGTAGCCCCTTCTCGCTCTGGCACCCTACAGACAATTCGTGTCCTCCCTCTGATGTGTGGCTGTGTATGTGGGGCTCTCCACTTACTTCAAACCATTCGATCACGGCTGTCTCCAGGCATTTCTCTTCTGGGACCAGGGCAGCAATAAATTCAGAGGACACGAGGTTCTTAACTATAACTTGGACTTTACTTGGGGAAGAGGAATATGTACAGTATTTACAGGCAGATATAATGGGTAAGGCCCGACAGGTTATTATCTCCCTCACAGGCGCTGGCAACATCTTCAGCCCTGGTTCCCTCTTTAAGTGAAGCATCTCTGTGACTCTAATCTCTAGCCCAAGAGACTCTTTTCCAATACCAACAGTGTTCCGGATCCAATATCTCCCCCACGTCTTAGCCTGGAGTCCTATTTATCTTCCTCTGCTTCCTGCAGACTAGAAGTGCCCCGGGTCCTCAATACCTCTGTTGAGTTTCTCCGGCCCGCTAACAGGACTCTTGGGTAGAGAGACTTTTACACTGGTGATCCCACTGTCTGAGGGTATGGAGCTCCCGTCTACCCTAGCAGCCACCATATAGTCAGGCTGCCCGTACAGTTCTCTGTCCTATCTCTTACTACTCATCACTTCCTGCTCCTGGAAACTAAGCAGGGATTTTCCTAATGTGCCCACCCTCTGTGGGCTGCCATCACACAGCATTAACCCCATCACTGTCTGTAACACTGCTAGCAGACTCAACCTGACATCTGCACCCAGGACAGTGGCATCTTGTGGCTGGTTACAGGTACTGCAGCCCACAAGGAATTATGCCAGGAACAAGCTCTATAACACTCAAGGCTTGATCAGGGCACTAAGTTCCCCCTCTACTCTACTGACTGGACCACTTAAGCTAACCCCTTAGCTTGGCCTACCAACAGTTTAGAGAGGTCTAACTACAGGAACACTTTCTTTAACTACTTCAGTGCCAAAGGAAGACTATGTCCTTCCCCACTATTACAGCTGCACAGAGTGCCAAGAGGTGAGAAGGTCCGCTACCACCCCAAAAGCAGCACATTAAACTCATTTTGATGAAGCATTGGGCTGCAAAGGGCCAAATTATTGTTCTTGCACAGGGGCCCTCTTCTAACTCTGTTAGCCTGAATCAGGACCCAGGTGCAACTGTTACCATTGTAGCTCCTACCTCTTGGGCCCCTGTGCAGCTGCACGGGTTTCACCACTGATACACCCCGACCCAACATAACCTTACTATTGTCCAGGTCAAATTGGTAGCTGTAGTTTTCGTATGGTCCTAACTACAGAAGTAATACTATATAACTGGGGTTACCCTGGTTTGGTAATTGATTTTGGTGGGAGAGAGCCATGCAGAAGTGCAGGCACCTCTGCTATGTGTTTCTGAAGCGGTAGGTATTGTCTGTTTACGGAAACACCTCCTACAACGATCACTAAGGCTATGTGCCCACGTTGCGGAAATGAAGCAGAAAATTTCTGCTTCATTTCTGCAAGTCCTCTCCCGGAAAAACGTATGCGGAATTCCGCACGCGTTTATCGCGCGTTTTTCACGCGTTTTCGACATGCGGAATTGCCTTGCGTTTTTTCATGCATTGAATAAGGCAATTCCGCATGCGGAAACGCAAAATTAATGAACATGCTGCGGATTTTTGAACGCAGCATAAACGCTGCGGAAAAATCCGCAGCATGGGCATAGAACTTGCGGATTCTCATTGGGGACCATGGGGTGCGGATTAACAAGCGTTTTACAAGCGTTTACGCTGTGGAAAATCCGCAACAAAAACGCTTGTAATCCGCAACGTGGGCACACAGCCTTAGTCCTGCTTCCAAATGTTACAGTATTTTTGGAGAGGGAAAACAGTCCCATATTTACAGCCTCTAGGAAATTGTTACCTTTTATCCTGAATGTACCTCATGGCCACATAGTAACTGCATGATCTGTAGCTCTCCTACTTATAATGTACATGTCTTTTCTCTATTTGCTTGTTTATATCTTTATTTGATGATAAATAACGTAATGGATTATTTAATTAAAAACACTTTCAATCATTTAAATGCTAGCGCCAGAGGCTTTACTTGAGGTTCTTTTTCTGCTCCACTATTTGCCCACTTCAGTTGTAATTTACTGATAGCTTGTTAACCAAACTAGTAAAATACCATTGTGAAGAATATTTGTATGCTGGATCTATTGTGCGTGATTTCTGTGTATGACATATTCAGAATGCATTGTTCATCAAATGATAATCATTTCTTTCTAATTACTTTGTTTAATAGAACACCCAGATTGAATTTGGTCTGGTGCACTCCTTCAGGCTCTTTGTATCCCAATGAGGGATTTGCAAAAATCAAGGTAACTTGTTTGCACTGACTGTAAGAAGTAATTCTATGACTATGGATAAGATCGCCGACAATGCTATAATACACTGGAGCAGCTTCTCTTCCTGAACTATGAACCATGGCAAAAAGTACATTTTCACATTTCCAAATTTTAAGTAAATTCCTCTTTGGTGACAAATATATGAAATACAGATCATGAAAGAAAGACTTTGGGTTGGCTATTCTGTGTGATCTCAGTAAGCGTTTTATGATGAAGACTGGTGAATCTTTGGATTTACGATTAGAAAGGTCAGAATTTTACACGGCTACCCTCTAATGAATTGTTCAGGCCCACCAGACACATGAATGCCTAATAACCTGTGCTATTATTGGTGTCATTGCTCATCTTGCTTTTCCAGCAGTTAATTCTACCAGCCATTTGAAGTTCACCAGCAGGAGAAGAAACAAATTGCTCTTACTAACGACATAGCAAGTTTCAAGAAGTTCTTTAGCAGATTCAAACTTTGCATGGGATTGTATGAATGAACCAAGCAATGACTGCCACTGCTTGATACACTAATTATAATTCTGGGGTTCTCCATTTCTGGAAAATTGTCTCCCTCCAATGGATCATCAATTTAAGGAAGCTGTTCCAGTGCAGACAATTCATTTATTCTGATATACACCTCCCAAAACTCCTGACAACTCTATTTTCTGGGCTAAGTTCCCTTCTGCTGATTCACTACTGTGACCCCAAAAGGAAAATATGGTGGTCATTGCAAACAATGGCTGTACATGTGATATTATATTGACTGCTCAAATCCACTATTACTTTTAAATGTGTAAGGCTATGTTCACACACATTGGGTTTTTCAGCGTAATTTGCTGCAGATTTTTATGCAAATTTTCAGCTTCGTTTTGCAGTACCAGCAAAGTCTATGCGAAACCAGAATTCTCTCTCTTTTTTTTTTTCTTTTTTTTTTTGCTGTGTATTTTGTGCCTTTGTTGGGTTTTCGGAAAATAGAGTATGTCACTTCTTTCAGCGTTTTTTCACCCATAGGAAGTAATGAGTGGTGAAAAAAACGATGAAAAAAACATACCAAAAAAAGCAGGAAAAATTTTTCAGTGTTTTTAACGGTAAAATAGAATAGGGTTCTTTTTTTTCACAGAACTTTATGTACATGCATAAATACAGACTGAAGGACAGTGAAAAAACGCATCAAAAAACGCAGCAAAACCTGCTGATTTCCTGCAAGAGATCAGTTTTCCTGCAGATTTCTGACGTAAAAAAACATAACATGTGAGAACATAGCCTAAAGTTGAGCGAATCGATCCATAACTAAACAAATTTGTTACAAATTCCCCCCAAATTTTTGATTATGGTGACCTGTCGTTGGCCCTCACGCCGCCTTGGACAATGACATGTAGGCGCAGCAAGAGGGGGGGTGGCACAAGTCAATGACATCGAAGATGTGCTTTACTCCTACGTAACTGTATGAGTCCAATCACTGGCTTCTGCACCAGAAAAGAACTCAGAAATTATCGAAAACTGGCATGGAGGAAACACCATAAGAACAGATAAGGGCCTAGGAGAGATGAGTCTAATCTGTTTTATTATTTTGGGTAATCCCTTCCTTCCCTTTCATTTATTTTGCTTTCTGGGGTGGAGACATCTCAGAGCAAAACCATCATCTTTTCATAGCAATCGAGGCACTTTTGATTTGGACAGATATAATTTAGAATAGATATAACCTGCTGGACAAGTCTGCCCAAAACTATTATCAGGAATTGGCTAAAGAAACAAGGAAAGCGCTATAGGGTGTTATTCAGATTAAAGTAGTGATAAGAAGTGATTCCGCTCACCTGGTGGGGTTGTGTGAGACCCAACACTTAAATGGTATCAAACAGGGCACCAGCTCCCCTGGTTGGCATATCCACCGTGGTAATGCGGATAGGTAGTTCGGAGATAGTGGGTGACCTGCTCTGTTGGTGTGTATCCGATTAAGGAGTCAGAATCAGGCAAAAGTATTTATAGTGCGTTTTTTTTCTTTACGCGTTTCGCAGCATTTCAACTTTTTCGGAGAACCACAGAGTATTTCTGTAGTTCTCCTGAAAAAGAAGTTGGAATACTTCAAACCACATAGAGAATAAACCAAACTACCAATACTTTTGCCTGATTCTAACTTCTTGATCGGATCACACCAACAGCGCAGGTCACCCACTATCTCCAAACTACCCGCAAAACTAATATTGGGAGATTCACTCATCTCTATTATTGTCTAAAACACATAATAAATATGAATATGGTGGAAGTCACCAAAGCCAGTCTTTAAAAGGTAAATTGTACCAGAATTCAGGTGCATTCAGTTTGATAAATCTTTCCTACCGTTGCATTTCAGGACATGCACCCTTTCTGTCAAGCCCTTTTTCAACTGGAACGCTCCTCTTGTCGAGTGAGGAGGAGATATTGTCATTTTTGGAGGATATGTAGCCATTGCAAATAACATTTTTCCTGCTTCTGAGTAAGTAACTGCAACACTACAGATACCTGTGACAGTGTAATTTTTCTTCTCGGTAAAAATGCTGAATCCAGGGATCTAAGAGGTCACATATTGACGTGATTTACAAAGTGGAGATACCAGACACATGGGAAACTAAACGTACATCCTTATATAGTGCAATGTGGCAATGTCTGTAATATTATAAGGGCATGAAGACATAGGACACAGTTCAACTGAAAATGGGGATAGCTGTGACTGCAGAAACTACAGTGATTCTGCCCAGCAGAAAAACTAGCTGACATGCGGTAATAGTTTATGAATAGAGCATTTAAAAAGAAATCCCATCAAATAAAAAAATTAAATGACATCTTATTGAGTTGTCCTCTTGTATAAAGTATACGGAGGTCCCTTATAGCAAAGGTCCATATTGGGACCCCACCATGGGCCTCCAACTGCCATTAAACTGCTTTTCATGTTCCTGCGATCGAGGGGGCTCAATGGGGGTGATAGAGTATCCCCCCTAACTAACCACTTAAATGCCATGGCGCTGTAGTTTTGATAAAATCACTATTTTATCTGCTGGAGATCTACTAGTTCTCTGAATGCTGAGCTCTTTATAACTCCACAAACAACTACTGATTGTCAGCTTTCTGTGTACGTTGTGCATAGACAAAAAGTTGCTTTTTAGTGATGAGGTGGGGTAAAACAGAGCTCATGAATATGGATGACTACATGGCAGCAAGTTTACTAGTCTTCTAGTGATAAAAATCAGTTTTATCAGCAGGAGATTATCACTGGAGGACTAGTAAACCTGGTATCATGTAGTCCTCCATGTTCAAGAGCTCTGTATAACCGCACCTCCACCACTGATTGGCAGCTTTCTGACTATGCACAGTGTACAGAGAAAGCTGCCAATCAGTGCAGTGGGCAGGGTTATACAGAGCTCAGCATTCAGAGAACTGCTAGATCTGCAGCAGATAAAATAGCGATTTAAAACTGCAGTAACCAGCCCAGTAATTGGCACACCGCTGGAATTACTAATTGCTAGACTGTCCAGGCGGGAAACTTTCAAATAGAAATAGTCTTTGGAATTTCAAAGCAAGTACCCCAGCCTCATTTGGTATAAAAGATCTAATAAATAATATTATGCAGGTCACAGACAGTATTGTTAAATCAGGAGATAAACTCACTTTAAATAGTAAGATAAACACATATCTGGTCATAAAGGTTTGTTTATGGTCAATAACATTTCGGAGACAGGATGATACTTATTTGGTATTAATCAAGGTTGCCAACCTAATTTTTTTTCTGGACAACTTATCAAAGTATCTCCTGCTGCCAACATTTTTATGGACAAATTGAAAACCATAATGAACCATAAAGATGATATAATGTCTATAGTTCTGAATATCAGTATGAACACATTAGCCCAATTTCCAGTACATTTTAAAGGGAATCTGTCAGCAGGTTTTGTTATGTAATCTGAGAGCAGCATGGTGTGGGACAAGAAAGCCTGATTCCATGGATGTATCTCTTCCTGGCCTGCTTGGTGTAGGTTTCATAGAATCCCTGTTCTGTCTGCTGTAGATGTAGCAGTGCTCTGAAAGCTGAGCTGTGTATAACCCGCCAACACCCCTGGAGTGTACACTGACAGCAAGCTGCCAATCAGTGGTGGGGGCGGGGTTACACAGATTACTTGGACTGCTGTGCACTTGAGACCTAGTCTGGCAGTAATAATCTACTGCTAATAAAACACTGATTGTCTTGAAGCTACAACACACAGCCTAGAAAGTGATACATCCCTGGAATCAGGCTTTCTTGCCCTATATTATGCTGCTCTTAGATTAACTAGCAAAAACCTGCTGACAGATTCAGTTTAAAGAAAACCTGTCATCTGAATCACACTGTTTGAACCATTCCCTCCGCCATTGCAGCCACATGTCTTTAACTCTGCAATGCTCAGACTAACAGGTCTCTCCCTATGTAAAGAAGAGACCTATTAGTGAAAGGTTCAGGCAGGGAGAAGATACCTTTCATGTGATTTCTCCTTTTGATGTCCAGCTGGCGGAGGAGCATCATAGGAGACACTGATTTTTGTTACTGCAGTATTGCTGTGTATACTAGCGATCGCTGGTTAAAGCCCCCCAAAGGCACTAACAAAAAGAATAAAAAGTTAAAAAAAAAAAAAAATTTAAAAAATATATAAAATATGTAAAAATCTAAATCATCCCCTTTCATTATTTTCCCCAGCAAAGAAAACAATAAAGAAGTACTCTAATGCGCAAGCGCGGGGAAAGGGCAAAGAGTGCCAGCGCATGCACACTCCAATACTTTGCTCTGCCTTTGGCAGGGCACGAGAAGTGCGCCTGTGCAGGAGCGTGGTGTCAAGGACACTGTGCGAATGATGAAGAACGCATCATCCACACGAAGCAAGAAGAGAGGAGGCGCTGGATCAAAAACAGTGACTCCCATCAGATGAGACCACCCCATAGGTGAGTATAATAAAAGCTATTTTTTGTGTTATGCAGACATTGGGGACATATAGACAGCATTCTAGAATGCTGACACATCGGGCTTACTGGTGCTGGCTCTACTTTATATGGGGAAAAACCTTGTGACAGGTTACCTGTAAACTATACATATTTAATGTCTCTGTAATTATACCGACCGGTAAAATCATATTATCAGGTCAATTTTATTGTACAATTAACATTGTAAAAATAAAACTCAAAAAACAATGGCAGAATTCCATTTTTTAGCATTTAATTTTCATCACTATTTGGAATTTCTTTGCCATTTTACCTTACTCAATATAGTATAAGGAATCATGTCATTGAAAAGTACAAGTTCTGCAAATAAAAAAAAAAACCCTCATATGTCTATGTCAGTTAGTGTAGGACTGGGGTGCCTAGTTCCCACCAGTAAAACTGACTCTAGGGGCCCACTCTAAATTTCAATGCTCAGACTAGGTTCACACTCGGGTTGGAGTATTTGTTAGGAGGCTCAATCGAAAGTTTCATCATATTCACTAGGAGAACAGGAGAAACATGCTGCACACTTTTTTTATGTTATAAAGATGGACACTAAGGGTTCGCTCCCACTTGCGATTAAATCGGACAAATGCAATCCGATAAAAAATCTGATTGCATTCAGTCCAATTTTAATCTATGTTGGTGTGCTCATATGCGGGTTTTTTTTCAGCTCCGATCAGATAGAGATCAGACTGAAAAAAAAACACAGCATGCTGCGATTGTGTGGCGCCCCTGAGGGTTCGGTCGCCACAGAGGTACCGCATCTCACCCAGAGGTGTGGTATCTCACTCTCAGGTAAGGAAGGAGTACAGCTCGGGACCCTAACACCAGCATCCAACACATACCCGCAGTGGGGGTAGGGCGAGATTGCTCCTAAGGGAGAGCACAGTCCCAGGTCCCTAGCTGTTGGGAGGAGCTATGAAGTGGATGTGGGTGGAGGAAGTAGCTTAGGGGAGCACAAGAGAGGAAGGTATAAATAGAGAAGCCATCTTGTTTAGTCAGATCAGAACAGTGAGCAGTGAGTGAGAACAGTCTACAGTGAGAGGAGTGGAGCAGGGCTCTGTAGGAGCTCTGCTCAGGCAGAGGTCCTGAGGAGAGGCCGAGGACTGAAGAAAGAGGAGAGGGAGCAGGAAGGGCTCCAGGAACGAAGGAAGGGACCCCAGAGGTACGGGCAGTGCTGGAGGCCACCCGTACGCCCGAATCTACCAGGAGGTGGAGGGGTCAGGCCACACAAAGGGGACCGGTCCCTCAACTAGCAGAGCACTTTATGTCTCAACTAGAAACCGGAGGCTGCAGTATTTCATGTCCTGCAGCCAACAGTCCATATCAGTCTCACCAAGAAGGTAGCTATAAAGGACCCAGGGGACGGAACAGACGTCGTCCGACAAGGCCCGCAGGTACCGGATTGGGACACTTGGTATGAGGTGCAGTGAGATGGCCAGAGAGAGGACACAGAAGGGGGTCCCGTTAAATACTCCGGAGATATCTGAGGGTTGCCCGAACCCCTCCCTGTGTAAGCGCAGCACGACGAGGGAAGTTACACTGGTACCTGTAACTTGGACTGCAATAACCGTGAGTAAAGACCCTGAGGACTGCACTCCACTGTCTCTGTGATTATTGCTGCGCCATCAAACCCTGCATTACAACGCCCAGCACAACCTATACCATCTACACTGCCCTGGAGCTAAGTTCAGCCTGTGGAGAGCTGTACCAAACCTGCTGCACTAACACCAGCTCCGCACAGCAGCGGCTCCATATGGCCGCATACCACAGGTGGCTTCACAAACTTTGTACATAAATCCCCTGTAAATAATCTCCCCTTTTTGATTGACCGCCCTGGGTCACGGACCGGGTCACTGCCACTGTGACGTTTCCCCAAGCGACGACCGGCCCGGCACCGAGTACCCCACGGCCCAGGGGGCGTGTCAATTGCATGCTGGATTTGGATCACACACACCCATATAAGTCTAAGGATGCGTGTGAAACATCGCACTGCACTCGGATATCACCTGAGTGCAGTGCGATTCCTGCTGACGCCGGCAACAGAGGAGATGGAGAAATTACTATCTCTATCTGCTCCACAGCTGTGCTGTGATTCTCTGATCCGAGAGGATCAGAGAACGGAGCACTGACACTGCGCCCGCTCGCAGCAGAGCAGGAGCCGAGTGTCATTATCATATTGCATCTGATGCTTTCGCATCAGATGCCATACGCTAATGGGTCTCCGGACTTACAGAAACAAAAAAAACAGGATTATAGTCAATTGGTTCTGTCCACCACCATTTGTGTCTGTCATGTGACAGATCCATTTCTTTTTTAGGAGTTCAATTTTTGTGCTCCTATAAAAATGCAAAAAAGAAAAACCCTGAATGCCAATATGATCCTAGCTATACCTGTTCATTTTTAGGCCTCCAAGATGCAGTAGTTTTTTTAGTTTCCTAAAGTCCTTTCTTTTTTTAAGTTTATATAAGGGCTCAATGGCTTGATTTTTTTTTAATGCCATCAACTGAGGGTGCATATCATTTAGGCGCCTTTCAGACGTCAGTGTTTCGAGTACGTGTGTGTCAATGTGCACATGTCAGTGTGTTTCCCTGGACCGTGTGTCCGTGAGCAAAACACGCTGACATGACCGTTTTTTTCTCGCAGCACGGGCCGCAAAACGTCCCGCACACATGCAAAGTGATGACACACGGATGACATGTACTTGGGAATCAGCGGTACAGTTAGCGCTGTTCCCATGAGTCAGGTGCTGAAGGCATCTGTCATCACTGTCCCCTGCTGCGATCAGCACTAGCAGAGGACAATGTTGACAGTAGTAGTCTGCTCCCACTGTGTCCTGGTGTAAAAATAAGAATAAAATAAAAAAATCCTTATACTCACATGTCCAAAGGAGTCCCCTACTGTAACCCATCTGACTGCACACGCCAAGAAGCCGGGGAAAATGACTCGCTGCAGCGAGCGGTGTCTTGTCACTCAGTGAGCACAGAGCAGGGGCCCACTCACTGAAGCAAATCATTCTCCCCGGCTGCGATCAGCTTGAGCAAGGGACAATGATGAGGGCAGCGTTCAGCACCCGGCGCTTGGGAACAGCACTAACTGTACCACTGATTCCCAGGAGCCGGTACGTGTGATCCTGATGTTGCCACACATGTGCCACACAGGTGCACACGGACACGGATATCTGCGGTACTGGCTTTTCCAATACCGGAAATATCCGGACATCTGAAAGACGCCTTAAATAAGCTGTCCTTTTATCAAAGATTATTACTCCATAGGCTCAGGGACACAAAAAAAACAACAAGGGAGCTTCTAGAGTATGCGCACACGACATATTTTAAACACTGGCCTACCCACATTGTTTTTGCTATAGGATGAATCTTCAGGAACACGACAAAGGAGTTTTTCGAGAAGCGTCTTTAGATTTTTTTTTACAGGCATCTTTTTTTTTTAAATTTTGAGTGTAACTAGTGAGCTTCTTCCACGCAGAGTACACCACAACAATGGACTGCTAACTAGAGATGAGCGAACTCGAACATAAAAGTTCGGCGTTCATACCGAACAACTGTCCAGTGCTAAACGCCGAACACGGACTTTGCCTGGAAGTCTGTTGAAATGTTCGAGGTTACGGGGAAAGAAGAGAAAGAGAATATTCCAGCTCAAAATTCGGATCCCCATTGTTTTCAATGAGGTTCGGGTTTTGGTTCAAGTTCAGGTACAGTTCTGGTACCCGAACCGAATTTTGGAATAAAGTTCGGGTCAGGTACTTGACTGCTGACTTCTTTTAACTGTTTCTCATCTTTGAAAACCTAAAGCGGTTAGATGAGCCTCAAAAAGACTGAACTTATGCACAAGTCATTTTTACATTGCTGTTCATTTGTTGATTCTTTTTGCATTTTTTAGGTGTTTTCCAAGCAAAATAATCCTGAAAAAGACGCTGTGTGCACATACCCTTACACACTCTATCGGGGTCGAGCGATGCCTCTTGCACTGCTCTCGTCTTTGTTGATTAGTGCTGTGATCTATCACCGCGCTCAGTGGCTCAGACGCAGCGTTCAGTGATTGACTACAGTGTGGAAGACACATCTTCATAGCTGAAGCCAATCAATATAGATTATAGAAAGATTAAAATCTCATTTTTTTGTGTGTTTTTTTATGCCCCCGAGCTTATGGAGTAATTTTTGACAACCCTTTTAAATAATTATTTACTTTTATTAACTTCTTTGGGCGTGGGAAGGTGGGAATTTTTTTTGCTGTATGTTATAATTATATTTTTGCTATAAATAACATTATATATTCATTTATTAATTTTGCATATAAAAATGGAAGTTATTGTTTTAAAGGTACATGAGTTTTGGCATTTCTAATCTTTTTTTGTGTATAAATTATGCTTTTTAATGCCTGAATTTTATCACTAAAAATGTCAACACATATACACATTAACTTAATCACATAAATGCACACATATACACTGTATTTAAATATATTTATGTGTATATGTGTGCATTTGTGTATACACTTATAGACACAGAAATAAGGTACCTGGATCTCTGACAGCAAGCGCCATGAAAAAGATAGGGACATCTTCACCATCACAGAACATTAGTGGAGCAAGGTCCTGTGATATTGTAAGGGGGAAGACCGGGGTGTGAGTGCTTTCAGAGCTAGGGATCCGGAACTGCCGGGGCCGTACCTCTTGTTGCAGGGGGAAGACAGACTGCAAGCAGAGGAGTCATGTGACAGGGAAGCAGGGGGTGTGTCGAGAGAGAGCTGGGAGGTCAGGTGATGGAGGGACTCCTGGTGTGACGAGAGAGAGGGAGAGAAGAGGACGTTTGCGCAGGAAAGCGAAGCTGGGCCCTGTGGAGCAGAGCAGTGTGAGAGGGTCCAGGCTCCTGGCTACAGGACTTAGAGCAAGGGATCCGAGTGCAGTGGACCGGAGGAGTCAAGCTGACTGTAGGGAGAAGAGACGCAGGATCCGTGGAGCTGAGCACGTGAGGTCCCGTGTTATGGACTAGAGGCTCAGCGGGTAAAACCGGAGACCGCCCACTGCCGCCAGAAGACGGAGCATTGTTTGGGCGGGGAAGCCTGAAGACAGCGTCACAAGCACCAGCTGGCAACTACCTTGTAGAGGACACAAGTCAGCTAAGTGAAAAAACTGTCGTTTGTTACCGGTTTGACTCTGCTACATCTAGTTAAACTGAAAACTGTCAGTTACAGACTGATATCTGCTATTTCCCCATATTTTCCCCTGTTACTCCCTGCGTGGAGATTCACCTTGTTATCATAAACTTTCCCTGTTTATTAACCCTGTATTGGCTGCTCTGTGCTTCTGTGTCACTGCATCTAAAGTACCTGTGTTACAATATCATCAACTAGAGGGCACAAAGGGGTGCGTGGGGGGAGGGAAAGTGCAGCTGGGTGGGGCAAAAAGGAAAAAGCAGCTTTTGATGGGGTAGAGGAGATGGGAGAGAGTAGGGGGGCTAGAGACTGTAACATACCTGGCGGCATCCTTGCATAGTGGTCCATCTCCCACTGTGCAAGAGCGCGCACTTGATCTCCTGTCCAGAATGTCTCTCTGGCTTCCCTCCATGCTGTCTGTTTGTGTCTGTTTCTGCTGCTTAAGGGCGGCGCCCGATCACTTCCTGCTTTTTGTACCTGCTGTGGGTCACACCTCTTGTGCGTCCTCAGCCTATTGCTGTCTGTCACCTGGTATATAGCTCAGCTGCGCCATCTATCCCTGCCTGAGCATAGTGTTTCTTTCAGTGTGTGCTTGCACTCTGAAGGTGCCAGGTCCTGTTCTGTGTTCTCTTGTCTGCCTATCCTGGAGGCTGTATTTCCAGGCCTGTCTGAACACGCTCCTAGCCTGTTCCTCCTGCCTTCTAGGGGCCGATTACCTAGACCTGTTCCTGTATCTTGTCTGACCTGTCTGAACACGCTCCTAGCCTGTTCCTCCTGCCTTCTAGGGGCCGATTCCCTAGACCCGCTCCTGTATCTTGTCTGTCCTGTCTGTACACGCTCCTTGCCTGTTCATCCTGCCTCTCTGGGGGCCGTATTCCCAGACCCGCTCCTGTATCCCGCTGCAGTGTCGGTCTCCTCCGTACACTCAGTTCCAGTCTGAACTCTCTCCTATCCTTTACCTATTTTTCCTCTATGTCCGTTCCCTTCCTTTTTCTGCAGAGTCTGAACTTGTACCTAACTCCTGCTTGTTGTCTCTGTACTCCCGTTTGTGAGTTTGTGGTCCACTCGCTACTTCACTGCAAGTACCCTGTGGGTGTCTGGCTCTGCCTTTCCCTTCCTGTCTGTTCCGTGTGAACAGAGCCCTGTCCCCCCTACTCAGCCTAGCCTGCTCTGACTCCTCTGCCCGCTGCTTCGGCAGTCCTGTCCTGCCCTGCTTCTGCCCGCTGCTCCGGCAGTCCTGTCCTGCCCTGCTTCTGCCCGCTGCTCCGGCAGTCCTGTCCTGCCCTGCTTCTGCCCGCTGCTCCGGCAGTCCTGTCCTGCCCTGCTTCTGCCCGCTGCTCCGGCAGTCCTGTCCTGCCCTGCTTGTGCTCGCTGCTCCTGCAGCCCCGTCCTGCTCTGTTCTTGCCCACCGCTTCGGGCGTTCCCTCTCTGCTGTGGTTGTCTACCGCATCTGCGGTTCTGTGACCCAGTCTGTACTGGGTCTTAACCTTTCTGTGCTCCAGCCCGTCCTTTCGGCCAGTACCTCCCTGCCTGCATACTCGCCTGTATCCACCCATCTGCATACCTGCCGTGTTTGCTTATATCCACCAGTCTGTGCCAGCCTAACCTGCCTGTTCCTGAGTCCCAGTGTGTACTGGGTCCTATCCTGCCTGTGTTCCTACCTGCTAGTGCCTCCCTGTCTGCACTCTAGCTGTGCTTGCCTGTACCCCTCTACCTGTATTGTTCCTGAGTCCCAGTGTGTACTGGGTCCTATCCCGCCTGTGTTCCTACCTGCTAGTGCCTCCCTGTCTGCACTCTAGCTGCGCTTGCCTTTACCCGCCTGCCTGCATACCAGTCGTGCCTGCCTATACCCTCCAGTCTGTGCGCCAGCCTAACCAGCCTGATCCAGTAATCCCTGTGTGGGTCAACCCCCGTGTCCGGAGTTTGACCTGGAGTAGCACCTGGTCCCTCTGCCCGGTTTCTCCCTGGTGCACTGGCGTCGTATGCCGTCGTGCCATCTTGGTCGGATCGGCCAGATACTTAGTCACGCCCCTCCAGGCACTCTCCGGTTCATGGTCCAGTGGAATCACTACAATCACACGCACACGCCGCTCAGCCCGGGCGTGTGCATAACAGCATGCTCAGGCCATGGTTCCCGTTGAGCCCCACGGCCTTCGCTCTCTGAGAAGTTTTCCAGCGAATACATGCATTAAAATAAATAAATAAATATTTTTTTTTTCCTTTAGCTGAGTTCCAGGCGAATTACGCACCCGTCCAGATGGATCTATCTGCTCTCGTTCCCGCGGATCCGCTACGTTATTATGGGGATCCTAGACAAAGTCGTGCATTTGTGGAGCAATGCATGCTACACTTCAAGTTCTACCCTCTATGTTTTCCCACCGATCGGGTTAAGGTGGCATTCATTATGTCTTACCTGGCGGGTGATGCCTTGGAATGGATCAACCCCCTATATGAAACACAGGATCCGATCCTCCTGGACCTAATGGCCTTCCTGGTGGCCTTTCTAATGGTCTTCGATGATCCTAACCCGGAGGCTCCTGCTGAAGCTTCACTTCCCAATATCCCGGAGCAGCCCCAATGGGTAATGTGTGTGGGTAGCGCAATAGTCCTCCAGCCCAATGAGACTACTGCCCACCCAGAATCCTCACAGGGTGACTACGCTTTCCGGAATACTTCTCCCAACCTCAAGAGGCAGTCCAGACGTGCTAGACGTAGAGGCAAGCCGTCACGCCAGGGTCTGTCCTCCCTGAGACCTCCTGACCCCAACCTTGAAGTCCCTACTGAAGCTTCATCTCCCTGTATCCCGGAGAAGCCCCAACGGGTAATGTGCGTGGGTAGTGCACCAGTTCTCCTGCCCGAAGAGACTTCTGCCCATCCAGACTCCACACAGGAGAACTTCCTGCACCCGGCATCAGATGCTTCACCCACTTTAACCGGTGTGCATGTCCAAGGATGCTCCAAAGCTGTGGTTACCTCAGAGTCTGTGCACCTCTACTACCTGGCGGAGGACCCCCTGTTGCCTCCTGAATCCTCCGGGATACCACTCGATGACAAATGGAGAGAGAATTCTCTACACCCGGTACTCGATACTTTGTCCGCTTCGTCCTGTGAGCCTGACAATGGGTACCCCAAAGTGGTAGTTACCCCCGAGTCTCTACACCCCTCCGACCAGGCAGAGGACCTCCAGTTGTCTCCTGAACCCTTCGGGGTGCTACCTGGTAGCGAAAGGACAGAGACTCTCCTATACTCTGTACCTGATACCTCGCTCGCTTCGTCCAGTGAGTCCAACCTAGTGTACTCCGAAGCAGAGGTTACTCCCGAGTCTCTACACCCCTCCGACCAGGCGGAGGACCTCCAGTTGTCTCCTGAACCCTTCGGGGTGCTACCTGGTAGCGAAAGGACAGAGACTCTCCTATACTCTGTACCTGATACCTCGCTCGCTTCGTCCAGTGAGTCCAACCTAGTGTACTCTGAAGCAGTGGTTACTCCCGAGTCTCTATACTCCTCTGACCAGGCGGAGGACCTCCAGTTGTCTCCAGAACCCTTCGGGGTGCCACCTGGTGGTAAATGGACAGAGACTTTCCTATATCCTGGATCTGATACCTCGCTTGCTTCGTCCAGTGAGTCCGACCTAGTGTACTCTGAAGCAGAGGTTACCCGTGAGTCTCTACACCCCTCTGACCAGGCGGAGGACCGCCAGTTGTCTCCAGAACCCTTCGGGGTGCCACCTGGTGGAGAATGGACAGAGACTTTCCTATACTCGGTACCCGATACCTCGCCTGCTTCGTCCAGTGAGTCCGACCTAGTGTACTCTGAAGCAGATGTTTTCTCTGAGCCTCTGCACTCTTCTGACCCGGCGGAGGACCTCCAGTTGTTTCCTGAATCCTCCGGGGTACCACCAGAAAACAAAGAGACAGTGACTTTTCCTCATTATGTACCTGATAACCCGTCTATTTCTTCCTGTGAGCTTGACAAGATGTACCTCGAAGCAGAGATTACCCCCAAGTCTCTGTCCCCCTCCAACCCGGTGGAGGACTTCCAGTTGTCTCCTGTACCCTCTGGGGTGCCACCTGAAAATATGTGGAGAGAGACTTCCTTGTGTGCTGTTCCTGGTACTCCACCCGTTTCGTCTGTTGCTAAGGGTGGCTGGATGGGAGGTAGCATCCTAGCTACCCAGAGGAGACCAGTTTTTCCGGTGGACAGTGGAAGTGATCTCTTCGAAGTGAAGAATTGGCCCTCGAATTCCCTGCGGAAGATTCTGGCAGGCCTGAAGAAGAGGGGGCGTAAGGGGGGGGGTACTGTAACATACCTGGCGGCATCCTTGCATAGTGGTCCATCTCCCACTGTGCAAGAGCGCGCACTTGATCTCCTGTCCAGAATGTCTCTCTGGCTTCCCTCCATGCTGTCTGTTTGTGTCTGTTTCTGCTGCTTAAGGGCGGCGCCCGATCACTTCCTGCTTTTTGTACCTGCTGTGGGTCACACCTCTTGTGCGTCCTCAGCCTATTGCTGTCTGTCACCTGGTATATAGCTCAGCTGCGCCATCTATCCCTGCCTGAGCATAGTGTTTCTTTCAGTGTGTGCTTGCACTCTGAAGGTGCCAGGTCCTGTTCTGTGTTCTCTTGTCTGCCTATCCTGGAGGCTGTATTTCCAGGCCTGTCTGAACACGCTCCTAGCCTGTTGCTCCTGCCTTCTAGGGGCCGATTACCTAGACCTGTTCCTGTATCTTGTCTGACCTGTCTGAACACGCTCCTAGCCTGTTCCTCCTGCCTTCTAGGGGCCGATTCCCTAGACCCGCTCCTGTATCTTGTCTGTCCTGTCTGTACACGCTCCTTGCCTGTTCATCCTGCCTCTCTGGGGGCCGTATTCCCAGACCCGCTCCTGTATCCCGCTGCAGTGTCGGTCTCCTCCGTACACTCAGTTCCAGTCTGAACTCTCTCCTATCCTTTACCTGTTTTTCCTCTATGTCCGTTCCCTTCCTTTTTCTGCAGAGTCTGAACTTGTACCTAACTCCTGCTTGTTGTCTCTGTACTCCCGTTTGTGAGTTTGTGGTCCACTCGCTACTTCACTGCAAGTACCCTGTGGGTGTCTGGCTCTGCCTTTCCCTTCCTGTCTGTTCCGTGTGAACAGAGCCCTGTCCCCCCTACTCAGCCTAGCCTGCTCTGACTCCTCTGCCCGCTGCTCCAGCAGTCCTGTCCTGCCCTGCTTCTGCCCGCTGCTCCGGCAGTCCTGTCCTGCCCTGCTTCTGCCCGCTGCTCCGGCAGTCCTGTCCTGCCCTGCTTCTGCCCGCTGCTCCGGCAGTCCTGTCCTGCCCTGCTTCTGCCCGCTGCTCTGGCAGTCCTGTCCTGCCCTGCTTGTGCTCGCTGCTCCTGCAGCCCCGTCCTGCTCTGTTCTTGCCCACCGCTTCGGGCGTTCCCTCTCTGCTGTGGTTGTCTACCGCATCTGCGGTTCTGTGACCCAGTCTGTACTGGGTCTTAACCTTTCTGTGCTCCAGCCCGTCCTTTCGGCCAGTACCTCCCTGCCTGCATACTCGCCTGTATCCACCCATCTGCATACCTGCCGTGTTTGCTTATATCCACCAGTCTGTGCCAGCCTAACCTGCCTGTTCCTGAGTCCCAGTGTGTACTGGGTCCTATCCTGCCTGTGTTCCTACCTGCTAGTGCCTCCCTGTCTGCACTCTAGCTGTGCTTGCCTGTACCCCTCTACCTGTATTGTTCCTGAGTCCCAGTGTGTACTGGGTCCTATCCCGCCTGTGTTCCTACCTGCCAGTGCCTCCCTGTCTGCACTCTAGCTGCGCTTGCCTTTACCCGCCTGCCTGCATACCAGTCGTGCCTGCCTATACCCTCCAGTCTGTGCGCCAGCCTAACCAGCCTGATCCAGTAATCCCTGTGTGGGTCAACCCCCGTGTCCGGAGTTTGACCTGGAGTAGCACCTGGTCCCTCTGCCCGGTTTCTCCCTGGTGCACTGGCGTCGTATGCCGTCGTGCCATCTTGGTCGGATCGGCCAGATACTTAGTCACGCCCCTCCAGGCACTCTCCGGTTCATGGTCCAGTGGAATCACTACAATCACACGCACACGCCGCTCAGCCCGGGCGTGTGCATAACAGAGACATAATGCAGGAAGCTCTAGTACTCACTTCAGGTCTGCATTGTGTTCCCCTCCTGATACTACAAAGCTTAGAGCTTAGCAGACACAGCAGTGCAGGAGAGAGGACAACTTCTCTTCACTGCTTTCTATTAGCACTTTCTTCACTTCTACCTTCAGCAGTGATCACACACCTCTCCAGGTACCAGCAGCCTGAGACTCCACAGCAGGTCTGTGCTGGCGGGCAGGGCTTACTGCTGTGAGGCCCCAGGAGCAGAGGCTGTGCTGAGCCTCCCTCACCTAATCTTACTCAGAGACTACTGAGGATGAAGAGAAAGCGAAGACCCACCTGGCCATGGTTCTCTGATGCTGCAGACTCTGATCCCCACCTCTCCAAGGGTACCTCTGATCCCCACCTCTCTTAAATCGGGCAGTCAGCGAAGAGAGAGACTGTCGGATTAATGGGGCCCATCGGAGGATCCACCGATTTGCTGGTGGGCCAGTCCAAGCCTGATGTCAGTGCAAAAGTGAAAAAGTTATGGCTATTTGATAAAGGAGAAGAAAAAAATGAACAAGCAAAAATGGAAATTGGCGGTGACCTTTATGTGTTGAACTTAAAGTATTGTCCAGCAGCTTATGAATGGTTAGCAACCCTAGACCCAAAAATTGTGCACATTTACGTCAAACTTTTAGACGTCCATGTCCTATCTATGTTTTTCACAGATAGAACACGGATCACGAATAGATCACGGATAGACAATTACATGTCTTTGGTATTTTTCTTTTAATTGTGGACCATGTATCAGCGGGAAAAAAAGTAGACTTGTCCATTTTTGATCTAATTTGCAGATTAAAATTGCCTATTCAAGTGAATTGGTCCGTCAAAAAAATGGGTAGCACAAGGATCCTTTGCATATGAGAAAAATGGATGCCATGCTCTCTGTACACATGGACCAAATATGGATGAAATCTGGATCTGGCCAACTGAAGAAAAATGCTTCATTTAATTCTTATGCACAATAAAAGGGACATCTTCATGAGACCTTACTCAGATCATCACTTTTCTTCTCAAATCTGGTGCTTGATCTGACAAAATGACCATTCATATCAACTTAATTTTGTGCATTTTATGAGTTCCTGCCACATGACTTATGTATATTTCCATGAACAAACCAGTATATGTTCTTTTGAGATGTGAGGCGATGTCTAGCATATGTGCTGGAACATAAAAAAAAGTCATGAATGTTGACATTATGATATATTGCTGATGGTGGCACATGGTTTTCGTGCCAATTGACAAACCTATTATTGCAAAACAAATGATGAATTTACATTGCTGCTCATCGTTATTGGCACCCCTTCTTTTTTTTCATAGACTGTACAATATCTTCATAAATAAATGGAAATTTACCAAAGTTAGATCTCCAGGATTTTTTAATTAGTGGTCCAAAGTAATACAACAATAAAACATTGAAATTTCAACACGGAAGTTGAAAAACAAAGAAAAAACAGAATAAATAGCATGTGCAGCAATAAAGGCACCCCTAATTAAAACTTGGTTTACACACCCTTTGGCATTGCTGACAGCCTCCAAACGTTTCTTGTAGCCATCTATAAGCTTCTTACACTTCTCAGCTGGAATTTTCTCCCACTCTTCCTTTGCAGTTTGTTCAAGCTCTTGAATGTTTGTGTGGCGCCCTGCTGCGCATTGGTGCCACAGAACCCAGAAGGGTGCATGGATGGACTTCTTCACAAGAGGCCCTCACACATTCACACACCTCCTCCCTACCACCTCAGACCAGCAGAGGGAGCCCATTAGGGATATATATAGGGAGGGTGGAGCCAGGCAGCTCAGTTTAGTCTTTAGGCAGAAGTCAGACAGAGGAGTCTGAGAGCGTCCTGACGCTCAGAGAGCAGCGAAGAGACAGCACGCTGGCTGCCATGCTTAGGCGAGCCAAGGCCTACAGCACGTGTGAGGGCCCTGAGTGTGGCCGAAGGTGAGAGGAGAAGGAAGGAGTAGCGAGGGGGCAGAGGAGAATACCAGGCTCACCCCGAGATATACACCGGACACCGGGTCCGCACCTACAGGGTTATTTATACCCAGTAGGGACCACTGGAACCCCTGGAGGACTACAGGTCCCAGGTCTACCAAACGCTGACTACAGTACCAGGGCTAGGAGTCACGGAGGCCCCAGAATACAGGGAGAGTGATCTCCAAAAGAAGGCCCTACCACCAGGTCAGCAGGTGCAAGGGAGAGAGAGAGAGAGACAGTAACCAAGCTAGGCCTAGATCCAGGCAGGCCAGAAGCTTAGCGAGTAAAGCCACGGATTAGGAGACCCTATACCCGCTCACTGGGGAGAGTCCAAAAGTGCGCCCTTCGCCCGGAGTACCCTGGATCATCACCAGTAAAGGTACTGAAGCTTACGCTTGTGTGAGTGTCCGTCTTTCCTCCGGGACCGTCCTTCCTGTCTTTTTCCCCAGCATCCCCCATCTACCCCTACACTGCCCTGGAGCTAGCTCTACCTGTGGAGAGCCACACCATCCCTGCTGCCGTAACACCAGCTCCAGAGGACTGCTCCGCAGTGGCGGCTCCCTTTGGCCGCATTCCACAGGTGGCGTCACGAACTTTCCAAATCCCCTATAAATATTCTATCCCCCATTTACTGACCGCCCTGGGTCACGGACCGGGCCAGCCACCGTGATATTGCCCATACCGGCATCCATAAGAGGCCCGGCTGCCGAGTACCCCACGGCCCAGGGGGCGCGTCATTTGCAGGGCTCTTTTTCCCAATGGCAGATTTCAGCTCACCTCAAAGATTTTCAATGGGATTGACGTCAGGACTCATTGCTGGCCATTTTAAAACAGTCCATTTTTTCTTGTTCAACCATTCCTGTGTACTTTTGGATGCGTGCTTTGGGTCATTGTCTTGCTGGAGGACCCATGATCTTCGTCTCAAACCAAGTATACTTACACTGGTAGGACATTTCACTCTAAAATCTTTTGATAACTCTCTGATTTAATGATTCCTGTTATACGGTCAAGGCCTCCAGTACCAGACACAGCAAAGCAACCCCACAGTGTAACGGGTCTGGGAGGCGGAACCTCTGAGCTACTATACAAGGGGGCTGTCCTTGTAAGGGAGCGGGTGGCGACCAGGGAAGACGGGCAGGGAGTCACAGCAGGTGACCGGGACAGTCTCTGAGTGAACGGGCTGGAGGTCACGGCAAGTGACCGGGGCAGTCTCTGGATGAACGGGCAGATGGTCACGGCAAGTGACCGGGGCAGTCTCTGAATGAACGGGCAGATGGTCACGGCAAGTGACCGGGGCAGTCTCTGAATGAACGGGCAGATGGTCAAGGCAAGTGACCGGGGCAGTCTCTGGGTAAAGGGTTGGTACGACCTGTGGCGGCTGATGATAGACGTGAGCTCCCAGGTGAGCAGGCGAGAGTCTCTGGATGAACGGGTGGTCACAGCATGTGACGGCGGAGCCTCCAGGAAGACCAACAGACAGGCGGCAGATGAGCGCTCCCAGGTGAGCAGGCAGAAGTCTCTGGACAGGCGGGTGGTCACAGCACGTGACGGCAGAGCCTCCAGGTAGGCTAGCAGACAGGCAGCAGATGAGCGCTCCCAGGTGAGCGGGCAGGAGTCACTGGACAGGCAGGTGGTCACAGCACGTGACGGCGGAGCCTCCAGGTAGGCTAGCAGGCAGGTAGCAGATGTGTGCTCCCAGGTGAGCAGGCAAGCTGGTCCATAGACAGACTGACCGGAGTTGGAAGGCAGACCGTCGGACCTCAGGCAAGCAGGCAGGTGGCTGAAGTGCACTCCCAGGTGAGCGGACAGGCTGGTCCTTAGACAGACTGACAGGAGTAGTAAGGCAGACCGTCGGACCTCAGACTAGCAGGCAGGTAGCAGATAATCAAGCAGGAATAAGACAGCAAGCTGGCAGGAATCTGGCAGGTATCTGGCAGGTAACTGGCAACGGGACCTGAGGGCTGAAGCAGAGTAGTGAACAGTGCAACAACATTGCTCGGGCACCTCCATTTTGGAGGAGGTGCCTTATATATGGTGAAGTCCTCCGGCCATTGGCCGGGGACTCCTTAGGACGGCGCGCGCGGCCCCTTTAAGAGGGAGGGAGAGCGCGCGCGCGCGCCCTAAGCACAGTGGCCGGGAAGGAGCGCGCGCTGCCAGCAGAGCGGGAGGAGGACGCCGGGCACGGAGCAGAGAGGTGAGGGGAACAGCGTCCCTGCCTAGCAGGAGGCAGGGACGCCGGCGCTACAGTACCCCCCCCTTTAGGCCCCCCCTTTTTTAGGCCAGACAGAAATTTAGCTAGGATAAGAGGGGCATGGATGTTCTCCCGGGGCTCCCACGTTCTCTCCTCAGGACCAAACCCCTTCCAATCTACTAGAAAAAAGGTCTTTCCTCTTACCCTTTTGGTGGCAAGAATGTTCTCTACCTCAAACTCGTCCTCAGCAGAAACCGGAGCAGGAGGCGTACCTGAAGACTTGGAAAAAGAGTTAAGTACCACAGGTTTGAGGAGAGATACATGGAAGGAGTTAGGGATCCGTAAGTTGGCCGGGAGTTTCAATTTATAGGCCACCGGGTTGATCTGACTGATGACCTCCAGAGGACCGATGAACCGAGGCCCTAACTTGTAAGAAGGTATCTTGAGTCGGACATATTTAGATGAGAGCCAGACTTTATCTCCAGGACGAAATTGTGGAGGATCCAGGCGTTTTTTGTCAGCGTGTCTTTTCATCCGTTCGGACGACTGAAGGAGTGCGGATCGGGTACTCTCCCAAATGGAGGAAAATTTGCTAACGAGAGATTCCGCAGCCGGGTTGTCCACAGAGGTGGAGACAGGAAAAGGAATCCGAGGATGCTGACCGAAGACTACAAAAAACGGGGATTTGGAGGAGGATTCGCTCTCGTGATTGTTATAAGAGAACTCGGCCCATGGTAGGAGATCCACCCAGTCTGAATGATGGGCATTAACGAAGTGCCGGAGGTAACTGGTCAGGTTCTGATTGATCCGCTCCACTTGACCATTGGACTGTGGGTGGTAAGCGGAAGAGAAGTCCAGGGTGACGTCTAGCAGTTTACAAGTGGCTCTCCAGAAACGTGAGGTGAACTGTACCCCACGATCCGACACGATGTGGAGGGGCAGGCCATGAAGACGGAAGATGTGGCGGATAAAGTCTTTAGCCAGCTCGGGTGCAGACGGGAGGGCTGGCAGGGGAATAAAGTGAGCCATCTTGGAAAAGCGATCCGCGACCACCTAAATGACCGTACAACCGGCAGAGACGGGGAGATCAGTTATGAAGTCCATAGCAATATGCTGCCAGGGGGCAGCAGGCACAGGAAGCGGAAGGAGGCGACCGGCTGGCAGGTGTCTCGGGACTTTGTTGCGGGCGCAGGACACACAGGCAGAAACAAAGTCTATTACGTCCTTGTGCAGGGTAGGCCACCAGTAGTGCCGGGCAATAAGCTGGAGGGTCTTTTTCTGACCGGCGTGGCCAGCTAGTTTAGACGAATGGCCCCAGTGTAGGATCTTCTTCCGATCAGGTACTGAAACAAACGTCTTACCGGGAGGGAGACGATTTAGACTCACGGGAGCCACCTGCATTACTCTGGCGGGATCGATGATATGTTTAGGTTCTTCCTCGAGATCGGACACCAGAAAGGATCGGGACAAGGCGTCTGCTTTGACGTTTTTGTCAGCCGGGCGAAAATGAAGAACAAAATCAAAGCGAGCAAAAAACAAGGACCACCGGGCTTGGCGCGGGTTAAGTCTCTGGGCATGCTGGAGGTAAGCCAAGTTCTTGTGGTCAGTGTAAATTATTACCGGGTGAAGAGCCCCCTCGAGTAGGTAACGCCACTCCTCCAACGCCAGCTTGATGGCCAATAACTCTCGGTCTCCTATGGAATAGTTGCGCTCAGAAGAGGAGAAGAGTTTGGAGAAGAAGCCACAAGTTACCATTCTCCCGGAAGATGATTTTTGAGTAAGTACCGCTCCGGCTCCAGAGGAGGAGGCGTCAACTTCCAGGAAGAACTGCTTGTTGCCGTCCGGGCGGTGCAGCACCGGGGCGGAAGAGAAGGCCTGTTTTAGGGAAAGAAAGGCCTCCTCTGCTTCGGGGGGCCACTCTTTGGGATTAGTACCCTTACGGGTGAGCGCGGAAATTGGGGCAGTCCGGGAAGAGAAGTGTGGTATGAAGAGGCGGTAGTAGTTAGCGAAGCCCAGGAATCGCTGAATGGCCTTCAACCCCTCCGGTCGAGGCCATTTCTCGATGGCAGACAGTTTCTCTGGATCCATTCGTAGGCCGGTCTGAGAAATAATGTAGCCCAAAAACGGAAGCGAGGTCTGCTCAAAGAGGCACTTCTCGTATTTAGCGAAGAGGTGATTCTGCCTGAGCCTGAGCATGACCTGACGAACGTCCCTCCGGTGAGTCTGGAGATCCGGAGAGAAGACCAAGATGTCGTCCAGGTACACCACTACGCAGGAGTAGAGAAGGTCCCGGAAGATGTCATTGACCAACTCTTGAAAGACGGCAGGAGCGTTACAGAGACCAAAGGGCATTACCAGATATTCATAGTGGCCGTCCCGGGTGTTGAATGCCGTCTTCCATTCATCCCCCTGACGGATACGAACCAGGTTGTACGCCCCACGGAGGTCCAGTTTGGTGAAGATTCTAGCCCCCCTCAGATGATCAAATAACTCCGGAATGAGCAGAAGGGGGTACTTATTCTTCACCGTGATCTGGTTAAGGCCTCTATAGTCTATACAGGGACGGAGAGAACCGTCCTTCTTTTTGACGAAAAAGAAGCCTGCTCCCGCCGGGGAGGTAGATTTCCGGATGAATCCCCTGGCCAGATTCTCCTCAATATATTCGGACATCGACCGGGTCTCAGCAGCGGATAATGGATAAATACGCCCACGGGGAGGAGTAGTACCAGGTAACAGGTCGATAGGGCAGTCGTATGGTCTATGAGGGGGTAGTGTCTCTGCTTCCTTTTTATTAAAGACATCAGCATAAGACCAATAAGGAATCGGAAGTCCAGGTAGATTAGCTGGGGTAGGAGAAGGACGGGCGGGATGAACAGGAACCAAACAAGTCTTATGACAGTCCTGTCCCCAGCGAAGGACTTCTCCGGTCTGCCAGTCAAGCACGGGTGCATGTCTCTGGAGCCAAGGTAGACCTAGTAAGAGGGCGTGAGAGAGTCCAGGCAGAACATGAAAAGAGATGCTCTCAGAATGCAGCATTCCCACCTGCAGAGTTACGGATTCGGTGATGAGTTGGATGGGACGTGGTAAGAGGCCCCCATCCACAGCAGCGACAGATAATGGTATAGCCAGAGGTTTGGTGGAAATGCGGTATTTTTCTACCAGGGCCTGTGAAATAAGATTCCCGGCCGCTCCAGAGTCAAGTTGGGCTAGTTCGAAATAACGATTCTCCCCGCAGATAATTGAGACTGACAGCAGCAGAGATGGAGAGGATTTATTCTTGTCTAGGTCGACCTCTCTGAGCGAACCTAGACACAGGCGTTTCCCGACCTCTCCGGACAGGTACGGATCCGGTGCTCCTTACTGCCACAGTAGAAGCAGCTCCCCTCGGCACGGCGTAAGTCCTGACGGGTTTTGACCATCTTGGTCTGGTCGACCTGCGTAGGCTCAGGAGAGTGTACCTGGGGAGAGACGGAGGGAGTGACGGGTTTCTGAAGAGTAGGAGCTAGACGTGGAAACCTCCTCTCACGGGTGACCTCTTTGGAACGCTCCTGGAACCGTAGGTTAATCCGGGTGGCAAGAGTTATTAGGTCATCGAGAGTGGTAGGAATGTCCCGACCGGCAAGTTCATCTTTAATACAGCCGGACAGACCCTCCCAGAAGACGGATACCAGAGCGTCGTTATCCCAGGCCAGCTCCGAGGCAAGGGTACGGAACCGTATGGCATATTGGCCCACGGTGAGATTTCCCTGACGGAGGCGCAGCAGAGATGATGCGGATGAGGTCTTCCGTCCGGGTTCGTCGAAGACTTTCCGGAAAGCCGTGAGAAAGGCAGGCAAGTCGGACACCAGGGGGTCTCCTCTCTCCCATAGAGGATTTAGCCAGGCCAGGGCCTCCCCGGTGAGATGGGACATGATGAAGGCAATTTTGGCCCGGTCGGAGTTAAACTGGTGGGACAATAGTTCAAAGTGCAGGGTGCACTGGTTTATGAAGCCCCTAGCTTGAGCGGGGTCGCCTCCGAAGCGTGGAGGTGTAGAAAGCCGGGGTCCGGGGCAGGATGCCATGGTATTGGTGGGCAGCGGAGCTGCCGGGCTGCGAGTCATGATACTAGCGGTGGTTGCTGGTGGAGCAGTCAGAGTGTCCAGGAAAGAGTTGACATTCCGCAGATGACTCAGGATGGACTCCTGTTGGGACCTCTGACGGGACAGTTCATGACGTAGGTCCGAAAGCGAGAGAGCTTGGGCGCCACCGGGTTCCATGGCCCGAGCAAACTGTAACAGGTCTGGGAGGCGGAACCTCTGAGCTACTATACAAGGGGGCTGTCCTTGTAAGGGAGCGGGTGGCGACCAGGGAAGACGGGCAGGGAGTCACAGCAGGTGACCGGGACAGTCTCTGAGTGAACGGGCTGGAGGTCACGGCAAGTGACCGGGGCAGTCTCTGGATGAACGGGCAGATGGTCACGGCAAGTGACCAGGGCAGTCTCTGAATGAACGGGCAGATGGTCACGGCAAGTGACCGGGGCAGTCTCTGAATGAACGGGCAGATGGTCAAGGCAAGTGACCGGGGCAGTCTCTGGGTAAAGGGTTGGTACGACCTGTGGCGGCTGATGATAGACGTGAGCTCCCAGGTGAGCAGGCGAGAGTCTCTGGATGAACGGGTGGTCACAGCATGTGACGGCGGAGCCTCCAGGAAGACCAACAGACAGGCGGCAGATGAGCTCTCCCAGGTGAGCGGGCAGAAGTCTCTGGACAGGCGGGTGGTCACAGCACGTGACGGCAGAGCCTCCAGGTAGGCTAGCAGACAGGCAGCAGATGAGCGCTCCCAGGTGAGCGGGCAGGAGTCACTGGACAGGCAGGTGGTCACAGCACGTGACGGCGGAGCCTCCAGGTAGGCTAGCAGGCAGGTAGCAGATGTGTGCTCCCAGGTGAGCAGGCAAGCTGGTCCATAGACAGACTGACCGGAGTTGGAAGGCAGACCGTCGGACCTCAGGCAAGCAGGCAGGTGGCTGAAGTGCGCTCCCAGGTGAGCGGACAGGCTGGTCCTTAGACAGACTGACAGGAGTAGTAAGGCAGACCGTCGGACCTCAGACTAGCAGGCAGGTAGCAGATAATCAGGCAGGAATAAGACAGCAAGCTGGCAGGAATCTGGCAGGTATCTGGCAGGTAACTGGCAACGGGACCTGAGGGCTGAAGCAGAGTAGTGAACAGTGCAACAACATTGCTCGGGCACCTCCATTTTGGAGGAGGTGCCTTATATATGGTGAAGTCCTCCGGCCATTGGCCGGGGACTCCTTAGGACGGCGCGCGCGGCCCCTTTAAGAGGGAGGGAGAGCGCGCGCGCCCTAAGCACAGTGGCCGGGAAGGAGCGCGCGCTGCCAGCAGAGCGGGAGGAGGACGCCGGGCACGGAGCAGAGAGGTGAGGGGAACAGCGTCCCTGCCTAGCAGGAGGCAGGGACGCCGGCGCTACACACAGCATTATGGATCCTCTACCATGCTTTACTGTTGGTAAGGTGTTCTTTTCCTTATAAGCTTAATTGTGCCGTCTGTAAGCAAACTGTTGCTTTGCATTGCCAAAAAGCTCTACAGTATTTTTGTTTCATTTGTCCACAGAACATTTTCCCAGAAGGATTGTGGTTTGTCAAGGTACTCTTTGGCAAAGATCAGTTGTTCTTTTTTATGTCTTTTCTTCAGCAATGGTTTCTTCCTTGGCCTTCGCCCATAAAGCTCTGCTTGGTTTAGTGTGCTGCGTATCGTACTTGTTGAAACCATGACCCCAGACTGTTCCAGGTTGGCCTTCACGTCTTTGGATGTTTGATTTGGTGTTTTTTCCACCATTTGCACCAACCTTTGAAGACATCTCTTGTCAATTTTCCTCTTTCCCCCACGTGCAGGGAGCTTCTTGATGGTTCCATGCTTGGTAAACTTCTTAATAACATTGCGTACTGTTGAAACTGGAATTCCAAAGTCTTCAGAGATGGCCTTATACCCTTTGGAAGTCTTGTGTTCACCATTGTGACAAAAGAATAGGGCCTACCATGTGGCTTTTTAAAACACTGAAGTCATCATTCATTGGCTAATTCATGTCACATGGGCACCAACAAGTAATCACAGGAGAATCTCTTTTGTGATTTACCACAGGCTAGTCAAAATGTGTTTACATAATAAATTAATGTAAAGAGTGCCAATAACAGTGACACAGCAAGCTTTAGGTGTTTCTATTTTTTCCTCCCATTGTTTTTAGTCTTAAATTATTGTTTATCATTTGTTCTTTTGTATTTAACACGAGTGCTCTATATAAAAAAACTGTTTCACTTGATTCATTTTTTTCAGGAGATATTCCACATTATGTACTTAACGAGGTTGTTCAGTACTTTTAAAAATATGCCAATGTGTTGTAATGATAAATAGAAGCTTCTTCCTAATTACCTCCTGGTGCTGATACTGCCTGTGAGCAGCTCTATCGGTGGCCACTCACAGGCAGCACGTGACCCCTGGCTGCAGCCGGCTCTGACATCCGCTGACGTCGTGACAAGTCCAGGCTGCAGCCGGGGGTCCCTCTTCCGCATTCCATCAGTGGCTGCTGAGTTGTGGGCGGGGTTATCCCGTGCGTCACACCCGGTATCCACCACGCGCTCTCCTTGTCCCCATTCATTGGGAAAGCTTGCGGTGGATGGTGGGTGTGACTCGGGGAACAACCCCGCCCACAACCCAGCAGCCACCTTGGGGACCGCAGCACTGAGTCACGCCTCATTTGACGTGACGTCAGCGGAGGGTCACAAGCTTCCTGCGAGCGGCCACCGATAGCGCCGCTCACAGGTAGAAACAGCACCAGGAGGTAATTAGAAAGAAGCTTCTATTTATCATTAAAATACATTGGCATATTTTTAAAAGTACTGAACAACCCTTTTAAACTTCATGGGTGCCAATAACGATGAGCAGGACTGTGAAACCTTAAATATTCTCACTGATCCTTACTAATGCATAAAGTCTGCAAAACAGAGCACAATTTTCTTGTAGTCTGCCTTTTGTCTCCAGTCAAGAACTACATGTTGAGAAGAACAGTGGATGAGGTTAGAAAACTATGCTCTTTCCTGATCTTTAAAAAAAAAATTGATAAATATAGACAGACATCTGTCTAGTGCTATGGGGCTGCAGACTGCGGTTTAGAAAATCAGAGATCGGACAGCTTGTACTTTACTTGCATTGTTCTATTATTTTCCACTGTAGAACTCATCTCTTTTTCTACTGAGATAGCCCCTCAGATTAAGGTACTTTCAAACTGCGTTTTTCGTCACGTTCAATGATCCCATCGAGGCTTACATCCAACTGCCCCGCAAACTGGTATTCGGGCGCATGCACTGATGAGGCTATTGACTGTAATGGTGCAGATGCAGTCAACATGTACTCTGTTGGACTCATGCATCATTTTCAGGTGTATACGCCTATAGGTGCCAGACACCAAGTCGTAGTAGACTGCATCTGGGTGTCAGTCTCCAGTAGGCATATACACCCGAAAATGATGTGACGCGCCCCCTGGGCCATATTCTTTAGGGGAATACCCGGAGCCGGATCAGATGGGGGTTGTAGTCTCCGAGTGGCTGTGACCCGGTCCGTGCCCAGGGTGTCAAGCTCAGTGTTTGGCAGTCCTATGATGTTACTGGATGTTCTTTATGTCGACTACGCCACCCGTTGAATTGCGGTCACTACGGCCGCCGCTGCAGCAGGGTCCGCTGAGGCTGATGGTGTTTGTGCAGCTTCGGTAGTATAACCCCCAACGGGAGGGGTATAGCCTCAGGGGGTCAGGTGCAGAGGATGGTGGTTGTGGAAGTGCAGGGATGATGGTAATCAGAGACAGAGTCGGGTTGTGCAGTTCAGGGTTCTTTACTTACTGCAGATGTTCCGGTCACTCCGGCCTTGAGTGACCACCCGAGCCGTGCTGCGTCCACCAGGTCCTGGACTCGGCCAACCCCCAAGCAGTTCTGGAGCGTGGTTCTGAGCTCCCGTTCTGACCTGTCCTCGTCTCTGGCCTTCCCCACCAGGGATCCACCTATGTCCGGCTCCCTCGGGCCTTCTGTTGGTAACCCTTGACTCTGGGTTCCCTGACCCTACGCGTGGTCTGCCTTCCGGGTGGATATGGTGGGTGGCCGTGGCAGATGCTGCCCACGGCCTCCGGTCTCTGGCTGAGGTATGCTGTAGCCCCCACCAGTTTGGGATCCGGTACCCTGTTGCCAACTCTTCACCCTGTGTTTGTATGTGGGTTCTCAGAGTTCCTTCTTTCTCCCCCTCTGGGTCTTTCTTTCTCCTCTCTCACTCTTGCTCTGGGGCTGCTCTGCTCCTCTGCTCTCCTCCACTGCTCTGCAAAGACTGATGTCTCTCTGTCTTCTCACAGACTGACTGTGGCTGACTGACTGACTGACTGACTGACTGACCCTGATCTTAGATGGTGCCCACCTTAAATACTCCCTCTATGTGTGAGCTCAGGTGACCAGCACCCAATGAGCTCCTATCTTTACCCAGGCTGCTCCCCCTATCTGCCCCTACACTACTGGGATGTACCACCCCCCTCCCACTCCAGCCAGGAACAGACTCGGTCGTACCTGCACATTTCTAAGTGGGAGTACCGTTGGTCTGTTCCTCGGAAATGGGATGTGTGTAGTGCATGCAGCTTTCTGAGCTCAGCTCCACACTCCATCCTTACCCGGGAGTGGAATACCACACCTCTGGGTTGAGGTGCAATACCCCTGTAGCAGCCGAATCCTCAGGGTGCTACATTCCCCCCTGGTAAATCACAGCACGTCCTCGGGCTGTAAGATATAAACATCCAAAACATACATTTTTTTTCATAAACATAAACATAGAAAACATCATATATTATCAGCAATAAAACTTTTTCATAAATAACATTCTTGTAAACATTCCTGTCTCTGGTTCCTCCGGTCACGGTGCAACTTGTGACCGGGTAAAATGCGACAGTCTCTTGAAGAAAATGGTTTTCCCATAAAACCAGTAGGGGGCGCTTTAAGGAAGCGCAACTATTTACAAGGGGAGGTATGGCCGCTCTCAGTCCTCGGCCAGGTAATGGGAATAGGGATGACCGCTCTCAGTCCTCGGTCAGTGGGAATAGGGACACACGGGTTAACAGTTCAGTTCTCTGGTCCCAACGGGGACTATATTAGCAGCAACGGTTCACTGTGCCCCGACGGGCAACTATATACAGCTTCTACTCTGCTGTACTCAACGACGACGTCCTCCTGCTCTTTCTTTGTGGTTACCTTTAGCTTCAGACCCGTCCGGGTCCTCTTGCTCCTCCTCACACCGCAGCTCCTCCTCCGTCAGGCGATGCACATGGAGGGCGTAGGGTCCTTTGGCACACTTGTGCCGGGTGAAGGTGACCTCGTCCCCTATATAAAGGTCACGACCTCTGTGTCCCTCCGGTAGGTGGGACTCAACGTCTCTTCTGGTCACGAAGACGTCGCCTGGGGTGCGGTGATCTCGGATGAAGCCCCACCCGTGCTGCATATTAAACTTGATCACAGTCCCGGTGGAAGGGGGACCATGGGCTGCACGGGGACTCCTCCTGGCCCGGCTCTTCTGCTCCACGCTCTTTATTTGGGCTTGTTGTTCCCGGACCCGCCTCTCTCTCCGCTCCCTCTCGAAGACCTCGAGCTGCTGACGGCAGCACTCTGCACGCTCTGCCGCGGCTGCCCGGGTCTCCTGAGTGAACCCCATGAGATCTTCTCCGGTAGGGTCCCACTCAAACTGTGCCTCCTCTAGCGGGGGCGAGATCCTGTTTATGGGCTTTGGAGCCGGGATCAGGGGTTCGTCTAGGGGTCTCTCTTTCCGGAGTCGAGGATGGTGAAACTCCGGTGGCCATATGAAGGGCTGCCCATCCGGGCACGTATGTTGGGCGAACAGATCCTCACCCAGGTGCGGTACTCTTGGTTGTATGGGCGCGGTGGTGGTGGCGCCCGGGTTGCCCAGGCCTTGCGGCCAGGCCTGGGGCACCTGGAAAGTGAAGGGCACCGTAAGGACGGCGGCGCCCTGGGCTACTTGGCCCTGCGACCAGGCCGGTGGCTCCGCGGAGGTAGGGGGCGCTGTTGGTATTGCGGCGCCCGGGGGTACTAGGCCCTGCGACCAGGCTGGTGGTACTTCCTGCTTGGTCACGCTTGGGGTCGAGGCGTGTGACGTCACAGGGGTCGCGGCTGCGGCTTCCGGTTGAGGCCTAGTCTGTGGCGGTGACGTTGCGGTTACGGGCACGGCAGGGGGTACTTCGGGCTCTGCAACGGGGAGCTGGGGCAGGTGCGCGGTTTCCCGGTTTGGGGTAGAGACGTCCCCTTTACCTGCCTCCTTTCGTTCGGCTCCCTTCTCGGCGCCGTCTCCGGCCTTCAGTCCTCCTGCGCCATCCTCAGAGGCGGTCTGTCTCCTCGTCTCGGGTGGCGTGCTCCGCTGACGGGTTCTTGTCTGCTGGGCCATCTCTCGGCTCCACTCCGCCAACGTCTCTCGCTGTACCCGGGCCATCCTCCGTGCGAGGCCCTCCAGCGCAGTCTGTGCACACTCCCGATCTCGGGGGAGCTGTGCCAGGACCTCCACTAAGCCTAGTGGGGTCGTTGTTTCTAGCAGGCTCCTGACCAACGGGTCGGTGCTGCTCTGCTCTCCTCTCGTTGTCTCCAGCAGGCCTTCTGGAGTGGCGACCGGCAACAGGCTCCTGACCACTGGGTCGGTGCTGCCTGGAGTGGCGGCCCGCATCAGGTTCCTGACCACTGGGTCGGTGCTACCTGGCTCTCCCTCCATCTCCGGGTAGGCTCTCTCTGGACTCTGCTCCAGGCTTCTTGTCTCCGGGTGCGCTCTCTCCAGACTGCTCCAAGCGACACCTATCTTTGCTCTCTCCTTCTGTCTCCGCCCACTTCGAGGGTGGTCCCGGGGCAACTTAGTGATTGTCAGCTCCAGGGGCAGTTCTTTCACGCTGACAGACACCTCTAGCATCACAGTCTCTGTTGGTGGGGGCGGTTTCCACTTTTGGCGCCATGTTCGGTCCCGGCCCACGATGGGAGGCGGCCTCTTGCCACCCTCTAGCACGCCCATAATGGCGTCCGCTCTTCCAAGGCGGGAAACCTTTGGAAATGGCGGGAATCGTCTCCCAGTGGCGGGAAACTCTGCAGATGGCGGGAAAAAGCTGTTAATGGCGGACAACCGGCGGGAATCGACCTGTGATGGAGTCCGATGGCGGGGACCCTCCGGAACCGGCAGGAGACTTCTTTTTGAGGTAAACTTGTTCTTTTCTTCAGGCACGCAGTACCCGGTTGTTGCGGGCACGTTATCCTGCCGACTGCGCCAAAGTTGACGCGCCCCCTGGGCCATATTCTTTAGGGGAATACCCGGAGCCGGATCAGATGGGGGTTGTAGTCTCCGAGTGGCTGTGACCCGGTCCGTGCCCAGGGTGTCAAGCTCAGTGTGTGGCAGTCCTATGATGTTACTGGATGTTCTTTATGTCGACTACGCCACCCGTTGAATTGCGGTCACTACGGCCGCCGCTGCAGCAGGGTCCGCTGAGGCTGATGGTGTTTGTGCAGCTTCGGTAGTATAACCCCCAACGGGAGGGGTATAGCCTCAGGGGGTCAGGTGCAGAGGATGGTGGTTGTGGAAGTGCAGGGATGATGGTAATCAGAGACAGAGTCGGGTTGTGCAGTTCAGGGTTCTTTACTTACTGCAGATGTTCCGGTCACTCCGGCCTTGAGTGACCACCCGAGCCGTGCTGCGTCCACCAGGTCCTGGACTCGGCCAACCCCCAAGCAGTTCTGGAGCGTGGTTCTGAGCTCCCGTTCTGACCTGTCCTCGTCTCTGGCCTTCCCCACCAGGGATCCACCTATGTCCGGCTCCCTCGGGCCTTCTGTTGGTAACCCTTGACTCTGGGTTCCCTGACCCTACGCGTGGTCTGCCTTCCGGGTGGATATGGTGGGTGGCCGTGGCAGATGCTGCCCACGGCCTCCGGTCTCTGGCTGAGGTATGCTGTAGCCCCCACCAGTTTGGGATCCGGTACCCTGTTGCCAACTCTTCACCCTGTGTTTGTATGTGGGTTCTCAGAGTTCCTTCTTTCTCCCCCTCTGGGTCTTTCTTTCTCCTCTCTCACTCTTGCTCTGGGGCTGCTCTGCTCCTCTGCTCTCCTCCACTGCTCTGCAAAGACTGATGTCTCTCTGTCTTCTCACAGACTGACTGTGGCTGACTGACTGACTGACTGACTGACCCTGATCTTAGATGGTGCCCACCTTAAATACTCCCTCTATGTGTGAGCTCAGGTGACCAGCACCCAATGAGCTCCTATCTTTACCCAGGCTGCTCCCCCTATCTGCCCCTACACTACTGGGATGTACCACCCCCCTCCCACTCCAGCCAGGAACAGACTCGGTCGTACCTGCACATTTCTAAGTGGGAGTACCGTTGGTCTGTTCCTCGGAAATGGGATGTGTGTAGTGCATGCAGCTTTCTGAGCTCAGCTCCACACTCCATCCTTACCCGGGAGTGGAATACCACACCTCTGGGTTGAGGTGCAATACCCCTGTAGCAGCCGAATCCTCAGGGTGCTACAGATGCACAACAGAGCACACGTTGACTCTGTCTGCATCATTATAGTCAATGGCCTTGTCGGCGCATACGCCAAAATCCCCTTTTGCAGAGGGTTTACACATAAGCCCCGATGGAGTCACCGAACGTAGGGAAGAACACAGTGTCAAAGGGGCCTTAGCCAAACATGCAATGCCTATGGCTGCAGTCATTGTGAGGATTACGTGTCTTTACCTTCTAAGAAACTTCCTAAATTGATCACACAGCAGTGATTGATGATTGTAGACCCAATAAACTGAAGATGTGCTCACTGCTATCTTATGAACTGTGTCAATGATATCATATTAGAGGATGGGGTAATAATATTTCTACTACACTGAAATGTATATTTTCCCAGCCATTCATAATATATGGACCCTGAAGAATTCTCAGTGTGAATTTGCGTATATTAGAGGAAATTGAGGCCAGTTGAGGTTCTGAATATGTCTGGCCATAAGCTGAGCAGTGACCTAGAACAATTCTTGTCCCATGACCTGTATAAAGTCCCACATTTGAAACAGATATTATTTTGCATTGTGTTAGGGATTGTTTTGATGTACATTGTGAAGAACCCAAATTTAAGTCTGTTCCATTCGAGTGTCATTCTTTGGATTAGCCAGTCCTTTTCTTACACTTGTCTGGTTTACGTATATAGGCAACCTTTAAAGAAATGTGAAATCAAAAGATTAAACAAAGAGCTAGGAAGGAGTTTGACACTGATGGGTCTGCTTTAGGGTATGTGCGAAAAAAAAGTCTTTTTAGACATGAGCATACCTACAGTAAGTTTTTCATGAGAAAGATTCTGCAGGAACTGCCGTTTTTATTCCATAAACTTCTTTTTTGGCAACTTTTTGGTTGTATTCTGAATGTTTTTTATGACACCTTTGCAACCTGCATATTTTTGTTAATTTTTTTACTGTATAAATTAGTGTGCGGTTTCAAAGGGGAAGCTTCCTGAAGAATGGTCAAGTCACATCTTTTAACCACTAGGCGTCTTTGAAAACCAAAATTAATTAAAAGACGTTCGACGGGCAGAACATATGAGCAGCAAGTCGTGTATGGGTTCAATGTTTTGAGCATTTATTTAGTGCTTTTTCAGGCAGATTACAGAGCGTACTTGACTGAAAAACACATAGTGTGCACATGCTCTTATAGTCCAAATGGAAAAGCAGAATGGTGTCAAAAGGTCCCAATACATGTTTAGTAGGAGTCACCAAAACTACACCTTTTTGGCATCAGCATCTGATGTAGGAGGGATCTGAAACTCAAACTATCAATCCTTTATTCTCAGGGGACGTAAGCCGCTGATAGAGGTTTCTGGCTGCGGCCTTCTCCCCTGTGCCGGTTAAAAACATATGAATGCTATCACATAAATGGCCAGCCTTAAGACAGTTATGTGCACCACGGCCAGGGGTGAGTAAGGTTTGCAGACAGGTGCACTAAAAGTGATTATGACCTGGTAATCTGAACGGCCGCTCGTTTCTTTTTATTGCTTGGCATTTTTTGAAACTTGAAGCAGTTAAAAGAAGCTCAAAAGCCTGAACATATGAACAGCGAGTCGTATTTACATAGAAATGCATATGTTCATTCTTTTGAGCTTTTAATTAATGCTTTTTGCAAACCATTTTCGGAGTAGAATTTGCTTAAAAAAGTCATTGTGTGCACATAAACTAAAGCATTGCCAGATTAAAACCTGTGAAGGCCCCCTAGGCTATAGAAGTCTTGGGGTCCCTTCAGCATATTATTTCCTAAAACGTTTTTAAATTTACTAACAACAATTTTAATACATCAATTAAATTTTATTAAACAGAACAAAAATTAAGAGAGACGAAAGAAAAGGTAATTAACATCGACCTCATGTGTCGGCCTATATACACTCGTCTGTGTTTCCGAAGCTTCTACTCATGAACGTTCTATTGAGATCTGGAGTCGGTGAGACTCGCTTCCACTTACCTCTCCTCCACTCCCACTCCTTGTTCTAGCCAATCACACAGTTGCCATGCCCAATCACAAAGTGCCCCTCTCCTCTACTACTCGTGAATTCTCCTTGAATATACCCGACCACTGCCCAAACATCACTTCACTGCCGCTTGCTGTAATTTTCACATTGGAGCGGCATTGCTCCATCTGGCCCCCAATGTCAGCCGGTCGGGCCGGCACACTGATTGTGAATTTCTTTCAATATCAAATCAATATTATTCTTCATCCACAGCACAGAGCCCTAAAAGCTGCAGGGTATGTAGGTCTGTGCCTATTATACCTAAATGATAATCTGCCACTGCCCTAAGGCTGCTTCTAATTAGTGCTGGTTCCTGCATGTCTTTTAAATTTGTAGGCGTTTGCCCCAAGAGAGATACAGTATGTAAGACTAGGGTCCAATCAAAGAAAGGTATGACTGGTAGTGGCTGGTGGGCACACACAAATTGGCCATTTTTCTGTGCTAAGTACCAACATTTTTTAAGTATAGTTTATATTGCAGTAATAAAGTTTAACTTTCATGTATTCAATGTTTGCATATACAGTGGGGAAAAAAAGTATTTAGTCAGCCACCAATTGTGCAAGTTCTCCCACTTAAAAAGATGAGAGAGGCCTGTAATTGATATCATAGGTAGACCTCAACTATGAGAGACAAAATGAGAAAACAAATCCTGAAAATCACATTGTCTGATTTGGAAAGACATTTTTTTCAAATTTTCGTGGAAAATAAGTATTTAGTCAATTACAAACAAGCAAGATTTCTGGCTCACAGACCTGTAACTTCTTCTTTAAGAGGCTCCTCTGTCCTCAACTCATTACCTGTAGTACTGGCATCTGTTTGAACTTGTTATCAGTATAAAAGACACCTGTCTGCAACCTCAAACAGTCACACTCCAAACTCCACTATGGTGAAGACCGAAGAGCTGTTGAATGTCACCAGAAACAAAATTGTAGCCCTGCACCAGGCTGGGAAGACTGAATCTGCAATAGGCGAGCAGCTTGGTGTGAAGAAATCAACTGTGGGAGCAATAATTGGAAAATGGAAGACATACAAGACCACTGATAATCTCCCTCGATCTGGGGCTCCACACAAGATCTCACTCCATGGGGTCAAAATGATCTCAAGAGCGGTGAGCAAAAGTCCCAGAGCCACACGAGGGGACCTAGTGAATGACCTGCAGAAAGTTGGGACCAACGTTACACAGGCTACCATCAGTAACACACTACGCCGCCAGGGACTCAGATCCTGCAGTGCCAGACGTGTCCCCCTGCTTAAGCCATTACATGTCCGGGCCCGTATGAAGTTTGCTAGAGAGCATTTGGATGATCCAGAAGAGTATTGGGAGAATGTCATATGGTCAGAAGAAACCAAAGTAGAACTGTTTGGTAGAAACACAACTCGTCGTGTTTGGAGGAGAAAGAATGCTGAGTTGCATCCAAAGAACACCATACCTACTGTGAAGCATGGGGGTGGCAACATCATGCTTTGGGGCTGTTTTTTTGCCAAGGGACCAGGATGACTGATCCGTGTACATGAAAGAATGAATGAGGCCATGTATCGTGAGATTTTGAGTGCAAACCTCCTTCCATCAGCAAGGGCATTGAAGATGAAACGTGGCTGGGTCTTTCAGCATGACAATGATCCCAAGCACACTGCCAGGGCAACGAAGGAGTGGCTTCGTAAGAAGAATTTCAAGGTCCTGGAGTGACCTAGCTAGTCTCCAGATCTAAAGCCTATAGAAAACCTTTGGAGGGAGTTGAAAGTCTGTGTTGCCCAGCGACAGCCCCAAAACATCACTGCTCTAGAGAAGATCTGCATGGAGGAATGGGCCAACATACCAGCAACAGTGTGTGCCAATCTTGTGAAGACTTACAGAAAATGTTTGACCTCTGTCATTGCCAACAAAGGATATATAACAAAGTATTGAGATGAACTTTTTGTAATTGACCAAATACTTATTTTCCACCAAAATTTAAAAAAAAATTTCTTTCCAAATCAGACAATTTGATTTTCAGCATTTGTTTTCTCATTTTGTCTCTCATAGTTGAGGTCTACCTATGATGTCAATTAAAGGCCTCTCTCATCTTTTTAAGTGGGAGAACTTGCACAATTGGTGGCTGACTAAGTACTTTTTTTCCCCACTGTATCTTTGTATTACACTGAGAAGGGAAGAAATATACACCACTGCACTGGGCTGAAGTTGAAGAATTCTACTCATTGCTTAACGGGGCTGTCCAAGCTAAAATTAAAAGTTTGAAGCCACTTATATGACTGCAGACTACTGAGTCGTGACAGTGTGCGATATACATACTGTCATGATTCCCCCTGAATTCCCTGTGCAGGTGGGTGATCATGTGACCACATGTATACAATTTGCTGACTAGACTCATCTGACTATTCTCAGCAGACAAGAACTGAAAGGGGATGAAGCCTCGGCACATAACTGTAAGTATGGAAACTGCCAACCTGCTAGAGAAGGGGTGGTGAACCTTTTTTCTGCCAAGGGCCATTTGGATATTTGTACTATCATTCCGCAGATGTACAAAAATGATCAACTTAAAAATTACCCTGCTATATTTGGTCAAAGATTTATTTAACTCACCCCTAATGTGATGGCTGGAGCTGCTTCTCTTTGATGCGGCTATGATGTTATGTGGTATTGATGATGATGCTCCTCGTAATTGCTTTTCCAGATTTGAATTTGAGTTGGTCTAGAGCACAGGTGACGCTTTGCAATAAGTTTTGTAAAGAACTCGCAGCAGTAACTTGTACTGAACACAGATGTATATTACACTCACTGCTCTTTTTACATTCATAGAACTCAAGCAGTGAGAGATCTGCAGTATATATCACATAGGAGACACCAAGACTCTGTTGTATATATCACATAAGAGACACCAAGACTGCTGCATATGTGGCACCCCGATAGACGGGGAGGCCTACAACTCCACCTGGCCAGGGGAACTCCTGCTTGCTCGCAGACTGACCAGGCCCCGTATGCTAGCCAGTACTCCCGGGAGGGTCTGCCTAAATATCATCAGTAAAGACCCTGAACTGCACTGCAAAGACTCTGAGTCGTTCCTGTTTTCTCACCGCATACAGCACTATTAGTACTGGGACGCCCGCGCACCATCACCCCCACCATCTACTACACTGCCCTGGGGCTGCACTCTTCCCGTGGGGAGTTACACTACCTCAGCTGCATACACCATCAGCCCCAGCGGTCTGCCTTGCAGCGGCGGTTCGCACTGACCGCAATCCACGAGTGGCGTAGTCGGACATTAAACCACAAAAGCCCCTATAAAGACTGCCACTGGTTTGACCACCCTGAGCCACGGGACCGGGTGGCCGCCACGGAGACTACAACCCCCAGAGACCCGGCTCCGGGTATCCCACTCACTTCCACACTTGGCCCAGGGGGTGCGTCACATACACATCACAAGACACACCGAGACTGCCATATACATTACAGGAAACACCAAGACTGCCGCATACACATCACATAGGAAACAAAGACTGCTGGATATATGTAAGAGTGGTGAACTGTACAATTGTGATCCTATCCCTGAAGACACCAATCGCGCTGTGCTGTATATTATAATGTGAATAGTGTCATGCGGTTTTACATATATTTTGATATGTGAAGTGTGAACTGTGTATTGCAGTTTTAGGCGTATATTATGTGATATGGTAACGTATAATGTATAGAGTGTGATAAGCATTGTTAGTATAATAGGCATAGTGTGCAGCACGACCATAGGGTATGTAAAGTATAAGATAAGTGGTATAATACATACAGTAGGTTAGGTTTTAGGACATAAAATAGTGACTATAGACTAAGACTTTGGGAAGCAGTATAAATGTAACATGTTTAATGTATGCAAATGCAATGCATAGTGTTTGTAAAAGTATATATGTCAGCTATAGCCATAGGGACAGACGTAAAGTTTGGGACCAGTCTATTAGGGGAGGGGTAAACCCAAGAAAAAAGGACTGCTTTCTAATGGCAGATTATAGAGGGAAGTAAAGTAAACAAGGTCAAGTTGAAGTTGCAATGGGCAAGCATTTATCATTCAGGGCAGTGGGAAGCCTTACTGGAATCCCTTGCGGACATTCCTGCAATGTCTGTAGTTTAATGCTCGGTACAGCTACTATGAAGAATGCCTTATTCTGTGGCATACAGGGGACGATGGACATGGAACCGCGCGAAGGGAAGGTAACAGATTACGGGAGCACTGCAGGACTGGATGGGAAATCCCTGGGGCAGACAGGGACACTAAACATAGGGAGATAGTGCAGCGGCTTATGAAAATGGAGGCCAGCGGCCTACAAGTGAGTATGATGCATCCCACACCTGGTAGCACATTTGGACTGGGACATGATTTTCCTGTAATGTGCCAGGGCGTTATGGAGCAGCAGCTCATCCACAGCTACTGCCCGTGGTCACTTTACATATACATCACATAGGAGACACTGAGATTGACATATACATCACATAGGAGATACTGAGACTGCTGTATATACACATCACATAGGAAACACAGTCTGCTATATACATCACATAATCACATAGGAAACACCAGGACTGCCGTATAAATCACATAGGAGACACTGAGACTCCTGTGTATACAACACATAGAAGACACCAAGACTGCTGTGTATATATCACATATAGTGCTCACCATTATTGGCACCCCTCATTTTTTTCATAGACTGTATAATATCTTCAGAAATAAATGGAAATGTACCAAAGTTATATCCTCAGGATTTTTTAATTAGTGGTCCAAAGTAATACAACAATAAAACATTGTTTTTCAACTTCCATGTTGCAATTTCAAAGAAAAAACTGTAAACAGCATGTGCAGCAATAAAGGCACCCCTAATTAATACTTAGTTGCACACCCTTTGGCATTGCTGACAGCCTCCAAACATTTCTTGTAGCCATATGTTTCTTTCACTTCTCAGCTGGAATTTTCTCCCTCTCTTCCTTTGCAGTTCGTTCAAGCTCTTGAATGTTTCCATGACCCATGATCTTCGACTCAAATCAAGTTTTCTTACACTGGGTAGGACATTTCGCTCAAAAATCTCTAGAAAATTCTCTGATTTCATGATTCCTGTGATACAGTCAAGGCCTCCAGTACTAAACGCAGCTAAGCAACCCCACAGCATTATGTATCCTCCACCATGCTTAACTGTTGGTAAGGTGTTCTTTTCTTATAAGCGCCATTGCGTCGTCTATATGCAAACTGTTGTTTTGCATTACCAAAAACCTCTATTTTTGTTTCATCTGTCTACAGAACATTTTCCCAGAAGAATTATGGTTTGTCAAGGTACTCTTTGGCAAAGATCAGTTGTTCCTTTTTATGTCTTTTCTTCAGCAATGGTTTCTTCCTTGGCCTTTGCCCACAAATCTCTGCTTGGTTTAATGTACAGTGTATGGTTTTTGTTGAAGCCATGACCCCAGACTGTTCCAGGTTGGCCTTCAGATCTATGGATGTTTGATTTGGTGTTTTTTCCACCATTCGCACCTACCTTCGAAGACATTTCTTGTCAACTTTCCTCTTTCCCCCCACGTCCAGGGAGGTTCTTGATGGTTCCATGCTTGGCAAACTTCCTAATAACATTGCGCATTGTTGAAACTGGGATACTAAGGTCTTTGGAGATGGCTTTATACCCTTTGGAAGTCTCGTGTTTGCTAATAATAGTAGTTCTGATGTCCTCAGACAGTTCCTTTGTCTTCACCATTGTGACAAAAGAACAGGGCCTACCATGTGGCTTTCTAAAACACTGAAGTCATCATTCATTGGCTAATTCATGTCACATAGGCACTGACAGTTAATCACAGTTGAATCTCTTTTGTGATTTACCACAGGCGAGTCAACATGTGTTTCCATACTAAATTAATGTAAAAGGTGCCAATACCAATGATACAGCAAGCTTTAGGTGTTTCTATTTTTCCCTCCCATTTCTTTTTTGTTTTAAATTATTGTTTATCATTTGCTCTTTTGTATTTAACACGAGTGCTCTATGCAAAAAACTGTTTCACTTGATTAATTTTTTCAGGAGATATTCCACATTATATACTTAAATTTCATGGGTGCCAATAAAGATGACCAGGACTGTAGGAGACACTAAGACTGTTGTATATACCGTATTTTTCGGACTATAAGACGCACTTTTTTCCTCCAAAATTTTGGAGGAAAATGGGGGGTGCGTCTTATAGTCTGAATGTTGGGGGGGGTGTATATATATGTGGGGTGTGGGGGGAGCGGTACCGGTGGAGGAGCAGCCGCCCGCAGCAGCCTACACTGTCCCCGCTGCTAAAGAAAATGAATATTCACTGCTCCCCAAGCCCATGGGGCGTGGGGAGCATTGAATATTTATACTCCTTAATAGTGGCACACAGTGTAGCCGTGCTGCGGCTCCTGCCGGAATTGCCTGTGCCTGCTGTTAAAGGGCATGAATATTCAACCTCTCTCCATGCCCATGGGCGTGGGGAGGGGTGAATATTCATGCCCTTTAATAAGCGGGCACGAGATAGCCGGCAGCAGCAGGAGCGGCAGCGCAACTACGCTGTGTGCCGGCTATGAAGGAGAGTGAAGTCACTGCTCCCCGTGCACACAGTCCCGGTGTGGGGAGCAGTGACTTCCGGCAGCTGATCTCTCCTTGTGAGCCGCGCATGGCAGTGACGTCATGCGCGGCTCACATGGAGAGATCAGTGCAGGCAGACAGGACGCAGAGCTGGAGGAGAGAAGAAAGGTGAGTATGAGTGTTTATTTTTTTTATGTGCAGCATGATGGGGATTAGGGGGACCATGCATACTAGGATAGGGATTAGGGGGACCATGCATACTAGGATTGGGATTAGGGATACCAGGATGGGGATGAGGGGTGCCATGCATACCAGCACGGGGATGAGGGGTGCCATGCATATCAGGATAGGGATGAGGGGTGCCATGCATACCAAACAGGGATGAGGGGTGCCATGCATACCAGGACAGGGATGAGGGGTGCCATGCATACCAGGACAGGGATGAGGGTGCCATGCATATCAGGATAGGGATGAGGGGTGCCATGCATACCAGGATGGGGATTGCTGTGCCATGCATACCAGGATGGGGATTTCTGTGCCATGCATACCAGGATAGGGCTAAGGGGTGCCATGCATACCATGATAGGAATTAGGGGTGCCATGCATACCAGGATAGGGATGAGGGGTGCCACACATACTAGGACAGGGATGAGGGGAGCCATGCATACCACGACAGGGATGAGGGGTGCCATGCATACCAGGATAGGGATGAGGGGTGCCATGCATACCAGGATAGGGATGAGGGGTGCCATGCATACGAGGATAAGGATGAGGGATGCCATGCATACGAGGATAAGGATGAGGGGTGCCATGCATACGAGGATAAGGATGAGGGGTGCCATGCATACCAGGATGGAGGGATGCCAGGCATACCAGGATGGGGATGAGGACCACGTATAAAAGGAAGGGGGGGCATATATACCAGGCTGTGGGATATTGTCAGAATTGGGGGACATTACCAATATACCAGTGTCAGCAGAAGACCCCCTCCCCCTTAAACGTGCATCATGACCACATTTTTGCCTAAATTTTATTTTTTTCCCTCCTCTAAAACCTAGGTGCGTCTTATGGTCCGGTGCGTCTTATAGACCGAAAAATACGGTACATCACATAGGAGACACCGGGGCTGCGGCATAGATATCACAGGAGACATGGGGCTGCGGCATAGACATCACAGGAGATGTGGGTCTGCAGCATAGACATCACAGGAGACATGGGGCTGCGGTATAGACATCACAGGATACATGGGGCTGCGGCATAGACATCACATGATACATGGGGCTGCGGCATAGACATCATAGGATACATGGGGCTGCGGCATAGACATCACAGGAGACATGGGGCTGCAGCATAGACATCACAGGAGACATGGGGCTGCGGCATAGACATCACAGGAGACATGGGGCTGCAGGATAGACATCACAGGAGACGTGGGGCTGCGGCAAAGACATGACAGGAGACATGGTGCTGCGGCATAGACATCACAGGAGACATGGGGCTGCGGCACAGACTTCACAGGAGACATGGGGCTACGGAATAGACATCACAGGAGACATGGGGCTGCGACATAGACATCACAGGAGACATGGGGCTGAGGCATAGACATCACAGGAGACATGGGGCTTCGGAATAGACATCACAGGAGACATGGGGCTGCGGTATAGACATCACAGGAGACATGAAGGCTGCAGTATATACATCACAGCTGACATGGAGGTTATGGCATATATGTGTCACCCTGGCCTGGATGCCACAAAATGTATTAAAGCTGTGTCTGAGAGCAAGGGGGAGGTTCTCTAGTCAGGGGAACATTAGCATGCAGTACCTCCTGTCTCAGGCCAGAAGGGGGAGCAGGCTGCCCCTATAAAAGCTGGTGCTGGGGGCAGGGTTAGAGAGAACTTGAAGGCCTGTCTCAGGACTGAGACTTGTCCCAGAGCAGAGCAGGGACAGACAGTTGTATTGCACCTAAGAGGAAGTGTGGCAGGAGGAGAGCCACAAGCCAGAGACAAGAGGCGAAGAGAGCCTGTCTTGGCAGATAAAAGACTTACTTTACCAGACTTTGGTGTCTGAGGCTGGGAGGATTCTACATCCCCCAGCAGAGAACCAATCCGCAAGGGACTGTATATTCCTTGGCCTAAGAAGCCTGGAGGCCCTGCCACAACCGAAGGGACCAGTAAAGCCGTACAAGGCTGGGAGCAGAAAGGAACCCACGTCGCAGGCCATACAGGCGAGAATACACGGAAAGCTCGGAAACGTGGGCTATTACCCTATAATGAGGAGATAGCCAGAAGGAGCACAGAAAGCACGGTAGGCCTACACCCTCACCCTGACCAGGGCCAATTTCCCCGTTGCTCTCAGACATCCAGGTCCCCTCCTAGCTGGGACTGTTTGTGGGTCAATTACCTGTTCTAGTAAAGACCCTGGACTGCAATCTGTTGTCTGTGTGCTCCTTTGCTCCTCCAGCACTATCAGCACTGGGACTCTCACTACCATCACTCCCACCATCCACTACACTGCCCTGGGGCCGCACTCTTCCCGTGGGGAGTTACACCATCCCAGCTGCATACATCATCAGCCCCAGCGGTCTGCCTTGCAGCGGCGGTTCCTAATGACCGCAAATCCACGGGTGGCGTAGTTGGACATTATCAACCAGTACATAGCAGACTACCATTGGCCTGACCACCCTGAGCCGCGGGACCGGGCCGCCACTACTACCCCCATCGTTTCCCTATTGCCCGGATCCGCGTGCCCCACGGCCCAGGGGGCGAGTCATATACATCACAAGAGACATGGGGTTGCAGTATAGACAGACATGGGGGTTGCAGTACAGACATCACAAGAGACATGAGGCTGCGGTATAGACATCCCAGGTGACACTGGGGCTGCCGCCTTCCTCTATGGGATGGGTGTGCATCGTGCGCTAACTCCGCCCATGGACTATATCCAGACACTGGCACTGGCCAGAATGAGGACTTAATCTTTCATTGCACGTGCATGCAGCGTTCAGTAGTGAACGATGCATGCGCGTGCTCGCAGAGCAGGAAGAAATTAAAGGGCCAACAAAAGGGCCATCAAAATGCAGCTGCCGGCCTGAACACTGCGGTCCCCGGGAATCTGCCTGAGGCCAGAGATAAGGTCATAAACGGCGCTCCAGTCTGAGGTTCCTCACCCCAGTGCTAGAAGAATACGGGGAGATCGTGATAGTGTGCGCATTGTACATTGTCACGATTTGGCAGTTTGCAGTCACATAGAGTGATTGCAGACTTTTCATTTCAGCCTGGACAACCCCTTTAACAATATATACAAAAGAAATGAGACAGTAACTAATAACCCATGTGTCTATTAGGATGAGAATCTACTTCTTGTGCAGATCATTGCTGTAACTGGTTGAAATTAGATTTGTAATTGAATGCAAACCAACTAGGGTTTCTTTAAAATTTCCTGACTTATTGATCTCATTTTCCCAGAAATAGATTTTTTTCACAATTTGGAACACAGTGTGAACCTGCCTTGATCCATCAGCACGGAGAGTATATCACCTCTGTACCCATTTATAACATGAGCAGTTTCTCCAGTACTCCATCTTCAGAGTAAGCCTGTAATTCATAACCCTTCCACGCCATCTAGTGAGCCTGCCTACAACACGGTGACGGACACATTATTTTTCATACAACTCAAATTCATCACAATGCAAACAGGTTAACTAAATGGCCTTTAACGTTTAATTGACTGGAAATTACATGTGTTTATACTAACACATAAATCCCTAACTCCCGGCAGTGTTATTACAGTTTATAAGCATTAGCCTTCTGCCTTTTAGCTGCAGTCTATTAATTAAAATTACAAAAGGTGCAATATTCCAAAGTGAACCTGGATTTTTAAGCATGCATATCAACGGGTGCATTACTTATCCAAGAAGATGTATCAGTGAGTAATCGTAATGATAATCATTTTCTGCAGATCAGATGTGTACGTTTCAAAACATCACTTGCTTCTCTGACCTTCATGACTAATTAATTTCTTTTTTGCTACTTTTATTATTACATTGGTGCTTGTTGATTTTCAGATTTAATTGTATTTTTATGCCTTTTATACTGTATGAACCACATGTTCTCCACCTGTAATAAGGAAAGGTGTATTTTTTATTTTCATAGTGATGTGAAAACAAAAAAATACATTATCAAAATAAAAAGAAAAATCTTGCAATTTTCACACTGGTCACTAGGCTTAATTTAATTAAGACTCCTATTTCCTGTTGGGCACATGACATTAGCAGCAATAGACTTAAAGGGGTAGGACAACCCCTTCTTGAACTAAATGTTTGGCCCCGATAAAATTAAAAAAAAACTATACTCACCTCCTGTGCCGGCACCATTCCAGCACTCGCGGTCCCAGGGCTGTGATGCGGTGGAATGACACATGATGCTCGGTGCCCAATCAGCGCTGGCATCACTGTCGACGCCTTCGTACGAAATTGAACAAGAAGAGGAAGTCAGAGATCAGCTGCAACCCGGACGTCCTCTTCATGTTCAAAACGTATGAAGGTGGGAACAGTGAAGCCAGCGCTGATTGGGCGCCCGGCTCACGTGTCATTCCACCGCATCACAGCCCCGGGACCACGAGTGCTGACACCGGCATGGGAGGGGAGTATAGGTTTTTTTATGTTATCGGGGCCAAACATTTAGTTCAAGAAGGTTTTGTCCTAGTAGTAGACAACCCCTTTAATCAGACCCTATCTTTAGTATAGATGCTTTCTGAGTTGTAAATCTGAGCGTGCTCCTATAAGAACAAAGATCGTGTTTTAGGGAGGAAGAGGAGGTGTCCTGTGACTAACAACTATTGTGAATGGTGGATTCTGCGTTATCTACTGTATATAAAGTTGTTACCTTTCACTGTATGTCTGTCCATCATGATAATGAGAACATTTTTCTGTAAAGATCAAGATGTACAAGGACGGTCGTTTGACCAATAGCTATCTCGGAGTCCCTCCCATACACAGGAGTGTTCGCCTGTGTTCTCAATGAGAAAGCCTCAGACAACACATCTCTGCCAGCAGCTTATCTCTGTAAGAAAAATACAGTCAGGACTCCGAAATCGGACATGCCTGATCGATATTTTCCCCAACGATCAGTTGGCCGTCGTCCCCATGCACATTACAGTGTCGAACCTGTAGATATCTGCAGGTTTGGCCGACATTACTTTAATTAGTATAGGAGGCTTAAGTCTCTGCTATAAGATCTAGACATCAATATGAAAATTCTTTATTTCTAAAATATAACTTAAATTAGTGTATATTATGCAAGCAAAAAGTAGAAATCACAGAAAAAAAACCACGGTGATATACATCATGCCTAAACTTATAAATAGATACTCTGAATAAGAACCCAGCTATGTGATCCAAGAAAAAACCCTATAAAGACCTGTTCAGGAAAATCTCCCCTGCACATTCCCTAAACACCATACACTAGTATGGACTAATATAGGTATTTAAAGGGAATCTGTCAGCAGGTTCTTGCTATCTCATCTGAGAACAGCCTGATGAAGGCAAAGAGACCCTGAATCCACGATGTGTCACTTAGATTACTGGGTGCAGCTGTTTTGAGACAATCAGAGTTTTTAAATTTAGTAATGCAGCAGAGCTGAGGAAGCTAACCCCGCCCACACCAGGCTCACTGAGTACACAGTCTATAGACGGTGAGATGCTTATTACAGAAGGGGGCAGAGTCGGACTAGGGCTCATGCGCTGCTGTAGTCAGAGCAATGATAATTACAAGGTGATTACCCCTTTCACACCCGAGCCTGTTTTCACCTTCATGACCAAATTTTACAATTCTGACCACTGTCAATTTAAGGTAATAACTCTGGAACGCTTCAATGGATCCCACTGATTCTGAGAATGTTTTTTCGTGACATATTGTACTTCATGATAGTGGTAAAATTTCTTCGATATTGCTTGGGTTTATTTGTGAAAAAATCAGAAATTTGGCGAAAATTTTGAAAATTTCGCAATTTTCAAACTTTGAATTTTCATGCCCTTAAATCAGAGCGATATGTCACACAAAATAGTTAATAAATAACACTTCCCACATGTCTACTTTACATCAGTACAATTTTGGAACCAAAATTGAACAGTTGACCAGCGATTTCTCATTTTTCCAACTAAATTTGCAAAACCATTACTTTAGGGACCACATCACATTTGAAGTGATTTTGAGGGGTCTATATGACAGAAAATACCCAAAAGAGACACCATTCTAAAAACTGAACCCCTCAAGGTGCTCAAAACTACATTCAAGAAGTGTATTAACCCTTCACGTGCTTCACAGAAACTGAAGAACATTTAGCTTTTAGAAAATGAACATTTAACTTTTTTCACAAAAATTTACCTTAGACCCAATATTTTTTTATTTTCGCAAGGGTAACAGGTAAAAATGGACCCCAAAATTTGTTGTGCAATTTCTCCTGAGAACGCTGATACCTCATATTTGGTGCAAAACCACTGTTTGGGTGCACTGCATGGCTCGGAAGGTAAGGAGTGCCATTTGACTTTTGGAATGCAAAATTGGCTGGAATCGATAGAGGACGCCATGTTGCATTTGGAGAGCCCCTGAGGTGCCTAAACAGTGGAAACCCCCAACAAGTGACCCCATTTTCAAAACTAGACCCCTCAAGGAACTTATCTAGATGTGTGGTGAGCACCTTGAGCCCCCAAGGGCACCTTGAAGCCCCCCAGGGGCTTCACAGAATTTTATAATGTTGAGGTGTGAAAATAAAAAAACACATTTTTACCACAAAACTGCTATTTTAGCCTCAAATTTTTAATTTTCACAAGGGCAGCAAGAAAAATGGACCCCAAAATTTCTTGTGCAATTTCTTCTGAGCATGCCGATACTCCATATGTGGTTGGAAACTGCATTTTAGCCACAGTGCAAATCTCAGAAGAGAAGGAGCGCCATATTGGAGAGCAGATTTTGCTGGAATGGTTTCTGGGTGACATGTCACATTGTCAGAGCCCCTGAGGTGCCAGAACAGCAGAACTCCCCAAAAGTGACCGCATTTTACAATCTACTCCTCTGTATGAATTCATCTAGAGATGGGAAATAGGTAGATAGGTAAATGCTCACTATACCCATAGATGAATTCCCACAGGGGTGTCATTTCCAAAATGGGGTCACTTCAGGGGGGATTCTGCTGTTCTGACACTTTTCAGAGCTGCTAAGTGCCAGAACTCCAGAATCCCCCCCTGAAGTGACCCCATTTTGGAGATGACACCCCTCTGGGAATTCATCTATGGGTTTAGTGACCATTTTAACGCATGGATGATTTCTAGAAACAACAAGCACGCAGTGGAAGGTTTAGATTCTGGAGAACCCCCCATTCACTAAATAAACCAAATGCTTGAATGACAAAATGGAATACATTTTTAAAGTTTAAAAACGCGGTTCTATGTGGAAGATTTTAAAGCAGTCAGTGACGCATAAGGCTGGCAATGAAGGGCATTGTGGGCAATAGTAGCGGGTATCACGCCTCATTCCTCTCTTAGTACATACACGACATCTTTTCTGGGGGTTCCTTCTTGTTTCTGCTGCTGGAATAAGTGCAATAAAATGTCGCTCAGTGAGTCTTTTCACATCCTCAGATTCTAATGGATGAGCGGGGCTAACACTTTCAAAAACAAGATTTTCAATTACCTTTTCAAAGTAGCTGAATTTCCTGCTTTTTTGTATAACACAAAATAATTGTATGTGGCCTCCTGAAACAAATAAATAACAAACTTTTTATACCAGGTAATGGACTTTTTTGATACCTGGTATGGCTGTAGAACCTGTTCTGAAAGGTCCACACCCCCCTGTGTTTGTTGTAGTCAATGACTGACACAGGTTTTTGCTTTGGAGTAGTGGATCCTAGTTCTACAGTGGCCCTTGTGGCATCTGTGTGGATCGAGCTGAGGACAAAAATATCCTTCTTATCCCTATAATTGAGGGCAAGCAGCTCTCCGTTGAGTACAGCCCATGACTGCCCCTTTTGGAACTTTTGGTTGACCAATGGTTGTGGAAACCCCTGAAGGTTTTTACGAATGGTCCCACAAGTTCCGATGTTGTGTTCAACCAGACTTTTAAATAGGGGTATACTGGTGTAATAATTGTCCACGTACAGATTGTAGCCTTTTTGTAAAAACGGACTTATCAGCTCCCCAACAATTTTTCCAGATGTCCCCAGATAAGTAGGGCATCCTGGTGGGTTTAGTTGGCTATCTTTCCCCTCATATATGCGAAAAGCGGATGTGTATCCAGTTGAACTTTCGCACATTTTATAGAGCTTTATTACGAACCTTGCCCTCTTATATGGGATAAATTGCTTGAGGTGCAGTCTTCCTTTGAATTTTACAAGGAACTCATCTATAGAAATGTTTTGCGTTGGGGTGTAGAGCCTTAAGAATTTTTCTGACAAATCTTCAATGATGGGTTTGATTTTATATAATCTGTCATGTTCTGGGGCATTTCTGGGCAGGCATTGACTATTGTCATTAAAATGCCAAAACCTCATGAGCATTTCATAACAGGTCCTAGGAAGAATGACTGAAAACATAGGGGTGGCTTGAACAGGGCGGTTGGACAGTAGGATCGAATGCTCGGCTTTTTAACAAGCCCCATGGCAAATGTAAGTCCTGAATTTTTTTTTTATATCCGGGACATTAGTTGGTGTCCATAAATTTGCCCTGGCATAATAGGATCGGGGATTCTGGCTGATGAATTGGAATTCATATAAATTTATTTGCACGACAATATGGTCTAGCAAGCTGTCTGTAAAAAAATTAGTTGGTCCAAAATCTTGCACCTCCACATTTATACTGTGAAGGTTTCGCCAATTTAAGATACACTAGGTAACTGCTCTCCTCCAAATTAAAGATGTCCGAGTGCATGCAAAAAAGCTAATTAACCAAATTTGCTAATCTGGTTGAAAAACTTCACTCAGAGACTGAACCACGCAAATGGCATACTTTATTACGTAGACATGGGGTTAAATAGCATTCTCCTTCTAGGTGGGATTAGTAAAATTTATTGCTCTTTTCTGATAACTCGGCATGCTGTAATTTGTTCATCTATGTATCTCTTGCACTCAGTAGCGCCTTAGGAATTCCGATGGGAGGGGGTGAGTTCGTTTCTCAGCGCCATCTTTGCCAACTCGACATGAATCTCTCTGTTGTCAGCCATGCACATGCATACATCATTCCCAGGAAATCATTTAGTTGTTCGTGTCTACAAATTAGAACAGAAGCTGTTAGTTATATATTCATTAACTATTAACATAATCCATGTGCATATACACATTTGCATACATACATACACATAGATTATTCCATCATCTCTATATTGATTCACACTGATTAGGTAATCTATTAAAAGAAACTAATTGATTTTCTATAATATATATATTTTCTTACGGGGCCGGGTGGTGGAACCTCTGTGCCCAGGAACAAGGCGGAACCTCGAGGGGCAGATGTTATACTGGGGACGACCTTGTAATAGAGCAGGTGGCTCCCACGGGACAGGTAACTGGGACTGACCGGAGTAGCGGGTGGACACAGCTGGTAGGTAGCAGTCTCTGGGTGAGTAGGCGGGCGGTCACGGCAAGTGACTACTGAGCGGGTAATAGTCTCTTGGCTGGCAGGCAGGTGGTCACGGCAAGTGACGGCGGAGCCTCCAGGTAGGCTAGCAGGCGGGTAGCAGGTGAGCGCTCCCAGGTGAGCGGGTAAGAGTCCCTTGACTGGCAGGCAGGTGGTCACGGCAAATGACGGTGAAGCCTCCAGGTAGGCTAGCAGGCGGGTAGCAGGTGAGCGCTCCCAGGTGAGCGGGCTAGCGGGTACGGCAGGTAGCAGGCAGGTAACGGGCAGGTGCTTCCTGTACCGCAGGTGGACTTGCCCATAGACAGACTGGCAGATGCAGGAGATAGACTGTCGGGCTGAAGGGAAGACAAGCAGGCAGACAGGACTGGACGTCAGGCTGGCAAAGGGACCTGAGGGCTGAAGCACAGATCAGACACAGTGCAAACAACTTTGCTCGGGCACCTCCATTTTGGCCGGGGACTCCTTAGGATGGCGCGCGCGGTCCCTTTAAGAGAGGGGGAGCGCGCGCGCCCTAAGCACACTGCCGGGGAAGGAGCGCATGCCGGAAGCAGCGGGGAGAGAAGCGCTGGAGGACGCCGCGCCAGGAGCGGGGAGGTGAGAGGGACGGCGTCTCTGCCTAGCAAGGGGCAGACATGCCGATGCTACAGTACCCCCCCTTTAGGCCCCCTCTTTTTTAGGCCTGAAAGAAATTTTTCAAGGAGAAGCGGGGCGTTGATGTTCTCCCTAGGTTCCCAAGTTCTCTCCTCAGGACCAAGCCCCTTCCAATCTACCAGAAAAAAGGTCTTTCCTCTTACCCTCTTGGTGGCCAGAATACTCTCTACCTCAATGACGTCTTCAGCGGAAACCGGAGCAGGGGGAGTACCTGGATTGTTGGAAAAAAGAGTTAAAGACAACGGGTTTGAGGAGAGATGCGTGGAAGGAGTTGGGAATCCGTAAGGTGGCAGGGAGTTTTAATTTGTAGGCCACTGGATTAATTTGCCTGAGGATTTCGAAAGGACCGATGAAGTGAGGACCTAACTTGTAAGAGGGTATCTTGAGCCGTATATGTTTGGAGGAGAGCCAAACCTTGTCTCCCGGACGGAATTGAGGCGGATCCAGACGTCTCTTATCAGCATATCTCTTCATCCGCTCGGAGAACTGAAGAAGTGCAGACCTGGTACTCTCCCAAATGGTAGAAAACTCGCTGACAAGAGACTGCGCGGCAGGGTTGTCCACAGAGGCGGAGACGGGAAACGGAATCAGGGGGTGCTGGCCATAGACAATAAAGAACGGGGACTTGGAAGAGGATTCGCTCTCGTGGTTATTATAAGAGAATTTGGCCCAAGGAAGGAGGTCCACCCAATCAGAATGGTGGGCATTAACAAAGTGCCGGAGATAGCTGGTAAGGATCTGATTGATCCGCTCCACTTGACCATTGGACTGAGGGTGGTAAGCGGAGGAGAAATCCAGGGTGACGTCCAGCAGTTTACATGTGGCTCTTCTGAAGCGTGAGGTGAACTGAACCCCTCGATCCGACACGATGTGGAGGGGTAGGCCATGGAGACGGAAGATATGGCGGATAAAGTCCTTAGCCAGCTCAGGTGCAGACGGGAGACCAGGCAGGGGAATGAAGTGGGCCATTTTAGAAAAGCGGTCCGCGACCACCCAAATGACAGTACGCCCGGCAGAAACAGGAAGATCGGTAATGAAGTCCATAGCGATGTGTTGCCACGGGGCAACAGGTATGGGAAGCGGCAGGAGATGACCAGCTGGTAAGTGTCTGCGAACTTTGTTGCGGCCACAAGATGAACAGGCAGAGACGTAGTCTACCACATCCTTACGCAGGGTAGACCACCAGTAATGCCGGGAAATGAGTAGGAAGGTCTTCTTTTGGCCGGCATGGCCAGCTAGTTTAGAAGGAAGACCCCAGCAAAGAACCTTCACACGGTCAGGAGGCGCCACGAACGTCTTGCCGGGTGGAAGACGAGTCAAATCCAAGGGGGCCACATTCATCACTTTGGAGGGGTCGATAATGTGCATAGGCTCCTCCTCTTGGTCGGAGGACAGGAAGGATTGGGACAAGGCATCAGCTTTGACATTCTTGTCCGCCAGGCGGAAATGAAGGATGAAATCGAAGCGGGCAAAAAACAAAGACCACCGGGCCTGACGTGGATTAAGTCTCTGAGCATTTTGGAGATATGCCAGGTTTTTGTGATCTGTGTAAATGATCACCGGGTATAGAGCCCCTTCAAGCACATAGCGCCACTCTTCCAGCGCCAATTTGACGGCCAGCAGTTCTCCTATGGAGTAATTGCGCTCAGAGGAGGAGAAGATTTTGGAGAAAAAAACACAGGTTACCATTCTCCCGGATGAAGACTTTTGGGTGAGCACCGCTCCGGCTCCAGAGGAGGAAGCATCAACCTCCAGGTAGAACTGTTTGTTGCAGTCCGGACGGTGCAGCACAGGAGCAGAGGAGAAGGCTTGCTTCAGGGAAAGGAAGGCCTCCTCAGCTTCGGGTGGCCATACCTTGGGATTTGCTCCCTTACGGGTGAGCGCAGATATGGGAGCAGTCCGAGACCAGAAGTGAGGAATGAAGAGACGATAGTAATTTGCGAAGCCCAGGAATTGCTGCATCGCCTTCAAGCCCTCAGGACGGGGCCACTTTAGGACAGCAGAGAGCTTCTCGGGATCCATTCGCAAGCCTGTCTGGGAGATAACATAGCCCAGGAATGGAAGAGAGGTCTGCTCAAAAAGGCACTTCTCGTATTTAGCATAGAGGTGGTTCTGCCTGAGCCTAAGCAGGACCTGTCAAACATCCCTCCGGTGTGTGGGAAGATCCGGAGAGAAGACCAAGATGTCGTCCAGGTATACCACCACGCAGGAGTAAAGAAGGTCACGGAAGATGTCGTTGACCAGTTCTTGGAAGACGGCGGGAGCATTGCAGAGGCCAAAGGGCATCACACGGTACTCATAGTGTCCGTCCCTGGTATTAAATGCCGTTTTCCACTCGTCTCCCTGACGGATAAGGACCAGGTTATACGCTCCACGTAGATCCAGCTTGGAAAAGATCCTGGCGCCTTTAAGGCGATCAAATAACTCAGAGATGAGCGGAAGGGTGTATTTATTTTTAACCGTGATCTGATTGAGTCCTCTATAGTCAATACAGGGGCGTAGCGAGCCATCCTTTTTTTTGACAAAGAAGAATCCGGCTCCAGCCGGGGAAGTAGACTTCCGGATGAATCCCCTGGCCAGATTCTCCTCTATGTACTCAGACATGGCCCAGGTTTCAGCTGCAGACAACGGATAAATACGCCCACGGGGTGGAGTGGCGCCAGGTACCAAGTCGATCAGGCAATCATATGGCCTATGAGGTGGTAATGTCTCTGCTTCCTTTTTACCGAAGACGTCTGCATAGGGCCAGTAAGGAGCCGGAAGACCAGGTAAATTAGCTGGAGTGGGCAGTGGACGAACCGGACGAACAGGAACCAGGCAGGTCCTATGGCAGTCCAGACCCCACCGGAGTACTTCACCGGATCGCCAGTTCAACATGGGTTCATGTGTCTGGAGCCAGGACAGACCTAGCAATAGGGAGTGAGAGAGTCCGGGGAGCACATGGAAGGAGATCTTTTCAGAGTACAGCATTCCCACCTGCAGGGTTATGGGTTCTGTGACGAGCAGGATGGTCACCGGAAGGAGTCTTCCATCCATGGAGGCGACTGACAGTGGTTCAGCCAGAGATTTGGTGGGAATACCGTATTTTTCCACCAGGGACTGGGAAATGAGGTTTCCAGCAGCTCCAGAATCCAGGTGGGCGAGTTCAAAGTGACGGTTCTCTCCCCAAGAGATAGAGACAGACAAAGTCAGGGACGGAGAGGGTTTACTTTTGTCTAGGACGACCTCTCCGAGCGGTCCTAGACACTGGCGTTTCCCGGCTTCTCCGGACAAGAACGGATGAAGTGCTCCTTACTACCACAATAGAAACAGCTTCCCTCGGCTCGGCGTGAGTCTTGGCGAGATTTCACCATCTTGGTTAGGTCGATCCGCATAGGTTCAGGCGAGTGCGCCCGAGGAGTGACTGGTTGAGAGACCGGTCTCTGGTAATTAGGAGCAAGGCGTGAAGACTCTCTCTCCCGGGTAGTCTCTTTGGTACGTTCCTGGAACCGGATGTCAATCCGGGTAGCTAGTGACACCAGGTCATCCAGGGTGGTAGGAATGTCCCAACCGGCTAACTCATCCTTAATCCGACCGGAAAGACCCTCCCAGAAGACGGACACCAGAGCCTCGTTTCCCCAGGCAAGCTCAGAAGCGAGGGTACGAAACCGTATTGCATATTGGCCCACGGTGAGACTCTCTTGTCGGAGACGTAGCAGAGGAGAGGCAGAAGAGGTTCTCCGTCCAGGTTCATCGAAGACTTTCCGGAAAGCAGCGAGGAAAGAAGACAGGTCGGACACCAGGGGGTCCCCTCTCTCCCACAGGGGATTTAGCCATGCCAGTGCCTCCCCAGTGAGATGGGACATGATGAAGGCCACCTTGGCCCGGTCAGAGATGAACTGGTATGCCAAGAGCTCAAAGTGCAGGGTGCACTGGTTTATGAAACCTTGAGCTAAGGCGGGGTCGCCGGCAAAGCGTGGAGGTGCCAGGAGCCGAGGTCCATAGCCGGGTGCCATAATGGGACTGGATTGCGGTGCCACAGGAACAGGCACGACTGGACCAGAGATAGACATAGACGAGTCAAACAATGCGCCTAGACGAGAGTTAACGGACCGTAGATAGGACAGCACCACTTCCTGCTGAGTTCTCTGACGTACGACTTCCTGGTGCAGATCGGAGATCTGGGGGCCACCAGGTTCCAGGGCCCGAGCAAACTGTTACGGGGCCGGGTGGTGGAACCTCTGTGCCCAGGAACAAGGCGGAACCTCGAAGGGCAGATGTTATACTGGGGACGACCTTGTAATAGAGCAGGTGGCTCCCACGGGACAGGTAACTGGGACTGACCGGAGTAGCGGGTGGACACAGCTGGTAGGTAGCAGTCTCTGGGTGAGTAGGCGGGCGATCACGGCAAGTGACGGCTGAGCGGGTAATAGTCTCTTGGCTGGCAGGCAGGTGGTCACGGCAAGTGACGGCTGAGCGGGTAAGAGTCTCTTGGCTGGCAGGCAGGTGGTCACGGCAAGTGACGGCGGAGCCTCCAGGTAGGCTAGCAGGCAGGTAGCAGGTGAGCGCTCCCAGGTGAGCGGGCTAGCGGGTACGGCAGGTAGCAGGCAGGTAACGGGCAGGTGCTTCCTGTACCGCAGGTGGACTTGCCCACAGACAGACTGGCGGATGCAGGAGACAGACTGTCGGGCTGAAGGGAAGACAAGCAGGCAGACAGGACTGGACGTCAGGCTGGCAAAGGGACCTGAGGGCTGAAGCACAGATCAGACACAGTGCAAACAACTTTGCTCGGGCACCTCCATTTTGGAGGAGGTGCCTTATATATGGGAGGTCCTCCGGCAATTGGCCGGGGACTCCTTAGGACGGCGCGCGCGGTCCCTTTAAGAGAGGGGGAGCGCGCGCGCTCTAAGCACACTGCCGGGGAAGGAGCGCGTGCCGGAAGCAGCGGGGAGAGAAGCGCTGGAGGACGGCGCGCCAGGAGCGGGGAGGTGAGAGGGACGGCGTCTCGGCCTAGCAAGGGGCAGAGACGCCGATGCTACATATTTTACCTTGACAATACCAGGAATGCCGTTGAAATGAGGGCTGAATGGAGTAGCCGAATCCGAAGCCTCCCATCTGGGAAATGCTATGTCAAGTGGCAAAGCCTCTTGTACACTGGCATGCGCCAATTCACTAGTAGCAGGGACAGCACTTGTACTGGGCAGTGTTCCCTGATTTGGAGACGTTTCTCCAGTAGCTCTATTTGCCCCTATTGTTGTACTGGTCCTTGGGCTTGAGGATGGACCAGAATCACTGCTCATTTCTGAGCTATCACTGTCGCCGCTACTAAAGCCCTCAAAATCCACATCTCCATCTGACATTGCACTGTCGTCACTGTCAGAACATAACAGGGCATATGCCTCCTCTGCGGTATAAGTCTGACGGGCCATTTTATTTGTTTTTATACTTTTTGAGGAGACTAACTGACGAGACTAACTGACGAGACTGACTGACGAGACTGACTGACGAGACTGACTGACGAGACTGACTGACGAGACTAACTGACGGCTAAACCTAAGGCTAACCCTAACCCTAACCCTAGGCTAACCCTAACCCTAAGGTCTCGATGATGTCATGGGTCACAGCCAGCGTTCTGCACCGTGATCCCCGTGTTGTTCGGGTACATGGGGGTCCCAATCACCGCAGCACCGGCTGTCACTATCTTTAAAATGCCGCAATCGCTATGGATTGTGGCATCTAGAAGATAGAAACAGGTTAACATCTGATCCAATCAGGTCCCCATGATGTCACATATCAGAGCTGTCGTTGTGCACCGGAACCAAAGTGCTTGAATGACTCTGGGGGTCCTGAGCGCTGCGGGACCACCGACCATTTATAAACAGTGCGCGGGCAGAGCCCAGGCAGCGCCGACGTTTATATACAGTGGGCGGTCGGGAACCGGTTAAAGCTTCAGCCTAAGCACACAGCCAGACATGTGACACATCATTGAATTCAGTGTTTTAACCCCTACCTCATGGTGTCCTCAGATTACTTAGCAAAAACCTGCTGACAGATTCCCTTTAAGTTATGTTTTTGACTAGAAAAATAGAATAGATACACTCTTTTCATTGTTTCATACTACATATGTGATCTAGGCCAGTGTAACAATTGCAAGATTTCTGGTTTGGTTTTTTTTGTTTGTTTTTTTATATATACAGAAAGTGATATTAAAAATGTAAAATCAAAAAATTATTTAAAAATACATTTAACATAAAAATCTGATTTAAACAATAGATCACTTTCTGATGACATTCCTTTTAAAGAAATAAAAATGTTCTGACTTTAGTGTTTATCTGTAATGCACACGCCCGGGCTGAGCGGCGTGTGCGTGTGATTCCACTGGACCGTGCCGGAGAGTGAATGCCTGGAGGGGCGTAACTAGGTATTCACCCGATCCGACCAGGGTCGCACGACGGCATACGACGCCAGTGCACCAAGGAGGAACCGAGCAGAGGGACCAGGTGCTACTCCAGGACAGACCCCGGACACGGCTGTTGACCCACACAGGGGAATACAGGAACAGACTGGTTAGGCTGGCACAACTGGTATGCAGGCAGGCGGGTATGCAGCCAGGGGGGTACAGGCAAGCACGGCTAGAGTGCAGACAGGAAGGCACTAGCAGGTAGGAACACAGGCGGGATAGGACCCAGTACACACTGGGACTCTGGAACAGAACCACAGATGTGGCGGACAAACACAGCAGAGTGAGGCCGCCCAGAGAGGTGAGCGAGAGCAGGGCAGGACGAGACCGCCCGGAGCGGTGAGCAAGAGCAGGGCAGGACGAGACCGCCTGGAGCGGTGAGCAAGAGCAGAGCAGGACGAGACTGCCTGGAGCGGTGAGCAAGAGCAGAGCAGGACGAGGCCGCCTGGAGCGGTGAGCAAGAGCAGAGCAGGACGAGGCCGCCTGGAGCGGTGAGCAAGAGCAGAGCAGGACGAGGCCGCCTGGAGCGGTGAGCAAGAGCAGAGCAGGACGAGGCCGCCTGGAGCGGTGAGCAAGAGCAGAGCAGGACGAGGCCGCCTGGAACGGTGAGCAAGAGCAGAGCAGGACGAGGCCGCCTGGAGCGGTGAGCAAGAGCAGAGCAGGACGAGGCCGCCTGGAGCGGTGAGCAAGAGCAGAGCAGGACGAGACCGCCTGGAGCGGTGAGCAAGAGCAGAGCAGGACGAGACCGCCTGGAGCGGTGAGCAAGAGCAGAGCAGGACGAGACCGCCTGGAGCGGTGAGCAAGAGCAGAGCAGGACGAGACCGCCTGGAGCGGTGAGCAAGAGCAGAGCAGGACGAGACCGCCTGGAGCGGTGAGCAAGAGCAGAGCAGGACGAGGCCGCCTGGAGCAGTGAGCAAAAGGATAAGAGCGGAGCGAGACTGCCGGAGCAGTGAGCAAAAGGGTCAGAGCGGAGCAAGGCTGCCGGAGCAGTGAGCAAAAGCGTCAGAGCGGAGCAAGTTTGCCGGAGCAGCGAGCAAAATGGTCAGAGCGGAGCAAGGCTGCCGGAGCAGCGAGCAAGGCAGAGTAGGCTAGAACCGCCGGAGCGGTGAGCAAGGCAGAGCAGGGGGGACAGGGCTCTGTTCACACGGAACAGACAGGAAGGGAAAGGCAGAGCCAGATACCCACAGGGTACTTGCAGAGAAGTAGCGAGTGGACCACAAACTCACAAACGGGAGTACAGAGACAACAAGCAGGAGTTAGGTACGAGTTCAGACTCTGCAGAAAAAGGAAAGGAACGGACATACAGAAAAAACAGGTAAAAGATAGGAGAGAGTTCAGACTGGAACTGAGTGTACGGAGGAGACCGACACTGCAGCGGGATACAGGAGCAGGTCTGGGAATACGGCCCCCAGAGAGGCGGAACGAACAGGCAAGGAGCGTGTTCAGACAGGACAGACAAGATACAGGAGCGGGTCTAGGTAATCGGCCCCTAGAAGGCGGGAGGAACAGGCTAGGAGCGTGTTCAGACAGGACAGACAAGATACAGGAGCGGGTCTAGGTAATCGGCCCCTAGAAGGCGGGAGGAACAGGCTAGGAGCGTGTTCAGACAGGCCTGGAAATACAGCCTCCAGGATAGGCAGACAAGAGAACACAGAACGGGACCTGGCACCTTCAGAGTGAAAGCACACACTGAATGAAACACAATGCTCAGGCAGGGAATGATTGGGGCAGCTGGGTTAAATACCAGGTGACAGACAGCAATAGGCTGAGGACGCACAAGGGGTGTGACCCACAGCAGGTACAAAAAGCAGGAAGTGATCGGGCGCCGCCCTTAAGCAGCAGAAACAGACACAAACAGACAGCATGGAGGGAAGCCAGAGAGACATTCTGGACTGGAGATCAAGTGCGCGCTCTTGCACAGTGGGAGATGGACCACTATGCAAGGACGCCGCCAGGTATGTTACATTATCCTTCTAAAGAACAAAAAGAATTGGTGGAAAATGTGCATAAACCAATGATTAAATAAACCACACTGAGAACAGAAAATGTGCACAGAGGTATAAAGGTGTAAGAAAATAATTGCATAGATATAGCTCATAGACAGTAAAATGTAGTAACAAAGGCAAACTTGGAAATGTGAATATCACATGTAAATAATTAGAGTTCATAAGGACCAATACTAAAAAAAAAGTTAATAAACTTTATTAGTCATAGCATGATAAAAATAGTAATTAATTTTAATAGTAAGTATAGGTATGACTACATAAAAAAGGGACCATGCCTAGGTGCAACAAATAAAATTTGTGTATATATATATATATATATATATATATATATATATATATATATATATATATAGATATATATAGCTATATATGTACACATACAGTACAGACCAAAAGTTTGGACACACCTTCTCATTTAAAGATTTTTCTGTATTTTCATGACTATGAAAATTGTACATTCACACTGAAGGCATCAGAACTATGAATTAACACATGTGGAATTATATACTTAACAAAAAAGTGTGAAACAACTGAAAATATGTCTTATATTCTAGGTTCTTCAAAGTAGCCACCTTTTGCTTTGATGACTGCTTTGCACACTCTTGGCATTCTCTTGATGAGCTTCAAGGGGTAGTCACCGGAAATGGTTTTCACTTCACAGGTGTGCCCTGTCAGGTTTAATAAGTGAGATTTCTTGCCTTAAAAATGGGGTTGGGACCATCAGTTGTGTTGTGCAGAAGTCAGGTGGATACACAGCTGATAGTCCTACTGAATAGACTGTTAGATTCTTTTTTATTGCCATAATACAAATTCTAAGTAAAGAAAAACAAGTGGCCATCATTACTTTAAGAAATGAAGGTCAGTCAGTCCGAAAAATAGGGCAAACTTTGAAAGTGTCCCCAAGTGCAGTTGCAAAAACCATCAAGCGCTACAAAGAAACTGGCTCACATCAGGACCGACCCAGGAAAGGAAGACCAAGAGTCTCTGTTTCTGAGGATAAGTTTATCTGAGTCACCAGCCTCAGAAATCGCAGGTTAACAGCAGCTCAGATTAGAGACCAGGTCAATGCCACACAGAGTTCTAGCAGCAGACACATCTCTTCAACAACTGTTAAGAGGAGACTTTGTGCAGCAGGCCTTCATGGTAAAATAGCTGCTAGGAAACTACTGCTAAGGACAGGCAACAAGCAGAAGAGACTTGTTTGGGCTAAAGAACACAAGGAATGGACATTAGACCAGTGGAAATCTGTGCTTTGGTCTGATGAGTCCAAATTTGAGATCTTTGGTTCCAACCACTGTGTCTTTGTGCGACGCAGAAAAGGTGAACGGATGGACTCTACATGCCTGGTTCCCACCGTGAAGCATGGAGGAGGAGATGTGATGGTGTAGGGGTGCTTTGCTGGTGACATTGTTTGGGATTTATTCAAAATTGAAGGCATACTGAACCAGCATGGCTACCACAGCATCTTGCAGCGGCATGCTATTCCATCCAGATTGCGTTTAGTTGGACCATCATTTATTTTTCAACAGGACAATGACCACAAACACACCTCCTGGCTGTGTAAGGGCTATTTGACCAAGAAGGAGAGTGATGGGGTGCTACGCCAGATGACCTGGCCTCCACAGTCACCAGACTTGAAACCAATCGAGATCGTTTGGGGTGAGCTGGACCGCAGAGTGAAGGCAAAAGGGCCAACAAGTGCTAAGCATCTCTGGGAACTCCTTCAAGATTGTTGGAAGACCATTTCCGGTGACTACCTCTTGAAGCTCATCAAGAGAATGCCAAGAGTGTGCAAAGCAGTCATCAAAGCAAAAGGTGGCTACTTTGAAGAAGCTAGAATATAAGACATATTTTCAGTTGTTTCACACTTTTTTGTTAAGTATATAATTCCACATGTGTTAATTCATAGTTTTGATGCCTTCAGTGTGAATGTACAATTTTCATAGTCATGAAAATACAGAAAAATCTTTAAATGAGGTGTGTCCAAACTTTTGGTCTGTACTGTACTTCCATGATGTAATGAGATGTATGTGATATAGGGAACTTGGTGCTTGTGGAGAAATAATAATCCTTCTTCTGCTTAGCATAGTGGTAATTCAAGTGACAAGTTGTATATCTTATGCTGAGATGCCATCAATCTATTTATTAAACTATAATGAAGGATCATCAGTGATGTCTGTTTCAAGACCTAGGCTGGCCCTATGGTACTTAGCATGCGTCAATTGTCAATGCTGACATATGCTCAATATGAGCTCCCTTGTCATAGTGCAATATTATTTTTATTGCACAGTGACAGTGCGCTTCCACGCCAACTCTAATTAGAAGTGATGAATCAGTAACAGAGCGCACAGTCCATGTGCATTGTAAGGAGAGAACGAGTGACCACAGACCAGCCCCGCCCCCAAAACTGACGTCTTCCCTGCTTATCACTTCTAATTAGAGCCGGCAAGGGGGTGTACTGTCACTGTGCACTGGTAAGAATATTGCACAGTTAGAAGGGAGCTCGTACTGAGCATACATTGGAATTCACAACCGTTGAATGCTCAGTACAGCAGGGACTAGCCCAGCCCCTGAAATGGACGCCACTAATGACACTTCGTTTCAAGGAGGGGAAAGAGGCTGTGGCAGTGACAGCAGCCTCTGCCCCCTGATGTACTGTTTGAGTATCCAAGCATACACTGTGGATTCTCAAGCAAAGAGTCAACAAAACGGAAACAGGTAAAAAATAATAATAATAATAATAATAAAGAAGTTAGATTAGAGATGGAAGGATAGGGACTTTTTAATTTAACAATATTAGTAAAACTATTATATTATTAAAATAAATATAGAGACATTTAGGATGAAAAATAAATATTCGTTTTGGACCTCACCTTTAATATATTTGAGGATGGTATAGAGTTGTTTTATCATCATGCAGCCAATCAAAGTCTACTAGTAATCTGGAATTCTGCAGAAACCCAATTTACTATTTACTAGGAGCTGTTAGCTGTTATTGAGGAAACTCCATTTAATAAACGCTTTGTACCAGCAACCATTATGCACTTACTCTTTACAAACAGGAACCTTTTATTATTCCACAGGAAGCTCCTGTGCGTAGAAATAGTGTGAGGAAGAGTCAGTAATCACATTCATGGCAAATCTGAAAAGCTACAGGGAATTCTTTATTATTACTACTATTTAGTTCTCAGTTTAGTGTAAATATAAATATATAAAGTATCTCTTCCAAGATTGATTGATACATGTGTTTCTTGTGTGACATTTCACAACTCACTTTTTAATTACAATATACTATTAAATCTTGTGAAATGTTTATCAATACAATCATTTAATAGTGAACAAAAACTCCATTCAGGGTTGTGCATTTTCTGCTTAATACTAATATAAACGGTTAAATGGGTTTTCCACTTTTAGAAAATTGGACCCTAAAAAAATTGGAAAATTCTAAAATAAAGTCAGATAGTACTCAGCTTCCCTGGGTCTAGCGCTGTTTCTCCATCGCTGCTTCTGTCTCTTTTTTTAGGCTGCAGCTGTGACGTTACGTTGACAGCTCATATCACCATTGCAGCCAATCACTGAGATCTACATCTAGCACCGTCCACATCATAGAGCCACTGAGCTCAGTCATTGGTCTCTCCAAGCTCTCAGTAGGTTGCAAATTACAGAGCCCATGAGGGATGTTACGCACATGCCCGGACTGACTGGCGTGAGCATGATTAGTGATCCCACTGTACCATGAACCGAGGAGTGCCTGGAGGGGCGTAACTAAGTATCAACTCGGTCTGACCAAGGTCACACGGCGGCTCAGTCGACTCCGTGAACCAGGGAGGAACCGAGCAGAGGGACCAGGTGCTACTCCAGGTCAGACCCCGGTCACAGCTGTTGACCCACACTGGGGAATGAAGGAACAGGCAGGTTAGGCTGGCATACAGACAGGTGGATACTGGCAGGCACAGCTGGTATGCAGACAGGTGGGTATTGGCAGGCACGGCTGGTATGCAGACAGGCGGGTACTGGCAGGTAGGAACGCAGGCAGGATAGGGACCAGTACAGACTGGGACACAGGAATGGAGCCGCAGGTGCGGTAGACAAGCAGAGCAGAGCAAAACCCGCAGATGCGGTAGACAAGCAGAGCAGAGGAAAACCCGCAGATGTGGTAGACAAGCAGAGCAGAGCAAAACCCGCAGGTGCGGTAGACAAGTAGAGCAGAGCAAAACCCACAGATGCGGTAGACAAGCAGAGCAGAGCAAAACCCGCAGATGCAGTAGACAAGCAGAGCAGAGCAAAACCCGCAGATGCGGTAGACAAGCAGAGCAGAGCAAAACCCGCAGATGCGGTAGACAAGCAGAGCAGAGCAAAACCCGCAGATGCGGTAGACAAGCAGAGCAGAGCAAAACCCGCAGATGCGGTAGACAAGCAGAGCAGAGCAAAACCCGCAGATGCGGTAGACAAGCAGAGCAGAGCAAAACCGCAGGTGCGGTGGACAAGCAGAGCAGAGCAAAACCGCAGGTGCGGTAGACAAGCAGAGCAGAGCAAAACCCGCAGGTGCGGTAAACAAGCAGAGCAGAGCAAAACCCGCAGAAGCGGTAGACAAGCAGAGCAGAGCAAAACCCGCAGATGCGGTAGACAGGACAGGGCTCTGTTCACATGGAACAGACTGGAAAACACAAGAAGATAGATGGAACACAGGAGTTAGATACAGAGGCAGGGAAACAGAATGAGCAGAACCAGATACACACAAGGTACTTGCAATGAAGTAGCGAGTGGACACAAAACTCACAAACAGAAGTACAGAGACAACGAGTTGGAGTTAGGTGCAGGTTCAGATACTGCAGGAAAAGGGAAAGGTACAGACATAGAGACAAACAGGTAACAGACTAGGACACTGTTCAGACAAGATCTGAACCAGGAACAAGATACAGGAACGAGCCTGGGAACTCAGCCCCCAGGGTGTCGGAAACTGACTAGAAGTCACAGGTACAGGTAACAGGCCTGGGTATACAGCCCCCAGGGTGGCAGAAACAGACTAGATACAGGACAGGACCTGGCAACTCAGTTGCAAGAAACACTCAGATGGAAAGTGTTGCTCAGGAACCTCCTACTGGGTGGAGGGGGTTTAAGTATCCAGTGACTCACAGCAATAGGCTGGGGACGCATTAGGACTGTGCACACTATAGCTTTAAGAATCAGGAAGTAACAGTGCCGCCGCCCTAAGCCAGCAGACAAGAGACATACAAACAGCAGGTACTGGAGCAAAATGTGCAGCCTGGCCTGAGATTGCGATCTTGCATGGTGGGAGGTGGTAAGCCATGCAAGCACGCCGCCAGGGATGTTACAGATAACCTGGTGAGATTACAAGATAGAAGTCACATAATGGCCAGAAATGGTGTTATTCCTCATGTACACAGGCCAGTTTAGTATGAAAAGTTACTTGAAAGCATAGATCAAAAAATAAAAGATAAAAAAATGGGAGTTCTTCTATAAGGCTATGTTCACATATGTGCCAGGTTTTAGCAGTCCCATCAGGTCTGGCATCTGGCATTTGCCCAGCACTATTTCTGGTTATAAAATGACAAAAACCCCAGTAACTGTGATATGATGTCATTTCTCATGGACAAGCTGTGAGTCGGGATGGTCAAAGAGTCAGAGTTCAAAAGCCAGGAGGGTACATAATAAACAAAAGCAAGAGACAAAGGCGTAGTCAGGTAATGGTCTGAGGTCAAAATACTGGGAGAATAGCGTATCAGAGCAAAGGGGTTAAACAGACGGAGGGTCAGAACGAGATCCAAGGTCAGTCAGCAAAAGATCATCAAACAAAACACTAGGCACAGAGAGACAAAATACACTTAGCTGAAGCTTTATCTGGCAGAAGTCTGGGACTGACAGCCCAGCCAAGTAGTCGGGCAATCACCTGGGACAGGGAACACCTGCACACAGCTCAGCACTTCCTAGTCTCAGATTGGACGGCCGAGCTTTCAATCAAAACACCGACAGCTCAGCATGACCCTGCACCAGACTGGATGACAGAGCTGTCAAAGTACTGACAGCTTCACAACGCCCTTTCACCAGATCAGATGGCTGAGCCGTCAGTAACTGCGTCCCAGACACACTGAGGGTTGGAATCGTGACATATAAGTGGTGTCTGACAGTTTTTGACATATGTTGTATGACAGGTCCAGCACATCGTCATAATTTTTGCTATGGAAGGAAGTGACAATGCAGATGTTAGCAGAGCCAGGACAAAGGTTATGCAAGTCTAAGAGCCAGCTAAAGTTAGGAGCTATTAAAGATCAAGTCATCATTAGTGACTGAGGATTGAATGATGTACATTTAAAAAAATATTTAACGCAAGTACCTTGCACCCATGGATGGACTAGCCTGACCTTAGACATCAGAGCTCACCTTAGTAATCACAGCAATGTAATTAAAACACCCACTTAGTCACAGCAGGCCAACATAAACTTGCTAGTTGTAAAAGTGTCAGACCAATGAACTGTATGGGTCTGCAGAACCTTGAGGTGCTTGTGAAAAAAACACCAAAAAACACTTCAAAATGGGAGCAATAATTACTGTTTCCTCTCCAAAGGAGACGGCAAGGTGGTGGTGCGCTGCTCAGTTGAGGTATAAACTGCAATAATCACCTGTTCAGAGACGAAAAACGATTTGTGATCTGTCATTTGTGAACTTCAATAAAGGTAACATTATTTGCTGAATATTGCACTTTATACCTCAACTGGGCAGCACACCGCCACCTTGCCATGTCCTACATAGATTGTTAATTCGTTCATTCCCTGAGAGTCTGGTGCTGTGTCCCACCTCTATAGTGAAGCTAATTTACCATTCACAACATTCTACTTTGCCTCCTGAGCACCACTAAAATCACACCTTTCTCTTCAAAGGGAAGGAACATTCATGCACATTGGAACATTATGGTCATAGCAACTTGGGTTCCCAGCATATAACTGAACAATCAGCTCCACATTTAGGGACAGTTCTCTACAGGGAGCCCTGGTAATATTAAGGTGTTCTGATATTTCACGTCTCGGACTGGCCACTTGTTTGGTCTCAGTGTAACACGGGTACTCTAGATGCAGCGACAAAGAAACACAGAGCAGCCAATACAGGGTTAATAAACAGGGGAAGTTTATAATAACAGGGTAAATCTCCACGCAGGGAGTATCAGGGGAAAATATGGGGGAAAACAAGGAAAGTAGCAGGTAAAAGTCTTTAACTGACAGTTCACAGTTTAACTAGATATAGCAGAGTTGAACCGGTTGTAAACAAAAGTTTTTACACTTAGCTGACTCTTTTCCTCCAGAAGGCAGTTGCCAGCTGAGGCCATTGTTGATTTCTTCAGGCTTCCCCGCCCAAACAATGCTCCGTCTTCTGGCGGCAGCGGGCGGTCTCCGGTTTTACCCGCTGAGCCCCTAGTCCATAACACGGCACCTCACGTGCCCGGCTCCACCGACCCTGCGTCTCTTCTCTAGTCGGCTTGACTCCTCCGGTCCACTGCACTCGGCTCTTGCTCCCAGTCCTGGAGCCAGGAGCCTGGACCCTCTCACACTGCTCTGCTGAGCAGGACCCAGTTCCGCTTTCCCACGCAAATGTCCTCGTCTCTTCCTCTCTCTACCCACGTCACCAGTCTCTCGGTCACCTGACCTCCCAGCTCTCACTCTGGATACGCCCCCAGCTTCCCAGTCACCTGACTCCTGTGCTCGCAGTCTGTCTTCCCCCTGCAACCAAAAGGCACGGCCCGGCAGTTCCGGATCCCTTGCTCTGAAAGTACTTACACCCCGATCTTCCCCCTTACATCAGCCTCAGATAGTTCAGTCTCACTTCTAACCCTGGCAATGGTGGGAAGCCATGAGACTGCTATAGGGCCCATGAGCTGGGGAATGGGGCCATTTGGCATCCTCCCACTTCTCCTGACATTCACTGTATATGTACGACAGAAGTCTGGAAGATTTGTATGGAGCATGATCACGTGCTGAACACGCTCAATACCTGGCAGGTGCCAGCTGTTTTAGGCAGACAGCATCCATGATAACTGCTGTGATCAGATATACTGTAGCCTGTATTGCAGCAATTGAACTGTAGATGTCATAGCGACTACAGCATTTAAGTTGTTAGACAGGAGGGACCTTCTATTACCCCCTTTGGGCCTCAAATGAAATTGCTGAAACCAGATGGGTTATTTAATGGCAGCTGGGCGCCCATGGAGGAGTCCAATTGAGACTTTTTCCCCCAGATTTCTATGTATGCCCCTGCATAGCCCATCAGCACTTACACTGATGACTCATCCCTAAAGGACCTCCAGCAACAGAAGTGTGACCACTACTAACGTGCCTTGCACTCCCAGTATTTGACAATATTGTACTAGGTAGTAGTACCCAACCTCCTGACCAAACATGATGGCAGGGAACAACCATTCCCCACCCACCATAACTAACCCCAGAACCATGCAAAAGCTGCACAAAATACCGTGTTGATCACACACATGGGTAACATCCACTAAAGTTTTGTGTACCTAAAGGCATAATAGTACATTACAGTAAACATATAAAACCGTTAGGTGCACCTCAACCTTGAGTGAAGGGCTTGGGTCCATCTCAACTCCTTACATAGTTGCCACATGCCCCTCACCCACTGGATATGGCAGGGCCCCTACTTTTACAGTATTCACAACAATTCCTTCACTTTCCTCAGTAGTCAATATCACTACTTCATCCATACTCACAGCGGACCCCCTACACCAAGTACTAATGATGACAGCAGGACCTCACACCCCTTCCGCATCAGACAGTCATGCAGCTCTCTCCCTCACAGAGACTGATACAGGACACAGCTCCAGTGCATTTGACACCATTTTAAAGCCCACAACAGCTAACTGTATAATGGATGGGCATAAAACCCATATAACAGGGACCTGGAACCGGGTTTAGATCATGGACACGATTTTCACAACGTACAACGATCTTTTTTGACTGGAACATGCGTCATGTTTAACAGTAAACCACAGGTTGTGCCTTTTATCGAACCACATTATTAAAATGCTATGACCTTGTTCTTTGTTCACACTGTTTGAATTGGCACTGATACGTACATGAAGACTTCTAGATAAACCGTGAAACCCTTTTGCAAACTCTGGAACTACCTGAATAAATGTAATTATTACTATGCTCAGTATTCATTTCTAGTATGTACATAAAGACCTGAAAGACTGTATAATTATCGCAGAATGTGTTTGCCCATAAAAGGTATTTTTCACATTCCCTATTCCATAAAGTACTTTGTGGACGTGCCAATGTTGTGTAAAATCGACATCTGAAAGCAAAGGGATATTATTAGAGTACTAAGGAATAAAAGCACTAAAATGCATATGTAAATATATAGTTTCATTGCATTCTCAAGTGAATTGGACAGAGGACATCTAAGATGTTAGTGTTTTATAGTTTTACATAAGATAATGCACTGCCTACCATCCCACTTCTGAGGATGAGAGATATAAAGAATATAATATTATACATTATATATATATATATATATATATATATATATATGTATATATATATATATATATATATATATATACACACACACACACACACGTGCATCTCGCAAAATTAGAATATCATCAAAAGTTAATTTATTTCAGTTCTTCAATACAAAAAGTGAAACTCATATATTATATGGAGTCATTCCAAATAGAGTGATCTATTTCAAGGGTTTATTTCTGGTAATGTTGATGATTATGGCTTACAGCCAGTGAAAAAACAAAAGTCGTTATCTCAGTAAATTAAAATAATTAACAAAAAACATCTGCAAAGGCTTCCTCAGCCTTAAAAATGATTCCTTAGTCTGTTTCAGTAGGCTCCACAATCATGGGGAAGACTGCTGACTTGACAGATGTCCAGAAGGCTGTCATTGACACACTCCACAAGATCCCAGAGTTCCAATTTTCATTTGGAAATCAAGGTCCCAGAGTCTGGAGGAAGAGCCAATGAAAACACATGTAAAGTGCCATGGAATAAATGGCGCTATAATGATAAATAAAAATAAAACACAAAAGTCATTATCTCAGTAAATTAGAATACTTTATAACAACAGCTTTAAAAATGTTTTTAAAATCCGAACTACTGGCCTACTGAAATGTATGTTCAAAAAATGCACTCAATAGTTGGTCGGGGCTCCTTTTGCATCAATTTCTGCATCAATGCGGCATGGCATGGAAGCGATCAGCCTGTGGCACTGCTGAGGTGTTATAGAAGCCCAGGTTGCTTTGATAGCAGCCTTCAGCTCGTCTGCATTGTTGGGTCTGGTGTCTATCATCTTCCTCTTGACAATACCCCATAGATTGTCTATGGGGTTAAGGTCAAGCGAGTTTGCTGGCCAATCAAGCACAGAGATACTGTTGTTTTTAAACCAGGTATTGGTACTTTTGGCAGTGTGGACAGGTGCCAAGTCCTGCTGGAGAATGAAATTTCCATCTCCAAAAAGCTTGTCGGCAGAGGAAAGCATGAAGTGCTCTAAAATTTCCTGGTAGACGGCTGCGCTGACTTTGGTGTTGATAAAACACAGTGGACCTACACCAGCAGATGACATAGCTCCCCAAACCATCACTGATTGTGGAAACTTCACACTAGACCTCAAGCAGCTTGGATTGTGTGTCTCTCCGCTCTTCCTCCAGACTCTGGGACCTTGATTTCCAAATGAAAATTGGAACTCTGGGATCTTGTGGAGTGTGTCAATGACAGCCTCCTGGACATCTGTCAAGTCAGCAGTCTTCTCCATGATTGTGGAGCCTACTGAAAGAGACTAAGGAATCATTTTTAATGCTTAGGAAGCCTTTGCAGGTGTTTTTTGTTAATTATTTTAATTTACTGAGATAACGACTTTTTTTTTTTCACTGGCTGTAAGCCATAATCATCAACATTAACAGAAATAAACACTTGAAATAGATCACTCTGTTTGTAATGACCCTATATAATATGCGAGTCTCACTTTTTGTATTGAAGAACTGAAATAAATTAACTTTTTGATGATATTCTAATTTAGTGAGATGCACCTGTGTATGTATGTATATATATGTATATATGCCTTATAAATGGGGTTGGGACCATCAGTTGTGTTGTGCAGAAGTCAGGTGGATACACAGCTGATAGTCCTACTGAATAGACTGTTAGAATTTGTATTATGGCAAGAAAAAAGCAGCTAAGTAAAGAAAAACTAATGGCCATCATTACTTTAAGTAATGAAGGTCAGTCAGTCCGAAAAATTTAAAGTTTATCCGAGTCACCAGCCTCAGAAATCGCAGGTTAACAGCAGCTTAGATTAGAGACCAGGTCAATGCCACACAGAGTTCTAGCAGCAGACACATCTCTACAACAACTGTTAAGAGGAGACTTTGTGCAGCAGGCATTCATGGTAAAATAGCTGCTAGAAAACCACTGCTAAGGACAGGCAACAAGCAGAAGAGACTTGTTTAGGCTAAAGAACACAAGGAATGGACATTAGACCAGTGGAAATCTGTGCTTTGGTCTGATGAGTCCAAATTTGAGATCTTTGGTTCCAGCCACCGTGTCTTTGTGCGATGCAGAAAAGGTGAACGGATGGACTCTACATGCCTGGTTCCCACCGTGAAGCATGGAGGAGGAGGTGTGATGGTGTGAGGGTGCTTTGCTGGTGACATTGTTGGGAATTTATTCAAAATTGAAGGCATACTGAACCAGCATGGCTACCACAGCATCTTGCTGCAGCATGCTATTCCATCCGGATTGCGTTTAGTTGGACCATCATTTATTTTTCAACAGGACAATGACCCCAAACACACCTCCAGGCTGTGTAAGGGCTATTTGACCAAGAAGGAGAGTGATGGGGTGCTACGCCAGATGACCTGGCCTCCACAGTCACCAGACCTAAACCCAATCGAGATGGTTTGGGGTGAGCTGGACCGCAGAGTGAAGCCAAAAGGGCCAACAAGTGCCAAGTATCTCTGGGAACTCCTTCAAGATTGTTGGAAGACCATTTCCGGTGACTACCTCTTGAAGCTCATCCAGAGAATGTCAAGAGTGTGCAAAGCAGTCATCAAAGCAAAAGGTGGCTACTTTGAAGAACCTAGAATATAAGACATACTTTCAGTTGTTTCACACTTTTTTGTTAAGTATATAATTCCACATGTGTTAATTCATAGTTTTGATGCCTTCACTGTTCAAAGTCATGAAAATACAGAAAAATCTTTAAATGAGAAGGTGCGTCCAAACTTTTGGTCTGTACTGTATATATATATATATATATATATATATATATATATATATATATATATATATACAGGGTGGTCCAAAAGTAGGTCAGGGTGGTCCAAAAGTAGGTGGACAGAAAGTGTAATAAGGTTATGAAGGGGGAGATTTATCAAACATGGTGTAAAGTGAAACTGGCTCAGTTGCCCTTAGCAACCAATCAGATTCCACTTTTCATTCCTCACAGACTCTTTGTAAAATGAAAAGTGGAATCTGTTTGGTTGCTAAGGGCAACTGAGCCATTTTCACAGATCTAGTTTTCACAGATAGATCTCCCCCAAATCTGTTTTCTTTTCAGATAATTCAGATAGCATATAATGGCAAATAATTTAAATACAGATCAAAGAAAATGGATTTTAACAGAGTATTGGAAATCTCAAAATGCTGAAACCGTTAGAGCAAATTGGGTTGAAACATTTTGTACTCAAGCCCCAAAGAGACAAACCATTTACCGCATTCGTGACAAATTCAATGCCACTGGCTCAATCCTTAATGCTCCAAAAACTGGTCGACCCAAAACAGTCTGTACAGAAGATAATAAACAACTTGTTGCTGAAACATTTCTTCAGAGTCCAAAAGAGTCCACCAGAAGAGCCTCTTTGGAATTGGGAATTTCACAAGCTTCTATCATGCGAATCCTGAAATCTATTGGGTGGAAAGCTTATCGTCCACGTCTAATTAATGGTTTATTGGAGGATGATCCTGACAGGCGGCTGCAATTTAGTGTTTGATAAATCTCCCCCTTCATAACCTTATTACACTTTCTGTCCACCTACTTTTCGACCACCCTGTATATATATACAGTACAGACCAAAAGTTTGGACACACCTTCTCATTTAAAGATTTTTCTGTATTTTCATGACTGAAAGTTGTACATTCACACTGAAGGCATCAAAACTATGAATTAACACATGTGGAATTATATACTTAACAAAAAAGTGTGAAACAACTGAAAATATGTCTTATATTCTAGGCTCTTCAAAGTAGCCACCTTTTGCTTTGATGACTGCTTTGCACAATCTTGGCATTCTCTTGATGAGCTTCAAGAGGTAGTCACCGGAAATGGTCTTCCAACAATCTTGAAGGAGTTCCCAGAGATGCTTAGGACTTGTTGGCCCTTTTGCCTTCAATATGCGGTCTAGCTCACCCAAACCATCTCGATTGGGTTCAGGTCTGGTGACTGTGGTGGCCAGGTCATCTGGCGTAGCACCCCATCACTCTACTGCTTGGTCATATAGCCCTTGCACAGCCTGGAGGTGTGTTTGGGGTCATTGTCCTGTTGAAAAATAAATGATGGTCCAGCTAAACGCAAACCGGATGGAATAGCATGCCGCTGCAAGATGCTGTGGTAGCCATGCTGGTTCAGTATGCCTTCAATTTTGAACAAATCCCCAACAGTGTCACCAGCAAAGAACCCCCACACCATCACACCTTCTCCTCTATGCTTCACGGTGGGAACCAGGCATGTAGAGTCCATCCGTTCACCTTTTCTGCGTCGCACAAAGACACGGTGGTTGGAAACAAAGATCTCAAATTTCGACTCATCAGACCAAAGCACAGATTTCCACTGGTCTAATGTCCATTCCTTGTGTTCTTTAGCCCAAACAAGTCTCTTCTGCCAGTTGCCTGTCCTTAGCAGTGGTTTCCTAGCAGCTATTTTACCTTGAAGGCCTGCTGCACAAAGTCTCCTCTTAACAGTTGTTGAAGAGATGTGTCTGCTCCTAGAACTTTGTGTGGCATTGACCTGGTCTCTAATCTGAGCTGCTGTTAACCTGCGATGTCTGAGGCTGGTGACTCAGATAAACTTATCCTCAGAAGCAGAGGTGACTCTTGGTCTTCCTTTCCTGGGGCGGTCCTCATGTGAGCCAGTTTCTTTGTAGCACTTGATGGTTTTTGCAACTGCACTTGGGGACACTTTCAAAGTTTGCCCAATTTTTTGCACTGACTGACCTTTATTTCTTAAAGTAATGATGGCCACTCGTTTTTCTCTACTTAGAATTTGTATTATGGCAAGAAAAAAGCAGCTAACAGTCTATTCAGTAGGACTATCAGCTGTGCATCCCCCAGACTTCTGCACAACACAACTGATGGTCCCAACCCCATTTATAAGGCAAGAAATCCCACTTATTAAACCTGACAGGGCACACCTGTGAAGTGAAAACCATTTCCGGTGACTACCTCTTGAAGCTCATCAAGAGAATGCCAAGAGTGTGCAAAGCAGTCATCAAAGCAAAAGGTGGCTACTTTGAAGAACCTAGAATATAAGACATATTTTCAGTTGTTTCACACTTTTTTGTTAAGTATATAATTCCACATGTGTTAATTCATAGTTTTGATGCCTTCAGTGTGAATGTACAATTTTCATAGTCATGAAAATACAGAAAAATCTTTAAATGAGAAGGTGTGTCCAAACTTTTGGTCTGTACAGTATATATATATATATATATATATATATATATATATATATATATATATATATATACTGCTCAAAAAAATAAAGGGAACACTCACATAACACATCCTAGATCTGAATGAATGAAATATTCTCATTGAATACTTTGTTCTGTACAAATTTGAACGTGCTGACAACAAAATCACACAAAAATCATCAATGGAAATCAAATTTATTAACCAATGGAGGCCTGGATTTGGAGTCACCCCCAAAATTAAAGTGGAAAAACACACTACAGGCTGATCCAACTTTGATGGAATGTCCTTAAAACAAGTCAAAATGAGGCTCAGTATTGTGTGTGGCCTCCACGTGCCTGAATGATCTCCCTACAACGCCTGGGCATGCTCCTGATGAGGTTGCGGATGGTCTCCTGTGGGATCTCCTCCCAGACCTGGACTAAAGCATCCGCCAACTCCTGGACAGTCTGTGGTGCAACGTGACATTGGTGGATGGAGCGAGACATGATATCCCAGATGTGCTCAATCGGATTCAGGTCTGGGGAACGGGCGAGCCAGTCCATAGCTTCAATGCCTTCATCTTGCAGGAACTGCTGACACACTGCAGCCACATGAGGTCTGGCATTGTCCTGCATTAGGAGGTACCCAGGGCCAACCGCACCAGCATATGGTCTCACAAGGGGTCTGAGGATCTCATCTCGGTACCTAATGGCAGTCAGGCTACCTCTGGCGAGCACATGGAGGGCTGTGCGGCCCTCCAAAGAAATGCGACCCCACACCATGACTGACCCACTGCCAAACCGGTCATGCTGAAGGATGTTGCAGGCAGCAGATCGCTCTCCATGGCGTCTCCAGACTCTGTCACGTCTGTCACATGTGCTCAGTGTGAACCTGCTTTCATTTGTGAAGAGCACAGGGCGCCAGTGGCGACTTTGCCAATCCTGGTGTTCTGTGGCAAATGCCAAGCGTCCTGCACGGTGTTGGGCTGTGAGCACAACCTCCATCTGTGGACGTCGGGCCCTCATACCACCCTCATGGAGTCGGTTTCTAACCGTTTGTGCAGACACATGCACATTTGTGGCCTGCTGGAGGTCATTTTGCAGGGCTCTGGCAGTGCTCCTCCTGTTCCTCCTTGCACAAAGGCGGAGGTAGCTGTCCTGCTGCTGGGTTGTTGCCCTCCTACGGCCCCCTCCACATCTCCTGGTGTACTGGCCTGTCTCCTGGTAGCGCCTCCAGCCTCTGAACACTACGCTGACAGACACAGCAAACCTTCTTGCCACAGCTCGAATTGATGTGCCATCCTGGATGAACTGCACTATCTGAGCAACTTCTGTGGGTTGTAGAGTCCGTTTCATGCTACCACAAGTGTGAAAGCACAACCAACATTCAAAAGTAATCAAAACATCAGTCAGAAAGCATTGGTACTGAGATGTGGTCTGTGGTCCCCACCTGCAGAACCACTCCTTTATTGAGGGTGTCTTGATAATCGCCAATAATTTCTATCTATTGTCTATTCCATTTGCACAACAGCATGTGAAATTGATTGTCAATCAGTGTTGCTTCCTAAGTGGACAGTTTGATTTCACAGAAGTTTGATTTACTTGGAGTTATATTATATGGAGTTATATTCTGCTGTTTAAGTGTTCCCTTTATTTTTTGAGCAGTGTGTATATACAGTACAGACCAAAAGTTTGGACACACCTTCTCATTTAAAGATTTTTCTGTATTTTCATGACTATGAAAATTGTACATTCACACTGAAGGCATCAAAATTATGAATTATCACATGTGGAATTATATACTTAACAAAAAAGTGTGAAACAACTGAAAATATGTCTTATATTCTAGGTTATTCAAAGTAGCCACCTTTTGCTTTGATGACTGCTTTGCACACTCATGGCATTCTCTTGATGAGCTTCAAGAGGTAGTCACCGGAAATGGTCTTCCAACAATCTTGAAGGAGTTCCCAGAGATGCTTAGCACTTGTTGGCCCTTTTGCCTTCACTCTGCGGTCCAGCTCACCCCAAACCATCTCGATTGGGTTCAGGCACACAATAGATTCAGTTGCTGACCAGACACATCTGACAAGAGTCTTTTTTAACAGTTTAACAGTGGAACAGTGGATATCATTCTGACATCCATGATTTTCATGGATGTGTGAATGGATCTATAAAACTCTACGAGTCCATGAACCATTCGATAAAAAAAATATGGACATTTCTCACACAAATGTGAGAATGCAGCCTAAGGGATTTTACAGACAGTATTATCACTCCAAGTCACACAGTGCAGATACAGAATAATATTTCCATCTTGGAACTTACTACTGATGTCTCATCTGATCAGAGACGGTTTCTGCTGTTTCTTCTCCGTCTGGTCAGACCTTCATGTCGACATGTCTCAGCCACGACTCGTCTTGTCACGATGATCTCCAGCCTAGAAAATAACAAGGTCACATATATTGTATACATGTATCTCCCCCGCACTGCGCCCCTGAATAGAGATATGTACCCCCCACGATTAATATACTATTAGCCACTTAGCAATCAAAATGTAAAGTGATAAGCAGCACTGTGCCCCCCATTAACCCTAATCTCCTCCGGCCAATAATATAAATTATTCAGTCTCTGTGACTCTCTCCAATTAACTGTAAGGCTATGTGCACATGGAAAACATACAAGGCTTTACAGTACAAGCAAAGTGAAACCCCCATAATTGCTCTTTCCCAGCACCCCCATGATTGCTCGCTCCCAGCACCCCTATGATTGCTCGCTCCCAGCACCCCCATGATTGCTATGTCCCAGCACCACCATCATTGCTCTGTCCCAGCACCCCATCATTGCTCTGTCCCAGCACCCCCATCATTGTTCTGTTCCAGTACCCCCATCATTGCACTCTCCCAGCACCCCCATCATTGCTCTGTCCCAGCACCCCCATCATTGCTCTGTCCCAGCACCCGCATCATTGCTCTGTCCCAGCACCCCCATCATTGCTCTGTCCCACCACCCCCATCATTGCTCTGTCCCAGCACCCCCATCATTGCTCTGTCCCACCACCCCCATCATTGCTCTGTCCCAGCACCCCCATCATTGCTCTGTCCCCATTGCCATCAGCCCCATCATTGCTCTGTCTCACCACCCCCATCATTGCTCTGTCCCCATTGCCACCAGCCCCATCATTGCTCTGTCCCCATTGCCACCAGCCCCATCATTGCTCTGTCCCACCACCCCCATCATTGCTCTGTCCCCATTGCCACCAGCCCCATCATTGCTCTGTCTCCATTGCCACCAGCCCCATCATTGCTGTCCCCATTGCCACTAGCCCCGTCATTGCTCTGACCCCATTGCCACCAGCCCCGTCACTGCTCTGTCCCCATTGCCACCAGCCCCGTCATTGCTCTGTCCCCATTGCCACCAGCCCCATCATTGCTCTGTCCCCATTGCCACCAGCCCCATCATTGCTGTCCCCATTGCCACCAGCCCCATCATTGCTGTCCCCCACCTCCCCTCATTCTCCTGTTACTCTCCCCAGCATTTCAGTAAAAAAAAAAAATACAACTTACCTCTCAGCCCGCTCCCCTGCAGCATCCTCCTTGTTCCCGGCAACTTTCTCCCTGACCCAGGCGCACGCTGCATGACGACGTCATCAAGCTGCGCGCGTCTTTGTCAGGGAGGAAGCACCAGGCAGGAAGCTGAGGACGGATCCCTCCAGCTCCGCAGCAGAGCAGCAGGGATTGCTCCCTGCACACCGCTCATTATTAGCCGCCCGGCAAGGGCCCCCCTGACCCTCCGCCCCTGGACTGCTATGGGGCCCCCCCCGGCTCACGGGCCCCATAGCAGTCACGTGGTCTGCCGCCATTGGCGGTATGCCACTGGTTGAGCGTGTGGTGATGGACAGGTTCATCCATTCCCTACCCAGGCCGGTGCAGACCTGGGTTGCCCAGGGTGACCCTCGGAACGCAGACGACCTCGTGGGTCTGGTAGAGAGGTACCAAGTGGTCGACAAATCCCTGGGGAAACCCGACATAGCCACCTCCCCGTACTGGAGTGCCCAAAATGGGGAGGGTTCACCACGGAAGGGGTTCAGAGCCACAACTGGGGGGCATCCCACTTCCACTGAAGGGGCTGCAAGGACTGTTGTGAAGGATGTGATCTGTTGGCGATGTTGCAATCCGGGACACGTAGCCGCCTAGTGTCATACATCTGCTTAGCCAATGGACTGCAGCCTGGGCAGACGATGTTCATACTATGCTTACCCAGCCTGTAGTGAGGACTGTCAACCCGGCGAGGGGCCGCAGGCACATGCCGTATCCATTAATGGAGTGATGGTCCTGGGGCTATTGGACTCCGGGAGTCTGGTAACCTTACTCAGTGCCACGCTTCCCCACCAGCTGATCCCCACCAAATCTGTGGGCATCCGCTGCATACATGGGGACACCAAGAACTACCCGGTGGCCAGAGTGACAGTCAGAACAGACCCAATCCCACGAGGTTGGTGTGGTCAAGGACCTGATACATCCCGTCATATTGGTGTGTGATTTTCCCTTGTTCTGGGACTTGTGGGGTAAGAGATCCAGACTGAGTCACGGGGACAAAAGCCAGGACCCTATAGAAATACCCCGGTCGACATCAGAAGTAGATGAGTTCCCACTGTGTGTCCTTGTCGGCGATGAGGATGAGACTGTGACCGAGGGGGCCGACCTCCCTGAATTGTAGGTGCCCGGAGAGAACTTTGGGTCAGCTCAAGTTCTGGACTTGACCTTGAAAGGGGCGTGGGACAATGTTACGGTTTGTAATGGTGTTGCTCAAGAGTCGGGGGCGGACACCAGGTACCCACACTTTGCAGTTCAGGGGGAGCTTTTATACCGGATAACCAAACTAAAAGGTGAAGAGGTAGTGAAACAGCTGTTAGTTCCAGGGACATACCGTCGGAGGGTATTAGACATGGCCCACTCACATATTCTGGGGGGACACCTAGGGGTTGAAAAAACTCAGGAGAGTATAGTGAGGAGATTCTATTGGCCAGGATGTTACCGGGAGATCTTAAACTATTGTAGGTCCTGCCCCACCTGCCACTTCCGTAGTCCCTTTGTTCCACTACCTGTGATAGAACTTCCCTTTGAAAGGATTGCCATGGACCTCGTGGGCCCTTAGTTAAATCGGCCCGGGGCCACCAATACATCCTGGTGGTCATGGACTATGCGACCCGGCACCCCGAAGTGGTACCTTTAAGGAACTTGTCCAGTAGGAGCATAGCCAGAGAACTTGTCCACATCTTTGCCAGGACCGACCTGCTGAAGGAAATCCTGACAGACAAAGGAACCCCATTCATGAGCAAGGTGATGAAGGAGCTGTGTAAAGTTCTTTAGATTACCCAGCTGCGAACCTCCGTTTACCAGGCGTAGACCGATGGCCTGGGGGAGCACTTTAATAAGACCCTGAAAGCGATGCTCAAAAAGGTCGTCGAGAAGGATGGACATGACTGGGACTATTTGCTACCGTTCCTGCTCTTCTCCCTCAGAGAAGTTCCTCAAGCCACCACTGGCTTCTCTCTGTTAGAGCTTCTGTATGGCCGGCATCCAAGAGGTCTCCTAGACATCGCCAAGGAAACCTGTGAGGCCGAGGTCACACCCCACCAGAGCATCATCAAACATATCGTCCAGTTACAGGAAAGAATGACGAAAGTGATGCCCATTGTGAAGGAACATTTCCTCTGGGCGCAGGAAGCCCAGGCGAGGGCGTATAACCGGTCAGCCAGACTGAGACCGTTCCAGCCTGAGGATCGCTTTCTGGTTCTCATTCCCACTGTTGAAAGTAAGTTCCTGGCCAAGTGGCAAGGCCCGTATGAGGTGGTGGAGAAACTCAGTGAAGTGAACTACCGAGTCCACCAGCTTGGCTGAAGAAAGCCACACCAGGTGTACCTTGTAAACCTCCTCAAGCCGTGGCGAGATCGGGAACCCGTGGGAGCTCCTTGCCTGGGAGCCGTTCCCGAAGGCAAGGTGGAAGAGGTCACTATAGCAGAGCCCAGAAGCAACTATGTCGAGAACTACTACAGCAGAATCGAGACCTGTTCTCAGAGTTGCCGGGGCATACTCAGGTGGTACAGCATGGCATGCTAACAGAGCCACATGTAAGAGTGAATCTGAAGCCGTACCGGATTCCGGAAGTACGCTGGAAGGTGATCTTGACCGAGGTGAAGAGGATGTTAGACCTCGGTGTGATAGAGGAGTCAAAGAGTGGGTGGTCGAGCCCAATCGTCCTTGTGCCAAAACTCAACGGAGAGTGGAGGTTTTGTAACGACTGCCGCCGGCTGAATGAGGTGTCCAAGTGTGACGCGTACCCGATGCCCCGCGTCGACGAACTCATCAAGAGGCTGGGACCAGTGAGGTACATCATCACTCTTGACCTGACAAAGGGCCATTGGCAGATCCCCATGTCCCAGACGGCCAAGGAGAAGACGGCTTTTTCGACACCTGATGGGTGCTTTCAATACACTCGGATGCTGTTCAGGCTACAGGGGGCCCCAGCCACCTTCCAGAGGACTATGGATCGGATCTTAGCCCCACATAAGAAGTATGCTGCAGCCTACCTTGATGACATTGTAGTCTTTAGCCCAGACTGGACTAGTCATCTACATAAACTACAGGCAGTTCTGCATGATCTAAGAAAGGCGGGATTTACAATAAATCAGAAAAAATGTGCCGTCGGAAAAGAGGAGGCCAAGTACTTGGGCTATGTCGTCGGGAGAGGCGAAATAAAACCGCAAGTCAATAAAGTGGACGCAATCCAGACCTGGCCGCAACTGCTCTCCAAGAAGCAAGTAAGAGCATTCCTGGGAATGTTCCCAAATTTTGCCATGATGGCAGTGCCACTGACGGATCTCCTAAAAGGCACCAGATCCCCCATGGTGAAGTGGACGGAGGAAACAGAGACCGCGTTTCAACAGCTGAGCTAGCACTGTGGAAGCAGCCGGTCCGGGTCCCGCCAGTCTTTAAGAAAGAGTTTGTGGTCCAGACAGAGGTTGGTCTAGGAGCCGTACTCTCTCAAGAGATAAATGGAGAAGAACATGCCATTCTCTATCTGAGCCGGAAGCTTTCGTTCTGCGAGAAGAACTACGCAATAGTAGAAAAAGAGTGTTTAGCCATAAAGTAGGCCTTAGATACACTAAGATATTACCTACTAGGCCAGAAGTTTAAATTGGTGACAGACCATGCCCTGTTGAGATGGTTGAGGGAAAAGAGGGGTAAAAATACCAGGGTAACTAGATGGTTCCTAGCTCTTCAGAACTTTAACTTTCACATAACTTTCACATGGCGCATAGGCCCGGGAAGTTACACGGGAACACTGATGCCCTTTCTAGAATTCCCTGTCTGGTATCGGAAGGTGCGCAAACCCCCGGCTTTGGGCAGAGGGGGGGAATATGTGACAGAGTCACTGGTGTGATATACGAGGGGAGGTATGTGTCACTCAGGTTGCTAGCCTGTGTGAACTGAAATCTGAAAAATTTCTACCAGCATGTTATATGCTGTGGGTTAACTCACTAAAGAGTGTGTTTTTTTGTGAATGGCAAAGAGGGTGGGAAGCCATTCATACAACCTTCTCTCAGGGTGTGGCTGAGCAGGGTTTAAATGTTCAGTCCCTATTTTTTTTTCTGTTGTGGAGATTGGAGAGGCTAGGACTTCAGTCTGGAAGGCCACAGCTCAGGGAGGAGATGAAAGCTGGGACTACAACCTGTGTGGGCGAACCCCACACTGCTATGGACTGTGCTATCGTTTATCTTTTGTTTTGTTGTTTTGCCAGTAAAGCCCCCATCTCACATAGCGAGATCGCTGCTCAGTCACGGTTTTGGTGACGCAATAGCGACTTCACCAACGATGTCGCTATGTGTGACACTTTGCAGCGATCAGGCCCCTGCTGTGAGATCGCTGATCGCTGCAGAATGTCCTGGACCTTTTTTTGGTCGTTGCCCTCCCGCTGGTCAGTACACATCGCTGTGTGTGACCAGTGGGAGCAGCGATCAGGCTGGTAACCATGATAAACAGCGGGTTACTAGGGGCGCACACGCACTTAGTAACCCGCTGTTTATCATGGTTACGAGCCTGCTAAAGTGAGCGGTAACCTCCCGCTCACCGTAGCAGAGTGGTAACGATGATAAACAGCGGGTTACTAGGTGCGCGTGTGCCCCTAGTAACCCGATGTTTACCATAGTTACCAGCCTGCTCCTGCTTCAGCAGGCTCGTAACCAGGAGCAGGACATAGAGGAAAGATTCTTTCCACGATGTCGCTGCTCCCCTGATCGCTGGTGAGCCTGCCTGTTTGACAGCTCACCAGCGACCACATAGCGACGCAGCAAAGATCCCTGACAGATCATATCGTTGTCGGGATCGCTGCAGCGTCGCTAAGTGTGACGGGGCCTTAAGGCTGTGTTTATTTTTGCTGGAGCTGCAGGGCTTTATTCCACACAATAAAGACTGCCGAGAAAACACCTTCCTGAGTCTACTTCGGGAAGTGGCAGAGTGAGGCATCTTACCACAAATATATATATATATATATATATATATATATATATATACAGTACAGACCAAAAGTTTGGACACACCTTCTCATTTTAAGATTTTTCTGTATTTTCATGACTATGAAAATTGTACATTCACACTGAAGGCATCAAAACAATGAATTGACACATGTGGAATTATATAGTCAATAAAAAAGTGTGAAACAACTGAAAATATGTCTTATATTCTAAGTTCTTCAAAGTAGCCACCTTTTGCTTTGATGACTGCTTTGCACACTCTTGGCATTCTCTTGATGAACTTCAAGAGGTAGTCACCGGAAATGGTCTTCCAACAATCTTGAAGGAGTTCCCAGAGATGCTTAGCACTTGTTGGCCCTTTTGCCTTCACTCTGCGGTCCTGCTCGCCCCCAAACATCTCGATTGGGTTTAGGTCTGGTGACTGTGGAGGCTAGGTCATCTGGCATAGCACCCCATCACTCTCCTTCTTGGTCAAATAGCCCTTACACAGCCTGGAGGTGTGTTTGGGGTCATTGTCATGTTGAAAAATAAATGATGGTCCAACTAAATGCAAACCGGATGGAATAGCATGCCGCTGCAAGATGCTGTGGTAGCCATGCTGGTTCAGTATGCCTTCAATTTTGAATAAATCCCCAACAGTGTAACCAGCAAAGTACCCCCACATCATCACACCTCCTCCTCCATGCTTCACAGTGGGAACTAGGCATGTAGAGTCCATCTGTTCACCTTTTCTGCGTTGCACAAAGACACGGTGGTTGGAACCAAAGATCTCAAATTTGGATTCATCAGACCAAAGCACAGATTTCCACTGGTCTAATGTCCATTCTTTGTGTTCTTTAGCCCAAACAAGTCTCTTCTGCTTGTTGCCTGTCCTTAGCAGTGGTTTCCTAGCAGTTATTTTACCATGAAGGCCTGCTGCACAAAGTCTCCTCTTAACAGTTGTTGAAAAGATGTGTCTGCTGCTAGAAATCTGTGTGGCATTGACCTGGTCTCTAATCTGAACTGCTGTTAACCTGTGAATTCTGAGGCTGGTGACTCGGATAAACTTATCCTCAGAAGCAGAGGTGACTCTTGGTCTTCCTTTCCTGGGGCGGTCCTTATGTGAGCCAGTTTCTTTGTAGCGCTTGATGGTTTTTGCAACTGCACTTGGGGACACTTTCAAAGTTTTCCCAATTTTTCACACTGACTGACCTTCATTTCTTAAAGTAATGATGGCCACTCGTTATACTTTACTTAGCTGCTTTTTTCTTGCCATAATACAAATTCTAACAGTCTATTCAGTAGGACTATCAGCTGTGTATCCACAACTTCTGCACAACACAACTGATGGTCCCAACCCCATTTATAAGGCAAGAAATCCCACTTATTAAACCTGACAGGGCACACCTGTGAAGTGAAAACCATTTCCGGTGACTACCTCTTGAAGCTCATCAAGAGAATGCCAAGAGTGTGCAAAACAGTCATCAAAGCAAAAGGTGGCTACTTTGATGAACCTAGAATATAAGACATATTTTCAGTTGTTTCACACTTTTTTGTTAAGTATATAATTCCACATCTGTTAATTCATAGTTTTGATGCCTTCATTGTGAATGTACAATTTTTATAGTCATGAAAATACTGAAAAATATTTAAATGAGAAGGTGTGTCCAAACTTTTGGTCTGTACTGTATACATATATATATATATATATATATATATATATATATATATATACTTTCTATAGTATAATAAGCAAACACCAAAAGTTACAATATAAATTCTGTGCCAGCTTCCTGTGGTGCACCTAGGGAGCAGGAGGCCTACCGATAGCACCCATGTATATCACATAAAAGTCTGCCAAAGCTGCAAATCATCTCATGTGTATGGCCTCCAACAAAAAATGTGGCGGAGAATTATTGGCAGGGGAAATTTAAACAGCCGATCCTTTTGTTTTCAGGGTGGAAAAGCCAATATCTCCCTTCTGCTCATACATATGCTCAGTAGAGCCTAGTGTTCTTGTTTATGGGTCTGTGCACACGTTGCGTTTTTGTCTCGTTTTTTTTCTGCCCAGTTTTGTCACAAGTTCGGAAGGATTTCCTATTACCAGCAAAATGAATGAGATTTCTGAAGTGTCATGCACAGGGGAGGAGTCCTGAGGAGATAATTTGCATATTCCCACTGCATTTTGGGGTAAGTGAAGAGTCTCCGCGAGCTCAAAGAACACTGGATTTTGGCTGTTGGAGCTGAAAAGAGGACATCGGTAAACCAGGGGAGGAGTCCTGAGGAGATAATTTGCATATTCCCATTGCATTTTGGGGTAAGTGAAGAGTCTCCGCGAGCTCAAAGAACACTGGATTTTGGCTGTTGGAGCTGAAAAGAGGACATCGGTAAACCAGGGGAGGAGTCCTGAGGAGATAATTTGCATATTCCCATTGCATTTTGGGGTAAGTGAAGAGTCTCCGCGAGCTCAAAGAACACTGGATTTTGGCTGTTGGAGCTGAAAAGAGGACATCGGTAAACCAGGGGAGGAGTCCTGAGGAGATAATTTGCATATTCCCATTGCATTTTGGGGTAAGTGAAGAGTCTCCGTGAGCTCAAAGAACACTGGATTTTGGCTGTTGGAGCTGAAAAGAGGACATCGGTAAACCAGGGGAGGAGTCCTGAGGAGATAATTTGCATATTCCCATTGCATTTTGGGGTAAGTGAAGAGTCTCCGCGAGCTCAAAGAACACTGGATTTTGGCTGTTGGAGCTGAAAAGAGGACATCGGTAAACCAGGGGAGGAGTCCTGAGGAGATAATTTGCATATTCTCATTGCATTTTGGGGTAAGTGAAGAGTCTCCGCGAGCTCAAAGAACACTGGATTTTGGCTGTTGGAGCTGAAAAGAGGACATCGGTAAACAAGGGGAGGAGTCCTGAGGAGATAATTTGCATATTCCCATTGCATTTTGGGGTAAGTGAAGGGTCTCCGCGAGCTCAAAGAACACTGGATTTTGGCTGTTGGAGCTGAAAAGAGGACATCGGTAAACCGCGCGCCTACTGGCGCGCGCATTTTGAAGCTTTTTTTTTAAGCTTTTTTCACTGTTTTCAGAACATTAACAATAAGAACATGGAAGAGTCCAGGAGCCATTTGGTGAGCTGCATATCCTGCTACATGTTCACAGACTTGCCAGTGGAAAAGCCAAACTTCACATGCCAGAAATGCAAGCTTGTGTCCCTGTTGGAGGAAAAGTTGCGAAATCTAGAAGAGAGGTTAACTACCTTGAAAATCATTAAGGAAGGTGAAGAGTTCTTAGACAGAGCAGAATTATCTCTTCATGATTCAGAAAGAGAAGAAATTCGAACTGCACCTGACGAAACCGAGGAATGGAAGCATGTGACCCACAGAAGCAGGAGGATCGAGAGGCAGTCAGCACCCATACTGCTCAGGAACCAGTACCAGGCTCTCACGCAGGAGAACCATGAAGAAATACAGCAAAATAAGACTTTGCCAGCAATGAATAACCTTGTAAGCCCTCAGAATCCTCCTGGATGGAGAAAGAAGAATGTTGTGAAGAAAAAACGGAAAATGGTGGTTATGGGGGATTCCCTGTTAAGAGGAACAGAGGCCGCTATCTGCAGACCAGACATAACCTCAAGAGAAATGTGCTGTCTTCCAGGAGCAAAAATTAAAGATGTGTCTGACAGGATATCAAGACTCTTCAGACCTACAGATCACTACCCATTCCTGCTAATACATGTGGGGACAAATGACACCGCAAGAAAGGACCTGGAAACCATCTGCAGTGACTTTGAAGACTTAGGCAAGAAAGTGAAAGAATTGGGAGCGCAGGTGGTCTTCTCATCCATCCTCCCAGTGGATGGCCATGGAACAATGAGGTGGAATAAGATTCTACAGGTGAACAACTGGCTACGTCGATGGTGCCGTCAACAAGGATTTGGATTTATGGATCACGGAATGAATTACCTATACGATGGACTACTTGCTAGAGATGGGGTGCACCTTACGAAGACTGGAAAACATGTATTTGGAAGTCGCCTTGCTACACTCATCAGAAGAGCTTTAAACTAGAACAATGTGGGAAGGGAAGCAAAAGGCCAGAAAAAGCCATACAGCTGACAAATACTATTGAGATCTCTGCTACTGGAAGTGGAAAAGAAGAACAAAGACAAAACAATTTAAATAATAAAAATATGGGAGGAAGAGAAACCAATCACAAACTAAAATGTTTTTATACAAATGCACAAAGCATGGGCAACAAACAAGGAGAATTGGAACTACTAATGCAGGAAAAGGAATATGATGTCATTGGAATCACTGAAACTTGGTGGGACCATACACATGATTGGAATAAAAGGCTAAAAGGATACAACTTATTTGCAAGAAACAGACTTGATAAACGAGGAGGAGGTGTTGCATTGTATGTTAGAAAAGCGTATATCTGCACAGAGATTGAAGCTTCAGAGACTGGGAGTTCTGTGGAAACTGTTTGGGTAAGAATACAAGGAGAGAACAACGGAAAGGACACCATTGTAGGCATTTACTACAGGCCACCTGGGCAAGCTGAAGATATGGATGAACTCTTTATGTATCAAATGACCAAGTTCTCCAAAAAATATGACGTAGTGGTCATGGGAGATTTCAACTATCCAGACATTTGTTGGGAATCTCTCTCAAGTAAAACTAACAGGTCAAGCAAATTCTTATCCTCTCTTGCTGACAACTTTATCTTCCAAAAGGTAGGGGAGAAAACAAGGGGATCTGCTACTTTGGATCTAATCCTTATAAACAGGGAGGAAATGGTTGAGGAGGTAAAGGTGGCTGGGACCCTAGGAGGCAGTGATCATGCTATTATAGAATTTTGGATAACTAGAGGAGGAAGACATGTGAAGACTCAAACTTCAATGTTAGATTTTAGAAAGGCAGATTTTAAGAGACTCAGAAAGAGAATAGGAGGGATCCAATGGCTGGATGTCCTTAAGGACAAAAATGTCCAGGAAGAATGGGAAATTTTTAAAAATGAGATTCTCAAAGCACAATCGTTAACAATCCCGAAAAGTAGGAAGAATGGGAAGCTTTTAAGGAAACCAGGATGGATGAACACAGAACTTAAACACATGCTAAAAAGAAAGAAAGAAATGTTTATTAAATGGAAAGAGGGAGGCATATCTAAAGAAGATTATAATGCAGTCTGCAGATCCTGTAGGGCACGTATCAGGTTAGCTAAAGCTGACAATGAATTAAGGCTTGCAAGAGATGTCAAAAGCAATAAAAAAGGATTTTGGGGGTATGTCAAAAGTAAAAGAAAAGTCAAAGATGCTATAGGATTTTTACAGGATGAAAATGGAGAAATGGTAAGAGAGGATGTTGAGAAGGCCAAACTTTTTAATTCCTATTTTGCATCTGTTTTCTCTCAGAAAGAAAATGTAACATCAACTGATCTTCACTGTCCTTTTAAAGGAATAGAGGAATCCAAGTTATCTGTAAACAGAAAGATTGTGAGGGAATATTTAGCTAACATAAATGAGTTCAAGTCTCCAGGTCCAGATGAATTACACCCCAGAGTACTGAAGGAGATCGTAGAAGAAATTTTAGAACCACTCTCCATAATCTTTGAAAATTCTTGGAGAACAGGAGAAGTCCCAGAAGACTGGAGAAGAGCAAATGTTGTTCCTATCTTCAAAAAGGGGAAGAAGGTGGACCCAGGGAACTATAGGCCGGTGAGTCTGATTTCTATACCAGGAAAGATCTTTGAACAAATTATTAAACAACATGTATGTAAGTACATGGATAAGAATGAAGTGATTAACCAGAGTCAGCATGGATTTGTAACTAACAAGTCATGTCAGACTAACTTAATTTCCTTCTATGACAGAATCACTGACTGGGTGGATCAGGGAAATGCTGTAGATATAGTATATCTTGACTTCAGCAAAGCATTTGACAAAGTATCTCACACCATCCTTATTGAAAAAATGACCAAGTATGCAATGGACCAGGCAACTGTTAGGTGGATTCATAACTGGCTTAGTGATCGGACTCAAAGGGTGGTTGTAAATGGCTTCACATCCAGCTGGATGAATGTCTCAAGTGGGGTACCACAGGGCTCCGTCCTGGGACCTGTATTGTTCAACATCTTTATCAATGATTTAGATGAAGGAATTGAGGGTAAGCTGATTAAATTTGCTGATGACACAAAGCTAGGAGGGATAGCTAATACTAGAGAAGAGAGAGAGAGGATTCAAAAAGACCTAAATAAACTGGAGCAGTGGGCAGCAACCAACAGAATGGTTTTTAACAGGGAAAAATGCAAAGTACTACATCTGGGCAATAAAAATGAAAAAAGCATATACAGAATGGGAGGAACAGAGCTAAGCAACAGTACATGTGAAAAAGACTTAGGTATACTAATAGATCATAGACTGAACATGAGTCAACAGTGTGATGCAGCAGCAAAAAAGGCAAATACAATTCTGGGATGTAATAACAGAAGCATACAGTCTAGATCACGTGAAGTCATTATCGGTCTTTACTCCTCTTTGGTCAGACCTCATCTGGAATACTGTGTACAGTTTTGGGCACCACATTTTAAAAAAGACATAGACAAACTGGAGCAAGTTCAGAGAAGAGCGACCAGAATGGTGACTGGTCTGAAAACCATGTCCTATGAGGAACGGTTGCAGGATTTGGGAATGTTTAGCTTGCAAAAAAGAAGACTGAGAGGAGACTTAATAGCTGTCTACAAATATGTCAAGGGCTGTCACATTGTAGAAGGATCATCTTTATTCTCATTTGCACAAGGAAAGACTAGAAGCAATGGGATTAAATTAAATGGGAGGAGACACAGATTAGATATTAGAAAAAACTTTTTGACAGTTAGGGTGATTAATGAGTGGAACAGGCTGCCACGAGAGGTGGTGAGTTCCCCTTCAATGGACGTCTTCAAACAGAGGCTGGACAGACATCTGTCTGAGATGATCTAGTGAATCCTGCTTTGAGCAGGGGGTTGGACCAGATGACCCAGGAGGTCCCTTCCAACTCTACCATTCTATGATTCTATGATTCATGTGTCACCCTGGCCTGGATGCCACAAAATGTAATTAAAGCTGTGTCTGAGAGCAAGGGGGAGGTTCTCTAGTCAGGGGAACATTAGCATGCAATGCCTCCTGTCTCAGGCCAGTAGGGGGAGCTGGCTGCCCCTATAAAAGCTGGTACTGGGGGCAGGGTTAGAGAGAACTTGATGGCCTGTCTCAGCACTGAGACTTGTCCCAGAGCAGAGCAGGGACAGACAGTTGCACTGCACCTAAGAGGAAATGTGGCAGGAGGAGAGCCACAAGCCAGAGACAAGAGGCGAAGCAAGCCTGTCTTGGCAGATAAGAGACTGACTTTACCAGACTTTGGTGTCTGAGGCTGGGAGGATTCTACATCCTCCAGCAGAGAACCAGTCCGCAAGGGACTGTATATTCCTTGGCCTAAGAAGCCTGGAGGCCCTGCCACAACCGAAGGGACCAGTAAAGCCGTACAAGGCTGGGAGCAGAAAGGAACCCACATCGCAGGCCATACAGGCGAGAATACACGGAAAGGTCGGAAACGTTGGCTGTTACCCTATAACGAGGAGATAGCCAGAAGGAGCGCAGAAAGCACGGTAGGCCTACACCCTCACCCTGACCAGGGCCAATTTCCCCGTTGCTCTCAGACATCCAGGTCCCCTCCTAGCTGGGACTGTTTATGGGTCAGTTTACCTGTTTCAGTAAAGACCCTGGACTGCAACCTATTGTCTGTGTGCTCCTTCGCGCCTCCAGCACTACCAGTACTGGGACTCTCACCACCATCACTCCCACCATCCACTACACTGCCCTGGGGCTGCACTCTTCCCGTGGGGAGTCACACCATCTCAGCTGCACACCTCATCAGCCCCAGCGGTCTGCCTTGCAGCGGCGGTACCTAATGACCGCAAATCCACGGGTGGCGTAGTCGGACATTATCAATAGCACATAACGGACTACCACTGGCCTGACCACCCTGAGCCACGGAACCGGGTTGCCACTACTACTCCCACCGTTTCCCTAATTGCCCGGATCCGAGTGCCCCAAGGCCCAGGGGGCGAGTCAGCTTTGGTGTAGTCGGCAGGATTGCAACCAACCCGCCACAATCGGGTATTGCGTGCCTGAAAGAGACTTTGCACTTACCTGAAAAGAGGTTTCCCGCCGTCCGGAGCCGTTTCCCGCCATTTCCAGCCGTCTCCCGCCATCTTCCATCGGTTCCCGCCATCTTCAGCCGTTTTCCCGCCATCAGACGCCATCTTCAGGACGCCGCGCGGGAAGAAGAGGGGCGTGGACGTCCAAAGCGCGCGAGACCCGAAGCTCCGCCCCACGCACCGACGTTGCGCAAGGTCCTGGAAGGGAGAGAGAGCGACGCTGACGTCATCAGGACGCGACGCAAGGTCCTCGTCCAGAGCAGCATCAGCGGAGCCGCGGCCTACAGAAGAGGATCGTCGGAAGGTAGGCCACGCTTAACTAGGGGGGAGGAAGATGTCGGATACAGAGGCGCCCACTACCACCAACGCAGCTGCAGCAGCGGTGATGCCCTTTTCCCTGCCCTACATCCCTGGAGCGGCCTGGCTGCCCAAGTACTCAGGGGAGCCCCATGCCCTAACTGACTTTAAGGAAAGGCTGTACAGTTTGTTCCAGGTTTACCCCCTGACAGAGGAACAGAAGGTCAGCATATTGACCGGGCAGTTAACTGGCGCAGCCCAGAGGGAGGTAAAATCATGGCCCGCTGAGGAGAAAAGGACTGTAAAGGGTATTCTGGCCCGGCTGCGGGGTACCTTTGACACACGTACCTCCGCTGAGATTAAAATGAGGTTCTATGGATGTAAGCAGCGGGCACAGGACAGCATCAGAGACTATGCCCTAAATCTGCAGGAAGCCTTGAGGGCTATTCAACAAACTGACCCTGGCAGTGTGCAGGAAACGGATAAGCTGCTAACAGAACAATTCATAGAAGGTCTGCTGTCTAGCGCCCACAGGGCCCAACTGCGCCTCATGTTCTTTCAGAACCCCGACCTGACCTTTGCCCAATTTAAGGACAGGGCCATAAGGGTGCTCCGTGAATCTGCAACCAGTGGCGCTATAAACCCCCGGCGCCCTGCTCTCACCTACCACCGGGAGGCGGCGCCCTCCTCTATGGACCCCGTGGGGGCTGATGCACAGGCCCTGAACCAAGTCCCGTTGAAAGACCTGCACCACCAAGTCCAGGAGCTGACCAGGAGCATCGCGGCGTTGACCAGGACCGTCCAGGCGTTGCAAGTGGACCCGTCAAGACCCATCGAGCTGGCTTCAAGTCCGGAGGATGTCCCGTGGCGTCGACAGAGGAGGATCCCGTCGTTCCGAGGGAGGCCCACAGACCGCTACGCAGAGGATGGACAGCCCATTTGCCGTCGATGCAACCAGCAAGGACACATTTCCAGGTACTGTAATTTAAACGAGTCCAACCTGGGGCAGAGGGCCAACTCCCAGGCATAAGATCACCAGGCCCTTATAATTGGCGTGATAAGTACGTTGGGGGGCGCCCGGTTTTACCCGTGGTGCTGGACGGTATCCCCATGAGCGCCTTGCTGGATACTGGGTCGCAAGTAACCACTATCCCTTATGTACTTTTTAAGCAGTATTGGACTGATGCTGATATCACGCGGTATCCAGACAGTAACTTGAGCATCATCGCCAGTAATGGCTTACCCGTGCCGCAGATGGGGTTCAAGGAGATGACCATTAAAATTGGTAAAGTTGAACTACCGGCTCAGGGAGTAATTATTGTGGACATTGACCGACGTGAAAGTCACCCTAAAATAACTATGGGTACTAACGTAATTGAAAATTGTCTTTCAGAGGTAATTGTAATTCTACAACAGGTGGCGGTGAATGCTAGTTCCAGCCAACAGAGAGTCCTCAACAAGGAGATAAAAGCCCTAATGAGACGGCAGCAGGTAGAACTGTCTGGTGGTGAGATCGGTAGCGTAAGGCTGAGTGACCCATTCCCCATTTCCATGCCTCCCAAAAGTGAAATGATGATCTGGTGCCGGACTGCAATCGGGTTGAGAGGTAGAGACTACCAAGCCATGGTAGAACCCGTGTACTCAGACAGCAGGCCCACCATTTTGACAGCCCGGGGGGTGGTTGATGTCCGTCATGGGAGGGTGCCCGTCCGCATCCTCAACATTGGGGAGAGGGAAGTACACTTACCCAGGTACGCTACACTCGCCAAACTGTTTGTTGTCGAACACAAAGCTATCAGGGCCGTGGAACCCTTGCCTCCATCTCCTCAGGCGGAGGGTAATGGCTCCCAGAAACAAAAGGAGGACTGGTGCCAGAAACTCCACGTGGGTGCTGACTCCACTCCCCTGCACCAAAAACAAGGAGTCTACCGGGTGGTACAGGAGTACGAGAGAGTCTTTAGTAAGCACCCGCTAGACTTCGGCAGAGTAAAAGGGATAGAACACCACATCCCCACAGGGAGCCACCCACCGATAAAAGAAAGACACCGACCTGTACCCCCTGCACATTATCAGAATGCAAAGGGCATGCTAAGAGAAATGAAAGAAGCTGGGGTCATTAGAGACAGCTGTAGCCCCTGGGCAGCCCCCTTGGTTCTGGTGAAAAAGAAAGACGGCACCATGAGAATGTGCGTGGACTATAGACAAATCAACCGTATCACCCACAAAGACGCATATCCGCTGCCTAGAATAGAGGAGTCTTTAGCCGCACTAAAATCTGCTAACTTCTTTTCTACTTTGGACCTTACTAGCGGGTACTGGCAGGTTCCTGTGGCAGAGGCTGACAAGGAGAAGACCGCCTTCACCACCCCGATGGGACTGAGTGAGTTCTACTGTATGCCCTTCGGGCTCTGCAACGCACCAGGGACCTTCCAGCGGCTGATGGAATGCTGTCTAGGGCACCGAAACTTCGAGACGGTCCTCCTTTACCTGGACGACGTGATCGTCTATTCGAAGACCTACGAGGACCATCTAAAGCACCTGGCCGAGGTGTTCGAAGCCCTGGCAGGCTACGGCCTGAAGGTGAAACCATCGAAGTGTCACCTGCTGAAACCAAAGGTCCAGTACCTAGGGCACGTGGTAAGCGCGGAAGGAGTGGCCCCCGACCCTGACAAGGTCACGGCAATCAAGAGCTGGCCAAGCCCCTCGAGCATCAAAGAGGTGAGACAGTTTCTCGGGCTGGTAGGCTACTACCGAAGGTTCATCCCCTGGTTCACTAAGATGGCAGCTCCTATGCAGGACCTCCTAATCGGACAGTCCAAGTCCAGGAGCCAAAAGCCGCCCTTCAAGTGGGATAAACCGGAAGAGGAGTCCTTCCGCCAGTTGAAGATGGCCCTCACAGGGGATGAGATCCTGGCCTACCCTGATTATGGTAAGCTTTTTATTCTCCACACGGACGCCAGTAATGTGGGACTGGGAGCAGTACTGTCCCAAAACCAACAGGGCAGAGAAAGGGTGATCGCGTACGCCAGCCGGAAGCTGAGGCCCACTGAGAGGAACCCGGAGAATTACAGCTCCTTCAAGCTAGAATTCTTGGCGGTGGTGTGGGCCGTGACGGAACGCTTCAAGCATTACCTGGCCTCCGCAAAGTTCACCGTGTACACGGACAACAACCCGTTGACACACCTGGACAATGCAAGACTGGGTGCCCTAGAACAGCGGTGGATGGCCCGTCTCTCCAACTATGACTTCGTGATCAAGTACCGGGCCGGCAAAACCAATGCCAACGCAGACGCCCTATCGAGGATGCCTCACTTACCTGAAGGTGACGAAGACCCAGAAGAGCTGGAGGAGGTAGAACTCCCCACGTTTCACCGGTATGGAGCCGCTCAATACTCTCACCGCGTGAAGGGGGAGGATCTAACAACCGTGATAATCAATCCCCTACCTCACCACAGCTGGGCCGAGACCCAAGATAGTGACCCTGCAATCCGCCTGGTGAAAGATCTGCTCACCCGGGAAGACGCCCGCTTAGATCCAGATGCCCCAGAGGAAGCCAAGCAGCTATGGAAAGAGAAGAGCAAGCTGTTCCTCTACGAAGGCAAGTTGTGCAGAAGGATTGTCAACCACCGGACGCACGAGCTGACCTGGCAAGTCGTGGTCCCAAGGCGAGATGCAGCTATGGTCCTGGGGGCTTACCATGACAGAGCGGGGCACTTCGGTTGGAAGAAACTGGAGTTCCTGCTAAGAGGAAGATTCTTTTGGGTTGGCATGAGAGGAGCTGTAGAAAAGTGGTGCAGAGACTGTGGCCCTTGTCACCTGAGGAGGAAGGACCGCACCAGCCAGAAGACACCCTTGAGGCCCATCGTCACCACGCAGCCTCTTGAGCTGGTAGCTCTGGACCACGTCAAATTGGCTCCAAGCCGGTCTGGATACATCTATGCCCTGACAATCGTGGACCACTATTCCCGTTTTCTAGTGGTGGTCCCGGTAAAGGACTTGACAGCCCAAACAGCGGCCAGAGCCTTCCAGCAATATTTCTGCCGTCCACACGGGTATCCGGAACAGGTCCTGACAGACCAGGGTCCAGCGTTCGAGGCTGAAATCTTCCAGGAGTTCTGCAACCTCTATGGCTGTAAGAAGATTCGTACAACGCCTTACCCCCCCCAAACCAACGGGATGTGTGAGAAGATGAACAATATAGTCATTGATCTCCTAAAGACGTTGCCCCTGGAGGAACGCAGCCTGTGGCCAGAAAAACTGCCGGACCTGATAGACCTATACTACATTCCCGGTGAATGCTACAAACTGCACCCCGGCTTACCTGATGCGAGCTAGACCAGGTAAGCTGCCCGTAGACCTGGAGATGGGAGTCCTAATACCTGAGGACACCTCCCCGGATGCGGACTGGGATACGGAAAGGCAACTGCAGTACAAGAAGGTACAGGAGAGTGTGGAGAAGAGCCTGGCCCAGGTGAGAGAGAAGCAAGAAAGACTCTTCAACCAACATGCCCCTGCTGGTCCCCTAGAACCTGGTGAGCAGGTCCTGAAGCGGAAGAGAAGGCTACATAAGTTGGACGACCAGTGGGAAAGGGAACCCTACACCGTACTGCAGTCTGACCACGACAACCCAAAGGTGTGCGTAATCACCAAGGACGGAGGAGAAACCACTAGTGTCGTCTCCAGAGACCACCTCAAAAGGTGTCCCGAGCAACTCCGTAGTGCAGAAGGGGATCAGAGTGACCTTGAACCCGCAGAGGACAAGGAAGAAATGATCAGCACCGTTCTCGGAGAGTTCCCTCAGTCCTGGACTCGCATAAATGATGCCATAATGGTACCCGTCCTGCATTTCCTGCAATCGGCACAGCAACAACCAACACCAGAGCCGGAAGGTGAAGAGGAGCAAGCGGTTCCAGAGGCAGAAGAGCCTGTACCAGCAGCCCAGGAGAGTCAACCCGCTGCTGACAATGAGCCTGCCATGCCTGCGGTAAGCCAAAGGACCCGCAGACAGCTGCCTGCCCTACCTGTACACCCAGCTGGTAGCTGTACCCCTAACGCTAGTGGGGAAAGCCAGGTTGGTCCACCACCAGACAGTGGGCTACGTAGGTCAACCAGGAGCACAAAGGGGCAGATACCCGCTCGCTGGAGAATATAGAGCACGCTAAGATTGTAAATAACCCTGTTGCCAAATGTTGAATTGTTTGCCAAGTTACTTGCTTGTTTGGTAATTCTGTGTTTCAGTTTCTTGCAGCTACTGTAAGGACTCAAAGGTTATGGACATTTTATAACCGGGACCTTGTATGGACTGCGTTCGGAGCCTAACCAAGGAAGGAACTAAGACTGTAAAGGACTTGGGGTAAGACAGACCCCCACCTGGTTAAGGCTCCGCGTTGTATTGGTGATATGGACACCCGGTCACAGGCCACACTGTGACCTTAAGAACTCAATTTGTGCGTCGTCTGTCTATTAATGTTTTATTGTTATGCATATTGTCTTTGTTTATTGTTTAGTCCCGGAGTACTAAATTTCACTAGGGGGGAATGTGTCACCCTGGCCTGGATGCCACAAAATGTAATTAAAGCTGTGTCTGAGAGCAAAGGGGAGGTTCTCTAGTCAGGGGAACATTAGCATGCAATGCCTCCTGTCTCAGGCCAGTAGGGGGAGCTGGCTGCCCCTATAAAAGCTGGTACTGGGGGCAGGGTTAGAGAGAACTTGATGGCCTGTCTCAGCACTGAGACTTGTCAGAGCAGAGCAGGGACAGACAGTTGCACTGCACCTAAGAGGAAGTGTGGCAGGAGGAGAGCCACAAGCCAGAGACAAGAGGCGGAGCAAGCCTGTCTTGGCAGATAAGAGACTGACTTTACCAGACTTTGGTGTCTGAGGCTGGGAGGATTCTACATCCTCCAGCAGAGAACCAGTCCGCAAGGGACTGTATATTCCTTGGCCTAAGAAGCCTGGAGGCCCTGCCACAACCGAAGGGACCAGTAAAGCCGTACAAGGCTGGGAGCAGAAAGGAACCCACGTCGCAGGCCATACAGGCGAGAATACACGGAAAGCTCAGAAACGTGGGCTGTTACCCTATAACGAGGAGATAGCCAGAAGGAGCGCAGAAAGCACGGTAGGCTTACACCCTCACCCTGACCAGGGCCAATTTCCCCGTTGCTCTCAGACATCCAGGTCCCCTCCTAGCTGGGACTGTTTATGGGTCAGTTTACCTGTTTCAGTAAAGACCCTGGACTGCAACCTATTGTCTGTGTGCTCCTTCGCGCCTCCAGCACTACCGGTACTGGGACTCTCACCACCATCACTCCCACCATCCACTACACTGCCCTGGGGCTGCACTCTTCCCGTGGGGAGTCACACCATCTCAGCTGCACACCTCATCAGCCCCAGCGGTCTGCCTTGCAGCGGCGGTACCTAATGACCGCAAATCCACGGGTGGCATAGTCGGACATTATCAATAGCACATAACGGACTACCACTGGCCTGACCACCCTGAGCCACGGAACCGGGTTGCCACTACTACTCCCACCGTTTCCCTAATTGCCCGGATCCGAGTGCCCCACGGCCCAGGGGGCGAGTCACACACGTTGCTTATTTTTCCTTGCAGATTATTTAAATCTGTAGCAGGTCAATTCTTTCAGCGATTTTTCTGCATATTTCACCGATACTAGTGAGTGGAGAAAAAAGTATCAAAAATGAATTTTGTGCAGCAGTTTTTCCTGCCAACACATCAGTATTTACAGCAGATTTTTCTGCTGCAAATGCTGAACGTCTGCACAAAGCCTATGGAGGAAGGAAGGGTGGGAGATACAGGAAAGATAATGGTCAGCCGAACAAGAATTCGTTGAACAGCTATCTTATCTGTATGTCCAGCTTAGGGCTCGCTCACACTGGCGTATAACACAGCCCAGTGCTATGCGATGTTTTATCACACTCTGACCAGTGTTATTGTATGCGGCAGTGCAGATTTGGCATGAGAAAACAATCACAGCATGCTGCGAGTGCATCCGAGAATAGGATCGCACACCCAAACAAGTCTATGGGTGCGTGTGAAACATCGGACTGCACTCGTATGTCATCTGAGTACAGTGCGATTCCCGCGGACGCTGGAAATGGAGGAGATGGAGAAATTACTTTCTCGATCTCCTCTTCACCTGTGCTGTCATTATCTTGTGCGAGAAGCGAAGCACAGAGCACTGACACTCGGATCAAACTCTGACAGAGTTGGAACCGAGTGTCATTTGCATAATCTTCCCCGATTCTCTTGCATGAGAAAATCGACGGCCGTGGGATCCCGGCTTTAGACACAGTAGAGGGTTTACAGTGTAGGCACATGACCTAAACTATAGGATTAAAGGGGTGTTCTGGCACCTAAAATGTATTTTCTAAATATCTATCCTTACTCCCTAACCACTTTTGTAATTTACAGGGAAAAGACCAATCAGCTCACTTGTCCTGTGCTCAAGTGTCCTCCATCAGATATGATAATCCAAGCAAAAAGCCAGCACTCGAGTCTTCATAAAAAAACTGTTTATTCAATTCAAATTTAAAAGCAGCGATGGTAGATACAACGGCACAGAAATACCTAAATGGCAAAGAACCATGTAGGTCAGAAACACGTTGCCTGGAGGCTTGTATATGTACCCCCTTGCCATTTAGGTTTTTCTGTGCTGTTGTATCTACCATCATTGCTTTTAAACTTGAATTGAATAAACAGTTTTTTATGAAGATGTGAGTGCCAGCCTTTTTTCATTTATTTTACTCACTTATATAGCTCCATTAATTCCACAGCGCTTTACAGACATTATCAGCTAGGCTCACAATCTAAATTCCCTATCAGTATATCTTTAGAGTGTGGGAGGAAACCCACACAAACACGAGGAGAACATACAAACTCCTTGCAGATGTTGTCCTTGGTGGGATTTGAACCCAGGACCTCAGCACTGCAAGGTTAAAGTACTAACCACTGAGCCACCATTCTGCCTCAAGCCTTTTGCTTGGATTATCAGTTTTGTCATTTGCTTTATTACACAACACCCTACACTTCTCCCTATCTACCTAATTCATAAAAGTGTTTTTCACTGGTGTCACTCACAGCCTCTATCTCCGTCCCTGACGACTTCTTTCAGTTAGAAGCTACAGCAGAGGCAGAGATTGAAGCAGAGCGCTGGCGCTGCACTCACCTCTCCTACAGCGTTGATCACCCAGGATCAATGTCTTCAGAGGGGGCGTCGGTGCAAGAAACTAGTGAGTAACTGCAGCGTTATCCCCTGTGCCATCCTGCTCCATGAGGGGTGATGGATGCTGCAAAGAGTTCAGCCCCAGCCTCCTGTGACGTCACATTTGAGACTCCTCTCAAACAAAATGTCATAGGAAGTTAAAAAAAAACACGTTTAGGGATTAGATAGAAAGGGAGAAGTGTAGAGTGTTGTATAATTAGGCAAATAACAAAAGTAATTAGGGTGTAAGGATAGATATTTAGAAAATACATTTTAGGTTCCGGACCACCCCTTTAAGGTCAGGACTTTGATTTGGCCAGTCCAAAACTTTGGCCCGGACTCAGCATAGTTTCTCTAGTTCTCTGGAGTAATTTGCTCTTTATTTTTGGCCTTCATATTTGTGCTTTATTGTTGATACGTTTTGGGACAGTGTTTTAAGTTGTATAAGTCTTATTTCATATGTCCTCAACAGCTTCACTCACCAGAATTTTTAGATTCCTAAAGTGCAAGGTTTTCAAATATTGCAATTTTTGGGCGCATCTCACTCCAGTCCCTGCCTGAAAGATGGTTCCTGGAGGATTTTTTTATTTTGATGCACCTGAAGACTAAAGGTGCAACATTTTAAAAGATTTTGTAACTTTTTTTCTGTTCCAAATGTATGAACCATGTGCGCTATTTTTAGTAACTTGGCACAAAAAACATAAGCAAATACCAAAGGACAAAAAAAAGTGACAAATCAAGTAAATTTAAAAAAATAGGTCAAATTTATGGAGACAGAAAATTCTGAAGGGTTCACAAACTTTAAAGTAACATTGTACTGTACATTAGATAGATGAGAGAAAGACAGAGGGAGGCAAGAGGGAGAAAGACCAGAGAGAGAGGACAGAGTGAGAAGAGAGACAGAGAGAGACCCAAGAGACAGCGCGAGACCAAAGAGAGAGAGAGGGGACAGCGCGAGACCAAAGAGAGAGAGGAGACAGCAAGAGACCAGAGACAGAGAGAAGAGACAGCGCGAGACCAGAAACAGAGAGAAGATAGAGCACGAGACCAAAGACCGAGAGAAGAGAGAGCGCGAGACCAGAGACAGAGAGGAGACAGCGCGAGACCAGAGACAGAGAGAAGAGAGAGCGCGAGACCAGAGACAGAGAGAAGAGAGAGCGCGAGACAAGAGACAGAGAGAAGAGACAGCGCGAGACCAGAGACAGAGAGAAGAGACAGCGCGAGACCAGAGACAGAGAGAAGAGACAGCGCGAGACCAGAGACAGAGAGAAGAGACAGCGCAAGACCAGAAACAGAGAGAAGATAGAGCGCGAGACCAAAGACCGAGAGAAGAAAGTGCGAGACCAGAGACAGAGAGGAGACAGCGCGAGACCAGAGACAGAGAGAAGAAAGCGCGAGACCAGAGACAGAGAGAAGAGAGAGCGCGAGACAAGAGACAGAGAGGAGACAGCGCGAGACCAGAGACAGAGAGAAGAAAGCGCGAGACCAGAGACAGAGAGAAGAGAGAGCGCGAGACCAGAGACAGAGAGGAGACAGCGCGAGACCAGAGACAGAGAGAAGAAAGCGCGAGACCAGAGACAGAGAGAAGAGAGAGCGCGAGACAAGAGACAGAGAGAAGAGACAGCGCGAGACCAGAGACAGAGAGAAGAGAGAGCGCGAGACAAGAGACAGAGAGAAGAGAGAGCGCGAGACAAGAGACAGAGAGAAGAGACACCGCGAGACAAGAGACAGAGAGAAGAGACAGCGCGAGACCAGAGACAGAGAGAAGAGACACCGCGAGACCAAAGAGAGATAGAAGAGACAGAGCGAGACCAAAGAGAGAGAGGAGACAGCACGAGACCAAAGAGAGAGAGGAGACAGCACGAGACCAAAGAGAGAGAAGAGAGACAACGCGAGACCAAAGAGAGAGAGGAGACAGCGCGAGACCAAACAGAGAGAAGAGAGACAACGCGAGACCAAAGAGAGAGAGGAGACAGCACGAGACCAAAGAGAGAGAGGAGACAGCGCGAGACCAAAGAGAGAGAGAGACTGAGTGAAGAGAAAGAGCGAAAGAAAGAGGAGAGAGACACAGAGTGAGAAGAAAGAGACCAGAGAGAGAGGAGAGGCAGCACCAGTTCAAAGAGAGAAGAGACAGCGCGAGGCCAAAGAGAGAGACAGAGTGAGAGACCTCTCTGTTTATGGGACGTGTAAGATGTAATGCTTGTTGTTGCCATGGTTACACGACTTGCACGTGACATACACAGCACTGGGGCGTCTAAGGTTTCACAACATGTAGTATGTGGGCGTGTCTGGTGGGCGTGTCTCCCCACGCAGTTGCTGGAGGGAGGCCACACTTTCCCGGGCTTGGAGAGGCAGGAAAGGCCCCGGCTCGGGCTGCACTAGGCCGTAACTATGCTGAAGACCGAGCGGATCCTCCACCTGAAGACACAGCGGGGCAGGACGCTGCGGGCGGTGCGGGAGCATTACCTGAGGGAGGACGTCTGCTGCGGGAGTCCGCGGTGCCAGACCTGTGCCAGGGGTGAGAGCTGCCCGTGCACCGACCGGGGCTGTGTATATCTGTGCCCCCTCCATCTCAGGAGCAGCCTTCACTATGAGGCCTCATCCTGTGGAGACTCTGTGCTCCGCTCTTCTGGGAGTAGTAGTGCCCCTGCCCTTACCTGCTCCCGGGTGATGGGTGGCCGTGTTGTCTCCCCACCTTCCCTGGACCGTGCTTCCTTCCTGTCCACTTCTCTATATACTTGGAATGCGGGGTGGCATCTTGGGGGGTGTATGGTCCATCCTCAGGGTGCGGCGGGGGTCCCACTTCTGGTGTCCGCACCTGTCTGAGATGGGGCTCTCGCCATTGATGTCTATAGGGCGATGTCTTATGCTCCTGCACCTGGGGGACATTTATGGCATTTCCCATGGATGTACCAGACCAATAGATTCAACTCACCAGTAATCATAATCCACCACCTTGTCAGACCCAGTACTGTGCACAGCGAGAAGTGATACATGGCGATGGCTGCAGGGCGCTGATATGGACCCCGCTCATTGCACGTAGGGCATGGTCCTGGGCACAAGCCCCTTCAGTGCTTTCTCCCAGTCTGCACATCGGGCTGAAGCTGGTCATAAACTGTACTGTTACCATCAAAATACTGGCAACCTTTATGGCCCATGGTGGCCAATGTTTTACACCTATAGCACAGATGTGATCAGGTCCTAAATATATTTCTGTTATCTGTAGACCCAGGTCTCCATTCTCTGTGCTCCCTGCCCTGTCGTGTATATATACAGGCACATTGGGGAAACCTAAGCTTGTACACCCTGCGGATTTATACCCGTGATTGTATTCAGCCATTACACATATTATAGTCTGTTATTTATCTCTGGCTTTTTTCTTCTTTGCATCTTATATTCTCTAAGATGGGAAGCTGTTGTCTGAAGATCTTACTCATTATGTGGTCCCCGACTGTCAAGTTCTCCAAGACTATCAGGAAGTGCTGGAGTTTACAGAGTTACGGGGCATCGTCTTTATGCAGACGGCGTGCCAGGCTGTACAGCATCAGCGAGGACGCAGGTAAGTGCTAAATCCCAGTTTCTTTAGGTTTGTGAACAAGAAAGGACCGTTTCTCTTAGCAGCAAATATAAATGTAGAGCAAGTGACGACGTTTCAATCTAAAATGTTTGTGAATGGTCATGTGAGAAGCCTTGGACCATCCATGTATGCACTGCTGGTGCGATATCTAGATCCGACTGTAGGACTCTAGGAGAGTAACACTGTCTTTTCCCTAAAGCTTCTGTTAACACATACATCGATTCCTAATTTTCCTTGTAGAAAAGAGAGAATATGTATCTGCTGCTATATTATGACTAGGAGCCCGGAGGGGCAAGGGGGTTATAGAGTGTCAGAAGCCCGGGGAGGGGGTTATAGAGTGTCAGGAGTCTGGGGGGGGGGGGGCAATTCGGTTATAGAGTGCCGTGAGCCCGGGGGGGGGGGGCAGGGGGTTATAGAGTGTCAGGAGCCTGGGGGGGGGCAAGGGGGTTATAGAGTGCCAGGAGCCTGGGGGGGGCAAGGGGGTTATAGAGTGTCAGAAGCCTGGGGGGGGCAAGGGGGTTATAGAGTGCCAGGAGCCTGGGGGGGGGGCAAGGGGGTTATAGAGTGTCAGGAGCCTGGGGGGGGGGGCAAGGGGGTTATAGAGTGTCAGGAGCCCGGGGGGGGGGGGCGAGGGGGTTATAGAGTGTCAGGAGCCTGGGGGGGGGGGCGGGGAGGGGGTTATAGAGTGTCAGGAGCCTGGGGGAGGGGGTTATAGAGTGTCAGGAGCCTTGGGGGGGGCAAGGGGGTTATAGAGTGTCAGGAGCCTTGGGGGGGGGGGCAAGGGGGTTATAGAGTGTCAGGAGCCTTGGGGGGGGGGGCAAGGGGGTTATAGAGTGTCAGGAGCCTTGGGGGGGGCAAGGGGGTTATAGAGTGTCAGGAGCCTTGGGGGGGGGCAAGGGGGTTATAGAGTGTCAGGAGCCTTGGGGGGGGGCAAGGGGGTTATAGAGTGTCAGGAGCCTTGGGGGGGGGGCAAGGGGGTTATAGAGTGTCAGGAGCCTTGGGGGGGGCAAGGGGGTTATAGAGTGTCAGGAGCCTTGGGGGGGGCAAGGGGGTTATAGAGTGTCAGGAGCCTTGGGGGGGGGGCAAGGGGGTTATAGAGTGTCAGGAGCCTTGGGGGGGGCAAGGGGGTTATAGAGTGTCAGGAGCCTTGGGGGGGGCAAGGGGGTTATAGAGTGTCAGGAGCCTTGGGGGGGGCAAGGGGGTTATAGAGTGTCAGGAGCCTTGGGGGGGGCAAGGGGGTTATAGAGTGTGAGGAGCCTTGCGGGCGGGTTGTAGAGTGTGAGGAGCCTTGCGGGCGGGTTGTAGAGTGTGAGGAGCCTTGCGGGCGGGTTGTAGAGTGTGAGGAGCCTTGCGGGCGGGTTGTAGAGTGTGAGGAGCCTTGCGGGCGGGTTGTAGAGTGTGAGGAGCCTTGCGGGCGGGTTGTAGAGTGTGAGGAGCCTTGCGGGCGGGTTGTAGAGTGTGAGGAGCCTGGGGGAGGGGAGGTTGTAGCATGTGAGAAGCCTTGTGGGGAGGTTGTAGAGTGTCAGGAGGGCGAGGGAGTTGTAGCGTGTGAGGAGCCTGGGGGAGGGGGGGAAGGGGAGGTTGTAGAGTGTGAGGAGCCTTGCGGGGAGGTTGTAGCGTGTGAGGAGCCTGGGGGAGGGGGGGAAGGGGAGGTTGTAGAGTGTGAGGAGCCTTGCGGGGAGGTTGTAGAGTGTCAGGAGGTCGAGGGAGTTGTGGAGTGCGAGGAGCCGGGGGGGGGGGGGGTTGTGGAGTGTGAGGAGCCGGGGGGGGGGGGGAGGTTGTGGAGTGTGAGGAGCCGGGGGGGGGGGAGGTTGTGGAGTGTGAGGAGCCCGGGGGCGGGGAGGTTGTAGAGTGTGAGGAGCCCGGGGGCGGGGAGGTTGTAGAGTGTGAGGGGGGGCTGTGGACTTGGTAAGCCAAACCTCCGACTCCTCAGTTTCCCTGACTCCGACTCCACAGCGCAGCCTCACTACTGAGCGTGTACATAAAGTGCAGCACAGATTCATCTCAACTAAATGCTGAGATCCTTACATCAGGAACAGAACAGACATTTATAGGACATTTCATGTTTCCCAAATTCTTACGAAAGAATTCTTCCTGCATTGTACTACTGTACCCAATGTATTATAAATTTTTGGAGTTGGTCCATTTTATTCCAACTCCACCGTCAATATATGGAGGGGCTGACCGACCATGTTATGTACCTGGGGTCCTCCTGACTCTCCCCAACAGATGGTGTGGGGGAAAAAGGAGGATCAGACATGTTGATTTTTAACACTCAGTCCTATTGTTTTCTCTGGAGATAATCTGCAGACAGGCGCAATAGAGTGACAGAGCCCCTTTGTTCCAGTGATTGTGGGGGGCTCACAACACAGAATTGTTCAATGACGTCAGAGGATTTTGCAGGCGCACGTAACCTTTCCAGGCTTCAGTTTGGATTGTTTTGTTACTGTTGAATTAAATGCATCCAGTGATTAGTTTCCCAGGCTAATTTCTATTTAATAACCCTAATGCAGTCTATATCTGATGTGGAAGGAAAGTCAGACTGACTGAAATAAAGCGCCGATCAATAAATAAATGGCCACTTTTTGCACATTAATGAAGTTTACAAATAATTGCCTATTATTCACATTTTGGGTGCCTGAATCCATGAGCCAGATCGTTGTGTTCACCTTGGACATGCGGGTATGGATTGCTCAGAGGTCTCCTACTTTCCTGTATGTATTCCTGCATTGAATATCATCTACATAAACCCTTACTGAGCCCTAGAAATAAGTATTACAAGTGATCCAAAATCAATGTGAGTGAGCTTCTTATATGTGAAAACCTGACCTTTTCTCAGTGTGCTTATGCATCTTTGGTTAATGAGTTCATTTTTACAAATCACGTCATACGATTTTCTCATGGAAAAAAAAAAAAAAAGATGTTTTTCTGTCAACTGCTCAGTGAAAAGCAGACAGTACTTGGACTTATACACATAAAATATATAATATATACATATATATTTTATAGAGCTTTACTAGAGTTTTTGGGTTTACCAGCACAGAGAGGAGCCAGGAAAGGGAACGCGCCTGGCCACTATGGGCCCATCTGCAATGAACTGAGCGCGCTCGCGGCCAGCATAGCTATTATTAATACGCATGCACACACACGGCACATTGTTCAGAATCAGGGGAAATTGCGAAATGAGGGTGCATAGTGGTGTACCGAGCTTTTGGCCATGTCAGTGGGGCACCAAAACACCTACATTTTCATAGGAATGAAGTTATTTTCTCAAGCAGGTACAGTGCTAGTATGATTTTTATAGGGGCTAAATCCCCTATAGCACTTTATAATATGTATTTTGGGAGTAACACACTCCTTGATTTTTTTCTTGAAACTGCAGAAAAGGCAGAGGGGGGGAGGCTCCTGCTGCAGCCGGACACAGAACAGTGGGAAACATTCCAGGGTTCTTGGCCGAGTTCCTGGGACACATAAGGGAGATTTTTCAGTTTTAATTGTAATGAGATAAAATAGACTCAGAGAAGGAGCTTAAATGAGGATATTTTTATTTTTTTGTATTTAGTTCGCCTTTAATTGTATATAAAAAGGCTCAGTCTATCTGCTTATCCCTTCAGTCAATGAGAACCGAAGAAATCAATACTGGGAATCAAATGTGACTGTAGAATTAAATAGGAGCTTCCTCAAAGGATGGAAGGAGATAAGCGATGGAGGCATTTAACATGGCTTAAGTGTAGATAAGAGACTGGAGATATTAAAATGACAGAAATGAAGTTGACCATTTAAATGACCAAGAAATGGATGCTACATCCTGCCTCGGGGCGTATTCATTTCTTAGTGTGGTCTGAGGGACAAGCAGAATTTTCTTTTGAAAAATCAATTGCTTTTCATGTTGATTAATGGCAGGTACTTAAAAGTCAATCAACTAAGAAACGTTTACCTGAAAACTCAAGTCATTTATTCCGGAAACTAATAGAATGCAAATGTGGGTGGATCCGTTTGTTTTTTTTTGTTTTTTTTTTAAATTATGTTTCTTTTTGGAAGACGGAGAACACAAGGATTAGGTTATTGTTTTGATTTCTATGGCTTGTAATGTCACCAATGTCCATGTACTGATGTGGTAAAAGACCCTGTAACTTGATATCTATGACCAATCACTGTCTTCAAAATCCATGTGTTTGCACTCATTCACTCGTACAAATTTTTGGTCCATATGCCAAAAGGACTGCAACTGGACCAAGGCAAGTGAAAGGGTTAGTTCATAATAACAGGCTAGTGCATAGTAATATTTTTACACATAGATCAATGGGCCAAGTGTTAAAAAATATATATATATATATATTGCTGCATGCACTATTCTGATCCGATTTTTGAATCGGACTGACCCCATTAAACTGATTGAGTACATAAAAAAATATATATGGATGCCAAAAGGAGGCGATCCTTATTGCATCTATTTTAATTGATCTTTTGGAGATATTAACATAAGAAATTGGATTTGGCCTTGTATAATTTTTTTACTGGTTATGTAAAACTGGATGTTAATGGATGGAAAGAATGGACAAACAGATGGAATTTGGAGAACATTACAAGTGAAAAATAGTTATCTTTTTCTGGATGAAAAATTAATAATTTCATCCGAACCCAGACTGAAAGGAAGGATGGGGCGGGGGGGGGGGTCATGTAGTAAATTTAAAGAAGTCAACATTACTTATACGTCCTAAGGAGGAAACAGTGATGCCAGTGCTGATTAAGCACTGGGCTCACATGTCATAACAATGCGAGTGCTGACTCCATTGGAACGGGAGGTAAGTATCTGTGCCAAACATGGGGAATAAGAAGAAGTTGTCCTAGTAGTCGACATCTCCTTTAATAGCAAGGGCTCCGGTGTTTTGTTATCCAACAAGCACAATCTTTCTGACATCTGCCATCAGGTCAGAGGCGGCACACTGATAGGCTGGGTTCACATAAACGCATGCAAAATTGTCCATTTTTCATAAAAAAAAAAAAAAAAACAACAAAAAAAACCCACTAGATTTTTTCATCCATATATCAGTTTTTTTTTTACTTGCATGTGATTTCTGTATTGCATCTGTTTTATACATCAACATTATTAAAATATTATAAAAGATGAAATATAGCTTCCTATCTTTAACAATCAAGATGGATTCACGAGAAAAGCATGACATACGGTCGGGAAACTGTATGTGATTGTGTTTTGTGCATGGGTGAGTTGGATCTAAAAATCTAAGAAACACAGTAAAGCAGTGCTTTTATATATATATATATATATATATATATATATATATATATATATATATATATATATATATATATATATATATATATATATATATATATATATATATATTGCATACACACACAGACATGGAACATTGTTTTTTGTGTAAAAACATTCCAGTGGACTTTCACATTGACTTGCATTGGTCAGTGTGCTGTCTGTATGCTACTCATTTTGCCTGTGGACAGCACACGGACACTTTATTTGCTCGTTAGAACATGCTCTTATAAAATAGTCTGTAGGTTCATTAAAGTTTTAATCCTATATGTATGGCCTTTATTTGCAACCAATATGCTTATTAAGAGGAAAATTTTTGTGAGCAAGAATTGCTCTTCTGTACAATTCAGTCACAAACCACTTTTCTCATAAAGTGTCCGTAAGACCTTGCTTATCCAGCTGACCGCTAGCTCCTCCGACTCCCTCTTCTCTAAAGCGAGAGCAGAGCAAGCGCTGCAGCTTATCGAGCTAGAGAACGAAGCGATCCGGGTGTCCAATCCTTCTTTCCCCCCATGTATATCTGGAGAGTTGGGATTCACCATATATGTTAGATGGTTTTAGATTACTTTCACTTCAGGTGTCTGAGGCCTTTAGTACTTGAAGATAAAATCTAAGCGTTGTAATTCTGTATAATTATGTGCCCTTATGTGAACATGGCATTAGATTAAGTTGCATCTAAGTGGAAGCATAAAGGACATCTTGGTGTCCTCTTTTCCCGTTCCTCACTAAGATACTTTTTTTTTTATCCTCACATTGGATTATTTTGACGTACAATGTTGTGTTTGCTATGTCACCGTTCAGGTTCACTCTTCTATTGAAAGCCAAATTCGTTTCTCCAGTATTGCACCCACTTAAACATTTCCCATGCTGGGCCAGAAACGTACAAACACAATTAACATCCATTATATATTCCTCTGACAGGTTTTTATCCAGAGTGGCCATAGAAATGATAAATATGCACTTTATCTCGGTAACAAATTTGATTTGTGTAACGATTTCCGTTAGATATGGCTATCGGTGAACCTCACAGCTTTCCCATTTTATGACGCTTAATGGACGGCATCCAGTGTGAGAGACGTGCTCCGGCGAACTTAACTACCTAACTGTTATTGAGCCGGGCTTCCTTTTACTTGATTTTGTAATATTTTTAGCACATTTTTAAATTCATTTCAAACCAAGTAAAATGCTTTTTACACAGAGTATAATATCGGAAGGTGATACCTCACTGACCACCATGTTTTCAGCTTTCTTAGAGATTACATGAGGTGTTGGATGCTTAAAGTATTAGATTAGAAGATCAGATGCATCATGATAAATTGTAAAGATACAGGCAACCTGTATCTTCATCCTATATCAAATCAGTAAATGCAACGTTTTGTATCTCCAGGCAGTATAAAAAGCTGCGCTCCTTGCTTTCTGACACCCGACATGACTGTGTCTTTTTCCCAAACGAGTTCCAGCATTACGCCTATCTGCCTCGGGAGATTGGAGAGTCTGTGGAAGATTGGCAGACAAGGTACTGTGCCTTCAATGTCAGCTTGACTTATCCTGTTGGGTCACCTGTTTCTTAAAGGAAAACCCCACACTTAACATTAAGGATGGTTTTACATGTCTGACATTAATGGTTTGAGTATGAACTTTAACCCTTTAATGAAAAGTGCCATACACAAAAGGTGATTGTCGGGTGCTGGTGTATAGAGCGAGCTCAGGAGATGTTGTTCAGCCATCATCTACCTCTAATAACCGCTGGTGGAGTGGACACTGCCTGCTGCTGTTAGCCTATTAAATGCTGCTGTCATTTTCCAAGAGCAGCATTCACAGCTCGTGGCCCGGGGGTGTTCCACACACCCATTGCCACCCTACCACAACACGATTTTTATGGGCTGTCAATGGGTTGATTGCCACTACAGCCGGCTGCTGAAGACCCCTTGACATGACGGTGCTCCTATGAAGACCAGCCTGTGTGTGGCTTTCATAGATTATCCTGATTTTTACTATATACAATACAGATTTATTGCAGTATATAGTTTAAGAGATCGGGTGATCGCAGGTTCAAGTTCCCCAAAAAGACTTAAAAACAAAAAAACAGAAACATTTTAATCATGTTAAAAAACAAGTCATCACAAAGTTCCATCAACTGAAAAATAGAAACAGGTCTTGGAAAATAGCAACAGAAGCAAACTTTTTTTTTTTTTAACGATTTTCTGATTTTTTTTTTTTTTTTCATTACTTAAATAAAAAGAAATATGCAAGTTTGCTATTGCTGTAATCCTACTCACCTGGAGAATCATATTGCCAAGTAATTTTTACTGCACAATGAAGGCCATAAAGACAATCCCTCCCCCCACCCCACCCAAAAAAAAAGAAAGAAACAATTGCAGGGGCTTTTTTCACAATTTCACCACACATGGAATTTGTTACCTGTTTTCCAAGACATAGCATGATAAAATGGATGATGTCCTTCAAAAGTACACTTTGGCGATCAAAAATCAACCAAAAAGCAATATCTCATATAGCTATTTCGCCAGGAAAAAAAATAATCAGAAAAAGTCATGTGAAAGAAGGGGACGAAAAATTGAAAGCTCAAAAAAATCAGTTTTTTTTAAGGGGTTAATATCCAGACTAGTCATGGGTCACCTGACCTCCCGAACTCAACAACCTGGTATATGCTTATGAGGTTTGGTTCAGTATACCCGTGGCTGGTCCAGACATTGTGCTCTCTACTCCGACCTGTGAATGTCGGATATGTGAAACCGGCCAACGGGTGCTTTCACACTGCTTTTTGCCACCCGTTCGATGGTCCCATTGGGGCTTATGTCCAAACACCCCATGAAACGGGATTTGGACTTATGCACCTACTGGAGGCGGACACTCAGACACAGTCTACTACATCTGAGTGTCCACCTCACATAGGCATATATACTCGAAAATTATGCATGGCTGAGCGCATTTTTACTCTGTCGGCACCGTTATAGTCTATGGCCCCGTTGACGCTTACACCCGAATCCCATTTTGTGGGAGGAGGGGGGTTGGGAGTTTGGACATAAGCCCCAGTGGTCAAACCCCTACTGATCAGAAAGCTACTGCATATCATTGCGATATTAATATTCCTTTAACTGTTGAATGTCCCTTTTATGATATCAAATTATTACTAAATTAGGATTTTTCTTTCTACCTTCTGCAGATGTATCTACAACTCTTGTGTCTGGTACTATCAGCACTGTCATGCTATGGTTCCTGTCATCATGGTGACAGAGAGGGAAGAGATCATCCGGAGATACAGCAATGAAACCGAGGGTGTTTATGTGTTATCATTTAAGGTCAGTGTGTGCAGCTCAGGCGAAAGAGAAAAATCTCCACAATTTACATCACCGCAGGCACATGACGCATATTCAGCATTTCTTACACACTTGATCTAGATATTTATTAATGTTCTTCTAGTTTATGTTCCTTGTACTCTGTGCAATCAACCCGCACATCATAATCTAGACCCGTAGGAATGAGATCCATTGACTAATCCTATTCTAAAAAGAAAAATCCTCCGTATGAAATTGGAGGCATCCGCTCCTAGATACAGTAGGGTCCCATAAAAAGTACGTAGGCTTGATGTGCATTTACACATAAGCAGTCCCAGTATCCTGACCTTTCTAGATAGTGTGCCAGAATACAGCCATGTTACTAATATGTCTGTTGTATTAAATAAAGGTCACATCAGTAAAACTACTGATCATGACATTTTGTTTGCATGGATGTTTTTTTTTTACATTACAGAGCAGAGGGGATAGGAAAAGAGAACAATACATTGGTTCTGTCTTTTTCATATGTTCATACCTACAGTATTGAAGGGGAGGGCCGCAGAGATGACTGGCAAAAAATGTATAAAGTGAGGTGTGCATTGCAGTATGAGAATAATAGGTACATTTTTTTTTTTATGATAAGCCTATATGCAGATCAGCATTACTTGTGAATTTCACCACTCCAGTATTGTGTACCTACCTCCATACTTGTAAGGTAGCCTGGTTTGAAGAGTATCAGTCGCAGAAGTGCACGCTGGCACCCCTGCTCTTACTGGGAGAGTGGCCGCTTGCCCATAACACCTTCCTCTAATCCCTGGTGGCTTTTGCTGCCATACCACTAGATTTTACCACTCATACTAAATACAACGCTGTACATAGCAGTTATATAGGAGTTATTAATATCCATAAATGCTATATACAGCTTTAATCGTACATGGCAGTGGACCTTGTGGGCAGCAAGAGTAGTAGATCCTGAGCTATGGAGGTGCACTTTTACTGATTTTTGCATCGTGGCCTGTTGTCATTTTTCAGCTCTCCCCTTCAATTACAGTGCAAAAGAGTGAACTAAGTACAGCACCATGACCAAGCCTTCAGTTTCTTGCTTACAAGCAAATGTTTTGCTTATTTTTTTTTTAACAGAATTATTTGGAAACCTTCTGGCCAGATCTGAAGGCAGCTAAGGAACTCTACGAGTCTGTTCAGCAGGCCCTCTGTGAACGTGAGGCTGATAGTCGGGAGAGTAATGGTAAGGAGTACCAGGAACATCTTCCACTAGAAGTTCTGGAAGCCGGCATCAAGTCCGGAAGATATAAGCAGGTGAGTCAGAGCCGCTGGTCAGAGAGTATGGAGCTGAGGCATTGTTGTGAGCTAACATGAATCTCGCTCTGCAGGGTGTGCTCAGTGTGAACAAGCACCGCTCCCAGATGGAAGCATTTGTACGACTCCAAGGCTTGGCTGGAAAAGATTCAGGTAACTGAAAAAGAAATAGATCAGCACTGTTCTGCAAGCAGATGTTCAGTAACACATGGGAAAAGTACATCTAAGGCTGCATTCTCACTTCCATGTGCAATGTACAAGTGCCTCCCGATTTTTTATTTTTTTTTGGACAGCATGAACAAATTGAGTTAAATATATCTATTCAGACTTTGATTAAAATGACAAATCCAGGAATAAGACTAGTGAAACTCCGGCCCATTGAGTCTGTGCTATTCAGATCCTGAAACTCTGTTCACAATTGAACATGTTGTGTATACTCTCCAATAAATTGGGCAGCATAATGACACTTAAGACAGCTGTGTGAATGCAGCCTTTAGTATGCCGGATCAAGGAAAGAAGTTGTGGCACTCACATAACTATATTTCCATGTTAAAGGGGTTATCTCAAGTTAGGTTTTCAAGAGAACAACCCCTCCCCAGCATCCAGGCTTCCTGCTTTGCCATGTGTCATGCGTTCCTGAATGATTGACAGTGTGGGCCAATAGCATAGGTGCACTGCTGTTCTGAACTGTGCATTCTCCAGCTCCTTAGAGCTGCAAGGAGAAGTAGCTTTATCTCCGCACCATCAGAAAAGCATAGGGGGAACTAAAGCTGGCAGAAGCAAGCCAGTCAGTTTCAGAGAAGCACTTGCAGGCGCTATAGTAAAGAAAGTACCCAAGGAAAAAAAAAAACACAAAATGAGCATATACTCTGTAGTAAGTACATAAACAGTAATAGTACATGTAAATAACGTAGGATACTTAGTTGACACTATTTTGATCAAGAGCATAAAAGCCTTCCCACTGCGACAAGGTGTACCTAATCAGTTGGTCCTATCTCTAGTATTAAAACATCACCTTGTGCCTGCTGATCTCAGTATAGATAAGAGCAGAGCAGGTCCTAGGTCCGACTGTTCAGTTAGCTCCCCATGGGAAGCTATATCAATGAAATGCCTATCTCCAACAGGGGAGCCACACCCCTGTTTGTACAAAGTACAAGAAACTACAGCAAAACCAAAGAAATGAGCCAGAGCATAAGTTGGCATACCTGCATTGTGTAGGGGCACGTTCACACTGTGGCAATTTCACAGACAAAACCCAAGAAAAAACAAAATCAGCATATACCATGTAGTAAATAGTAATAGTACATGAAAATAACATGGGGTACTATAGCAAAGAACTTGTAAGTGCTGCACTCCTTGCCTAGGAAACCAGCCACCACTAATATACTGCAGAAGTGGCTGGTAGCCTATGCATTGAGCACTAAACTATAGAATTAAAAATCCTTCTCTTCCTCGGAATAGGGAGGGATTTTAATGAGAGATAAAATGCAAACTTGATTACTTTACAATCCCTTTGCAATTTTACCCATTTAAGAACTTGAATAATACTTTTATAATTTTTAAAGGTCGAAATTGGATCAGCACTGTAACTCTTCTTTTTTTTTTTTTACTTTTATACTTCTCCCTACCTACTGCCTTCATTTCCAACATTCGAGGTTATCACATCATGTGTGAGGTTTATTGAGCTTGCATTGTGTTTTGCTCCATCATCAAAGTGTAATTGGGCTTTTCATATTATAGACCTACAAAGTGATGTTCTGATCCATGGTAACAAGGCAAGGAACAGAGCAATCCATGGGGACGTGGTGGCTGTGGAAATCCTTCCTAAATGTGACTGGAAGGGGAGATTTGGAGCGCTGTGTGAGCGCGAGGCTGATGAGAGAGCTGTGGATACACAGAGCGAGGTTATGATGACTGGTGAGTGGGGTTGTTATATTATTAGAGAACATTAGGGGAATATAGCGCTAAGCATGTGTATTTTGTACATGGAGCATAGGTAATTGGTCTTTGCTCAGAGCACAGGCTGGACAGGAACCTTTGCTACCATTTGTCTTGTGTATCCTCAGGTCGTATTGTAGGAGTGCTCCAAAGGAATTGGAGGGACTTTGTGGCTACTTTTCCATCTAAGGAAGAAACACAAACTCAGGGAAAAAACGCCCAGAAGGTTCTTGTAACGCCATGGGACTATAGAATCCCCAAAATCCGGATCAGCACCCAGCAAGCAGAGGCTTTGCAGGTACAATAAATATACATATATATGTTTCCAGACCCAGATTGTAGCAGAACTCCCCTGCTTTATGTACAGTCATGACTGTGACCATATGTAATGATTTTGTATTCCTTATGTATATTCTTTGTGATCAGGATTTTAGGGTGGTGGTGAGGATAGATTCCTGGGAATCCAGCTCTCTCTATCCAAATGGACACTTTGTGCGAACTCTAGGACGTATTGGTGACTTGGAAGCAGAAATTGCAACTATTTTAGTGGAAAACAGTGTTAGTATGAACCCTTTCTCAGAAGCCCAGGTCAGTTTTTCTCCCAATTAACTAAATGGCACTGTTCAGTTATATACTATATGGAAATGTGTGATTCCCATTGTCTTATTGAGGACTATTATGTTTGCCTCTTATTAGCTTGCAGAAATGCCATCTAATAGTCCAGAAAACCCATGGCGGGTGGCTCCAGAAGAATGTGACCGACGAGACCTACGAGAGACTCACTTGGTATTCAGTATAGACCCTATAGGCTGTGAGGATGTGGACGATGCCCTGTCCATTCGTGCTTTACAAAGTGGGCATCTAGAGCTTGGTGTTCACATTGCAGACGTTACACACTTTGTACAGCCAAACTCTTACACAGACATGGAGGCGAAAGCAAGGTCAGTGATATCCCAGCACACGCGGTCACACCATCTGCTCTGTTGTCGAATGTCTTAAGCATTCCCATCAGTTTTATCTTCTTACTATATTGCAATCATCATATTATACAGCACTATGTACTTACAATTGCTCATTTTGTCTTTCTACCCAGATAATTCTTCTATTTTCTGGTAGGTCTATTACATCACATGATTAAAAACTGACTAGGTGAATCCTTCTAAGCTCTGTAGAAACAGGAGGTCAATTTTCTCTGCACAAATCATGAGTCGTTACAAAAGTCTGTGGCTGGGGGGGGGTGAGCAGCTGGGTCAGGAGGTGAAGAGGAGGATGATTCATGTAGGGACAGGAGACTTCCCGTTTCTAAATAGAGCAGAGAAAAGATAGGCAAAATGAGCAATTGTAAGTACCGTATTTTGCGGCTCATAAGACCCACTGGATTATAAGACTCACCCCAAATTTTCGAAGAAAAATGGGAAGAAAAACTTTTTAATAAAATTGTGGTGCGTCTTATAGTCAGTACGTCTTATTGCTTACCAGGGGTGCGGTGGAGCGGGGTCCCAGGGTGACTGCTGCAGGAAGCTGGGCATGGCAGGAGTGGGGCAATGCTGTGGGCCTCAGGCTGGGTGGAGGGGGTGTTTGGAGGCGCGGGGGCTCCGCACACATTTTGTGAAAGTCCGGAGCACCTGCAGCTACATGGTATACAATGCGGCGGACTCTTAAGAAAATGGCCGCCGTGGGCGGCGCATGCACAGATCTCGGCACCTCACAAATCCAATTATAAAGCAGAACAAGCAAACTAGATGGACACAGCACCAAAACTATGGTGGAGGAGATGTGTCTGTGACCTCTAAGAACGCTCTCCATAGAGAAGTCAAACACAGCAGTGTTCACTTTATAAAAATGAAAAAGGGCTACCAGAATACTTGGTCAGTAGCCATTCATTATGAGTGTATCTGGCATGTTGACTATTCATGTATTGTCAATTTTTGCGTTTGGGCTGGAGGCTCGCCTGACTTTCATATCAGCTATAATTTTTTCCTCTTACTGCATTTATATATTTCTTATTAGCACCAAATCGTATTCACCATCCCTCCTAACATCCCGACATCTGTATCTTTTTCTGTACACATTTTTAATATTTCCACAGGGCTACCACTTACTACCTTGCTGACCGCCGTTTTGACATGCTGCCTCCTATTCTCAGTGCAGACCTGTGCTCCTTGCTTGGGGGAGTTGACAGGTAAGTAATCATATTAATCCCCGTGAGTACCTACAACGCTCAGACCTTGGTTCTGTGGTGGAAGACAGTGATGGATTCTCCAGTTACTCTTTGTCTGTTGTGCTGTTACATTGGTTTATTCAGACTTTTTTTTTCTGAAGTTCACTAACATTTTCGTACTAACCTCCTGAAATAGTAGCCGCTTTCCAGCAAAAAAAAATCCCAGCTACGATATATAGGAAATAGTAACAACTACAACAGGTAGCATTTTTTTTTTATTATCTGCAAAGCATAAAATATGAGCACAAATATTCTAATTTGTTCAAATAGGTTGGAAATAGTTATTTTGGTAGAATGGAGTAATTACAGTCACAAATTTTTGTCTACAGTCATTTTACCCAAATTATCTAAATGACTGTAGCAAGCTATAAACCCGGGCATAGTCTTTTCCAGTTTACATTTATGGTTATGGTAATGGAGCAGTAATTTTACTGATTTTGGTATAATAGCAGGACAAAACGCATTTCCTGCCAATATCCACAGCACCACCTAGAGGCAGAAATGTTAACTGTGACCTGTATAAAATAACAAAAAACGCCATGTCTTTCATACTGTGTATTTCTGCAGCTGTCTTAATTGCCATAAAATATTATTATAACTTAACTAAACTTATTCAGATGTTACTAAGAAAAAAAAAAAACAAACCGTCAGCGGATAAGTACTTGCAGAGCGTCTTTGGCATGTCCTTTTTGTCACAGACATTCTACAGATGTTCTCCATTGACTTCAGTGGAGAAACTGGTGTGCAATAAAAATACGCAGTTGAACTTTGTGGATTTCATGGCGGATTTTTGGCCAAAACACTGGAAATTTTAAACCCACGGTTGCGCTGTTTGAGCTAGCAAATGTATTGTATGTGCCCAACTATTGATGTCTGTGTTTATTAGACCAGAAAAGAGCATTTCATGTATTTCCTTTATGTTTATTTTTCTCCAATCAGTCTACATTTGTGTGTGTGAAATAACCTTATGCTTCCCTCCAGGTACGCAGTGAGTGTAATGTGGGAGTTGGACAGTGTAACATATGAGATCCGCAGAGTGTGGTATGGACGGACCATCATCCGATCGTCCTACAAGCTTAGTTATGAGGTGGTGCAGCAGCTGCTGGACGGCAATCTCGAGCCACTTGGCACTGAGCCTGAGCTGAAGTCACTTTCACAGGACTCTGTTCAACTGGATCGTCTGTTATGGGCAATATGTAAACTGACTGAGGTCGCTCAAGCCGTCAGGTCAAGGAGAGACATGCATGGAGCACTGGAGTTGGAAGGAGTGGAAGTACGGGTTCAATTGGGGGAGGAACACAGCATTGATGACCTGGTTCCCAAGCAACCTTTGCAGGTTCATGAGACTATTGCAGAATGCATGATTCTAGCAAATCACTGGGTGGCCAAAAAGATTTGGGAGAGCTACCCTCAGCAAGCATTACTCCGACTTCACCCACCTCCACGACAGGAGTTTTTTAAGGAGCTGAAGGAGAGCGCTCAGGCCAAAGGGTTTTCCATTGATACGCGGTGAGTTCAATACTTGTCTATTATGTTACCAATGGCCTTTATCAGCACTTTTCTCTCGGGCCACCTCTGCTAGACATGATTTTCCACGTAGTATTCTGACCGCTTGGCAACATGTGAGCCTGCATACATGCGGGGTACAGTCAGGCCATACTCCTGCACAGCAATATTGACTTGTAGATAGAAAGTGAGATATTTTTCTTTTATCTGTTGTGGTCACCCATGCATCCAATGTGTGAAATTACACTTATTCTATTCACTTTTTAAGCACCAACAAGGCTTTGGCTGATTCTTTGGATAAAGCGAACGACCCGTCTGACCCTTTGGTGAACCGGTTATTGCGGGCGATGGCGACACAGGCCATGTCCAATGCTCAGTATTTCTCTACAGGCTCGTACACGGAGGATCTTTTCTATCACTACGGTGAGTGTTGTGGTGTGAGTGCCACTTGTCAGAAGCTATACACCACAACTTATCTTTTCTAATTCATGAGTTGTAGAAGAGCGCGGCACATCTGCGGGCTACTGAGCTGATCATCCCCTGCTTGTTCAATCTGTAAAGAGCTTGCTCCAGTGACTTCCTTTCTGAGAAATGTAGTCTTTTATTACACCCTGTTCAGTAATGCAGGGTAAGTAATGCAATGTATTCACAAAGTTACCTCTTATGTAGGTTATATGTGAAATGCAAAAGGATAATAAAGCAAAAATATATTCTCTTTTTATAAGTGATGATAAATAGGAATTCTCTTGTGTCCTACCAGTCCAACATGGAGGGCATCGGGAAGAGATGAATTACGATTTCTCTGTATATTTCAGGACCTTGCCGAAAGATATGCATACTAAAAAATAGGGAGTCTGCCTTTTCACAGTTTTCCCCCTCTCATTAACTCTTGACTGGGACCTAAATTACTTTTATTACCAGACAATATTCTTTTATTTTTTTTTCTGCCAATCCACATGTTGGCAGTCTTAAAGGGTTTTTCCCTTTGTGGAAAGTTATTGCCGATCCATGCTCACTGTAACTGAGGCATCCGTAGAAGCCCAGTTGCAGGAATAAATAGCCCTTTGTAGAGACCCAATTGACTGGCAAAGCTGAGCTTGGCCTGCTGGGCCTGGCAGACACTTCATGTGATTGCCAGCTAAATGAGAACTCAGTGCCGATACTTCCATTGACCTTGAAAAGTAGTGATTGTTTATGCTAAATTGCAAAATCTTTTGTCTCACGCTTTAAAATTCACAATGCTGTAAGACTTAAGCCCCATGACCATGCACCGCAAATTTACTCCGATTGGTTGATATTTAGATTTATTGTACATTAAGAAATATAGATGTAAAATTGTAGCAAATGTGTATTGATTAATAAACTATTGACTATTCATTAATACATAAACTGGAAATCTCAATATCTGACTGAAATAGCTGGAAACATTTAATCCCTTCCAGACATGTGACGCACATGTACATCACATTGCGGATGTGGGTTCATAGAGCAGGCTCAGAAGCTAAGCCTGCTTCATATTGGGCTGGTGCCGGCTGTGGTATACATATGCGGTGACGACTTAGCTCCGATTCCTGCTGTTTATTTTCTGACAACGACATTTAAATGGCCCGATTTGCCTGGTGTGGTCGTTTCAGCACCTATTGGACTCATTAATACCTTTCTGCACCATGATATAACTGTACATCCCAGTCTTGATGCGCATATATGGAGTGAGTTCTGACAGTGGCATTTAAATAGGGAGACTCCTGTTTCACATGCTTGCTGCGAGGTAGAGATGGGTTATCGGGGTAGCCGGGGCCCGATAAATACTTTTAATACTCTTCTGAAGCTCTGCCACAGTCCCAACTTTCACTCCTTCACGACATATGACATACATGCACATCATATGTCGTTTCCCTGCCTTTGATGTGGGCTCGCACTCGGAGCCTGCATCTTCCTCGACAGATGATGGCTGTTTTAATCAGCCATCATGTGCCTTCTAACAGCTGCAGGTGGAGTGGAGCCATGTAAGCTCAAGCTGTCAGCCAGTCGCAGCTTCAAGTCCCCTAAGGGAACTATTAAGTATAGTAAAGAGTTAAAAAAAAAAAAAAAAAAAAAAGAGTTCAAATCACCCCCATTAAGAATAAAAAAAATATGCATATCTGGTGTTGCTGTGTTCTAAACAGTCCAGTCTATAAAAATATAAAGTAAATTAATTAAATTGGTAAACTGCATAATGAGGAAAAAATCAAATCGCCAGAATTACGTTTTTTTGGCCACAACATTGCAATAAAATGCAATAAGAGGTGATCAAAACATTGTCTACTCCGAAATGGTATCAGTAAAAATGTGAGCTCAGTGCTCAGAAATAAGCCCTCACAGCCCCATATCCCCAATAATGAAAATGGTATGGGTCTAGAAAAATGGTGACAGAAGAAAAACACATTTCCGTTTTTTTTTTTACTTAAATAAAAAAGCAACTAAACATGTTTGGTATCTGCATACTCGTACTGATCTGGGAAACCATATTGCCCGGTCCGTTTTACCATATAGTAAGCATTGTAAATAAAAATAAAAAAATTGTGGAATTGAACTTTGTTTTGCCATTTCAACGCACTTGAAATTTTTATTGCCATTTTCCTGTACAGTGTGGTAGAATGAATGGTGTCCTTTAAAGGTACAACTCCTCCCACAAAAAACAAGCCCTTATACAGCTATGTGGACAGAAAAATAAAAAGGTTTTGGCTCTTGAAATAAAAAGGAAGGAAAAATGCCATGTCATGAAGGGGTTAAATAGATTGCGATCTAAACTATACTGCAATACTGTGATATTGTAGTATATAGTAGAAGCGATCCAACTAACGAAGTTTCAAGTTACATTAAAAATACAGGTGCATCTCACTAAATTAGAATATCATCAAAAAGTTAATTTGTTTCAGTTCTTCAATACAAAAAGTGAAACTCATATATTATATAGAGTCATTACACACAGAGTGATCTATTTCAAGTGTTTATTTCTGATAATGTTGATGATTATGGCTTACAGCCAATGAAAACACAAAAGTCATTATCTCAGTAAATTAGAATACTTTATAACAACAGCTTGAAAAATGTTTTTAAAATCTGAAATGTTGTCCTACTGAAATTTATGTTCAGTAAATGCACTCAATACTTGGTCAGGGGTCCTTTTGCATCAGTTACTGCATCAATGCGGCGTGGCATGGAGGCGATCAGCCTGTGGCACTGCTGAGGTGTTATGGAAGCCCAGGTTGCTTTGATAGAAGCCTTCACCTCGTCTGCATTGTTGGGTCTGGTGTCTCTCATCTTCCTCTTGACAATACTCCATAGATTCTCTATGGGGTTAAGGTCAGGTGAGTTTGCTGGCCAATCAAGCACAGTGATACTGTTGTTTTTAAACCAGGTATTGGTACTTCTGGCAGTGTGGACAGGTGCCAAGTCCTGCTGGAGAATGAAATTTCCATCTCCAAAAAGCTTGTCTCAGAAAATAGCAACAAAGCCAAAATAATTGTTTGCCACTAAAATGTAAAAAACTATACATGTTAGGTATCTCTGTAATCGTACTGACCTGGATAATCATACTGCCAGGTTACTATTACTGGATAATGAACACCATAAAAAAAACTTTTTTTGTAAAAAAGAAAGTAATGCTCACTGGCACTGCAAGCTCCACATAACAGCTACTTAGTAGGACGGCAAGGGAAACTCCCATCTAAGTATTCAAGGCAGGAGAAAAGAGGAAGCACAGGTAGCGGTTCTCAGCTCATAGTAAGATCTATATTGTAATCCGAGTCAGAAAAAAATTGCGGCACGAAGTACCACATGAACTGCTAACCTATTAAAACATAAAAATGCTATGTCGGGCAGGTGAAATCCCACGCTGTGTTCACACGAAACTGCTTCGGCTGACTGGGTTTTCTTTGGCCCGACTTAGCATTTTTATGCTTCGATAGGTTTGCACTTCATTTGGTATTGAGTTTGGCTATTTTTTTTATTATAGAGTCAGTCCCTTGATGACGCCTATCTAGGCGAAACATGTTGGGTAGGCTATGAGCTATTTTTAATAGCTTGTGTGGCCTTGTATCCTTTGTTAAATATACTCACCCTTATAGCTTTATACCAGTTCTTGGATTGCAGCCATGATATAGATAGGATACTGCATCCTCAATAATTTAACTCTGCTATTTTAGCATTAGTGGCAGATAGGATCTCTAAAATATAGGGCACCATTATAATATGGAAATATTCCAATATAAGACCACATTTGTGTCATTAAATATTTTAGACTTGGCTATATTAATTAAAATAAATAAAAGTCAAGTTTTATCCACAATCCTTAACATTGGGTTTGTTTTCCCATTTGGCTAATTTGTTAGAATGGTTTATCCCTAAAGGGATTGTTTAACATATGTTTGTCACTTTTTTAGGATTGGCCCTTGACAAATACACGCACTTCACTTCCCCGATCCGTCGCTATGCGGATATAATAGTGCATAGACTTCTCCTGGCTGCTATTAACGATGGTTCAAGAGAACATCTTCTTGGGAATAAAGACTTGGAAGAGCTGTGTCGTCATATCAATAGTCGCAATCGGGTAAGTAACACTATGTATTATATAGTTACACACTGCACCTAGTTTAGCTGCTGTTCACAATAATTCATCCAATTTTTAATCTACCTAATCAAAAAGCAGCAGCTGAACTCGCCAGTCTTTTTACATTACAGGCTGCCCAGCATTGCCAGAAACAGTCTACAGAGCTCTTCCAGTGCATGTTCTTCAGAGACAAAGACCCAGAGCGTGACCAGCGCTGCATTTGTGATGCCATAATATACTCCATCCGCACCAATGGAGTCTTACTGTTTATACCCAGGTAAATGTCTTTCCAGCTTAGAGAATACCTATCACCTACGGGGAAACATCATAAGATAAAAGGAGACCACAATATAAGTCTTCTCAAATATTAATAATTAAAAAATATTCTCAGTAATTTGGTAATAAAACCTCTGGCCCTTTAATCCCTTCACGACCTATGACTTATTAGGTGCGTCATAGGTCGTGTCCCTGCACTCCATGCAGGCTCCGGCGCTGAGCCTGCATGTTTTCTGGCACATGACTGCTGATCTGATCAGCTGACATGTGCCCCTAAGAGCCGCGGGTGGAATTGTGATCCACCCACTGCTGTTAACACGTTAAATGCCGCTGTCAATCTCTGACAGCAGCATTTAACATGGCCGCTCTAGAAGCACATCAAAAACCCTCCAATTGGCACCCCTGTCACATGATCATGGGGCGCTAATAGGTTGGCATGACAACCTGGGGTCTGCAGAAGACCCCTGTGGTTGTCATAGCCGATCTGTTATGAGTGCCGTCCAGTGGCCAGCGCTCATAGCAGATGAGCATTTCTGGTACACCTAGCAGGGCTGAAGCTCTGTTATGTGTAGCACATGCAATCAGTAAATAGTGTAAAAAAATAAAGTTTTTAAAAAATATATAAAAGTTCAAATCCACCCCCTTTTGCCCCATTCAAAATAAAACAATAAAAAAATACTTATTTGGTATTGTTGCTTTCAGAATCGCCCAATCAGTAAACTGTGTAACGAGAGAAAAAAATCAAAAGGCCAGAAATACGTTTTTTTTTGGTCGCCACAACATTGCAATAAAATGCAATAACACGCGATCAAAACATTGTATCTATCCCAAAATGGTATCAATAAAAAGTCAGCTCGGTGTACAAAAAATAAGTTCTCACCCAGCCCTAGATCCCGGGCAAATGCTACAATTCTCGGAAAATGGCACCATTTTTTTAATTTTTTTATTATTACTACAAAGCCTTGAATTTTTTTCCAGGACTGTGGAGTCGGAGCTAATTTTGGTGGAGTCGGTATAAAATCGACCGACTCCGACTCCTAAAATATATAATAAATTGGGTACAGTAGTTCAATGCTGAATGTGCTGAATATTTTTTTCATAGGAATTTGGTAAAGTTATGAAATGTCCTATAAATGGCTGTTCTATTCCTGATCTAAGGTTATATTCACACACAGCGTTTTTGCTGCGTTTTTTGAGGATACGTTTTTCAGCTGCAAAAGCAGATCAGCTTTTTAAAAAACCGCATCACCTGAAAGGTTTTTGAGCTCATAGATGATGTTTTCAATAACAAAAGCAGATTAGAAAAAAGCCGCACAAACTGACATGCTCATTCTTTGTGAGGATCCGTTTTTGAGCCCAAAAATGGATCCTCACAAAACAATGTGTCTGAATGTCATATCTTGAAACCCATTGACTTTGCTGGGATGCCCAGAGTCACTGCATTTTACTGCAAAAAACGGATCCACAAAAACGCTGTGTGTGAATCATGGCCGTAGCCAGCGAGGGGCCCCCCTAGAAGCAGGGGCACGCTCCTATCAAAACTCACTTGTATGCTGCAGTGCTCCTGTCCTGCACTGGCTCCAGACTGCAGGGGGCAATCTCCCCTCCTCTGTCCCATCTTCTGCCGTCTTCACCAGGGTTGAGCGAGTATGTTCTGTCCGAGAATTTACAGCTGCTCGGTGATATGGTTGAATCGCTCCCGGGTGTATGATTTGCAACTGTTTGACAGCTTTATTACATGTGAGTAATGAGTAAGAAATAGACATTCCTCACATGTAATAAAACTGTCAAACAGTTGCAAATAATGCACATGGGAGTGATTCAACCATATCACCGAGCAGCTATAAATACTCGGAGCTCGGCCCGAGCATACTCGCCGAAGGGTTAATAGAACATACTCACTCAACACTAGTCTTCACCAGAGAGAGGAGGGGGAGGGGTGCCTGCCCTGCACAGGATCCGATTCCTGGGCCCCGAGCTGGAGAAAGTGAAAGTACTACTGCTCAACTCTGTCACAGGAAGGTAACTAATCCTAATATTGTAGGTAATTATTATGTGCTCTCTGTACAATGTGTGAACTATATGTGCAATGTACTATTTGCTGTCTGTAGCTGTCATCTGTCTATCACACTCTATCTATCCGTCCATCCATCCCTCCATCTATCCCTCCATCCCTATATCTATCTATCCATCCTTTCAGCTATCCCTCCAGCTATCTATCATCTATCTATCCATATATTTATCCATCCGTCCCTGTATCTATCTATCTATCTATCTTGATAAGTACAATTAAACTGACGAACGAGAGTAATGAACAACAGCTAGAAGAAAATTTAGGATTCAGTATGTTTGAGATGGAAGGCCACAGTGCTGTTCATGTAACTGAGGAACAAACTGATATTACAACAGAAGAACTGCAAAATTATACTTTAGAAATAGATTATCTTGTTGAAGCTACTTCAAAACACTTTCCTATTCTTCACATGTGCTGTGTTGTGCACACGCTGCAGCTGGCAATAAGAGATAGTCTGCAAGAGGGACATGCTGGAAATCTGATTGGAAAAGTGAGGAAATTGGTTATTGCTGCCAGAACCCCTAAAATTGATTCCATCTTGAAGAGACTTGCTGGGAAAGGGGCAATTGTCGATCAAGCCACTCGGTGGGGAAGCACTTATTTAATGATTGAGCGATTGCTTGAACTAAAACCGTTTCTTATAGATATGGCGAACCCTCAGGTAACCCTAAATGAAGGTCAATGGACACAGGTGGCTGAATTGAAGGAATTGCTTAATCACCCATTTACCGTGACTAAAAAATTACAAGCTGAGGATTTAACTCCTGGTATTGGAAGAGCTTGCTATTTTTCCTGTCCCAAAGAGGAGGTTTAATCGCAGATGGCATTTCTGCTTCAATGAAACGGAGAGAGACACAGCTATTGGAAAATAATTTTTTTCTGGCAGCTGTTTGTGGACCCAAGTCATCGTATACTTCTTGATGATCAACAGCTTGCTAAGGGAAAAGAAGCTCTGACTGAGGTAGCAGTTAGGATGAGTGGCCTACAGGAGGACTGCCAGGCGCAAGAGGACTGGGGTCCTGACAGTGCTACTGCTGCCATATCTTCATCCTCATCAGATGAGGAGTTTGACTTTGACAAGTATTTGGATGACATGGAGCAGGCAAAGTGTTGCCGCAAGGAAAAAGATTTCACTCCGTCTCCTATAGTAAGCAGACTGACCATATTTCAGCAAAATCTTTCACTTGCTCTCAAAGAAATAGAAAAATGCAACCGTTCATCAAAACTGACTGTGCATGAGGCAATTCCTTTATACCCGGAAATTGTTAGAGATGTTGCCCATGTGGTTACGGCTTTGCCTCCAACCCAAGTTAGTGTAGAGAGGCTGTTCTCTAGCCTTAAAATTATTAGGTCAGATTTGAGGTCATCTATGAAGGAGGCGATACTATTTATCAGAACAAATTCATAGACTGCACAAATGTTATTTAGTATGTTTTTGTTGAACACTGTTTTTTGCCACTTACATAGTTTATTACATACATACAGTACAGACCAAACGTTTGGACACACCTCATTTAAAGACTACCTCTTGAAGCTCATCAAGAGAATGCCAAGAGTGTGCAAAGCAAAAGGTGGCTACTTTGAAGAACCTAGAAAATAAGACATATTTTCAGTTGTTTCACACTTTTTTGTTAAGTATATAATTCCACATGTGTTAATTCATAGTTTTGATGCCTTCAGTGTGAATGTACAATTTTCATAGTCATGAAAATACAGAAAAATCTTTAAATGAGAAGGTGTGTCCAAACTTTTGGTCATTATATATATATATATATATATATCAATATTACGTAGTGTATTACATATTTACAATTTATTACAGTTTTTTGTGTTCTAAAGTTGTATTCCAATAAATATATATTATGTTCTATCTAAATATCTTGATTATTGTATCATAAAAATGATTAAATGTTTGATGTTCACATTGTACTACAATACATTTTTCACTTAAATATAAGCAATATATGTGGGAGTCGGTGTAAGGGAAATTGAGGAGTCGGATTCGCAGGTTTGGCTTACCGACTCCACAGCCCTGTTTTTTTCACCACTTAAATAAAGAAGAACCTATACATATTTGGTATGAGAATCATAATGGCAGGTCAGTTTTAGCATTTAGTGGTAAAAAAAACAAACAATTGTGGAAGTGCATTTTTTTTTGCAATTTCCCGCACTTTGATTTTTTTCCAGTACACTATATGGTAAAACCAATGGTGTCGTTCAAAAGTACAACTCGTCCCGCAAAAATCAAGCCCTCACACGGCCATATTGACCGAAAATTATAAAAGTTATGGCTCTGGGAAGAAGGGGAGCAAAAAAAACGCAAACGCACAAGCAAAAAATCCCAAGGTCGTGAAGGAGTTAAGAGAATTGGTTTCAGTCAAGTTGGACTCTCCGGTGTATCACTATCTTGAGAGCTTTGTGAGACTTATTGCCTTAGAGATGGGATATGCCACTGTTTGGGGAGAGACTGTGTGTAAATACTGTATGTAAATGTGGGTACCCCACCAAAAAAACAAATTGATGACTGTATCATTTCTGCAACCCCAGCTATATTACCTGAATATATGGGGGGGAGCTTATTACCAAAAAAAGAACAGATCACCGCAGCTCCCTTGTGATTTATAGATTCTCATCAGATTCTGTAGTCAGACTTTTTTTTTTAATGTTTCCTGATTTTTAACATAATACTTGGGTCAGCCAGCTCTCTTTGTATGCCTATGATATATCAACGCTTGGGCATATTTTCATTCCTCCTGGAAATGTTTGAACACCTTAACAACTGGTTCCTATTCTCCTGGTCAGTGGGGTCTGTCTACGTAGTCCGAGGCTGTCCAGTAGTGTGGAAACAGGCTCCTATTGGGAGGGATATTTATGGAACACATAAGACATGATATGTTTGAATGGAAGGCAAATTTTTCATCTTTTAGTTAGGAGAAATGATCCCACCAACAACATGAGAGAAAAGTGTGGGCAGTTTACAAACGGAGTGGGATTACACAAAGTACCTAAAGATCGGCCGAACACAAGTGGCTTCAGATGACTGCAGTCAAAGATTTTCCGACTAGGCAGATCACCTTTTTTGCAGACCTAGATCTGCTGTTGCACATAGCGAGTGATCAATCTCATTAAATTTTGGTTAGTCAGTTTTGGATTTTGTTAAATACGGCCTGTCACCAGGTCAGGTGTCCAGTTTTGCTCTTATTTTATTCCCATTGCTCTTCTGAGTATTTAATTTTTTTAAATCCGCCATACGGTTCCAGAAGAATGGGAGCTTTTTATTTTACCACTAATTTTTATAGCCTTTATCAAGGGGGCGTGGCTCACATCATTTTTCTGGGGGCGTGTCTTTAGATTGCTCTGCATTATTACCCTGTGAGCACCGCCCTGTTGGTAAAGACCATAAAAAGTAATACAAAATAAAAATGCTAATATCTCTGGAACTGTATGGTGGACTTAAAAAAGAAAAATCAGAATACACAGGGGAGCAGCTTGAATAAAATAACCTGTTACATGATCAAAAGTGGGCAGCTTTTCTTTTAAAGATATGGGTAGACTAAATTTTTAAGCAGTCTTGGTGTGATTCTGCTTCAAAAGAAAATAAAAAAGCCTTAAAACTCTTTCACAAATGCTTGAAAGACTCTTCCTATTCATTTCTATTGTAAAGCAACTTTACAGTTCATATGTTATTTTGAAGGTTCCTTCTGCTTCAGGTTTTATAAAAAAAGGATGAGAAAAGAAAGTGCATGTCCCTTGTTTTGAGCATCCCCTGATGGAATCTGCTGCAAATTAAGCAATGTCGAATTAAAAGGCCACAAAAAAAATTATTTAGGAAAAACTCTTCTAAAACGCATGGTAAATGACAGAACATAATTTTTGCCAAAAGGGCAGATATTTTGGTGGTGGTTTTTAGGAAACCATCAAGTAACATAGCTTTGAGGTGTAGGAACATAAGCCCCAAATTATGTGCTATGTATTCCACTCCTAGCTGTTCCAAATGTATGTTAAGAAAAACCAATGCAGTAGATGATCCCTTTGTTCTCGCTGCTCATTCTACATGGTAACGTAGGTTGAATAAAGACCTCAGTTCATCAAGTTCAACCCTTGTCCTCCAATTGTACTCCCTACACTAACATTGCGCTAACTAACTGACTGGGACTAGGTTTATAATTGAATTTTTTTAATTTGTTTTATATTTTGTATTACTCTTGTGATTCCAATAATGGTATTACTAAAATCCCTATGCCTAAATCTGTTGATCCAGAAGAAGGCAAAAACCCCAGGACACATTCAGCCAATTTGTGTCACAGGGGAAAAGTTCCTTCTTGACCCTGAGAAAAGGCGATCAGTCCTAGAACCCTGGATTCTAGTAGGATAGGAATAATTTATTAAGTGTGTAATTTTGTGTATTGACACAGGTATGGCATTAAAGGACCTGCATATCTTAAAAACACGGACGGCCTTGTATTATCTTTTGCTGATGATTGTTGTAAATGGACGACTGGATCCTTGCAGCGTCACCCTGACCGAATCACAGTAATAGAAGGAGCAAAGGAAACCTCGTTCTGTTTATTTGACCACGTGACTGTGAGTAACTGCTCTTGTCTCCTTTCCACGTCTTAACACACTCATTACTTCTACATCCATTTTTGTGGAATGCTAGGTCTACAGTAAGTCAGGGGGGGAAAATGAGCTTGGAAAATATTTCTAATCTTAACCACAAGCAAGGGTAAAATGTTTCTTAAGAGAGGTTTTGCTGGAATATATTGATGAAAGTGACGTTATAACATGGTGTCAGCATGGGAGTAGTACTAATGTGTTCAGCTTCTATGAAGGGATTTGTTTTAGCCTGGACCTGGGTACGGCAGAGTAGGTTGCAAATCTTGGTTCTTTTGCTATAGTTCCACATTAACCACTTCGCGCCAGAGCCTGTTTTTGCCTTCGTGACCGGGCCAATTTTTTCAATTCTGACCACTGCCAGTTTATGAAGTAATTACCCTGGAACGCTTCAACGTATTCCCCTGATTCAGACATTGTTTTTTCGTGACATATTGTACTTCATGATAGTGGTAAAATTTCTTCGATATCACTTGCGTTTATTTGTGAAAAAATCGGAAATTTGGCGAAAATTTTGAAAATTTTGCAATTTTCAAACTTTGAATTTTCATGCCCTTAAATCAGAGAGATATGTCACACAAAATAGTTAATAAATAACATTTCCCACATGTCTACTTTACATCAGCACAATTTTGGAACCCAAATTTTTTTTTGTTAGGGAGCTATAAGGGTTAAAAGTTGACCAGCGATTTCTCATTTTTCCAACAAAATTTACAAAACCATTTTTTTAGGGACCACATCACATTTGAAGTCACTTTGAGGGGTCTTTATGACAGAAAATACCCAAAAGTGACACCATTCTAAAAACTGCACCCCTCAAGGTGCTCAAAACCACATTCAAGAACTTTATTAACCCTTCAGGTGATTCACAGGAATTTTTGGAATGTGGAAGAAAAAAATTAACATTTAACTTTTTTCACAAAAATGTTACTTTAGACCCAATTTTTTTATTTTCACAGGGGTAACATGAAAAAATGGACCCCAAATTTTTTTGTGCAATTTCTCTTGATCGTGCTGATACCCCATATGTGAGGGAAAACCACTGTTTGGGCGCACGGCAGGGTTCGGAAGGGAAGGAGCGCCATTAGACTTTTTGAATGTAAAATTTGTCTGAATAATTAGCGGACGCCATGTTGCGTTTGGAGAGCTCCTGATGTGCCTAAACAGTGGAAACCCCCCACAAGTGCCACCATTTTGGAAACTAGACCCCTTAGGGAACTTATCTAGATGTGTGGTGAGCACCTTGCACCCCCAGCTGCTTCACAGAAGTTTATAATATTGAGCCGTAAAAATAAAATTTTCACATTTTTTCCCTCAAAAAATGTTTTTCATTCCCTAATTTTGTATTATCATAAGGGTAACAGGAAAAATTGCACCATGAAATTTGTTGTACAATTTCTCCTGAACACGCCGATGCCCCATATGTGGAGGCAAATTACTGTTTGGGCGCATGGCAGGGTTTGAAAGGGAAGGAGCGCCATTTGACTTTTTGAATGTAAAATTTGTTTGAATAATTAGCGGACGCCGTGTCACATTTGGGGAGCCCCTAATGTGCCTAAACAGTGGAAACCCCCCACAAGTGCCACCATTTTGGAAACTAGACCCCTTAGGGAACTTATCTAGATGTGTGGTGAGCACCTTGCACCCCCAGCTACTTCACAGAAGTTTATAATATTGAGCCGTAAAAATAAAATTTTCACATTTTTCCCTCAAAAAATGTTTTTCATTCCCTAATTTTGTATTATCATAAGGGTAACAGGAAAAATTGCACCATGAAATTTGTTGTGCAATTTCTCCTGAACACGCCGATACCCCATATGTGGGTGAAAATCACTGCTTTGGTGTACGGCAGGGTTCGGAAGAGAAAGAAGCGCTATGTTGGCTGGGATAGGCACAGACGCCATGTCACATTTGAAGAGTCGCTGACATGCCAAAATAGCAGAAACCCCCACAAGTGACCCCATTTTGTAAACTACACCTCTCAAGGAATTCATCTAGGGAAGTAGTGAGCATTTTTTAATTTTTAAATTTATACCATTGGGCAGTGAAAAAAGCATAATTATATTTTTACCACAAAAAAATGTTTTACCCTCAGATTTTACATTTTCACACAGGGCAATGGGTAAAAATGGTGCCGAAATGTGTCACACAATTTCTTCTAAAAGTGTCAATACCCCATATGTGGCTGTATCGTACCACTTAGCCATACGGTGAGATTTGAGGGGGAAGGAGCGCTATTTGACAATTGGAGAACAAATTATTGTAGAATAGGCATTTGGCTTTGGGAGCACAAAATTTTCTGAATTTCTTTTGGGGGGCAAGGACCATTTTGCTTTTCCAGAGCCTTTCTGCTACCAGTAACTTGGAAGTCCCTTATATTTTTAACAGATGACAGACCTGAGTGGGGACTAGCTTTTTTTGAGGACTGAGTTGAAGCTTTTATTGGGAACATTTTACGTAACATTTATCCGGCGCTCTAGGCTGAGGACTTACATCGGGGTTTCCATCTAATTTTCCAAGTGATGTAATTCAGATGAAACCCCTGCAGGATCCATTCACTGTAATGAGGCAGCAGAGTTACTCTGGACTCCGTCTGGCCTCTGTTTAGCGGTGTCCTTTTTTTCAGAAGTGCACAAAACTGTGGCCAACCGCACTTTTATGCACGCCTAAAACAAATGACACCGTGGGATCCCAGGCTAGACGGCATCCACAGTGGCCTATATCTGCCTCATTACAGGGAATCTACCGTCATGGGTTCTGGCTGAATCACGTATTTCAGAGATTTACACGGAAACTCTGGTGTAAGTGCTCAGCGCAGAGCGCAGGATAAATGTGAGCAGAGCCTTACTGGGATCTTTGGGAGACATAATAAACAAATCAGTAGCAGGTGAAGAATTGGTTTTATTTATTTTTTACGCCGTTCCTAGTGTGATATAACTGATTAGATTACTTTATTCTTCGGGTCGGTGTGATTACAGAGATACCAGATTTATATCGGGTTTTTATGACTGACAGCTGTCACACACTAAAATACGCTTTTTTTGCAAAATCTAGTTTTTGCATCACCATATTTTGAGAGCTATAATTTTTCCATATTTCGGCCGATAGAGTCATGTGATGGCTTGTTTTTTGCGGGACGAGTTGAAATTTTTATTGGAACCATTTTTGGGCACGTGACATTTTTTGATCGCTTTCTATTCCGTTTTTTGGGAGGTAAAATTAACAAAAACAAACACTTCAGGAATTGTTTTTTGAGGTTTTTTTTATGCCGTTCTGCGTGTGGTAAAAGTGATCAGGCAGCGTTATTCTTCGGGTCAGTACGTTTACAGCGATACTACACTTACTGTATTTTTTTCATGTTTTGGCGCTTTTACACAATAAAACAATTTTATAGAATAAAAAATATTTTTTTTGCATTGCTTTATTCTGAGCGCTATAACTTTTTTATTTTTTGGCTGATGGAGCTGTATGGCGGCTTTTTTTTGCAGAACAAGATGACGTTTTCAGTGGTACCATTTTTATTTCTATTCTGCTTTTTGATTGCATTTTTTTCCACTTTTTGTTTGGCGATATGATGGAAAAAGCATATTTTTTTTCTTCGTTTTTTATTTATTTTTATTACGGTGTGCACAGAAGGAGTTAATTAGTGTGACAGTTTTATAGCTCGGGTTGTTTCGGACGCGGCGATACCAAATATGTGTACTTTTTTTGGTTTTGTAATAATTTACGGATTTATTGGTTTAATATTTTATTTATTTATTTTTATTTATTTTGTGATTTTTTTTTTTAATAGTTTAAAAACTTTTTTTTTACTTTTTTTTACATTTTTACTTAGTCCCTGTATGGGACATTAATTTTTATTTTTCTGATCACTGATCTCATGTAATGTAATACACATATATTACATTATATGAGATCTTCCCTGACTGTTTCAGTCAGTTTCCTGTCTGGCATCAGCTACATACAGGCTGAAGTCAGACAGGAAGGACACCATATATGGCAGAGCTGGAGGCGGTCATGTGACCTCCAGCTGCCATAGCAACCCCAGGTCCTGGAAGGAAACGGAGGTCTTCGGAGGTAAGTATGACGACCCCCTCTGTTCCTGCTGTCTCCTATATGCCGTGATCACTATAGATCACAGCATATAGAAGACAGCAAAGGGTTAACATCACTGGGACCTGATCTAATCAGGTCCCGATGATGTACCCTGTCAGAGCTAACGCTCTGCACCGGAATCGCAGTGCTTGCAGGACCCTGGGGGTCCTGAGCACTGCGAGACCACCCACCGTTTTTAAACGTCGGCGCTGCACAGAGCCCGGCAAGCGCCGACGTTTATCTACAGTGGGCGGTCGGGAACCGGTTAAAGGTTGTAATGTGAACTTAATTGCAGATCATTAAACTTAATAGTGTCAGTGACTAGAATTAACTGTAACACAATCTGGGCTGGCAGCAGAAATTGTCATAACCTGGACCCCATTTCTGATGATCCTGTAGACGGTGACCTAGCTCTCGGTTTCTGGAACCTCTGTGATTATAACTTTTTTTTGTGTCAACATCTGACCTGAACTGTGAGTGAAGGGGGCTGGCTGACTGCTAATTGCAATATCTAAGCCCTGCAGCCTTCTGTTAAAGCTGATTTATAGATGGAAAAGGGGCCTGTCTTAGTTATTAAAGAGAGCAAGCACTTTCACACACAGCTTTGGTCACGTACCAACATGGGAAACTCTGTCCTGTGTCAGACATAAACCAGAAAAGAACCTGCCGGAGCTTGTAGCTGAAGATTGGGGAAGCTTTTAGAAATCAAGTTTATTACTAGATTCTGTTACTTACTTTTTAAGCAGATGTCACCTTTTTTTTAACCTGGAAAACCTCTTTAAGGCCTCAGTCATTTATTGCATCAGAGAAAAATAGGGCCATTTGTCATCGGAGTGCTATGTCCCATTTCCATTTATCCTTTTGTCCATGTGTCTGTTTTTACCATGAGTATACAGTACAGACCAAAAGTTTGGACACACCTCATTTAAAGATTTTTCTGTATTTTCATGACTATGAAAATTGTACATTCATACTGAAGGCAATAAAACTATGAATTAACACATGTGGAATTATATACTTAACAAAAAAGTGTGAAACAACTGAAAATATGTCTTATATTCTAGGTTCTTCAAAGTAGCCACCTTTTGCTTTGATGACTGCTTTGCACACTCTTGGCATTCTCTTCATGAGCTTCAAGAGGTAGTCACCGGAAATGGTTTTCACATCACAGGTGTGCCCTGTCAGGTTTAATAAGTTGGATTTCTTGCCTTCTAAATGGGGTTGGGACCATCAGTTGTGTTGTGCAGAAGTCAGGTGGATACACAGCTGATAGTCCTACTGAATAGATTGTTAGAATTTGTATTATGGCAAGAAAAAAGCAGCTAAGTAAAGAAAAACGAGTGGCCATCATTACTTTAAGAAATGAAGGTCAGTCAGTCCGAAAAATTGGGCAAACTTTGAAAGTGTCCCCAAGTGCAGTTGCAAAAACCATCAAGCGCTACAAAGAAACTGGCTCACATGAGGACCGCCCCAGGAAGGAAGACCAAGAGTCACCTCTGCTTCTGAGGATAAGTTTATCCGAGTCACCAGCCTCAGAAATCGCAGGTTAACAGCAGCTCAGATTAGAGACCAGGTCAATGCCACACAGAGTTCTAGCAGCAGACACATCTCTTCAACAACTGTTAAGAGGAGACTTTGTGCAACAGGCCTTCATGGTAAAATAGCTGATAGGAAACCACTGCTAAGGACAGGCAACAAGCAGAAGAGACTTGTTTGGGCTAAAGAACACAAGGAATGGACATTAGACCAGTGGAAATCTGTGCTTTGGTCTGATGAGTCCAAATTTGAGATCTTTGGTTCCAACCACCGTGTCTTTGTGCGATGCAGAAAAGGTGAACGGATGGACTCTGCATGCCTGGTTCCCACCGTGAAGCATGGAAGAGGAGGAGATGTGATGGTGTGGGGGTGCTTTGCTGGTGACACTGTTGGGGATTTATTCAAAATTGAAGGCATACTGAACCAGCATGGCTACCACAGCATCTTGCAGCGGCATGCTATTCCATCCGGTTTGCGTTTAGTTGGACCATCATTTATTTTTCAACAGGACAATGACCCCAAACACACCTCCAGGCTGTGTAAGGGCTATTTGACCAAGAGGGAGAGTGATGGGGTGCTATGCCAGATGACCTGGCCTCCACAGTCACCAGACCTGAACCTAATCGAGATGGTTTGGGGTGAGCTGGACCGCAGAGTGAAGGCAAAAGGGCCAACAAGTGCTAAGCATCTCTGGGAACTCCTTCAAGATTGTTGGAAGACCATTTCCGGTGACTACCTCTTGAAGCTCATCAAGAGAATGCAGAGAGTGTGCAAAGCAGTCATCAAAGCAAAAGGTGGCTACTTTGAAGAACCTAGAATATAAGACATATTTTCAGTTGTTTCACACTTTTTTGTTAAGTATATAATTCCACATGTGTTAATTCATAGTTTTGATGCCTTCAGTGTGAATGTACAATTTTCATAGTCATGAAAATACAGAAAAATCTTTAAATGAGAAGGTGTGTCCAAACTTTTGGTCTGTACCGTATATCAGTTTTTCGTGCTTTTTTTTTAAAAAAAATATACATTTTCCATGCTCCTACGTATTAACCGCTTCACGACATCCACCGTACTTGTGCGGCGCAAGCTGATGTATGGTGTAGGCTCATGGGGTTAACTTGCCCTATACTCGGCAGGTAATGTTTGTGTGTTACCGCCAGTACCTGCCTCTAATAATCAAGGTTGTTGCAAAGTGCTACCCGGAATTGTTAACCTGTAAAATCATGTCTATCCCAAAATGGTATCAGTATAAATGTTGTCTCGCTGCATCACAAAGCTCCATCGACTGAAAAATGTAATAGTTACGGGTCTCAGAAAATGGCGACACAGCCCACCCCCTCCTACGCCCCAAAAAGATATATAGATAGATAGATAGATAGATAGATAGATATTTTTACAAATTTCTGATTTCAACCACTAAAATAATAAAAAGCTGAACATGCTTGGTATCACAGTAATTATACTGATGAGCAAAATCATATTGCAAGGTAATTTTTAACACAAAATGTACACTGTAAAAACAATTCCCAAAAACAATGTCATAATTGTGTTTTTTCACAATTTCTTCCCGCTTGAAATTTTTTCCCGTTTTCCAGTATACTCTGTGTAAAATGAATGGTGTCATTTAAAAGTACAACTCGTCCTGCAAAAACAAGCCTTTATATGTCTATATGGACAGAAAAGTAAAAAAGTTATGGCTCTGGGAAGAAGGTGAGGAAAAAAACAAACGCAAAAACGGAAATTGACTGCGGCTTAAAGGGGTTCAACAGTAAAATACAGGCAGCACTCTAATACATGGATGGCATCTGAGTGCTATCCATTTTTTTTCACGGATTCATTCATTTGAATGGTAAGTTTGATCTGCAAATCAAATAAAAAATGGACAGCTGCATGTTTTTGTTTATTTTGTTTTGCTTTTTTGTTTATTATTCCAAACAATCAGTCTGAAAAACACAGGTATGTGAACATGCCCATACACTTTAATGGGTTTCTTTTCTATCCGTGAAAAACATGGATAGAACTCGCAGCTAAATCACGAACTTCTGAATGAGGCCTTACTCCTGTTCATTTTGTCCTACTTTCCAGGATTTTCTGTACATATGTGATCAGTTTTCGATCTCACTAATTCTTGCTATTTCTCTTTACATCCATACTAGGTAAGAATTCGGATACAGACTTACCGCTTTCACACAGACGGCATTCGCTTGGAGATAGTAAGCAACAAAGCCCATGTCACTCCAGAAGAGCAACCCTCCATAGCAAGCACTAACCACCCCAGGAATGATCTGGTCAAGGAGGTTACTCGTACAGCAATGGAGGCTCAGCTGGCAAAGGAAGAAAAGGCTGGCAGGAAAAAAACTGGCAAGCAACACCAGGAGTACCAACAAACACAGGGAGTCAGTCTGTATTCACTGCTGCAGGAAGTTCATGAACTGGCACTTCTTGATGTATCTGAACAGTAATCTTTTTCATCATCCCGTTAAATAGAGGGACATCACAGCCCTCTGTTCTGTCACTGCCAGAATGTATGAGAACAAATACAGCACAGCATATTACTAACATAAAGCATATTTAATCAGAACGTGGTCAAATATTTTTAGTATCTTTGCTAGGGAAGTCTTAATGTGGCGGCAGCTTTCATGTTTTAGGAGTGTCTATTTTTTTATGAAAAAGAGAATATATCATGTGTATATATATATATATCATATAATATGTATATATATTTTTTTTACATATAAATGATTATATATATATCATTTATATTTAAAAAGAAATACTAGCTGCCTACATCATACACACTCAGGATTTTAATTTATGTCTGACAGCTTATGTTCTAAATTATTGGCTGTAAAATTTGCAAACGTAAGGGGAATTTTAGCACATTTGCTATGTACATTTTTTTATTGTTTTTTAAAAGTACAGAGTATTTTTCTATGTAAAAAAAATCTACAATAAACAATTACTTTCCCTGTAAAACCTTAGGGAACAATTGTGAAACGTGTGCTCATTTAGTAGTGTCAGACTGGCCATTTTTCTCCTGCTTTCATCCACATAAATTTAAAAGCAAAATGGCGGAGGTGAGGAGGTTGTAATTTATTTACAGTACTTTCTTTAAGCAAGGAGTTCATGCTTCAGATTTTCAGCAAGCTGTTTACTTTGCCTCGCTCTTCTCATTGTTGCCCTGAATGGTGTGGAGGACCATTGCTGCTCTTCAAGAATTTTAGTTGTATTATATTTGTCGATACATTCTGTAGAAAAATGGAAGGCATTGAAGCTATGGACTGGCCCGCCCGTTCCCCAGACCTGAATCCGATTGAGCACATCTGGGACATCATGTCTCGCTCCATCCACCAACGTCACGTTGCACCACAGACTGTCCAGGAGTTGGCGGATGCTTTAGTCCAGGTCTGGGAGGAGATCCCACAGAAGACCATCTGCAACCTCATCAGGAGCATGCCCAGGCGTTGTAGGGAGGCCATACAGGCATGTGGAGGCCACACACAATACTGAGCCTCATTTTGACTTGTTTTAAGGACATTACATCAAAGTTGGATCAGCCTGTAGTGTGTTTTTCCACTTTAATTTTGGGGGTGACTCCAAATCCAGGCCTCCATTGGTTAATAAATTTGATTTCCATTGATGATTTTTGTGTGATTTTGTTGTCAGCACATTCAACTTTGTACAGAACAAAGTATTCAATGAGAATATTTCATTCATTCAGATCTAGGATGTGTTATTTCAGTGTTCCCTTTATTTTTTTGAGCAGTGTATTTAACAGTGGTGCTGTGGAGTGCCTTTGTATTTACCCAAATAATTGGTTATCTTCAACTACTAATTGAAAACCCATTTCGTCAACGATCTGGTCTGAAGACCAGGTGGGGGAGCAAAGCATCAGCACTTTCCAATGTCTACCCAGTATCAGAGCACAGTATATGTGGTCAAAGTCTTCCATACTCCATTCATGATGAAGATAGTCTGAACTGGAATAGGCTGTGGCATCAAACATAACTGAAGAGTCCAATTGCAGTGTTATACATTGTGTGATATATTCTAGAAATTCCTTTAGATTCTTTAATGATCAGTCTATTTTGAGTTTTAATCACTAAGCGTTTTTTGTTCTAATTATTTCATTGTTATATTTCATCTTTTTTATATTTCAGCCTTTTTAATGATCAACATGGCTGTATATGGGAAGTTTTTTTATGGGACGAGTTGTACTTATTAATAGTACTATTTTGTGATACATATAATTTATTGTATAACTTGGGCTTAGCTGTTGTCGGAACCCCCATAGAAGTTAGTACACAGCTACTGACATCATCTCCTCGTAGGAAAGGTGTCATAGGACCCCCACTCTTGAGATTGATGTGGGTCCCAGCATAAATGTCTAAGATGATGTCTGGTTCCAATAAGAGACCATTTTTTGGGAGATGGTCTTCAGCCTCAAAATTACTTTGACAGATCTCTTAATCCTTTTTGGTTCTGCAGGAGAATAATCAAAATGGCTACTTGAAGGGAATCTGTCGGTAGGATCAACCCTCCTAAGCAATTTACATGGGCATGGAGGTCTTAGGAAGCTAAATAAAATGATACATTGATATCTACGATTCGATATCTTATTCCAGAGAAATCCGCGTAAATGAGTTGTTAAGATCTATGGGCCGGACACAGATCTGCCTCCAGAGCTTATTCTAATAAAAGGGGGTGTTATCCCCCTATGTCTTTTTTTTTTTTCCAGACCGATTGGCCCTACTGAAATTCGTTTGGGGGGAAAATAGACCTCAGATTGGACTTATTACCTTACGTAGACATAAAAATTCAGAAAGGGCTAGATTGGCATCATCATAGGTCTTCCAAACAATGGGTGAACCTAGAACAAGAAAGCTCTAACATACAACTTCGCAACCTCCCTTGTATTAGTCAAAAAAACAGGCCATATTAGCCCTGAGGCTGACCTTCTAAAAGCTGCAATGAGGTCCTGCGATCTTGAGACTAGCAGGTACTCTCTCTCGGCTGTGGACCACTCCACACCTTTCTTCTACAACCATAATTTCCCCCAGGGTTGGATACAGAACATTTTCTCTCAAGACACCTTCCTCTGTCACTTTCTTAAAGGCTCTGCACTACCCCTTCTTACTTCTCTGACGACCTCAGATGGGAGAGGTCCCTCCCCATGGTTGGAATATTTTCAGTTAAAATATTTCCTCTCCTCCGGTAGAGCAAAACTCTATTTCTTTATCGCTTCATAGGGGGACACAGGTAACCATGGGTGTAGGCTGACACTATGCAAAAAAAAATGTTAGCTCCTCCTCAGCAGGGTACTCCCACCGACTGGCACAAGGCTCTACAGTTTTAGCTTAGTGTCAGTAGGAGGCAGACCTTTTTCTCCTTCGGTCACCTTGTTGTGTTTTATTAATTTTTTCCCTCTCTCTTTCAGGTTTCTCTCTTCAGGGTGTAACATCTCACCCTGTTTTCGAAAAAATAAGCGACCGAGAGAACAGTGTGGTGCCATCCACATCGTACCCTCTCTTGTCTGCGGGGCAGGACCTTACCCTGACACTTCAAGCGTGTGTCAGGGTTGTTCGTGGCGGCCGGTCTTTGCCTGCTCCCCACCCCAGTCCTCTCCTCGGAGCGGGCCCAGAGGAAGACTGTTGTCACTTCCCAAGGGCCCTCCCCCCTCTGAGTCGACACAGTGTTCTGCACCGTCTGGGACCACGACGATGCGAGGAGTACGCCGCCTTTTTTCGGTGACCCCTCCTCACCTGGAGGCTTTTGACGTCATCCTCAAGATATGGAGAAGGAGGAGTCGGGACCTCGACCAGCATGTACAGTCCCTCTCTTTCTCCACAGTCCCTCTTTAAGGCGGCAGGGGGCATCAGTATAGATAGAGGAAAACCTAGCCCCTCTCCTCCTTCCAGAGCGTGATTTCAGACGCGCCAATATAGACTCTAAATTTCTAGGCCTCCACTTTTTTCACACACCCCTTCTCACCTCGTACGTACCAGTCAATCAGTGCGCTTGTTTCTGCTCTCTCAGTGTGGGCTTTCAGGCTGCCTCGCCTGGGCTCACACCTTCCTTCTCGTTCACTCTGCCTCCAGCTCCAATGGTGTTACATCACCTCCACAGCATTGTTTTTTTTCTTTAGGACCTATCTCTTCTCACAGGTTAACAAACCGGCTCAGACGAGGTTCTCTGCATCCAGGACTGGGTAGGCTCTGTCCAGACTGTGTTTTTTCCTTCCCTCCTAGGCTTTAACCCTTCTCAGCAGACCCCCTTGACCCCAGGTCTCTACATATGCCCAGACCTAGGGATTCTCGCTCCTGTCCCTCCCCTACTATTATTCACTACGCATGTGCCCTCTATAAAAAGAAGTGCCCCTAGGTCAGGCCTCTGCTTTCTGCCCAGATTGCAGCTCTTCCACCATGCAAGCCTCACAGGAGCCCCCCACCGCCCAGTGATGACAGCACACACGTTCCCCTCGGAGTGGGCTGTTGCTATCTCTCATTCAGTAACTTACCTAACCAAGGCTGTCGACAGCCTTATATCTGCCGTCAATCAGACCCTCAATATTAAGGAGGAGTGTCCTACTCCGGATCACTCTGTCTCTTTCAAAAAGGCAAGACACCCTCCCCGGGTGTTTTCCAATCACAAGGAATTTGAGGGAATCTTTACCGAACAGTGGGAACACCCAGAAAAAACACTTCCCAGATAGAAAGCAGTTGGATATGTTATCCTTTTGGTCATGTGGACCTGCCAGTCTCGTGCCTATCCACTAAAATTGTTCTGTCACTCCCTGATTGCTTCTCCCTCAAGGACTCCACTGACAGACATGTTGAAGCCTTAACCAAGTCCGCCTTTGAGACTGCCGGTGCCTCTCTGTCCTGTCTTTGGTTCCACATGGATAGCCAAGTTGGTTTCCGCCTGTGCAAAACTCCTTTGGCAGGGCATCTTATCAGCTGCCTCACCGGACGAATTTGCTGATCTTGTGGACCAGCTTGCCCATGCAGGTAAATATTTACTCGCCACGTCTCTTGATGCCACCAGCTGTTGCGCTCGTGTTACAATCAATATTGTAGCCATACCCAGAATCCTCTAGCTCAAGGCCTGGAATGCGTACCATCCAAAAAGTCCCTTGCCAATCTCCCCTTCCAAGGATCACGACTATTTGGGTCTAAACTGGATCAGCTCATCTCGGACGCCACCGGCGGTAAGATTACCTCTCTTCCCCCAGCCTAAGCCTAAATGTCCATTCACCCGGTGACATTCTCATCAGTTTTGCCCCTTTCGTCATTTCTCCTCCTCTTAAGCGAGACTGGTCTCCGGCCCAGTGAGCGAGAATAAAGCCATCCTTCAAATCTGCCCCAACATGGCGCTCTAAGGGCCGCTGTGCCAAACCCTGAGGGTCCTGATCCAATAGATTCTCTTCTGCATGACGGGTCACCCCCACCTGGGAATTCTCTCAGGGGTGGATGGCCGTCTTCTTTACCGGGTTACGTGTCTCTCCATAGTCGACGACGCCTGGGTCAGGGAGATCGTTACCACAGGCTACAAGATTACATTTTCTTCTCTCCCATTCAGACATTTTTTCATGTCCGTCCTCCAAGGGTCCCAGCCAAGTCCCCGGTTTCTTTCAAGCCATTGACTCTCTCCTCCAGGCAGACGTCAACGTACCCGTTCCCTCACAATAACGCTTCTCGGGTTCTATTCCAACCTCCTTGTGGTCCCAAAGAAGGACGGCTCACTCTGCCCGTTCCTGAATCTCAAGCTACTAACCCAGCGAGTGCGCTTCCATCTTTTCCGGATGGAATCCCTTTGCTCGGTAATTGCCTCTATGGAACCCGAGGAGTTTCTCTGCTCGAAGGCATTCTGAATGTCCAATCTCCACATCCCGATTTGCTTGGGCATCAGAGGTTTCTCCGCTTCGCGGTCCAGGGGGTGCACTATCTATTCACAGCTCTACCCTTTGGGCTGACCTCTGCTCCCAGAGTGTTCACAAAGGCTATGACGGCTGTCATGCTCATTCTTCGTTCCAATGGTATAGTAATCATCCTCCACCTCGATGACCTGATCAAGGGCCTGTCCTTCCGAGGCTGTTCCAAAAGTCTTCAGGTCACCCTGGACTACCCATCTGGGGTGGGTAGTCAACACAGCGAAATAGTCTCTCATCCCGGTCCAGCGCCCTATTTCCTAGGCATACTGTTCAATACCGCTCGTGCAAGAGTTCTTCCGGAGGAAAAGATCTCGGCACTCTGCCTGGGGATTCATTCTCTAAGTCACCCATCTCCACACTCTCTCTGACTCTAGATGAGAGTTCTAGGGAAGATGATTGCCGCGATTTAAGCAGTTCCCTTCACACAGTTCCATATCGGCCCCTCCAACTGGCCCTCCTGTCAGCCTGCAACAAAAGGATCTCGTCTCTGGATTGCCCCATACTTCTAGCTCTCTGACTGAGGCAACTTCTGTCATTGTGCAGTTTTTACCCCTCCATTCGACATCATTATTCCTCCCTCTCCACTGGCAAGTTATCACGATGGATGCCAATCTCCTTGGATTGGGGGCGGTCTTCCATTGTCACAGTCCAGATTCGCTGGAACTCTCAGGAATCCTCTCTCCCCATCAACTTTCTGGAAATCAGAGCAATCTACCTCTCTCTTCTTCACTGGTAGGACCTTCTAGCAGACCGACTGGTTCGCATTCAATCCGAAATACATAAGCCACCATTGAGACACGCAGCCAGTCCATTATGTTAGAGGTCTCACGGATTCTAACTTGGACCAAGCAACACGTGCCAGCAATATCAGCAGTGCCCATTCCAGGCGTGGACAACTGGGCCACCAACTTCCTAAGCCGTCAGGGTCTCTCCTCGGGCAAGTGATCCCTCAACCCTTGTGTGTTCTAATATCTGTCAAAGGTGGGCCGCTCCCGACGTCAATCTGATGTCGTCTCGGATGAATCACAAGGTCTCTCGTTTCGTGGCCAGGTCTCGCGACCCCCTCGCAGTTGGTTACGATGCCCTGGTCATTCCTTGTTCTCAGTTTCAACTTCTGTACCTTTTCTAGCTCTTCCTCTGATCAACAGACTCGTCAAGAAGATCAAAGCAGAAGGAGTTCCAGTCATCCTAATGGCTCCAGACTGGCCCCGAAGAGCCTGGCACGCAGAGTTTGTCAACCTACATGTGGATGTACCTTGGAAAGGCCCAGACCTACTCAGGGTCCCCTCTTCTACTAGTTCCTCTCAGGGTCCTTCTTCTATCGTTGAGGCCACAGTCCTGAAGGAGTCAGGCTTCTCATCCCAGGTCATACAGACCATGATCAGGGCAAGGAACCCTTCGTCCTCACACATTTTTCTTTGGACCTGAAAGGCCTTCTTTCACTGGTGTGAAGACAGCTACACAGCTGTCTTTTTCTCTTCTTTCCATCCTGGCGTTCTTGCAATTAGGGCTAGAGTCCGGTTTGTCCCTTAGAACTCTCAAAGGTCAGGTATCCGCCCTCTCAATTCTGGTTCAGCAGAATTTGGCCTCTCATCCCCAGGTCTAGACCTTTATTCAGTGTTGCCCATCTAGCACCTCCATATTGTCCTCCTGTTGACCCGTGTGACCTTAACCTAGTTTTGAGCATTCTTCGGGGACCCACTCAGGACATTGCATCTTCCCTTCTCTCCTGGAAGGTGGCCTTTTTGGTTGCAATCACTTCGATCAGACGGGTCTCAGAATTAGCACCTCTCTTGCCGCTCTACTTTCCTTGTCTTACACCAGAACAAGGTGGTCTTACGTCCAGTTCCTTCATTCCTTCCTAAGGTAGCCTCCCCTTTCCACATCGAGGATATTGTCCTTCCTTCTGCCTGTCCCTTGTCCATGCCCTGGAAAGGTGTCTCCATAAGCTGGACCTAGTCAGAGCCTCACGTCACTACCTCTCAAGGACTGCATCCTTCAGGCGTTCGGATCCCTTGTTTGTCATTCCAGAGGGTCATCATAACGTCCACGTCTATTATCTACATCATAACCTCCACGTCTACTATCGCCTGTTGGATCTGTTTGGCTATACTGGAGACTTATCGAGTTAAGGATAGCCCATCCCCTCTGAGAGTGAGGGCTCACTCCACCCATGCAGTGGAGGCCTCTTGTGCTGTTCACCACTAGGCCTCTGTAACCCAGATTTGCAGGGCCGTTACTTGGTCATCCCTTCATACTTTCGCAAGATTCTATAGGGTACATACCTACGCTTCGGCTGATGCTGGCCTAGGTAGGATGCGGTGGCGGTTGCGTGTGGTCTGACTTGATTTGAGCATGATACTCTGTTCCCTCCCATTGGACCTGCTTTAGGACGTACCATGGTTACCTCTGTCCCTCAATGAAGAGATAAAGAAGGATTTTTGATACCGTAAAATCTTTCTTGGAGCCTTCATTGGGGACGCAGCACCCATCCTTGTTTCTTGTGCCTATGTTGGGCCTGAGGGCATCAGTTGGGCCTGAATATAGTTTTTCGTTGTTGCTTCGCCTGCTTTTTTTTTTTTATTAAGGGACGAACTTTGTTGCAGTCGGTGGGTGTGCCCTGCTGAGGAGGAGCTAATGTTTTATTTTTGCCTAGTGTTTGCCTCCTAGCAACAGCAGCATACACCCAAGGGCACCGGTGTCCCCCAATTAAGGCTCCAAGTAAGATATTTTACGGTGAGTACCAAAAATCCTTCTTCTACTCTTACTTATTTTCAAAAGCTCTTCCTCTTAAAAGTTGCTGCTCGTACACTCTGATTCAAGAGAGCAGGAAGGAGAGAGACAAAGTGGTGAAATTTATAGCCCTAAATATACGGAGAAGTGGATGGAGGAACTGGGCGTCAACATCTGGGACGCGGATTAGAAAAAGGCATTTTTATTCTTGCACAAATTCTCTAGCTTGTGCAGCACAAGCGAAAAATAAAAAATACCCGATGGTATTGTTGCCCTACAACTCTTCATGCCATTTTCGCCTCTGTCTCAAAGGCTGGCGTTGTGGTGGAGAAAAAGGTACCATGTTACACATTTGGTGGGGTTTCAACAATTTAAGTCATTTGGGAACGCCCTTTTTTTTCTATCAAGCCATAAGTGGCAACAGGATAACCAATTCCCTGTAAGTGGCCTTATTGTCCATTCTTCTATGGTCTGTCAAATCTCAGAAGAAAGATTTATTGAGATCTGCTTAACAGCTCACAATTATCCCTAGGTATTGGAGATTGAGACAATCTCCAAATTTGGCAAAATGGTACCAGGAGATGACCTGTGTTCACAAAATGGAAGATATAACCGTTGAATTTAACAACTCCACTGACAAGTTTCTGAAAGTGTGGAGTCCTTTTTTATTTTCTCTTCCCTTCCCTCTCTTTTTTCTACTTTTACTCCTTCACACTATCTCTCCCTTCTTTAGTCCTTTATTTTTTTTTTTTTTTAAATCAGATCATTTTTATTAAGAAAATTACACGTTTTTACAAAGAAAGATCAGTAGAACAAAGATATTGAATGTTACATGGTATCATTATATATTATTGTTATACATAAAATACAATAAAGTTATCTTCCAAGGATTCAATTTTTTCCATTTAAACAAACTAATACAAGCATCCCCCCTGCCCCGATAACGATCCAGAGAAATCTATATTTACACTATTTTATTTTTTATGAGGAAAAAAGCTAGAATATCTGCCATTCTGTGATATTAATTATTTTGCATGTGTACTGACCATACTTATGATCATTCCAGGTTAAATGTTATACCACAAGTGTTCATGAAACCAGAAATTGCTATATGCTATTATATGGAAAGTACAAAAAAAATCTTTTTGTGGGCGCTTCATTGGACAACACAGGGAACATGGGACGTCCTAAAGCAGTCCCCTCACGTTGGGGAAGAGACGAATGGCAAACTTTCAGCCATGAGGTTGTAGGACAGGCTGCGTAAAGATGTCTGCTCGACACAAACGTTGGGCGAGGGCAGCATCCTGTCAGGTATCGTGCACAAGCATTCCACTGAATCTGACAGGACAAATAGAGGAGCGAATGCAGACTAAAGCAGGAGCTGTATACAGTTTGTACTCATCTAGAATGCATCTGACAGCATATACAGTGTAGCATACATTTTTCTCAGGATAGACTGAAGACAATTTGTATAGTTTATTCCAGCAGCTCCACAGCACCCTACCCTCCAATAAACCTGTCAGGCTGATAAGCTAAATGTTGAATCTCAGTCTGCAACAAAAAGGTAATCAGCGCCAAGATGTAGGCTAGGACCGGCCTGACTGGTTACACCTTGGCGCTGGTGGGATGGCTTTTATGCTTTTTTTTTTTTAACAAAAACCAGTGTTTCCTAAGTACCCCATGTTATTTGTACGCACTATTGCATTTTTTACTTGCAGCAGAGCATGTGTTCATTTTGTTTCCATCTTAGGTTTTGTCTGTTTCATGGCCAGTGTGAACATGCTCCTACACATTGCATGTATACCAACTTATATTTCAGTTCATTTCTTTCGGTTTTTGCACTCCGTGCACACAAGAGCATGGTCTCTCTTTCTTTGATCTGGGCATTACATTTATATACACTGCTCAAAAAAATAAAGGGAACACTTAAACAACAGAATATAACTCCAAGTAGATGAAACTTCTGTGAAATCAAACTGTCCACTTAGAAAGCAACACTAATTGACAATCAATATCACATGCTGTTGTGCCAATGGAATAGGCAATAGATGGAAATTATTGGCAATTATCAACACCCTCAATAAAGTAGTGGTTCTGCAGGTGGGGACCACAGACCACATCTCAGTACCAATGCTTTCTGGCTGATGTTTTGGTCACTTTTGAATGTTGGTCGTGCTTTCACACTTGTGGTTGCATGAGACGGACTCTACAACCCACAGAAGTTGCTCAGGTAGTGCAGCTCATCCAGGATGGCACATCAATACAAGCTGTGGCAAGAAGGTTTGCTGTGTCTGTCAGCGTAGTGTCCAGAGGCTGGAGGCACTACCAGGAGACAGGCCAGTACACCAGGAGATGTGGAGGGGGCCGTAGGACGGCAACAACCCAGCAGCAGGAACGCTACCTCCGCCTTTGTGCAAGGAGGAACAGGAGTAGCACTGCCAGAGCCCTGCAAAATGACCTCCAGCAGGCCATAAATGTGCATGTGTCTGCACAAACGGTTAGAAACCGACTCCATGAGGGTGGTATGAGGGCCTAACGTCCACAGATGGGGGTTGTGCTCACAGCCCAACACCGTGCAGGACACTTGGCATTTGCCACAGAACACCAGGATTGGCAAAGTCGCCACTGGCGCCCTGTGCTCTTCACAGATGAAAGCAGGTTCACACTGAGCACATGTGACAGATGTGACAGAGTCTGGAGACGCCATGGAGAGCGATCTGCTGCCTGCAACATCCTTCAGCATGAACGGTTTGGCAGTGGGTCAGTAATGGTGTGGGGTGGCATATCTTTGGAGAGCCGCACAGCCCTCCATGTGCTCGCCAGAGGTAGCCTGACTGCCATTAGGTACCGAGATGAGATCCTCAGACCCCTTGTGAGACCATATGCTGGTGCGGTTGGGTCTGGGTTTCTCCTAATGCAGGACAATGCCAGACCTCATGTGGCTGGAGTGTGTCAGCAGTTCCTGCAAGATGAAGGCATTGAGGCTATGGACTGGCCCGCCCGTTACCCAGACCTGAATCCGATTGAGCACATCTGGAACATCATGTCTCGCTCCATCCACCAACGTCACGTTGCACCACAGACTGTCCAGGAGTTGGCGGATGCTTTAGTCCAGGTCTGGGAGGAGATCCCACAGGAGATTATCCGCAACCTCATCAGGAGCATGCCCAGGCGTTGTAGGGAGGTCATACAGGCACGTGGAGGCCACACACAATACTGAGCCTCATTTTGACTTGTTTTAAGGACATTCCATCAAAGTTGGATCAGCCTGTAGTGTGTTTTTCCACTTTAATTTTGTGGGTGACTCCAAATCCAGGCCTCCATTGGTTAATAAATTAGATTTCCATTGATGATTTTTGTGTGATTTTGTTGTCAGCACATTCAACTTTGTACAGAACAAAGTATTCAATGAGAATTTCATTCATTCAGATCTAGGATGTGTTATTTGAGTGTTCCCTTTATTTTTTTTGAGCAGTGTAGTTTCTCACTGCTGGGTGTCGACAGTTGAGCCCCAGTCCTGCTCAGCCCTTATTCACATTGAGGTCATTTTTGACATATGGTAAGGTTTTAATACTAGAGGTAACGACAGTCCCGACTGGGTACACCTTGGCGCTTTTGGGGTGCCTTTTTACACTTTTTTTTTAAATCGAAAAATGTTTACTAAGTACCCTATGTTATTTATATGCACTATTGCTTTTCACTTACTTATAACAGGATATATGTTTATTGTTTCTACCTTAGATTTTGTCTGTTTAATGGCCAGTGTGAACATGCCCTTAGACATGGTATACATACAAACTTATATTCCAGTTCATTTCTTTCTGTTCTGCTATTTAATATGGCCAAACACTTCAGGGCACTGAGCTCTTTGGCCACACAAAGAATGCCCCGAGCACTTGTACTTGGTTTGAACAGTGAATTTGTGAGAACAGACTCCTTTTAAGAATGGTATTGATTCTACCAATGCACAAAATCCAAATAGCATTCTCCTTTTCAGTCATGTAAACTCTTCTTTCTCAATGGAGATCAGTCAAGGAGAAAATGGCTAAAAATGCTACAGTTTAAAGAGCTTGTTCCAATTGGGTGTATGGTCTTGAGACACTGATCCCCTCACCTGGGTCCTTCCATCTACAGCATAAATAGCCAGAATCAATCATTGTCAAATGGGAATTACCAGACATGGGAATTACTCTTTAAATGCCAGCAAGTTTTCCCTAATACAAGGAAATGTTTCCAGAGGTTTTGCTTAAACAAATAAAAATATTATTTGCCTTCATTGAGCTGATTTAATCAGGTACTGTACCTGTCTTTTTCTGTATGTTGCTACCTTTGCATGGCTGTCCGAATGAGGCTTGGTCTGGGTTTCAGAAAGCTATAGTCTGTAGGACCAGGAGCTCCTGTGGGTTCTACTGAACTAATATTATAGGGTTTTTAAAAAGGTTGTGCTAGACTTAAGAAAAAAAAAAAAAATCCCAAAAATAGAAATGTCTGTCCAACTGAATAAAACAGAACTGAATTGTAATGCTCATCACAACCCATTGACAAGTGTGTCATTTTTTGAGAAGAAGCCATGGGTTACTTATACTTGAGAACCACTTTAAGCCTAGTTCAGATGCATCGCGGGCTATAGGGCAGGTTTATTATAACAATTTTATAAACCGATCACTTGAATTCTTTATATAGTTCAAATATCAAAAGACTGACAGTCACTTCCAAAACAGAAAACCGATGCTTACTAAGAGTAGCTATCTCCATAATATATAAATAAATATATATATATACACACACACACACACACACACACACACACACACAAGTACTTCTCACTGAATTAGCAACTCATATTATATAGAGTCATTACAAACCGAGTGATCTATTTCAAGTATTTATTTCTGTTAATGTTGAGGATTATGGTTTACAGCCAATGGAAACACAAAAGTCATTATCAGTAAATTAGAATACTTTATAACAAGAGCTTGAAAAATGTTTTTAAAATCCAACATGTTGGCCTACTGAAATGTATGTTCAGTAAATGCACTCAATACTTGTTCGGGGCTCCTTTTGCATCAATTACTGCATCAATGTGGCGTGGCATGGAGGCGATCAGCCTGTGGCACTGCTGAGGTGTTATGGAAGCCCAGGTTGCTTTGATAGCAGCCTTCAGCTCGTCTGCATTGTTGAGTCTGGTGTCTCATCTTCCTCTTGACAATACCCCATAGATTCTCTATGGGGTGAAGGTCAGGCGAGTTTGCTGGCCAATCAAGCACAGTGATACTGTTGTTTTTAAACCAGGTATTGGTACTTTTGGCAGTGTGGACAGGTGCCAAGTCCTGCTGGAGAATGAAATTTCCATCTCCAAAAAGCTTGTTGGCAGAGGGAAGCATGAAGTGCTCTAAAATTTCCTGGTAGACGGCTGCGCTGACTTTGGTCTTGATAAAACACAGTGGACCTACACCAGCAGATGACATGGCTCCCCAAACCATCACTGATTGTGGAAACTTCACACTAGACCTCAAGCAGCTTGGATTGTGGCCTCTCCACTCTTCCTCCAGACTCTGGGACCTTGATTTCCAAATAAAATGCAAAATTTACTTTCATCTGAAAACAACACCTTGGCCCACTGAGCAACAGTCTATAGTCTTGTTCTCCTTGGCCCAGGTAAGTCGCTTCTAGCGTTGTCTATTGGTCATGAGTGGCTTGACACAAGGAATGCGACACTTGTAGCCCATGTCCTGGATACGTCTGTGTGTGCTGGCTCTTGAAGCAATGACTCCAGCAGCAGTCCACTCCTTGTGAATCTCCCCCAAATTTTGAATGGCCTTTTCTTAATCCTTTCAAGGCTGCGGTTATCCCGGTTGCTTGTGCACCTTTTTCTACCACACTTTTTCCTTCCACTCAACTTTCCATTAATATGCTTGGATACAGCACTCTGTGAACAGCCAGCTTCTTTAGCAATGACCTTTTGTGGCTTACCCTCCTTGTGGAGTGTGTCAATGACTGCCTTCTGGACATCTGTCAAGTCAGCAGTCTTCCCCATGATTGTGGAGCCTAAATGAAAAATACTAAGGGACCTTTTTAAATGCGGAGGAAGCCTTTTCAGGTGTTTTTTGTTAACTATTCTAATTTACTGAGATAATGACTTGTGTTTTCATTGATTGTAAGCCATAATCATCAACATTAACAGAAATAAACACTTGAAATAGATCACTGTTTGTGATCTATATGTAGTCTATATACTATGTACTCTCTATAATATACAGTGGGGGAAATAATTATTTGATCCCTTGCTGTTTTTTTGTAAGTTTGCCCACTGACAAAGAAATGAGCAGTCTATAATTTTAAGGATAAGTTAATTTTAACACAGAATATCCCAAAAAAAAGGCAAGAAAATCACATTGTATAAATTAGAGACTTTTTTTTTGCATTTTGCAGTGAGAAAGAAGTATCTGAACCCCTACAAACCATTATGAGTTCTGGCTCCTACAGACCAGTTAGATGCTCCTAATCAACTCGTTACCTGCATTAAAGACATCTGTCTTACATAGTCACCTGTATAAAAGACTCCTGTCCACAGACTCAAGACCGTAACCTCTACAACATGGGCAATACCAAAGAGCTTTCTAAGGATGTCAGGGACAAGATCATAGACCTGCACAAAGCTGGAATGGGCTACAAAACCATAAGTAAGACGCAGGGAGAGAGGGAGACAACAGTTGGTGCAATAGTAAGAAAATGGAAAAAGTACAAAATGACTGTCAATCAAGATCGATCTGGGGCACCATGCAAAATCTCACCTCGTGGGGGATCCTTGATCATGAGGAAGGTGAGAGATCCGCCTAAAACTACACAGGGGGAGGGGGACTTGTTAATGATCTCCAGGCAGCTGGGACCAGTCACCAAGAAAACCATTGGTAACACATTACGCCTTAAAGATTTAAAATCCTGCAGTGCCCGCAAGGTCCCCCTGCTCAAGAAGGCGCATGTGCAGGCTCGTCTGAAGTTTACCAATGAACACCTGGATGATTCTGTGAGTTATTGGGAGAAGGTGCTGTGGTCAGATGAGAGAAAAATTGAGCTCTTTGGCATTAACTCAACTCACCGTGTTTGGAGGAAGAAGGATGAGTACAACCCTAAGAACATCCTCTCAACCGTGAAGCATGGTGGGGGAAACATTATACTTTGGGGTGCTTTTCTGCAAAGGGGACATGACGACTGCACCGTACTGAAAGGAAGATGGATGGGGTCATGTATCGCAAGATTTTGGCCAACAACCTCCTTCCCTCGGTAAGAGCATTGAAGATGGGTCGTGGCTGGGTCTTACAGCAAGACAATGACCCAAAACATACAGCCAAGACAACAAAGGAGTGGCTCAAAAACAAGCACAGTAACGTCATGGAGTGGCCTAGCCAGACTCCAGACCTTAATCCCATAGAAAACTTATGGAGGGACTTGAAGCTCCGAGTTGCCAAGCTACAGCCTCAAAATCAGAATGATTTAGAGCAGGGTTCCCCAACTCCAGTCCTCAAGGCCCACCAACAGGTCATGTTTTCAGGATTTCCTTAGTATTGCACAGGTGATGGAATTATTGCCTGTGCAGGTGATGCAATTATCACCTGGGTAATACTAAGGAAATCCTGAAAACATGACCTGTTGGTGGGCCTTGAGGACTGGAGTTGGGGAACCCTGATTTAGAGATTATCTGCAAAGAGGAGTGGACCAAAATTCCTCCTGACATGTGCGCAACCCTCATCATCAACTACAAAAAACATCGGACTGCTGTGCTTGCCAACAAGGGTTTTGCCAGCAAGTATTAAGTGTTTGCCAGAGGAATCAAGTACTTATTTCTCACTGCAAAAAACTGTATCTAATTTATACAATGTGATTTTCTTGATTTTTTTTGGGGATATTTTATCTCTCAATGTTAAAATTAACCTACCCTTAAAATTATAGACTGTTCATGGTTTTGTCAATGGGCAAACTTACAAAAACAACAAGGGATTAAATTTTGATGATATTCTAATTTAGTGAGAAACACTTGTAACTAACAAATAAAGTAGAACTCTGTAGCGCTATAGTATACAAACACGAAATATTACACTTGAACTGCATTAAAGCTCTAGAAAATAGGAATAATTGATAATACTTAGCACATAAATTGGCCCATTCATGTGTACCTGGCAACCACGGTAAGGCGATTCTTGTTGCTGGGAACCTACCTAGTGTGAATCCTCTCCTAGACTGAAGCCTACATGTATATGGGAAGGTAGGATCCTGCAGCTATAGTTAAAACTGCCTATAGAGGTGGAATGCTCAGTCAGAGCCTCCAACCCTAAGCCTCAGGTGGTTTTAATTATAGCAGGATCCTTCCTTCCCATATACATGTAGGCTTCAGCCTAAGAGAGGAATCACATTACATAGGTTCCCAGCAACGAGAGTCGCCTTTCCGTGGTTGTCGGGTACAAATGAATTGGCCAATATATGCGCTACGAATAATCAATTATTCCTATTTTCTAGAGCAGTAATGCAATTTAAGTTTCATATATTTCATGACTGCATACTATAGCGCTACAGGGTGCTACTTTGTTGGTTCGTTATGTAGCTGAAAGTCACAGCACTTTACTTATTCTTGTGGGGGAAAAAAATACTTTAATACAAACAAGAAATAAAATATTTGAATAGAAAAAAAAACAAAAAAACTATCTACATAAACAAATAGCCATTAGTCTTCAGCCTCATTCACATCTTCTAGTTTTTCAGTGGAGGGCTCATTCTGAGATGTAGAAATTTCTTCAATCACATGGCTGCTTGAAGGCTCTTGTGACTGGGAACTGATCTCAGCTGCTTTATCTACCTCCTCCAACAAATCTGTATCAAAATCCTCAGGAATATCATCTGGATCTGTGCACTGCGACCGAGATAGATCTTGAGAAGAAGCCATAGCTAAAAGAAATAAAGAAAAGGATAAAACAAATATTTCTCCCATCATGCATATTTACTGTAAAATGCCAGAGCAAATAATTCGTGGGCAACATCAAGTAGGATCTGATTGCCTACAATGAGGTCTTTGTGCAGACCACCGAATGGGATGCAGTAAAAACAATTTGTCCATGGTGGCCTTAACCATTCTAACAGTAATTCAACACTGTGGTTAAAAGTTCATTCCCAATATTGCAAGTTATAACATATCAATATGGGTGATAACTTGCTGATCAATGGAGGTCACAAAGTTGGGACTTCCATTAATCCCAAAAATGGAGCGTAGAATGCCCTGATTGAATGCAGTTGTGACCAGAAAAGCCAAAGTTTATAAAGTTACTGTAACCTTTTATATTTTTCTTCCATAGTACAGGCCGCTCTTGAGGCTGACAGCAATACGTGACTGTAAAGTGTTATCGACAAACATCATTTTGTATCAAAAAGTAGTTTATGTGCACAAGTCGTACCTTCACTGTCTGCTTGGGCTTGAATTTTCTGCATTCTCTTCTCCATAGCCAAGCGTCTGTTCCTTTCTATCCTCTGAAGAGTCTCTTCACTCAGTTCAACTACACTGGATTGAGAAAGTGATGGTGGAGACGACTGTGGGAGGGCAGAAGATTCTTCAGAGGCAAAGTCCGGGCCATCCTCCTCCTTCTGTATAACAACTAAAGAAAATACTGTAGTAGTTAGGTCTCCTTAGCCAGATGATATCTAGTCACTAGCAAACTAAATATCCTCTAAAATAGTATGCAGCACCTATAACCGTCTACAGGGCCATACTGTACCGCATGTATGAGGCATAAAGCTGGGTGACAGACACCACACTTTTCTTAGTAGATCCCATCAATAACCACAACTCCCATCAATAACCACAACTCCCATCAATAACCACAACTCCCATCAATAACCACAACTCCCATCAATAACCACAACTCCCAAAAAGTTGGGACACTGTAAATTGTAAAGAAAACAAGAATGCAAGGATTTGGAAATCTCTTATAGCCATATTTTATTCACAGCAGAACACAAATCAAAAGTTGAATATTTTTTCAAATGGAATGGAAAAAGACACAGACGGCAGCGAAACTACTCAAAGGAGTTGGGGACAGGGTTAAAAAAAAAGGGCTGGAAAAGTAAGCGGTAATAAAGAAAATCAGCTAGAGGGTCAACTTTCAACTAAGTCACATGACACTATAAAAAGAGCATGTAAGAGAAGCAGAGTCTCTCAGAAAAGATGGTCAGAGGTTACTACTGACTGAGTCTAAAAATTGTGGAACAATTTCAGATATCTGCTCAACATAAAATTGCAAAGACTGACTTTCCCACCATCTGCAGTGCATAGTAGCTAAAGATTCAGAGATTCTTGAGAAATCCATCTGAACAAGGCGGATGGTCAATATTAGATACTCGTGATCTAATGGTCATCATGTGGCACTGCATTTAAAGGAACACTCCCATCACTTAATATATTGCAATCATATTATATAGCACTTAGTACCACAATTGCTCATTTTGCCTTTCTACCCAGCTAATTCTTCTCCATATAGAAACAGGAAGTCTCTTGTCCCTGCATTTATCACCCCCCTCTTCAACTCCTGATCCAGCTGCTCCCTTCTCCCACTACCAGGGACTTTTGCAGTGACTCGTGCATAGAAAATGGACCTCCTGTTTCTACATAGAGCTCAGAAGAATTCAGCTAGTCAGTGTTTAAATTACGTGATGTCATAGACTGAATGGAAAAGAGAAAAATTAGCTGGGTAGAAAGGCAAAATGAGCAATTGTAAGTACACAATGCTATGTAATATGATGATTGCAATATATTAAGAGGATAAAATCTTTGCTTTTTTAAGTGGTAGTTACCAAGACTGTAAGCTAATAAGAACAAACAAACCTGTAATTAAGAGATTAATACATTAAAGTGACCAGAACTGAAGTGTATGGAGCCATCGCACAGGAAGCCTCAAATCTTTCCAGGTCCTGTCGGCAGGAACCATTTTATTCTATGTGGCAGCCTGAAGTCACATTAAACTACTTTTTAATGCAACATTGGGGCATCTGCCACATGCATTTTAACACTTCACCAATCTTAGTACTTTGCAAATAGAAATGCACACACAATAGGTGCCATAATGGCTATTTGTACACTGAAGTTGGAAAATACCTTCTTCACTAGTAAAATCATCATGAATAATAGGGAGATCCATGCGTATTCTTTTTAAGCAAGTCTAGAAGGAGAGAAAAAAATAGGAACAAATGTACTGTAAAAATGAACATTAAAAGCTTAGGATCATTCATACCTTAGATTTTGCATTCACAATATACACGACGAATGGAGGACACTAGTCATGTGACCTGACCCATGTTGGATTTCGAAAACCTCATTTGCAAGTTTAAAAGATTTTATATGGGCACCTGGATCATAATTGTATAGAATATTCACTTAGAGAACCAAATAAAGTCACAAATACTAACTTGAAGACCACAGTGAGTTTTATACTATCTACTTTTAAGACTTGTGCGTAAATCTGATGTAGTTTAGGCAAATTTATGCATAACTTTGGAAAGTTCTGAAGGGTTGACAAATTTTCAAGCACCGATGTATAGACTACAGAAAAAAAAAAAATCATGCTGTTACGGAAATTTCTGCAACAAATTTGCTTCCTGTTATAATATCAGTGAATTATAGCAAGTAGGGATGAGTGGACCCGTGGAAGTTCGGGTTCTGGTACCTGACCTGGACTTTATTTCAAAGTTCGGCTCGGGTACCACATCTGTACCAAAACCCGAACCCCAATGGGGACCCAAACTTTTGAGCTGGAAATGCCCTCTCTCGGCAATGGACTTCCAGCGGAACTCCGAACATTGAAATGGACGTCTGGGAGAAGTCCGTGTTTGGCGTTTAAAACCGGACACTAACCGTCCGGCACAAACCCCAAGCTTTTAATTTCTGGTTGGGTCATCTAGAATAACAAGTCATCATCCAGAGATCCAGATGGACAGAAACAACCTTTAGGCTATGTGCCCACGTTGCGGACCTGAAGCATATTTTTTACGCTTCTCCCTGGCGGGAAAATCGCATGCGGATATTACATGCGGTTTTCCCGCCAGGTAGAAGCGTTTGTGAGGCGTCTTTGCATGCATTTCTGCATGCGGGTTATCAAGCACTTCTCCAAGCATCACTTGGAAAAGTGCTTGACAACTTGTTCAGAATGGTAAAAAATAAAAAAATAAACTTTATACTCACCTTCCGATGCATTCTCTGCCCCGTCCGGAGGCTTGAGCGGCTCACGCTGTTGTGTGCAGGACCTGCGGTGACGTCATTGAGTCATGTGGTGGGTCACATGACTCAATGACGTGGCAGGTCCTTCAGACAACAGCGCGACGGAGGGAAAACATCATAAGATAAGTATAAACTTTATTTTATTCTTTTTTTTACAGGTTCTTTGGTACCCAGGTCTGGAGGAGAGTCTCCTCTCCTCCAGACTTGGGTACCATCCGCACATTGATTCCGCTGCGCTTCCGCAAAATTAATGAACATGCTGCGGATTTTTGACTGCAGCATATATGCTGCGGAAAAATCCGCAGCATGGGCATTGACATTGCGGAATGCCATTGGGGACCATGGGGTGCGGATCTACATGCGTTTTTCAAGCGTTTACGCTGCGGAAATTCCGCAGCATATACGCTTGAAAAACGCTACGTGGGCACACAGCCTTAAGAATCCGTGACTGCACATGTTGAAATTTTGTCGCGGATTTTCTTGGTAGATTTGTCACAAAACCTGAAGACCTTCTAGTTCCAGCAAAGTGAATGAGATTCCTGAAGCCTCATGCACTTGTTACTTGCATATTTGCAGCAGATTTAAATTTGCAATTCTTTCAGCATTTTTTGTTGCAGTTTTCACCAAAACTAAAGAACGAGAAAAAAAAAATGTATTTTATGCTGTGCTTTTCCTGCCAATACAGGAAACATGTTTCTGCTGCAAATACTGAACATATGCATAAACCTGGGATGGACTGACTCAATAGGTGAAATGAAGACTATTATAGCACCATTTATTCCTTGGCGCTTTACATGTGAAAGGGGTATACATAGCAAAAACAATTACAATAATCGTGAACAATACAAGTCCTGGTACAGGAGGAGAGAGGACCCTGCCCGTGAGGGTTCACAGTCTACAGGGGAAGGGTGAGGATACAGCAGGTGAGGGTAGAGCTGGTCGTGCAGCAGTATGGTGGAGCGGTGGTTACTGCAGGTTGTAGGCTTGTCGGAAGAGGTGGGTCTTCAGGTTTCTTTTGAAGGTTTCCATGGTAGGCGAGAGTCTGATGTGTTGGGGTAGAGAGTTCCAGAGTAGGGGGGATGCACGGGAGAAATCTTGTATGAGATTGTGGAACGAGGAGATAAGAAGAGAGTAGAGAAGGAGATCTTGTGAGAATTGGAGGTTGCGTGCAGGTACGTCCTGGGAGACTATGTCAGAGATGTATGAAGGAAACCGGTTGTGGATGGGTTGCATGCCAAGGTTAGGGTTTTGAACTGGAGCCTCTGGGTAATAGGGAGCCAGTAAAGGGAGTTACAGAGCGGAGAGGCTGGGGAATAGAGGGGAGACAGGTGAATTAGTTGGGCAGCAGAGTTTAGGACAGATTGGAGGGGTGTGAGTGTTAGACGGGAGGCCACAAAGCAGGAGGTTGCAGAAGTCGAGGTGGGAGATGATGAGGGCATGCACTAGTGTTTTTGCAGATTCGTAGCTGAGGAATGTGCGGATCCAGGAAATATTTTTGAGTTGGAGTGGAAAGGGCTTGGATATGTGGTTTGAAGGAGAAATTAGAGTCCAGCGTTACCCCGAGGCAGCGAGCTTGCGGGACTGGAGAGAGCGGGCAGCAATTGACTATGATGGATAGGTCAGATGGGGGGGGGTGAGTAAGATGGGGGAAAGATGAAGAATTCAGTTTTATCCATGTTAAGTTTTAGAAATCTAGCAGAGAAGGGTGAAACTGCGAACAGGTAGTGCAGGATTCTGGTTATTAAAGAGGTGATATCAGGTTCAGAGAGGTAGATCTGTGTGTCATCAGCAAAGAAGTGATACTGAAAGCCGTGAGACTATGAGGTGTCCCAGGTCGAAGGTGTAGATGGAGAAGAGCAGAGGTCCTATAACTGAGCCTTAGGGGACACCGACAGATAGGGGGCGAGATGAGGAGGTGGTGTGTGAGTGGGAGACACAATGTCCGGTCGTTTAGGTATGAGGAGATCCAAGATAAGGCCAAGTCTGTGATGCCAAGGGATGAGAGTCTGTAGTAAGAGGGAATGGTCCACTGTGTCAAAGGCAGATGACAAGTCCAGAAGGAGGAGGAGGACAGAGTAGTGTCGCTTGGATTTAGCAAGACAATTTACAAGACAATAATTTATAAGACACATAGCCACATATTCTTCTCCATCTTTGCTCATTGGTTCACAGAAATTACACTAAACAAAACATTACTTTTATTCTTTAAAAAAACTAGAAAAGTAGAGTATGGTTGAAACTTTTCTTAACAGAGTTTCCACCCTCAAAAAGACCCTGTAGCGGCCCCCTCTCTCCCTCCTGGTCGACTGATACTAACCAATCTGTACAAGCAGAATTTTTCACTCTTCCAGCTATTGTTCACCAATTTGGAGACAGCAATCAACTATATTTTATCTTCTACTTTTCCAATTTATTTTATTTTATTTAAATAAAAAAAGTATTGTATTATGTAGTGTAATTTCTGTGAACCAGTTTGCTAATTGTATACACTCTAATTATACAAATATAATCTCCATCTTCGCTGACCTGCACTTCCTTCTTATTTCCCAGGGTTTCCAGTCGAGTGAGAAAGTCTTCAAACTGCAGCTTAGGAAAAAGTCTGTGCGCCCAATTCTCCATCTGCCTGATGAGAACCTTCAAATCCTCTGTCTGCAAAATGAGTGAAAAATAAAAAAGCTTTCCACCTGAAGTCCCATCCATCGCACATCCCTTAAGATATTTGGGTGCTATGTTTAAAGTATACTCTATGGGACAAATGCTGTATACACACACAAAACAAAAATGCATTGATGACATGAAGATTATGGCCCGGTTCAGAATTCTGACAAATTGCTTTGAAAGTAGCAAAAAAAAAAATTTGCGCAACGTGGAGTTCCACAAAAATTTTGCAGGAGTGTGACTCCAAGTCCCTTCATCAAAACTGCAGATATAAATTGCTGGTCTTGATGAATCGGGGCCTATATGTTAGGAAAAGAAAATCTATTTAACCCTAGAACGCATACCTGGGGCCTCGCAGGCCCGCCCTGTTAATTGTTTTCTATTTTCTGCAAGATTACTTTAGTTAGAATTTTGAAACTCTAGGTATTCCTCAGGTATATCGTTGTTTGTCATTTTTGTTTGAGTTATTCCATGTTATTTGCACACGGGCCTAAAAGGCCCCAGGTATGTGAAAGTGTAGATTTTTATGGTCATGCGTTCTAGGGTTAAATTACCATTACAGTATTCCGAATGGTGCTCTGCCTGCAGCTGTTAACCTGTTAAATCCTGCTGTCAATCACTGACAGCGAGATTTAAACACCAGCCGGCCAGAATCATGTTACAAATCCCACCCATCGGCGCCCCTGTCCCGTGATCGTGGGGTACTGATGGATTGTCATGACATCAGGGTGTCTGCAGAAGAGCTCTGTGACCGTCATTGTGAATGAATCTCCTGTGAACGCCGACTCGTGGCCAGCGTTCACAGGAGATCGTGATTGAACGCAATTGAACTATCACAGCCTCAAGTCTCCTAAGAGGAATATTGAAGTAAAAAAAAAAAAAAAGTTATCAGCCCCCCCCCCCCTTTTGTCCCATTGAAAATTAAATTAAAAAAAAAAAAAAAAAAAAAAAAAAAAAAAGGGTTCAGATTTGGCATGTCCGATCAAAATATATAAACAATTAATCCGATCGGTAAACAAAGTAACAAGAAAAAAAAAAGCCAGAATTACAGAGTTTTTTGGGCCGCTGCAGCATTGCGATAAGAGGCGATCAAAGAAATCATATCTACCCCAAAATGGTATCAATAAAAACATTAGCTCAAGCCACAAGAAATAAGCTATCACCCAGCCCCAGATCCCAAAAAATGAAAACGCGTCGGGATCTTGGAAAAGGGTGACATAAGCAAAAAAAAATTCTTACAAGTTTTGGAAATTTTCTTTACCACTTAAATTTAAAAACAAACAAACAAAAATAAAAACATACATATTTGGTATCTTTGTACTTGTACTGACCTGGGGAATCATATTGTCAGGTCAGTTTCAGCATATAGGGAACATAGTAAATTTAAAAAAAAAATAAAAATTGTGGAATTGCACTTTTTTTTGCCATTTCACCACATTTGGATTTTTTTCCCTGCTTTCCAGTACACTATATGGTAAAACCAATAATGTCATTTAAAAGTACAACTCGTCCCGCAAAAAATTAAGCCCTTATACGGCTATAATAAAGTAAAAAAATATATATATATATATTATATATAAAAGTTATGGCTGTTTGAAAAAGGGAGGAAAAAACAAGTGCCAAAATGGAAATTCACAAGGTCATGAAGGGGTTAAAACATTTTCTGCTGTAAAGAACAGTTTTTGCTAATACAGGAGAATAGCATGACTGTAAAAGACCACAAGGGGCAAAGTCACCAAACCGCAGCTTACCTCGTGTCCCTTGCCTTTGAATTTTGTGTCATCAAACAGATGCCTTAAAGCAGGCAAGCCACGCTGTGAAGTGAGCCTACAGGGAGATACAGAATGTCCAGAAATACTAGAAGTCACGTAGTTTGCAGTATTTCTAAAGCAGCTATATTATGAAAAGTTTACATTTATAAAGAGCAGAGGAGTGGAGGGGGCCATCAGAGGGCACAATATGGATGACCCACCCTATGTAGTACAGCAACATTGTAATCCTGGACAACTCAAGCTGTAGAACAGTCTGCAACTCTCTTTTGAGGAAGGACTCATTTTTTAGACAAAAAAAAAAAACAAGTTAGGCCTGTTCACATCACGTTTGAGCCACAGGTATGGAATTATATATTTATTTTTCAGAGGACTCCCATCGTGTACCTCCCAGAGAAAGCTGAAAGGTATCCCACCATAAAGATATGCAGTGGGATATGTCGCCTATATAACCCCTCCTTACAGCTCAGCCATCTACTGCTTCTTTCTATTCATTTCTGGGCTGTGAGAAAACGAGAAGAACAAAGCTCATCCCATACAGTGGCAGAGGTAGAAGTCAGTGATATGGTTAACCAGAGCCTGCAGGTACTGGGACACTGCCCTCTGCACTGACAGATCTAAGACGAGTATCCCAAACAAAACACAAAGAAATTATACTAAAGTTGTTAAAGGGAACCTGTCATCATTTCAAGCCTCTAAACTGTCCCCAGTGCATTGTTAGTGATGCAGATTGCATCACTAACATGTTATTTTCATTAAAAACGGTAATGATGTATAAAAAGCACTTTATATACTTATATAGTACCTGCTCGTTTAGTCATAGGGGTAGGATTCTTTTTGGTTCAGTCACTGGCATTGCCGCCCACTCAATTTGATTGACTTCCCTGGTTGCGCCAACGTCACTAGAATCCCACGATTGCGGTGTGTGGCGCATACACAACACTGCACAATCGCGGCCGGGTCCAAGCGCAGATTGCATCACTAACAATGCACTGGGGACAGTTTAGGTGCTTGAAATGATGTGACAGGTTCCCTTTAAGTTTATATCCCTACAAACTACAGCAAGAAACCAACCACAGGCCCCGGATCTCAGTAACGCTGCTTCCCCACCCCTGCATGACATAGGACCTTTTTCAGGACTCAAGGTTACTTTGGTTTTATATTGAAAAAAAAAGAAATTTCAGTTTTCCATTTTTCATTACAGTCGCAAAATTCTGTGCTACAAATCTGCCTTGGGTTTATATTAAGCGAAGGTACATACCTTTGAGCATCCAGTTTAGGCTGTGGTCTCTTTACCGCCCGCCTGGCAGGCTTTGGCACTTCTTCCGGTTGCGTTTGTCCCATGCTTCTAGTCCAGTCATCTATAGAAACATTAATAAAAATATTTTTATTTCCAGGGAGAAAAAAGAAGAGGGAACAGGTCACCAATCTGAAACAGCCTCAAAGTTTAAAGCCCCTTAAAAGAAATCTGCTAGAGTGTTACTTTATCTCACAATCTGTTGGATGTCAGTAAAGTATATATAATGCATGTATTGAAAGACTTAGTGGTCGCTGTCTTCTGCAGCTTCCAGGGCCGCTCTGGTTCTCTCCTGAATTGTGTGCAAGCAGGTGTGACCAGCCAGCTCACACAATATATGTCTCAATGCAAGTCAGAGACTGAGAAACAAGGCAACCATGGACTTGCATTAAGAAAGGAAGTAATGATCCAAAGTGTGAGGGAGCAAGAAAGCGCTGCCGGGGAGGGACTGGAGTAGCACTGAAAACTGCAGAAGAAAGCAAGTGGCAAGTACCGTATTTTTCTGAGGAAAATGTGTGTGTGTGTGTGTGTGTGTGTAATATTATTTATTTATTTATTTTATATATATATATATATATATCTATATATACACACACAGTACGGACCAAAAGTTTGGACACACCTTCTCATTTAAAGATTTTTCTGTATTTTCATGACTATGAAAATTGTACATTCACACTGAAGGCATCAAAACTATGAATTAACACATGTGGAATTATATACTTAACAAAAAAGTGTGAAACAACTGAAAATATGTCTTATATTCTAGGTTCTTCAAAGTAGCCACCTTTTGCTTTGATGACTGCTTTCCACATTCTTGGCATTCTCTTGATGAGCTTCAAGAGGTAGTCACTGGAAATGGTCTTTCAACAATCTTGAAGAAGTTCCCAGAGATGCTTAGCACTTGTTGGCCCTTTTGCCTTCACTCTGCGGTCCAGCTCACCCCAAACCATCTCGATTGGGTTCAGGTCTGGTGACTGTGGAGGCCAGGTCATCAGGCGTAGCACCCCATCACTCTCCTCCTTGGTCAAATAGCCCTTACACAGCCTGGAGGTGTGTTTTGGGTCATTGATAAATGATGGTCCAACTAAACGCAAACCGGATGGAATAGCATGCCGCTTCAAGACGCTGTGGTAGCCATGCTGGTTCAGTATGCCTTCAATTTTGAATAAATCCCCAACAGTGTCACCAGCAAAGCACCTCCACACCATCACACCTTCTCCTCCATGCTTCACGGTGGGAACCAGGCAAGTATAGTCCATCCGTTCACCTTTTCTGCGTCGCACAAAGACACGGTGGTTGGAACCAAAGCACAGATTTCCACTGGTCTAATGTCCATTCCTTGTGTTCTTTAGCCCAAACAAGTCTCTTCTGCTTGTTGCCTGTCCTTAGCAGTGGTTTCCTAGCAGCTATTTTACCATGAAGGCCTGCTGCACAAAGTCTCCTCTTAACAGTTGTTGAAGAGATGTGTCTGCTGCTAGAACTCTGTGTGGCATTGACCTGGTCTCTAATCTGAGCTGCTGTTAACCTGCGATTTCTGAGGCTGGTGACTCGGACAAACTTATCCTCAGAAGCAGAGGTGACTCTTGGTCTTCCTTTCCTGGGGCGGTCCTCATGTGAGCCAGTTTCTTTGTAGCACTTGATGGTTTTTGCAACTGCACTTGGGGACACTTTCAAAGTTTTCCCAATTTTTCACACTGACTGACCTTCATTTCTTAAAGTAATGATGGCCACTCGTTTTTCTTTACTTAGAATTTGTATAATGGCAAGAAAAAAGCAGCTAACAGCCTATTCAGTGGGACTATCAGCTGTGTATCCACCAGACTTCTGCACAACACAACTGATGGTCCCAACCCCATTTATAAGGCAAGAAATCCCCCTTATTAAACCTGACAGGGCACACCTGTGAAGTGAAAACCATTTCCGATGACTACCTCTTGAAGCTCATCAAGAGAATGCCAAGAGTGTGCAAAGCAGTCATCAAAGCAAAAGGTGGCTACTTTGAAGAACCTAGAATATAAGACATATTTTCAGTTGTTTCACACTTTTTTGTTAAGTATATAATTCCACATGTGTTAATTCATAGTTTTGATGCCTTCAGTGTGAATGTACAATTTTCAGTCATGAAAATACAGAAAAATCTTTAAATGAGAAGGTGTGTCCAAACTTTTGGTCTGTACTGTATATCAGTTTTTCGTGCTTTTTTTGAAAAAAAAAAAAAATATATATATAAAAATTCAAAGGTAGGAAACAGCACAAAAATTATGTTTTTGGTGCAAAAAAAGCCCCCCAGGTACATAGCAGTCCTTTAGATATCCATGCAAAAATGGAGGCAGCACACAGAGTAGAATAAAGTGATAAGGTTTAATAGCCCATATGGCAACGTTTCGGTCCAAAATTGTGGACCTTTCTCAAGCATACACACACCGTGTGTGTGTGTGGGGGGGGCGTGGTGTGCAGTGAATATTCATTCTCCTTAATAGTGGCACACAGTGTAGCCGCAGCGCAGCTCCTGCTGCTGCCGTGCGATCGCGTGTGAATGCTATTAAAGGGCATGAATATTCACCCCCTCTCCATGCCCATGGGCTATTAAGGCGCATGAAGTCACTGCTCCTCGCGCACACAGTCTTGGGGTGTGGGGAGCAGTGACTTCCGGCAGCTGATCTCTCGTGAGCCGCGCATGGCAGTGACGCCATGCGCGGCTCACATGTCAAGATCAGTGTGGGCAGACAGGACGCAGCGCTGGAGGAGAGAAGAAAGGCGAGTAGGAGTGTTTATTTTTTTATGTGCAGCGTGATGAGGATGAGGGGTGCCATGCATACCCGGATAGGGATGGAGGGGTGCCATGCATACCCGGATAGGGATGGAGGGGTGCCATGCATACCTGGATAGGGATGGAGGGGTGCCATGCATACCCGGATAGGGATGGAGGGGTGCCATGCATACCCGGATAGGGATGGAGGGGTGCCATGCATACCCGGATAGGGGTGGAGGCCACATATAATAGGAAGGGGGGGGGGCATATATACCAGGATGGGGGATATTACCCCTAAACCAGTGTCAGCAGCAGACCCCCTTAACAGTGCTGAACTCTGATCCTTGTTATTAACCCTTTTAAAGTCACTGTCAATCTCTGATTGCGGCATTTAAGGCGTGCAGATCCAGTGGCATGTGCAATTCTGTCCCAGTTGCTATGGCATCTACTATGTCAGTAGTCCTGTAAAGCCCAGCCACATATCAGACTGCAATTTTATCCATTTATTGCAACAGAGTAGCATTAAAATACACTGAACAAGTAATCAGAAAAGACAGGTTCAAGTCCCCTAAAGGGATCACAATAAAAAAACAAAACAAAAAAAAAAAACATGGCAACACCAGACAGGAAATTGCTTGTGCTATTGTGAGTAGCCTGCATGGCCTAAACGTGCTGCCTTAGCCTGCAGTGTCTCCGCACTTGTATCCAATCAACACATATGGGACATCTCTGGTCGACAATTGCAAAGAGAGCTGCCAGCAGAGGATCTTGATGATTTGGCGAACTGCATTCAGTGTAGCAGAACATTCCTCCGACAACCATTAATATCAGCCAAAGCGTGTGTGTGCATTTGTACATGTGGAGCTCCTACTCGATACTGAATAAATCAAAATATTTTGTTTCAATTTTTCATCATTTGTAGATCAGTAACATGTCTGTTTATCCTATGATTTCCATAACTTTTCCTTCTTGATGTTGCAATTTCAAAGCAGCATGTGTCAGGCCAAGTCATTTCTAAGGCTGGGTGCCCACTATGAGTTTAAGCGTTTCCGCAGCGGCCTGCCATGTTCCCCAATGATAATCCGCATGTGCGGTGCACATGCTGTGGAAATTTCCGCTGCGGGTTATCATTGCGGAAAAATCCGCAGCACTACCAATTATTTTGCGTAATCGCTGCGTTTTCGCCGCCATTGACTTGCATTGAATCGCTTAATATTCGCATGATTACATGTGCACATGCGGATATTAAGCGATTCAATGTGCGGAAGATACCCGGGTCTGAAGAAGAGGAGACTCTCCTCCAGACCAGGGTACCATAGTACCTGTATAAAAAAAAAAAAAGGAAAAAAAAGAAGAAGAATTTAAAATAAAAAATAAACATTATACTTACCTTCTGATGGCCCCCGGTCTCCATAGTGATGCGTCCTGACTCTCCGGCAGCTCGCGATGGTCTGAAAGGACCTGCCATGACGTCATTTAGTCATGTGACGGGTCACGCGACCGCTGACGTCAGCGGTCGCATGACCCGTCACATGACTAAATGACATCATGGCAGGTCCTTTTACACAACCGCGAGACACCGGGGAGACCGGACGCATCGGATAAGGAGACCGGGGGCCATCGGAAGGTAAGTATGATGGGTTTTATTTATTTTTTACCATTTTTATCTTTTTTTAACTAACTTGGTCACACTATATAAAATCCATGCCGGTTGCATGGATTTATATAGTGTGACCAAGTTGTCAAGCACTTTCCAAGTGATGCTAAAATCGCTTGGAAAGCGCTTGTCAACCCGCATGCGGAAATGCATGTGAAGAACGCTTCACATCCGCATGTCCCTGGCAGGAAAAACGCATGTACAATCCGCATGTACAATCTGCATGTGTTTTTTCTGCCAGGGAGATGCAGAAACGCTCAGGAAAAATCCGGAGCATTTCTGCATCGTGGGCACATAGCCTAATTGTCCCACCAAACCCAATCTGAACCTAGTCAGAGATTATGCAGCTAGACTGGATGCAGAAAATAGACTTCCCTGCACTAGCACTTGATTGTGCTTCTTAGCAAATCAGATAGCAAACCATTCCCGGAACATAGCATCCATCCCTGTAAACCTGACACCCGCCTTAATGTACATTACAATATAATATGTTTCCCTAACTACCTCCATTAGCCAAGTCCTCATTGTCATGGTCTCCTGCCCCAGGAGAATGTGGTGGGGGTAAAGGAGGGAAACTTTCATCTTCCGTGTGCTCATAATCGGGAAGGTCAAAAAGGTCATTTTCCAATGGATCCGTCATTTTTGCATCAATTTCTACAAAATAAGAAATATATAACTTCATTAATAATCATGTTAACGATACTTATAAGAAAAACAATATGGGAACTATTTCCAAATACGTTTGAATGTAAGTATCATACCTGACAATCTATGCAACGCGAGTCATGGGGAGAGAATATTACAATTAATGCTACTGACAAGACACGCCACCGTAAAAATATTCATAACATATCACATATACAGTACTATGCAAAAGTATTCAACAGGTTTGGAAAAAATGCTGCAAATTAAGAATGCTTTCAAATACAGAAGTGTACTTCTCTACCTTACTGACCAAAATACCCAAGTGTGAAACCGGCCTTTGGCTTCATTCACACATGAGAACTAAAAGGGGTTATCTGGAGCATAAAATGTTGGAGAACATTGGGGGGCTGACACTGACACCATCGGCTGTTACCTACAGCAGCCATGTGAAATATGACCTGAGATGAAGAGTGCAGCTCTATTCAATGTGTACCAAGAACAGCAGATCAGCTCCTAGTTACATGAACATTGTACAGAACCGGTCCTTTAGGAGAGGTCATCAACATTTTACAGCAGTTCTCTGGCCCCTGAATAAAGATTTTGGCACAAGCTACATAAATGTCAAAATGTGCAACTTTTGAGACGTATTGAGGAAAGTGTGGGGTTGGGTACAATGATGCCGGCTCACAAGTGGCATGGCAGATTTACTATAATTTATGACAATTTGCAGTATAAATTATATCAGTTTTATTATCTGGCGCACTGAGACCAGGATGCCCAGATCTGGAATATCTGCTGATCACACTTTTCAGAACTTTGTACATTAGTTTTTTTGTTTCTTTTTTTAATTAAAAGTTACAACTATGATTTTCATGCATTCATTTCTAACCCATTTTGAAACATCTTATACTTACAGATTTTATTTCTTTATCTTTTTTTTTTTTTTACAATCATAGAAAAAACAACCAAAGGGGAAAAAAAAAATCAATAAACCTTCACTGTTGCTGGCTGAAGGTCACTGGGAAAATCTTAAACCTACATCTGGCTGCAGGAAACAACCCCCCAATCCCCCAGATTATGTGCAAACAACAACTTTAAGGTGAGGTGCTCTCAGGTAAAGGAGTGTTGGGAAAAAGCCAGCGGTCTTTTAATTGAGCAGGCTTCACTCAGGCTAAGTGCCCACGTTGCGGAACTGAAGCATATTTTTTACGCTTCTCCCTGGCGGGAAAATCGCATGCGGTTTTCCCGCCAGGTAGAAGCGTTTGTGAGGCGTCTTTGCAGCGTCTTTGCATGCATTTCCACATGCGGGTTATCAAGCACTTCTCCAAGTGATTTAAGCATCACTTGGAAAAGTGCTTGACAACTTGTTCACACTATATAAATCCATGCAACCGGCATAGATTTATATAGTGTGACCAAGTAATAGTTAAAAAAAAAGAATCAGAATGGTAAAAAATAAAAAAATAAAGTTTATACTCACCTACCGATGCATTCTCTGCCCCGTCCGGAGTCTTGAGCTGCTCACGCTGTTGTGTGCAGGACCTGCGGTGACGTCATTGAGTCATGTGATGGGTCACATGACTCAATGACGTGGCAGGTCCTTCACACAACAGCGCGACGGAGGGAAAACATCAGAAGATAAGTATAAACTTTATTTTATTCTTTTTTTTACAGGTTCTTTGGTACCCAGGTCTGGATGAGAGTCTCCTCTCCTCCAGACTTGGGTACCATCCGCACATTGATTCCGCATGCGGAAACGCAAAATTAATGAACATGCTGCGGATTTTTGACCGCAGCATATTCGCTGCGGAAAAATCCGCAGCATGGGCATTGACATTGCGGAATGCCATTGGGGACCATGGGGTGCGGATATACATGCGTTTTACAAGCGTTTACGCTGCGGAAATTCCGCAGCATATACGCTTGTAATACGCAACGTGGGCACCCAGCCTCAGTCACATGAAAGGCAGAATCCATCTGAAAGAGACATCTGCACACACCCCAAGAGTGGCTAGCAAGGACTATACAAGTAACCAAAGTCACTGTAAGGGTATGTGCACACGATGCAGAAATGAAGCAGAAAATTTCTGCATCATTTCTGCATCTCCATGGCAGAAAAAACGCATGCAGATTGTGCATGCGTTTTTCCTGCGGAATACATGCGGATTCACATGCGTTTCCGCATGTGGATTGACAAGCGCTTTCCAGGCGATTTTAGCATCACCTGGAAAGTGCTTGACAACTAGGTCAGACTATATAAATCCATGCAAACAGCATGGATTTATATAGTGTGACCCGAGAGAATGGTAAAAATAAAAAATACATGTATACTTTACCTTCTGATGGCCCGCGCTGTCCTGCTCACTCCGTTCTCCCAGCAACTTTGAATTGAAAGACCTACCGACGTCAGCGCAGGTCCTTCAACTCACTGCAAGTGCCGGGAACCAAGCAGGAGCGCTGCGCGGGCCGACAGATGGTAAGTATATATATATTTTTTATTTTATTCTTGTTTTACAGCTTTTTTAATGGTACCTGGGTGTGGATGAGACTCTCCTCTTCTCCACACTCGGATACCATTCGCACATTAGAACGCGCCAATTACGCAAGTACAGATGCAGTCTTGAGGAATTGGCGCGTTCTAATGCAAGTCAATGGCGGCGAAAACGCCGCGTTTACGCAAAATTAATTGACATGCTGCGGATTTTTGAGCGCAGCGTTTACGCTGCAGAAAAATCCGCATCATGGGCACAGCACATGTGGATTTCAATTGGGGAACATTGCTGCCCTTCTACCATGCGTTTTTCATGCGTTTCCGCAACTGCAAAACCGCCGCGGAAACGCATTAAATACGCATCGTGTGAACTCAGCCTAACTCTGGCTTTGTGTATCCCCTCCCAAATTCAAAGTTGTGTTCACATGATGCCTTGAGTTTTTCCCCAAAATGAGGTAAAAATGGTTCCTTTTTGGAAGGTTGCAGCAAAAAAAGAAACGAAAACATGTGAACACCTTGAGTAAATAAGGTCTAAAACTCCTTTGTTTTTATTTATATATTTTTTTTTTTTAAAGAATAGACTATTTACAAATGCAGATTCTGCTTCTGCTGCAGATTTGGATACAGCTTCCCTACATGACAAGTCACTTATTAAGGTGATATTTGCAGCAGGTAGCCAAATACAGATTACCCCCACTGAATTGGGACCATCAGCAGTTATAAACTAAAAAAAAAATTAAGACAATATAAAAAGGTCAGGTTGATATTCCTGCAGCTGATTCTCTGCAAAATCGGCATCTGATATTTCAGACTTCAGTGTGAACGTAGCTTAACATGGATTTTAAACATCGGGTAATAAAAGCATGATCGGTGACTATCTGGCAGGCTCTCAACATCTCAGACTCAGGATCTGATTACCCATATGTCACATAAGAAATTCAGCAACAAGCTGATGAAAAGCATGCCGAGCACCACAGTACATGCTGTTACCAAGAACGGTGTAATAGAAGAAGGATTACACTGCTCTTAGCCAAAACAGGATTATTCACCATGGATGATGGCCACTATACATACAGTGCACAGAGAAACACGAGACATGTTCCCCTGTTCTTACCGTGTGCTGTGTATTACATGTGAGCGGTCACTGCCCCAACCACCGTCTAAGTGATCGCAGTCACTACATTACAGCATGCCCTACCCCGGGCGCTGTGTGGCCTCTTACTCCAGGGTGAATACACTGCACATTCTCCATCCGGATTTCTAGGTGGAAAATCTGTACAGTACTACAATGTGGACAAGCTTTATGAATTCATTAACATGTTGCAAGAAAAAGAAAAAGAAAGCACTATACAATTTATTTTGTGGCCTGTACCCACTGTCCCCGATGCATCAAACAATTTTCTGCAGAATTCTGGTGTAAAATTGTTTGAAACGTGGCAAAATATTTGCACAAAGTTTTGAAACATATTATGTGACTTGTCACCTTTTTATGACAGAATTAACCTGCTACACCAACATTTTAAGAAGTGGACAGTGATGAATGATATATGGGTGTGGCAGAGAGGAGCAGGAGAATTCATCTAATCTGCACCACAAGTGCCCAAGAGCAATTGTAACACTGGATGGCAATGATTTACAACTAACACGATCAGCCGCGGCCAATCAGCGACGCGGGATTTCAGAAAAAAGATGGCGGCCGTTAGCAGCTCATCTGCCGCACGGAGGTCAGCGGCGATGCAGCCGGGAGATGAGCGGCGCTAGCAGCAGAACTACCCCGACCGGCGGCGCCGCTGACCTCCATGCGGCTAACGTCGGGAAATCAGCGGCTTGGCCCGCTGATCTCCCGATGGCAAGTGTGAACGGAGTACAGGGGAGCGGCGCCGCCGGTCGGGATGCTTCTGCTGCGAGCAACCGCTCATCTCCCAGCTGCTCGCAGCGGAAGTACCCGCACAGGCAGCGCCGCTCCCCGTTCCTCACTAATACGACGCTGATTGGTCGCGGCCAATCAGCGATATTGGCGCCAAGTTTAAACACCGCTGTGCGGATTGGTCGCGGCCGCGACTAATCAGCGAAATTGGCGCGGAATTTAAAACCCCGCTTCTCTGATCGGCCGGCTGGGCGCGACCAATCAGCGACTGCATCAGCACGGCCGCAAATTGGCGCCGGATTTTAAACACGCAGGCCACCGTCAGGAGATCAGCGGCACTAGCCGCTGATCTCCCGACGGTAGCCGCATGGAAGTCAGCAGCGATGTAGCCGGGAGATGACCGGCGCTAGCCGTTCATCTCCCGTCTGCTCACACCGAAAGTACCTGCACATCAACGCCACTCCCCGTTCTCAGTAACACGGGTCGCTGATTGGCCGCGACAAATCAGCGATATGGGCGGCAAATTTAAACGCCGCTCTCCAGTACTCAGTAGCACGGTTCACCGATGTTGCAGCGAAATTTAAAACCCACTTCTGTGATTGGTCGCGGCCGGCTGGGCGCGACCAATCAGCGACTGCCGCAGCATGTCCGCGAATTGGCTCCGGATTTTAAACACGCAGGCCACCGTCGGGAGATCAGCGGCGACGCAGCCGAGAGATGAGCGGTGCCAGCCACTCATCTCCCGGATGCTCGCAGCACAAGTACCCCGACCGGCGGCCTCGCTCCCCGGTCCTCCCTTCACACTTGCCGTCCGGAGATCAGCGGCACTAGCCGCTGATCTCCCTATGGTAGCCGCATGGAAGTCAGCGGCGATGCAGCCGGTAGATGACCGGCACTAGCCGTTCATCTCCCGGCTACTCACACTGAAAGTACCCGCACATCAATGCCACTCCCCGTTCTCAGTAACACCGGGCGTTGATTGGCCGCAGCGGCCGGCCGCGACCAATCAGCAGTATTGGCACCAAATTTAAACCCCGCTCTGCTGATTAGTCGCGACCGCCGGCCGTGACCAATCAGTGATATTGGCGCCAAATTTAAACACCGCTTTGCTGATTGGTCGCGGTCGCGACTAATCAGCGATTTTGGCGCCAAATTTAAACACGCTCTCCAGTCCTCACTAACACTGTTTGCTGATTGGTTGCGGGCGCCAAACTTAAACACCGCTCTGCTGATTGCACCCGGTCAGCCGCATACATATTCTAGAATACCCGATGCGTTAGAATCGGGCCACCATCTAGTCTTTTATATTGCCCAATACCGACCTCTAAATAAAACAACAAAATGAGCTTTACTTACCTCACTGATGCTCAATGTCTGCTGACAACATAGGTGACGAGTCATTCATCAATCGATCAGGCACAAAGAGCCACAGGTGAACACATTACGTAGGGATCCAAAAGAGCCGGCCTGCCCATCATTAGAGCATGGGACTGCTGCAGCCAATCACTGGGCTCAGCAATCATGCCAATTTAGATGGCAGAAGACTGCTGAATCCAGTGCGGAAGTCTTAGGCTATGTTCACACATGTTGTGTTTTTCAGCGGTTTTTGCTGCAGATTTTATGCAAGTTTTCAGCTGCATTTTGCAGTGTCAGCAAAGTCTATGAGAAACCAGAATTCTCTGTTCACACGTTTTTTTTTTTTTTGTTGTTGCATATTTTGTGCCTTTGTTGGGTTTTTGGAAAACAGAGCATGTCACTTCTAGGAAGTAATGAGGGGTGGAAAAAACGCATCAAAAATGCACCAAAAATTTTTGCAGCGTTTTTGATGGCAAAATAGAATGGGGTTCTTTTTTTTCCCCACAGAACTTTATGTACATTTATAAATAAAGAAGGAAGAAAAGTGGAAAAAACAGTGAAAAAAAAAAGCATCAAAACCTGCATTTTTGACGCAACCGATTTCCTGCCAGAGATCAGTTTTGCTGCAGATTTGTTGAGTAAAAAAAAAAAAAAAAAAAAAAAACATGTGTGAACATAGCCTTAGGCTACGTTCCCATGATGAGTTTTTGATGTTGCAGATTTTCTGCACCTATTAGACTATGTGCCCACGATGCAGAAATGCTCAGGATTTTTCCTGAGCGTTTCTGCATCTCCCTGGCAGAAAAAAACGCATGCGGATTGTACATGCGGATTGTACATGCGTTTTTCCTGCCAGGGACATGCGGAAGTGAAGAGTTCTTCACATGCATTTCCGCATGCGGGTTGACAAGCGCTTTCCAAGCGATTTTAGCATCACTTGTAAAGTGCTTGTCAACTTGGTCACACTGTATAAATCAATGCAACCGGCATGGATTTATATAGTGTGACCCCAAAGAATGGTAAAAAATAAAAAAGAAATCTATACTTACCTTCTGATGGCCCCCGGTGTCCTGCTTCCCTCCGTTCTCCCTTGCCAGCAGCGGTACACTGAAGGACCTGCCGACGTCAGCGTCACGTGACCAGTCACATGACTATGACGTCAGCACAGGTCCTTCAGTGCATCACGAACTGTCGGCATGAGAGGAGGAGCGCACCACGGGCCGCCGGAAGGTAAGTATACAGTACAGACCAAAAGTTTGGACACACCTTCTCATTTAAAGATTTTTCTGTATTTTCATGACTTTGAAAATTGTACATTCACACTGAAGGCATCAAAACTATGAATTAACACATGTGGAATTATATACTTAACAAAAAAGTGTGAAACAACTGAAAATATGTCTTATATTCTAGGTTCTTCAAAGTAGCCACCTTTTGCTTTGATGACTGCTTTGCACACTCTTGGCATTCTCTTGATGAGCTTCAAGAGGTAGTCACCGGAAATGGTTTTCACTTCACAGGTGTGCCCTGTCAGGTTTAATAAGTGGGATTTCTTACCTTATAAATGGGGTTGGGACCATCAGTTGTGTTGTGCAGAAGTCAGGTGGATACACAGCTGATAGTCCTACTGAATAGACTGTTAGAATTTGTATTATGGCAAGAAAAAAGCAGCGAAGTAAAGAAAAACGAGTGGCCATCATTACTTTAAGAAATGAAGGTCAGTCAGTCCGAAAAATTGGGCAAACTTTGAAAGTGTCCCCAAGTGCAGTTGCAAAAACCATCAAGCGCTACAAAGAAACTGGCTCACATGAGGACCGCCCCAGGAAAGGAAGACCAAGAGTCACCTCTGCATCTGAGGATAAGTTTATCCGAGTCACCAGCCTCAGAAATTACAGGTTAATAGCAGCTCAGATTAGAGACCAGGTCAATGCCACACAGAGTTCTAGCAGCAGACACATCTCTTCAACAACTGTTAAGAGGAGACTTTGTGCAGCAGGCCTTCATGGTAAAATAGCTGCTAGGAAACCACCGCTAAGGACAGGCAACAAGCAGAAGAGACTTGTTTTGGCTAAAGAACACAAGGAATGGACATTAGACCAGTGGAAATCTGTGCTTTGGTTCCAACCACCGTATCTTTGTGCGACGCAGAAAAGGTGATCGGATGGACTCTACATGCCTGGTTCCCACCGTGAAGCATGGAGGAGGAGGTGTGATGGTGTGGGGATGCTTTGCTGGTGACACTGTTGGGGATTTATTCAATATTGAAGGCATACTGAACCAGCATGGCTACCACAGCATTTTGCAGCAGCATGCTATTCCATCCGGTTTGCGTTTAGTTGGACCATCATTTATTTTTCAACAGGACAATGACCCCAAACACACCTCCAGGCTGTGTAAGGGCTATTTGACCAAGAAAGAGAATGATGGGGTGCTACGCCAGATGACCTGGCCTCCACAGTCACCAGACCTGAACCCAATCGAGATGGTGTGGGGTGAGCTGGACCACAGAGTGAAGGCAAAAGGGCCAACAAGTGCTAAGCATCTCTGGAAACTCCTTCAAGATTGTTGGAGGACCATTTCCGGTGACTACCTCTTGAAGCTCATCAAGAGAATGCCAAGAGTGTGCAAAGCAGTCATCAAAGCAAAAGGTGGCTACTTTGAAGAACCTAGAATATAAGACATATTTTCAGTTGTTTCACACTTTTTTGTTAAGTATATAATTCCACATGTGTTAATTCATAGTTTTGATGCCTTCAGTGTGAATGTACAATTTTCAAAGTCATGAAAATACAGAAAAATCTTTAAATGAGAAGATGTGTCCAAACTTTTGGTCTGTACTGTATATTTATTTTTTATTTTATTTTTTTTTTTTTTAGTTTTCTATGGTACCCAGGTCCGGAGGAGACTCTCCTGTCTTCTAGACCTGGGTACCATCCGCACATTAGAACGCATGGAATGCGCATCTACATATACAGTGATGTGTAATCCATGCGATCTAATGCAAGTCAATGGCGGCGAAAAAGCAGCACTTCCACAAAATAATTGGTAGTGCTGCGTTTTTTTCCGCAATGATAATCCGCAGCATGTGCCCAGCACATGCAGATTATCATTGGGGAACATGGCAGACCTTCTACCTCGCGTTTAAGCGTTTTTGCCGCTGCAGAAACGATTAAAAAACGCATTGTGGGCACACAGCCTTAAGTAAATTAGTTTACTTACGTTTTTAATGCTGTTTTTTTGTCTCTTATTGATATGTCATGTTTTTGAAACATGCACCACAGGTCAGATTACCTTGAGTAAAAAAAAAAAAAAAAAAAAGCACAGTGGGAATGAGATTCCTATAAATCCCATCCGGTCTGCTGAAATTGTAACATTCTCTGGGTTTTTTTTTTGACCAAGCACCAAAAACTCATTGTGGGCACATTGTGTAAGGCTCGGGTCACACCAGCATATATTCTCTCACCCGAGAGAATCGGGCCAATTATGCCAATCACACACTGATCACAGTGTGCTCCGGAATTAAAAGAATTCTCCGTCTTCTCCATTGTGTCAGGCCATGAAAATGGGACTGCACTCATATGGCATCAGAGTGCAGTCCATTGTTTCTCTCGCACCCATAGAATTGAATGGGCGAGTGTCTTCCTACTTCAGAGTGAAATTGCAATGTGCTGTGATTTTTTTTACAGACAAATCCTCTGCTGTATGTGGCGGTCACATGGAGAAAAATACGGCCAATGTACGACCGGATGTGCTGGAGAATCATCTGCCCCTCCCCCAATTACAGAGTCCATGGAGGAGTCTGCAGCAAGATCCACACCATTCTGCCTTCCCTGCAAACTCTTTTGGAAACTGTTTGCCGTAAATCTGCAATGTGTGAACGTACCCTAAGGCTCCTTCAATGTACACACATAATATATCCTCACACATTGTCAGCAGGACATCACCTACATAAACAAGGGATGTGCTGCCGAGGAGATGAAACTGTATAGGGAGCGGACAGCCATAATAACAATCACTCATCCACAGTCTGCATCAGCCCATAATAAATCCCATACTGTAAGAGGCCATTATACACATGAAGAGAAGTGACAGTGCAGTCATCAGTCAGCTCCAGCACTATATACTATGGCTGATTGGCGCATGCTGGGAGCAATAGTTCTACACTGCAGGTTCATAGTGCTGCAGAGCCTGTAACTCACAGTGGTATGCTGCAATACACAGCCAGAGCTAAGCAGACCGCCATAGTAAGAGAGGAGACTGCACTATACAGCTAGGAATCCCCCGCCCATACCTGGAATGGACGCGCCCGGCTCTCCAGCCGCCCGGTCACCGCAGCACCATACACTAAAGCGCGCCTTCCGGGTATGTGACGTCACGGCAAAAGGAGGAGGAGGAGTCACCGCTGACTGCCTTGTTTCTAGGCAACAGCTTCGTGACCCGCATCCAAAAAGAGCGGGACATGTAAAATAACAAAAAACTTTATTGTTCACAGACAAACGAATGATACTTGTACATGTCAGGCACACAGTGTAAATACCACCAATCACGAAAAAATCGGAGGGAGCAATAGATCTAAATAGTTAAAATATAATAAATTTATTATATCAAAAAGGTTTAAAAGAATGATAACATAGATTTTACATATACACGGAAGTAGGACATAACTTAGTGCAAAGGATTATAGGAGACCAGTGAGCTAGACTTTGGCTTATCCCCTAGTCTAAGGTTTAGAGTGACCAACAGTAGAATAAATATAAGAGGCTACCTTATAGTCAATGTAATAAATCTGATTTGGATAGTTAATAATAGGAATACATATAGTTTGTGCTATAAGTGTCTAAAATATATAATTGAAAAGGTATATTACCTGTAGACATTAGGTATAGTCGTAAATGGTGGACTGTCAAGCTCACTTTCTACCTCGACGCACGTTTCACCGCTGCTGCAGTTTTGTCAGGAGGTATTGAATGCGTTAGGGTGCCCAGGTTATATATGTGTAGGTCTCTTGTAATTGGCCCGATGTGTATGAGTGGTGTATGAGTGGCGCATCCCCGCCATGTTGCCGCGTCATCCAGGGGGGCGTTTGTCCGAGAAGGCCTGAGGCAGCTGGACAGAAGCGAGGTCACTGGCGGGGTATGACAGGCCAGAGAAAGGACACACAAAGGGGGTCCTGTGAAACGCTCCAAAGTTATCTGGGAGTAGGCCGAGCCCCTCACCTGGTGAGCACAGTGCGACGTGGGACATTATGACCAGCTGGAGTAACGTGGATAAAGAACTGTGAGTAAATACTCGGGACCGCATTACAGGACTCTGTGTCGTTACTGCTGCTCCCGCGCACCATCACCCCCAACAGCCGCGCTCGCTGCCCTGAGGCTATACTCTTCCCGTGGGGAGTTATACTATCCTCTGCTGCACCCACAACACCAGCCTCAGCGGTCTGCCTTGCAGCGGCGGTTCACTCTGACCGCAATCCACGGGTGGCGTAGTCGGACATTTAATCACAAAACCCTATAAATAGACTGCCATTTGGGTTGACCGCCCTGAGCCACGGGACCGGGTCCCCGCCACGCAAGGACTACAACCCCCGGCATACACAACGGGTCCGGTTCCGAGTATCCCCACACACACGGCCCAGTGGGCGCGTCACTAGCATGTGTGTATATATACCTTCCATGTTGTAACAAGTAGCAGCTATGTACCTGAAGAAGTGGACGGGACGTCCACGAAGCGCGTAGTCTTTTATAGCTTTTACAGTCTCCAATAAATGCTGGGAACATAATCCATCTCTGGTATATATATACATTTTTTCATGGAGGAGCGCGGTGATTAATAGCACCTTAATCATCTGTATACTAAACTATTTCTTTTTTTTTGTTAGTGAACCCTCCGGCATTTTGTAAAATTAGAATAAAAAGCATATTCACTGTATGGATGCCTCCACAAATCCTCTTGTAATGCTGCTTGGACCCCCCCATCGGTCTCCTTACATTCTGTTCTGACATGTGAACGTTGCAGCCGGCAGCTGACCGCAGTTGTTGCAAGTGAATCAAGAGCAAGCACGCAAACTGTGGGAAATCCAGGAAGGGTCAGAAGGGGAACAGCGGTGGGGGGGGGGGGGTTAGTAAGGGAAGAATGCTTTATGTTTTTATTTTACAACATTCTATAAGTTTCATGAAAAAAAAAAATTAAATGGACCATCCCTTTAAAACAAGTTTTATGACACCTGTGTAACCAAGCTGAAATGCATATTATTATTATTGTTATAGTGCCATTTATTCCATGGCTCTTTACATGTGAAAAAGGGGTATACATATCAAAAACACTTATAATAATCTTGAAAAAAAATGCGATGGCGACTGGTAGAGGAAGAGAGAGGATCCTGCCCGTAAGGGCTCATAGTCTACAAGGGATGGGTGAGGATACAGTAGGTGAGGGTAGAGCGGGTCGTGCAGCGGTATGGTGGAGCGGTGGTTACTGCAGGTTGTAGGCTTGTTGGAAGAGGTGGGTCTTCAGGTTCCTTTTGAAGGTTTCCACGGTAGGTGAGAGTCTAATATGTTGGGGTAGAGAGTCCCAGAGTAGAGGGGATGCGTGGGAGAAATCTTGTATGAGATTGTAGGAAGAGGAGATAAGAGGGGAGTAGAGAAGGAGATCTTGTGAGAATTGGAGGTTGCATGCCGGTATGTACCAGGAGACCAGATCACAGATATTTGGAGGAGGTTGTGGATGGCTTTGTATGCCAAGGTTAAAGTTTTGAACTGGAGCCTCTGGGCAATAAATGGGCATATAAACCTAACATAACCACACATTTTTAATTATATGTTCAAAAAATTACCTACATACAAAAAAATTACAAAGTCTCTTGGGAAGTGATTTATCTTTTTTTTTTATGCAATATGTTTTTGTGGCTAGAAATATAATATGGGCACTGGTGGGCACAACGGCTGGCTTTCCTGCCATTACCATAGTTGGCTCTAACGAGAACATTTTGTCTGTTTTTGTTATGGGGTGTTGTACATGTTATTATTTTAGGGCAGAGGTCCCCAACTTTTTTTTTTTGCCTTCAGGGCCACATTCCACTGTCGGAAATGGTCGCGAGCCACAAACTGTGCGAAGAAATCAGAGAAGCCATATTGTGACCAAATGACAGATAACTAGTTAATAAAGGGTTATTACTAGTCGCTAAAGAGTTGTTCTGGTTATTCCAGGTTATTGGGGTCAGAGGGCGAGTGTCTACTACTCTTTCTTATGGGCCAGTCACGTATGCAATTTGAGAACGTGACTGTCTCTGTGTGCAGATCCCTGTGCTTTTCCACATAGTGGACAGTAGCAGGAGCTGTCTGCTGTTTACATGCGCTATTCTGGCATGTAAATCGGACCAGATTACACCTGTACATTTTTTAACAGCACGTAGGCTGACATTTGACAATACACAGTCTGGTAATAAGTAGTGTTGAGCCACCCCCGTAGTGTTCGGGTTCGGTTCGGTTCGTCGAACACCGGGATGTTCGAGGAACTGTTCGTCGAACACCTTAGAACACCGTCGAACACCGTTAAAACCAATGGCAGGCAAACAAAAACACATAGGAACACATAGAAAACACCTTCAAAGGTGTCCAAAAGCTGACAAACTGCTCAGAAGACGCTTTCTTTAAAAAAGCCGGCCGGCAATTCAGCAGCGGCATACACCGGTACCCGACAATTTAGACATGAAGGAATAGAGCATCACACATAGATTAGATAGATAGAAACATGTCAGTCACATATATATGAAGTACAGTGACAGTGTTGCTTACTGTACTTGTCATTTAGTGTAAAGGATTTATTAAAAAATATAATAGTGTTTTCGTGCACAGTCTCTTTAAAAAAGCCGGCCGGCAATTCAGCAGCGGTACCCGACAATTTATAACAGACAGAATAGAGCTTCACACATAGATTAGATAGATAGAAACATGTCAGTCACATATATATGAAGTACTGTGACAGTGTTGCTTACTGTACTTGTCATTTACTGCAAAGAATTTATTTAAAAAAATAATAGTGTTTTCATGCACCGTCTCTTTAAAAAAGCCGGCTGGCAATTCAGCATCTGTACCCGACAATTTAGAATAGAAGGAATAGAGAATCACACATAGATTAGATAGATAGAAACATGTCAGCCACATATATACGAAGTACAGTGACAGTGTTGCTTACTGTACTTGTCATTTAGTATAAAGGATTTATTAAAAAATATAATAGTGTTTTCGTGCACCGTCTCTTTAAAAAATCCGGCCGGCAATTCAGCAGCGGTACCCGACAATTTATAACAGACAGAATAGAGCTTCACACATAGATTAGATAGATAGAAACATGTCAGTCACATATATAATAAGTACAGTGACAGTGTTGGTTACTGTACTTGTCATTTAGTATTAAAATAAAGGATTTATTATTAAAAAAAATTGGCGTGGGGTTCCCCGTAATTTTAGTCTCTAGCGGAGGTTAAGCAGACAGCTGGGGCAGATGTTTGAAGCCTGGGAAGGGGGTAATACCCACGGAGCTTCCCAGGCTACTAATATCAGCCCCCAGCTGAATACCTAGCCTTTACTAGCTATTAAAATGGAGGACCCCCCCAAAAAAATGACGTGGGGTCCCCCCTAATTTAATAGCTAGCAAAGGCTAGGCAGACAGCTGGGGGCTGATATTAATAGCCCAGGAAGGGAGCCATGAATATTGGCCCCCTCCCAGGCTAGAAACACCAGCCCTCAGCCGCCCCAGAAATGGCGCATCCATAGGATGCGCCAATTCTGGCACTTAGCCTCGCTCTTCCACGCTGCCCTGGTGCGGTGGCAGGGGGTAATAGGGTTGGGGTTGATGTGAGCTTATAATGCCAGCTGACATCAAGCCCAGGTTAGTAATGGAGAGGCGTCTATAAGACACCCCCATTACTAACCCCATAGTCAAAGTTAAAAAAAACCCACAAACACCCAGAATAAAGTCCTTTAATTGAAATAAAGACACAATTCTTTATTGTTCTAAATTAAACCATACTTACCATCACGCCCATTCCAGCTGAAGCCAACGATCTCCTGCAATAAAAGAAAAATAATAAAGCAACCTCATCCTTACCTTTCCATGGTTCCCAGGACAGCTCCAGCTCTGCTACATCGAGATGACAGGCTGGACCGCAGCAGAACGCTGCCATCCAGCTTGCCATGCCGCACACACTGAGAAGCGCAGGCATGCTTGCGCTCCTCAGTGTCTGACTGTGACGGCATCCAGATGAGCCGACAATGAACTCGGCTCACCTCATGTACGTCACTGACAGCGTGGGAAAATTCTCCTGCACTCAGCGCTTCAGCGTGAGAATTTTCCCACGCTGTCAGTGACGTGCATGAGGTGAGCCGAGTTCATTGGACATGACCTCGGCTCATCTGGATGCCGTCACAGCCAGACACTGAGTAGCGCAAGCATGCCTGCGCTTCTCAGTGTCTGCGGGATGACAGGCTGGATGGCAGCGTTCTGCTGCGGTCCAGCCTGTCATCTCGATGTAGCAGAGCTGAAGCTGTCGTGGGAGCCATGGAAAGGTAAGGATGATGTTGCTTTATTATTTTACTTTTATTGCAGGAGATCATTGGCTTCAGCTGGAATGGGCGTGGCGGTAAGTATGGTTTAATTTAGAACAATAAAGAATTGTGTGTTTATTTCAATTAAAGGACTTTTTTCTGGGTGTTTGTGTTTTTTTTAAATACTTTACTAGAAATTCATGGTGGTCATGTCTAATATTGGCGTGACCCCATGAATTTCGGGCTTAGGGCCAGCTGATAATGCCAAGCTGGCCTTAACCCCTTTATTACCCAGTGAGCCACCGCACCAGGGCCCTGGATGAGTTGGGTACAGCGCCAGAAGATGGCGCTTCTATGAACGCGCCATTTTCCGGGGCGGCTGCGGACTGCAATTTGCAGCGGGTGGGGCCCAGAAAGCTTGGGCCTCCCTGCGCTGCAGATTCCAGCCCCCAGCTGCCTAGTTGTACCTGGCTGGACACAAAAATAGGGCGAAGCTCCACGTATTTTTTTTTTAAATTCATGAAATTCATGGAATAATTAAGAAAAAAAGGGCTTCCCTATATTGTTGTGTCCGGCTAGGTACAAATAGGCAGCTGGTGGTTGGGAGCAGCCCGTTCCTGCCTGCTGTACCTGACTGGACACAAATATAGGGCGAAGCCCCACATCAATTTTTTTTTCATTATTTCATGAATTTCCTGAAATAATTTAAAAAAAATTGATGTGGGGCTTCGCCCTATATTTGTGTCCAGTCAGGTACAGCAGGCAGGAACGGGCTGCCCCCAACCACCAGCTGCCTATTTGTACCTGGCCAGACACAACAATATAGGGAAGCCCTTTTTTAAAAAAATTATTTCATGAAATAATTAAAAAAAAAATTGAGGTGGGGCTTCGCACTATATTTGTGTCCAGCCAGGTACAGCAGGCAGGGACGGGCTGCCCCCAACCACCAGCTGCCTATTTGTACCTGGTTGGACACAACAATATAGGGAAGCCCTTTTTTTCTTAATTATTCCATGAATTTCATGAAATAATTTAAAAAAAAAATGCGTGGGGCTTCGCCCTATTTTTGTGCCCAGCCAGGTACAACTAGGCAGCTGGGGGCTGGAATCCGCAGCGCAGGGAGGCCCAAGCTTTCTGGACCCCACCCGCTGCATATTGCAGTCCGCAGCCGCCCCGGAAAATGGCGCGTTCATAGAAGCGCCATCTTCTGGCGCTGTACCCAACTCATCCAGGGCCCTGGTGCGGTGGCTCACTGGGTAATAAAGGGGTTAAGGCCAGCTTGGCATTATCAGCTGGCCCTAAGCCCGAAATTCATGGGGTCACGCCAATATTAGACATGACCACCATGAATTTCTAGTAAAGTATTTAAAAAAACACAACACCCAGAATAAAGTCCTTTAATTGAAATAAACACACAATTCTTTATTGTTCTAAATTAAACCATACTTACCGTCACGCCCATTCCAGCTGAAGCCAATGTCTTCTGCAATAAAAGTAAAATAATAAAGCAACCTCATCCTTACCTTTCCATGGTTCCCACGACAGCTTCAGCTCTGCTACATCGAGATGACAGGCTGGACCGCAGCAGAACGCTGCCATCCAGCCTGTCATCCCGCGGACACTCAGAAGCGCAGGCATGCTTGCGCTCCTCAGTGTCTCGCTGTGACGGCATAAAGATGAGACAAGCTCATGTCCAATGAACTCGGCGCACCTCATGCACGTCACTGACAGCGTGGGAGAATTCTCCTGCACTCAGCACTTCAGCGTGAAAATTCTCCCACGCTGTCAGTGACGTACATGAGGTCAGCTGAGTTCATTGGACATGAATGAGCTCACCTCATGCACGTCACTGACAGCGTGGGAAAATTCTCACGCTGAAGCGCTGAGTGCAGGAGAATTTTCCCACGCTGTCAGTGACGTGCATGAGGTGAGCTCATTCATGTCCAATGATCTCAGCTCACCTCATGCACGTCACTGACAGCGTGGGAAAATTCTCCTGCACTCAGCGCTACAGCGTGAGAATTCTCCCACGCTGTCAGTGACGTGCATGAGGTGAGCTCATTCATGTCCAATGAACTCAGCTGACCTCATGCACGTCACTGACAGCGTGGGAGAATTTTCACGCTGAAGTGCTGAGTGCAGGAGAATTCTCCCACGCTGTCAGTGACGTGCATGAGGTGCGCCGAGTTCATTGGACATGAACTCGTCTCATCTTTATGCCGTCACAGCCAGACACTGCAGAGCGCAAGCATGCCTGCGCTTCTCAGTGTCTGCGGGATGACAGGCTGGATGGCAGCGTTCTGCTGCGGTCCAGCCTGTTATCTCGATGTAGCAGAGCTGAAGCTGTCGTGGGAACCATGGAAAGGTAAGGATGAGGTTGCTTTATTATTTTTCTTTTATTGCAGGAGATCGTTGGCTTCAGCTGGAATGGGCGTGACGGTAAGTATGGTTTAATTTAGAACAATAAAGGAATGTGTCTTTATTTCAATTAAAGGACTTTATTCTGGGTGTTTGTGTTTTCTTTTAACTTTGACTATGGGGTTAGTAATGGGGGTGTCTTATAGACGCCTCTCCATTACTAACCTGGGCTTGATGTCAGCTGGCATTATAAGCTGACATCAACCCCAACCCTATTACCCCCTGTCACCGCACCAGGGCAGCGTGGAAGAGCGAGGCTAAGTGCCAGAATTGGCGCATCCTATGGATGCGCCATTTCTGGGGCGGCTGACGGCTGGTGTTTCTAGCCTGGGAGGGGGCCAATATTCATGGTTCCCTTCCTGGGCTATTAATATCAGCCCCCAGCTGTCTGCCTAGCCTTTGCTAGCTATTAAATTAGGGGGGACCCCACGTCATTTTTTTGGGGGGTCCCCCATTTTAATAGCTAGTAAAGGCTAGGTATTCAGCTGGGGGCTGATATTAGTAGTCTGGGAAGCTCCGTGGGTATTACCCCCTTCCCAGGCTTCAAACATCTGCCCCAGCTGTCTGCTTAACCTCCGCTAGAGACTAAAATTACGGGGAACCCCACGCCAATTTTTTTTAATAATAAATCCTTTATTTTAATACTAAATGACAAGTACAGTAACCAACACTGTCACTGTACTTATTATATATGTGACTGACATGTTTCTATCTATCTAATCTATGTGTGAAGCTCTATTCTGTCTGTTATAAATTGTCGGGTACAGATGCTGAATTGCCGGCCGGCTTTTTTAAAGAGACGGTGCATGAAAACACTATTATTTTTTTTAATAAATCCTTTGCAGTAAATGACAAGTACAGTAAGCAACACTGTCACAGTACTTCATATATATGTGACTGACATGTTTCTATCTATCTAATCTATGTGTGAAGCTCTATTCTGTCTGTTATAAATTGTCGGGTACCGCTGCTGAATTGCCGGCCGGCTTTTTTAAAGAGACGGTGCACGAAAACACTATTATATTTTTTAATAAATCCTTTACACTAAATGACAAGTACAGTAAGCAACACTGTCACTGTACTTCGTATATATGTGGCTGACATGTTTCTATCTATCTAATCTCTGTGTGATTCTCTATTCCTTCTATTCTAAATTGTCGGGTACAGATGCTGAATTGCCGGCCGGCTTTTTTAAAGAGACGGTGCATGAAAACACTATTATTTTTTTTGATTAATCCTTTACACTAAATGACAAGTACAGTAAGCAACACTGTCACTGTGCTTCTTATATGTGTGACTGACATGTTTCTATCTATCTAATCTATGTGTGATTCTCTATTCTTTCTGTTCTAAATTGTCGGGTACCGGTGTATGCCGCTGCTGAATTGCCGGCTTTTCATGTTTCACTGTGAGCACTGTTCCCATCGATTTGGGCAATCACTGTAATGCCACAACCACCATGGCTGTGGCATTACAGTGAGTGGCAGACAATCCCTGCATGATTGGTGCTCTAAATAGCGCCAGACATGCAGGACACGCTTTTGGTGCACGAACAGTTATCGAACAGAACCTCGAACAGCCGAATTTTTTCCAAATCGTTCGGGTTCGTCGAACAACTCGAACACCGCCCAAGACAGCTCGAATTTGAGATTGGCGAACAGTTCTAGTCGAACACCGCTCATCTCTAGTAATAAGTTAATTTGAACATACCTTAAAGAGATGTTCTCAAGTTTAAAAGTTATCCCTTATCCTAAGCATAGGGAATAACTTTCCGACCACTGCAGGTCCTATCGCCGAATTTGCACAGGTCTCCTGACCCAAACTCGACAGCCTCAAAAACATATTTACCAGCTTTGAAAGATAAGAAAGAGGGACACATACTGTGCCACGGAAATTTTTATTTTATTCTAGGCCAGTATGTTAACCTCACCCTCCTTAAGGACCCACCAATATTACTCCTAGTGAAACCCGTTAGTGTTGCTACACATATGGTCCCCAAAGTGCCCCCCACACATGCACAGCTCAGGTACAACTGTTCCTGAGCTGTGCATATAGCAGTGTCTGTGTCCTAAGAAATCAAATAGAGCTGACGTTTTGACATACCGCCATATTTACAGCAAGATAGTGGGAGAGCTCCCCAAATTCGGGGATCCAGGACGATTGGGAGGTATGGTGCATATATGAGGCTGTCAATTTCGGGTCAGAAAACCTGTAGGCCAGTCCAAGCTTCACAGTCTGTACTCATAACATGATATATGGACATCTGAATTGAGCCTCAAACTGATACTGCACTATATGAAATGCAGCCCTCCTTTTACAGAAAAGAAGGAGGAACAAACTATGTGACACCCTTTCACCAATTCTCTCCACCCTGGCAGGAGGAGATGTTACAGAGGCATGGGGGCAGTGATGGACATTTTACGCAAAAGCAGAGCGTAGAAACAAATCTGGGACTGTTCTGCAAAACACAGAAACTGTAATAAACTCCAGCACTGATTAGACAACAATGGGTCATCACTAGTGTTGAGCGAGTATGTTCTATTAACCCTTTCGCCGAGTATGCTCGGGCCGAGCTCCGAGTATTTATAGCAGCTCGGTGATGATGTTAAATCGCTCCCATGTGCATGATTTGCAACTGTTTGACAGCTTTATTACATGTGAGGAATGTCTATTTCTTACACATTCCTCACATGTAATAAAACATAACATGCACTTTTAACATAATAAAACATACACTGGAGGCCTTCTCCCTCCACACACACAGACCATGTGCCAAACAACAGCCTCCATTATATAGGCTGGTAACCACACACAGAGGTGAGGTATGTGGGTTGCTGGACCCTCCCATCTCTCCTAGCAACCCGTACCCCGGCTCCCAGGTGCAACAATTAACCCCTTTACAACCCATGACGTATTAATACGTGTCTGTGCCCTGGGACTTAAGAGCCTGACCCGTATTAGTACGTCATCGCGATCGCGCGCGCACACAGGCTGTGCGGGCGCGATCGCCGCCGGGTGTCAGCTGATAGTACCGAGTGTCAGCTGTGACAATGTGCAGGGAGCGGTCCCGCACCGCTCCCGGCACATTAACCCCCGCAATGCTGCGATCGAAGTCGATCGCAGCATTGCGGTGGCAAGGGGAGGTGATCGCAATACTCACCTCCTCTTCCGGCCTCCAGCGCTGTCTGCCGCGGCTTCCCGGGTGTTGCCATGACGACCCGATGTCGTCATGACAACATCCGGGTCACCAGGCAGCAGGAACATTGTTTGGTCATGCGCAGTGCACGACCAAACAATCTTCTCACTGTGCAGCCCTGACTGCACATGTGCTCCATCCCTATGCTATGCAGGCGATCAGAATAAAAAAAGTGAAAGTCCCAGAGTGGGACAAAGCAAAAAAGTGTAAAAACTGTCAGAAAGAGAAAAAAAAAAAATCACCAAAAATAAAACGTACCCATCAATAAATATTATTATGAAAAAAAACAATCAAACAATAAAAGTACACATATTTGGTATCGCCGCGTCCGAAACGAGCTGACCTATAAAACTGTCCCACTAGTTAACCCCTTCAGTGAACACGGTAAAAAAAATAAATAAAAAACGAAGCAAAAAAACAATGCTTTATCATCATACTGCCAAACAAAAAATGGAATAACACGCAATCAAAAAGACGAATATAAATAAAAATGGTACCGCTGAAAACGTCATCTTGTCCCGCAAAAAAAAAAGCTGCCATACAGCTCCATCATCCGAAAAATCAAAGAGTTATAGCGATGCAAAAAAATAATTTTTTCTATAAAATATCTTTTATTGTGTAAACGCGCCAAAACATTGAAAAACAATATAAATGTGGTACCGCTGTAAACGTACTGACCCAAAGAATAAAGCTGCCTTATCAATTTTACCACACGTGGAACAGAATAAAAAAAAAAAAAAAAAAAAAACAATTCCTGAATTGGTGGTTTTTGTTGATTCTGCCTCCCAAAAATCGGAATAGAAAGCGATCAAAAAATGTCACATGGCCGAAAATGGTACCAATAAAAACGTCAACTCATCCCGCAAAAAAACAAGCCATCACATGACTCTGTCTGCCAAAATATGCAAAAATTATAGCTCTCAAAATATGGCGATGCAAAAACTAGATTTTACAAAAAATGCATCTTTTAGTGTGTGACAGCTGTCAATCATAAAAACCCCATATGATTCTGGTATCGCTGTATTCGCACCGACCCGAAGAATAAAGTCGTCTAATCACTTATACCGCACGAGGAACGGCGTAAAAAATAAACTCTCGGGTTAGGGTTGGGCTATGGTTAGGGCTGGGTTTGAGGTTAGGGTTGTGATGGGGTTGGGATTTTTTTCAAAAGTAAGAAAAAAAGATGACGATATGGCGACTAGTGTTGAGCGCAAGTGCTCGCTACTTGAGTTTGCATCGGGTGCTCGGGTATGCATTGAGTATCGTGGGTATTTGAGTGACATGCTCGAGTCTCCGCCCCATATGCTTCGCGGCTAAAAAAACTTTGCGGGAATAACCTGCCATGCACGAGCGATCCCCGCATGTTTTTTTTTGGGTGTCTAATAACCGTGAAACATGCGGGGCAGGGACTCAAGCATGTCACTCGAGCACACGCAGTACATGGTGCATACCTGAGTACCCGATGCAAACTCAAGTAGCGAGCACTTGCGCTCAAGACTAATGACAACTTATTCAAAATGATGACCTAATGTTATCAAATTCTGTGTCGTACCTCTGGGTTCAAAATGTTCACTATACCCCTTGATAAAATCCTTGAGGGGTCTAGTTTCCAAAATGGGGTCACTTGTGGGGGGTTTACACGGTTTAGGCACACAGGGGCTCTCCAAACGCGACATGGTGTCCGCTAACAAATTGAATGAAAAATCGTCTCAAATTGTTAGCGGACGCCATGTTGCGTTTGGAGAGCCCCTGTGTGCCTAAACATTGGAGCTCCCCCACAAGTGACCCCATTTTGGAAACTAGACCCCAAAAGGCACCTATCTAGATGCATAGTGAGCACTTGGAACCCCCAGGTGCTTCACAAATTGATTCGTAAAAATGAAAAAGTGGAAAAAAAAATACTTTTTCATTTTTACGGATTAATTTGTGAAGCACCTGAGGGTTCAAAATGCTCACCACCCATCTAGATAAGTTCCCAGGGGGGTCTAGTTTCCAAAATGGGGTCACTTGTGGGGGGTTTCCACTGTTTAGGCACATCAGGGGCTCTCCAAACACAACATGGCGTCCGCTAATTATTTAAGCAAATTTTACAATTGAAAATTCAAATGGCGCTCCTTCCCTTCCGAGCCCTGCCGTGTGGCCAAATAGTGGTTTTTCCCCACATATGGGGTATCTGCGTGCCCAGGGGAAATTGCACAACAAATTTTGGGGTCTATTTTTTCCTGTTACCCCTGCGAAAATAAAAAAAAATTGGGTCTAAAGTAACATTTTTGAGAAAAAAGTTAAATGTTCATTTTTTTCTTCCACATTCCAAAAGTTCCTGTGAAGCACCCGAAGGGTTAATAAAGTTCTTGAATGTGGTTTTGAGCACATTGAGGGGTGCAGTTTTTGGAATGGTGTCACTTTTGGGTATTTTCTGTCATAAAGACCTCTCAAAGTGACTTCAAATGGTTTTGTAAATTTTGTTGGAAAAATGAGAAATCGCTGGTCAAGTTTTAACCCTGACACTGTGGGGATTTATTCAAAATTGAAGGCATACTGAACCAGCATGGCTACCACAGCATCTTGCAGCGGCATGCTATTCCATCCGGTTTGTGTTTAGTTGGACCATCATTAATTTTTCAACAGGACAATGTCCCCAAACACACCTCCAGGCTGTGTAAGGGCTACTTGACCAAGAAGGAGAGTGATGGGGTGCTACGCCAGATGACCTGGCCTCAATAGTCACCAGACCTGAACCCAATCGAGATGGTTTGGGATGAGCTGGACCGCAGAGTGAAGGCAAAAGGGCCAACAAGTGCTAAGCATCTCTGGGAACTCCTTCAAGATTGTTGGAAGACCATTTCCGGTGACTACCTCTTGAAGCTCATCAAGAGAATGCCAAGAGTGTGCAAAGCAGGCATCAAAGCAAAAGGTGGCTACTTTGAAGAACCTAGAATTTAAGACATATTTTCAGTTGTTTCACACTTTTTTGTTAAGTATATAATTCCACATGTGTTAATTCATAGTTTTGATGCCTTCAATGTGAATGTACAATTTTCATAGTCATGAAAATACAGAAAAATCTTTAAATGAGAAGGTATGTCCAAACTTTTGGTCTGTACTGTACATTTCAGTGTAAGTTCAAGATGAAGTCCATAAGAACAAAACAAGTTGGGGGAGGTTCTTTTGAATTGTTAAATAGCATTTTATGCGGGGGTGTAATTTATGAATAGCTGAATTCCGTAGGAGAAAGAGGCCCAGTAAACAGACTGCAGCCGCTCATGGCTACTGCTAACGGCAGCAGACATGCTAATTGTTAGTGAATGAAAGATAGTTCTATTGTCTTTAGAATGTTACTGTTTTTAATAATAAACAAAATTGTGTAAGGCAGCGCTAGTCATCATAATGGGGGATACTCGCTTCGCTGCGACAATCAATGCACACGTGCAATGTCTTTACATTTTTCTCACAATGCTGCAGTTTATTACTTCATAAGCCACAGTTCACTGGGTCCAACTCAGTGGCACGCCGACACACATATCTATAATATTCACGAGCCAAGTGACACACAGGCCCACTTGCTCCAGGTTACAGCCTACGGCAAGGTAATAAATTATCAATGTCCATAACACAGTCCATGAAACAAAGTGTATTACCTTTGCCGGGTTTAGTTGCTGCAGTCCATTTAATCTGCCACCACTGTGGCTTTGTGGCTTCCCAGGTAGGGGTCTCCAGCCGTCGTTCCCTCAAAGGCCACTGACATCCACACAGGATCCAGGCTTTGCCTTTCAGGACTCCTCACCAAGCCGGCTCTCCCTCAAAGGCCACTGGCATCCACACAGGATCCAGGCTTCACTCCAAAGCCGCTGCCTTCCAAGGCCACTAGCATCCGCACAGGATCCAGTCTTTGCCTTTCAGGCTGCCAGGCTTCACTCGGCCTCACTAGGCCTCTCACAAACGGTGTCCCACACACATGGAGCACAGGCCTCACACCGAACACACCTGTCTCAAATTACCAGGGTTTATATATCCTGTGCACACACACACAAACTGACAGGACCTTGCTGATGTCACAGTCATGTGATCAGTCAGCTGTGTGTATAGGTCCTGTGTGCTGTCACAGTCATGTGTACAGACCTTTACTGTGCATACAGGACCTGTGTGATGTCACAGTCATGTGACCAGTCAGTTAAAGGGGAAGGTACATGGTCAGGTAAAACACATCCTGGACCATTTACAGTAATGCTAGCAAGCTGCTGCATTACAATTGTCAAAGATTGTCAATGCAAATATAAATGAACAATAAAAAGTGAATAATACCACATTACAATAAAACGATCTGCATCAATAATGCATTGCATTTAGAGAGTTCTATCCTACATATTAAAAGGGTTGTCCGTTCTAGGAAGAAAAGTCTGCAGTCATTTTATGTGACTGCAGACTGTTGAATCATGACAGTGTACGATGCGCACACTGTTACAATTCCCCTAAATGCCCTGTGTGAGTTGGTAGTCCCATGACCACATGTATACGATTTGTATACTTGCGGTCACATGTCAACTAATCTCCAGCTTCTCCCAATAGAAGAGAATTCGATGAGAGAAGCCGGCTGAAACTAGTTGCCACATGACTGCAACTATGTAAATCGCAGAATGAATGTGAACTGACACAATTCGTTACAGTGTGCACATTCCACACAGTCACGATTTGGCAATCTGAAGATTTTATAATTAAACCAGACAACTCCTTTATGATAATGCCATGCATCAAATAATTGAATAGGATTTCTGGTAAATTTTGAAAGTCAGTATCATCAGAGACATAAGCAAAACCTCAGTCTATATGTATTTTTAACTTTTCCACTTATAAATACACGATATAAGATACATATTTTTCCCTTTAATACATTTTTATTTAAAGTTAAGTATTAATATAGTTCTGACTATTAAAGGGAAATCTTTTGACTTAGGGCAACTTGTGTGTATTGTTTGTCCTGCATTTCAATCATAGCCAAAATTTTTCGACTGACAAAACATTTGTTTTGCACGGTTTGCTGCTTCAGTTTTTTTAGTACCAATTTGCATTTACTCTAGGTTGTTATGAAAAGTGATCAGATAAACTGCAAAGTCATTCCATCCATGAAAAATAACTTAATCACAAACCCCCATTTCAGCTAAATTTTAGCCCTGCCACAAAATGACCCTCTTACATTATTTCAGTGATCTTCTTGTTAGCGCAGAAGAAAGGTTTATTATCACCCACCCATGCTAATTGAATTATACAAGCAACTGGTTGGTTTAAAAAGGATCTGGTGCTTTGATATCATTTGAATCTTCTGTTAACCATGGCTACATCGAAAGAAACATGTAAAGTTATCATTGCTTTCCATCAAAAGGGCTTTCCAGGCAAGGACATTGCTACTTCTAAGATTGCTCCTTAATCAACCATTTATTGGAGCAAGAAGTTCAAATGCTGTGAATAAGGCTTTGGGCATCATAGAAGTTCCAGGCAGGTGTCAGTGCATCGGTACGCACAGTAAGGAGAAGGCTGTTGGAGGTTGACCAGGTCTCAAAAAGAGTGGCAAAGAAGCCACTTTTCGGCAAGAAAAACATCAAATACAAGACTGACATTCTGTAGGAAGTACAGAAATTGTACTGCGGAGGAATTGGGCAAAGATATTTTCTCTGATGAAGACACCATTCAGACTGTTTGGTACTTCTGGAAGAATGATTGTATAGAGAAGAAAAGGTGACCACTACCATGAGTCCTGTGTCATGCCAACAATAAAGTATCCTGAGACCATTCATGTGCGGGGTTGCTTTTCATCCATGGCGTAGACTCACTCACAATTTGCCTAAGGAACACTAACATGAATAAAGAATGGGATCTAGCCATCCTCCAACACCAGCGATCTAGGAGGAATTTGGTGATTGAGCACCAATAAAAGTCAAAAAAATGAAAATGTGATAACTAAATGGTTTTGTGAACAAAACATTGACATGTTTAGGTCCTTGGCAAGGAAGCTGCTTATATCTCAATTCCATGGAGAACCTGGGGTCAATCCTCAAAAAGTGAGTGGACAAATAAAAACATAGAAATTGTGAAACACTAATTAAGGGTATGTGCACACGTTCAGGATTTGAAGCAGAAATTTCTGCCACGTTTCTGCATCTCCGCGTTTTTGGTGCATTTTAGAAGCTGTAATGCAGCGGCTTGCTGCATTGCCAAAATGTCTGAGGGGGTGTGTTCTGGCTGACCACTTACCTCTCCTTCAGGTGACTGATCACATGACACTGACATCATCACAGGTCCTGTGCGCATAGAAGAGATACAGTACAGACCAAAAGTTTGAACACACCTTCTCATTTTAAGATTTTTCTGTATTTTCATGACTATGAAAATTGTACATTCACACTGAAGGCATCAAAACTATGAATTAACACATGTGGAATTATATACTTAACAAAAAAGTGTGAAACAACTGAAAATATGTCTTATATTCTAGGTTCTTCAAAGTAGCCACCTTTTGGTTTGATGACTGCTTTGCACACTCTTGGCATTCTCTTGATGAGCTTCAAGAGGTAGTCACCAGAAATGGTTTTCACTTCACAGGTGTGCCCTGTCAGGTTTAATACGTGGGATTTCTTGCCTTATAAATGGGGTTCGGACCATCAGTTGTGTTGTGCAGAAGTCAGGTGGATACACAGCTGATAGTCCTACTGAATAGACTGTTAGAATTTGTATTATGGCAAGAAAAAAGCAGCTAAGTAAAGAAAAACGAGTGGCCATCATTACTTTAAGAAATGAAGATCAGTCAGTCCGAAAAATTGGGAAAACTTTGAAAGTGTCCCCAAGTGCAGTTGCAAAAACTATCAAGCGCTACAAAGAAACTGGTTCACGTGGGGACCGGTCCAGGAAAGGAAGACCAAGAGTCACCTCTGCTTCTGAGGATAAGTTTATCTGAGTCACCAGCCTCAGAAATCGCAGGTTAACAGCAGCTCAGATTAGAGACCAGGTCAATGCCACACAGAGTTCTAGCAGCAGACACATCTCATCAACAACTGTTAACCCTTTACAGCCTGTGACGTATTAGTACGCACAGGCTCTAATCCCCCGGTTCAGTGAGGGCTCCGGCGGTGAGCCCGCACTGAACCGAGCACATGTCAGCTGATTATTACAGCTAACATGTGCCTGCAACAGCCGCAGGTGGAATCCCGATCCACCCACGACTGTTAACCCCTTAACAACATTAGACGTACTAATATGCGTCTGTGCCCTGGGACTTAAGAGCAAGAGCCGTATTAGTACATCATCGCGATCACGCGCGCACACAGGCTGTGTGGGCGAGATTGCCGCCCGGTGTCACAGCTGACACCCGGTACTATGTGCAGGGAGTGGTCCCGCACCGCTCCCAGCACATTAACCCCCGCAATGCTGCGATCAAAGTCGATCGCAGCATTGCGGTGGCAAGGGGAGGTGATCGCAATACTCACCTCCTCTTCTGGCCTCCATCGCTGTCTGCCGTGGCTTCCAGGATGTTGCCATGACGACCCGATGTCGTCATGACAACATCCGGGTCACCAGAAAACAGGAAGATTGTTTGGACATGCGCAGTGCATCTCCAAACTATCTTCTCCCTGTCCAGAGCTGACAGCCTGCATGGCACAGGGATGGTGCTGCATTCCTGTACCATGCAGGCGATCAGAATAAAAAAAGTGAAAGTCCCATAGCGGGACAGAGTAAAAAAGTGTAAAAACTGTTAGAAAGTGAAAAAAAAAAAAAAAAAATTGTAAAAATATATAAAAAAAAAAATAAAAAAAATAATCCACCAAAAATAAAAATATAATGTACCCATCAATAAATATTATTATAACAAAAAAAACAATAAAAGTACACATATTTGGTATCGCCGCGTCCGGAACAACCTGACCTATAAAACTGCCCCACTAGTTAACCCCTTCAGTGAACACGGTAAAAAAAAAAAAAAAAAAGTAGCAAAAAACAATGCTTTATCATCATACCGCCAAACAAAAATGGAATAACACGCGATCAAAAAGACGAATATAAATAAAAATTGTACAGCTGAAAACGTCATCTCGTCCCACAAAAAACAAGCCGCCATACAGCTCCATCAACCGAAAAATAAAAAAGTTATAGCTCTCAGAATAAAGCTATGCTAAAAAATAATTTTTTCTATAAAATTGCTTTTATTATGTAAAAGTGCAAAACATAGAAAAACGATATAAATGTGGTACCGCTGTAAACGTACTGACCCGAAGAATAAAGCTGCCTTATCAATTTTACCACACGCGGAACAGAATAAAAAAAAACAAAAAAAACAATTCCTGAATTGTTGGTTTTTGTTTATTCTGCCTCCCAAAAATCAGAATAGAAAGCGATCAAAAAATGTCACGTGCCTGAAAATGGCACCAATAACAACGTCAACTCATTCCGCAAAAAACAAGCCATCACATGACTCTGTCTGCCAAAATATGGAAAAATTATAGCTCTCAAAATATGGCGATGCAAAAACTAGATTTTACAAAAAATGCGTCTTTTAGTGTGTGACAGCTGTCAAGTCATAAAAACCCCATATAATTCTGGTATCACTGTAATCGCACCGACCCGAAGAATAAAGTCGTCTAATCACTTATACCGCACGAGGAACGGCGTAAAAAATAAACTCTCGGGTTAGGGTTGGGCTAGGGTTAGGGCTAGGGTTAGGGCTGGGCTTGAGGTTAGGGTTGTGATGGGGTTGGGATTTTTTTCAAAAGTAAGAAAAAAAGATGACGATATGGCGACTAGTGTTGAGCGCAAGTGCTCGCTACTTGAGTTTGCATCGGGTGCTCGGGTATGCATTGAGTATCGTGGGTATTTGAGTGACATGCTCGAGTCTCCGTCCCATATGCTTCGCGGCTAAAAAAACTTTGCGGGGATTGCCTGCCATGCACGAGCGATCCCCGCATGTTTTTTTTTGGGTGTCTAATAACCGTGAAACATGCGGGGCAGGGACTCGAGCATGTCACTCGAGCACACGCAGTACATGGTGCATACCTGAGTACCCGATGCAAACTCAAGTAGCGAGCACTTGCGCTCAAGACTAATGACAACTTATTCAATATGATGACCTAATGTTATCAAATTCTGTGTCGTACCTCTGGGTTCAAAATGTTCACTATACACCTTAATAAAATCCTTGAGGGGTATAGTTTCCAAAATGGGGTCACTTGTGGGGGAGCTCCACTGTTTAGGCACATCAGGGGCTCTCCAAACGCGACATGGTGTCCGCTAACAAATTGAATGGAAAATCAGCTCAAATTGTTAGCGGACGCCATGTTGCGTTTGGAGAGCCCCTGCGTGCCTAAACATTGGAGCTCCCCCACAAGTGACCCCATTTTGGAAACTAGACCCCCCAAGGCACCTATCTAGATGCATAGTGAGCACTTGGAACCCCCAGGTGCTTCACAAATTGATTCATAAAAATGAAAAAGTGTTTTTTTTTTTCACTTTTTCATTTTTATGAATCAATTTGTGAAGCACCAGGGGGTTCCAAGTGCTCACTATGCATCTAGATAGGTGCCTTGGGGGGGTCTAGTTTCCAAAATGGGGTCACTTGTGGAGGAGCTCCAATGTTTGGGCACACAGGGGCTCTCCAAACGCAACATGGTGTCCGCTAACAATTTGAGCCGTTCAATTTTGACCAAAAAATAAAAACGCTATGGCTCTGGGAACAAGGGGAGCAAAAAACGAAAATGCAAAAACGCAAAATCCCAGGGTTGCGAAAGGGTTAAGAGGAGACTTTGTGCAGCAGGCCTTCATGGTAAAATAGCTGCTAGGAAACCACTGCTAAGGACAGGCAACAAGCAGAAGAGACTTGTTTGGGCTAAAGAACACAAGGAATGGACATTAGACCAGTGGAAATCTGTGCTTTGGTCTGATGAGTCCAAATTTGAGATCTTTGGTTCCAACCACCGTGTCTTTGTGCGACGCAGAAAAGGTGAACGGATGGACTCTACATGCCTGGTTCCCACCGTGAAGCATGGAGGAGGAGGTGTGATGGTGTGGGGGTGCTTTGCTGGTGACCCTGTTGGGGATTTATTCAAAACTGAAGGCATACTGAACCAGCATGGCTACCACAGCATCTTGCAGCGGCATGCTATTCCATCCGGTTTGCGTTTAGTTGGACCATCATTTATTTTTCAACAGGACAATGACCCCAAACACACCTCCAGGCTGTGTAAGGGCTATATGACCAAGAATGAGAGTGATGGGGTGCTAAGCCAGATGACCTGGCCTCCACAGTCACCAGACCTGGGGTGAGCTGGACCGCAGAGTGAAGGCAAAAAGGCCAACAAGTGCTAAGCATCTCTGGGAACTCCTTCAAGATTGTTGGAAGACCATTTCCGGTGACAACCTCTTGAAGTTCATCAAGAGAATGCCAAGAGTGTGCAAAGCAGTCCTCAAAGCAAAAGGTGGCTACTTTGAATAACCTAGAATATAAGGCATATTTTCAGTTGTTTCACACTTTTTTGTTAACTATATAATTCCACATGTGTTAATTCATAGTTTTGATGCCTTCAGTGTGAATGTACATTTTTCATAGTCATGAAAATACAGAAAAATCTTTCAATGAGAAGGTGTGTCCAAACTTTTGGTCTGTACTGTATATCCGGGTGGTTTTGAAACACAGGAAGGCAAGAGACCTGATCCCTGTGTCTGGGACACCATTAGCCCTGGAAGGCACGGGGCCTGGAGACCACGTCTGGTGAGCCTTAAACCACAGCTTTGGCAGAACAGAGCTGATAGAAGCAGCTAGTCCCGGCAAAGGTAAAAGACGGTGCTTGATATGGACATTAGTGTTGTTACTTGCTGAAGACTGTATCTGAAGCCAAGAGGGCACAGCTGCCACTGAAAAGCTCTAGGATATTACGTGTGTAACATTCCTGCGAGCCACTGAGATGGACTATGTTATAAGCAGTTTATGATGAGTAATAAACTGCTGGACGTCAGTTTACTGGAAAACGTTGCTTGTGTGCTTTAATTGACCCGGGAAGTGAGTGCCCCTCAACATGATCAATATCGCTACCTCACAATTGGTTAGAGAATGCGGGCAACTGCAGCCTGGTTGCAAGGGGTAACGGCACAGGACGACGAACATGGATGCAAGCATCTGGCTTTAACTTGGCGGGGTTACGAAAATTGTTGTCGCACTCAAACCTGGTTTGCTGTGGCTTGGTGGGGCCACGAAAATTTTTCCGGGGAGAGCGGTGTGAAGTGTCTGGTGTGAACAGCGTACCGTGATGGCTATGAATGGAGCAGTATCCCCAGACGGAATGGAGAAGGGGTTAGATGACCGGCTGCAAACGCTCTTCAACAAAATAGAGTATCCTGAAGAAATGCAGGAGCTGATAAAGATGGCTGTTAAGGGAGCAGCAAATGAGACTGAAGCTATTGAGCGATTAAAGTGCGTATTAAAATTGCAGCAGCAGGTATTTGAGAAACAACAACAGGACATGGTACAGGAACGGCAGGAGCTGTTGGCACCTTACAGAATGGTGGCAGCGGACCATTCCTTGAGTTCTCCTGTGGCGCCGGTACTATCCCAGAGTGCCCAGGGAGGTAGTAAGATATGTTGTGAACTGGGTCCTAAGACTATTGAGGGATTTTTTTTAAAGTACCCCCTACAGGTGTGGTTGTCCAAAAGGGCGCAGAGCCTCAAAAGGGGTTGGAGCATACAAAACCAGAATTGGTGACTGGTCGTGTGTTGGTACCGCCTAAAAATGACAATTCGACCGTTGATATCTGGGTAGCTCCAGTAGAAGGGGTTGACATCAAAGTGGGAGGTGACTTGTTGGTCCACAACACCATGGGGAGTGACACAGACCCCACAGCTGACGGTGACACTACAAAAGTAGAAAGAGAGCAAAGTCAGGAGGAGTTAAACGAGGTGAGAAAGTCCCACTCTCGTCGTCGAAGGTGCAAGGGCCACAAAAAAGTTGCTCCTGTAGCCTTTGCTGAAAGGGTAAATAAAGAAAATGCAATGCTGTGTGCTTTTATTCCCAGTGTGGATCCTCCTTTAGAAGCAGAGGAGATCAGGATGGAAGAGGAGGTGGCCAATCATGACAAAGAGCTGGAGCCTGTCAGGCAGCAGTATCAGAGTGACGTGCAGCAACTAAGGAAAAATATGGAGAACGTGTCCCAGGACCAGCTGAGCCTGGAGACTGAACGGCAGAAAATAAACCAGGTTGTGAGGAACTTGCAGCGAGAACTGGAGGAAGGCAGCAAGGAACTCAAACAATGGAAGTAAATGTTCCAGAAAAATAAAGAGGACCTCCGCAAAACCAAGGAGGAGGTTTTGCAGTTGAAGCTTGAGAAAGAGGAGTCTGAAGATGAGCTGAACGAGATGAAAAATCGTTTCTCCCTGGTGCAGTCAGAGCTGAACCAAGTGAAGAAAGGCTCTGTGGATGCAGAGAGTCTTCACCAGAGGGATAGGGAGCTATCTGCCTTAAAAGGGGCGCTGAAGGATGAAGTTTCTGGACGTGATCAAGACCTAGAACAACTGCGCGAACAGTTCAACAGGGAGCTGTGTGAATCGAAGAAGGAGTATGATGAACACATGAGGGAGCTGCAGCAATTCCAGGACCAAGTAAAGCCTCTAATGCAGGAGAAGGAGCGGTTGGAGGACCGGCGAGACCAGGAGCTATCTGCCCTGAAAAGATGCATGAAAAATTCAATAGGGAACTGCAATAAACCAAGAGAGACTATGAGGATCTCCTCAAGGTTAAGAAAAAACTAGAGGATGATAACGCTGATGCAGAGCACATGTGCCAAGTGATTGAGACCACTCTGCAGGACACCTGTGATGAGAATGATGATCTCCGCAGAAAGATCCTAGGACTGGAAGCTCAGGTGAAGGAGCTGTAGACGTTCTGTGATGATCTCCAGAGGGCAGAGACGTGCCTTAAAGATAGAATCGGCAGGATGGAAGCTGAGCGGAAAAAAATGGAGGAGTCTATCGGAGAAGCCACAGACCAGAGTCAGTAGTTTGCCACTGGAGAAGGGAGGTATGAAGCAAATACCTCCTCGAATAATGCGAGCTTGGATGATTCGGTGGATTTAAGAGCCGAGATCAAGGAGCTCAAGGAGATGCTACAAGCCCATTTGAAGCAAGATAGGCTTGAGAGACTGGCTGTCGAGAGCCGAGTGGGCGCATTGGAGACAGAGAGGACTGTGAGAATTCTGCTGATAAAGGAGCAGTTGAAGCAGGAAGAGCTTCAGAGATGGGCTGCTGAGAGGCGAGTAGCTGAGCTAGAGGAAGAAATTTTCGAGCTCAAAGGGCGCCTGGCAAAGTACCAATCAGTGAACGAGGCCACCTTGGAGAAAGAAAAGGGCAAACAAGTTGCGCTTAATCCTTTATACCATGAGAAGGTGGACCTGAGGAGAGCTAAGGAAGTGTTAAAAGAAGATCAGTATGGGATGGATGTTGTCAAGAGGAGAATTCTTGAGTTCATAGCTGTGAGTCAGCTCAGGGGAAGCATACAGGGTGAAGAATCTGAAAGCTAGTTGTCCCTGAAACCTGAGCCAGATGATCGTTTGGAGACCACTGGTGAGACAGAAACTTCTCGGTACAAGTGCTTCATAGGTGTACCCGAAGATTTGAGAGAAGAATGCACCAGAGAGTCAGTGCATGAAGAGTTTAAGAAGGCCGTGGGAGCCTGTAAGGTGTACTCGACCTCAAAAGCTAAACAGGTGGTGGTCCTGTCCACAACCGAAGTCACAGTGAAGAGGGTGGCTGTCCTAAGTGACATGCACTGACGATGTGTTTGCACGAAGCGGATTGTCCGGTTGAAGACGGAACAAGCCATTAGACAAATGGAGCTTATGAGAAAAGCTCAAAGTCTGCGGGAAGAAGTCATCTGGGTGCCTCAAGCTCTGGTAAGAAAGCTCATTGGGAGAAATGGCCAAGCCATGAAAATGATGGTAAAGAAGTCTGGTGTGATGAAAGTAAGCAGTCCACGTGATCATCAGGACTGGATACCGGATGAAGACGGCATGGAGTCATTCTCCGCTGTAGGAACGGAATAAAATCTTGCATATATACGAATGCTGATGGAGTACCGAGTGACCTACCTGCGAGAGGTAGAACAGTTGAATCTCGCTAGACTGCGAATGGAAAGACAGCGTACCCTGAGCAGCAGAAGATGGCAGCCGTCTATAAATTGTGAGACCAGACAGAGAAAGGGCCCTCCAAATAATAGAACGGCTACAGCAGTTAGAGACCTTTCAAGATGTCCTGAGGATAGTGGGCGTGGGTTTAGAGGTAGTGAGTCCTCCAGTAACTCAGGTCTGAGAGGCCCATACAAACGACCCAATAGAGTACGAGACACTACGGAGTCGGACCTGACCTTAGATACAAGGGCATGTGAGTCGCACTGCTGTATTGACCGCTGGGAGCGAGGGAGGTCTGACAAGGTTACGACTCGGAAATGTGACTTGATGAAGTTAGTGACAATGACATATGGTAGGTCCCTAAGTAATGGGCTAATGTTGATGACTAATGTTCCAGGGGCTGAGCAGCGCAAACGTCAAGTACATGGACTCTGTGTGAACCGTGGGTTATAATGTGATTGTGTATATCGTGTGTTCAATATCATGGGCTTGAACAAGAGGGAGAGGATATGTAATGCAGCGGCTTGCGGCATTGCCAAAATGTATGAGGGGGTGTGTTCTGGCTGACCACGTACCCCCCCTTCAGGTGACTGATCACATGACTGTGACATCATCACAGGTCCTGTGCGCACAGAGGAGATATATATCCGGGTGGTTTTGAAACACAGGAAGGCAAGAGACCTGATCCCTGTGTCTGGGACACCATTAGCCCTGGAAGGCACGAGGCCTGGAGACCACGTCTGGTGAGCCTTAAACCACAGCTTTGGCAGAACAGAGCTGATAGAAGCAGCTAGACCCGGCAAAGGTAAAAGACGGGGCTTGATATGGACATTAGTGTTGTTACCTTGCTGAAGACTGTATCTGAAACCAAGCGGGCACAGCTGACACTGAAAGGCTCTAGGATATTACGTATGTAACATTCCTGCGAGCCACTGATATGGACTATGTTATAAGCAGTTTATGATGAGTAATAAACTGCTGGACGCAAGTTTACTGGAAAACGTTGCTTGTGTGCTTTAATTGACCCGGTGAAGTGAGTGCTCCTCAACATGATCAATATCACTACCTCACAAAGCATTTTTTTATGCGTTTTTTTAAGCTTTTGTTATGCGCTTTTTGAAGCGTTTTTGTACATAAATGAATGCTTTTTGGAGCTAAATAAAGTTATTTGGTGAGACACTGCTTTAACCCTTGGATTACTGTCAGAGCTAGGGTGAGTATATTGGTTAATTTAAATGAATTAAGAATGTGTCTTGTATTTCAAAAAATGTGTTTACTCCCAGTCTGTGAGTTTATTTAACTCTTTACTTTACTTTAATTAGGTTTGGTGATGAAAGGGTCTGATTGGCACCTTGTGATCACCAAACAAAAGAGCTAGGTGTCAGCTAATCCCATTCACCCAATCTTCATTAGCATTCCCATTCATGTAATTTCTGGGGCAGCTGTGAGCTGCTATTTTTAGCCTAGGAAGGTGTCATTAGGCAAACTTGGTCCATGGCTATTATTAACAACTCACAGCTGTTTCGTTAGCCTCTACATCCCCCCGAACAGCAACAAGCAGCGCTTTGAACGCAGTGTATTTTTGCTGCATCCAAAACGCGATGTTTGATGCCGCTTTTTTTTCGGTACATGTGAATCCACCGCATATAATGACACTTCAATCGGTCAAAATCTGCAGCGAAGACTAGCGTGTCCGCTACAGAAATTGACAAGCTGCGGGTGAGTTTGGGTACGTGGCCACGATCAGGAGCTGCTGCAGGTTTGACGCTGCGCGTTTATACAGCATCAAACCCGCAGCGTCCAGATGTTACAGCATAGTGGATGGGATCTCTAGAAATCCCATGTTCACTCTGCGTGCATCAGAGGCTGAGAATCACCAGTTGACACTGACATGCAGCGCGTCTTTCTGGACCGTAGCATGTCAAATTCTCTTGCGGAGTCGCTAGTCTCCGCAACAGAAATTTGACCACTAGAATGTATTGAATGTGTTAAATCCTGCGGTGATCTTCAGCTGAGAGCTCACGTGACCACAGGTCCTGGCAGCGCAGCGATGTACACTGCCAGGAGAGCGCGCGCTACCGGCAGTGCACCGCTGGCCAGATGAGATCGCTGGGAGACATCGCGAGGACAGCGGGGGGCACCGGACAGGTGAGAATTTTTTTTTATCAGAGGGAGTGGCGGTCAGATGAGGGGAGTAGTAGTCCTCCTCAGCCAACCGAGGTGACTTTAATTTAAACACAGCAAATCCGCTGCAGAAACGGTGCATAGAAAGTCCAGGCTGCATTTTTTTCCACAATGGCAATTCTGAGTGGAAATATCTGCATCATGTGCACAGCACATCAGGATTGCCATTGCAATAGCTGGCAGACTGATTGGCAAGCGTTTCTGATGTCTTCTGTGCCGAAAAAACGATGCGAAAACGCATCAAAAACACTACATGTGCACTTACCCTAAGTAAGAATTGTCGGTCATCAGTCAGGATTTGGCCCAGAAACTGATATCCATCTGCCAGGGGCGAAGGGCAGAAGTTTTAAAAAAATAAAGGTCAACATTGAAAATATTGAGAAACATAAATTTGCTGTATTTGTCTAAAAGTTTAAAACCTATGAAATTCTTATAATTGTACTTCATTAACCATAGAAACATCTGACTAAAATATCTAAAAACACTAAACAAGTAAACTTTATGAAATTTGTGTCAGTCTCAAAACTTTGGCCAGGACTGTACACAGACAACTTTATATTTTGACTAGGCATTGTGTAATACTTAATTTCCACTGTGGAGGTGCTGCAGAGAAATTGAACACTTAGGCTGTGTGCCCACTATGCGTTTTTCAAGCGTTTTTGCAGCGAAATTTCCTCAGCGAAAATGCTTAAAAAACGCTTGGTAATACGTGCCTCATGATCCCCAATGATAATCCGCATGTGCTGTGCACATCCTGTGGAAATTTCCGCTGCGGATTATCATTGCAGAAAAATACGCAGCATGTCCATTAATTTTGCGGACACGCAGCGTAATTGCCGCCATTGACTTGCATTGAATCGCTTAATATCCGCAGTACTACATGTGAACATGCGGATATTAAGCGATTCAATGTGCAGATGGTACCCTGGTCTGGAGGAGAGGAGACTCTCATCCAGACCTGGGTACCATGGTACCTGTTAAAAAAAGAATTTAAAATAAACATTATACTCACCTTCCGATGTACCCCGGTCTTTTCTCCGCTGCGTCCGGTCTCTTGTACGGCTCGCAGTGGTGTGAAAGGACCTTCCATGATGTCATTTAGTCCATGACATCGGCGGTCGCGTGACCGGTCACATGACTAAATTACTTCATGAAAGGTCCTTTCACACCACCGCGAGCCGTACAAGAGACCGGACGCAACGGAGAAAAGACCGGGGGCCATCGGAAGGTAAGTATAATGTTTTTTTTTTTTTAACATTTTTATTCTTTTTTTCAACTATTAACTTGGTCACACTATATAAATCCATGTAGGTTGCATGGATTTATATAGTGTGACCAAGTTGTCAAGCATTTTTCCAAGTGATGCTAAAATCGCTTGGAAAAGACCTTCATAACCCGCATGCAGAAATACATGCAAAAACGCTTGACAAACGCTTCTACCTGGTGTGAAAAACTCATGTAAAATCCGCATGGTTTTTCCTGCCAGGGAGATGCGGAAAAAATCTGCAGCATTTCTGCAACGTGGGCACTTAGCCTTAGGCTATGTGCCCACGTTGCATAAATGAAGCAGAAAATTTCTGCTTCATTTCTGCAAGTCCTCTCCCAGAAAAACGCATGCGGAATTCTGCACGCGTTTATCGCGCATTTTTCGCGCGTTTATCACGCGTTTTCCACATGCGGAATTGCCTTGCGTTTTTTATGCATTGGACAAAGGCAATTCTGCTTGCGGAAACGCAAAATTAATTGACATGCTGCGGATTTTTGAACGCAGCATAAGGCTGTGTGCCCACGTAGCGTTTTACAAGCGTTTTTGATGCGGAATTTCCGCAGCGGAAACGCTTGTAAAACGCTTGGTAACCCGCACCCCATGATCCCCAATGGGTTTCCGCAACTTCTATGCACATGCTGCGGATTTTTCCGCAGCGTTTATGCTGCGTTCAAAAATCCGCAGCATGTCATTTAATTTTGCGTTTCCGCAAGCGGAATTGCCTTTGTCCAATGCATAAAAAACGCAAGGCAATTCCGCATGTGGAAAACGCGTGATAAACGCGCAAAAAATGCGCGATAAACGCGTGCGGAATTCCGCATGCGTTTTTCCGGGAGAGGACTTGCATTTATGCAGCAGAAATTTTCTGCTTCATAAGGCTGTGTGCCCACGTAGCATTTTTCAAGCGTATATGCTGCGGAATTTCCGCAGCGTAAACGCTTGAAAAACGCATGTATATCCGCACCCCATGGTCCCCAATGGGATTCCGCAACTTCTATGCACATGCTGCGGATTTTTCCGCAGCGTTTATGCCGCGTTCAAAAATCCGCAGCATGTCATTTAATTTTGCGTTTCCGCAAGCGGAATTGCCTTAGTCCAATGCATATAAAACGCAAGGCAATTCCGCATGTGGAAAACGCATGATAAACGCGCGAAAAACGCGTGCGGAATTCCGCATGCGTTTTTCCGGGAGAGGACTTGCATTTATGCAGCAGAAATTTTCTGCTTCATAAATGCAACGTGGGCACAAAATGCAACGTGGGCACACAGCCTATACGCTGCGGAAAAATCCGCAGCATGTGCATAGAACATGCGGAATCCCCTTGGGGACCATGGGGTGCGGGTTACCAAGCGTTTTACAAGCGTTTCCGCTGCGGAAATTCCGCATCAAAAACGCTTGAAAAACGCTACGTGGGCACACAGCCTTAGTGTCAGGTTTCCCCTGTGAGCTCAGCAGGTCCCAGCAGGATACCAGGCTGTGATCAGCTTATTAGCAGCTAATCCTTCTGACAAGTGACGATTGTCCCTCTCCCTCTTCCTCCCTGACAGCAGTACTAGCCCTGGCCCAGTCTTGGGCTCTGGGAGGGTCTCCGCTGTTGGACCCCCAGGATGATAGAGGAATAACAAGAATAGGATATACAACTAAATCAAACAAATGAAATGGCTGCAAAATCCAACACCCACAGTTCCTGTCAGATAACAGCACCCATACATAGGATATTGGAGCAGCGCCCGCCTCCATGTGAAGCCTTTCTGGCCGCTAGTCTGCATGTGAGCGCTGCAACTTCCCATTAGCAAGACTGACGCGCCGCTCCTGCACCACCAGGGGGCGCGCCTGCTCCCCGCTCTACCTCGCATGACGTGTTTCCGCGGTCCCTCTGTCTGTCTGTGGGCTCCTCCCATTGGCTGCTGCTGATAGCAGGGACTGAAGGTAACACGCAGCACTCCCCCTGAATGCAGAAGGAAGGAGAGTGACAGCACAGCACCGAGCACAGTACGGCATCGAGCATAGTACAGCACCGCCGTTCTACCTGACTGCTGGCAGCGCCTCACACCAAGGAGCAACATGCCCAAGAGGAAGCCCGGACCCATCCAGCTGAACCCCACCCCTGATGGGACCACTGTGAACGGGACCCCATCAGCAGAGTAAGTGACCGTGGGCAGGGTGGGAGGATGGCACTGCCCTCTGCTACTTGCTTCTACCAGTGAGTCATTGTCCTGTTGCATTTCCTGCCATTTGCATTCCTGACTTTTCCTCTAGTGGAGGAGACACTTGATGCACGGAGCACAAGGACTAGTGTCTGCAGGGCAGTGCCCCCTCCATGCCAGGTCTACGGGTGTCTGCATCATGGAGGCATGTGGTGCAGGCATAGTGGACATGTACAGTCACTACTGGGGTATGGTTGCATGTTATATCGGGGCGGACATATCACTGGGCCCAAGAGGTAGGGGGGCCGCTATCACCCACAAAGCAGGTGGACCTGTGCATTGTGAGGAGCAAAAGGCCCATGTATTCAGGTCCTGGATATATAGCTCTCAATTGCTAGTAAAGCCAGTAATGTATATAGTGGAAGGGAAGAGGCCCCAAAGATGGCACGGATGGCAGCCCATCATTTAGACTGGCAGTCAGTAGATGTGCCATATCTGTCACTGTGGTTTTGTGTGCGATTACTAAGGTGGTAACCCTGAGGTGTAAGTATACCACCTCCATGTGATTTCTATAGGGAAGCTTTAGCTGTTATTATACCAATAATGGGGGGAAATGGGAGCTGAATGTCATTGCTGAGGTGGATGTGGCTAGTGACTTTCTATCATGGCTGAATGTGGCTGGCAAGGTAAGAAAGGTTGGGGACCAGTGTGCTAACCTGTTGTAGAGTGCCAAAGGAAGGGGCAGAAGGAGCCATGGTGCTGTGATGAGACTTACCAGCCAATCATTAGTACTCGGAGGGATCACATGACCCCTTCGCACTCCTTAGAAATATCATACCTATGAGTCTAAGGGGCCAAAAAGAAAGTGTCCTGCAGAGAGCCGCATCCGGATATGTGCCACTGCTACTTCAGGGTCAATATAGGGGAATTTAAAGTTCAGTTCACACACTGTGTATTTAGTGCAGATTTTATGCTACAAGCAAAGTGGATTAATTTCACCTTAATCTCATCCATATGCTTTTGCTGTAGAATCTGCATTTTTTTTTCTTTTAGAAGCTGCAGCATGTCTAATTTTGTTGCAGTAACGAACAGGCCACGTTCAGTATTTGTTCAGTATGTGGTCAGTATTTTACATCAGTATTTATAAGCCAAAACCAGGAGTGAAACAATCACAGGAAAAGTATAATAAATACAGAAGTGGTGACGTGTTTCTATCACCCACTCCTGGTTTTGGCTTACAAATACTGAACGTGTGAACGTGGCCGTGCGATGTGGTTTTTACCCATCTACTCATCATTTGAATGGATACCCTGAAATCTGCTGGGCTGGCATTATACAGCATTTCCGATTGCAAAGAATGCACATATAAATGAATTAATAAGGGTGGAAAAATAAGCTGATTTCTGTCTCAGAAACTATGCAGATTTCAATTTAGAAATCCGTACCAAATACTCAATGCCCAGCCTAAAGAACTCCTCAATTAAAGGGGTGTTATTCTGCGCAGGGGTGTGAGCATGTACCCTGAAAAGGGATTTTGATCAGTTTAATGTTGACACCCAGATCAATAACAAACAAACTGCTGTGGAAGTCAGAATATACTAGAGGAAAAAGTTAATATCCTCTATACAAAATGCAGCTCTTGAGGCCGTGTGCTGCTTTTGCTGGGCCAGTGGTGCTTGGTGTAAGGGGTGCTCCCTTCTGTCTGGGTGTGTCTGGCTGGGAAGGTGAGGAGGGAGCCCTGGGACATGCCAGGAATGTGCAGAGTGCAGGTCTCCTCCTCCTGCTGGGAGCCGAGGCTACAGGTCTGTAAGTGTCCAGACATGCTGAGCTGGGACCCTCCATTATCCCAGCAGTCTATATACACATGACGGGTCAATTCTCTGATACTCCAAATTGCTTTCCTTGTAGAACACAGCAGGCGGTGGATCTTGCTTGTCATGCTAGCACGGATCTTTAGGCTGAAATGAATCTGTGAGGAGGTTGAGGGCTGGTATGCTGCCCAGCTACAGCAAGAATCCTTGCAATGTGTCTTTCCAGTATAACAGTGGTCAGGTCTGATTACACTGATCCACCTGGCCGGCTATGCTTGTCTTAACAATAGGTGAATACATAGGGGCTTGTGCGGAAAAAGTTCTAAGAATCAGAAATAACGCATATACTTGCGGCAGATGCATAAAGCATTTTTGGATTGTTACAGCAGTTGAGAAAAAAGAAAAAAAACAAACCTGAAATTAATTTCTCATTCTATATTATGGCATCTGTGAAATTGGTGCATCTTAAAAACCTCGTGACAGTCTAGGATCCCATTGTAAAAAAAGAAAAAAAAAATATATATATATATATAAAATATTTTTTACTTTTCAGGATGACCCTATGGCTGTATGCACACGATGCATTTTTAATGCGTTTCTGCGGCGTTTCTGCAGCTGCGGAAACGCATTAAAAACGCATGGTAGAAGGGCAGCAATGTTCCCCAATGGAAATCCGCATGTGCTGTGCCCATGATTCGGATTTTTCCGCAGCGTAAACGCGATCAAAAATCCGCAGCATGTCCATTAATTTTGCGGAAACGCTGCTTTTTCGCCGCCATTGACTTGCATTAGAACGCATGGAATCCTCATCACTGTATATGTAGATGAGCATTCCATGCGTTCTAATGTGCGGATGGTACCCGGGTCTGGATGAGAGGACTCTCATCCAGACCCAGGTACCATTTAAAAAAAAAAGAATAAAATAAAAAATATATATATATTTACCTTCCGGCGTCCCGCGCTGTGTCCTCCTGGCTTCCCGGGCAGTTCCCGGTTGAATGCAGGACCTACGCTGACGTCAGAGTCATGTGACGGGTCACGTGACACTGACGTCAGCAGGTCCTTCAGTCTTACACTGCCGGCAGCCGGGACGGAGGGAAGCAGGACACCGGGGGCCATCGGAGGGTAAGGATATATTTATTTTTTGACATTCACACACTATATAAATCCATGCCGGTTGCATGGATTTATATAGTGTGAAGTTGACAAGCACTTTCCAAGTGATGCTAAAATCGCTTGGGAAGCGCTTGTCAACCCACATGCGGAAATGAAAGTGAAGACCACTTCATTTCCGCATGTCCCTGGCAGGAAAACGCATGTACAATCCCCATGCGTTTTTTCCTGCCAGGGAGATGCAGAAACGCTCAGGAAAAAATCCTAAGCATTTCTGCATCGTGTGCACATACCCATAGATCACAGTATTCTATTCCTTTTGTTTTTGCAGCATACGGCACCAGCTAGACTGGGGATAGGAGGGATACTCTTTTGGCCTCCGTCTGTCTGGTGGAGCCTTTTTGACACGTCTCTTGCCAATCTCAATGCTTCCTCTTCCTGTCAGACAAGAAGCACCAGCTTGATTTTGGAGAACCATACCCCAAGTAAATGTCAAAGCAGAACCAACAGATTGAGGGGGCACAGAAGCCCCCTAGCACTTTACACATACTTTGAAAGTTAGCCTGTGGTTGAAGGATAGAACATGTGATGTGCCCTTCCAGTTTCAATTAGCAGTAAATGGGGGAAAGCCTGTTAGCCATCAGGCAGATTTCGGCACAACAACATTATACCAATTTAATCAACACTCGATTAAATGCGATCGTTAATACAATTTCTCACTCCCCATACAGATTGTTGGCGGCAGGTTTCCATAGGTAAATGTGCTGCATACCATGAATTATTTTTAGGCCATATGAGATTAGCCAACAAAAGAGTGTTTTGCATTGTCTACACAGGACAATTGTTAGGTCTCACCTGGTGATGTGCAGTTGTTGTGCAGCAGGGTGGTCTGATGGGAACAACAGAGGTGAAGAGACTGGATGGCTACTGGAAGAATTGAGTTGTAGTCCGCTATGAAGGAATAGATTCAGCGCAGGGAGGTCAAAGGCTGATCTAGTAGAGCTGGGTATAACTGGTAGCTCTATGGAGAGACGATCGGCAGAGTTGAGTGTTGAAGTTGATTCAAGTAGGTCAGGAAACAGTGGTGGAGTAGCAGAGCCCAGTGATGTAGCATAGTTTAATTAGTCAAGAGACTCACTATGCAGTGTAGTACAGATGTTGAGGCAGGGCTGAGTTGGTCAGGACACACGCACGCGCACACACGATGTAGCAGAGCCCAGTAAAGTGGTGTTGAGGATCCAACTACCCTAAAGGGGTTATCCGGCCTTAAAAGGGAACTTGTCAGATCCCCCATGCCCTCCAACCCAGCAGCATACAGCTATATGTGATTAAACGCCCTCCCCAACCATCCTTGTATAACATAATTCAGTTAAATAAATGCTTTAAAAAAAGCATTTATATTGTCCCTGTTTCTTATGCTAATCAGGGCTTTGACTAGCAGGGCTGTGGAGTCTGAGTCGGACTGACTCCAACTCCCAGAATGTATAATAAATTGGGTACAGTAGTTCAATGCAGTTTGTGGGGAATATTTTTTCATAAGAATTTGGGAAAGTTATGAAATGTCCTATAAATGTCTGTCCTATTCCTGATCAAAGGGTCTAGACCTTTACCGGAGATGAATCTGTGCTACAGTAAATTTATCACTTAAATATGAGCCATGTATGAGGGAGTCGTGGAGTCGGTGACATGGAAATTGAGGAGTCGGAGGTTTGGCTTACCTACTCCACAGCCCTGTAAACTAGTCGATGGGGCGCTAGTTGCCCAGACTAGTCAGTCCTCTTTCCAGTGGGAATGATAACATAATTTGCATGAGCCGGCTTCATGACCAGCTCATGCAAATCTGCGCACGTTCGCTGTTCATTCAGGCACCGTCACTGCGTCTCTAAAGCCGGGTGTACACTTCCCGGCTTCAGAGGCGTAATGCATATGTCCGGAAGTTTAGAAGATTGCTTCTTGTCATACGCAATGCACCTCTGAAGCCGGGAGGCGATGACGCCACTCGTACAAATCGTTATCTCGTCCACAGGATTCACAAGTCTGCAGTCTCGTACAGTGATTGCAGACTTGTAGCCTAAGACCGGACAGCCCATTTAATACTCAGTTGATGTCCAGATGCCTGAGCCGGCCTATAAGGCCAGGAAGCGTGATGTCACTGAAGTGCGCTCAGTTACTGTGGTAATCCAACATGCAGCATGACAGCCCAGTCCTAGATTGGGAACAAGCATTCTACTAAAGTCTTTTGTCCAATTATTGGCCCATGTAATTGGGTCTTAACTGTAGATTGTAGCAGGTCCTCCGGTCACCTCATTGAACCCCCACCACTAACATTTCTTGACATGTCAGAAGACATTCAAAGGTACACATACCCTCTAAATCAGGGATGTCAACCTCAAATAAACAAAGCGCCAAAATTAAAAGCTTGGACAAAGTCGTGGGCCAACCTTGATATTTATTTAAAAAAAAAAAAAGACTACAGTTGAGGAACTTATTCCTTATCATGAAATATAACAAACCTTTTCATAAGGAAACAAATTTAAAGGGGTTGTCCCACGAACAAAGTACATTTTAATGAATAGATCTTAGCATATTGAAATAATATATGTTATGTAAGAAAAGTAAAAAGCACATGGCCCAATGACCTAATAAGTAATAACAAAGGAAAAAAAAACTGAATAATACAGATAATAAAGTGAGATATCAAAAAAGTGCCCCCAAACACCGTATGATTCCAACACAGTGAACTCATCAAAAGTACCCTCAACATGCATAGTATGATGACCCTACTGTACTCCACCGTTCCCCCCCCAATAAAGTATGGTGACCCCATCATAGCATGATTCTCCAACTGAAATCCCCACACAGACCTCCATACAGTATAATGGGCCCCGCATAAAAATACTGACCTCTTATCATTACCCCACTGCTTGGCACAGCGTCCTCTGCACTGAGACGTCAGACGTCTTTTCTTTCAGCCGGCGTCGCGGGCCAGTTATACTCCTCCTGCGGACCAGGGTTTCACGTGTGCTCTATGGAGAGGGAGGAGGAGTGATGATAACTCAGCACAGTGAGAGATCAGGCAGATCGTGCTGCAGCTTCTAGCAAATTTATTTCACTTTATGCTGGATTCACAGCCACACAGCTCACTAATACTGTGTAATTTCCTCCATACTGTGTGCTACGAAGAAAAAAGAGCAGGAATATAGCTCTGTGTGTGCGCTATGTAGAGGAGACATCACATAAGCTAGGTCAGAGAGAATTGGAAATTGGATAAAGCCCACAGAGGGTAAACTGTTGAAAATGACGTAACACAAGCCACATAATGGCCAGAAAGAGTGTTATTCTTCATGTGCACAAGAGCTTATTCTGAAAAGTTACCTGTAGCGACAGATACACTTTTAAGATTTTGCAGCAGTCACATTTTAGTCAACACATTACTCATTCCATACGTCTCTTCAGGCCTCATAAAACATGCCAAGAGGAAAAAAAATGGCCTTGATTATTGATCCATACCGGGTGACAGCAGGGCTTTATGGAGATAAACAATCAGGATGAATGAAGTCAAATGTTTATACAGTCGTGGCCGAGAGTGTTGGCACCCTTGAAATTGTTCCAGAAAATAACGTATTTTTCCCAGAAATTTTATTTCAACTACACATTTTTGTTATACACATGTTTATTACCTTTGTGTGTATTGGAACATCACAAAAAAAAAAAACAGAAGAAAAAATGGCAAATTGGACATAACTTCACACAAAACTCCAAAATGGGCCGGACACACTCAACTTAATATTTGGTTGCACACCCTTTGGCATAAATAACTGTGGTTTCGTATAACCATCAGCAAGCTTCTTACACCTCTCAATGGAATTTTGTATCAGTCTTCTTTTACAAACTGTTCCAGGTCTCATATTTGAAGGCGCCTTCTCCTAACAGCAATTTTAAGCAATGGGATTTCTAGGTGCTTCTTGAAGTATGCTTGGGGTCATTGTCCTGCTGGAAGACCCATGACCTAGGACGCAAACCCATCTTTCTGACACTGGGCACTACATTGCAACCCAAACTCGTTTGGTAATGATGAGTTTTACCAAAAAGCTCTATCTTGGTCTCATCTGTCCACAAGACGCTTTCACAAAAGGATTATGGCTATGTGCCCACGATGCGGAAATGCTCAGGATTTTTTCCTGAGCGATTCTGCATCTCCCTGGCAGAAAAAAACGCATGCGGATTGTACATGTGTTTTTCCTGCCAGGGAGATGCAGAAATGAAGCGTTCTTCACTTGCATTTCCGCATGCGGATTGACAAGCGGTTTCCAAGCGATTTTAGCATCACTTGGAAAGTGCTTGTCAACTTGGTCACACTATATAAATCCATGCAAGCGGCATGGATTTATATAGTGTGACCCGAGGGAATGTCAAAAAATAAAAAATAAACCTATACTTACCTTCCGATGGTCCCCGGAGTCTTGCTGCGCTCCTGTGCTGACTGCCGGCAGATCGCGGTACGCTGTACTGAAGGACCTGCCGTCACATGACTGTGACGTCACCGCAGGTCCTTCAGTCCTGCGCGATCTGCAGGCAAGCACAGGGAAGGAGGCCGGGGGCCATCGGAAGGTGAATATAATCTTTATTTTATTCTTTTTTTTTACAGCTTTTAATGGTACCTGGGTTCGGAGGAGAGTCTCCTGTCCTCCACACCCGGGTACCATCCTCACATTAGAACGCGCCAATTACGCAAGTACAGATGCAGTCTTGCGGAATTGGCGCGTTCTAATGCAAGTCAATGTCGGCGAAAACACAGCACTTCCGCAAAATAATTGGTAGTGCTGCGTTTTTTTTCCTCAATGATAATCCGCAGCGGAAATTTCCACAGCATGTGTACAGCACATGCGGATTATCATTAGGGAACATGGCAGGCCTTCTACCATGCGTTTTTTAAGCGTTTTTGCCGCTGCGGAAACGCTTAAAAAATGCATCGTGGGCACACAGCCTATGGCTTACTCACATACATTTTGGCTAACTGCGATTTAGCTTTTTTATGTCTGTGTCAGCAGTGGGGTCCTCCTGGGTCTTCTGCCATAGCGTTTCATTTCATTCAAATGTCGACGGATAGTTCACGCGGACACCATTGCACCCTGAGCCTGCAAGACAGCTTGAATTTCATTGGAACTTGATTGGGGCTCCTTATACACCATCCAGACTATCCTGCGTTGCAACCGTTTAATCAATTTTTCCTCTGCCATCCACATCCAGGAAGATTAGCTACAGTGTCATGAGTTGTAAACTTGTTGATTATGTTTCGCACTTTGCACCAAAGAACATCAAGATCTCTGGAGATGGACTTGTAATCTTGGGATTGTTGATATTTTTCAACAATTTTGGCTCTCAAGTCCTCAGACAGTTCTCTTCTCCTCTTTCTGTTCTCCGTGATAATTGTAGCTTACACAGGCACAATATGCAAAGATTGACTCAACTCCTCACCCCCTTCCCCACCTTTATCTGGTTTCAGGTGTAATTTTCATATTGTCCACACTTGTTACTTGCCACAGGAGAGTTTAAACAAGCATCATTTTGGAAAGGTGCCAACAATTGTCTGCCCCATTTTTGGGGATTTGTGGGAACTTATGTCAAATTTGCCCTTTTTTCCCTGTTTTTTTTTTTTTTTGTATTGTTCCAATACACACAAAGGAAATAAATGTGTATAACAAAACATGTGTAATTGCAATAATTTTCAGGGAGAAATACTTAATTTTCTAGAACAATTTCAAGGATGCCAATACTTTCAGCCTTGACTGTGTGTATATGTAGATATATAACCTTTTTTGCAAATTTACTGATGCCTTCATACATGTAAGTGAGAGAATTGGGGGTATACTGGCATAATTTGACATTTTGTATAAATGGGAGGTCCTAAGACTATTGATAAAAGGGCATATGGTGTAAAATCTGATTTCTGTTTATATTGTACCATATTTTGGAGCAATTTTGCTATAAACTGAAGTGCTGCAAATTCCATTAATTTTGTAACCAATATCGTAGGAATATTCACTATGTGTTCATTTGCATCAATGTGTTGTTTGATACGATGAACCCTTTCTCCTTTCTGATCAGCGGGGATCCCACTGGTAGGACACATGCCAGTTACACGCTGATGATTTATCCTAGGCATATCCCCTCAGCCTTTAACTCTTTGATACCAGACAGATCCTTTTAAAGTGTACCTTCACTTTCAACAGAAACAGGACTTTGCAGTATGAACCTTTTTCTAACTCCCTCTTCTTGAGTCCTTGTTCGGTCCGTGCTGGGCAGCGTCCTGCTCTTGCTGCTAGGTTACTGTCTTTAGGCCTCATTCTGACGTCCATGGTTTCTGATTTATGAAAAAAAAAAATCGTTTGAGTGTTATCAGTGTATTTAATCAGATTTTCATCAGTGTTTGTTCACTGTTTCAGTATTTACTACCAGTGGTTCATCAGTGATTTTCACGTATGAAAAAATTAATAAATGACAAAGATTCTCCAGTGCTTATGTGACACAGGTACTTTAGATGCAGTGACACAGAAACAGAGTAGCCAGTACGGGGTTAATAATCAGGGGGGGGGGATTTATTATAACAGGGTCAATCTCCACACAGGGAGTAACAGGGCAAATATGGGGATAACAAGGGGAGTAGCAGGTAAAAGGCTATAACTGACAATCCACAGTTTGGCTAGATGTAGCAGAGTCGAGACGGTTGTAATCGGCAGTTTTACACTTAGCTGACTCATATTCCCCACAAGGCTGATGCCGGTGTTATTTTCTTCTGGCTTCCCCGCCTAAACAATGCTCTGTCTTCTGGCGGCAGCGGGCGGTCTCTGGTTTGACCCTCTGAGCCCCTAGTCCATAACACTGCACCTCACTTGCTCGGCTTCACGGACCCTGCGCCTCTTCTCCCTCTAGTCGGACTTGACTCCAACTGTCAACTGCCTGCTTTCCAGCGCAAAACTCCTTTTTCTCCCTCTTCCTAGACACACCCCCAGCTCCCAGTCACCTGACCCCTGAGCTCTGGCTCTGGACACGCCCCCAGCTTCCCGGTCACCTGACCCCTGAGCTTGCAGTCTGTCTTCCCCCTGCAACCAGAGGCACAGCCCCGGCAGTTCCGGATCCCTTGTTCTGAAAGTACTTACACCCCAGTCTTCCCCCTTACACTTACAGCGCTCGCTATCTTACTGATGATGCGATCTATGACCCCCTTCACAAGTCAGTATCAAACCGGTACCGGAAAAAACAGTAGCTCTGTCATCAGTGTTTTGGATCAGTTTTTTTCCGGTGTAGATGAAGAAAGAATGAAATTACAAAGCTTCTCTTATACTTTGCAATGTTAAATATGTACAGTGTTAAACATGTACTGTACACAGATGCCACTTGTGCACTGTACGTGTTTTTCACGGACCCATAGACTTGTATTGGCCCTTATCATCCCTGCTGGCAGAAAAAAACGGACCTGTTTTCTTGTGGTTCACAAAGAAACACGGTTTGCAATCATTCAGCAAATGTAGGAGGGGAGAATAAAAGACCAATAACTCATCTCCCTGCCAATCCAACGCTGCCCCTCTTGCCTTCCCCCTCTGGACACAATTTCCTTGACTGCAGTGATGACCTGCGGACTGGAACATGCTACTTTTTCAGCCATTCCTTATACTCATTAAAACACTGCTAAAGCCAAGTAAACAATGACCAGCGGGGAGCACTGATACGGCAGAGTACATAGCAGTGGAGTACTTGGTATTAGGACTTTGTTTTTCTGTTTCTTCCATACCTGACACCTGCGTCTTCACCTTACCCTCCTCTTTATGAATCCCTCTGGATGCTGAGTTTCTGCTATCTAATTATAAGACACTTACGGTAATTATGTCTATATATCTGTAAGGTGTGTATACCTCTGAGCACCTGTCCTGTTGATTTTACAGTAAATTTATCTGCTAAAATTATTTTGAACTTGTTGACATAAAAGCTATGTTTTCCTTTTTAACCATTTATTGCTCAAATGCATCAGAAATACAAACTGAAGCAACTTTGTATATAGTGTAATGCAGCGGCATTACTGTAATGGTCCAGGGTGTGTTCCTCTCCCTCAGGTGACTGATCACATGACTGTGACATCAGCTCAGGTCCTGTGCACACAGAAGGACTGATCACATGACTGTGACATCAGCACAGGTCCTGTAGGAGGATATATAAATCTTGGTGCTTTTGAGACAGTGTGAAAGGCGTGAGGTCTGTTCCCTGTGTGTGGGACACCGTTGGCCTGGTGAGGCCTGGTCCCTGTGTGGGACTCCACTAGCCTGGAAGGCAGAGGCTGGATCTCCCCTGTGTTTTGAGATACCAGTAGCCTTTGAAGGTACGAGGCCCGGAGGCCCATCTGGGAAGCCTTATATCCACAGCGGTGGCAGAACAGAGCTGACAGAAGCAGCTAAAACCCGGCAAAGGTAAAAACGCTGTTTGATGTGGACATTTATATTGTTACCTTGCTGAAGGCTGTATCTGGAGCCAAGTGGACATATCTGTCACTGGAAAGACTCTTGGACATTATATGTGTAATATGTCGGCGAGCCACTGAGATGGACTCGGTTATGAGCGGTTTATGATAAATAATAAACTGCTGGATTGTGAAATCCAGGAAAGACGTTGCATGAGTGCTTTAATTGACCCGATGAATCGAGTACCCCCAGCGTGATGAATAGAGCTGCCTTACAATAGTCTTAATTATAAAACTTTTATTTTACGTCTACAGCTCCTATGCAGACCTGTGTGTCTCTATGGTAACAAATCACAAACAAACCCTACAGTCAAATCCTGTAGTCCTAGTCTATTCCATTCATCTACTAAAGTTCAGTAAGTAAGCGAGTAGTAGAGTACTGATAGAATGGGGTATGACTGCAGGATTATGTACCAATGAGCTCAGGGCCTCACATCACTCTTATGATTTAGAAAAGCCTTCAATGAAGGTTGAGAGGAAGGGATTAGCATTGGGAGCTATAATTAAAGGGATTCTGTTGTCTGATTCTGCCTTCATACAGATAGAAGGCAGTATGACGGCAAGATCAGACTATATAGTGCTGTAGTGTGTTACCATATATCCATATGAGATCAAGCAAAAAAAAAAAAATCAGAATATTTGTGAGTGTGGAACTTTCTTTTCAGTTCCATCTTCACTCATAAATCTTGCAATCTAATAACTGAGTCTAATTCTTTATCAAAAAGATTTACAGGACCCTAGTCCAGCAGAAACATTGTAATCATTGGCCGTTGGACCAGAGTACTGCAAACCTTCTACTACCTATGGCAGTGATGGCGAACCTTTAAGAGACAGAGTGCCCAAGCTGCAACCCAAAACCCACTTATTTATCACCAAGTGCCCACACTGCTTTAGTTTAGAAAAAAACAACAACTCCTACAGAGAGCAGGCGGGGGCAGCATAGAGCAGCCACAGACTGGAGCAGGGGTGTGAGACTTCAGATATAAAGAATATGCTGCCCCAATCCTTGTATGTGGTCTTCAAATCCTGGTATATGCTTCCCTGCCCCCCCCCCCGCCCCCCGGTGTATATGTGCCCCCATCCTGCCTGTGCCGCCTTCCTTTTTCCTTCCTGTCCCCGCCGCGTCGTATTCTGAAGCTGGCTGCTGACTCCAGTTTGCAAGTGACTGGGGCGCATGATGTCACTGCCATGCGCCCAGTCATATGAATGCTGACGTCAGCTGCTGGCCTCTGATTGCCCAGCAGAGCGTATATTGCAGCTCAAGGGCCTGGCAAGTTTGTGCGCTGCAATACACTTCAGCTAGATGTACGTCTGAGAACGCACATCTAGCTGAAGTAGGGGCTGGCGTCGGCGGGCTCCAAGTCCTCGCCCGCTGGGCTCAGTCCAGGAGCACTAGCGCTGAGGTGATGGCGAGCTTGCCCTTAGGGAGGGCTCTGCGTGCCACCGGTTCGCCAGCACTGACCTATGGCGTTCTCTACACTTCTTATGATTTGTAGGCCCCACGGGCTTAAAGCTTGTATCGTGCTGTAATGTAATGATGTTACAGGGCCTACTAAATCAGAAGAGGCACTGGGGATGCTGCAGGTAGTAGGAGGCTCTCACTGCTCTGGTCCTATGGCTATGAAGTTTGTACATAGCCACTGGAAAAGGATCCTATAAATCTACTTGTACTACCCCAAATGGTGCAGTGTTTTTGTATAACATTTGGTTTTATTGTTGAGAACCTGTCATATAGTGTTAGACCTGAATTTTATAGAGCAAAAGTAGAGAAAGAGGACAAAATATTAAATTTAACTTGTCTTTTATTGATTTAAAGGGAATCTCATCAGGTTTTTGCAGCCTCATCTGAGAGCAGCCTGAGGTAGGCAAAGAGAAGCTGAATACAACGATGTATCACTTAGATTACAGGGTGCTGCTGTTATCACAAAATCAGAGCTTTTAGATTTAAAATGAAGCAGAGCTGAGAAAGCTGACCCCACCCACACCACAGCTGACCCTGCCCACACCTGGCTCTTCATGTACAAAGTCCATAGACGGTGAGGTGCTTAGTTGCCGGATTAGTCCAGCAATGTTAATCTTTGATAAATCTTTCACAATTTGTAAACAGCACTTTGACAAGTGGCACATTCCTGAATTCTGTGTTTCACCCTCTATCTTCTGCTGTCTTCAGATTATATAGCAAAAACCTGCTGACAGATTCTCTTTAAACCCTTGCTCTTTTTATTCTTAGGAGTCCAGTGGGCGGTCCTGAAAGTGACTGACAGCCCTATATGCTTGTGCTTACACAGAAAACAGACAATAAGTAGAACCATCCACTGGACTTCTGAACATAAAAATAGCAGAGATGTAAATCAATGAAATACAAGTTGTTCTGTTCATCAATCTGCTTTACTCGCCTGCTCTGTACAATGCTGCCCACAGATGGGAGTGCATGCATATGCTCTGTACAATGCTGCCCACAGATGGGAGTGCATGCATATGCTCTGTACCATGCTGCCCACAGATGGGAGTGCATGCATATGCTCTGTACCATGCTGCCCACAGATGGGAGTGCATGCTTAATGCTCTGTACCATGCTGCCCACAGACGGGAGTGCATGCTTAATGCTCTGTACCATGCTGCCCACAGACGGGAGTGCATGCTTAATGCTCTGTACCATGCTGCCCACAGACGGGAGTGCATGCTTAATGCTCTGTACCATGCTGCCCACAGACGGGAGTGCATGCTTAATGCTCTGTACCATGCTGCCCACAGACGGGAGTGCATGCTTAATGCTCTGTACCATGCTGCCCACAGACGGGAGTGCATGCTTAATGCTCTGTACCATGCTGCCCACAGACGGGAGTGCATGCTTAATGCTCTGTACCATGCTGCCCACAGACGGGAGTGCATGCTTAATGCTCTGTACCATGCTGCCCACAGACGGGAGTGCATGCTTAATGCTCTGTACCATGCTGCCCACAGACGGGAGTGCATGCTTAATGCTCTGTACCATGCTGCCCACAGACGGGAGTGCATGCTTAATGCTCTGTACCATGCTGCCCACAGACGGGAGTGCATGCTTAATGCTCTGTACCATGCTGCCCACAGACGGGAGTGCATGCATATCACGACAGGCTCCCTTTACCAGAAACCATAATTTGATGACAGATCTGCTCTAAAGAAGAAAGGTTGATTTACAGATTTCTGTGGGCAAGGTTGGCTGTGTATCACTGACCCATTGCTTTAGATTCTTGTTATCGGCCTTGAGAGATAAAAATACTCAAATCTTGATATGTTTTTGCAATCCCTCTTTTAAATATTACTTTTATCTTGTTTGTGCTTAATACAGTTTATAAAAAAAAAAACAATCTTTGCTGTATTTACAGTGTAGCTTTTATTTGTTGCTTTTAAAGTAATTTTTTGTTTTACCAATTGAAGTTTATTGGTAAAAAAAGCACAGCAAAAGGCCTACAGGGGAAAAAACCCTGCAATTTGCCATATGGTATTGCATAAACTTTAGTGTAATACACATTACTTGTTGCAGCAGCATGGTGCAATTGCCTTGCATGCGGACAGGCTTACACTGCAGTATGTATCTGTAGAGAAGAGCAACTGAATGATCCATGCAAGCAGATAGTGGGGGAGGTGTGTTTGATTAGGGGGCTGTATTGTAAGGATGTACTTGTTATTTATGCTGCTTAGCAACAGAGGCATTGGAAACAAGCCGAATCTGTATAAATACAACTTTTGCAACGTCTTGCCGCCTACAGAATCTATTAACGCTCCGATGTCTATAGACAGGACCTTGTCTTTACATGAGGAAATCCAACGAAGGCAATTAATGCAGAACAATGGTTTTATGTCCCCAAAATCCAGGGTGCAAACTGGAAATGCAACACAAAAGTTTCATTAATTTGGGCTGCTTATTTCTTCAAGGTGAATGCACAGAAAGAGTTAATACAGCTATGTGCATGTAAAGAATAAAAAGATGAAACGACCCACGCTGTGCCCACGCAATTAAATGTCGGAAACGTGAGGAAATGCATGATATAATATCTTACAGTATGATAGGAGTAGATTCACTGAGGGGTTAACTGTCAGGGTTGCTTTGCAAACATCTAGACTGGGGTCAGGGAAATACTGTACAAGTTGATGGCATCCGGTAATCCCCGGGACATTCCTCTGATGGATTGTCAGCGGCACATGGGGACAGAAGTGGCAGTCTGGTGAACCAGGGCACTCACACACTAGGGTCAGGGAATTGGCAATGTAGATTTACAAACTGGTTGTAAAAGTGGAACTTCCTTTTTAGTTCCATGGATTGTCTGCTGATTATAGTGGCGTAGTATTGGTTGCCAATGCCCAAGGCAAATATTGACCTAGTAATAATGCCCCCTTAGTTGTCCCTTAAAAATTAATGATGCTCCCTCTAAAAGTAATAATGCACCTTTGTGCTACCCTTAACAAAAAAAATATTTTGCTACCGTAATCCGAGTGTCCGAGTCCTCCTTCTCTCTTGTACACAGAGTTGGTCGGCACAGGCAGCACAATGCAGTAATGTCTTGGGGGCCTTAGGCCTGCAACATGATGGCGAGTGGTAGGGCAGGGAGCCCGTGGCTCCATCTGTATCAGCTTTACCCAGATATCCTGGGCACAGAAGCCAGGGCTGTGGAGTCTGAGTCGGAGCCCATTTTGGTGGAGTCTGAGTCGGTATTAAACGGACTGACTCCTAAAATATATAATAAATTGAGTACAGTAGTTCAATGCAGTTTGTGGGAAATATTTTTTCATAAGAATTTGGTAAAGTTATGAAATGTCCTATAACTGATCTAAGGGTCTAGACTTTTACCTGAAATGAATCTGTGCTACAGTAAATTTATCACCTAGACATGAGCCATGTATGAGGGATTCGTGGAGTCGGGGATTTGGCTTACCGACTCCACAGCCCTGACAGAAGCTGGGGGCTTGTGCACTTCCCTGGATCTTTGGCACTTAGAATGCTACAGCTACTTTTTTTTTTTTTTTTTTTACTTTTATTTTGAAATTTTGCGCCTCTTAGAATTATACGCCCAGTGTAACCACCCACCCCCTGCTATGCTACTGGATGATTAACTGATATTGGCTGTGCCATTTAATCTGCAGAGATTCCCTTAAAGGGAACATGACATAAAAAAAAATTGCCTATTAAGATAATCTTGCAGATAATTACGTGATAATTGCAATGATGTTTTTAGCTAAACAGTATAATTATCAAGTAAAAACTTGCCTCCAAGAGTAAAAAAAAAAAACATTACCTGGAGTTATACAGTTCGGTTTACTGGCCGAGTGATTTGACGAAACGCCTTCTCTTTTAGACTGGTCACACCAGCGAGATTACATCGGCGGCGCCGTCGTCTTTGCAATCCAGCACAGACACTGGCATGATCTTGGCTCAGAACGCCTGTCATGCTGCGCAGTGAGCCAAGGTGTATACATATCATCCCCACAAAGCTCACTGCGCAGCATGACAGGCGTTCTGAGCCCAGATCATGCCAGTGTCTGTGCTAGATTGCAAAAAACATCGGCGCTGACGTCACCTGGCTGGAGCGATTAAATGAAAGCGAGAAGGCGTTTCTTCAAACCATGACTCGGTGACCCAGCAGTATACTGTATCGTCCCGATGACTCAGAGTAACGGTTTTCTACTCTTGGAAGCAAGTTTTTACTTGATAATTATAGCAAAACCACTACACTCATACTATAGCTAAAACATCATTGTAATTGTCACCTAATTCCCTGCAGGAGTCTGGGATTATCTTAATAGGTAATTTTCTGATTTCAGGTTCCCACTGACTGACTGTGGAGAGAAGGGCAAAGCAGCTTGGCCTAAGTTACATACAGTCATGGCCAAAAGTGTTGGCACCCTTGAAATTTCCAGAAAATTATTGCCATTACACGTGTTTTGTTATACACATGTTTTATTTCCTTTGTGTGTATTGGAACAACACAAAAAAAAGGCAATTTGGACATCATTTCACACAATACCCCAAAAATGGACTGGACAGAATAGTTGGCACCTTTCCAGGATTGTGAGTAAACAACTTTGTTTCAAGCATGTGATACTCATTCAAACTCACCTGTGGTAAGTAACAGGTGTGGGCAATATGAAAATCCCACATGAAACCAGATAACTAGGGGAGCAGTTGAATCAGTCTTTGTATTGTGTGCCTGTGTGTGCCACACTAAGCATGAAGAACAGAAAGAGAAGAAGAGACCTGTCTGAGGACTTGAGAACCAAAATTGTTGAAGAATATCAACAATCTCAAGGTCACAAGTCCATCTCCAGAGATGTTGATGTTCCTTTGTCCACAATACTTAACATAATCAAGAAGTTAACAACCCATGCCACTGTAGCTAATTTCGCTGCAGGTGGAGGGCAGAGCAAAAAATATTGAAAGGTTGCAACGCATGATAGTTTGGATGGTGTATAAGTAGCCCCAATCAAGTTCCAAAGAAATTCAGGCTGTCCTGCAAGCTCCGGGTGCATCAGTGGCCGCACAAGCTGTTCGTCGACATTTGAATGAAATGAAATGCTATGGCAGGAGACTTAGGGGGGACCCAACTGTTGATACAAAGACATATAAAAGCTAGACTGCAGTTTGCCAAAATGTACGTGAGTAAGCCAAAATCCTTCTGGGAAAGTGTCTTGTGAACAGCTGAGACCAAGATAGAGCTGTTTTGGTAAAGAATGTCATTCTACTGTTTACCGAAATCTGAATGAGGCCTACAGAGAAAGGAACACAGTCAAATATGGTGGAGGTTCAAAGATGATTTGGGGTTGTTTTGCCGGCACTGGGTGCCTTGACTATGTGCAAGGCATCCTGAAATTTTAAGATTACCAAAGGATTTTGGGTCGCAATATAGTGCCCAGTGTCAGAAAGCTGGGTTTGTATCCTAGGTCATGGGTCTTCTAGCTGGACAATGACCCCAAAAATACTTCAAGAAGCATCCAGAAATGGATGGAAATAAAGAGCTGGAGAGTTCTGAAGTGGCCAGCAATGAGCCCGCATCTAAATCCCATTGAACACCTGTGGAGATATCTCCAAATTGCTGTTGGGAGAAGGCGCCTTCAAATGAGACCTGGAGCAGTTTGTAAAAGGAGAGTTCTCCAAACTTCCAGTTGAGAGGTGTAAGAAGCTTGCTGATGGATGTACAGTAGGAAGTGATTGATTGCAGTTATTTATTACAAAGGGTGTGAAACCAAAGGAAATAGACATGTGTATAACAAAACGTGTATTTGCAGTAATTTTCTGGGAGAAATGCTTTATTTTCTAGAGCAATTTCAAGGGTGACGACACTTTCGACCATGATTGTATATTAGTCTGGTTCATATGGATAGGCTACCTTTTATAGCCTTCTTCTTGAAATTGTCAGGCAGCTCATCCCTAGAACCAGTCTGCTGAGCACTGAGCTACGAGCTAAGAACAGTATGAAGCCTTACCATTGTTTCTCTTTTTTTTTCTTTTGTCATTTACATAAGATTTATGTAAAAATGCATTTTTATATGGAGAACATCCTATTCAAATTCACTGAGAGCATATTGTTGAGTTTATTCATTATTTTTCTATAAGTGATTTGCATTATTCAGGCCATGTGTCCTACTAGAGTGTCACTGAATGCCAGTGTATAACATTGGTCATGTGCTATATTTGTATAGTGGGTGAAATAAGAATTAAGTCCATCACCAATTTTCTAAGTAAATATATTTCTAAAGGTGCTAGTGACATGAAATTCTCACCAGATGTCGGTAACAACCCATTCAATCCACACAGGCAAAGAAATCAAACACTAGATATACATAAATGAAGTTCTACTTATTTTGTCAGCTGTATGTATGTGTGTGATACATTATATATACAGTGGTGTGAAAAAGTGTTTGCCCCCTTCCTGATTTCTTATTCTTTTGCATGTTTGTCACACTTAAATGTTTCAGATCACAAAACAAATTTAAATATTAGACAAAGATAACACAAGTAAACACAAAATGCAGTTTCTAAATGAAGGTCTTTATTGTTAAGGGAAAAATAAATCCAAACCTACAGGGCCCTGTGTTAAAAAGTGATTACCCCCCTCTTAATTTATGTTTTAACTGTGGTTTATCACATCTTTGGGAAGCTGGGCTCAATTTCTCTAGCCACACACAGACAAGATTACTGCCACACCTGTTCCCAATTAAGAAATCGCTTAACTAGAACCTGCATGACAAAGTGAAAAAGACCACAAGATCCTCAAATGCTAGACATCATGATGCGATCCAAAGAAATTCAGGAACAAATGAGAAACCAAGTAATTGAGATCTATCAGTCTAGAAAAGGATATAAAGCCATTTCTAAAGCTTTCTAACTCCAGCGAACCACAGTGAGAGCCATTATCCACAAATGGAACTGTGGTGAACCTTCCCAGGAGTGGCTGGCCGACCAAAATTACCCCAAGAGCACAGCGACGACTCATCCAAGAGGTCACAAAAGACCCCACAACAATATCCAAAGAACTGCAGTTAAAGTGAGTGTTCATGACTCCACCATAAGAAAGAGACTGGGCAAAAATGGCATGCATGGCAGAGTTCCAAGATGAAAATCACTGCTGAGCAAAAAGATAAAGGCTCGTATCAGTTTTGCCAGAAAACAAATTGATGATCGACCAATACTTTGGGGAGAATACTCTGTGGACTGACGAGACAAAAAAATTTTCTTTTAGGAAAGAGTATGTCCCATTACATCTGGTGTAGAAGTAACATAGTGTCGCGCCCCCGGGGCTCTGGGGTACTCGGCACCATGCCTTCAGAAGCTTGGGGGGTATCACGGTGGCTGGCCCGGTCCGTGGCCCAGGGCGGACAACTGAAAAAAGGGGAATGCATATTGGGATAATAGTTTTGTAAATGTTCGTGACGCCACCTGTGGTGTCTGGTGAGGATCACCAGCTCTGCAGCAGTCCACTGAGGCCGGTGTTGTGGCAGCTTAGATGGTATCGCTCCCCACAGGTGGAGCAGGGCCTCAGGGCAGCATAGGAGGGGGGATGCAGGACAAAGAGGACCCAGCTGGGTCAGAGCAAGAATAGGAGCACACACGAAAGTCACTTCAGTACCTTTTACTAATGGAAATTCAGGCGTATCCCGGAGCACTGTAGGGTGAGGGGTGCACGTCCGGATTCTCCCCAGTGAGCGGGTGTAGGGCCTCCTGTTTCTTGCCTCTCTGTAGTAAGTTTCTGACCTGCCTGGAGCTAGGCCTAACTTGGTTTCTGTTCTGCACCTGCTGACTTGGTGATAGGGCCTTCTCTTGGAGATCACTCTCCCTATTCTCTGGGGTCTTCGTGATTCCTGACCCTGGTACGTATCAGCTTTTGGTGATCCTGGGACATGTAGTTCGCCAGGGGTTCCGGTTGTTTTCTACTGGTCATAAAGATCCACGTAGACTCGGACCCGGTGTCCGGTATATGCTTCTGGGGTGAGCTTGTAAAGCTCCTCTGCCCCCTATGTTACTCTCTTCCACTTGCCTTTGGCCCCGCTCGGGCCCTCACTAGGCTACACACACTGCAGCCGGGATGCTGCTCTTCTTCGCCGCTTTCAGAGTGTCAGCACACTCCTAGCTCTCTATCCTGAGCTCTGTCAGTTCTAGTCTGGACTCACTCTACAGACTATACTGAACTCTTTCTGCAGGAACTGCTAGGCTCTGGCTCGACTGCACTGACTCCTTCTGTGTCTGAGCAGGAACTGCTGAATCACTGCTCTGCCTGGCTCCACCTTCCCTTTATATATCCCTAACGGGCTCCCTCTGGTGGTCTGAGGTGGAAGGTGGAGGTGTGTGTATGCTGTGGGGGCCTCTTGTGGAGGAATCCTTCTATACACCCCTCTAGGATCTGTGGTACCAAGCGCAGCTGGGCGCCACAATAGCATTTCAGAAAAGAAACATCATACCAACTGTAAAATATGATGTTGGTCGACTGATGGTCTGGGGCTGTTTTGCTGCATCAGGACCTGAAAGACTTGCTATGGTAAATTGAACCATGAATTCTGCTACCAAAGAATCCTGAAGGAGAATGTCCAGCCATCTGTTCGTGAGCTCAAGCTCAAGCGCACTTGGGTTATGGAGCAGGACAACGATCTAAAACACACCAGCAAGTCCCCCTCTGAATGGCTGAAGAAAAACAAAATTAAGACTTTAGAGTGGCCTAGTCAAAGTCCTGACTTTAATCAGATTGAGATGCTGTGGCATGACATTTAAAAAGGCTGTTCATGCTCGGAAACCCTCTAATGTGGCTGAATTGCAACAATTTTGCAAAGATGAGTGGCCAAAATTCCTCCAGAGCCTTGTAAAAGACCCATTGCCAGTTATCGCAAACACTTGATTGCCGTTGCTGCTGCTAAGTGTGACCCAACCAGTTATTAGGTTTAGGGGGAAATTACTTTTTCACACAGGGCCCTGTAGGGAGGGATTTCTTTCCCTTAATAATAAAGACCTTCATTTAAAAATTGCATTTTGTGTTTACTTGTTATCTTTGTTTAATATTAAAATTTGTTTTGTGGCCTGACACATTTAAGTGTGACCAGCATGCAAAAGAATAAGAAATCAGGAAGGAGAAAAACACTTTTTCACACCACTGTATATATATTGTGTTTGTGTGTTTGTGTGTGTGTGTGTGTTTTTCCACCATTGGTCCACTGTATTTGAAAGTGCAATCAGACTGTCTCTCGACAAAGACCAAAATGGCCCTCTTGGCATCAGTCTGGTAAATGAAGCGCAAACAGATGGATACGTTTGGCGTAGATATAGGACAAGCGTGGGGCTCTGACACAGCATGAAGCCTTTGTCAGCTTATGACTGGATCAGGTCCAGTTCTTGTTCTGGAGAAAGTGCTGAATTCCGCATCGCCCGTGCTCATTACTGTGGTCAGAAGATGACACATGCCTGAGAAGTTGTTTTCTGCCTGCAGTTATCATATCGGATAGTGATCCAATCATTAATTACTGCGGTACTTTTGGTCATGCAGGCTGTTCGGTAATGATTTTGTATTATGCTGCGATTCTCTTCATTACTATTGATTATTGGTGTCTGTACTACATGGCTGCCCTGTTTGTAAATCACCGTATACCCAATCACTGTAGAGCAGGGATGTCAAACTCAAATACACAGAGAGCCAAAATTAAAAACTTGGCCAGTCGCGGGCCAAACTTGATATTTATTTTAAAAAAATGTCTACAATTGAGAGTTTTTCCTTATCATTCTTTACAGAATAATAGCCCCACATAGTCCTCCATACAGAATAATGGGCCCCACATAGTCCTCCATACAGAATAATGGGCCCCACATAGTCCTCCATACAGAATAATGGGCCCCACATAGTCCTCCATACAGAATAATGGGCCCCACATAGTCCTCCATACAGAATAATGGGCCCCACATAGTCCTCCATACAGAATAATGGGCCCCACATAGTCCTCCATACAGAATAATGGGCCCCACATAGTCCTCCATACAGAATAATGGGCCCCACATAGTCCTCCATACAGAATAATGGGCCCCACATAGTCCTCCATACAGAATAATGGGCCCCACATAGTCCTCCATATAGAATACTGGGCCCCACATAGTCCTCCATGCAGAATACTGGGCCCCACATAGTCCTCCATGCAGAATACTGGGCCCCACATAGTCCTCCATGCAGAATACTGGGCCCCACATAGTCCTCCATGCAGAATACTGGGCCCCACATAGTCCTCCATCTGTGGGCCAGATTTGGCCGCGGACCAGAGTTTGACGTGTGCTGTAGAGCAATAATCACACTTATCAACCAGCCACAAATTTATAGGCCAGAAACCCAAATACTCCTCCTCCCTTCCCTCTTCTTTTTTTTTTCTTTGAAAATTCTGGTTTCTGGTCCCTTGAAAATAAGGTGATTGCATATTTTTCTCTGCCTGAACGCCTAATGATTGTTTGTAATCTGTGAGGAAACCTGGGAACAACTTATCAATTTTCCCATCCGCAGCACCGTCACAGGGGACATTTACATTTAGGTCACGGCCCCACTATCAGTATTTGGTCAGTATTCAGTCAGTAATTTTTCTCAGGAGTGGGTGATAAATGTAGAATTGGTGACTTATCACCCACTCCTGGTTTTGGCTCCCACTCCTGAGAAAAATTACTGACTGAATACTGACCAAATACTGATAGTGGGGCCGTGGTCTTAAAGGGCATCTGTCCATAGGATCAACCCTTCTAAGCCGTCTATATGACCATTTAGGTCATAGGAAGCTGAATAAAATGATACCTTGATATTTGCGATCCGATGTCTTATTCCAGAGAAAGCCATATTTTTGTTATATAAAAATGATCTCTTCCAGGCTATGGGGAGGACGCTGCCTGGAAGATAACTCTGCCTCCAGAGGTTATTTTATGTAAAGGGGGAGTTACCAGTGTGAGACAAGTAACTAACACAGAGCAGGAGAAATTAACCTGGTCTTCTTGCAAACACATTTTTTTGCAGCACTCTGAGCTCTGCTTTGTTGTAACACTATTACAACCCTGTCTGCCTGTGAGATGGAAGCTGAGAGGAGCCCTCAGATGTTTTGGGTATAATCACACACAGCTCTGCAGTGAGATCAGGAGAGCAGAGAGCAGCCATCACACATCACACTGGTAACTCCCCCTTGATATATAATAATCTGTGGAGGCAGAGTTATCTTCCAGGCAGCATCTATCTATTTAATGCCACTATTTTCTATTATACTTTTAATTAAAAATTCCCTATCTTTCCCTAGCTATACTAACTTCTTTTTTTAGTTTTTGTTTGCAAGTTCATTTTTGATGAAGCTTCATTTGAGAATCCCGGTGCATGCTGGGATACTCAAACAAAGCGACATCAGGGGGCAGAGGTTGCGGTCACTGCCGCCGCCCCTGCCCTGAAACTAAGTGTTATTAGTGATGCTCGTTTCAGGCGCATGGCTAGCCCCTGCGCAATATGCACCATAAGAGTGCGCTCTCTTGCCTGCTCAGATCAGCAGTTGAAGCCAGCAACAGAGCAGAGTGCACTGTCAATGTGCCTTGTAAGACAAATAACCGGTACGCAGAGACAAGCATGTGATGTTACTTGTGGGGGTGACGATTGTCTCTGCACACTGGGTATTCGTCTGACAACGCGCACTGACAGTGTGCTCTCCTGCTTGCTCGTTACTACTGATCTGAGCCGGTGAGGGAGCGCTGTCATTGTGCACATCGCGCAGGGGCTAGCCCAGCTGCTAATAAACAAGCGTCACTGATGAAAGCACTGGGATTCTCAAACAAAGCATCATAAAAAAGTAAGTTGTTAGATACCGTAGTTAGGGAAGAATAGGGAATTTTAATGAAAGTATATTAGAAAATAGTTTAGTGGTTTTATCTCTGGTAAATTATACAACCCAGTTATGTAATTTATTTCTATTTCTCCAATTTGTTGTACCTGCGTAGATATGACTATTTAGTGGTAACTAAGCAGAAAATCTTTTCACCTTCTCAAAACTAAACATTTTACTGTTAGTCTGGAAGAAAGATTTATTGTGACCCTTGTCCTTCCATGTTACTTCTGCAGGGACAACTAAGGCATTTTCTAGTATGATGACCCCCTGCACAAGGCCACCCAAGACTCATAATAGTGCTCACACATATTGTTGTGGTTTCAATGTTTTGCTCCAATGTAGATAACTGGCTTGGAGGAGAAGGGAGTATTTGGTGCAACCCCCTGAAAAAGCAGGTTTGTAAGAATTTTGTATGGCTCCTCAATGGGCCCGATCACCGCTACTAGAGGCCTTTACCCAACCTTCTGTGGATCGGTTACTTTGGGGGAATTACTATTACTGCCCTTCTGCACTACCATGGCTTGACTTATGGTATGGCCGCTAGCCTGAGCGGAGCTGCTTCTTTGGCACTGACATGTAGCTGGGTCTTGGGCCTTATGTGGCTGACAACACAATATAGAGAATTTTTTTTGGAATGTCCGATGTCTAATACACTCTATAATGTGACGAGTTCTTGTGAACTGGCTGAGATTTGTCTGGTTGTAGTAAGTACTGGTATACTATACACAAGCAGAAATGGCCTCATTTATCACAATTGTCTTCCATAAAAATTTACGCCAATAGCAACGGATTGGAGCACCGCTTTTATTTAACGGTAAATGAGAAATACATCATTGCTGCTATGAGCAACGCGTCTGGTTCTTCTGTTAGACAGTATTGATGAATGAGGTTTTACATCTCTGAATATAGATCTGATATAATGGGGCGTATGGGCTCAGAACAAGTGAGTGTTTTTTTTTTTTTTAAATAGATTGATATATATCTGCTCTGGAAACTGAGAGATATTGTTGTACATGATTAAAAAATGCAGGTGGAAGACTATTCCTGACAACGTCTGTCGGGTGATGGCTGTTGACATCTTGTGTGCAGTAATAAATGACAGCTCTTGGCGTCTTCATTTTTTTTCTTTCTGATATATTTGACATGGCTAAATTCAGGCCCTTATCTGTGAAATGAATACCACTTCTGCACATCCTCATCTTAGGTTGTACTTTTTGAGTTACGAAAATAAAATTTTGTTTAATAGATGTAAGTGTGGTAGACGACACTTAGGTCCTGATTCATCCAACAATTTTTTATAGCATTCTAGTATGAAATTATTTGAAATGTTGCAAATGTCGACAATTTTGACGTTGTTACGCTAGTTCCAGCCAGCTCTGCCTACTTATTGAAAAGTGGGCAGAGCTTCATGGGCAGGCGGCTTAGCTGAGAGCAGCCATCAAAGTTATTATAATCGAAATGCACTCTAGTCCCTAACTGGAGTACATTTTCTGCAATTGCACACACGGCAGCTGAGATGCACCAAATTGCTTAAGACGAACACCTCTTACTCCAGTGCCCGGCTTATCAAGACTAGTGTACAAAACACCAGCCCTGATGAATTGGGGCCATAGCGACTGCGACAAACTGCTTTTTACCTTTTTAGTAATCTGTGCATAATGTCAATGTTCACATTTTAAGATCATGTCCTTTTTTTTTAGGTCCCAAATTCTGTGCTAATATATTACTATATCTTTATAATGATCCGAGTAATGGCGGGTTAACATGGCACGATCCAGGTGGTTAAACATTTGTCTACTGATGATCGGCTTGTATATAGCCGGTCGTCTACTGATCTGTTTACACAGGCCAATGACCTTTCTAAAAAATTATTTAACCCAATGGACGAGCAAAATGCTGGCCTGTTTAGACGGGTTGATAGTCGGGAGCTTCCTACAAGCGCTCATTCTTAGCGTATTGGCTCATCTAAATGGACCATAAAGCTACTTTCACTCATCCGCTTTTCTTATGTTGACCATTTTTAAGACGATCAACGCACATAGTTTATTGGAAACGTGTTTTTTTTTTTTTTTGCTACTTGAACCTGTTTGTTCATTCCGTTAAACACCGTGCATGGCTTATTCTCATCCGTCTTTGATGATCAGACTCAGCCTTTCAAGTCTTTTTGGGGGGGGGGATCCATCAAACATGGATGAAAATGCAAGAAATCTGTTTTTAATCTTCTTTTTTTTTTTTTTTTTTCTTTTTTATACTGATCCATTACTAAGTGTGAAAAGAAACGGGCTCAGACAGGTTACCTAATTCAGTTTTAAAAACGGATGCAAAATTGAGCCAAAAGTGATTACACTTGGAAGAAAAACAATTCCATTTTTGACTGCTATAAAATCAGAAATGGATTTGTGAATTTAGTCTTATGCTATTCTGAAACCAATGCTTCAAAGAATAGACATGGCTAAAAAAAAATAATAAAATAAAAGAAATAATCTGGTTTCCTGTGATCACCATTACCGGAAACTTAGATGGCTTGTCACTTGCTCAAAAAAGTGAGACTCCTAAAAATCCCTGAGCGTCCCTGATTCTGGCACTTTTTTCTGTTTTGCACTGCGTCATTCCATTCTAGAGATATTCATATTTGTTTCTTCTCCAGCGCACTATGTGAAATTTCTGCTTTGCAGTCCAACTGGGCGTTTCTTCAGAGTCTTATCTGGAGGCGTGCACTTTCACCCCTCCCTTCCACGGCATGGCATCATCTGGAACTGATAGACTGCTGCGTCAGCTGCTGAGCTGTGATTGTCAGCGTCTGGGAGGAAAGAGTGACAGCGCACGCTCCCTGAGAAGACGCTGAAGAAATGCCTAGTTGGACTGCCAAGCGGAGAATTCACATGGTATTTGGGAACAGAAAAAAATGTGAATATCTATGTAATGGAGTGACTTATCGCAAAACGGAAATAAGCGGCAGAATCAGGGGAGCGCAGGGATTTTTACAAGGTTTTTAACTCCTTTTTTTTTTTTTTTTGAGCCATTGACTGGTCCTCTGTTTTATTAATGAGTTTAGTCTGTATTCGATTAACTTCTTAGCTCCCTCTAGTGGTGGCTGCTGGCAACAAGAATGTTATTAATGTGGATCTGTAAAGCATCTTTTATGACTATGCTACATTGTGTTCTTCTTTTTATTATTCCCATTAAAAATTAATGAATAAATTTGTTAAGTGGGAGTTGGCAGTATAAGATTGTGTAAGGACATAGCTTTTGACAAAAAGAATGGTAACACACAGTTGTCATTCAGTTTGTATAGTTCTAAGAGTAATTAAAGTGGAATAGCACAATAAAAAAAAGTCTTAAAAGATTATTCAGAATAATAATTTCATAGAGTACAGTTATTTGAGAATTCTTTAAACCTATGCAAGACAGATAGCGCTTTGGATCAGAAAAGTCGAGCTCCCACTACTCTAAAGATATTTTCTGTTTTAAAGCGCAGACGTGTGATCCTGTTAGATTGAATAAGATCTAGTGCTGGGTATTAGAGGGTTGCCCGGTCACAGTATATTGTTGACTGTATAGGTAATTGATATTAAATTGGTGGTGGTCTGACACCTAGCACCTCTGTGGTAAGCTGTTATTTGCTCAGGCGGCCACTTGATGTAAACACTAAGCAACAACCAAGCATTGCGCAAAAATTTTAGGACTATATAAAGTGTTTTACTTGGTTTTCTGCCGTAAACACTTTTATGTATCACTCCTTTTGAACTGAGCTGCAAAATACAGCCCCATTCTTATGTAGCGGCCGCTGCCAGGTACTGCAGAACGGATTCAGCAGCTACACATTGAATGAAACTAACTTTGCAATTCTGTTCAAAGTGTTTACATCTGGTAGCCACTTGAGCAAATAACAGCTGATCATGGGGGTGTCGGGTAGCAAATGCCCATCAGTCTAATATTGATGACCTGTCCCTTTTTGACCAGAAAACCCCTTTAACCATGAATGTGATCCCCAGTTTGGACAACCACTTCTGTTATCACAAGGAGCCGATTAGCTGATGGTTAAAGTGGGCCTTGCCACCTCAGCCATTCACACCTTGAGCTGGTCATCTGGATATCTGCTAGCCAGATGTCAGCTTTTCACATTAAAAATAAAAAAGAGCAGCCCTTGATGGAAGTATAAACTGAAGTGAATACCTTTCTCTAGCTTTCAAAATTTTTTTACTGTTCTCATTGGGTTCATAAATTTTTACTTTTTGTATTTTCAGAACAAACCTTGAGGCCCTTCAGAAGAAGTTAGAGGAGCTAGAATTGGATGAACAGCAGAGGAAGCGGCTGGAAGCTTTTCTCACTCAGAAGCAAAAAGTTGGAGAACTTAAAGATGATGACTTTGAAAAAGTTTCCGAACTTGGCGCTGGGAATGGTGGTGTGGTCTTTAAAGTTTCACACAAGCCATCTAGTCTTATTATGGCTAGAAAGGTGAGCCATTGCCATTTCCTTAATGGTTTAGTCAATGTAATAAACATATTAAAGGGGTCTTCCAGGATTGAGTTCATGAGTCTGCTGTAGAGTACTGCTGTCTTATCGCCCATCGAGTTACCGGAGCAGTTTTCAGCTGATTGGAAGGTGCTGTATGTTGGTCTCATATTGATGGATAGGACAGTAATATTTTTATACCTGAACAACCAACCCCTATTAATATGGTTGTGTGCAAGAGCCTAAATATTCTTAGGAGATGACAAGGCAATAATAATGGGGCTACATGGTATTATGCTGTTGTAAAAGATTTTGGCATTTTGTCCCTTACAATCAGTACTGCACCATGATTACTGAAGCAGCTGCTCTATGGCCCCCCTTGGTTTTCTTAAATCAAGTTATTTCTTCTTACAGCTAATTCACCTGGAGATTAAGCCGGCAATTAGAAACCAGATTATTCGAGAGCTACAAGTTCTGCACGAGTGTAACTCCCCATACATTGTGGGCTTCTATGGGGCATTCTACAGTGATGGAGAAATCAGTATCTGCATGGAGCATATGGTGAGTACGGCTTCATGGGTGGATAGTGGGGCCCTGAACATTAAGCAATGCTGATTGGGAAATTATTAAATAAAATATTCCATAATCATTTATTTAGAATAAAGAGCAGAAATGTCTTAAGTTACATAGTATCTTGGTGAGTAAGGTTGATAGCAGGCATCAGTCAAATCTAATTCATCCTGTGTTGTTGATGAAAAGGAAGTAAAAAAACAGCCATGGAGTGTAGTTCCTAATTGTCTGCAATATAGAGGAAAAAAATCCTTCCCAATTGGTATCAATCAAATAGGTTGCCCACATCACAGCAGGTAATGTATAAGGTGAAAGTTAAAGAAAACGTCCTAAACTAATCGATGCAAATCTGACCTTCTAAACTGCTGGGTTTGCAGTGCTAATGGACCCTCAGTTTTTAAAAGGTTTATAACACAATGAACGTTCATCACGTCTGCCCAGAGGTGATAATTATCTGATCACTGGGGGTACTGTTAATTAGCTCCTTATTCTTCATTAATGTAAGCGAACAGTGAGGACGAGTTTGATTCGGAGAGGTGGTCAAACATGGCTGGGGCTGCTCCATTCAAAGTCTAAAGGGCTGACAGCTGAGTATAGGGCCCTGCTTTTCTCCGTCAGCTTTGTAGACATTGAATGCAGTTTTATGGCGTATGCAGTGAGAAGAAATCAGGGCTCAGGACCTCCTTTCTTGGAATTGTGGGGGTCTATATGATCAGATAATAATGTACAGTTCCTGTACAAGAAGGGTATGTTCAGGTGCTAAGGTCTCTAGCTCCAGTGAAGAATCTGGGCAAAGGAATTGTGACTTTTAGGCCACGGCCCCACTATTAGTATTTGGTCAGTATTTTTTCTCAGGAGTGGGAGCCAAAACCAGGAGTGGGTGATAAATGCAGAATTGGTGACTTGTTTCTATTATACCTTTTCTCTGATTGTTCCTCACCTGGTTTTGGTTCCCACTCTTGAGAAAAAATACTTACCTAATACTGATAGTGGGGCAGTGGCTTAGGGAAATATCTAGCTGACAGGGGGAATAAAGTTCTTAACCTGCAGATTAACCCCATATCTGCAGGTCGATAGCCTTTTTTTTTTTTTTTTCGGTGACAAGTTCCCCTTAAAGGGGTTGTCTGGCCTTAGTGTACAAGTCTGCAGTCGCTCTGTGAGTGCAGATTTGTGAATCTTCACCACATGTGCGCTGTGGGGATTTTTCGGTGCCAGTGCTGGGAATGGTGGCCAAGTGACCTCAAGTATGTGATATGCATACTCCCGGTCACATTCTGACTAGACTGTTTCCGACCTTGCTCAATACACTTGCATTTAGCGAGGCCAGAAACCGCCTAGTCGGAATGTGGCTGGTAGTACACATATCACATACTTGTGGTCACATAACCGCCGTTTCTGTCACCGGAGAATCCTCAGTGTTGCATGATGTGAGGATTCACAAGTCTGCAGTCACATGGGAAGACCGGACAACCCTTTCAAGTGGTTGTCCATCACCTCTCTTCTCTGCCCCTTGTGACATACTGTGTGTGAAGACACGGGAACATCCAATGCTCAGCTTGTCTCATCTAATCAATAGGACTCTCCCATCAATTAGGCTAGACCGGCTGGGCATCTAATGATTGCCTCCTTTAAAGTCCTATCTGCATACAGAGGCACCAAAACAGCCCCTCTTTTAACTATTCCAGCATCATGTAGAAGAAAGTTTCATAAGTCTCAATGACCTTACTGCAAAGAAATTGTTTGTTTTATTTTTCAGTTTGTTTCTATATTTGCCAAGACCTTTGGTATATTCACAGGGAGTTTTTAACATGGATTTTGGAACAGATTCTGCTCCAAAATCAAAATGAAAAACTGTTTCAATTCCTCCTTAAATAAGCTTCCTATTTATTGCAATGGGGATTGAAGCCTATAATGCACATAGTGCTGTTTTGTTTCCGTGAGAAAAAAAAGCAACAGAAAAATCTCCCCATGCGCAAAAACAGTCTTAAAAAACACAGAAAAATCTACCATATTGTTTAGTTTTTCATCCTGACAGTGTGAACATACCCTTTATTTGCTGGGTACAATATATTTAGACGGTGTAGTTTTAAATGGTGACCTTTTAGATGTAGATGATGCTGTGCTTTTTTTCCCATAAAGGATGGTGGATCACTGGATCAGGTGCTGAAGAAAGCTGGAAAAATTCCAGAAAAAATTTTGGGAAAAGTCAGCATTGCAGTGAGTATCCAAAAGTTATCTCTGTCCATATACAATTTGCATCTCATCAATATTTCACTAAACCGACTTTGTTATTGTTTGCTCTTCTTTATAGGTAGCTGCAGTGTGATTTAGACTGGTTACACCACTGTTATTTTACTGTATATATTTTAGCAGATCAGCAGATATGTGTCTGTATCAGTTTTGTAGTTCATCACATATAGGCATTACTCTACAAAGAAGTGAGTGTAAAGCGTACTACTGTATGATCTGGACTGGATGAATTAAAGGGAATATATATTATATTTGTTTTGAAATTTTTGTATTATGAAATCACTTAATATATTAAGCTATGTCCACTTCTGTGGCTCCTTTAGTCGATCCTGTTATATTTGGTTGGAAAATTAACTTTGCAAAACAGAAGGCTCTGCAGATCCTACATGGCAATACTTCCTAACTGTGTTTTTATAGTAAACCAGACCTTAAAACAATTTATACCTCTTACTTCTGATAGAAACACAAGATGGATGCTGCCTGTGTGTTTTTTATTTATTTTTTTTACTTCAGCTTTTAATCCTTTTTCAGTATATAGTAATATTGAGTTGTTAAAGTGTAAAGGCCACTGTGCACAACATCAGCCAAACCCATCTATATTGGCGGAATCGGACAACGATCCAATGTGTATGGGGGTCCCCTGACTATTCCCCAAGAGATGATGTCTGAGGAGAGAAGGATCTGACCTGTTGGATCTCCAAAGGCTGATCCCTTGACTGTCCTCGAGAGAGAGGAGTCTGGCAGCGGCTCTTTCATAGGGAATGCAGAAGCGTTCTGCCAAGCGGAGTGTTCTTGTATATGGGGGAATCGGGGAAGACCATAGTCTTTAATGTATATAGAGTTTTTAAGGTGTAAATATTGTAGTATGGAGACAAAGGTGCCCTTCTTATAGGATGCTTGTAACATATAGCCGTATAGATTTTTCACATTTCGACACAGGTGTTAAATCATGGTATTTAAAGGGAATTTCTTTTGGGACCAGACTAAGGGATTAGTACTGTGTAATGTGAACATGATATTGTGTTACTAACTTGACACTGATCATATTTTTGAATAGGTGATAAAAGGCCTGACTTACCTGAGAGAGAAGCATAAAATCATGCATCGGGGTAAGGAAAAAACATTTGCATATTTGTAACCATACTATATATTCTGCTCAGGAAGGAGAAATGTGGAGAAGGGTATTTCCAGTGATAAAGAGGAACTGTCTTAGACGCAGCGTGTGACGACCGGATGTGCGCTTTCTATGGGAATGTTCTTGCACAGTCTGACACTTTCCAATCAGTGATAACTGTTCCAGTTGGTGTAGGGCTGTGGTTCTGATTCCTATACAGGAAAACATGACAGTTGTGACATATTCTACAATAAGCTTTGTTGAATTCCTTGGAAGTCATCTGTCAAACTGACTCTCTGACTCAAAAAGATAATGCACCCCTGATGTAAGGAACAGGATTGTGGAGTTGGAAAGCCAAACCTCCCGACTCCTCAATTTCCCAGACTCCAACTCTGACTCCCTCATCCATGGCTCATTTTAAGTGATACATTTACTGTAGTAAAATGGTAACATCAGGCTTTTCATCACTATTGTGATACAATAATTGAGCTATTTACTTGCCTTAGGCTAAGTGCCCACGATGCAGAAATGCTGCAGATTTTTTCCGCATCACCCTGGCAGGAAAAACGCATGCGGATTTTCCATGCGTTTTTCCTGCCAGGTAGAAGCGTTTGTCAAGCGTCTTTGCATGCATTTCTGCATGCGGGTTATCAAGCGCTTTTCCAAGCTATTTTTAGCATCACTAGGAAAAGTGCTTGACAACTTGGTCGCACTATATAAATCCATACAACTGGCATGGATTTATTTAGTGTGACCAAGTTAATAGTTACAAAAAGAATAAAAATGGTAAAAAATAAAGATTATACTTACCTTCTGATGGCCCGCGGTCTTTTCTCCGCTGCGTCCGGTCTGTTGTACGGCTCGCGGTGGTGTGAAAGGACCTTCCATGACGTCATTTAGTCATGTGACTGGTCACGCGACCACAGACGTCAGCAGTCGCGTGACCTGTCACATGACTAAATGACGTCATGAAAGGTCCTTTCACACCACCGCGAGCCAAACAGACCGGACACAGAGGAGAAAAGACCGCGGGCCATCAGAAGGTAAGTATAATCTTTTATTTTTTATTTTAAATTTCTTTTTTTAACAAGTTCTATGGTACCTGAGTCTGGAGGAGAGTCTCCTCTTCTCCAAACCCGGGTACCATCCGCACATTGAATCGCTTAATATCCGCATGTGCTCATGCGGATATTATGCGATTCAATGCAAGTCAATGGCGGCAATTATGCTGCGTGCCTGCAAAATTAATGGACATGCTGCGTATTTTTCCGCAATGATAATTCGCAGCGGAAATTTCCTCAGCATGTGCATAGCACATGCGGATTATCATTGGGGGCCATGGGGCACGTATTACCAAGCGTTTTTTAAGCGTTTTCGCTGTGGCAAAAATGCTTAAAAAACGCATAGTGGGCACGCAGCCTTACTCCTGTTTTCCTGTTTACTCTAGCCGTTCTGAGATGAGTGCAGGCATTCCTTCCCAACGCCTTTTTTCTCTGATCTGTAGAGAAGGAGCTTCACTACTGAGCATGTACATAAAGTGCAGCACTCAACACATTAAAAATACCACTCTTTTAGCAAAAAGCAAACCTTCATTTAGTTAAATTGACTGAAAAATAAAACGGATATGGCTTAATAAGGATGAGGGTGACTGGCTATTCCCGATCCATGGCTGTGTTTGATTGCATCCCAGTTACAGCACTTCCATGAATACCTGAATAGAGATGATATGGGTAAAAAGTGCCCTTCTTTTGCAAAATATGAAATGCGCTGCACCCATTTGTATTTTGGAGACTGGGTTTTTTCCTGGGAGCGAGGTCCTTTTACAACCACACTGGCATTGGCATATAAAGTATGGGATTGTGGAAAGAAATTTATGGGTATCACAGGATGCACTGAATACAAATACAAACCACTGTGGTGATATCTAACTCTGGATGAGGTGTTTAAGCTGAAGGTTTTTTTTATTTTTTATTATTGGGAGTAAAAAAGGCATTTGGGCGATAGAACAGTTATTTACAAACTCTGTTCTCAAAAGTTTTCAACAGCTTCAAGTGGAATTTCATTTACCATGTGCACTTTTTACCAACATGTACAAATCCGACATGCTCTTTCAGCTCAATCAGGTCTGATAGACCTCAGAATACAACATCATCCCCTAATAGGTACTATTGCTTCCACAGGCCATACAAAGGGTTTAATCGCCACTATATATAAGTATCTATTGTCATCCCAATTGGATAATCACCCACTGACAGCTCATTCTAAATGGGAGGCGGATGTAGGTCCTAGATCGGTGAGCAATGGAGAGAGATTTTAGAAACTGTTCCCAAATTACCATCCTGTGAGGTCGAGAGGCTCTCGCAAATATTAATTCGCAGAGTGCACAAAACTCCAAGCTTTCTATACAAGATAGAATATTGCCAAGATGAAAAATGCCATAGGTGTGGGATTCATGATGCGTATTTCATGCATATGATGTGGGAATGTAGACTGGCTCTTTTTAGAAAGTGCTTTCTCTCAGAGATTGGTGTATGGGGTGACGCTGTTCACAGATTCCCGTATATGTGTCTTGGGATAACTTGAAGATAGAGTGGATCCCGACTCTCCCTTATCCATAGGTATTTTTCACATCTTATTCCAAGCTCGTAAACTTCTTGCATTTTATTGGTTAGACACACAACCTTCATCTATTGGGAAGTTTAAAGCGAATGCTAAACAAAATAATCTGGCTGGAAAGAAATCGATCTTAAACATAACTTGATTTATAAATTTGAAAAGATATGGAGTCCTTGTTTGGCTACCCTCGAGTCTTCTCCTTAGGAATAGGCTATATATGATGATATCTCCTACTTGATAACCTCTCCCTCCTCCCCCATTTTTTCCCTTTTCCCCTATTATCCTTTTTCGAACTGCTGTGGAAATGAAAATAGTTCTCTGGAATATTGGGATGATTCTCTTTGGAAAATTTGGATTAAATGGGTTTTCCCATGAACAAAGTACAATTTTATCAATGGATCTTGGAATAAAAATAAGTTTCACAATTGGATGTATTAAAAAAATGTTCCTGTGCTGAGACAATCTTATAAATGTGCCCCTGCTGTGTACTGTGTAATGGCTGTGTCTGACCATTTAGGAACATGGTCTGATCATACCACATCTCCTGGGCAGGGGAGGACGCAAAAGAGTATACAGACATTACAGCACAGGATCACAGATGCTGTTTTCTGTAAGAAAAAAACAAACCTTTCACTGCCTGTTTAAAAGCTTTTGTTTACCTTACATAAAGAATCAGCTGTGATCCCATGCTAAGATGTACTAATTAAAGTGTACTTTGATCGTCGGACAACCCCTTTAAGGGAGGATAAGAGAGTTGAGCCTTTCTATTCTGGAATTTGTACTGTGATGTTATGATAATTGAATATGGAAAATATGTATTTGGAGTTTTAATAAAAATGACTTCATTAAAAAATCAACAACTAGGAATCTTAGAACATTGTAATTAAACGGCTCCCTCGCTGTGTGTCAGTTTGTGACATGTATGGAGGAGGCTGGCTGTCAGACCCAGTTTTGTTTTATTTATAGCTAAACTCCCATTTTTGTCTAAGCTTAAGCTGCGACAGAGAAGGGGGGCTGACTTTGCTAATGAGCTGAGCCGATGGCCACTCGGTCATGTGCCATCACACAGGGTGGAGAGAGCAGGATTCTGAATGTGTCAAACCCAGCGCAGAAGAAGAGCTGCCAGGAGGGTGAAAGGGGAACTTGTACTTTTATAATACAAAATCTCCACCTTTGGCACAATAGTAAGTTCAATTAAGTTCAGATTTAGTAACAATGAAACCAGATTTTATCTCGCCTCTTTTAAAGAGCAATTTGCATGATATATCTGCATCACAACTTATGGTTGCACTGTACCCGTTTCGCATGGACACTTTTTTTTTTTTTTTCTTGAGTCCCAATAAGTGTCATGATTACATAACTTTCCTAGGTTCTTATTGACAGACATTTCTAGTAATGCAATCATACTATTGGAGAACGCTTCCTGGAGAACTAGTCAGATACGTGACTTTTAAGTCGAAATGTCCACTGTAGCAATAGTTCTTGTCATACTGGTTGTTAACCAGATTTCTCAGTATCAGATGTAAATAAGAAAGGGCAGGATTTCAAGAATTTAGTTTTTTTTTTCATAAGGCATGTGGCATACAGTCACCATATTGCGTCGCACAGATTAGTATGAGATCTGGCTTCTACCCATGAGGAGAGAGCGGGCGTCGTTCAGGCGTATCCGTACAGGTTACTTGCACCCAGTTGATGACTGGAGACCAGATTGATCACTGTACGGCGCTTCCTTCTGATGCTTCACCAAGGACAGCGGGAGGCTGTTAGTAAGAAGTCTGAATCTCCATGTAGCAGTAGGGTTAATCCACAAGTTCTTTAATTGCCCCCATGGGAGAAGCATTCAGAGCATCTGTCTCCTGGTAACTGAGAGGTATTGTTAGAGGAATAATACCCTGAAGACTGCGCTTACATGCAGAGGGAGCGGACGCTGGCAGCCCCCTTACAGCTGTCTGCTCCCTGCCACCCGCCAGCTGTACCAGTCATATTACTCTTCCCCTGCTCTCCCTAAGTCTCCTTTCACTCTGTTGCAGACGTGAAGCCATCTAATATTCTTGTGAACTCCAGAGGTGAAATTAAACTGTGCGATTTTGGAGTCAGCGGACAACTCATCGACTCCATGGCGAATTCTTTTGTGGGGACAAGATCATATATGTCTGTGAGTGTCAATGTCTAATTTCATATATGGACTTTTCAGTCTTTTTGCTGCCCGTACTGTATAAATAGCGCTGTTACATATGTGCGTTATGTCATTTTCTAATGCCGTGTGGCGCACTGGAGCCCATTTGCTCACGTTCTGTGTCTGACAGCAGATGGAGTATAAGGAACGTCCTCCCACACTGTGTATGCGTGTGTGTAATAACAGCTCTCCCATACACTCGGGTGGGGGTGGTTGTATTCCATTTGCATTATGTCTCCCAGAGACATTCTGATGTATTGCAGAATACAGATTAACACTTTGCGGCAGAATCCTCAAAGGTTTTATAGCGAACACTTTGTAGCATATGCTGTATTTGCAGGCACATTTAAAGGGGTATTTTGCTACTATGATGATGATTTATCCTCCTAATAGGTGATCAATATAAGAGCAGTAGGGGTTGAACATCTGGCAACCCACCGATCAGCTATTCTCAGCTCCGACATCGTCTGTATGTAAACAGTTTTTAAGAGCAAAACATCAATTGTGTAGTAGCTGCTCCTGGGTACTGCAGATCAGCTCTTATTCATGTGAAAAGGAGCTGATCCGCAGTTCTCTGGAGCGCCACTGTGCAGTTGGTGGAGCTGTGCTGTTCAGCTATACAGCTGTGCACATCCAGCTGCCGCCGGAGATGAGAGTAGGGTGGGGGTGCGGAGTGCCCAGGCCTCCACTGATCTGATCTAGATAAGTTATCCTGAAGATGGATCATCAATATCACAGTGGTAAAATTCTCTGTTAACAACACTGGAAATCTTCGAAAGTGGCATAAGAGAAAATAATGGCGCTTGCTACCTTTGCTATGAATATATAGACATTACGGCATTCTCTGAAACAGCATGAACTGGTCTGAATTCCAATTTTTAATTTATGGTTATTTGGAGATAGAGTACAATGTAACAGCTACACTTGTTGGTATCAGGGCTGTGGAGTCGGTAAGCCAAACCTCCGACTCCTGCATTGAACTACTGTACCCAATTTATTATATGTTTTAGGAGTCCGAGTCGGTCCATTTTATACCAATTCCGACTCCACCAAAATGGACACTGACTCCGACTCCACAGCCCTGGTTGGTACTCGTGTATCAGTATTGTCAGACAACGATTGGTCTGTGCTCTGCATTCTTTATGGTTTTCAAGAATGTAATGCACAGAACAGTGTTTCCTAACCGGGATCTATAGGAACCTGGTCATGACCCCACCAGAACACAGGAACCTGCCAAAAAATGTAATCCCTGTGACATGCAAAATCAGAACATATTCTTGCCCAAAATATAGATGATAGGAAGCTATTGCCGCCTTTGTTCCAAGTCTATTAGAGTAAAGTAGGACCTGCCGGGAGTGGTTTTTTTTTTTTTTTTTTTCAGAGGAGCCAGTGGCATAGATCAGGACCAGGTAAGAGCCCTGCTCCAGTTAAATGACATCTACTGCATTTGGTATATATACAGAATAGAGATTTTAAGTTGAAAAATTTCCATACACTCACTAAGACGCTAAAACTGTGAGCTTGTAAATGATAGCAGATCTTGCTCTTGAGGATTAAGGACATATATGTATTTGCAGAAAGGGTTGTCTTCATGAATATATTCTTTTTAATGCACACATCAATGTTTAACCGGTTCCCGACCGCCCACTGTAGATAAACGTCGGCGCTTGCTGGGCTCTGTGCAGTGCCGACGTTTAAAAACGGTGGGTGGTCTCGCAGCGCTCAGGACCCCCAGGGTCCTGCAAGCGCTGCGATTCCGGTGCAGAGCGTTAGCGTTAAAAAAAAATAAAAAAAAAAAAATCACAAAATAAATAAAAATAAATTAAATAAAATATTAAACCAATAAATCCGTATATTTTTACAAAACCAAAAAAAGTACACATATTTGGTATCGCCGCGTCCGAAACAACCCGAGCTATAAAACTGTCACACTAATTAACTCCTTCTGTGCACACCGTAATAAAAATAAATAAAAAACGGAGCAAAAAAATATGCTTTTTCATCAGATCGCCAAACAAAAAGTGGAAAAAAATGCGATCAAAAAACAAAATAGAAATAAATAAATCTGGTATCTCTGTAATCGCACCGACCCGAAGAATAAAGTAATCTAATCAGTTATATCACACTAGGAACGGCGTAAAAAATAAATAAAACCAATTCTTCACCTGCTACTGATTTGTTTATTATGTCCCCAAAGATCCCAGTAAGGCTCTGCCCACATTTATCCTGTGCTCTGCGCTGAGCACTTACACCAGAGTTTCCGTGTAAATCTCTGAAATACATGATTCAGCCGGAACCCATGACTGAAGATTCGCTGTAATGAGGCAGATATAGACCACTGTGGACGCCGTCTAGCCTGGGATCCTACGGTGTCATTTGTTTTAGGCGTGCATAAAAGTGCGGTTGGCCACAGTTTTGTGCACTTCTGAAAAAAAGGACACCGCTAAACAGAGGCCAGACGGTGTCCAGAGTAACTCTGCTGCCTCATTACAGTGAATGGATCCTGCAGGGGTTTCATCTGAATTACATCACTTGGAAATTTAGATGGAAACCCCGATGTAAGTGCTCAGCCTAGAGCGCCGGATAAATGTTACGTAAAATGTTCCCAATAAATGCTTCAACTCAGTCCTCAAAAAAAGCTAGTCCCCACTCAGGTCTGTCATCTGTTAAAAATATAAGGGACTTCCAAGTTACTGGTAGCAGAAAGGCTCTGGAAAAGCAAAATGACCCTTGCCCCCCAAAAGAAATTCAGAAAATTTTGTGCTCCCAAATCCAAATGCCTATTCTACAATAATTTGTTCTCCAATTGTCAAATAGCGCTCCGTCCCCCCCAGATCTCACCGTATGGCTAAGCGGTACGATACAGCCACATATGGGGTATTGACACTTTTAGAAGAAATTGTGTGACACATTTCGGCACCATTTTTACCCATTGCCCTGTGTGAAAATGTAAAATCTGAGGGTAAAACATTTTTTTGTGGTAAAAATATAATTATGCTTTTTTCCCTGCCCAATGGTATAAATTTAAAAATTAAAAAATACTCATTACTTCCCTAGATGAATTCCTTGAGAGGTGTAGTTTACAAAATGGGGTCACTTGTGGGGGTTTCTGCTGTTTCGGCATGTCAGCGACTCTTCAAATGTGACATGGTGTCTGTAACCTATCCCAGCCAACATAGCACTCCTTTCTCTTCCGAACCCTGCCGTACACCAAAGCAGCGGTTTTCCCCCACATATGGGGTATCGGCGTACTCGGGAGAAATTGTACAACAAATTTCATGGTGCAATTTATCCTGTTACCCTTATGATAATGCAAAATTAGGGAATGAAAAACATTTTTTATGGGAAAAATGTGAAAATTTTATTTTCATGGCTCAATATTATAAACTTCTGTGAAGCAGCTGGGGGTGCAAGGTGCTCACCACATATCTAGATAAGTTCCCTAAGGGGTCTAGTTTCCAAAATGGTGTCACTTGTGGGGGGTTTCCACTGTTTAGGCACATCAGGGGCTCCCCAAATGCAACATGGCGTCCGCTAATTATTCAAACAAATTTTACATTCAAAAAGTCAAATGGCGCTCCTTCCCTTTCAAACCCTGCCGTGCGCCCAAACAGTAATTTGCCTCCACATATGGGGTATCGGCGTGTTCAGGAGAAATTGCACAACAAATTTCATGGTGCAATTTATCCTGTTACCCTTATGATAATACAAAATTAGGGAATGAAAAACATTTTTTGTGGGAAAAATGTGAAAATTTTATTTTTACAGCTCAATATTATAAACTTCTGTGAAGCACCTTGGGGTTCAAGGTGCTCACCACATATCTAGATAAGTTCCCTAAGGGGTCTAGTTTCCAAAATGGTGGCACTTGTGGGGGGTTTCCACTGTTTAGGCACATCAGGAGCTCTCCAAACGCAACGTGGCGTCTGCTAATTATTCAGACAAATTTTACATTCAAAAAGTCTAATGGCACTCCTTCCCTTCCGAACCCTGCAGTGCGCCCAAACAGTGGTTTTCCCTCACATATGGGGTATCAGCACGCTCATGAGAAATTGCACAAAAAAATTTGGGGTCCATTTTTTCCTGTTACCCCTGTGAAAATAAAAAAAATTGGGTCTAAAGTAACATTTTTGTGAAAAAAGTTAAATGTTCATTGTTTTCTTCCACATTCCAAAAATTCCTGTGAAGCACCTGAAGGGTTAATAAAGTTCTTGAATGTGGTTTTGAGCACCTTGAGGGGTGCAGTTTTTAGAATGGTGTCACTTTTGGGTATTTTCTGTCCTAAAGACCCCTCAAAGTGACTTCAAATATGATGTGGTCCCTAAAAAAATGTTTTTGTAAATTTTGTTGAAAAAATGAGAAATCGCTGGTCAACTTTTAACCCTTATAGCTCCCTAACAAAAAAAAATGTTGGTTCCAAAATTGTGCTGATGTAAAGTAGACATGTGGGAAATGTTATTTATTAACTATTTTGTGTGACATATCTCTCTGATTTAAGGGCATGAAAATTCAAAGTTTGAAAATTGCAAAATTTTCTAAATTTTCGCCAAATTTCCGATTTTTTTCACAAATAAACGCAAGTTATATCGAAGAAATTTTACCACTATCATGAAGTACAATATGTCATGAAAAAACAGTCTCAGAATCAGGGGAATACGTTGAAGCGTTCCAGAGTAATTACCTCATAAAGTGACAGTGGTCAGAATTGAAAAAATTGGCCCGGTCACGAAGGCAAAAACAGGCTCTGGCGCGAAGTGGTTAATTAAAGGATACCCATCACATTATAGGTATTGTCCGGTCTACAAGTCTGCGGTCACTCTATGTGCACACAGTGAAGATTCTCCGCTGTTGGCGCCAGGAATGGCGGTCATTTGACCACAAGTATATCATATGCATCCTCCCAGCCACACTCCAACTAGACTGTTTCCAACCTCACTTAATACACTTGCATTGAGCAATGCCTTGCACATCTAGTCGGCACATGACTACAAGTGCAAATCGCATAATTACAGTCACACAGCCGGCACCAGAGAATCCTCACTTGTAGGTTAAGACCGGATAACCCCTTTAAACATACAGCTTAATCTTCCATGTTATAGAGCAGAAGGAGATATATAGTGTTGTGGGAAAATATTTTGTGTAACTTGTAATTTATCCATGTAAATCTTTTGCTTATTCTGGGATTAGGAGTCTGATGGGTGGTCCTAATCAGTGACTGACCACAAAACTGTTCGCTAACACAAGTTCATGTTTTTATTTTAAATGCTTTAGAGCAATAAAAAAGTGGCAAAAATGTGTGTATAATTAAAATAAAATTTGCATAATCTTCATCTGTGTTCTCTTAATCTAGCCGGAGCGACTACAAGGCACACACTACTCTGTGCAGTCCGACATCTGGAGCATGGGGCTCTCACTGGTGGAAATGGCGATTGGGCGATATCCAATTCCACCTCCTGATGCCAAGGAGTTGGAACTGATTTTTGGCTGTTCCGTTGAAGGAGACACTGCATCTTCAGATATGTCTCCTCGTCCCAGACCACCAGGACGCCCCATCAGTTGTGAGTATTGCTCTTAGTGGTTCCTGCACTTTTTTCTTATCTTCTCCAAATCCGCCTAAGGACATGTTCACAAATTCAGTATTTGGTCAGTATTTTATACCAGTGTTTGTAAGCTAAAACCAGGAGTGGAATAATCAGAGGAAAAGTATAATAGAAACGTGTCACTAATTCTGCTTGTTTCACCCACTCCTTGTTTTAGCTTACAAATACTGCGTGATGCACAGCATTAAACGACCGCAGATTGGCAAACTGCTGGTTGGTGGTTATTTAAAAGCCTGTTCACACAGACCAACCACGCTTAAAGGCCCCGTCACACTTAGCGACGCTGCAGCGATCCCGACAACGATACGATTCTCACAGCAGCTGCGTCTCTATGTGGTCGCTGCTGAGCTGTCAAACAGGCTGGCTCACCAACGATCAGGGGAGCAGCGACATCGTGGAAAGAATCTTTCCACGATGTCCTGCTCCTGGTTACCAGCCTGCTGCTGAAGCAGGAGCAGGCTGGTAACCATGGTAAACATCGGGTTACTAGGGGCACACGCGCACCTAGTAACCCGATGTTTACCATGGTTACCACTCTGCTACAGTGAGCGGGAGGTTACCGCTCACTTTAGCAGGCTCGTAACCATGATAAACAGCGGGTTACTAGGTGCGCGTGTGCCCCTAGTAGCCCGATGTTTACCATGGTTACCAGCCTGATCGCTGCTCCCGCTGGTCACACACAGCGATGTGTGCTGACCAGCGGGAGAGCAACGACCAAAAAATGGTCCAGGACACTTTGCAGCGATCAGCGACCTCACAGCAGGGGCCTGATCGCTGCAAAGTGTCACACATAGCGACATCGCTGGTGAGGTCGCTGTTGTGTCACCAAAACCGTGACTCAGCAGCGATCTCGCTGTGTGAGACGGGGGCTTAAGATGCATACTTGCCTATCTGTAGTAGATCGCTCAGTGTGCATTGGCTGCCATTGTTTTCAGCAGCAGAGTTCCTGTTAATATAGGACAATTCACTACCAAGATTGATATCTTTTGTGTAAACCAAAAGCTTTTTTCACCCAACGAACAGCAGTCTGTTTACACTGCACGATTATCGTGAAACAAGCGTTCCTAGGATCACTCATTCTTGATAATCTGGCAGTGTAAATGGACCTTAATGTAAAGCAGTAATTGGAATTTCCATCTGCATTCAGATTACTAAATAGATCTAATACAAATATGGGTAAAATCCCTCTAATACTGATTAATCCTTGCCATCCCCTGCAGCTGCTTTGCATTTTGCTGCGATCCCTCCTTCACTGTGTATAACATAAGCAATACAGAGAGACTGTGTACTCCTATATACATACCTGAGAGCCAGGGCCTGTGCAAAGAAGTCTACAAAGAGCATACCGAAATTATATACCGTATATTTTTACCATGGGAAACTAAGGCCTACATATATCCTTTTGATGCCGGCTCAAAACGATATGTAAAAGAGCCTAATACTGACCCCGGCTTATCGGACATTGATGGCCAAATCTAAGGATAGGCCATCAATGTAAAAGTAGTGGACAACCTCTTTAAGGCTGTGTGCCCTCGATGCGTTTTTGGTGCGGATTTTCAGCGCGGAAACGCTCCAGAAACGCATTGCACACCTTATTTCATGACTTCCTATTACATTCTGCAAGTTCTGTGCACATGTTCAGGATTTTTTCTGCGAGGATTTTACTCGCAGAAAAAATACGGACATGACCAATTCTTGTGCGTTTCTGCATGCGTATTTGCCTATACAATGCATTGGAAAATCGCATGGCAAATACGCATGCAAAAATGCGTAAAAAATGCATGTTTCTGCCATGGAGATGCAGAAATGCTTAGGAAAATTTCTGCTTCATATCTGCATCGTGGGCACTAAGCCTAAGGCTGGGGTAGCGCACGGCAGCCTTAATGAAGGGCTATCTGGAGTACAGTTCGCTGGATTCATTAAAAGGTGCACACCATTTCGTGAATTTACATCTTCTGAGTGGCGTGCGCCTTTCCAGAAATTCTACTCCACTCGGGGACTTGAGAAGCATTTCTGTTGTACAAAACGTTGGCATTTTTAATGAATTCTATGGGCAAATAATAAGGGCCTGTGCAGAGATTGAAGATTCATCGCATTTTTTTCTGCACAGATTTGTCACAAAACCTGAAGGGTTTCCTGATGCCAGCAAAGTGAATGAGATCTTGAAGTCTTGGACACATGTTGCTTATTTTTGATTTGCAGAGTTAAATCTGCAGTAGGTCAATTCTTTAAGTGTTTTTGCTGCAGTTTTCACTCATACTAATGAGGGGGGGAAAAAAATCTGCACCAAAAACACATGTCAAAACTGCAGAAAAAAAAGATGCCTATTTTGCTCAGTGTTTTTCCTGCCAATAGATGCAGAAATGTCTGCACTAAATACTTAACTTGCGCATATACCCTTATATAGTAGAGTTGGAAAATAGCACATCCATCTAATCCAATTTATTTTCCTCCAGCGTTAATCCAGGGAAAGGAAAAATAAGCTCTTGTCAGGTATTTGTCAATGACATGATATTATGGTAAAAATATTCCTTCCATCTCAGTATATGTTGGAAAACAACAATTCTATCCGCTGGTCAGTGGTCAGCACCAGCACCCGGATCACTATCACATGTTCTATTAAAATGAAACTATTATTTTAATATACTGCCGTGTAGTACTCCTGTGAAACATACATTGTGTGTCATTTTAACATAATTGTCTTTTCCTACTATACACAGTGCGATGATCCTGTATCATGATTTATAAGCGTCTTATCTTGTTTGGTTGCAGCCTTCGGTCCAGACAGCCGACCTCCCATGGCCATTTTTGAGTTACTGGATTATATAGTGAACGAGGTAATTTTCCAAGTTAATTTCTAAATCCGTCTATTTGTGGATGGCTCCTATGTATTCTACTTACCTAGATTTGAGTATATATAGCATTTAGAAGTATTGTATCCAGTATGAATTAGTCTTGTATTTTCCTATGTATATGGCATTAACCCTGTTTCCAAATATACGCCCATGTCATAAAAACATGGTAGGACAGCTGTCAAATTGCACCCTTACAATAATTTGTTGTAGGGAAGTAAAAAAAAACAAAAAAACAAAAAGCAGAAAATATGAAAGTATCACTAGCCAAACATGGCTCTTGGCTATTTCCGGCAATCCCGTAGAGAATGTTTGAAGCAGGGGTGCGCATGCTTGACCCCCTGCTCCATTCAAGATTGTGGGGATCGTAGCATTCGGACCCCCAATGATCGGGAAATTAATATCCAAACTTGGCACCAACCCTATAATGTATTTCTGATGTATCTTGTCAGTGTTCTACTGCAGATTATATAATGATGCACCTTTTTGTCTTTCTTTTATTTCCTCCGCTTACAGCCACCTCCTAAATTGCCCAGTGGAGTGTTTGGTGCAGAATTCCAAGACTTTGTGAATAAATGGTGGGTTCTTGACATGGTCATTACACAGACAAGTGTATACATGATAGATTAGTTATCCATGTACCTTTATTATAATATATAAGTGAATTTCACTGTATGTCTGGAAAGTCTCATAGGTGCCTATACAGCACAGTCCTCCAGAGCTGAAAGACTGCACACAGCATGCTTTTCCATTCTAGAGTGATTTAAAGCTGTTCTTTAAAGATTCCTGCACACAAAAAATGGGGAAAAATCTACATTACTGTGTCGCCTCATTGGGGAACACAGGACCTTGGGTGTTATGCTGCTGTCCACTAGGAGGCGACACTAGGCTTAATCTGAAAAAGATTAACGGTGGCTCCTCCTCTGCAGTATACACCCCCTGACGGCGTCAGCCATGTTCAGTTTTTGCTTAGTGTGGCAAGGAGGCACACCTAAAGATTTTTACTCCATTTTTTTCGGATTTTTTCTTTTTTCACGGAGTTACAGATGAAGATAAGTGGGTCTCTGGAGAGACCCCCGGCATGGCTCCTTCCTCTGCCCCCTTCTAGGGGTGCACAGTTGAAGTTGAGACGTCTCCTTACCATGTCGCTCCTTCCCCAGCCCCTCGAGTGCTGGTTCGAAGTTGAGACTCCTTCCCCAATTCCTTTTGATCTTGGGTTGAGGTCGAGGGAGAATTACAGCCTCCTGACGGTGACGGCAGCACCCTCCCTAATCCCCCTCTGGGGGTATTAGGTTGAGACACCGCAGGTAGGATTTGTGCAGACAGCAAGATACAGCTCCCAGTAGCTGTCGCTCTGCACCAACGTTCAGGAATCGCAGCTCCGCTGCAGACTCCTGATGGACCGGGGGACAGTGCTGGCAGAAGGGCACACAGAGACACAGGCTGGCTTTAGCTCTGTCTCTCTGCCGGCACCAGCGCTACGGTGCCTCAGAGGACCCTTTAAGGGCTCCCTCTTAATATAGTATCCCACCGCCTTTCCTGCCATTAAAAACCGGGGGGGTCCGATTCAGATCCGGTACACCCACCCCCCGGACTACCGCGCCGGCCTGGAGCCCTCTTGGGCATACATTCTAAATTTACTCCGCGGCTCTGGCCTAGCCGAAGCCGCCGCCCACTCTCCGCCCCCTGGCCTGCTCCCGGATGACCAATATGACACTACACGGTGTCATACAGGGGGCGGAGACGAACTGAAAGGGCACGCTTTCTAGCAATACTGCCGCCTTTCCAGCGCTCCGCCCCCCTTCTTCTCCACACTCCGGTGGCCATTAAGCAGCAGAGGGAGAACGGAAGGAAGTTAACGCTTCACATACCGGTCGCCAGCTGGTCTCCGGGGGACACAGGATCTTGGATTTTACCCGCGCTACACTACAGCACACTAAGGTAGGATAAAATCACAGCTAGAGTCTCGACTCGGCTGTGAAGTCTATAACTTTCTCTGCATTGCTGGCTCCCTCTGCATAGCCACTCTGCATCGCTGGCCCCCTCTGCATAGCCACCCCTGGATACTATGCCGGGCTCAAAGTCCAAGAGAACCAGGCAGGATTGCTATTATGCACTCTGTACAGCCTGCAGTAATACTCTCCCTAGTGGTAGCACTTATCCTCATTGTCAGGATTGCATGCAAACTGCTATGCCAGAGCCCCATGAAGCCCTTGCCAATACTTCGGTGCCTAATACCACACCGGAATGGGTCACTCAGATGTCGCAATCTATGACGCAGCCTATAGATAACCTCACATCCACATTGATTCAGGCTCTGCAGACTCATACCTCGGCTATTAATACTACTCAAAGGGAGAGTTCCACTCAGGGACATGATGGCATGGGCACATCCACATCTAGATCAGGACGCAAGCGGACCCACAGGTCTCGTTCATCTGCGTCATCCCATACCACACGGTCGTCCCCTTCCAGTGTGAGACACCGTACTCCCAGTTCATCTAGACCGTCCCCTGTCAGTGACAGACAACGCAGATCCCGACAGCCATCCCTGACCAGAGAAGGTCTCCGCTCTGGTTCTCCCAGCAGGAGACGCCTTAGCGAGACACAGGATTCGGAAGACATATGTGATTCTGACTCAGACAAGGAAACCGAAGGGTCCCTGATCCCTATTCCCCCGGGCAATACAGTGCTAGTTGATGATTTAATCTCATCTATCCATCGGGTGCTGAACATCTCCGATCCACCCCTGGAGACACCAGGACATAAAATTTCCTTTGAAGGAGTCCTGAAACCGCCTAAGGTCTTCTTTGACCACCCAGAGTTTAATGCGATCCTTAAAAAGCAGTTCTCACAACCTGAGAAAAAGTTTACTAATCGCAAATATCTGGAGGCGCGGTACCTCTTTCCACAGGAGGTCACCAAAAAGTGGACAGATCCACCTGAAGTGAATCCCCCAGTCTCCAGACTAGCAGCACAGACACTCCTTTCACTGCCAGATAGCTCAACCCTCAGGGACACAGCAGACCGGCAGGTGGAATGCATGGCTCGTTCAATTTTCGAGGCCGCAGGGGCCTCCCTGGCTCCCGCGTTCGCCTCAGTTTGGGCTGCCAAGGCAATCCTGGCTTGGGCCCAAAATTTACAAACTGGCCTACAAACATCTACCCCTGAACTGTCGGACCAAGCGGCCCAAATAGCAGTCGTGGCAGATTACATGCTCCATGCAGCTCTAGATTCTGCAAGGGGTGCAGCCGGGATAGCTTCAAACGCCATCACCATTCGGCGTATCCTCTGGCTGCGGGAATGGAAAGCAGAGGCAGCTTCAAAGAAGTCCCTCACTCACCTCCCGTACCTCAGTGGCTTTTCGGTGAACAGTTGGACACAATGATATCCAACGCCACCGGGGGTAAAAGTACCTCTCTCCCCCAACTGAAGCCCAAACACACTTACAAAATGCACAATCAGGCACGTTACCGATCCTTTCGGAACTCTTCTGGCTGGTCCGTCTCGCGACCAGCACAGAATAACAGCCGCTCTCCACGCAGGGACAACTCTAGGTCGACGCAAAAGTCGGACAAGACCTGGCAATCAAAGGCAGGCTAGTCAAAATTTAAAGGAGGAAAGTCTCGCACTTCCTCCTCATCATGACTCACGAACTCTGGAAGACACCCCACCTGTAGGTGGCCGTCTTTTGCTCTTTCACCAGCTCTGGCTGCCTATTACAGAAGACAGGTGGGTCAGGGAACTAGTGTCTTCTGGATACAAGATAGAGTTCACTTCCAACCCGCCAAACAGATTCTTCCTGTCTGTTCCCCCAAAACCGCCAGCCAAGGCTCGTGCCTTCCACCACGCAGTTTCATTACTTCTCCAAGCAGGTGTCATAGTAACGGTCCCCACGGCCGAGCGCTTCCAAGGGTTCTACTCAAATTTATTCGTAGTCCAAAAAAAAGGAGGCAGCATACGGCCCATATTGGATCTAAAACAGCTCAACAAATATGTACGGGTACGTCCCTTTCGCATGGAGTCCCTTCGGTCCATCATTACGTCCATGGAGAAGGGAGAATTTCTCGCCTCCATAGACATTCAAGACGCATACCTACATATACCAATTGCACCGGCTCATCAGAGATTTCTCAGGTTCGCGATCGACCAGGAACACTACCAGTTTGTGGCTCTCCCGTTCGGACTCGCTACGGCTCCCAGAGTGTTCACCAAGGTCATGGCAGTCACCATGGACATCCTGCACTCCAGAGGCATAATAGTCGTTCCATATCTGGACGATCTCATCAAGGCTCCCACCTTCAAGGACTGCGAAATCAGTGTCTCGATCACAATCGACATTCTGAGTCGTTTGGGCTGGTTAGTCAACTTAAAAAAGTCATCACCAACCCCGAGTCCATCTCTGACATTTTTGGGAATGTTATTCAACACCCTCAAGGGTCTAGTACTCCTCCCCAAGGACAAAGCACTGACTCTCCGAATAGTAGTCCGCACCCTACTTCGCAAACCCCCTCGGTCTCTCCGGTTTGCCATGAGAGTCCTTGGCAGGATGGTGGCGGCAATAGAAGCGGTTCTATTTGCCCAGCTTCACCTCAGGCCTCTCCAATTAGCCATCCTCAAGTCATGGGACAGGAATCCTTTTTCCCTTGACGGAGTTTCAGTTGACGTTGACGTTGTCAACCAAGAGATCCCTGCACTGGTGGCTCAAACCAACCTCGCTAACATAGGGGAAATCCTTTCTCATGAGTCAATGGAAAGTTCTGACCACCGATGCGAGCCTGACGGGTTGGGGTGCGGTATACCTGCACCACAGAGCACAGGGCAAGTGGTCCCCAACAGAAGCAACCATGCCCATCAACATCTTGGAAATTCGTGCCATTTTCCTGGCGTTGAGAGCCTTCCATCATTTACTGGCAGCCTCTCACATCAGAGTACAGTCAGACAATGCCACGGCTGTGGCATATGTAAATCATCAAGGGGGGACCCGCAGTGCCCAGGCGATGCGAGAAGTGACACACATTCTCCACTGGGCGGAAGACACAGGTTCGGTTCTTTCTGCGGTCCACATCCCAGGGGTAGACAACTGGGAAGCAGACTTCCTCAGCCAGCAGGGAATGGACTCGGGGGAGTGGTCTCTCCATCCCGAAGTTTTTCAACAGATCTGCCATTGCTGGGGGACTCCGGACGTGAACCTAATGGCATCCCACTTCAATGCCAAAGTCCCCAACTTCATGGCCAGAACACACGACTCGCGGTCGCTGGGAGCGGACGCCCTAGTTCAGGACTGGACTCAGTTTCAGCTCCTGTACATCTTTCCACCTCTTCCCCTCATATCCAGAGTGGTGAGGAAAATCAAGCAAGAGGTAGTTCCAACCATCCTCATCGCACCAGTCTGGCCCAGACGTACGCGGTACGCCGACATCGTGCAGCTCATAGCAGACGTCCCCTGGCGTCTCCCCGACCGCTAGGATCTTCTGTCACAGGGCCCGTTCTCGGAACTCAGGGGCCCTCAATTTGACGGCATGGCCATTGAGACCTGGGTTTTAACCAAGTCAGGGTTCTCGTCTGACATCATTGAAACCATGATCAGAGCACGGAAGCCAAACTCTGCGAAGATCTATTACCGTACCTGGAAAGCTTTCTTTACCTGGTGCGACTCTCGTGACCAGACCCCTTTCCCTTATTCCCTCTCCAGGGTACTTGGTTTTCTCCAATCGGGTCTGGAGGCCAAACTGTCTCTGGGCTCTCTTAAGAGCCAGGTGTCAGCTCTCTCTGTGCTTTTTCAGACGCGCATTGCTAACAAGCCACAAGTAAAGACATTTTCTTCAGGGGGCTTCACGATTGGTTCCCCCCTACAGACGACCACTAGAGATGTGGGATCTCAACCTCGTGCTGACAGCATTGCAGGAAACACCTTTTGAACCCCTTAGGGAAGTCTCACTACGCTTTCTATCCCAGAAGGTGGTTTTCCTAGTGGCAATCACCTCGCTACGCAGGGTGTCTGAACTCGCAGCACTCTCCTGCAGACGACCCTTCCTGGCTTTTTACCAGGATAAGGTAGTTCTCCGTACGGTTCCATCCTTCCTTCCAAAAGTTGTGTCCAACTTCCACCTCAATGAGGAAATCTCACTGCCATCCCTCTGTCCGGCCCCAGTTCATAGAGTGGAAAAGGCTCTGCATACACTTGACCTTGTCAGGGCATTACGTATCTATGTGTCTAGGACTGCGTCCTTCCGGAAGTCTGATTCTCTTTTCATTCTTCTGGAAGGCGGCCGCAAGGGTCTGCCAGCTTCCAAAGCTACCCTTGCTAGGTGGATCAAATCCACCATACAAGAGGCCTACCGCCTCAAAAATTCTCCTCTTCCAGCAGGTATTACGGCACACTCTACACGTGCGGTAGGGGCCTCCTGGGCCATTCGGCACCAGGCTTCGGCGCAACAAGTGTGTAAGGCAGCCACCTGGACTAGTCTACACACGTTTACCAAGCACTACAGGGTTCATACCCAATCCTCGGCAGATGCGAGCCTGGGTAGACGTATCCTGCAGGTGACAGTGGCCCAATTATAGGGGCCTGTCTACACAATATTCGTCCATTGCTTCCCACCCAGGGACTGCTTTGGGACGTCCCAAGGTCCTGTGTCCCCCAATGAGGCGACAGAGTAAAGGAAATTTTTGTGTACTCACCGTAAAATCTCTTTCTCTTAGCCTCTAATTGGGGGGGACAGCTCCCACCCTGTTGCCCGTCTGGGGCCGTTGTTACGTTGAGTTCTCATATTGGTGTTTTTTCTTGAGCTCCTACATAGTTGCCTTCTTATAGGCATGTTTGTTTGTTATCCATGTTGCGTTCCTCCTACTGCTTTTGCACAAAACTGAACATGGCTGATGCCGTCAGGGGGTGTATACTGCAGAGGAGGAGCCACCGTTAATCTTTTTCAGATTAAGCCTAGTGTCGCCTCCTAGTGGACAGCAGCATAACACCCAAGGTCCTGTGTCCCCCAATTAGAGGCTAAGGCTGGGTGCCCACGTAGCGTTTTCCAAGCGTTTATGCTGCGGAATTTCTGCAGCGTAAACGCTTGTAAAACGCTAGGTAATCCGCACCCCATGGTCCCCAATGGGATTCCGCATGTTCTATGCACATGCTGCGGATTTTTCCGCAGCGTTTATGCTGCGTACAAAAATCCGCAGCATGTCATTTAATTTTGCGGAAGCGCAGCGGAACTCCCGCCATTGACTTGCATAGAAACCGCGACTGTACATTTGTACAAGCGGCTTCTATGCGTCTCTATGTGCGGATGGTACCCAGTTCTGGAGGAGAGGAGACTCTCATCCAGACCTGGGTACCATTCTACCTGTAAAAAAAGAATAAAATAACAAATAAAGTTATATTCACCTGTCCGGCGGCTTCTCTCTGAATGCCGGCATCGCTTGAGGACCTGCGGTTACGTCACAGTCATGTGACCGCAGGCCCTTCACCGCTCTGTCTCGCGATATGCCGGCAGCCGGGAACCAGACAGGAACGAGCGCTGCTGCACACACCGGGGCCTCGGGGGTGAGTATAGCTTTATTTGTTTTCATTTTTACGGTCACACTATATAAATCCATGCCGTTTGCATGGATTTATATAGTGTGACCTAGTTGTCAAGCACTTTCCAAGTGATGCTATCGCCTGGAAAGCGCTTGTCAATCTGCATGCGGAAACTCATGTGGATCCGCATGTATTCTGCAGGAAAAACGCATGTACAATCTGCATGCGTTTTTTCTGCCAGGGAGATGCAGAAATGCTGCAGAAATTTTCTGCTTCATTTCTGCATCGTGGGCACATAGCCTAAGAGAGATTTTATGGTGAGTACACAAAAATCTCCTTTTTAAGCACAAGTCGCACAGGATGAAGATCACATTGTTGCATTGTGAGATTTTTATGTAATGATTGTCATCATTGCATCCTGCGACTAACTGCAACATCGCTCGAAAAAACAGATGTATTTTTGGCTGCAGGACGTAATTTGCACATGACTTCAATGTAGGCCACAAGTGACCTGCTTTTGGTTTGTCTGAGAATTACTGTCGTGGTACACATTGTTACATTTTTTGTTAGTATCTGACTTTTATTCTTTGACGATTATTTAAAGTGCAGGCCTAAAGTGGTGGTCCTGACAATTTTTTTTATTCTGATCCCTATCATTCACAGCATTGTCATGGAGACCTTTAGGCTTACAGACTTTTAGGCCTGTAAATTTGATTACAATGTACATATATGGGATTTTTCAAAATGTTATTCACCTTTACTAAGCTAATTGACCTTTTCAATTTCATTTTGTGGGTATGGCTAAATTTCAGTCTGTAATCTTTAGTCATTCTTAAAATTTATAGACTAGTGATGCGCGAATGTGGTTGGATAAGGTGTTATTCGAGCACGCTCGAGTCCTAGCCTAGTATCTTCGGCGTGCTCGTCAAATATGTTTGCGTTGCCGTGGCTGTTAAGACAGCCGCAACTCATACAGGTATTGCTTGTTTGTTAGACAGCCGCAACACATGCAGATATTGCCTAACAGCCGCGAGACATGCAGCTGCGGCGACGCAAACATAATTGACGAGCACGCCGAAGATACTCGGTTAGGACTCGAACGTGCTCGGATAACACCTTATCCGAGCACATTTGCACATCACTATTATAGACCCCTTGATATGTAGTTTGCAACCTGGTTTCACACTTTTCTCTTGTTGGACTGTCCCTCCCAGTAATACAGGCTGGATGATAGGTCTGTGAGTCTAGGGTGCTACTATCTTCTTTTTTTTTCCATGTTTGTCATTGTCCCTTAGAACCTGGTCAGTGGTTCTCCAGAGCACAGGACCAGAAAGATCTGTCACTATTATGATCTGGATCTGGCAAACTAATTTCAAGAGTTGTCCGAGGATTCTGGACATCTGCTGGCAGTCAGATCTCAGGCAGAATCTGGCACAGGGGACAAAATAGGAAAAGCTTCACCTGCCCCTTATTTAAAGAGCAAATGCAGCTTCACAAAACCTAGCCACATGTCAGAAGTTTTCATTGATGAGGGATCTGGATGCTGTTGCTCCTCCTGATCACTAAAATGAAAGAGTAGAAGACAGACTTTATAGACTCTTGTGAATTCATCTTCAGTCTCTGAGGCGAGTCACACTCTACCCCTTCGTTTTTGGACTGATTTTCATTTAAGAACTCAAAACCTCATATATTAAAATAATAACTTTAGATTCTATTTGATTTGTTAAAGTTATTTCCCTATGTTCTTCCAGCTTGGTGAAGAATCCAGCAGAGAGAGCGGACCTCAAACAGCTCATGGTAACGACTTCCTGTTTTTAGAAATGTCAAGATTGTGATGTGTGAAATGTAGCAGAATTTCTTTCTAGAATCATGGCTGTGATAACCCATCATTTTTTTCCATTCGTAACCTACGTCCTTTTTTTCAGGTTCACAACTTCATTAAGACTTCAGAGCAAGAAGAGGTGGACTTTGCCGGGTGGCTGTGCTCTACTATGGGCCTGAAACAGCCCAGCACCCCCACTCATGCCGCCGGTGTGTGAGGGAAATGAGTGAAGAAGCTGGTCCAGGCAGAGTGTTACCGCCAACATGTCCCGCTTCTGCCATCCTGCAGGGATCTCTGCAGAACGTGCCAAAAATAAACGGTTTCTATTCACTCTCTGCACCCTCCATTCACCGGAGGGTGTGGGTCAAGCATAGATGTATCCCAGTGTCTCCTGTGGGCTTTACCTGCAGTAGGATCCCTGCTTCTATCCCATGATGCTTTGTGGTACACTTGATGATTTCAGTCCATGGAGAATTATTCCAGTCTTTGTTTAGGAGGGGAACGAACTGTCCATTTCAATTTCCTATCAAAGGGTTCAATGGCTCAGTCCTATATAGGACCAATCTCCACCAAGGTCTAGAATATACATTTTACTGTCGTATTTCTGTAAGTCTTGGAGTTTGAACAGATAAAGATACAAATGTCTATTTTGTACCAATTATCTACATATATTTCTCTAAAATAAAGTATTTTTGTTCATATTACTGCTTGTAACAGCTGAAATTGGTCCCATATGAGACTGGTAAGAATAAAATCCCACACCGTCAGCCAGTACCCTTGAGCTGTCGGGAGATCTGAGCCATGCGGGTAGGTGTCCGCAATAAAACCAGCGTCCAAAGCCATAACCCAGAGCCTTTCACCTTCTAGGAATTTGCCTTGTTTCTGGAAATCGCTCCTCTCTGCCGGAACATGGAACCGGTTACCGCTCTTAATCTCTCTTGGTACAAACCACTCCTTTTTAATATTATCATTGATAATATATTGCATTTCAGATTTTCTTAATCACCGCAGTAATCAATGGCAATGGAGTCCTTTTTGTTGGAGCATTTCAGTCAAGCTATGGCAAATCTATAGCATTAAATGATGGTATCCCTTTGCATGTAGCTCCGGTAGAGGAGGGGACGTGTATCCCAGCAGTCGTTCCGCTGCCTCCTGCCTGTGCCTCTCTTCACCTGCCCTGACTTTTCATATTTATTTTCTATTTGAATGTGATGTGATGTGATCGCTCTGAATCCTTTTGCTGTGTCAGGCTTCTAATCCTCATTATTGTCCTGCACCGAGTGTATGTAAGCTGCTTCTTACACTCCGAAGTGATGACTGGGAGGCTGATGCCAGCGCCTGGTTCCATGAGAAGCCTTCAGTCCTTATAACCTGTACCTCTTGAATACTCAGATGTATTATCTTTGACTACAATAAACTTATGACAAAGACTCTTGTCTGAGCAAATCTGTAACAAGCTGATGTTCTGTGAACGATCAATTTGAGGTCACATCACAAGAATTATTCAGCTAGAGCAGGGATGTCAAACTTAAACCGACAGACGGCCAAAATGAAAAACTTGGACAAAGTCCCAGGCCAACTAGTATACAGTAGAATGGGCCCCACATCGCCCTCCATGCAGAATAGTGGGCCCCACATAGCCTAACATGCAGAATAATGGGCCCCACATAAGGGTGGCAGTTCTGATGTCGGGGGCCAAATACAACGACCCTGTGTGCCAGATTTGGCCCACGGGCTGAAGTTTGACATGTGTGAGCTAGAGTAATTAAAGGGGAATTCTAAAGGATAAATAACTAGTGTTGAGCGCAAGTGCTCGCTATTCAAGTTTTCAGCGGGTGCTCGAGTCCCCATGCCCGCATGTTTCGTTCGCGGCTGTTGACAGCGAAGAAAACCTGCTGGGATTACCTGCCATACACAGTTATTCCCCGCATGTTTTTTTTTTTTTGCTGTCTAATAGCCGCAAAACATGCGGGTGTGGGAACTCGAGCACCCGAAGCAAACTTGAGTATCGAGGACTTGCGCTCAACACTAGTGATTAACTTCTCAATTGGTGACACCCCCACTGATCAGAAGAAAAATCAAATATTTATCACCCATCGTGTGGATAAGTGATAACTTCTTAACCGGAATCTTCCTTAAAAGGGAATGTGTCAACGAAAAGTGGACAATGCCCCAGTGAACATGCTGAAAAGTACACAAGTGCCATTTTTGTAAAAAAAAAAAAATGAAAAAAAAATTAGGGAAAACATTTAACACGAAAACCTGATTTAAACAAAAAGATAATTTTCTGACAAAACATTCCCTTTAAAGAGCACATGTCAACAGGACACAAGTTCCCAATTTTTTCTCTTAAAGAGCAAAAACTGGACACTTTTTAAAGGTGCTCTTTAAAGAGATCCTAGGACTATATGAATTACCTGTACATTCTTTAAAAAAATGAAGTGCAATAGACAAATTTCATAACTTTTTAGGGTACTACAAAAAACTGACCAGCATCTCCAAACAGAATAAAGCAAGTGTGAACAGGTGCAAGCTACTGACTGCATAATATACAAATAGAAGCATACAGCAGCCTTTGTGTTGGCTAAGATGTATGCAAACACTGAATATGTGAATTAGAATTTATGACATTTGGACTGCATTACTGCTATATAAATGCAGTCATAGCAGCTTGCACGTTTTCATACTTGCTCTATTCTGTCTGGAGGTGTCCTTCAGTTTTTTGTAGAATACTATTAGAGGTAGTGACTACCTCCATATTTAACCGAGCACCTCCCATTAGCCTACGGCTTTTTTTAATTAATGCTGGATCCTACCTGCCCTTTAATTTTGTAGGCTTTTAGCCTATGAGAGGCATTAATAGGCATAAATATTAGATTAGGATCCCATCAAAGAACAGTACGCCTTGTCATGGCTGTTGGGCTCTCATGAATTGGCCAATTTATGCACGAAGTACCTGCATTGTATAAGTATATACTATATAGCAGTAATGCAGTCCAGGTGTCATATATTAAGTGTCTGCATACATCTTAGCGCTTACATAGTGCTGCGGAGGTAGGGTATGTCTACATAAGACGGATCTGCCACACCAACTGCTGCTGTGGATCTTGTTGAAGAAATCCTGCGGATTTGACACATTTCACCCCCTTAATACATATATAAAACATGTAATGCAAAGGTTTTTGTTTGCAGTGTGTGGATAAGGTTTAATAAACTCTCATCCCCTTTGCTTTTACTGTAATGTGCAGTGGATTTTCCACATGCAAATTTGGTGCATATCAGTCCTAGTGGATATATCATAAATGGTGCATAGTTACCCATTTATAAAGGTTGGACCTGTAATGACTGCCATGGTGGTTGTCACCCAGTTTCATATTCCCTTCACAAATGTACAACAGGAAGATGGGGGGGGGGGGAAGCCAGAAATTCACAGCCCAACTTTGAGACCTGAAAGCTACTCTTTCTCCCTCTAGTGGCCACAATAAGCAATGCTATAATTTTTTTTTCTCAATCCCATACAGCACAACTAAAATAATGATGGACTGAATTAAATAAAATAGATGTTGCCATTCCTGGTTCGAGAGTAATAATACCTTTTATTTAGGAGAATTTACCAGACAATGCACACACCAGAATCCTCATACACATTTATTGACATTGCACAGTTATGCCTTGGTGTTGTATATTAGTACCCGTCTATTGGGCTGCATCATTTGTTGTATAAGGATTTACAGCCGCAGGAGCCATTGGTCCTTTGCTACAGATTGCGCTTTATGTTATCCATATGAAGACACAAGAAACGATGAACATAAATGAACTGTATACACCTTGATCGGCTTGCCCTAAACATGGCAGCCCCCAAGATGCACAAAGTGATAGCACCTAACCATGCTTGGCGAACTACTCACAGCGATAAGTTTCAGTGCATTTTATGATGCCCTCAACTGTAGCAAATCTTTCTCATCAATGGGTAGATAAGTGTACTGTAGCCGTCTGCATATCTAATGGCCGCACTTACAGACCACATCCTTGTGAAGCGGAGATGTTGCTGATGGGGGTCTCTTCTTGCAAAGTCATTCATGTCCTGTATGAACGCTGCAACTGCTTCATTTATGGAGTCAATGATTGTTAGGCCTTAAAACTGCTTTTAAAAGATTGTGTTTCACTTTAAGAACCATTAGATTTGAAACGGACGGGACAAAAAGAGTTAAAACGGAATACATGCGAGATAATATACTGCAGTCATTAACCCTGTGGTTGACAGAACATGATCTGCGCCCTCTGGTTACACAGTTTATTTCTGGGGTCATCTTCTAAGTGTCCGAATCTTCTTCTTCTTCCTCCTCCTCCTCCTCCCCCTCCTCTTCCCCATTGTACGCCATTGTGCCAAGTTGCAGCTCAGTCTGGTTTATCGCAACTTCATCATCCACGTTCATAGAATCCTGGATTTTTATTTTTAAGAAAAGAAAAATGATAATTTACATAAGTCACCTACTTCTTGTCCAATATACCAACGATAGGGCAAGTAGTCCACAAACTGAGGTTGTTACAAGGAGTCTTAACTGCTAAATTCTCGTGTCTGCACCATGTGCCATCCCAGGACTGCGCCTGCCCTCTCCTCTCCCTGCTAAATTCCTTATAGGAGGAAACATCTAAGCTTCCTGCAACAACCTGAATATATGCAGAAGATATTTAGGCTGGCATGGCATCATTAAAGGGGTTGTCTAGGCTTGAGACAAAAGTAATCACTATAGTAGTGCACATGCTGTCATGATTCCCTGATGCGGTGGATGGTCAAGTGACTACATGTGTAGGATGTACTTGTGGTCACGTGACAACTACTCATGTGGCTTTTCTCCATAGGAGAGAATTTAGAGAAGCAGGATGAGACTAGTCCGCACATATACAAGTCCCATACATGCTTGTAACGTGACCGCCTACTCACATTGGGAAATCGTGACCCACACACTGTCATGATTCAGCTCTCTGCATAGTCACTGCAGACTTCTGTCTCAAGTCTGGACAACCCCTTTAAAGGAAACCTGTTGGCACATTTTTACATATGGAAGTAGTGGTAGAGCTGCTCTACCCCTGTGAAAATGATCTCTTGTCTAGAGATCCAATGAGCTATAAATCTAGCATGGAAGCCATCTGCAAGTCAGGCTGGACGAGCTCGGGTGAGAGTCAGTGCACTTTAAAGAAATATTGAAGCAAACTCTCAACAAACTAGCCTGAAACTAAAAGTTTGGAGCAAATGGATGACGAACCCAACATCCATCCAAAGTTGTTAAGGAGAACCTGTCACTTGTCATAAATAGGTATTTTCTTAACTTAAATGTCGCTGTTCTCCTCAATGTTGCGTTCTTTTTCTTTAGTTCCTGCACCTCTCTGATCCTTAGTTATGGCTTTCCATATAAATATTGTATTTTAAGCCAAGTGGTCGTGGTCATAAAGCTGCCAGCGGAGAAAAGTTTATGTCAGTCAATCACACCCACTTGGCTTAATAGACTAGATTTACATACAGGGAAGAGGGACCATAGCTCAGGATCGTAAAAGAAGAACCAACACCAGATTCAGGAGAACAGTGACATTTACGCCAGTTGAAAAAAAATTACATTTTGATGACAAGTGACAAGAAAGTGAAGGTGGAGCGGCCATCACAAGACCCTGACCCCAATGATCAAGAAAATGTATGAACAGAACTGAGAAAGCGCAGAGGCCGACAAACCTGCCTCCTTACACCAGTCCTGGTAGAAGGACATTGCCCCTCACCGAGACAGCAGTGACCCTCCATCCCAGCCAGCGCTCGAGACAGCAGTGACCCTCCATCCCAGCCAGCGCTCGAGACAGCAGTGACCCTCCATCCCAGCCAGCGCTCGAGACGGCAGTGACCCCCTCCATCCCAGCCAGCAAATGGCATTATGGGTGATCTGAACGGAGCCTCATCATAAGAGGAATGCCTATAGGAGCGGGGCATCACATTAGGAAAACGCTTAATTATTCATAATTAGATGAATTAGTGATTATGACTTCAGTATTTGACCACTTAACTGATTTTAAAAGAAAAAAAGCTTTAGGTCTGATTCAGACGTCTGTTTTTTCTCGTACGTTAAAACACGGAGCGTGGTTCATCAGTGTTTGGACAGCGTTGGTTTTTACCATAAATGATTTTCACTGATGAAAAAAAAAAATGACAAAGCTTCTCCTACCTTCTGCAATGTTAACCATGGACTGCAAACGGATTGTACACTGATGCCATTTGTGTGCGGTTCATGATTTTCATGGATCCATAGATTTGTATGGGTGATTTTTATCTGTGACTTGGATCAAATCGGGCATGTCTCTGTGATTTGTTTTTGCAGACTGTCAGTCAAACACATATGTGAACCGCCCCACAGACTATAATGTGTATGTGTTCTATCAGCAGACCACGCAGCCGGTATGGGGCCCGTAAGTCGGGGAGCTAGATGCCAGTACTGGCACGGCCCTCGCCATCGTACTTTCAACTGTATTGGCATCCTGGATGCCGATACAATTGAAAACAATAATGTTAGAGGGAGCAGTCAGCTGACGCTCCCTCTCCCATCTTTCCCCCTATTCCCCCTGTGTCTGAGCTCTTTAATGTCTCAGCGCAGAGGGCGTGATGACATCACTACAGTGTGCCCTCACTGCCAACCAGTGGAGAGGGTCAGAAGACGCGCTGCAGAGACCGGAGCAGCGGGGGAAAGGGGAGAGGTGATTATTTGTTTATTTTTTGTGGGGCCCATAATACTATATGGATGACTATGTGGTGCCTATAATACTGTACGGAGGACTATGTGGTGCTCATTATACTGTATGGAGGACTATGTGGGGCCATTATTCTGTATAGAGGACTATGTGGGGCCATTATTCTATATGGAGGACTATGTGGTGCTCATTATACTGTCTGGAGGACTATGTGGGGCCCATAATACTGTATGAAGGACTATGTGGTGCCTATAATACTGTACGGAGGACTATGTGGGGCCATTATACTGTATGGAGAACTATATGAGGCTCATAATATTGTATGGAGGACTATGTGGTGCTCATTATACTGTATGCAAGCAATTATACAGTGTGAATGTTTTTGTGAGGTCCATAATACTGTGTAGAGGGTTGTGTAGGGGCCAGTATGCGGTTTGGAAGGCTAGGTGGGGGCCATTATACTATTTGGAGGGCTAGTGTGGGCCATTATACAGTGTGGATGGTGGTATTGGGGCCATCATACTGAGTAGAGTGACGTGGTGCCCATTATACTGTATGGAGGACTCTTTGTAGCCATTATACTGTGTGGTGATCACGGTTGGGAGATCATACTGTGTTGGGGTCACCATACTTTGCTAGGGGAGTTGAGGTGGGGTACAGTAGGGTCATCATACTGTGTGTGTGGAAGAATTGACTGTGGGGGTGTCTTACTGTGTTTCGGGGGGGGGGGACAACGACACTATAGTTGGCATCATACTTTATGGGGGCAATCTAGGGCTTCACTAGGAGGAAAATTACTTTGCAAAGTTTTGAGATATGCTCTTCTGTGACCCCCACCAAATATTAAGTTTGTTTTTCTTTTTTTTTGGGGGGGGGGGGGGGGAGAGGTGGTGGGCCAATTACAACTTCTGCTCTGGGGTCCCATGATTTCTATGTACGCTCCTGTATTGTATCCATGTAGACACTGATATAACTTGTAAGTGATTAACAGATGTTTGAATTAGGCCTTAGGAACGGAGCTGAATAGGTCACGTACTCTTACACGGCACGTAACTATGTACTCACCGCCTCCGGCTGTGCAACCTGTGACTGCTGATCCTGCTCCTCTCCGGCATTTATCATGGACTGAAGAGCCAGCTCCTCAACCTAGAGAACAAGATACTGGTGAATTATAGGGTCTCAGTGCTCTGTGTGCTGTGCAGATCTTCTTATTACCAAACTATGAGTGAGTCCCCAAATGTGCGGTAACTGAAATGGGGTAGAGTGCCATCATCAGGCTGATGCTGACATATTCACAAATTATATAATATATTGGATACACACGCTCCCCAGCAGGTGACACCAGAGATCCTTCGTAAATCACCACAAAATCCCATCTAATTCCTATATGTGGTTGTGAAGCCTCTCCTGCCTCTGTGTGGCTGTGGTGCTGGGCACAGGAAAAGTTATGGCTGCCATATGGCACTGCCTGGCCATATGCTACATCTGGATGGCAGCAGGGGAGACTCACGTTATGACAAGTTTTCTTGTTCCTCTTCTATACATATAAATGCCCCTTGCCCTCTGACCTTTAACCTGTTGAGCTGATCGTGCAGGGCCGCCTTAATCTTCAGCAGGGTCTCTTCCTCCTTTTTAAGTTCTTGCAAGCGACTCAGCATCTTGCATCCAGCTCACCGTCTCGGCCGCCCCATCACCCAAAATCCAGGCAGCTCTACTCACATTACCTGTCACGACACTGTGCCGCATCATCACACTGCGCGGAATCCCCTGACGTCAGTACGGAGCGACGGCTAACAGGCGGCCATGTTAACTACGGGCAGCTAGTAAGAGTGAACACGTAGTTGTTCAACGACATTAAGTGCGCTGCGCCACCTTGTGGTATCAGCAGCAACATACCGTAGGCTAGCTCAAGTCTTACTACCGAGTGCTGCGCCACCTTGTGGTAACAGTGGAAAGGTGTACTGCTACGGCTTCTGATGTCCATCCTGAAAAAACACCTTCAGTGATGTAGAATTTCTGCTCCTTACATAATATGTCTATATTCTATGGATATACATTTATCTGGAGCAGAAATTCGATATCATTGCAGATGTTTTTCCAGGATGGACATCAGGAAGAGTACACATATCTGCACTCCTATCCTCCTCCACTACTTACACACCTCTGACATCTTTTTTTAGCAGTTGGACAACTATATACATGAAGGCAGATTTATGCTATTGTACTTGTTTAGAAAAGGAACATTGTGTATCAGGTTTTCTTTAATGGTGCATACAATCACAGGACAAACGAGCAATTCTACGAAAATGGCAAAAATGAAAGGGGTGGTCCGACATATAAATTATTTTTCATCCTAAATCCCTATTTATTTAATGCCATAATTTAAACTATTTTATAATATACTTTAATTAAACATTCCCTATCCTTCCCTAACTACACAAGCTGCTTTCTTTTGTTCTACTACTTTCTCTTTGATGACACTTTGAGAATTCAAGTGCATGCTGGGAAACTCACATGAAGTGTCATCATTGGCAACAGAGGTTGATTAAGAGTAGTCAGGGCCCCTGGCAGTTTGGAAGGTGTGGCCCCCCCCACAGGTACCCGATGTATCACGTGACATGTCACATGATTCCCTTTGATAGATCATGTGACTGGTCATGTGACTAACACACAGATTCTTTGGTCACATCTGTAGACGGAAAATTATGGATTTTTTTTTCCATTATGTACACAGCCCTATACATAACATACCACTATATATAGTAGAGCAGCGGTGGGAGATTCATGTGGCCCCTCAAGGAAATTAGAGACCGTGACTGTTGTAGAGGCCGAACCTATAGGCTGAAATTAATTCTGCTCAATATTAAAAATATTAACAAAATAATAAAAATATATTAATTGTATGACTTAATATTGAGCAGAATTAAGTATGCTGACATCCCCCTATATACAGTATGAGCCCTCACATAACTCCCTAGATACAGTATGAGCCCACACATAGCTCCCTAGATATAGTATGAGCCCCACACATAGCTCCCTAGATACAGTATAAGCCCCCGCATAGCTCCCTAGATACAGTATGAGCCCCCGCATAGCCCCTATATACAATATGAGCCCCCGCAAAGCCTCCTATATATAGTATGAGCCCCCACATAGCTCCCTATATACAGTATGAGCCCGTACATAGCTCCCTATATACAGTATGAGCCCCCACATAGCTCCCTATATACAGTATGAGCCCCCACATAGCTCCCTATATACAGTATGAGCACCCACATAGCTCCCTATATACAATATGAGCCCGTACATAGCTCCCTCTCCCGTCGGTTCCACAGCCAGTTCAGAGAAAGGTCGAATGCAAAATGCAGCTGCCTGGGAGACACCTCTGACCACCGCATGAGGTGGCCTGAAGGCACTCCCCTGACGGCTGTACCCCGGTCACATGCCCCCCTGATTCCCCTAGGTATGGCCCTGTACAGTCTACATGACAATACATGACTGGTATCTATTGTATAATCAGGGATGTGTCCTTCTGTCAGAAGTCTCTATTGACTGCGCAAGCGCAATACCTGCACAGTCTGGCCGCAGTCAGAAAGACACATCCACATCCCAGACAGGGATGAGGAGTGTGGCGCCGGAGATCGGCATAAGCACTGAACGCATACCGCGATCTCCGGCACCATAAACACATACCTGTTCGGTCCTGTCATCTCTGGAGAGGCCGGGGGAGGAGTGTGGCGCCGGAATCGGCGCCTGTGCATACTGCGATTTTCGGCGCTATTTTAGTGAAGACAAATAGGAACAGTGTCTTCGACAAAATGGACAGCGTGGTATGTGCATGCGTGTACTTTGGCGCCATTTTGTTGAATACACTCTGCACATTAGTATTCATTCAAATGAAACTGGATATCGCGCTATGCGGACATGGGTGCATGGACTAGGGTGAGGGGGGAAGCATATACCAGGATAGGGGACCAGGATGGGGGAGCATATACCAGGATAGGGGACAAGGATGGGGGAGCATATACCAGGATAGGGGACAAGGATGGGGGAGCATATAGCAGGATAGGGGAGCATATTCCAGGATGGGGGGGGGCATGGACCAGGATGGGGAAGCATATACCAGGATGGGGGGGGGAGCATTGACCAGGATGTGGAAGCATATACCAGGATGGGGAACCAGGATGGGGAAGCATATACCAGGATGGGGGAGCATATACCAGGATGGGGGGGAGCATGGACCAGGATGGGGGAGCATATACCAGGATGAGGGACCAGGATGGGGAAGCATATACCAGGATAGGGGACAAGGATGGGGGAGCATATAGCAGGATAGGGGAGCATATTCCAGGATGGGGGGGGGGCATGGACCAGGATGGGGAAGCATATACCAGGATGGGGGGGAAGCATTGACCAGGATGTGGGAGCATATACCAGGATGGGAGACCAGGATGAGGAAGCATATACCAGGATTGGGGAGCATATACCAGGTTGGGGGAGTGAGGGTTCGGTCGCCAGAAGGGAGGATACTGCAGCCTGTCAGCAGGTGTAGTGTCTCCTCACCCAGGTAAGGAAGGTGCACTGGTCAGGACCCTGAATCTACATTCAACACTACACACTCCTGACCTATGGGAGGCAAGTATGCACCATAGTGCTGCCTCAGCAGGATCACGAGTGGGGGAACCAAAAGTTAGGGGAACCATGTAGTGGGTGGAGGGTGTAGAACACACTTTTAGTTTGCACACATAATTTGATATATAATAGCCAGCCATCTTGAGCACAAGGTTCTTGGCTCTTGGTTCGTGATTCCTAGTTCCTATTCATGGAGCTTGATCTTCAGAGCTGGCAGCGGCCTTGTGTAGGAGCCTGCAGTGTGCTGAAGATGCACAGTCCTCGTGCTCTGACCTTGACACGAGGAGTGGGTACGAGTTAACAGTGTCTCTACCCCGGTCAAGTTCCCTTGCTCAAGAAGGTCGGGAGCAATAGTGACAGCTCCACAAGCAAAAGGATCCCAGGGAGCACGGACGGAGCGGCGTACGCCACCTGTACTCTCCATTCTGGCCTGGCCAGAGGGACTCCTGCTGCAAGAGGGGTACCGGCCCCCGATATCTGACTTTGCCACTTCACGCCTCTGTCAGAGAAGCCCGGTAGGCTACAGTGGATCCCGTCGGGTGATGGGCGGAACGGAATTACCGCCTTACCCTATATCTGTGCATAGTCCAGAGGGAGACCCAGCCTTTGCACGTACATGGACAGGAGAGGTTAAAAGGGACAGTTTAGGAACACTCAGAGGGTCCTGATCGAAGTACCTGAATACCTTGGGTGCGCTGAGCCCTCATTTCTGGTGGCCGCAGTGATCCGTGAGGAGCAGGGAGAAGCCTTGCTGCTGCTTAAAAGAACTGTGAGTAAAAGACCTGGAAGACTATCTCTACGGCCTCTGGTTCCTTCATTTCTGCACTGCACCACACAGCACCCAGGACTACTCTCCCCATCCTCCTGTCACATCTACCCTGAGGTGTCACATCTACCCTGAGGCCCTGCTCCGCCTGTGGGGAGTTATAACATAGCCTGCTGCCACTACATCCAGCCTCAGAGGACTGCTAGCAGTGCTGGTGGCGCATAACCAGACAACACAGGTGGCGTAGTCGATAAATACCACTCAACCCTGAAAGCCCATTACTTTTAATGTGATGGCCCTGGGCACGGAACGGGTCCAGGTCACGACTGCCTCCCCAACATCTGACCCGGCTCCGAGTACCCCCATCTTCCCAGGGCAGGGCTAGGAGCGTCACATCACTGGCGTAGTCGGCAGGATTGCGTGCCCGCAGCAACGGAAGGAGATTGCCCATTGCTACCGGGTACTGCGCGCCTTTTTCCACAGACTGTCGTTTTTCACTTAAAATGGCGCCCGCCCAAGAAGAACGGATGCCATAATGTGCAGAAAGGACAGCGTCTTAGCACCTCCCATCGTGGGCCTGGCTCCCCAATGGCGCCAAAAGAGCAGACCGTCCCTTCCATTAGAGACTGTCCGCGGGGTAGTGTCCATCACCCCGGAGGGGACGTCCGAGGGAGTGCCTGTCGGCCTGCAGCCTTGGAGCCGCCCCAAAAGGAGGAGGGGACGAAGAGGTGCAGCCATTACAGTCCCAGCTTTGCCACCATCGAGAGCAGCCATGGACGCCGGTGGAGACAGAGCCAGTCTACTACACCCGGGAGTTCCCATAATCCCCAGCTCCGGACCGGGAAACCTGGCCCGGAGGTGCATGGAGGCGGCTGTGCGGCATCAGGAGGAGCCGCAGCGGAGGAGTGAGGCCCTAACCAGAGGAGCGGCGACCCAGGAGGAAGAGGCCCTGGAGGGCGCCTGTGGTCCAGAGCCGGGTGAGTCAGAGAACTTTACCCCGGCCGTCGAGCAAGCCGTGCCCCTCCTGGACCTGTGGTAAGAGTGTCAACTCCCAGGCGCGGTATCCTGGGAGGAAGCCTTCTCCGCAGAGCTCCAACCAGCTGCTATGCCCGGAGACCTCCGTGGTCTCTCACCTCCCATTCCAGAGGAACCTGGATCCGCATGGGAATCCACGGGCCCCAACCCGGAATGGTCCGCGCACTCGGGCCTGCTGCAGCGCCCCCTAACGCCGCTTCCGGCCCCCACGGTTACTTGCCCGGCGGCAGAAGAGTGGGCCTGGGACAACCAGGGGGGCAATCTAATGGGCTTCCCCCAGGAGACGGGAGCTGAAGCTCAGAGGAGGAGCGAATACTGCCTCCAACAAATTCTCCAGCTGGACTGGGAGCAGCGACAGAGGGAGGTGCGTTGCGAGCAGCTTCAAGTGCGGGCCAAAGCTGCTAAGTCCAAAGCCCGCCAGAGGGAGGCGTCCCACCCAAGCCCCCGTGAAGAAGGGTAGGTGGTCCGCTTCCACCATAAGGCGGGATGGGGCTTCATCAGGAGTCCGGGGCTGGAGCGGGACGTCTTCTTCAATCGTCGCGACGTCGAGCCCCAGCTCAAAAAGGGACACCCTGGCCAAAACCTCGCCCTGGGCGAAATGGTCACGTACACCCGCCACAATGGAGTCCGAGGCTGGTACGCCCTGGATATCCATAAAGTCTTCTGGAGCGATGCCCCCGCGCACCCACCTGTGGAGGGCCGGTCAGCCTCTGTCGGGAGGAATGAGCCCTTTCCCCGGCGGGAAAATATGGACTAAGCAGCCCCCGGCTGCTGTTAAAGTTTAAAAAGGTTGATTGTTTACTTTGTTTACTCCCTTTTCTAGAGACACTCGTCCCTGTGGACACTGGCAGGCGGCAGACTTTCCTTGTAAATAAGTTATGCATCTATTTAGGTGCTTCCTATTGGTTTTATGAAAAACCATGCCTTATCTTCTACCTCAGACCTCAGAAGAAAAACCTGTCTAGAGTGGCTCACTTGGAGGTCCAGTTCAGGATCTTCATGCCCTGCAGCCACCCCAGGGCCTACGTTGAGGGTTTAGGACAGGTCCCTCTTGCTACTGAACTGACTCCGTCTACCTCACTTTGACCCGTCTGCGGTCATGCTGAATGTCCCTTGTCTCATGTTTTATACTTTTATACTTTTGCACTTTATATTTACAGTTAGTGACGTTTAAGAAAAAGTACCTCCCATAAAGGGAAGATGGTTATAATGTTATTACAAAAATGTTATAAAAAGTCTGTACCATGCTTTGCTCTCTTTGCAGGCTGCGGACGTGCTCTGTTTTACCAGGGGGGAATGTGGCGCCCCTGAGGGTTCGGTCGCCACAAGGGGGGATACTGCAGCCTGTCAGCAGGTGTAGTGTCTCCTCACCCAGGTAAGGAAGGTGCACTGGTCAGGACCCTGAATCTGCATTCAACACTACACACTCCTGACCTATGGGAGGCAAGTATGCACCATAGTGCTGCCTCAGCAGGATCACGAGTGGGGGAACCAAAAGTTAGGGGAACCATGTAGTGGGTGGAGGGTGTAGAACACACTTTTAGTTTGCACACATAATTTGATATATAATAGCCAGCCATCTTGAGCACAAGGTTCTTGGCTCTTGGTTCGTGATTCTTAGTTCCTATTCATGGAGCGTGATCTTCACAGCTGGCAGCGGCCTTGTGTAGGAGCCTGCAGTGTGCTGAAGATGCACAGTCCTCGTGCTCTGACCTTGACACGAGGAGTGGGTACGAGTTAACAGTGTCTCTACCCCGGTCAAGTTCCCTTGCTCAAGAAGGTCGGGAGCTATAGTGACAGCTCCACTAGCAAAAGGATCCCAGGGAGCACGGATGGAGCGGCGTACGCCACCTGTACTCTCCATTCTGGCCTGGCCAGAGGGACTCCTGCTGCAAGAGGGGTACCGGCCCCTGATATCTGACTTTGCCTCTTCACGTCTCTGTCAGAGAAGCCCGGTAGGCTACAGTGGATCCCGTCGGGTGATGGGCGGAACGGAATTGCCGCCTTACCCTATATCTGTGCATAGTCCAGAGGGAGACCCAGCCTTTGCACGTACACGGACAGGAGAGGTTAAAAGGGACAGTTTAGGAACACTCAGAGGGTCCTGATCGAAGTACCTGAATACCTTGGGTGCGCTGAGCCCTCATCTCTGGTGGCCGCAGTGATCCGTGAGGAGCAGGGAGAAGCCTTGCCGCTGCTTAAAAGAACTGTGAGTAAAAGACCTGGAAGACTATCCCTACGGCCTCTGGTTCCTTCATTTCTGCACTGCACCACACAGCACCTGAGTGACCCAGGACTAACTACTCTCCCCATCCTCCTGTCCAGGGTCGGTCTGGGCTGGCGGGATACCGGGAATTTTCCCGGTGGGCCCCGCCCCCTGCTGCAGAGGAGAGGGGGGAGAAGAGAGCAAAAAAAAAAAATCCTGCGGTTTTAAGGGGCACGGGCCTTTTAAAAGCGCAGGCACAGTGTATGCAGGGACGCGCGCACGCGGCGTTCATTACCTGAACCACCGCAGCGCACGTCCCTGTGAAGCAGCTGAAGTTGCGCGTCTCCCTTCGCCGGCCGGCGTATGATGTCATCGTCATGCGCCTGCTGTGAAGGAGGCGCGCAACTCAGGAGAAGGAGGACACCGCACGGGAGCGCAGGAAGGTAAGAGGTGTGTGTGTGTAATGGTCTGGGCCCCTGGCTCGACACACAAGGGGGGGCCCAGCTGGACACACAAGGAGAAGCCCAGCGGGACACACAAGGGGGGGCCCAGCTGGACAGACACACAAGGGGGTAGCCTGGCTGGACACACAAGGGGTTAGCCGACTGGACACAAAAGGGGGGGTCCTGGCTGGACACACAGGGGGGGAACCCTGGCTGGACACACAAGCGGGGCCCAGCTGGACACACAAGGGGGGCCCAGTTGGACACACAAGGGGGAGCCAACTGGACACGCAAGGGGGGAACCCTGGCTGGACACACAAGGGGGGAACCCTGGCTGGACACACAAGGGGAGGCCCAGCTGGACACACAAGGGGGGAGCGGACTGGACACACAAGGGGGGGCCCTTGCTGTACACACAAGGGGGAACCCTGGCTGGACACACAAGGGGGGGCCCAGCTGAACACACAAGGGGGGACCAGCTGGACACACAAGGGGGGAGCCGACTGTACACACAAGGGGGAGCTGACTGGACACACAAGGGGGGGCCCTGGCTGGGCAAACAAGGGGGAACCCTGGTTGGTCACACAAGGGGGGGCCCAGCTGGACACACGAGGGGGAACCCCGGCTGGACACAAGAGGGGGAACCCTGGCTGGACACACGATGGGGGGCCAAGCTGGACACACGAGGGGGGGCCAAGCTGGACACACGAGGGGGGAGCCCTGGCTGGATACATGAGGCGGGAGCCCTGGCTGGACACACAAGGGGGGAACCCTGGCTGGACACACAAGGGGGGCCCAGCTGGACACACAAGGGGGGAGCCGACTGGACACACAAGGGGGGAGCCGACTGGACACAGAAGGGGGGACCCTGCCTGGACACACAAGGTGGAACCCTGGCTGGACACACAAGGGGGGTCCCAGCTGGACACACAAGGGGGGAGCCGACTGGGTGGGGCAGGCTGGACACATGGAGTCCAGGATGGATATATGGGGGGCAGGATGGACACATGGGGGGTGTCAGGATGGATATATGCAGGGGGGAAGGGCAGGATGGATATATGGGGGGGAGGCTGGACACATGGAGTCCAGGATGGATATATGGGGGGGCAGGCTGGAAACATGGAGGCAAGGATGAATATGGGGGGACAGGCTGGCCACATGGGGGGCTAGAATGGGTATATGGGAGGGGGCAGGCTCGATACACGTGTGCTAGGATAAATATATGGAGGGGTGACACTGGACAAATGGGGGCCAGAAGGGATATATGCAGGGGGGTGTCAGGATGGATACATGAAGTCCAGGATGGATATATGGGGGGGCAGGCTGGAAACATGGAGGCAAGGATGAATATGTGTGTGGGGGGGGGCAGGCTGGCCACATAGGGGGCTAAGATGGATATATGGGGGGGGGGCAGGCTCGATACATGTGGGCTAGGATAAATATATGGAGAGGCCACCCTGGACATATGGGGGCCAGAAGGGACATATGGGGGTGCCTGGCTGGACAAGGGACTTAATTACTGTTTGGGGGCCAGATTGAGGAACATACTTTATTAGTTTATGGTGGCCAGTGGGGAACATTATTACTTTAGATTCCAATTATTATTATTACATTATTACTTCTGTAATATAATTTACTTTTTAGGAAACTGTTTTCCATGGGATGGGACAAAAGAGGAGTCCTGTTACTGTGCAGGATGGCACTATGTTGCTTTTTTTATTCAACTGGTATAGTGTAGAAGTCAGGGGGGAAAAGTGGGAATATTCTCTAGAAGAGATCAGTTATTGGTAACTGTGTGTTATTTTCTGCAGAGACGATTCCTAGCTGGAAGAAGTGATGGCGGACTGTGCCTGATGAAGAAGAAAAGCGAAGATGAAGGACTTCACCTAGAGACGTAACTGGTGAGTCAGTGTATTACATGTACACTTACACTACACACGTGGTCAAAATTGTTGGTACCCCTCATTTCATGAAAGAAAAACCCACAATGGTCACACAAATAACTTGAATCTGATAAATTACAAATTTTTGAAAATGAACAAATGAAAGTCAGACATTGCTTTTCTGCTTCCACAGAATTTAAAAAAAAATTAACCTCATGAAATAGGCCTGGACAGAAATGATGGTTCTCTTCTTAACTTAATATTTTGTTGAACAACCTTTTGAGGCAATCACTGCAATCCAACGATTCCTGTAACTGTCAATGAGACTTCTGCACCTCTCAACAGGTATTTTGGCCGACTCCTCATGAGCAAACTGCTCCAGTTGTCTCGTGTTTGAAGGTTGCTTTTTCCAGACGGCATGTTTCAGCTCTTTCCAAAGATGCTCAATAGGATTTAGGTCAGGGCTCATAGAAGGCCACTTCAGAATAGTCCAATGTTTTCCTCTTAGCCATTCCTGGGTCATTATCCTGTTGCAAGACCCATGACCTGCGACTGAGACCAAGCTTTCTGACACTGGGCAGCACATTTCTCACTAGAATCCCTTGATAGTCTTGAGATTTCATTGTACCCTGCACAGATTCAAGACACCTTGTGCCAGATGCAGCAGAGCAGCCCCAGAACATAACAGCCTCCCCCATGTTTCACAGTAGGGACAGTGTTCTTTTCTTGATATGCTTCATTTTTCCGTCTGTGAACATAGAACTGATGTGCCTTGCCAAAAACTTCCATTTTTGTCTCATCTGTCCATAATACATTCTCCCAGAAGCTTTGTCGCTTGTCAACATGTAGTTTGTCAAATTCCAGTCTGGCTTTTTTATTATTTTTTTTCTCAACAATGGTGTTCTCCTTGGTCGTCTCCCATGAAGTCCACTTTGGATCAAACAACGATGGATAGTACGATCTGACACTGATGTTCCTTGAGCTTGAAGTTCACTTTTAATCTCTTTAGAAGTTTTCCTGGACTCTTGTGTTACCATTCATATTATCCGTCTCTTTGATTTGTCATCAATTTTCCTCCTGTGGCCACATCCAGGGAGGTTGGCTACAGTCCCATGGATCTTAAGTTTCTGAATAATATGTGACACTGTAGTCAAAGGAACATAAAGCTGCTTGGAGATGGTCTTATAACCTTTACCTTTAACATGCTTTTCTATAATTTTCTTTCTAATCTCCTGAGACAACTCTTTCCTTTGCTTCCTCTGGTCCATGTTGAGTGTGGTACACACCATGTCACCAAACCTCACAGTGAATATCTGTAGCCCTATATACAGGCCCACTGACTGATTACAAGATTGTAGACACCTGTGATGCTAATTAGTGGACACAACTTGATTTAACATGTCCCTTTTGTCACATTATTTTCAGGGGTACTATAATTTCTTTCCAGGCCTATTTCATGAGTTTAATTTTTTTTTAAATTCTGTGGAAGCTGAAAAGCAATGTCTGACTTTCATTTCTTCATTTTCATAGATTTTTAATTTATTATTACTTTTGTCAGATTCAAGTTATTTCTGTGACCATTGTGGGTTTTTCTTTCATTAAACGAGGGGTACCAACAATTCTGACCACGTGTGTATATAGTATATACAGAGCTCCTGTGTATGTCACTGGTGATCACTGTATTACGTATACACTATATACAGAGCTTCTGTGTATAATGTCATTGGTGACCACTGTATTACCTGTACACTATATACAGAGCTGCTGTTTATAATGTCACTGGTGATCACTGTGTTACCTGTACACTGACAGAATATACAGAGCTCCTGTGTATAATATCACTGGTGATCACTGTGTTACCTGTACACTGACACTATATACAGAGCTCCTGTGTATAATGTCGCTGGTGGTAATAACATGGTTGTTAGTATTGTGGTTTGTATTCATGATCAGTATTGTAGTATTTGGTCACTTTGGGGTGGTAATATGAGGTCTGGTCATGGTGTGGCCATATTTGTTCCTTGTATGTGGTATTATTCAGTCACTATGTGGTGGTAATATGTGATCTAGTTATGGTGTGGCGATATTTGTCCCTTTTGTATGTGGTATTATTGGTGTTGATATAGTGAACTGTGTTGTGTATGGCGGTCATTTTGTTCTTGCTGATATTAATTAGGAAAAGATTTTTTTCCATTAGGCCACAGCCCCACCATTAGTATTTGGTTAGTATTTTTTCTCAGGAGTGGGAGCCAAAACCAGGAGTGGGTGATAAATGCAGAATTGGTGACTTGATTCTATTCTACCTTTTCTCTGATTGTTCCTCACCTGGTTTTGGCTCCCACTCCTAAAAAAAAATATACTGACCGGATACTGACCAAATACTGATAGTGGGGCCGTGGCTTTAGAGATTAAATACTTGGACCAGAGCAGCAGAGATGCACTTACAGGGGTTCTCTGGTGAAAACAAGTAATCACCTCTCCACAGGATCAGTGATAATATTGATTGGTGGTGGTCTGACTGCTGGGACACAATTGGCAGAATGTGGAGCTTTTCTCCCCATTAGACTGGAGCGGCATGTGAGATGCGACCACTGATCCATTCATTCCTTCAGTGGCTGTGAGCGCTGCTCTTTTTTGGAAGCCCCCAAGAGAATGAATGGAGCTGCGGTCAGAAGTCCCAGCTGTCGCTGCATTTTAAAATGGGGATAAGTGTCCTGTCAGGGATAAAACTTCCCCATTCTTCCGATAGGTTCATTTTCCAATGTTCAGACCCAAACGATCAATAAGTTATCACCTATCCTGTAGAGCCCATGGATCGGTGATAACTTATTTTAACCAAAGAACCCCTTTAATGCAAACTACAGTAATTCTACATCCCAGTTAGTGTCGCACAGTAAATGTGCAGGAGCCGCCAGTCAATGCTCCACTATAACAGGGATAGAGGATAACAGATATTTGCATATGGCTGTAGGTGGGCCCCTAGAGTCAGTTCTCCCTGTGGGCCCCAGACACCCCAGTCCGACCCTGCTCCTGTCACATCTGAGAAAAACACAGGCCAAGTGTAACATACTGAACAGAACATGGTGCCAAGACCAAATGTCAGGCACCACGTCCGTAATGCCTACTCAATTAGATACATACAAAAACAGGAGGACACTTGAATATAGTGGCAAACAATTAATACAATTTTATTTAAATACATCATTCAAAATTCTTGTAGAAAAAAGTATAAAATAGCAGAAGGGGGTAAGGTGCAAGGTGCCCAAAGCTGGGGGGTACCCTGGGGGGAAGGGCGGTATAGAATAGTCAATTAGTCCATATAGTTATGAGAGGCAGCGGTGAGTACATATAACATGGAACAAAATCATGTTCAGTAGACATCAAAGTTGATACAATAAAGTGTACAAAGAGGCCAAGGCCTCATACAGAGAGACCAAATCCTGATACAAAAAAGTATCCTAGCACTAACTCAGAAAGTGTGAGTCAGGTCAATGGTCCCTATGATATAGATAAAAATAGACTCACCACAAGCCAAAGGTATGGAAGGAGCCCAGAACCCTACAAGAGAGTCCCCAGCAGTGCAACGGGTAAAGTCGCGCCCCGACGCGCGTTTCGGCGTTCTTTTTCAAGAGGCAGCGCTAACCTGCACGCATCCAGGACCTGTAGAAATACCTCCCATTCAAGTCATGTGACTGAGGGGAGGGAGGAAGCTGATTGGGCTGCCGCGGAGCGTGTATCCGGAGCCACGCCCCCCCATCGCGCGTGCCGAGGCCGTCAAGTCAGAGGCCCGCGTCCGGGAGCGCGCTGCAGACACGCCCCCTGGAGGCAAGCCAGGGACATATAGACAGCCCAGCGCGAGCGCAGGGAGGGTATGTATCAGAACACACGCGTATCAACCCAGCAGCATAAAGGCTCCCATAGGAGGCGAAAATGTGATGAGGGTGGAAATACCATCCAATGTCCCAAGAGTATGTGAGGGTACCCGGGGGTCATATAATATATGTCCAGTCCTGAGAAGAAAGGAAGGAAAGGAAATGGGAGACCCCCCCCCCTCACAGATACAAACAAACCTCCCATGTGACAGCAATCTTGATAGCATATATAATTTAAATGTAAGCAATTTTAGAGGTATTAACAAAGTACACATAATTTTCATCACATGAAGGGGGATGGCAGCAATATCTTTCAGGGATTCTTCACTCCAATTGAAGAAAGTCCTTGTGGTAACACTGGTCCATAAGGATGATGCAGAGCTTGACAAGGAAATAGGATAGGGTCTGGAAGTATAGGGAAAAAATAATAAATTAAAACCAGAAACTAATTTAAAATCAAGCTAAGACCCGGAAGCACAGACTAGAGGATCAAAAAAGCCGAGGGAGAGCGCCAGAGAAAGGAGGGCATCCGATCACAGGAAAGATGAGAAAGTCAGGCTTTCATTGAGGCCACGCGGGGCCAGGGTGTCGAGGACCGTGATCCACCTGGCCTCTTTCTGTGCAAGACAGAGTTTGGAATTACCCCCCCGAGAGCCCAGGCGCACCACATCTATGCCACGCACCATGAGGGTGCGTGGATCACAGCCATGAGCTGTTTTGAAGTGTCGCAGTAGCGTCCTGAGCTCCCGGGGATCTGCAACAGACTTGGCCGCGCCAATGTCCCTTATATGCTCCCGCACACGAACCCTCATCTCTCTTGTAGTAAGACCTACATAGATTTTATTACAGCCACATGTGGCATAGTAGACCACATGTGTAGTGCTGCAGGAGATGTATTTTGAGATTTGGAATGTGCGGGAGCCGTCAGACGATGCAAATGATGAACAACGAAGGACATTAGCGCAAGCCAAGCAGTGGCCACATGGAAAAGATCCCACCCTGGGCCCACGTGATCCTGTCAGGGATAAAACTTCCCCATTCTTCCGATAGGTGCGTTTTCTAATGTTCGGACCCAAACGATCAATAAGTTATCACCTATCCTGTAGAGCCCATGGATCAGTGATAACTTATTTTAACCAAAGAACCCCTTTAATGCAAACTACAGTAATTCTACATCCCAGTTAGTGTCGCACAGTAAATGTGCAGGAGCCGCCAGTCAATGCTCCACTATAACAGGGATAGCGGATAACAGATATTTGCATATGGCTGTAGGTGGGCCCCTAGAGTCAGTTCTCCCTGTGGGCCCCAGACACCCCAGTCCGACCCTGCTCCTGTCACATCTGCCCTGAGGCCCTGCTCCGCCTGTGGGGAGTTATAACATCGCCTGCTGCCACTACATCCAGCCTCAGAGGACTGCTAGCAGCGCTGGTGACGCATCACCAGACACCACAGGTGGCGTAGTTGATAAATACCACTCAACCCTGAAAGCCCATTACTTTTAATGTGACGGCCCTGGGCACGGAACGGGTCCAGGCCACGACTGTCTCCCCAACATCTGACTGGGCTCCGAGTACCCCCATCTTCCCAGGGCAGGGCTGCGAGCGTCACAGGAGCATATACCAGGATGGGGGGGGGGGCATGGACCAGGATGTGGGAGCATATACCAGGATGGGGGAGCATATACCAGGATGGGGGAGCATATACCAGGATGGGGGAGCATATACCAGGACGGGGAAGCATATACCAGGATATGGGGCCAGGATGGGAGAGCATATACCAAAAAAAAAGCTCACCACCTGGGCGTAGAATGGGTTCAATAGCTAGTACGAAATACTGTGATACAGATATCAGATGTTATATACTATACACATTGTTATATCCCATCTGATGTCTGTACCACAGTATACCGTACATTAATCTGTATACTGGATGACATTTTTTGTACAGGGATATATACTGCACTGATCACACCTGATCAGTCAGTGCAGGATCCTCTATGCTGATGTCTGTGGTCTCTGCTGTGGCTCAGTGTGATTTATTGCAGGACTGTGAATTTTCCTGCAGATCTGGTGACACTGGAGCCGATGACCTGGCACTGACAGCGCGACCTGATCTGCAGCAAAGGTCAGACTCTGGCAATAAGTCACACAGAGCCCCAGCAGAGCAGCCGCCGACCTGACACTAAGGGATCCCTGTGAACTGATCAGGAGGGGAACAGCGTCCTGCAGCCCCCTCCTCACTGTGATTCCAGACATCCTGCCCAGGGCCCGACCTCGTATTTACTATTTACCGCCATCCACTGATGCAGGAACTCCTCTCCGGCAAGCTTAAGAGAAGCAGCTCCAGGCGCCGCTGTGTGACATCAGTCCTGGAGACGCAGCACACAGCGTGCAGGGGGCGTGTCTGTCTCCCTGATGCGGCCGGCCAGCGTCTAACGGTACAGTGCCATCCCCCTGCCCCTGCCTCTGCAGAAAACATTATAATGAGGGCGTTCTGTCCTCATAATCCGCCTATGATTGGCACTCGTTTCAGGGACTGAGCTAGTCCCTGCATGCTGTGCGATGTGCACAATGACAGTGCACTCTCTGTTTCTGGCTCAGATCATCAGCAGTAATGAGCAGGCAGGAGAGCACACTGTCAGTGTGTGTTGTATGACTACATGGCGCACAGAGACCAGTGCTTCCCCTGCAAGTGATGCAGACTCAACACATGAGCCCCCATCAAATACGGGGGCATGAGATTGGACATAGTGTTACGTGCAATGTCAGGAAGGGGATAAAGCACTCAAACCATACCCTTTCAGTACAGCGGCCAGGCAAATTCATAACTCTACTAACCTGCAGTAGGTTTCCTATTTGTCCAGCTTCTTATTCGGGGCTAATGATGGTTTCTTATTCGTCAGTGTCTTATTAGGCAATTTCTTTTTTTCTGTTCTTTACAGGTTTAACAACAAAAAAAAAAAAATGCAATAATAAAATACAATGCAGTGAGGTGCCCTGATATGAATATGTTTAAAAGCAGCTACAAAATTTATAAAACTGACTCAAAAATGGGCATCAAAATGGGCACTAAAGGGCAGTATTGAAAGGGTTAAATGACGTTGCGCCACTGATATCATGTCACCATTACATAAATAGTGATGGCCCACATCAAATTCAGATCACTCTATCTGGCCCAAAGGGGTTCTGGGCATTAGAACATTCATCAAAGTGGGCAAATAGCCAATTTTTGCAGATTTGAATAAGTAACTGGTGTTTTTCACAGGTTAAATGATGTAGGTCCACTGATCTCACTCCACCATTACATACATAGTGATCAAATTCAGGTCACTTTATCCTGGCACAAATGGGTTCTGGGCATCAAAGTGGGCAAATAGCCAATTTTCACAGATTTGAATAAGTAACTGGTGTTTTTCAGGGGTTAAATGACGTTGAGCCACTGATCTCACTCCACCATTATGTAGCGCCCCGAGGGTTCGGCCGCTACAGGGGTATTGCACCTCAGACCAGAGGTATGATATTCCACTCCCAGGTAAGGATGGAGTATGGACCAGGGCTCAGTTAGCTGCATACAGCACACACACCCCATTTCCGAGGGACAGCTCAACGGTGCTCCCACTAGACATAAGTGCAGGCACGACCGACCATGTCCCTGCTGGAGTGGGGAGGGAGGGGTGGAACACCCAGTGCTGTAGGGGCAGATAGGGGGCGGTTCCTGAGTGTAGGTAGGAGCCCATTGGTTGCTGGTCACCTGGGCTCATGGCTAGAGGGAGGTATAAAAGGTGGGCACCATCTTAGATCTAGGTTCGTCTGTGGAAAGGAGAAGACAGGGAGCAGCAGCTCAGGCTGAGTGCTGCTCCAGAGGCAGGCCTAGGGAAGAGGCCGGGGCCTGAGAGGAGAAGGAGAAGTGGGCCTGGAGAAGAGGCCGAGGAGGAGGTGAAGGGGAGCTGAGATTCTGGCTCATCTCAGCTCCAAGAGAAAGGAACAGAAACAGAAAGGAACTGCAAAGAAGGAGAGACAGAGAAACAGAAGGGCTCAGGAACAAGAAGGTGGAAGGGACCCTAAGAACCCACGAGAATCCAGGGTGCAGGGTCAGGCAGATTAAGGGTACCGGATCCCAAGTTGGTGGAGGAGAAACAACCCTCAGCCAAAGACCGGTCGTCGTGATCATATATTGGTGCGACACCTCATCAAACCTGCTAGGAAGGCACCATATAGGACAGCGGAGGACGGGGCCCACGTTTAACCGCACAGGTCCGCGGCAGCTGGACAAAAGTGGGTCACTGGTGAGGCAGGCCAAGAGGAAGGATAAAAGGGGGTCCTGTGCCATGCTCCTGAACTGCCTGGGAGTTTACCGAGCCCCTCACCTGGTGGACGCAGCACGGCTCGGGCGGTCACTGCTGGCCGAAGTGACCTGGAACAAACGAACTGTGAGTAAAGACCCTGGACTGTAACTTGTTGTCTGTGTGCTCCTTCGCGCCTCCAGCACTATCAGCACCGGGACCCGCACTACCATCACTCCCAACATCCACTACACTGCCCTGGGGCTGCACTCTTCCCGTGGGGAGTCACATCACCTCAGCTGCACCCATCATCAGCCCCAGCGGACTGCCTTGCAGCGGCGGTTCCTAATAACCGCAATCCACGGGTGGCGTAGTCGGACATTACTTGGAGCGCATAGCAGACTACCATTGGCCTGACCACCCTGAGCCGTGGGACCGGGCCGCCACTACTACTACCCCCATCGTTCCCCTATCGCCCGGATCCGCGTGCCCCACGGCCCAGGGGGCGAGTCAATTACATACAGGTGCATCTCACTAAATTAGAATATCATCAAAAAGTTAATTTATTTCAGTTCTTCAATACAAAAAGTGAAACTCATATATTATATAGAGTCATTACAAACAGAGTGATCTATTTCAAGTGTTTATTTCTGTTAATGTTGATGATTATGGCTTACAGCCAATGAAAACACAAAAGTCATTATCTCAGTAATTTAAAATACTTTCTAACAACAGTTTGAAAAATATTTTTAAAATCCGAAATGTTGGCCTACTGAAATGTATGTTCAGTAAATGCACTCAATACTTGGTCAGGCTCCTTTTGCATCAATTACTGCATCAATTTGGCGTGGCATGGAGACGATCAGCCTGTGGCACTGCTGAGGTGTTATGGAAGCCCAGGTTGCTTTGATAGCAGCCTTCAGCTCGTCTGCATTGTTGGGTCTGGTGTCTCATCTTCCTCTGGAAAATACCCCATAGATTCTCTATGGGGTTAAAGTCAAGCGAGTTTGCTGGCCAATCAAGCACAGTGATACTGTTGTTTTTAAACCAGGTATTGGTACTTTTGGCAGTGTGGACAGGTGCCAAGTCCTGCTGGAGAATGAAATTTCCATCTCCAAAAACCTTGTCAGCAGAGGGAAGCATGAAGTGCTCTAAAATGTCATGGTAGATGGCTGCTCTGACTTTGGTCTTGATAAAACACAGTGGACCTACACCAGCAGATGACATGGCTCCCCAAACCATCACTGATTGTGGAAACTTCACACTAGACCTCAAGTAGCTTGAATTGTGGCCTCTCCACTCTTCCTCCAGACTCTGGGACCTTGATTTCCAAATGAAAATTGGAACTCTGGGACATTGTGGAGTGTGTCAATGACTGCCTTCTGGACATCTGTCAAGTCAGCAGTCTTCCCCACGATTGTGGAGCCTACTGAAACAGACTAAGGGACATTTTTAAACGCTTAGGAAGCCTTTGCAGGTGTTTTTTGTTAATTATTCTAATTTACTGAGATAATGACTTTTGTGTTTTCATTGGCTGTAATCCATAATCATCAACATTAACAGAAATAAACACTTGAAATAGATCACTCTGTTTGTAATGACTCTATATAATATATGAGTTTCACTTTTTGTATTGAAGAACTGAAATAAATTAACTTTTTCATGATATTCTAATTTAGTGAGATGCACCTGTACCTAGTGACGGCCCGCATCAAATTCAGGTTACTCTATCCTGACCTAAATGGGTTCTGGGCATCAGAATAGGCATCAAAGTGGGAAAATAGCCAATTTTCACAGATTTGAATAAGTAACTGGTGTTTTTCATGGGTTAAATGACCAGGCCTCATTTTTTAAATTTAACCAGTGTCACTTTATGAGATAATAACTCTGGAACGGATCCCACTGATTCTGAGAATGTTATTTAGTGACATATTATACTTCATGATAGTGGTAAAATTTATTTGATATGACTTGCGTTTATTTGTGAAAATATCAGAAATTTGGCGAAAATTTAGAAAATGTCACAATTTTCAAACTTTGAATTTTTATGCCCTTAAATGAGAGAGAAATATCACACAAAATAGTTAATAAATAACATTTCCCACATGTCTACTGCCCAGGAGGCATGGGGCATTACATGGGGCCCAGGAGGCATGGGGCAATATATGGGGCCCAGGAGGCATGGGGCAATATATGGGGCCCAGGAGGCATGGGACTCAGCCTGCATGCAGCATAATATGGGGCCCAGCCTGCACGGGGCAATATATGGGGCCCAGCCTGCATGGGGCAATATATGGGGCCCAGGAGGCATGGGACTCAGCCTGCATGCAGCATAATATGGGGCCCAGCCTGCACGGGGCAATATATGGGGCCCAGCCTGCATGGGGCAATATATGGGGCCCAGGAGGCATGGGGCAATATATGGGGCCCAGGAGGCGTGGGGCATTATATGGGGCCCAGGAGGCATGGGACTCAGCCTGCATGCAGCATAATATGGGGCCCAGCCTGCTGGGTCAATATATGGGGCCCAGCCTGCACGGGGCAATATATGGGGCCCAGCCTGCACGGGGCAATATATGGGGCCCAGCTTGCATGGGGCAATATATGGGGCATGGGGCATTATATGGGGCCCATCCTGGTCCCTCATCCTGGTATATGCTCCCACATCCTGGTCCATGCTCCCCCCCCCATCCTGGTATATGCTCCTGTGACACTCGCAGCCCTCCCTGGGAATTGGGGCACTCGGAGCCGGGTCAGATGTTGGGGAGGCAGTCGTGGCCAGGACCCGTTCCGTGCCCAGGGCCGTTACATAAAAGTAATGGGCTATCAGGGTTGAGTGGTTGCTATCGACTACGCCACCTGTGGTACCTGGTGATGGCCACCAGCGCTGCTGCAGTCCTCTGAGGCGGGATGTAGTGGCAGCTGTAGTTGGTGCTACTCCCCACAGGCGGAGCAGGACTCAGGGCAGAGACGCGAATGGAGGGAGTTGTGGAGGAGTTCTGGTCCTGTGCGGTGCAGAAATAAAGAGACCGGAGGCCATAGGGGTCGACTTCCAGGGTTTTTACTCACGATAGAGCATGCAGCTGCAAGGCTTCTCCCTGCTCCTCACGGGGCTCTGCGGCCACCAGGTCTGACAACCTCCGAGTCGTTCAGGTGCTTTAGTCAGGACCCCGCACCAGAGTGTTCCTAGACTTCAAACTAAGTCCTCTCCTGTCCGTGTGTGTGTGTGTAGAAAGGCCGGGTCTCCCTCTGGACTACGCACAGAACAAGGGTACGGGTGGCAACTCCGCTCCGTCCATTACCCGGTGGGATCCACTGAGCCTTCCGGGCTTTCCTGACTAGGACGTGGAGTAGCAAAGTCAGGTGTCGGGGGCCGTTACCCCTCTTGCAGCCGGAATCCCTCTGACTAGGCCAGAAAAGCGAGGACAGGTGGCGTATACCGCTCCGTCTGCATCTCCCTGGGATCCTTTTGCGGTGGAGCTAGACTCCTCTGCTCCAGGCCTTCTTGGGTAGGGACCTTGACTGGGTAGAGACAGCCGTTAACTCTTGCCCGCTCCTCGACTCAAGGCCAGAGTACAAGGACCGTGTCCCCATCAGCTGCAGGTTCACACAGAAAGCCACATTCAGTGATGGAGATGACAATCAAAAGACCATAAGCCCAAGATGGCCGTTTATTAAATATGAATTATTAAGTGTAACCTACATGTGCGTCCTCCACCCTCACCCATTACATGGTTCCCCCTAGCTTTTGGTTCCCCCATCTCCTCTTATCCCGGCAGGGGCAGCACACTGGTGCCTATAGCCCCACCTACAGGTGGGAGAAGTGTAGTGTTGGATGCAGAGGTGGGGTCCTGACAGCTGCACCATCCTTACCTCGAAGGAGAGATACCACATCCCATTAAAGAGATGCAGTACCTCTGTGGCGATCGAACCCCCAGGGGCGCCACTTATTATTTGGGACCCAGCCTGCATGGGGCATTATATGGGGCCCAGCCTGCATGGAGCATAATATGGGGCCATCCTGCATGGGGCATTTTATGGGGGCCAGTATTCTGTATGGAGCAAAATATGGGGCCCAGCCTGCATGGAGCATTATATGGAGTTCATTATTCTGTATGGAGCATTATATGGGGTCCATTATTCTGTATGGAGCATTATATGGGGCTCATAATACTGTATGGAGGACTTAGTGGTGCCATAATAATATTGTATGGAGGACTATACTGTCCGGTCTGCACTGTCCTCTGGTTTTTGAGCTATTCTAGAATTTACAATAGATATCGCTCATGTAATATAAGAAGTGAAATCTTTGGCATTGTACTATATCTATATTTCTCTGCCGTATCTGTTCATCATGAATCGTGGCATGTGTTAAAGGGGCCCAATGAGACTCTTTCGCCTGGGGCCCAGGAAAATCTGGAGCTGGCCCTATAACAAGTGACCCCATTTTGTTTTGGAAACTAGATCCCTCAAAGAATGTATCTAGATGTGTGGTGAGCATCTATATGTGGTCAAAAACTACTTTTGAGGCACAGTGAAAAGCTCAGAAGTGAAGAAGCGCCATATTGGAGTTCAGATTTAGCTGGAATGGTTTGCGGGTGCCATGTCACATTGGCAGAGCCCCTGAGGTGCCAGAACAGCAGAAACCCCCCATAAGTGACCCCATTTTACAAGCTACACCTCTCAATTAATTCATCTAAGGGTGCAGTGAGCATGTTAACACCACAGGTGCCTCATAGAAATTTATACCAGGGGCGGACACAGACTGTAGTGGGCCCCTGTGCAAGAAATTTTTGCCCCCCCCCCGCCCTTCATAGGGCAGCAAAGTTATGTAAACATAACCCCCATGTGCATCTCTCACCCCCCCATGTGCAGCTCTCATCCCCCCCATGTGCATCTCTCACCCCCCCGTGCATCTCTCATCCCCCCATGTGCATCTCATCCCCCCCGTGCATCTCTCATCCCCCCCATGTGCAGCTCTCATCCCCCCATGTGCAGCTCTCATCCCCCCATGTGCAGCTGTCACCCCCCCATGCATCTCATCTCCCCGTGCATCTCACCCCCCCGTGCATCTCATCGCCCCCCGTGCATCTCACCACCCCCGTGCATCTCATCGCCCCCCGTGCATCTCTCTTCCCCCCGTGCATCTCTGATTCCCCCCACTACTAGTTAATTAATTGTATTTAAAAAAAATAAGACTTGTTATACTTACCCCCATGCGATCCCTGCAGAATCCTGGCGCTCGTCCACGTCGCTGCCACCAGGTTCTCCTGACTTCTGGCCATGTGACGGCGCCGTCACATGACCGGGAGTCAGGGGAATCATGAAGGCACTGCCGCAGCAGCGCTGCACTGCTACACAGAGGAAAGCAGCGCTGAGATGTCCCGGCGCTTAGCGCTCAGCATGGGGCCGGGGGCCCAGGGCCGGCTCCAGGTTTTTGTGGGCCCCGGGCGAAAGAGTCTCAGTGGGCCCCTTTAACACATACCACGATTCATGATGCACAGATACCGAAGAGAAATATATATATAGTACAATGCAAAGATTTCACTTCTTACATTACATGAGTGATATCTATTGTAAATTCCACAATAGCTCAGAAACCAGCAAATCTCTCCACACAGTATACTGGCCCCCATAAAATGCTCCATACAGGAGACTGGCCCCCATAAAATGCTCCATACAGAATACTGGCCCCCATAAAATGCTCCATACAGGATACTGGTCCCCATATAACGCTCCATACAGGATACTGTCCCCCATATAACGCTGCATACAGGATACTGACCCCCATATAATGCTTCATGCAGGATACTGGCCTCCATATAATGCTCCATACAGAATACTGGCCCCCATATAACGCTCCATACTGAATACTGGCCCCCATATAACGCTCCATACAGGATACTGGCCCCCATATAATGCTCCATACAGAATACTGCCCCCCATAAAATGCTCCATACAGAATACTGGCCCCCATATAACGCTCCATACGGAATACTGGCCCCCATATAACACTCCATACAGGATACTGGCCCCCATATAACGCTCCATACGGAATACTGGCCCCCATATAACGCTCCATACAGGATACTGGCCCCCATATAGCGCTCCATACAGAATACTGGCCCCCATATAACGCTCCATGCAGGATACTGGCCCCAATATAACGCTCCATGCAGGATACTGGCCCCCATATAACGCTCCATACAGAATACTGGCCCCCATATAACGCTCCATGCAGGCTGTTCCCCACACATAATGCCCCACAAAGGCTGTTCCCCCCACATAATGCCCCATGCAGGCTGTCCCCCCCCATATAGGATGTCACCCCCCCTTATAATGCCCCATGCAGGATGTCACACACACCCCCTCCCTTATAATGCCCCATGCAGGATGTCACACAGCCACCCCTCCCTTATAATGCCCCATGCAGGATGTCACACACACCTCCCTCCCTTATAATGCCCCATGCAGGAAGTCACACACACGCCCCTCCCTTATAATGCCCCATGCAGGATGTCACCCCCCCTCCCTTATAATGCCCCATGCAGGATGTCACACACCCCCCCTCCCTTATAATGCCCCATGCAGGATGTCACACACACCCCCTCCCTTATAATGCCCCATGCAGGATGTCACCCCCCCTCCCTTATAATGCCCCATGCAGGATGTCACCCCCCCCCTTATAATGCCCCATGCAGGATGTCACCCCCCTTATAATGCCCCATGCAGGATGTCACACCCCCTTATAATGCCCCATGCAGGATGTCACACACCCCCACCTCACCCCCCTCCCTTATACTGCCACAGGCCTCCATACAATAATAAAAAAAATCAAATATTCTCCTCACGTCTCACCTGCTGCAGCTGCTCCGGACTCCAGCGTCGCCGGCCTCATCCCGCTCTGCGCTGTGACTGCTCAGGAGAGAGCACGGTGTAAAGACGTCACCGCGCCCTCTGACCTGAGAAGTCACAGTGCAGCAGCCGCGGAGGATGCAGGAGCTGCTGCGGAGTCACGGGGAGGGGTAAGCATTGTGCCGGGTGCCGGGGCCCTGAGCAAGCGGGGGGAGCGGGCGCTGACACTGCTCTCCTCTGCTCACGGGTCCCATAGCGCGCGGGGTGCCCGACCGTGAGGGGCCCCCCCGCCTGCTCAGGGCCCTGGCATTTGCCCTGGTGTACCGGGTGCTGACGCCGACCCTGCGGGGGCCCCATGAGAAGACGCACTAGAGGGGGGCCCCAACGGGGCTCCGAGGGGGCCCCAACCGGCCGGGCCCCATACTGGAGTCAGGACAGTCATGCCCTGATGGCGGCCCTGCTGGAGGCTGGAGGGGCCTCCTCTCCCTCGGGGCCCCCGTTCAATGAACGGGCTGCACGAGCGGTAGGTCCGCCCCTGATTTATAACATGAAGAAAGAATAATTATATTTTTACCACAAAAAAAATTTGTTTTTGCCCCAGATTTTACATTTTCACAAGGGGAAATGGGTAAAAATGGCATGAAAATTTGTCACACAATTTCTGCTGAACGTGGAAATACCCCATATGTGGCTGTACTGTATGAACGGAAGAAGCGCTATTTGCCTCCTGGTGCGCAGATTTTCCTAGAATAGTTTGCCGACTCCATATACAGAGACCCAACGTGCTAGAAGAGCAGAATCCCCCTCAAGTGATCCTATTTTGGCAATTATAACGCTGCCAAAAACATGGACACTAAATGTGGTTTAGGCACTAGGATTTGGGACATATAATTCTGTAGTACAAAGACTTTGTACTACCAGTAACGTGGAAGCCCCCTATATTTCCATTGACAGATGACGGACCTGAGTGGGGACTTGCTTTTTTTGTGGATTGATTTGAAGCTTTTGTTGAGAACATTTTACATAACATTTTGTATCACGTTTATCCTGCGCTTTACGCTGAGCACTTACATCGGGGTTTCCATCTAAATCTCCAAATGACGTGATTCTGATGAAACTCCTGAGGGATCCATTCACTATAATGAGGCACCAGAGTTAGTCTGGACTCCGTCTGGCTCAGCAGTGTCCTTTTCAGAAGTGCACAAAACTGTGGCTGACTGCACTTTTATGCACGCCTAAAAAGACAGACACCACTGGATCACAGGCCCATACTATATGGAGCTATATATGGGGCCCATACTATATGTGGCAATATATAGGGCACATACTGTATGTGGCTATGTGACGCCTCAGTACGTCCGGTATAAGCCCTTTTAATTCATCCTGGGTGTTGGGGAACTCGGGGTCGGGTCCTGTGATGGAGAGATGGGATGCAGCCGTGGCCCGGACCCGACCCGTGCTCAGGGCCGTCACATTAAAAAGGAGATGGTGAGGGCTTATCCGGGGTGAGTGGTTGGTTAACGACTATGCCACCCGTGGTGCCTGGTGAAGGGCCACCAGCGCCGCTGCAGTCCGCTGAGGCATGGTGTTACCGCGGCCAAAGTTCTTACTACTCCCCACAGGCGGAGCAAGGCCTCAGGGCAGAGAGACAGGAGGATAGGGGTAGTAGTAGAGGGGAAAGGATGCCGCGTCTCGCGGTGTGGCGCAGAAATAACAGTCCGGAGGCCATAGGGGTGAACTTCCAAGGCTTTACTCACTTAGATGGCAAAGGAAGGCGACTCGCTGCTCCTCACGGAGTCCTGCGCTCACCAGGGACGGGTGTCCGACAACCTCCGAGTAAGTCCGAGTAAGTCCAGCATTCAGTCGCGACCCCACAGCAGAGTGTTCCTGAACTACAGACCAATTCCTTTCCTGTCCGTGTGTGTGCAAATAGGCCCGGTCTCCCTCTGAACTCCTCTCAGAACAAGGGCACGGGGGCAGCCCGGTGGGATCCTCTGGGCCAAACCGGGCTTTCCCGTCCAGGACGTAGAGTAACAAGGTCGGGTGTCGGGGGCCGGTACCCCTCTTGCAGCCGGAGTCCCTCTGAATATATCAGGTTGGCGAGGACAGGTGGCGTACACTGCTCCGTCTGCATCCTGCCTGGGATCCATTTGCTGTGGAGCCACACTCTTAAGCTCCGGGCCTTCTTGATCCTGGTCCTCGGCTGGGTTGAGACATCCCTTGTCTACAACCTACCTCTCGTCCCAAGGCCAGGGTACGAGGGCTCTGTCCCTTGCCGGCGCAGGCCCACACAGGATCTGCGCTCCGGGAGGGAGGTCACATTACACACAGTATTAGACAGCACACCAAGATCAAAGATGGCTTTCTATTAAATATGAAATCTAAAGTGTAACTAACTTGTAAGTCCTCCACCCTCACCCACTAACTGGTTCCCCTAACTCTTGGTTCCCCAGTCTCCCTATAACCAGGGGAGCAGCACCTAGTGCATACCAGCTCCCTCTGGTGGAGAAATGTGGTGTTGGATGCAAAGGTTGGGTCACAACTATCACACTGGCCTTACCTCAGAGGAGGAACACCACACTCCATTAGAGAAGTGCAGCATCCCTGTGGCGGTCGAACTCTCAGGGGCGCCACAGCTATATATGGGGTCCATACTGTAGGTGGCTATATATGGGGCCCATACTGAATGGGGCAATATATGGAGTCCATACTGTAGGTGGCTATATATGGGGCCCATACTGAATGGAGCAATATATGGGGCCCATACTGAATGGAGCAATATATGGGGCCCAAACTGTATGGAGCAATATATGGGGCCCATACTGAATGGAGCATTATATGGGGCCCGTACTGTGTGGAGTTATATATGGGGCCCATTATTCTGTATGGAGCATTATATGGGGCCCATTATTCTGTATGGAGCATTATATGGGGTCCATTATTCTGTATGGAGCATTATATGTGATCCATTATTCTGTATAGATCATTATATGGGGCCCATTATTCTGTATGGAGCAATATATGGGTCCATTATTCTGTATGGAACAATATATGGGGCCCATTCTGTATGGAGCATTATATGGGGCCCATTATTCTGTATGGAGCAATATATGGGTTCATTATTCTGTATTGAGCATTATATGGGGCCCGTTATTCTGTATGCAGCATTATATGGGCTCAATTATTCTGTATGGAGCAATATATGGGGCCCATTCTGTATGGAGCATTATATGGGGCCCATTATTCTGTATGGAGCATTATATGGGCTCATTATTCTGTATGGAGCATTATATGGGGCTCATTATTCTGTATGCAGCATTATATGGGGGCCATTATTCTGTATGCAGCATTATATGGGGCCCATTATTCTGTATGGAGCATTATATGGGGCCCATTATTCTGTATGGAGCATTATATGGGGCCCATTATTCTGTAAGCAGTATTATATGGGGCTCATTATTCTGTATGCAGCATTAATGGGGTCCATTATTCTCTATGCAGCATTATATGGGGCCCATTATTCTGTATGGAGCATTATATGGGGCCCATTATTCTGTATGGAGCATTATATGGGGCCCATTATTCTGTAAGCAGTATTATATGGGGCTCATTATTCTGTATGCAGCATTAATGGGGTCCATTATTCTGTATGCAGCATTATATGGGGTCCATTACTCTGTATGGAGCATTATATGGGGCCCATTATTCTGTAAGCAGCATTATATGGGGTCCATTATTCCATATGCAGCATTATATGGGGTCAATTATTCTGTATGCCACATTATATGGGGCCCATTATTCTGTATGCATCATCATATGGGGTCCAATATTCTGTATGGTGCATTATATGGGGGTCATTATTCTGTATGGAGCATTATATGGGGGCCATTATTCTGCATGCAGCATTATATGGGGCCCATTATTCTGTATGCAGCATTATATGGGGCCCATTATTCTGTATGCAGTATTATATGGGGCCCATTATTCTGTATGGAGCAATATATGGGGCCCATTATACTGTATGGAGCAATATATGATGTCTGTTGTTGTCCCAATTGAGTTTACTCCCCCTGAAGCCCCGAAACCGGATGGAGATCCTCAAAAAGAAGGACATTTATTGGATCTATAGGTTGTATACCTTAAAGCCTCATGGACCTAATGAGATCACAGAAGTTTTCATATGAGTTTGACAAGTTTCTGGATTATTTTTGCTAGAGCCTTTTTTATGTATTATCTTTTAACACACAATATTCTCATTTTATTATTATATTATATACTCTAATTGTTTTCATTTATGCATACTAGTGCAAAAACTCTTTGGTTTTATGAGGGGGGTACACAACCCATCACAGAAAAATATAGTAGCCTTATTTTTATATATCTTATATTGTTATTTTATACACTACTTCTGTACGCCTTTTTGATATTGAGCAGCTTTGTCGCAATTTTTACTAGATATATCTTCCTGTACTTTTATATTTTTAATTACTTTCACCACAGTTACACTAATTTTATTTTTGCACACAGTCTCCACTATTTATAACCCCATTCAGAAACTCTGGAGCACTTCCTCTGAACACAAACAAAGTTGTTTTTTTTTTTCCTTTCTTCCCTTTTCTGTTCTCCACTTCACATTGGATTCCCATATAGCTACACACCTAAATATTCTGACATCAGGTAAGTCCATCCCACATTGAGAACAAGATCTAATCTAATATTTTTTATAATTTTTTAATTACTCTATATTTATCTTCCTTCACAATTCATATCTTATCGCTTTTCTTTATATCTTACATATCAACCTGCTCGATCAAGTTTCAACTTTATTCCCTGCACGCCTTTCCTTCCCTATTTTTTTTTCTTCTCACTTTATTAACCACTTTACCTTCTCTGTGTCAAAACTTTTTTTTTCTCTTACTTCCTCCCTCTCCCTTTTTAGGGGTGTTCTTTATGCTTTTTGGAGCCATTTTCTCCTATTTAATGCCTACAATTGCTGTACCCTGCTCACTTGGTTTTTATACCTCGAGAAAGGCGCCGATCTGGCGCAGAAACGCGTTGGTATTGATAAAAACCATTTTGGAATCCCAATGCTTTTTATTCCCGCATCGCAGCTCGCCTAAACGTGTCAGCTTCCATTTTTGCCATATATCTCTGAAAGAACCATTTCCTCCAGCCACGGGGCAGCAACGGCTTTCCACGCCTTTAAAGGTGTTGTGTCTGCACACAACACCTTTAGGTGAGTGCTACGAATGATTATACCTACCCCTTACCAGACTATATTTCCCTATTTTGTGTGCCCTTTCCAGAGCTTCTCTCTGATCTTTCAGGCTCACTAGTGTAGCTGCAGTGGGGCAAGAGGGGGTGGTCACCCTTGGCCCCCTCATGCGGTGTGATCAATTCAGAGCAACTATCACTCTTAAAGGGAATCTGTCAGCTGGTTTTTGCTACCTCATCTAAGAACAGCATAAGGATGGAAAAGAGATCTTGATTCCAATGAAGTATCACTTAGATTACTGGGTGTAGCAGTTGTGATACAATCAGACATCTTATATGTAGCATAAAACAGAGCTCAGAAAGCTAACCCTGTCCACACCAGGCTCTATATGTAAATTGTCTATTGACAGTAAGCTGCTTATCATAGGAGGGGACGTGGTCAGACCAGTGCTCCTGTGCTCTGTGGTCAGGGCAGTGATAATCTAGTAATAAAACCTTCATGTTAGTAAAGTACAGCACACAGCCTAATAAAAGACACATTGGAGAATTTAGTGTCTCAGCTGCTACCTCATGCTCTCCTAAGGACACATAGCAAAAACATGTTGACAGATCATCACCTTTAACTGTATCGGCATGCAGAGCATGCTGATACAATAAAACTCTGCGGAAGAACAGGGAGCCATGGTTTACCTGCCCTATCACTCTCTGTATTGTAGTCTGAAGGTTGCTTTAGTGATAGTGTATCATAAAATAAAAATCTAGCAGTGTGTCAGCAGGGTAGAGGCATCACTTGTAATCATTTTGTTTATAATTTTAAATATATGCAAGGCTATGATGAAATATAAATTTATTCTGGACAACCAATTTTGCCAATATTGTGGGAATTTTTTTTTTTTTCCACTTTAAGGTTTCGCTCACATGAGTGTATAACATGGTTGAGTGCTATCCAATGTTTTATCGGATAGCACATGGCCAATGTTATACTATGGGGCAGTGCCGATAGCACTTTTTTTCTCATGCTAATTTGCAGCATGAATTTCAGTATGCTGCGAGTACATCCATACAAGTCTATGGGTGCATGTAAAACATCAGACTGCATTCGGATATCATCCAAGTGTAGTTCGATTTATGTGGAGAAAGACAATGGAGAAGATGGAGAAATTAAGTTCTCCGTCTTCTCCACGCCTGTGCTGCGATACTCTCATGTGAAAGAATCGGATCACAGTAAACTGACACTAGGCTCAAACTCTGATAAGTATCATTAGCATAATTGTCCAGATTCTCTCGCATTAGAGAACATACGGCCGTCTGACCACAGCCTAAATATGAAGACAAGCAAGTTCAAGCAATGAATGTAGGTCAGTCTAAGACAAGAGTAATATGAAAGTCCTGGCCCGACTTCAGGACTAATGGCCAAAAGTGAAAGCTTGATTTTGACAGACCTGTCAGATGGCACAGCAGGGTATATGAAGAGCAGATCCCTAGTTGGTTGCTACTTACGCTTTAAGACCACGGCCCCACTATCAGTATTTGGTCAGTATTTTTTCTCAGGAGTGGGGGCCAAAACCAGGTGAGGAACAATCAGAGAAAAGGTATAATAGAAACAAGTCACCAATTCTGCATTTATCACCCACTCCTGGTTTTGTCTCCCAGTCCTGAGGAAAAAATACTGACCGAATAGTGACCAAATACTGATGGTGGGTCCGAGGCAGTGGTGTACTGCCAATGGCAGCAGGCCACGCAACTGCTATGGGGCCCATGAGCCAGGGTGGCCCCATAGCAGTCGCCTGCACCGTGTACCCCCGCTGCCCCTGCATCGGGACTCCCTCCTGCTGCACCACCTCTTCATCGGGGGCCCCCTCCTGCTGCGCTGCCTCTTCATCGGGGGCCCCCTCCTGGTGCACCGCCTCTTCATCGGGGGCCCCCTCCTGCTGCATCACCTCTTCATCGGGGCCCCCCTCCTGCTGCGCCGCCTCTTCATCGGGGCCCCCCTCCTGCTGCGCTGGCGCTGCAGCAAGAATGGCGGCACTTCAGACATGGCCGCGTGCAGTGCACTGCGTGGCCGTGTCTGGTAGTAATGATAATGACGCGGCAGGCGTGACACTGCACCTTTAATTGTCCTCGTGTGTTGTGTCACCCCTGCCGCGTCATTACTATCAGACACAGCCGCACAGCGCAATGCGCATGGCCATGTGCTGGCATTCAAGCACTGCCAGCGGAGCAGGAGGGGGGCCCTGATGCAGAGGCGGCACAGCAGGAGGGAGCCCTGATGCTGAGGCGGCGCAGCAGGAGGGGGCCTCCAATGCTAGAGCAGCAGAGCAGGAGGGTAGCCCCGATGAAGTGCCGGGATTCTAACACCGGAGTTCCTGCGCCCTGCGGAGATGCTGCTCACTGCTGCCCCAATACCGACTGCTGCCCCGATACTGACTGCTGCCCTGATACCGACTGCTGCCCCAAGGGGGTCTGGGCCCCGACAGCGAGTGGGCCCCCCTGATGGTCCAGGGACATGTGTCTGACAGCAAAAGACACGCCGGCGGACCTGCACAGTCACATGCCTGATTTGCTGGACGGGACACAGGCTGGGGGCAGGTAAGTGAGGCTTGTCACCAGATTTCCCAATCCCCATATTAAATATATTTCTAATGTGTCTTGTGTGTATGACTGGGTATATATATTTATATCTGTTTTACAGAATGTGTTCAAATATGTACAGTACAGACCAAAAGTTTGGACACACCTTCTCATTTAAAGATTTTTCTGTATTTTCTTGACTATGAAAATTGTACATTCACACTGAAGGCATCAAAACTATGAATTAACACATGTGGAATTATATACTTAACAAAAAAGTGTGAAACAACTGAAAATATGTCTTATATTCTAGGTTCTTCAAAGTAGCCACCTTTTGCTTTGATGACTGCTTTGCACACTCTTGGCATTCTCTTGATGAGCTTCAAGAGGTAGTCACCGGAAATGGTTTTCACTTCACAGGTGTGCCCTGTCAGGTTTAATAAGTGGGATTTCTTGCCTTAAAAATGGGGTTGGGACCATCAGTTGTGTTGTGCAGAAGTCTGGTGGATACACATCTGATAGTCCTACTGAATAGACTGTTAGATGCTTTTTTCTTGCCATAATACAAATTCTAAGTCAAGAAAAATGAGTGGCCATCATTACTTAAAGAAATGAAGGTCAGTCAGTCCGAAAAATTGGGAAAACTTTGAAAGTTCCCCAAGTGCAGTTGCAAAAACCATCAAGCGCTACAAAGAAACTGGCTCACATGAGGACCGCCCCAGGAAAGGAAGACCAAGAGTCACCTCTGCTTCAGAGGATAAGTTTATCTGAGTCACCAGTCTCAGAAATCGCAGGTTAACAGCAGCTCAGATTAGAGACCAGGTCAATGCCACACAGAGTTCTAGCAGCAGACACATCTCTTCAACAGCTGTTAAGAGGAGACTTTGTGCAGCAGGCCTTCATGGTAAAATAGCTACTAGGAAACCACTGCTAAGGACAGGCAACAAGCAGAAGAAACTTGTTTGGGCTAAAGAACACAAGAAATGGACATTAGACCAGTGGAAATCTTTGCTTTGGTCTGATGAGTCCAAATTTGAAATCTTTGGTTCCAACCACTGTGTCTTTGTGCGACGTAGAAAAGGTGAACGGATGGACTCTACATGCCTGGTTCCCACCGTGAAGCATGGAGGAGGAGGTGTGATGGTGTGGGGGTGCTTTGCTGGTGACACTGTTGGGGATTTATTCAAAATTGAAGGCATACTGAATCAGCATGGTTACCACAGCATCTTGCAGCGGCATGCTATTCCATCCAGTTTGCGTTTAGTTGGACCATCATTTATTTTTCAACAGGATAATGACCCCAAACACACCTCCAGGCTGTGTAAGGGCTATTAGACCAAGGAGGAGAGTGATGGGGTGCTACGCCAGATGACCTGACTCCACAGTCACCAGACCTGAATCCAATCAAGATGGTTTGGGGTGAGCTGGACCGCAGAGTAAAGGCAAAAGGGCCAACAAGTGCTAAGCATCTCTGGGAACTCCTTCAAGATTGTTGGAATACCATTTCCGGTGACTACCTCTTGAAGCTCATCAAGAGAATGCCAACAGTTTGCAAAGCAGTCATCAAAGCAAAAGGTGGCTACTTTGAGGAACCTAGAATATAAGACATATTTTCAGTTGTTTCACACTTTTTTGTTAAGTATATAATTCCACATGTGTTAATTCATAGTTTTGATGCCTTCAGTGTGAATGTACAATTTTCATAGTCATGAAAATACAGAAAAATCTTTAAATCAGAAGGTGTGTCCAAACTTTTGGTCTGTACTGTATGTATGCCTGTATGTTAACGTATCTGTGTATGTGCGTGTCTGTGTAATATATGTGTGCATGTCTGCGTACTGTGTTTGTGCGCATGTCTGCATACTGTGTGTGTGCATGTCTGCATACTGTGTGTGTGCATGTCTGCATACTGTGTGTGTGCATGTCTGCGTACTGTGTGTGCGTGTGTATGTCTGCGTACTGTTGTGTGTATGTCTGCGTGCGGTGTGTATGTGTGCATGTCTGCGTACGGTGTGTATGTGTGCATGTCTGCGTACTGTGTGTGTGTGCACATGTCTGCTTACTGTGTGTGCCTGCGCATGTCTGCGTACTGTGTGCTGGCATATCTGCGTACTGTGTGCGTGTACATGTCTGCGTACTGTATGTATGCATGTCTGCGTACTGTGTGCATATCTGCATACTGTGCGCATATCTGCGTACTGTGCGTGTGTATGTCTGCGTACTGTGTGTGTGCGTGTGCATGTCTGCGTACTGTATGTGTGCATGTCTGCGTACTGTGTGTGCGTGTGCATGTGCATGTCTGCGTACTGTGTGTGTGTATGTCTGCATACTCTGTGTGTGTGTAGCGCCCCGAGGGTTCGGTTGCTACAGGGGTATTGCACCTCAACCAGAGGTGTGATATTCCACTCCCGGGTAAGGATGGAGTATGGACCAGGGCTCAGTTAGCTGCATACACACACTCCTCATTTCCGGGGGACAGTTCGCAGATGCTCCCATTTATTGTAGGCACACTGACTATGTCCCTGGCTGGAGTGGGGAGGGGGGAGAGAACCCAGTGATGTAGGAGCAGAAGGGGACGGTTTCTGGAGCATAGGAAGGAGCTCATTGGTTGCAGGTCACCTGAGCTCAGACACAGTAAAGCAGATAAAAGGTGGGGGCCATCTTAGGAGTGTGTTCAGTCAGAGAAGAAGATCAGCCAGAGAGGGCTGACAGGGAGCTGACAGGCTCGGCCTGAGCTCAGCTCCACGTGGCAGGCCTAGAGAGAGAGGCCGGGGCCAGAGAGGAGAAGAGAAGAAGGAGAAGGAAGGAAGGAGAAGAGACAGAGGAGTAGAAAGGCTCCAGAAACAAGAAGGCAGAAGGGACCCTAAAAACCCACGAGATATCGGATGAAGGGTCAGGCAGAATAAGGGTACCGGATTCCCAAGTTGGTGGAGGTAAATTATCCCTCAGCCAAAGACCGGAGGTCGTGATCATCACTTGGTGCGACCCCCCCTGCTACACCCACTAGGAAGGCACCACATAGGGTCAAGGAAACCGGCGACAGGTTTCACCAAGAGAAGGCCCGAGGCAGCTGGACAGAAGTGTGGTCACTGGTGGGGGCACGAGAGGCCAGAGAAAGGAGAAAAGGGGGTCCTGTGCCATACTCCTGAATTGCCTGGGGGTTGACCGAGCTCCTCACCTGGTGGACGCAGCACGGCTTGGGCAGTCATTGCCGGCAGATGTGACTCGGATAACAACTGTGAGTAAAAGACCCTGGACTGCATCACTGACTCTGTGTGATTTTTGCTGCGTCTGCACCATCACCGCCAGCATCCTATTGTACTGCCCTGAGGCTACACTCTTCCCGTGGGGAGTTATACTATCTCTGCTGCACACACCATCAGCCTCAGTGGACTGCCCTGCAGCGGCGGTTCATAATAGCCGCAATCCACGGGTGGCGTAGTCGGACATTTAAAACCTACAAATAGACTGCCACAGCATCTGGTCTGACCACCCTGAGCCACGGGATCGGGTTGCCACTACTACCCCCATCATTACACTGAAGCCCGGTTCCGAGTGCCCCACGGCCCAGGGGGCGTGTCATGTGCATGTCTGCGTACTGTGTGTGTGCATGTCTGCATACTGTGTGTGTGCAAGTCTGCGTACTGTGTGTGTGCATGTCTGCGTACTGTTTGTGTGCATGTCTGCATACTGTGTGTGTGCATGTCTGAGTACTGTGTGTGCGCGTATGTCTGCGTACTGTGCGTGCGCGCATGTCTGCGTACTGTGTGTGTGTGTGCATGTTTGTGTGTCACCCCAGGCCTGGATGCCACAAATATTAAAGGCTGTGTCTGAGAGCAGGAGGGAGGTCCCCTGGTCAGGGACCATTAGCATGCAGCACCTCCTGTCCCAGGCCAGTAGGGGGAGCAGGCTGCCCCTATAAAAGCTGGAACTGGGGCAGGGTTAGAGAGACCAGGACCCACTTCTGAAGTGACCAGAAGGGTTCCTTAGAGGAAGGGACAGCTGAGGAGTCCGTGAGGCAGAGGAGAGACTGCGAGCCAGGGACAGAGGCGACGAGAGCCGGTCCTGGCTGAGAGAATCACCACCGGACATTGGGGTCCGAGGCTGTCAGGGTTGCAAGCCCAGCAGCAGAGAACCAACGCGTGAGGGATTTCAGGTCCCTTGGCCTAAGAAGCCTGGAGGCTTCGCCACACAGAGGGACCAGTACAGCAAGGAGAAGCAAAGGTACCCAAGGCCCGAGTCGCAAGCCATACAGGTAAAGTACACGGCCAGCTCAGGGACGTGGGCTATTACACCACGAAAAGGGGGATAGTCAGCAAGAGCATAGAGAGAGAACGGTAGGCCTACACACTCACCGTGACCAGTGGGGCTCGCCCGAATGCTCTCAGATACCCAGGCCCACTCCTAACCGGTACTCCTGTTGGGTCAGTAATAACATCTGCAATAAAGACCCTGGACTGTTTGAAGCGGACTCTGAACTCTTACTATTGCGGCCTGCACTATCACCCCCAGCATTCACCTACACTGCCCTGAGGCTACACTCTTCCCGTGGGGAGTTGTCCTACCCCTGTGCTACACACCAACATCAGCCTCAGTGGTCTGCCTCGCAGCGGCGGTCATCCCTGACCGCAATCCACGGGTGGCATAGTCGGACATTCAAAACACTGATAAATAGACTGCCACATTTTGGTCTGACCACCCTGAGCCACGGGATCGGGTTGCCACTACTACCCCCAGCATCACACAGAAGCCCGGTTCCGGGTGCCCCGCGGCCCAGGGGGCGAGTCATTGCATATGTGAAGGATGACGGGACAGGCTGGGCCCTGTGTTGTATACCTATATTTCTCTGTGCTTCTCTCTACTCTCTGTGCATCATGAATGGTGATATGTGTTAAAGGGGCCCACTGGGACTCTTTCGCCCGGGGCCCGCGAAAACCTGGAGCTGGCCCTGGTTGAAAGCAATGATGGAGGAGTAACCGTCATGTGACACTCCCTCTCCCATCACTCCTCAGGCAAGACAGGCAAGAATCTCTCTCTGAGAAGAGTCTGCACAGGCCATGTGCAGAGAACAGCAAGTATCAGTGGTTTCTATTAGTGATGAGCGAGCACTAAAATTCTTGAGTTCTCGGTACTCGAAATGAGCAGTTTCGACTCTCGGACGGAATCGACTCGAGTACCGAGTATAATGGAAGTCAATGGGAAACTCAAGCATTTGTCCAGAAGATCCTAACAAAAGGCTTGGGGTGGCAGGAAAATCACTGAAATCGATGGAAACAGCGCTCAAATGGAATGGGAACAGCTTGGGGAGGACGCCTGGACGCATCTCTGATTCCCAGGTCGTTGCTGGGAGCAATGTTGTCAGAGTATTACTACACTTTTAGGGTATGTTCCCACAATCAGTGTTTGTTCAGCCTGTCAGGCAGGTTAATTTCCACATGAATCCGGCTCCTCAACTCACGAGTTTTTCTTTGCGATTTTGTATGGGTTTTTGCATGCTTTCTTGACTCATGCATTTTTGGCTCTCCTTGTTTTGTTATTAGATGTACAAAGATATAGATAGATAGATATGGTTAGATAGATAGATATTCGTGAGATGTATAATTAGTGCCCCTTTCCGGTTTATATGTCCCCCATCCTGGTATATATATTCCCCATCCTTTGTCCCTTTCTTGTATATACAGTATGTCCTGCATCCTGGTATATATATCCCTCATCCTGGGCTCCTTTCTGGTATGCCCTCCCCTCAGCTTCTGCTGTTATGATCTGCAACATAGGCTAAGGAAAGAAGGGGAGAGCTGTCCCTACAGTAAGACTAAGCTGAGCCCCTACGTTGTAGCGGGCAACCTGTTCCTTGTGAACAGACCCGCCTTCGTCCTTGGCTAGTCTGAATTTAGACCTATAGAGAAAGGGAGGGGTCCCTAAAGGAACTAAGGACTGGGACAAAAATGGGACACTTCCTAACAGAAGTTGTTGCAGAGCAAAAGATAAACTGACAAAAAGTACTAGAGGTCCCAGAGGACCAAGCAAACTAGAGAGAGATAGGCACAAAAGCACCAGGCTAGAGAGACAGTCAAAACAACACTGAAGTCCAGCAAAGCCAGAAGGGCGGAGCTGGAATATATAGGCAGCTGGTCAAGTGACCGCAAAACACAAGATAGCAAAAACTAACAGGAGGGTTCTAACATCTGCTTAAAAACAAAATATTCTTCTCACCTTCCTCCGATCCCTCGACGTGCGGCATCTTCGTCTTTAGCCAGCAAAGAGGCCGGCAGCTGACATCGGCGTGCCTGCTATGACGCCAATGTCAGCTGCCGGCATCTGATTTGCAGGCAGTATCTTTGGCAGCGCAGGCAGCTGGATGGTCCCTGTGTAGTAGTGGGGAAGGAAGTAGCTTCCCTCTGGCACTAAAAAGGTTAAAGAGTATGTTCCCGACAGTTAGATCTCTCTGGGCTGCAGTTAGGTCCAGTTAAGGGGTTAGCTGTGATAATCCAGCGCAGTAGAGGGGGAGGGAACCCAGTGCTATGGTTGAGCACAGGATGTGAATAAATGCTCTGTCTCTGATATGTTTCCTTGTGGGCTGTACTATTGGTAGCCAGCCACAAGATGCCACTGTCCCGAATGCAGATGACAGGTTAAGTTTGCCAGCAGGATTGCAGGCATTTAGGACAGTGAGAGAGAGTTATTTGTGTCTGAGGACAGCCCATAGAGGATGGGCTTGTTAGGAAAATCTCTGGTTAGTTTCCAGAAGCAGGAAGTGATTAATTCAGTGAGAGATAGTACTTGGTACAGTAAAGGCAGCCTCGGTGTATTGGCTGCTAGGGCAGACGTGAGCCCCATACCTTCGACAGTGGATCACCAAGGAGAAGAATCCCTCCCCTTAGCTGGCCTGGGAAACTCAAGAGAGTCATTGAGGACCCGAGGGCACATTCTGTCTGCAGGGTGCAAAAGAAGTCAGGACTCAAACCTAAGATGTGGGGAGAACTAGGATCCGGATATGCTATCATTGGTGAGGAAGACTCTCTAGGGCTAGAGAATAAGGCAATTGAGACGCTTCACCTAAATTGGGAACCAGGGTTGAAGTTGTATCAAGTACCTGTGGGAAAGATGATTGACAACCCGTTGGGCCTTATCCATTATATCTGCCTGTAAATATTGTACATATTCCTCTTCCCCAAGTAAAGTCCCAGTTATTGTTCTGAACCTCGTGTCCTCTGAATTTATTGCTGCCCTGGTTCCAGAAGAGAAATGCCTGGAGACAGATGCGACCGGCTGGTCTGAAGTAAGTGGAAAGCACCACATACACAGCAGCACATACACCTTGTCTGTAGGGTGCCAGAGCCAGCAGGGGCACCTTACACCTGCACTGCAATACTCTTCAGTTGAATGTGCGTCCGTGGACAGCACATCCAGCTGAGGTGGGTGTTGCCATCGATGGGTCCCTCTCCAGTACGGGCCCGGTCACGGTTACACCCTCTGCGACCACTGTCATTATGCACCTGGTGGCTGGACAAATAAAGAGATAAAAACAGCACGTATGTCTGGCTACTGTGCACTGGTGTGATTTATTTAGGTGAATTCAAAGGTCCTTTGATATTCCATGTAGGAATGCTACTGAGATGAGAGGAACCTGCAGACAGAAATAACAGCATAAATATGGCACAGCCTCTGCCAGCGGCATCAGTAGAGAATATTCACTTATCTTCCCTCCTTCTGTGGGATCATTACAAGCAGCATATGCCGACCAGCAGCTATAGCGCCACTACATGGTCAAGCAGAGACCGTTACACAGGATATAGCAGGGGCACCATTGTAAGTTTATCTGTGCACGGCAACATTTTTGTAAACACATCCAATTGTGAAAATGCTTACTTTTCCATTACATAGTGATTAAACAGCACTTTTTGTCTATTGGGACAATCACTTTAAGCAATATTGTAAAGAGGAATAGGACAAAAATCCTTTGGAATGATTTGCGAAACTGATAAAGTCATATAGAAAATGATTATTTCAAATTATTGTTGGTAAAGGTGGTTCTACAAGCTATTGATTCATGAGGTAAATTATTTTCACAGGACAACCCAGTTATTACCAGGATAGGTGATTACTTACTGGTCACTCGTTAGCCTAGCCCTGGTTCCTGCACGATTGGAAGAATAGGGAATTTTTTATCCTCTTTACAAAATGGAGAAGCAGGTCAGATGTCCGATCGCCACTCTCTTTATTCTCTATGGGGCTGCCCAAAAAGTTGAGCGCATTGCATGGCAGCCTCATATGGTTGAATGGAGCAGCACTTGAGAATATGCAACACCGCACCATTCTAAAGGGGATAAAGGTTCCTGTAGGAGCTTGTTTTCACTGGAAAACCCCTTTAATTTTTGACACACTGTTTCTGCATTTAAGTCTATTTTTGGTAAATAAATGATGATCCGCTGTAATTCGTCATGTGTTGTTTTTCACCTGAGGTTGTAGTGACCTCATTTTATAGCATCTAGGGACCAGACTCTTTTTTTAATATATCCTGAATCTAACACAATAGAATTGAATGGAAAACATTATTGTGTTCTTCACAATTCAAGGTGCGGTGCCCTTGTGAGATCTTTTTCCTGAAATGATGTGGCCCTCAGATTGTTTATCATTATGCAATCTGAAGAGCCAACTTAGACTGAATGGCCACCACTGGACATACACCGTGCTGCAGGAAGGGCTACCAGTTTGCCCCTCTAATTGTGTGGGAACTTATTGCTTAGGAATGTCAGAGTACCACCCTCCTTTTTTGAGGGGGTTCCCTGCATGTGCATCTCTGTGCCTGAATGTTCCAAGTTGCAAGCACATGGTTAAAGAGACAATACCCTTGTTTAAACCTACTTAGACTTTGTAAAGGCCACTGGTCTGTAACAGGACTCTGGTTGTGTACGGTGATGGTGGCATGATTTGTACAAATGTGTCTGTGTGTATAGCCAGGAAAGAATTTCAGTGGTGGCCTAATAATTGCAAGGACCAACGGAGGTGCTGGACAAATGTAAACAAGTGGCTGCTGAACGGTTGGTAAATGTGGCTGGTTTATGTGGCCCATTTCGTGCAAATAGTGGCCATTGATGAGTGAGGCCCCTCCTGGTTGGGTCCTGGTGCCCCCTGGCTACTTGTTGAACATCTTTACTCTGTTTTTCACTTTTACATAAGACCCTGTGTCTCCTGTATTCTGCGGCTCTGTGTCCTGGTCTTCAGTCTTCTTTCTGTTGTATGTTGTGTAGGACATACTGTATACAATGTTAGTGCCCCCAGCACAGACTGAACCCCATAACAAGTGTAATGTAATTTTGAAGTTGCCATTGTGACATCAGCGCTCTGTGGATGGAGCCCCTTATATTTCCATCTCTAGTTGTGGAATATTCAGGACAGTAGTGATTACTCCCATCATTGTCACTGTGTAAAGTGAAATCCAGGCAAAAACCACACAAGCACAATATATACAGTATATATAATTTTTTTTTTATTGGAATAGCAATAGGCAACTGTAACGGGTCTGGGAGGCGGAACCTCTGAGCTACTATACAAGGGGGCGGCCCTTGTAAGGGAGCGGGTGGCAGTCTCTGGATGAACGGACAGGGAGATACGGCAAGTGATCAGGGCAGTCTCTGGGTAAAGGGTAGGTACGACCTGTGATGGCAGAGCCTCCGGGTAGGCTAGCAGGCAGATGGTAGATGTGTGCTCCCAGGTGAGCAAGCGAGAGTCTCTGGAATAACAGGTGGTCACGGCACGTGACGGCGGAACCTCCGGGCTGGCAAGCAGGTAGGTAACGGAGAAGCGCTCCCAGGTGAGCGGGCAAGAGTCTCTGGAATAGCTGGTGGTCACCGCACGTGACAACGGGACCTCCGGGCTGGCAAGCAGGCAGGTAACGGAGATGCGCTCCCAGGTGAGCGGGCAAGAGTCTCTGAGATAGCTGGTGGTCACAGCACGTGACAACGGAGCCTCCGGGCTGGCAAGCAGGCAGATAACGGAGAAGCGCTCCCAGGTGAGCGGGCAAGCTGGTCCATAGACAGACTGACCGGAGTAGTAAGGCAGACCGTCGGACCTCAGGCAAGCAGGCAGGTAACTGATATGCGCTCCCAGGTGAGCGGGCAGGCTGGCCCTTTAGACAGACTGACAGGAGTAGTAAGGCAGACCGTCGGACCTCAGACTGGCAGACAGGTAACAAGTATTCAGGCAGGAATCAGGCAGGTAACTGGCAGGTAACTGGCAGGAAACTGGCAGGAAACTGGCAACGGGACCTGAGGGCTGAAGCACAGGTGAGACACAGGTGCAAACAACATTGCTCGGGCACCTCCATTTTGGAGGAGGTGCCTTATATATGATGAAGTCCTCCGGCCATTGGCCGGGGACTCTTTAGGGCGGCGCGCGCGGCCCCTTTAAGAGGAGGGGAGCGCGCGCGCGCCCTAAGCACAGGGGCCGGGAAGGAGCGCGCGCTGAGAGCAGAGCAGGAGGAGGACGCCGGGACGGAGCGCGCGCTGACAGCAGAGCAGGAGGAGGACGCCGGGACGGAGCGCGCGCTGACAGCAGAGCGGAGAGAGGACGCCGGGACGGAGCGCGCGCTGACAGCAGAGCGGTGAGGGGAGCAGCGTCCCTGCCTAGCAGAGGGCAGGGACGCCAGCGCTACAGTACCCCCCCCTTTAGGCCCCCCCTTTTTTAGGCCAGACAGAAATTTAGCTAGGATGAGAGGGGCATGGATATTCTCCCGGGGCTCCCACGTTCTCTCCTCAGGACCAAACCCCCTCCAATCTACCAAGAAAAAGGTCTTTCCTCTTACCCTTTTGGTGGCAAGAATGTTCTCTACCTCAAACTCGTCCTCAGCAGAAACCGGAGCAAGAGGCGTACCTGTAGACTTAGAAAAAGAGTTAAGTACCACAGGTTTGAGGAGAGATACATGGAAGGAGTTAGGGATCCGTAAGTTGGCCGGGAGTTTCAATTTATAGGCCACCGGGTTGATCTGACTGATAACCTCCAGTGGGCCGATGAACCGAGGCCCCAACTTATAGGAAGGGATCTTGAGCCGGACATATTTGGACGAGAGCCAGACTTTATCCCCAGGACGGAATTGAGGAGGATCCAGACGTCCTTTGTCAGCGTGCCTTTTCATACGCTCGGATGACAGAAGGAGTGCGGACCGGGTACTCTCCCATATGGAGGAAGACTCGCTCTCGTGATTGTTGTACGAGAATTCGGCCCATGGCAGGAGATCCACCCAGTCAGAATGGTGAGCATTAACGAAGTGCCGGAGGTAACTGGTCAGGTTCTGATTGATCCGCTCCACTTGACCATTAGACTGTGGGTGGTAAGCGGAGGAGAAGTCCAGAGTGACGTCTAGCAATTTACAAGTGGCTCTCCAGAAACGAGAAGTGAACTGTACTCCTCGATCCGACACGATGTGACGGGGCAGGCCATGAAGACGGAAGATGTGGCGGATAAAGACTCTAGCCAGCTCGGGTGCAGACGGAAGACCTGGCAGGGGAATGAAGTGAGCCATCTTGGAAAAGCGGTCAGCGACCACCCAAATGACCGTACAACCGGCAGAGACGGGCAGATCAGTTACGAAGTCCATCGCTATATGCTGCCAGGGGGCAGCAGGTGCTGGCAGAGGAAGAAGGCGGCCGGCCGACAGGTGTCTCGGAACCTTGTTGCGGGCGCAGGACACACAGGCAGAAACAAAGTCCATAACATCCTTGTGCAGGTTAGGCCACCAGTAGTGCCGGGTAATAAGCTGGAGGGTCTTTTTCTGACCGGCGTGGCCAGCTAGTTTAGACGAATGACCCCAGTGTAGGATCCTCTCCCGATCAGGTACCGATACGAACGTCTTACCAGGAGGGAGACAATTTAGACTCACGGGAGCCACCTGCATTACTCTGGCGGGATCGATGGGGCAGTCACATGGTCTATGAGGTGGTAATGTCTCTGCCTCCTCCATATCAAAGACATCAGCACAAGACCAATAAGGAATCGGAAGTCCAGGTAGATTAGCTGGGATAGGAGAGGGACGGACGGAATGGACGGGAACCAGACAGGTTTTATGACAGTCTTGTCCCCAGCGAAGGACTTCTCCGGTTTGCCAGTCAAGCACGGGTGCATGTCTCTGGAGCCAAGGCAGACCTAGCAAGAGGGCGTGAGAGAGTCCAGGCAGAACGTGAAGGGAGATACTCTCTGAATGCAGCATACCCACTTGCAGAGTAATGGATTCGGTGATGAATTGGATGGGGCGAGATAAGAGGCCCCCATCCACGGCAACAACAGACAAGGGTACAGCCAGAGGTTTGGTGGGGATGCGGTATTTCTCCACCAGGGACAGTGAAATAAGATTTCCGGCTGCTCCAGAGTCAAGTTGGGCTAGTTCGGAATAACGATTCTCCCCGCAGATGATTGAGACAGACAGCAGCAGGGATGGAGAGGATTTATTTTTGTCTAGATCAAGTCCTCTGAGCGAACCTAGACACAGGCGTTCTCCCGACCTCTCCGGGCAGGCACGGATCCGATGCTCCTTACTGCCACAGTAGAAGCAGCTCCCCTCGGCACGGCGAAAGTCCTGACGGGATTTGACCATCTTGGTCTGGTCGACCTGCATAGGCTCAGGAGAGTGTACCTGGGGAGAAACGGAAGGAGTGACGGGTTTCAGAAAAGTAGGAACCAGACGTGGAAGCCCCTTTTCACGGGTGACCTCTTTGGCACGTTCCTGGAACCGTAGGTCAATCCGGGTGGCAAGAGTTATTAGGTCATCGAGAGTGGTAGGAATGTCCCGACCAGCAAGTTCATCTTTAATACGGCCGGACAGACCCTCCCAGAAGACGGATACCAGAGCTTCGTTATCCCAGGCCAGCTCCGAGGCAAGGGTACGGAACCGTATGGCATATTGACCCACGGTGAGGCTTCCCTGACGGAGGCGTAGCAGAGATGATGCGGATGAGGTCCTCCGTCCGGGTTCGTCGAAGGCTTTCCGGAAAGCCGTGAGAAAGGCAGGCAAGTCGGACACCAGGGGGTCTCCTCTCTCCCATAGAGGATTTAGCCAGGCCAGAGCCTCCCCGGTGAGATGGGACATGATGAATGCAATTTTGGCTCGGTCGGAGTTAAACTGGTGGGACAATAGTTCAAAATGCAGGGTGCACTGATTTATGAAGCCCCGAGCCAGGACGGAGTCGCCTCCGAAGCGAGGAGGTGCAGAGAGCCGGGGTCCGGAAAAGGATACCATGGTACTGGCCGTAGTTGCAGGTGGTGTTGTCAGAGTATCCAGGCGAGTATTGACATTCCGCAGGTGACCCAGGATGGACTCCTGTTGGGACCTTTGACGGGACAGTTCATGACACAGGTCCGTGAGCGAGGGAGCTTGGGTGCCACCGGGTTCCATGGCCCGAGCAAACTGTAACGGGTCTGGGAGGCGGAACCTCTGAGCTACTATACAAGGGGGCGGCCCTTGTAAGGGAGCGGGTGGCAGTCTCTGGATGAACGGACAGGGAGATACGGCAAGTGATCAGGGCAGTCTCTGGGTAAAGGGTAGGTACGACCTGTGATGGCAGAGCCTCCGGGTAGGCTAGCAGGCAGATGGTAGATGTGTGCTCCCAGGTGAGCAAGCGAGAGTCTCTGGAATAACAGGTGGTCACGGCACGTGACGGCGGAACCTCCGGGCTGGCAAGCAGGTAGGTAACGGAGAAGCGCTCCCAGGTGAGCGGGCAAGAGTCTCTGGAATAGCTGGTGGTCACCGCACGTGACAACGGGACCTCCGGGCTGGCAAGCAGGCAGGTAACGGAGATGCGCTCCCAGGTGAGCGGGCAAGAGTCTCTGAGATAGCTGGTGGTCACAGCACGTGACAACGGAGCCTCCGGGCTGGCAAGCAGGCAGATAACGGAGAAGCGCTCCCAGGTGAGCGGGCAAGCTGGTCCATAGACAGACTGACCGGAGTAGTAAGGCAGACCGTCGGACCTCAGGCAAGCAGGCAGGTAGCTGATATGCGCTCCCAGGTGAGCGGGCAGGCTGGCCCTTTAGACAGACTGACAGGAGTAGTAAGGCAGACCGTCGGACCTCAGACTGGCAGACAGGTAACAAGTATTCAGGCAGGAATCAGGCAGGTAACTGGCAGGTAACTGGCAGGAAACTGGCAACGGGACCTGAGGGCTGAAGCACAGGTGAGACACAGGTGCAAACAACATTGCTCGGGCACCTCCATTTTGGAGGAGGTGCCTTATATATGATGAAGTCCTCCGGCCATTGGCCGGGGACTCTTTAGGGCGGCGCGCGCGGCCCCTTTAAGAGGAGGGGAGCGCGCGCGCGCGCGCCCTAAGCACAGGGGCCGGGAAGGAGCGCGCGCTGAGAGCAGAGCAGGAGGAGGACGCCGGGACGGAGCGCGCGCTGACAGCAGAGCAGGAGGAGGACGCCGGGACGGAGCGCGCGCTGACAGCAGAGCGGAGAGAGGACGCCGGGACGGAGCGCGCGCTGACAGCAGAGCGGTGAGGGGAGCAGCGTCCCTGCCTAGCAGAGGGCAGGGACGCCAGCGCTACAGCAACATTGTAATGAAAACTTTACTGGCCCTTTAAAAAATTTAACTATGGTCACAGTGACTCTCAAATTGGCCCCAGTGGAGAACACAGATCCAGCTGTGGTCAATGGGGATCAGCTGACAGCTACTGCGACCAAAAGATCCAGAGGAAGGCGAAGAAACCCCCCGGAGAGTTCTACTTCAGGGGGGGAAAAAAATTCCTTCCTGACCCCATTTCTGGCAATCGGATATTTCCCTGGATCTTGTGTGTCCTGCTGCATATTGCTGTATATAACATCGGCTTACGTCATGTGAACAATGGCCAAATAGTTGTTGACTGAGCACTCGTCCTATATGGGATGCGATGGAGGTTCCTTATAGGGCTTCCAACAAAAATGTGAAATCATCCAAATGTTTATAAGAACTAGCGAGTGATAAAGAAGACAATGGCTGGTAGGTAATAAATCATCACCTGTCATCCAATATCTTGTTCTGGAAAACTTCAAGATAACATGTAATACATGGTAAGCCATTCTTCTGAAAGAGCACCATGTAATACCACACGTGTCCTGGGGAGGCTGCTACTTCGTCCAGAAAAAAAAACCTGCTGATTGCTGAGGTCAACTGTTCTCCAGCAAGTCCTCATTTGGGGACAAGAGTTGTTCACACTTGGCATATTTTGTGATTCAGGAGGTGACAACAGTACCCAGATGTAGACATTTTCTATGGAGTCAGGTTAAAGGGGTTTTATAGGAATGTTTTTTTAACTGTATAGGAGGTTACCATTGGTTGAAAAAAACCACACACAGAGCTTTATTTTCTCCCTGCTGCTTCAGCACTGGATCTTCACCGCTGCCAGCTGCAGTCTTTTTTGACCAGCTGCAGTCTTTTTTGACCGGCTGCAACGGTGATGGCTCAAGTACAGCACACATCGCTGATACAGCCAATCACTGAGCTTAGAAGCTCTGCCGGCATGGGCCACTGCGTCAAGCGATTGGCTGCAGAACTGGAGTCATGACGTCATCCCTGAAGCCTGTGACTACAGATCAGAGGCAGCAGTGAAGAGCTGGGACTCGAGTGGCAGGGGGGAGTAAAGCTCCATTTGCTATTTTCACACATTACTGGAAAACCCCTTTAACACCTTAAGAACCGGACGATTTTTAGTTTTGGCGCTTTTGTTTATTCCTCCCCTTATTTCAACAGCCATAACTTTTTTATTTTCGCCTCAGTCTAGCCGTATGAGAGCTTGTTTTTTCGGGACGTGTTGTACTTTTAAATGGCACTATTTGATCATATGATGTACTCGAAAGCAGGAAAAAAATGCAAAGTGTGGCAAATAGCAAAAAACTGCAGTTCTGCAATTGTTTTTACAGCGTTGATTTTACGATAAAACTGACCTGACAATATGATTCTCTAGGTCAGTTCAATTACGCAGATACCAAACGTGCATCGTTTTTGTTTTAATTATGTAGTGAAAAAAAATCAGAAATATGTAAAAAAAATAAATAAATTAATGTGTTGTCACTTTCCGTAAGCCATAACATTTCGGTTTTCGGGACATAGGGCTGTGTAAGGACTCGCTTTTTTCACCCCAAACCGTTGTTTATATTGATATCATTTTGGAGTATATACTATGTTTTAATTGCCGGTTATTACATTTTGTTCTGTTCCTGCAACAGCCAAAACCTTTTATACTGGCATTTTATTTTTTTTCCCTTTTACGAATGCAGCGATTCAAATATTTGTCATTTTTTGCTTTTTTATTTCTTAATTTTGAGGGGGAAAAGGAGGTGAATTGAATTTTTATATATTTTTTATTTATTTCAAATTTTTTAAAACATTTTTTTTACTTTTCACTGTATTCCCTTAGGGACTTTACATCTGATCGCTTGTGCTACATACAGCAATGCCACAGCATTGCTGCATATACAGTGCTGGCCAAAAGTATTGGCACCCCTGCAATTCTGTCAGATAATACTCAGTTTCTTCCTGAAAATGATTGCAATCACAAATTCTTTGGTATTATTCTCTTCATTTAATTTGCTTGCAAGGAAAAAGCACAAAAGAGAATGAAGCAAAAATCAAATCATTGATCATTTCACACAAAACTCCAAAAAAGGGCCGGACAAAAGTACTGGCACCCTCAGCCTAATACTTGGTTGCACAACCTTTAGCCAAAATAACTGCGAACAACCTCTTCCGGTAACCATCAATGAGTTTCTTACAATGCTCTGCTGGAATTGTAGACCATTCTTCTTTGGCAAACTGCTCCAGGTCCCTGATATTTGAAGGGTGCCTTCTCCAAACTGCCATTTTGAGATCTCTCCACAGGTGTTCTATGGGATTTAGGTCTGGACTCATTGCTGGCCACCTTAGAAGTCTCCAGTGCTTTCTCTAAAACCATTTTATAGTGCTTTTGGAAGTGTGTTTTGGGTCATTGTCCTACTGGAAGACCCATGACCTCTGAGGGAGACCCAGCTTTCTCACACTGGGCCCTACATTATGCTGCAAAATTTGTTGGTAGTCTTCAGACTTCATAATGCCATGCACACGGTCAAGCAGTCCAGTGCCAGAGGCAGCAAAGCAACCCCAAAACATCAGGGAACCTCCGCCATGTTTGACTGTAGGGACCGTGTTCTTTTCTTTGAATGCCTTTTTTTTTCCTGTACACTCTATGTTGATGCTTTTTCCCAAAAAGCTCTACTTTTGTCTCATCTGACCAGAGAACATTCTTCCAAAACGTTTTAGGCTTTCTCAGGTAATTTTTGGCAAACTCCAGCCTGGCTTTTTTATGTCTCGGGGTAAGAAGTGGGGTCTTCCTGGGTATCCTACCATACAGTCCCTTTTCATTCAGACGTCGACGGATAGTACGGGTTGACACTGTTGTACCCTCGGACTGCAGGGCAGCTTGAACTTGTTTGGATGTTAGTCGAGGTTCTTTATCCACCATCCGCACAATCTTGCATTGAAATCTCTCGTCAATTTTTCTTTTCCGTCCACATCTAGGGAGGTTAGCCACAGTGCCATGGGCTTTAAACTTCTTGATGACACTGCGCACGGAAGACACAGGAACATTCAGGTCTTTGGAGATGGACTTGTAGCCTTGAGATTGCTCATGCTTCCTCATAATTTGGTTTCTCAAGTCCTCAGACAGTTCTTTGGTCTTCTTTCTTTTCTCCATGCTCAATGTGGTACACACAAGGACACAGGACAGAGGTTGAGTCAACTTTAATCCATGTTAACTGGCTGCAAGTGTGATTTAGTTATTGCCAACACCTGTTAGGTGCCACAGGTAAGTTACAGGTGCTGTTAATTACACGAATTAGAGAAGCATCACATGATTTTTCAAAGGGTGCCAATACTTTTGTCCACCCCCTTTTTTAGGTTTGGTGTGGAATTATATCTAATTTGACTTTAGGACAATTCTTTTTGTGTTTTTTTCATTGAAGACAAATTAAATGAAGAGAATAATACCAAAGAATTTGAGATTGCAATCATTTTCAGGAAGAAACTGAGTATTATCTGACAGAATTACAGGGGTGCCAATACTTTTGGCCAGCACTGTAGCATAAATCACATTTTCTTATGAATGCCAGCTGCAGGTTGGCTTTCAGAGGAGTATAGTGATGATAGACACAGGGATCTTCACTATTTGCGTTGCCCGAACGCAGATGAGGAGATAGAACGGTGCGTCCCATACCGGTATGCATTAAATACCAATGTCACAGATTGATGGCGGCATTTAACTGGTTAACAACTGCGAGCGGGCTCTTAGAGGCGTATGATGGCTGAATAACACAGCCATCAAGTCCACATCAAGGGCAGAAAGCATATTCATAGACATAGCCCATCATAAGTCGTTAAGGGGTTAAGATGCATGTCTTAATTAAAGAATGACTGTCATTAATTGTATTATCTAGACAATATGACAGTTTTTACCAAGAAAAGAAGGCGACAAACTGGGGAAGGCGACAAACTGGGGAAGGTGTAAAACCGGGGAAGGTGTAAAACTGGGGAAGGCGTAAAACTTGGGAAGGCGTAAAACTGGGGAAGGCGACAAACGGGGGAAGGCGTAAAACTGGGGAAGGTGTAAAACGGGGGAAGGCGTAAAACTGGGGTAGGTGTAAAACTGGGGGAGGCGTAAAACTGGGGAAGGCGTAAAACTGGGGAGGCGTCAAACTGGGGGAGGCGTAAAACTGGGGAAGGCATCAAAAACTGGGGAAGGCATCAAACTGGGGAAGGCATCAAACTGGGGAAGGGATTAAAAACTGGGGAAGGCATCAAACTGGGGAAGGCATCAAACTGGGGAAGGCATCAAAAACTGGGGAAGGCATCAAACTGGGGAAGGCATCAAACAACTGGGGAAGGCATCAAACTGGGGAAGGCATCAAACTGAGGAAGGCATCAAACAACTGGGGAAGGCATCAAACTGGGGAAGGCATCAAACTGGGGAAAGCATCAAACTGGGGAAGGCATCAAAAACTGGGGAAGGCATCAAACTGGGGAAGGCATCAAACAACTGGGGAAGGCATCAAACTGGGGAAGGCATCAAACTGGGGAAGGCATCAAACTGGGGAAGGCATCAAACAACTGGGGAAGGCATCAAACTGGGGAAGGCATCAATCAAATGGGGAAGGCATCAAACTGGGGAAGGCATCAAAATGGGGAAGGCATCATACTGCGGAAGGCATCAAACTGGGGAAGGCATCAAACTGGGAAGGTATCAAACTGGGGAAGGCATCAAACAACTGGGGAAGGCATGAAACTGGGGAAGGCATGAAACTGGGGAAGGCATCAAACTGGGGAAGGTACCAAACTGGGGAAGGCATCAAACAACTGGGGAAGGCATCAAACAACTGGGGAAGGCATCAAACTGGGGAAGGCATCAAACTGGGGAAGGCATCAAACAACTGGGGAAGGCATCAAACTGGGGAAGGCATCAAAATGGGGAATGCATCAAACTGCGGAAGGCATCAAACTGGGGAAGGCATGAAACAAATGGGGAAGGCATCAAACTGGGGAAGGCATCAACCAGGGGAAGGCATCAAACTGGGGAAGGCATCAAACAACTGGGGAAGGCATCAAACTGGGGAAGGCATGGAACTAGGGAAGGCGTCAAACTGGGGAAGGCATCAAACAACTGGGGTAGGCATCAAACTGGGGAAGGCATCAAACTGGGGAAGGCATCAAACAGGGGAAGGCATCAAGCAGGGGAAGGCATCAAACTGGGTAAGACATCAAACTGGGGAAGGCATCAAACTGGGAAGGCATCAGACTGGGGAAGGAATCAAACTGGGGAGGGCATCAAACTGGGGAAGGCATCAAACAACTGGGGAAGGCATGAAACTGGGGAAGGCATGAAACTGGGGAAGGCATGAAACTGGGGAAGGCATCAAACTGGGTAAGACATCTAACTGGGGAAGGCATCAAACTGGGAATGCATCAGACTGGGGAAGGAATCAAACTGGGGAGGGCATCAAACTGGGGAAGGCACCAAACAACTGGGGAAGGCATCAAACTGGGGAAGGCATCAAACAACTGGGGAAGGCATCAAACAACTGGGGAAGGCATCAAACTGGGGAAGGCATCGAACTGGGGAGGGCATCAAACTGGGGAAGGCATAAAACAACTGGGGAAGGCATCAAACTGCGGAAGGCATCAAACTGGGGAAGGCATGAAACAAATGGGGAAGGCATCAAACTGGGGAAGGCATCAAACAACTGGGGAAGGCATCAAACTGGGGAATGCATGAAACTAGGGAAGGCGTCAAACTGGGGAAGGCATCAAACAACTGGGGAAGGCATGAAACTGGGGAAGGCATGAAACTGGGGAAGGCATGAAACTGGGGAAGGCATCAAACTGGGTAAGACATCAAACTGCGGAAGGCATCAAACTGGGAAGGCATCAGACTGGGGAAGGAATCAAACTGGGGAGGGCATCAAACTGGGGAAGGCACCAAACAACTGGGGAAGGCATCAAACTGGGGAAGGCATCAAACTGGGGAAGGCATCAAACAACTGGGGAAGGCATCAAACAACTGGGGAAGGCATCAAACTGGGGAAGGCATCAAACTGGGGAGGGCATCAAACTGGGGAAGGCACCAAACAACTGGGGAAGGCATCAAACTGGGGAAGGCATCAAACTGGGGAAGGCATCAAACTGGAGAAGGCATCAAACAACTGGGGAAGGCATCAAACTGGGGAAGGCATCAAACTGAGGAAGGCATCAAACTGGGGAAGGCATCAAACAACTGGGGAAGGCATCAAACTGGGGAAGGCATCAAACAACTATGGAAGGCATCAAACTGGGGAAAGCATCAAAGTGGGGAAGGCATCAAACTGGGAAAGGCAGGAAACAACTGGGAAAGGCATCAAACTGGGGAAGGCATCAAACTGGGGAAGGCATCAAACAACTGGGGAAGGCATCAAACTGGGGAAGGCATCAAACTGGCGACGGCATCAAACAAGTGGGGAAGGCATCAAATTGGTGAAGGCATCAAACTGGGGAAGGCATCAAACTGGGGAAGGAATCAAACTGGGGAAGGCATCAAACAACTGGGGAAGGCATCAAACTGGGGAAGGCATCAAACTGGGGAAGGCATCAAACTGGGGAAGGCATCAAACTGGGGAAGGCATAAAACAACTGGGGAAGGCATCAAACTGCGGAAGGCATCAAACTGGGGAAGGCATGAAACAAATGGGGAAGGCATCAAACTGGGGAAGGCATCAAACAGGGGAAGGTATCAAACAGGGGAAGGCATCAAACTGGGTAAGACAACAAACTGGGAAGGCATCAGACTGGGGAAGGAATCAAACTGGGGAGGGCATCAAACTGGGGAAGGCATCAAACAACTGGGGAAGGCATCAAACTGGGGAAGGCATCAAACTGGGGAAGGCATCAAACAACTGGGGAAGGCATCAAACTGGGGAAGGCATCAAACTGAGGAAGGCATCAAACTGGGGAAGGCATCAAACAACTGGGAAAGGCATCAAACTTGGGAAGGCATCAAACAACTGTGGAAGGCATCAAACTGGGGAAGGCATCAAACTGGGGAAGGAATCAAACTTGGGAAGGCATCAAACTGGGGAAGGCATGAAACAACTGGGTAAGGCATCAAACTGGGGAAGGCATCAAACTGGGGAAGGCATAAAACAACTGGGGAAGGCATCAAACTGCGGAAGGCATCAAACTGGGAAAGGCATGAAACAAATGGGGAAGGCATCAAACTGGGGAAGGCATCAAACAACTGGGGAAGGCATCAAACTGGGGAAGGCACGAAACTAGGGAAGGCGTCAAACTGGGGAAGGCATCAAACAACTGGGGAAGGCATGAAACTGGGGAAGGCATCAAACTGGGGAAGGCATCAAACTGGGTAAGACATCAAACTACGGAAGGCATCAAACTCTGAAGGCATCAGACTGGGGAAGGAATGAAACTGGGGAGGGCATCAAACTGGGGAAGGCACCAAACAACTGGGGAAGGCATCAAATTGGGGAAGGCATCAAACAACTGGGGAAGGCATCAAACAACTGGGAAAGGCATCAAACTGGGGAGGGCATCAAACTGGGGAGGGCATCAAACTGGGGAAGGCACCAAACAACTGGGGAAGGCATCAAACTGGGGAAGGCATCAAACTGGGGAAGGCATCAAACAACTGGGGAAGGCATCAAACAACTGGGGAAGGCATCAAACTGGGGAAGGCATCAAACTGAGGAAGGCATCAAACTGGGGAAGGCATCAAACAACTGGGGAAGGCATCAAACTGGGGAAGGCATCAAACAACTATGGAAGGCATCAAACTGCGGAAAGCATCAAAGTGGGGAAGGCATCAAACTGGGAAAGGCAGGAAACAACTGGGAAAGGCATCAAACTGGGGAAGGCATCAAACTGGGGAAGGCATCAAACTGGGGAAGGCATCAAACAACTGGGGAAGGCATCAAACTGGGGAAGGCATCAAACTGGGGAAGGCATCAAACAACTGGGGAAGGCATCAAACTGGGGAAGGCTTCAAACAACTGGGGAAGGCATCAAACTGGGGAAGGCAACAAAATGTGGAAGACATCAAACTGGGGAAGGCATCAAACAACTGGGGAAGGCATCAAACTGGAGAAGGCATCAAACTGGGGAAGGCAACAAACTGGCGACGGCATCAAACAAGTGGGGAAGGCATCAAATTGGGGAAGGCATCAAACTTTGGAAGGTATCAAAAAACTGGGGAAGGCATCAAACTTGGGAAGGCATCAAACTGGGGAAGGAATCAAACTGGGGAAGGCATCAAACAACTGGGGAAGGCATCAAACTGGGGAAGGAATCAAACTGGGGAAGGCATCAAACTGGGGAAGGCACCAAACTGCTGGGGAAGGCATTAAACTGTGGAAGGCTTCAAACTGGGGAAGGCATCAAACTGGGGAAGGCATCAAACTGGGGAAGGCATCAAACAACTGGGGAAGGCATCAAACTGGGGAAGGCATCAAACTGGGGAAGTCATCAAATTGGGGAAGGCATCAAACAACTGGGGAAGGCATCAAACTGGGGAAGGCATCAAACTGGGGAAGACATCAGACTGGGGAAGGCATCAAACAACTGGGGAAGGCATCAAACTGGGAAAGGCATTAAACTGGGGAAGGCATCAAACTGGGGAAGGCATCAAACTGGGGAAGGCATAAAACAACTGGGGAAGGCATCAAACTGCGGAAGGCATCAAACTGGGGAAGGCATGAAACAAATGGGGAAGGTATCAACCTGGGGAAGGCATCAAACAACTGGGGAAGGCATCAAACTGGGGAAGGCACGAAACTAGGGAAGGCGTCAAACTGGGGAAGGCATCAAACAACTGGGGAAGGCATGAAACTGGGGAAGGCATGAAACTGGGGAAGGCATCAAACTGGGGAAGGCATCAAACTGGGTAAGACATCAAACTGCGGAAGGCATCAAGCTGGGAAGGTATCAGACTGGGGAAGTAATCAAACTGAGGAGGGCATCAAACTGGGGAAGGCACCAAACAACTGCGGAAGACATCAAACTGGGGAAGGCATCAAACTGGGGAAGGCATCAAACTGGGGAAGACATCAAACAACTGGGGAAGGCATCAAACAACTGGGGAAGGCATCAAACTGGGGAATGCATCAAACTGGGGAGGGCATCAAACTGGCGAAGGCACCAAACAACTGGGGAAGGCATCAAACTGGGGAAGGCATCAAACTGGGGAAGGCATCAAACTGGAGAAGGCATCAAACATCTGGGGAAGGCATCAAACAACTGGGGAAGGCATCAAACTGCGGAAGGCATCAAACTGGGTAAGACAACAAACTGGGAAGGCATCAGAATGGGGAAGGAATCAAACTGGGGAGGGCATCAAACTGGGGAAGGCATCAAACAACTGGGGAAGGCATCAAACTGGGGAAGGCATCAAACAACTGGGGAAGGCATCAAACTGGGGAAGGCATCAAACTGAGGAAGGCATCAAACTGGGGAAGGCATCAAACAACTGGGAAAGGCATCAAACTTGGGAAGGCATCAAACAACTGTGGAAGGCATCAAATTGGGGAAGGCATCAAACTGGGGAAGGAATCAAACTTGGGAAGGCATCAAACTGGGGAAGGCATGAAACAACTGGGTAAGGCATCAAACTGGGGAAGGCATCAAACTGGGGAAGGCATAAAACAACTGGGGAAGGCATCAAACTGCGGAAGGCATCAAACTGGGAAAGGCATGAAACAAATGGGGAAGGCATCAAACTGGGGAAGGCATCAAACAACTGGGGAAGGCATCAAACTGGGGAAGGCACGAAAATAGGGAAGGCGTCAAACTGGGGAAGGCATCAAACAACTGGGGAAGGCATGAAACTGGGGAAGGCATGAAACTGGGGAAGGCATCAAACTGGGTAAGACATCAAACTGCGGAAGGCATCAAACTCTGAAGGCATCAGACTGGGGAAGGAATGAAACTGGGGAGGGCATCAAACTGGGGAAGGCACCAAACTACTGGGGAAGGCATCAAATTGGGGAAGGCATCAAACAACTGGGGATGGCATCAAACAACTGGGAAAGGCATCCAACTGGGGAAGGCATCAAACTGGGGAGGGCATCAAACTGGGGAAGGCACCAAACAACTGGGGAAGGCATCAAACTGGGGAAGGCATCAAACTGGGGAAGGCATCAAACTGGAGAAGGCATCAAACAACTGGGGAAGGCATCAAACAACTGGGGAAGGCATCAAACTGGGGAAGGCATCAAACTGAGGAAGGCATCAAACTGGGGAAGGCATCAAACAACTGGGGAAGGCATCAAACTGGGGAAGGCATCAAACAACTATGGAAGGCATCAAACTGGGGAAAGCATCAAAGTGGGGAAGGCATCAAACTGGGAAAGGCAGGAAACAACTGGGAAAGGCATCAAACTTGGGAAGGCATCAAACTGGGGAAGGCATCAAACTGGGGAAGGCATCAAGCAACTGGGGAAGGCATCAAACTGGGGAAGGCATCAAACTGGGGAAGGAATCAAACAACTGGGGATAGCATCAAACTGGGGAAGGCTTCAAACAACTGGGGAAGGCATCAAACTGGGGAAGGCAACAAAATGGGGAAGACATCAAACTGGGGAAGGCATCAAACAACTGGGGAAGGCATCAAACTGGAGAAGGCATCAAACTGGGGAAGGCAACAAACTGGCGACGGCATCAAACAACTGGGGAAGGCATCAAATTGGTGAAGGCATCAAACTGGGGAAGGCATCAAACTTTGGAAGGCATCAAAAAACTGGGGAAGGCATCAAACTTGGGAAGGCATCAAACTGGGGAAGGAATCAAACTGGGGAAGGCATCAAACAACTGGGGAAGGCATCAAACTGGGGAAGGAATCAAACTGGGGAAGGCATCAAACTGGGGAAGGCACCAAACAGCTGGGGAAGGCATTAAACTGTGGAAGGCTTCAAACTGGGGAAGGCATCAAACTGGGGAAGGCATCAAACTGGGGAAGGCATCAAACAACTGGGGAAGGCATCAAACTGGGGAAGGCATCAAACTGGGGAAGTCATCAAATTGGGGAAGGCATCAAACAACTGGGGAAGGCATCAAACTGGGGAAGGCATCAAACTGGGGAAGACATCAGACTGGGGAAGGCATCAAACAACTGGGGAAGGCATCAAACTGGGAAAGGCATTAAACTGGGGAAGGCATCAAACTGGGGAAGGCATCAAACTGGGGAAGGCATAATACAACTGGGGAAGGCATCAAACTGCGGAAGGCATCAAACTGGGGAAGGCATGAAACAAATGGGGAAGGTATCAACCTGGGGAAGGCATCAAACAACTGGGGAAGGCATCAAACTGGGGAAGGCACGAAACTAGGGAAGGCGTCAAACTGGGGAAGGCATGAAACAACTGGGGAAGGCATGAAACTGGGGAAGGCATCAAACTGGGGAAGGCATCAAACTGGGTAAGACATCAAACTGCGGAAGGCATCAAGCTGAATGTATCAGACTGGGGAAGTAATCAAACTGAGGAGGGCATCAAACTGGGGAAGGCACCAAACAACTGGGGAAGGCATCAAACTGGGGAAGGCATCAAACTGGGGAAGACATCAAACAACTGGGGAAGGCATCAAACAACTGGGGAAGGCATCAAACTGTTGAATGCATCAAACTGGGGAGGGCATCAAACTGGGGAAGGCACCAAACAACTGGGGAAGGCATCAAACTGGGGAAGGCATCAAACTGGGGAAGGCATCAAACTGGAGAAGGCATCAAACAACTGGGGAAGGCATCAAACAACTGGGGAAGGCATCAAACTGCGGAAGGCATCAAACTGGGGAAGGCATGAAACAAATGGGGAAGGCATCAAACTGGGGAAGGCATCAAACAGGGGAAGGTATCAAACAGGGGAAGGCATCAAACTGGGTAAGACAACAAACTGGGAAGGCATCAGACTGGGGAAGGAATCAAACTGTGGAGGGCATCAAACTGGGGAAGGCATCAAACAAGTGGGGAAGGCATCAACCTGGGGAAGGCATCAAACAACTGGGGAAGGCATAAAACTGGGGAAGGCATCAAACTGAGGAAGGCATCAAACTGGGGAAGGCATCAAACAACTGGGGAAGGCATCAAACTTGGGAAGGCATCAAACAACTGTGGAAGGCATCAAACTGGGGAAGGCATCAAACTTGGGAAGGCATCAAACTTGGGAAGGCATCAAACTGGGGAAGGCATGACACAACTGGGTAAGGCATCAAACTGGGGAAGGCATCAAACTGGGGAAGGCATCAAACTGCGGAAGGCATCAAACTGGGGAAGGCATGAAACAAATGGGGAAGGCATCAAACAACTGGGGAAGGCATCAAACAACTGGGGAAGGCATCATACTGGGGAAGGCACGAAACTAGGGAAGGCGTCAAACTGGGGAAGGCATCAAACAACTGGGGAAGGCATGAAACTGGGGAAGGCATGAAACTGGGGAAGGTATGAAACTGGGGAAGGCATCAAACTGGGTAAGACATCAAACTGCGGAAGGCATCAAACTGCGGAAGGCATCAGACTGGGGAAGGAATGAAACTGGGGAGGGCATCGAACTGGGGAAGGCACCAAACAACTGGGGAAGGCATCAAACTGGGGAAGGCATCAAACTGGGGAAGGCATCAAACAACTGGGGAAGGCATCAAACTGGGGAAGGCATCAAACTGGGGAAGGCATCAAACTGGAGAAGGCATCAAACAACTGGGGAAGGCATCAAACAACTGGGGAAGGCATCAAACTGGGGAAGGCATCAAACTGAGGAAGGCATCAAACTGGGGAAGGTATCAAACAACTGGGGAAGGCAACAAACTGGGGAAGGCATCAAACAACTATGGAAGGCATCAAACTGGGGAAGGCATCAAACTGGGCAAGGTATCAAACAGGGGAAGGCATCAAACTGGGTAAGACAAACTGGGAAGGCATCAGACTGGGGAAGGAATCAAACTGGGGAGGGCATCAAACTGGGGAAGGCATCAAACAACTGGGGAAGGCATCAAACTGGGGAAGGCATCAAACAACTGGGGAAGGCATCAAAATGGGGAAGGCATCAAACTGAGGAAGGCATCAAACTGGGGAAGGCATCAAACAACTGGGGAAGGCATCAAACTTGGGAAAGCATCAAACAACTGTGGAAGGCATCAAACTGGGGAAGGCATCAAACTGGGGAAGGCACCAAACTTGGGAAGGCATCAAACTGGGGAAGGCATGAAACAACTGGGTAAGGCATCAAACTGGGGAAGGCATAAAACAACTGGGGAAGGCATCAAACTGCGGAAGGCATCAAACTGGGGAAGGCATGAAACAAATGGGGAAGGCATCAAACTGGGGAAGGCATCAAACAACTGGGGAAGGAATCAAACTGGGGAATGCATGAAACTAGGGAAGGCGTCAAACTGGGGAAGGCATCAAACAACTGGGGAAGGCATGAAACTGGGGAAGGTATGAAACTGGGGAAGGCATGAAACTGGGGAAGGCATCAAACTGGGTAAGACATCAAACTGCGGAAGGCATCAAACTGGGAAGGCATCAGACTGGGGAAGGAATCAAACTGGGGAGGGCATCAAACTGGGGAAGGCACCAAACAACTGGGGAAGTCATCAAACTGGGGAAGGCATCAAACTGGGGAAGGCATCAAACAACTGGGGAAGGCATCAAACAACTGGGGAAGGCATCAAACTGGGGAAGGCATCAAACTGGGGAGGGCATCAAACTGGGGAAGGCACCAAACAACTGGGGAAGGCATCAAACTGGGGAAGGCATCAAACTGGGGAAGGCATCAAACTGGAGAAGGCATCAAACAACTGGGGAAGGCATCAAACTGGGGAAGGCATCAAACTGAGGAAGGCATCAAACTGGGGAAGGCATCAAACAACTGGGGAAGGCATCAAACTGGGGAAGGCATCAAACAACTATGGAAGGCATCAAACTGGGGAAAGCATCAAAGTGGGGAAGGCATCAAACTGGGAAAGGCAGGAAACAACTGGGAAAGGCATCAAACTGGGGAAGGCATCAAACTGGGGAAGGCATCAAACAACTGGGGAAGGCATCAAACTGGGGAAGGCATCAAACTGGGGAAGGCATCAAACAACTGGGGAAGGCAACAAACTGGGGAAGGCTTCAAACAACTGGGGAAGGCATCAAACTGGGGAAGGCATCAAACTGGGGAAGACATCAAACTGGGGAAGGCATCAAACAACTGGGGAAGGCATCAAACTGGAGAAGGCATCAAACTGGGGAAGGCATCAAACTGGCGACGGCATCAAACAAGTGGGGAAGGCATCAAATTGGTGAAGGCATCAAACTGGGGAAGGCATCAAACTGGGGAAGGAATCAAACTGGGGAAGGCATCAAACAACTGGGGAAGGCATCAAACTGGGGAAGGCATCAAACTGGGGAAGGCATCAAACTGGGGAAGGCATCAAACTGGGGAAGGCATAAAACAACTGGGGAAGGCATCAAACTGCGGAAGGCATCAAACTGGGGAAGGCATGAAACAAATGGGGAAGGCATCAAACTGGGGAAGGCATCAAACAGGGGAAGGTATCAAACAGGGGAAGGCATCAAACTGGGTAAGACAACAAACTGGGAAGGCATCAGACTGGGGAAGGAATCAAACTGGGGAAGGCATCAAACAACTGGGGAAGGCATCAAACTGGGGAGGCATCAAACTGGGGAAGGCATCAAACAACTGGGGAAGGCATCAAACTGGGGAAGGCATCAAACTGAGGAAGGCATCAAACTGGGGAAGGCATCAAACAACTGGGAAAGGCATCAAACTTGGGAAGGCATCAAACAACTGGGGAAGGCATCAAACAACTGGGGAAGGCATCAAACTGGGGAAGGCATCGAACTGGGGAAGGCATCAAACTGGGAATGCATCAGACTGGGGAAGGAATCAAACTGGGGAGGGCATCAAACTGGGGAAGGCACCAAACAACTGGGGAAGGCATCAAACTGGGGAAGGCATCAAACAACTGGGGAAGGCATCAAACAACTGGGGAAGGCATCAAACAACTGGGGAAGGCATCAAACTGGGAAGGCACCAAACAACTGGGGAAGGCATCAAACTGGGAAGGCATCAGACTGGGGAAGGAATCAAACTGGGGAGGGCATCAAACTGGGGAAGGCACCAAACAACTGGGGAAGGCATCAAACTGGGGAAGGCATCAAACTGGGAAGGCATCAGACTGGGGAAGGAATCAAACTGGGGAGGGCATCAAACTGGGAAGGCACCAAACAACTGGGGAAGGCATCAAACTGGGGAAGGCATCAAACTGGGGAAGGCATCAAACTGGGGAAGGCATCAAACTGGGCAAGGTATCAAACAGGGGAAGGCATCAAACTGGGTAAGACAACAAACTGGGAAGGCATCAGACTGGGGAAGGAATCAAACTGGGGAGGGCATCAAACTGGGGAAGACATCAAACAACTGGGGAAGGCATCAAACTGGGGAAGGCATCAAACAACTGGGGAAGGCATCAAAATGGGGAAGGCATCAAACTGAGGAAGGCATCAAACTGGGGAAGGCATCAAACAACTGGGGAAGGCATCAAACTTGGGAAAGCATCAAACAACTGTGGAAGGCATCAAACTGGGGAAGGAATCAAACTGGGGAAGGCACCAAACTTGGGAAGGCATCAAACTGGGGAAGGCATGAAACAACTGGGTAAGGCATCAAACTGGGGGAGGCATAAAACAACTGGGGAAGGCATCAAACTGCGGAAGGCATCAAACTGGGGAAGGCATGAAACAAATGGGGAAGGCATCAAACTGGGGAAGGCATCAAACAACTGGGGAAGGAATCAAACTGGGGAATGCATGAAACTAGGGAAGGCGTCAAACTGGGGAAGGCATCAAACAACTGGGGAAGGCATGAAACTGGGGAAGGTATGAAACTGGGGAAGGCATGAAACTGGGGAAGGCATCAAACTGGGTAAGACATCAAACTGCGGAAGGCATCAAACTGGGAAGGCATCAGACTGGGGAAGGAATCAAACTGGGGAGGGCATCAAACTGGGGAAGGCACCAAACAACTGGGGAAGTCATCAAACTGGGGAAGGCATCAAACTGGGGAAGGCATCAAACAACTGGGGAAGGCATCAAACAACTGGGGAAGGCATCAAACTGGGGAAGGCATCAAACTGGGGAGGGCATCAAACTGGGGAAGGCACCAAACAACTGGGGAAGGCATCAAACTGGGGAAGGCATCAAACTGGGGAAGGCATCAAACTGGAGAAGGCATCAAACAACTGGGGAAGGCATCAAACTGGGGAAGGCATCAAACTGAGGAAGGCATCAAACTGGGGAAGGCATCAAACAACTGGGGAAGGCATCAAACTGGGGAAGGCATCAAACAACTATGGAAGGCATCAAACTGGGGAAAGCATCAAAGTGGGGAAGGCATCAAACTGGGAAAGGCAGGAAACAACTGGGAAAGGCATCAAACTGGGGAAGGCATCAAACTGGGGAAGGCATCAAACAACTGGGGAAGGCATCAAACTGGGGAAGGCATCAAACTGGGGAAGGCATCAAACAACTGGGGAAGGCAACAAACTGGGGAAGGCTTCAAACAACTGGGGAAGGCATCAAACTGGGGAAGGCATCAAACTGGGGAAGACATCAAACTGGGGAAGGCATCAAACAACTGGGGAAGGCATCAAACTGGAGAAGGCATCAAACTGGGGAAGGCATCAAACTGGCGACGGCATCAAACAAGTGGGGAAGGCATCAAATTGGTGAAGGCATCAAACTGGGGAAGGCATCAAACTGGGGAAGGAATCAAACTGGGGAAGGCATCAAACAACTGGGGAAGGCATCAAACTGGGGAAGGCATCAAACTGGGGAAGGCATCAAACTGGGGAAGGCATCAAACTGGGGAAGGCATAAAACAACTGGGGAAGGCATCAAACTGCGGAAGGCATCAAACTGGGGAAGGCATGAAACAAATGGGGAAGGCATCAAACTGGGGAAGGCATCAAACAGGGGAAGGTATCAAACAGGGGAAGGCATCAAACTGGGTAAGACAACAAACTGGGAAGGCATCAGACTGGGGAAGGAATCAAACTGGGGAAGGCATCAAACAACTGGGGAAGGCATCAAACTGGGGAGGCATCAAACTGGGGAAGGCATCAAACAACTGGGGAAGGCATCAAACTGGGGAAGGCATCAAACTGAGGAAGGCATCAAACTGGGGAAGGCATCAAACAACTGGGAAAGGCATCAAACTTGGGAAGGCATCAAACAACTGGGGAAGGCATCAAACAACTGGGGAAGGCATCAAACTGGGGAAGGCATCGAACTGGGGAAGGCATCAAACTGGGAATGCATCAGACTGGGGAAGGAATCAAACTGGGGAGGGCATCAAACTGGGGAAGGCACCAAACAACTGGGGAAGGCATCAAACTGGGGAAGGCATCAAACAACTGGGGAAGGCATCAAACAACTGGGGAAGGCATCAAACAACTGGGGAAGGCATCAAACTGGGAAGGCACCAAACAACTGGGGAAGGCATCAAACTGGGAAGGCATCAGACTGGGGAAGGAATCAAACTGGGGAGGGCATCAAACTGGGGAAGGCACCAAACAACTGGGGAAGGCATCAAACTGGGGAAGGCATCAAACTGGGAAGGCATCAGACTGGGGAAGGAATCAAACTGGGGAGGGCATCAAACTGGGAAGGCACCAAACAACTGGGGAAGGCATCAAACTGGGGAAGGCATCAAACTGGGGAAGGCATCAAACTGGGGAAGGCATCAAACTGGGCAAGGTATCAAACAGGGGAAGGCATCAAACTGGGTAAGACAACAAACTGGGAAGGCATCAGACTGGGGAAGGAATCAAACTGGGGAGGGCATCAAACTGGGGAAGACATCAAACAACTGGGGAAGGCATCAAACTGGGGAAGGCATCAAACAACTGGGGAAGGCATCAAAATGGGGAAGGCATCAAACTGAGGAAGGCATCAAACTGGGGAAGGCATCAAACAACTGGGGAAGGCATCAAACTTGGGAAAGCATCAAACAACTGTGGAAGGCATCAAACTGGGGAAGGAATCAAACTGGGGAAGGCACCAAACTTGGGAAGGCATCAAACTGGGGAAGGCATGAAACAACTGGGTAAGGCATCAAACTGGGGGAGGCATAAAACAACTGGGGAAGGCATCAAACTGCGGAAGGCATCAAACTGGGGAAGGCATGAAACAAATGGGGAAGGCATCAAACTGGGGAAGGCATCAAACAACTGGGGAAGGAATCAAACTGGGGAATGCATGAAACTAGGGAAGGCGTCAAACTGGGGAAGGCATCAAACAACTGGGGAAGGCATGAAACTGGGGAAGGTATGAAACTGGGGAAGGCATGAAACTGGGGAAGGCATCAAACTGGGTAAGACATCAAACTGCGGAAGGCATCAAACTGGGAAGGCATCAGACTGGGGAAGGAATCAAACTGGGGAGGGCATCAAACTGGGGAAGGCACCAAACAACTGGGGAAGTCATCAAACTGGGGAAGGCATCAAACTGGGGAAGGCATCAAACAACTGGGGAAGGCATCAAACAACTGGGGAAGGCATCAAACTGGGGAAGGCATCAAACTGGGGAGGGCATCAAACTGGGGAAGGCACCAAACAACTGGGGAAGGCATCAAACTGGGGAAGGCATCAAACTGGGGAAGGCATCAAACTGGAGAAGGCATCAAACAACTGGGGAAGGCATCAAACTGGGGAAGGCATCAAACTGAGGAAGGCATCAAACTGGGGAAGGCATCAAACAACTGGGGAAGGCATCAAACTGGGGAAGGCATCAAACAACTATGGAAGGCATCAAACTGGGGAAAGCATCAAAGTGGGGAAGGCATCAAACTGGGAAAGGCAGGAAACAACTGGGAAAGGCATCAAACTGGGGAAGGCATCAAACTGGGGAAGGCATCAAACAACTGGGGAAGGCATCAAACTGGGGAAGGCATCAAACTGGGGAAGGCATCAAACAACTGGGGAAGGCAACAAACTGGGGAAGGCTTCAAACAACTGGGGAAGGCATCAAACTGGGGAAGGCATCAAACTGGGGAAGACATCAAACTGGGGAAGGCATCAAACAACTGGGGAAGGCATCAAACTGGAGAAGGCATCAAACTGGGGAAGGCATCAAACTGGCGACGGCATCAAACAAGTGGGGAAGGCATCAAATTGGTGAAGGCATCAAACTGGGGAAGGCATCAAACTGGGGAAGGAATCAAACTGGGGAAGGCATCAAACAACTGGGGAAGGCATCAAACTGGGGAAGGCATCAAACTGGGGAAGGCATCAAACTGGGGAAGGCATCAAACTGGGGAAGGCATAAAACAACTGGGGAAGGCATCAAACTGCGGAAGGCATCAAACTGGGGAAGGCATGAAACAAATGGGGAAGGCATCAAACTGGGGAAGGCATCAAACAGGGGAAGGTATCAAACAGGGGAAGGCATCAAACTGGGTAAGACAACAAACTGGGAAGGCATCAGACTGGGGAAGGAATCAAACTGGGGAAGGCATCAAACAACTGGGGAAGGCATCAAACTGGGGAGGCATCAAACTGGGGAAGGCATCAAACAACTGGGGAAGGCATCAAACTGGGGAAGGCATCAAACTGAGGAAGGCATCAAACTGGGGAAGGCATCAAACAACTGGGAAAGGCATCAAACTTGGGAAGGCATCAAACAACTGGGGAAGGCATCAAACAACTGGGGAAGGCATCAAACTGGGGAAGGCATCGAACTGGGGAGGGCATCAAACTGGGAAGGCACCAAACAACTGGGGAAGGCATCAAACTGGGTAAGACATCTAACTGGGGAAGGCATCAAACTGGGAATGCATCAGACTGGGGAAGGAATCAAACTGGGGAGGGCATCAAACTGGGGAAGGCACCAAACAACTGGGGAAGGCATCAAACTGGGGAAGGCATCAAACAACTGGGGAAGGCATCAAACAACTGGGGAAGGCATCAAACAACTGGGGAAGGCATCAAACTGGGAAGGCACCAAACAACTGGGGAAGGCATCAAACTGGGAAGGCATCAGACTGGGGAAGGAATCAAACTGGGGAGGGCATCAAACTGGGGAAGGCACCAAACAACTGGGGAAGGCATCAAACTGGGGAAGGCATCAAACTGGGAAGGCATCAGACTGGGGAAGGAATCAAACTGGGGAGGGCATCAAACTGGGAAGGCACCAAACAACTGGGGAAGGCATCAAACTGGGGAAGGCATCAAACTGGGGAAGGCATCAAACTGGGGAAGGCATCAAACTGGGCAAGGTATCAAACAGGGGAAGGCATCAAACTGGGTAAGACAACAAACTGGGAAGGCATCAGACTGGGGAAGGAATCAAACTGGGGAGGGCATCAAACTGGGGAAGGCATCAAACAACTGGGGAAGGCATCAAACTGGGGAAGGCATCAAACAACTGGGGAAGGCATCAAAATGGGGAAGGCATCAAACTGAGGAAGGCATCAAACTGGGGAAGGCATCAAACAACTGGGGAAGGCATCAAACTTGGGAAAGCATCAAACAACTGTGGAAGGCATCAAACTGGGGAAGGAATCAAACTGGGGAAGGCACCAAACTTGGGAAGGCATCAAACTGGGGAAGGCATGAAACAACTGGGTAAGGCATCAAACTGGGGGAGGCATAAAACAACTGGGGAAGGCATCAAACTGCGGAAGGCATCAAACTGGGGAAGGCATGAAACAAATGGGGAAGGCATCAAACTGGGGAAGGCATCAAACAACTAGGGAAGGCATCAAACTGGGGAATGCATGAAACTAGGGAAGGCGTCAAACTGGGGAAGGCATCAAACAACTGGGGAAGGCATGAAACTGGGGAAGGCATGAAACTGGGGAAGGCATGAAACTGGGGAAGGCATCAAACTGGGTAAGACATCAAACTGCGGAAGGCATCAAACTGGGAAGGCATCAGACTGGGGAAGGAATCAAACTGGGGAGGGCTTCAAACTGGGGAAGGCACCAAACAACTGGGGAAGGCATCAAACTGGGGAAGGCATCAAACTGGGGAAGGCATCAAACAACTGGGGAAGGCATCAAACAACTGGGGAAGGCATCAAACTGGGGAAGGCATCAAACTGGGGAGGGCATCAAACTGGGGAAGGCACCAAACAACTGGGGAAGGCATCAAACTGGGGAAGGCATCAAACTGGGGAAGGCATCAAACTGGAGAAGGCATCAAACAACTGGGGAAGGCATCAAACTGGGGAAGGCATCAAACTGAGGAAGGCATCAAACTGGGGAAGGCATCAAACAACTGGGGAAGGCATCAAACTGGGGAAGGCATCAAACAACTATGGAAGGCATCAAACTGGGGAAAGCATCTAAGTGGGGAAGGCATCAAACTGGGAAAGGCAGGAAACAACTGGGAAAGGCATCAAACTGGGGAAGGCATCAAACTGGGGAAGGCATCAAACAACTGGGGAAGGCATCAAACTGGGGAAGGCATCAAACTGGGGAAGGCATCAAACAACTGGGGAAGGCAACAAACTGGGGAAGGCTTCAAACAACTGGGGAAGGCATCAAACTGGGGAAGGCATCAAACTGGGGAAGACATCAAACTGGGGAAGGCATCAAACAACTGGGGAAGGCATCAAACTGGAGAAGGCATCAAACTGGGGAAGGCATCAAACTGGCGACGGCATCAAACAAGTGGGGAAGGCATCAAATTGGTGAAGGCATCAAACTGGGGAAGGCATCAAACTGGGGAAGGAATCAAACTGGGGAAGGCATCAAACAACTGGGGAAGGCATCAAACTGGGGAAGGCATCAAACTGGGGAAGGCATCAAACTGGGGAAGGCATCAAACTGGGGAAGGCATAAAACAACTGGGGAAGGCATCAAACTGCGGAAGGCATCAAACTGGGGAAGGCATGAAACAAATGGGGAAGGCATCAAACTGGGGAAGGCATCAAACAGGGGAAGGTATCAAACAGGGGAAGGCATCAAACTGGGTAAGACAACAAACTGGGAAGGCATCAGACTGGGGAAGGAATCAAACTGGGGAGGGCATCAAACTGGGGAAGGCATCAAACAACTGGGGAAGGCATCAAACTGGGGAAGGCATCAAACTGGGGAAGGCATCAAACAACTGGGGAAGGCATCAAACTGGGGAAGGCATCAAACTGAGGAAGGCATCAAACTGGGGAAGGCATCAAACAACTGGGAAAGGCATCAAACTTGGGAAGGCATCAAACAACTGTGGAAGGCATCAAACTGGGGAAGGCATCAAACTGGGGAAGGAATCAAACTTGGGAAGGCATCAAACTGGGGAAGGCATGAAACAACTGGGTAAGGCATCAAACTGGGGAAGGCATCAAACTGGGGAAGGCATAAAACAACTGGGGAAGGCATCAAACTGCGGAAGGCATCAAACTGGGAAAGGCATGAAACAAATGGGGAAGGCATCAAACTGGGGAAGGCATCAAACAACTGGGGAAGGCATCAAACTGGGGAAGGCACGAAACTAGGGAAGGCGTCAAACTGGGGAAGGCATCAAACAACTGGGGAAGGCATGAAACTGGGGAAGGCATCAAACTGGGGAAGGCATCAAACTGGGTAAGACATCAAACTGCGGAAGGCATCAAACTCTGAAGGCATCAGACTGGGGAAGGAATGAAACTGGGGAGGGCATCAAACTGGGGAAGGCACCAAACAACTGGGGAAGGCATCAAATTGGGGAAGGCATCAAACAACTGGGGAAGGCATCAAACAACTGGGAAAGGCATCAAACTGGGGAGGGCATCAAACTGGGGAGGGCATCAAACTGGGGAAGGCACCAAACAACTGGGGAAGGCATCAAACTGGGGAAGGCATCAAACTGGGGAAGGCATCAAACAACTGGGGAAGGCATCAAACAACTGGGGAAGGCATCAAACAACTGGGGAAGGCATCAAACTGGGGAAGGCATCAAACTGAGGAAGGCATCAAACTGGGGAAGGCATCAAACAACTGGGGAAGGCATCAAACTGGGGAAGGCATCAAACAACTATGGAAGGCATCAAACTGCGGAAAGCATCAAAGTGGGGAAGGCATCAAACTGGGAAAGGCAGGAAACAACTGGGAAAGGCATCAAACTGGGGAAGGCATCAAACTGGGGAAGGCATCAAACTGGGGAAGGCATCAAACAACTGGGGAAGGCATCAAACTGGGGAAGGCATCAAACTGGGGAAGGCATCAAACAACTGGGGAAGTTATCAAACTGGGGAAGGCTTCAAACAACTGGGGAAGGCATCAAACTGGGGAAGGCAACAAAATGTGGAAGACATCAAACTGGGGAAGGCATCAAACAACTGGGGAAGGCATCAAACTGGAGAAGGCATCAAACTGGGGAAGGCAACAAACTGGTGACGGCATCAAACAAGTGGGGAAGGCATCAAATTGGGGAAGGCATCAAACTTTGGAAGGTATCAAAAAACTGGGGAAGGCATCAAACTTGGGAAGGCATCAAACTGGGGAAGGAATCAAACTGGGGAAGGCATCAAACAACTGGGGAAGGCATCAAACTGGGGAAGGAATCAAACTGGGGAAGGCATCAAACTGGGGAAGGCACCAAACTGCTGGGGAAGGCATTAAACTGTGGAAGGCTTCAAACTGGGGAAGGCATCAAACTGGGGAAGGCATCAAACTGGGGAAGGCATCAAACAACTGGGGAAGGCATCAAACTGGGGAAGGCATCAAACTGGGGAAGTCATCAAATTGGGGAAGGCATCAAACAACTGGGGAAGGCATCAAACTGGGGAAGGCATTAAACTGGGGAAGGCATCAAACTGGGGAAGGCATCAAACTGGGGAAGGCATAAAACAACTGGGGAAGGCATCAAACTGCGGAAGGCATCAAACTGGGGAAGGCATGAAACAAATGGGGAAGGTATCAACCTGGGGAAGGCATCAAACAACTGGGGAAGGCATCAAACTGGGGAAGGCACGAAACTAGGGAAGGCGTCAAACTGGGGAAGGCATCAAACAACTGGGGAAGGCATGAAACTGGGGAAGGCATGAAACTGGGGAAGGCATGAAACTGGGGAAGGCATCAAACTGGGTAAGACATCAAACTGCGGAAGGCATCAAGCTGGGAAGGTATCAGACTGGGGAAGTAATCAAACTGAGGAGGGCATCAAACTGGGGAAGGCACCAAACAACTGCGGAAGACATCAAACTGGGGAAGGCATCAAACTGGGGAAGGCATCAAACTGGGGAAGACATCAAACAACTGGGGAAGGCATCAAACAACTGGGGAAGGCATCAAACTGGGGAATGCATCAAACTGGGGAGGGCATCAAACTGGCGAAGGCACCAAACAACTGGGGAAGGCATCAAACTGGGGAAGGCATCAAACTGGGGAAGGCATCAAACTGGAGAAGGCATCAAACATCTGGGGAAGGCATCAAACAACTGGGGAAGGCATCAAACTGCGGAAGGCATCAAACTGGGGAAGGCATCAAACAGGGGAAGGTATCAAACAGGGGAAGGCATCAAACTGGGTAAGACAACAAACTGGGAAGGCATCAGAATGGGGAAGGAATCAAACTGGGGAGGGTATCAAACTGGGGAAGGCATCAAACAACTGGGGAAGGCATCAAACTGGGGAAGGCATCAAACAACTGGGGAAGGCATCAAACTGGGGAAGGCATCAAACTGAGGAAGGCATCAAACTGGGGAAGGCATCAAACAACTGGGAAAGGCATCAAACTTGGGAAGGCATCAAACAACTGTGGAAGGCATCAAATTGGGGAAGGCATCAAACTGGGGAAGGAATCAAACTTGGGAAGGCATCAAACTGGGGAAGGCATGAAACAACTGGGTAAGGCATCAAACTGGGGAAGGCATCAAACTGGGGAAGGCATAAAACAACTGGGGAAGGCATCAAACTGTGGAAGGCATCAAACTGGGAAAGGCATGAAACAAATGGGGAAGGCATCAAACTGGGGAAGGCATCAAACAACTGGGGAAGGCATCAAACTGGGGAAGGCACGAAAATAGGGAAGGCGTCAAACTGGGGAAGGCATCAAACAACTGGGGAAGGCATGAAACTGGGGAAGGCATGAAACTGGGGAAGGCATCAAACTGGGTAAGACATCAAACTGCGGAAGGCATCAAACTCTGAAGGCATCAGACTGGGGAAGGAATGAAACTGGGGAGGGCATCAAACTGGGGAAGGCACCAAACAACTGGGGAAGGCATCAAATTGGGGAAGGCATCAAACAACTGGGGATGGCATCAAACAACTGGGAAAGGCATCCAACTGGGGAAGGCATCAAACTGGGGAGGGCATCAAACTGGGGAAGGCACCAAACAACTGGGGAAGGCATCAAACTGGGGAAGGCATCAAACTGGGGAAGGCATCAAACTGGAGAAGGCATCAAACAACTGGGGAAGGCATCAAACAACTGGGGAAGGCATCAAACTGGGGAAGGCATCAAACTGAGGAAGGCATCAAACTGGGGAAGGCATCAAACAACTGGGGAAGGCATCAAACTGGGGAAGGCATCAAACAACTATGGAAGGCATCAAACTGGGGAAAGCATCAAAGTGGGGAAGGCATCAAACTGGGAAAGGCAGGAAACACCGGGAAAGGCATCAAACTTGGGAAGGCATCAAACTGGGGAAGGCATCAAACTGGGGAAGGCATCAAGCAACTGGGGAAGGCATCAAACTGGGGAAGGCATCAAACTGGGGAAGGAATCAAACAACTGGGGAAAGCATCAAACTGGGGAAGGCTTCAAACAACTGGGGAAGGCATCAAACTGGGGAAGGCAACAAAATGGGGAAGACATCAAACTGGGGAAGGCATCAAACAACTGGGGAAGGCATCAAACTGGAGAAGGCATCAAACTGGGGAAGGCAACAAACTGGCGACGGCATCAAACAACTGGGGAAGGCATCAAATTGGTGAAGGCATCAAACTGGGGAAGGCATCAAACTTTGGAAGGCATCAAAAAACTGGGGAAGGCATCAAACTTGGGAAGGCATCAAACTGGGGAAGGAATCAAACTGGGGAAGGCATCAAACAACTGGGGAAGGCATCAAACTGGGGAAGGAATCAAACTGGGGAAGGCATCAAACTGGGGAAGGCACCAAACTGCTGGGGAAGGCATTAAACTGTGGAAGGCTTCAAACTGGGGAAGGCATCAAACTGGGGAAGGCATCAAACTGCCGAAGGCATCAAACAACTGGGGAAGGCATCAAACTGGGGAAGGCATCAAACTGGGGAAGTCATCAAATTGGGGAAGGCATCAAACAACTGGGGAAGGCATCAAACTGGGGAAGGCATCAAACTGGGGAAGACATCAGACTGGGGAAGGCATCAAACAACTGGGGAAGGCATCAAACTGGGAAAGGCATTAAACTGGGGAAGGCATCAAACTGGGGAAGGCATCAAACTGGGGAAGGCATAATACAACTGGGGAAGGCATCAAACTGCGGAAGGCATCAAACTGGGGAAGGCATGAAACAAATGGGGAAGGTATCAACCTGGGGAAGGCATCAAACAACTGGGGAAGGCATCAAACTGGGGAAGGCACGAAACTAGGGAAGGCGTCAAACTGGGGAAGGCATCAAACAACTGGGGAAGGCATGAAACTGGGGAAGGCATCAAACTGGGGAAGGCATCAAACTGGGTAAGACATCAAACTGCGGAAGGCATCAAGCTGAATGTATCAGACTGGGGAAGTAATCAAACTGAGGAGGGCATCAAACTGGGGAAGGCACCAAACAACTGGGGAAGGCATCAAACTGGGGAAGGCATCAAACTGGGGAAGACATCAAACAACTGGGGAAGGCATCAAACAACTGGGGAAGGCATCAAACTGTTGAATGCATCAAACTGGGGAGGGCATCAAACTGGGGAAGGCACCAAACAACTGGGGAAGGCATCAAACTGGGGAAGGCATCAAACTGGGGAAGGCATCAAACTGGAGAAGGCATCAAACAACTGGGGAAGGCATCAAACAACTGGGGAAGGCATCAAACTGCGGAAGGCATCAAACTGGGGAAGGCATGAAACAAATGGGGAAGGCATCAAACTGGGGAAGGCATCAAACAGGGGAAGGTATCAAACAGGGGAAGGCATCAAACTGGGTAAGACAACAAACTGGGAAGGCATCAGACTGGGGAAGGAATCAAACTGTGGAGGGCATCAAACTGGGGAAGGCATCAAACAAGTGGGGAAGGCATCAACCTGGGGAAGGCATCAAACAACTGGGGAAGGCATCAAACTGGGGAAGGCATCAAACTGAGGAAGGCATCAAACTGGGGAAGGCATCAAACAACTGGGGAAGGCATCAAACTTGGGAAGGCATCAAACAACTGTGGAAGGCATCAAACTGGGGAAGGCATCAAACTTGGGAAGGCATCAAACTTGGGAAGGCATCAAACTGGGGAAGGCATGACACAACTGGGTAAGGCATCAAACTGGGGAAGGCATCAAACTGGGGAAGGCATGAAACAAATGGGGAAGGCATCAAACAACTGGGGAAGGCATCAAACAACTGGGGAAGGCATCATACTGGGGAAGGCACGAAACTAGGGAAGGCGTCAAACTGGGGAAGGCATCAAACAACTGGGGAAGGCATCAAACTGGGGAAGTCAACAAAATGGGGAAGACATCAAACTGGGGAAGGCATCAAACAACTGGGGAAGGCATCAAACTGGAGAAGGCATCAAACTGGGGAAGGCAACAAACTGGCGACGGCATCAAACAACTGGGGAAGGCATCAAATTGGTGAAGGCATCAAACTGGGGAAGGCATCAAACTTTGGAAGGCATCAAAAAACTGGGGAAGGCATCAAACTTGGGAAGGCATCAAACTGGGGAAGGAATCAAACTGGGGAAGGCATCAAACAACTGGGGAAGGCATCAAACTGGGGAAGGAATCAAACTGGGGAAGGCATCAAACTGGGGAAGGCACCAAACTGCTGGGGAAGGCATTAAACTGTGGAAGGCTTCAAACTGGGGAAGGCATCAAACTGGGGAAGGCATCAAACTGGGGAAGGCATCAAACAACTGGGGAAGGCATCAAACTGGGGAAGGCATCAAACTGGGGAAGTCATCAAATTGGGGAAGGCATCAAACAACTGGGGAAGGCATCAAACTGGGGAAGGCATCAAACTGGGGAAGACATCAGACTGGGGAAGGCATCAAACAACTGGGGAAGGCATCAAACTGGGAAAGGCATTAAACTGGGGAAGGCATCAAACTGGGGAAGGCATCAAACTGGGGAAGGCATAATACAACTGGGGAAGGCATCAAACTGCGGAAGGCATCAAACTGGGGAAGGCATGAAACAAATGGGGAAGGTATCAACCTGGGGAAGGCATCAAACAACTGGGGAAGGCATCAAACTGGGGAAGGCACGAAACTAGGGAAGGCGTCAAACTGGGGAAGGCATCAAACAACTGGGGAAGGCATGAAACTGGGGAAGGCATCAAACTGGGGAAGGCATCAAACTGGGTAAGACATCAAACTGCGGAAGGCATCAAGCTGAATGTATCAGACTGGGGAAGTAATCAAACTGAGGAGGGCATCAAACTGGGGAAGGCACCAAACAACTGGGGAAGGCATCAAACTGGGGAAGGCATCAAACTGGGGAAGACATCAAACAACTGGGGAAGGCATCAAACAACTGGGGAAGGCATCAAACTGTTGAATGCATCAAACTGGGGAGGGCATCAAACTGGGGAAGGCACCAAACAACTGGGGAAGGCATCAAACTGGGGAAGGCATCAAACTGGGGAAGGCATCAAACTGGAGAAGGCATCAAACAACTGGGGAAGGCATCAAACAACTGGGGAAGGCATCAAACTGCGGAAGGCATCAAACTGGGGAAGGCATGAAACAAATGGGGAAGGCATCAAACTGGGGAAGGCATCAAACAGGGGAAGGTATCAAACAGGGGAAGGCATCAAACTGGGTAAGACAACAAACTGGGAAGGCATCAGACTGGGGAAGGAATCAAACTGTGGAGGGCATCAAACTGGGGAAGGCATCAAACAAGTGGGGAAGGCATCAACCTGGGGAAGGCATCAAACAACTGGGGAAGGCATCAAACTGGGGAAGGCATCAAACTGAGGAAGGCATCAAACTGGGGAAGGCATCAAACAACTGGGGAAGGCATCAAACTTGGGAAGGCATCAAACAACTGTGGAAGGCATCAAACTGGGGAAGGCATCAAACTTGGGAAGGCATCAAACTTGGGAAGGCATCAAACTGGGGAAGGCATGACACAACTGGGTAAGGCATCAAACTGGGGAAGGCATCAAACTGGGGAAGGCATCAAACTGCGGAAGGCATCAAACTGGGGAAGGCATGAAACAAATGGGGAAGGCATCAAACAACTGGGGAAGGCATCAAACAACTGGGGAAGGCATCATACTGGGGAAGGCACGAAACTAGGGAAGGCGTCAAACTGGGGAAGGCATCAAACAACTGGGGAAGGCATGAAACTGGGGAAGGCATGAAACTGGGGAAGGTATGAAACTGGGGAAGGCATCAAACTGGGTAAGACATCAAACTGCGGAAGGCATCAAACTGCGGAAGGCATCAGACTGGGGAAGGAATGAAACTGGGGAGGGCATCGAACTGGGGAAGGCACCAAACAACTGGGGAAGGCATCAAACTGGGGAAGGCATCAAACTGGGGAAGGCATCAAACAACTGGGGAAGGCATCAAACTGGGGAAGGCATCAAACTGGGGAAGGCATCAAACTGGAGAAGGCATCAAACAACTGGGGAAGGCATCAAACAACTGGGGAAGGCATCAAACTGGGGAAGGCATCAAACTGAGGAAGGCATCAAACTGGGGAAGGTATCAAACAACTGGGGAAGGCAACAAACTGGGGAAGGCATCAAACAACTATGGAAGGCATCAAACTGGGGAAAGCATCAAAGTGGGGAAGGCATCAAACTGGGAAAGGCAGGAAACAACTGGGAAAGGCATCAAACTGGGGAAGGCATCAAACTGGAGAAGGCATCAAACAACTGGGGAAGGCATCAAACTGGGGAAGGCATCAAACTGGGGAAGGCATGAAACAACTGGGGAAGGAATCAAACTGGGGAAGGTTTCAAACAACTGGGGAAGGCATCAAACTGGGGAAGGCATCAAACTGGGGAAGACATCAAACTGGGGAAGGCATCAAACAACTGGGGAAGGCATCAAACTGGAGAAGGCATCAAACTGGGGAAGGCATCAAACTGGCGACGGCATCAAACAAGTGGGGAAGGCATCAAATTGGTGAAGGCATCAAACTGGGGAAGGCATCAAACTTTGGAAGGCATCAAAAAACTGGGGAAGGCATCAAACTGGGGAAGGCATCAAACTGGGGAAGGAATCAAACTGGGGAAGGCATCAAACAACTGGAGAAGGCATCAAACTGGGGAAGGAATCAAACTGGGGAAGGCATCAAACTGCGGAAGGCACCAAACAGCTGGGGAAGGCATTAAACTGTGGAAGGCTTCAAACTGGGGAAGGCATCAAACTGGGGAAGGCATAAAACTGGGGAAGGCATCAAACATCTGGGGATGGCATCAAACTGGGGAAGGCATCAAACAACTATGGAAGGCATCAAACTGGGGAAAGCATCAAAGTGGGGAAGGCATCAAACTGGGAAAGGCAGGAAACAACTGGGAAAGGCATCAAACTTGGGAAGGCATCAAACTGGGGAAGGCATCAAACTGGGGAAGGCATCAAGCAACTGGGGAAGGCATCAAACTGGGGAAGGCATCAAACTGGGGAAGGAATCAAACAACTGGGGAAGGCATCAAACTGGGGAAGGCTTCAAACAACTGGGGAAGGCATCAAACTGGGGAAGGCAACAAAATGGGGAAGACATCAAACTGGGGAAGGCATCAAACAACTGGGGAAGGCATCAAACTGGAGAAGGCATCAAACTGGGGAAGGCAACAAACTGGCGACGGCATCAAACAACTGGGGAAGGCATCAAATTGGTGAAGGCATCAAACTGGGGAAGGCATCAAACTTTGGAAGGCATCAAAAAACTGGGGAAGGCATCAAACTTGGGAAGGCATCAAACTGGGGAAGGAATCAAACTGGGGAAGGCATCAAACAACTGGGGAAGGCATCAAACTGGGGAAGGCATCAAACTGGGGAAGGCACCAAACAGCTGGGGAAGGCATTAAACTGTGGAAGGCTTCAAACTGGGGAAGGCATCAAACTGGGGAAGGCATCAAACTGGGGAAGGCATCAAACAACTGGGGAAGGCATCAAACTGGGGAAGGCATCAAACTGGGGAAGTCATCAAATTGGGGAAGGCATCAAACAACTGGGGAAGGCATCAAACTGGGGAAGGCATCAAACTGGGGAAGACATCAGACTGGGGAAGGCATCAAACAACTGGGGAAGGCATCAAACTGGGAAAGGCATTAAACTGGGGAAGGCATCAAACTGGGGAAGGCATCAAACTGGGGAAGGCATAATACAACTGGGGAAGGCATCAAACTGCGGAAGGCATCAAACTGGGGAAGGCATGAAATAAATGGGGAAGGTATCAACCTGGGGAAGGCATCAAACAACTGGGGAAGGCATCAAACTGGGGAAGGCACGAAACTAGGGAAGGCGTCAAACTGGGGAAGGCATCAAACAACTCTGGAAGGCATGAAACTGGGGAAGGCATCAAACTGGGGAAGGCATCAAACTGGGTAAGACATCAAACTGCGGAAGGCATCAAGCTGAATGTATCAGACTGGGGAAGTAATCAAACTGAGGAGGGCATCAAACTGGGGAAGGCACCAAACAACTGGGGAAGGCATCAAACTGGGGAAGGCATCAAACTGGGGAAGACATCAAACAACTGGGGAAGGCATCAAACAACTGGGGAAGGCATCAAACTGTTGAATGCATCAAACTGGGGAGGGCATCAAACTGGGGAAGGCACCAAACAACTGGGGAAGGCATCAAACTGGGGAAGGCATCAAACTGGGGAAGGCATCAAACTGGAGAAGGCATCAAACAACTGGGGAAGGCATCAAACAACTGGGGAAGGCATCAAACTGCGGAAGGCATCAAACTGGGGAAGGCATGAAACAAATGGGGAAGGCATCAAACTGGGGAAGGCATCAAACAGGGGAAGGTATCAAACAGGGGAAGGCATCAAACTGGGTAAGACAACAAACTGGGAAGGCATCAGACTGGGGAAGGAATCAAACTGTGGAGGGCATCAAACTGGGGAAGGCATCAAACAAGTGGGGAAGGCATCAACCTGGGGAAGGCATCAAACAACTGGGGAAGGCATCAAACTGGGGAAGGCATCAAACTGAGGAAGGCATCAAACTGGGGAAGGCATCAAACAACTGGGGAAGGCATCAAACTTGGGAAGGCATCAAACAACTGTGGAAGGCATCAAACTGGGGAAGGCATCAAACTTGGGAAGGCATCAAACTGGGGAAGGCATGACACAACTGGGTAAGGCATCAAACTGGGGAAGGCATCAAACTGGGGAAGGCATCAAACTGCGGAAGGCATCAAACTGGGGAAGGCATGAAACAAATGGGGAAGGCATCAAACAACTGGGGAAGGCATCAAACAACTGGGGAAGGCATCATACTGGGGAAGGCACGAAACTAGGGAAGGCGTCAAACTGGGGAAGGCATCAAACAACTGGGGAAGGCATGAAACTGGGGAAGGCATGAAACTGGGGAAGGTATGAAACTGGGGAAGGCATCAAACTGGGTAAGACATCAAACTGCGGAAGGCATCAAACTGCGGAAGGCATCAGACTGGGGAAGGAATGAAACTGGGGAGGGCATCGAACTGGGGAAGGCACCAAACAACTGGGGAAGGCATCAAACTGGGGAAGGCATCAAACAACTGGGGAAGGCATCAAACTGGGGAAGGCATCAAACTGGGGAAGGCATCAAACTGGAGAAGGCATCAAACAACTGGGGAAGGCATCAAACAACTGGGGAAGGCATCAAACTGGGGAAGGCATCAAACTGAGGAAGGCATCAAACTGGGGAAGGTATCAAACAACTGGGGAAGGCAACAAACTGGGGAAGGCATCAAACAACTATGGAAGGCATCAAACTGGGGAAAGCATCAAAGTGGGGAAGGCATCAAACTGGGAAAGGCAGGAAACAACTGGGAAAGGCATCAAACTGGGGAAGGCATCAAACTGGAGAAGGCATCAAACAACTGGGGAAGGCATCAAACTGGGGAAGGCATCAAACTGGGGAAGGCATGAAACAACTGGGGAAGGAATCAAACTGGGGAAGGTTTCAAACAACTGGGGAAGGCATCAAACTGGGGAAGGCATCAAACTGGGGAAGGCATAATACAACTGGGGAAGGCATCAAACTGCGGAAGGCATCAAACTGGGGAAGGCATGAAATAAATGGGGAAGGTATCAACCTGGGGAAGGCATCAAACAACTGGGGAAGGCATCAAACTGGGGAAGGCACGAAACTAGGGAAGGCGTCAAACTGGGGAAGGCATCAAACAACTCTGGAAGGCATGAAACTGGGGAAGGCATCAAACTGGGGAAGGCATCAAACTGGGTAAGACATCAAACTGCGGAAGGCATCAAGCTGAATGTATCAGACTGGGGAAGTAATCAAACTGAGGAGGGCATCAAACTGGGGAAGGCACCAAACAACTGGGGAAGGCATCAAACTGGGGAAGGCATCAAACTGGGGAAGACATCAAACAACTGGGGAAGGCATCAAACAACTGGGGAAGGCATCAAACTGTTGAATGCATCAAACTGGGGAGGGCATCAAACTGGGGAAGGCACCAAACAACTGGGGAAGGCATCAAACTGGGGAAGGCATCAAACTGGGGAAGGCATCAAACTGGAGAAGGCATCAAACAACTGGGGAAGGCATCAAACAACTGGGGAAGGCATCAAACTGCGGAAGGCATCAAACTGGGGAAGGCATGAAACAAATGGGGAAGGCATCAAACTGGGGAAGGCATCAAACAGGGGAAGGTATCAAACAGGGGAAGGCATCAAACTGGGTAAGACAACAAACTGGGAAGGCATCAGACTGGGGAAGGAATCAAACTGTGGAGGGCATCAAACTGGGGAAGGCATCAAACAAGTGGGGAAGGCATCAACCTGGGGAAGGCATCAAACAACTGGGGAAGGCATCAAACTGGGGAAGGCATCAAACTGAGGAAGGCATCAAACTGGGGAAGGCATCAAACAACTGGGGAAGGCATCAAACTTGGGAAGGCATCAAACAACTGTGGAAGGCATCAAACTGGGGAAGGCATCAAACTTGGGAAGGCATCAAACTTGGGAAGGCATCAAACTGGGGAAGGCATGACACAACTGGGTAAGGCATCAAACTGGGGAAGGCATCAAACTGGGGAAGGCATCAAACTGCGGAAGGCATCAAACTGGGGAAGGCATGAAACAAATGGGGAAGGCATCAAACAACTGGGGAAGGCATCAAACAACTGGGGAAGGCATCATACTGGGGAAGGCACGAAACTAGGGAAGGCGTCAAACTGGGGAAGGCATCAAACAACTGGGGAAGGCATGAAACTGGGGAAGGCATGAAACTGGGGAAGGTATGAAACTGGGGAAGGCATCAAACTGGGTAAGACATCAAACTGCGGAAGGCATCAAACTGCGGAAGGCATCAGACTGGGGAAGGAATGAAACTGGGGAGGGCATCGAACTGGGGAAGGCACCAAACAACTGGGGAAGGCATCAAACTGGGGAAGGCATCAAACAACTGGGGAAGGCATCAAACTGGGGAAGGCATCAAACTGGGGAAGGCATCAAACTGGAGAAGGCATCAAACAACTGGGGAAGGCATCAAACAACTGGGGAAGGCATCAAACTGGGGAAGGCATCAAACTGAGGAAGGCATCAAACTGGGGAAGGTATCAAACAACTGGGGAAGGCAACAAACTGGGGAAGGCATCAAACAACTATGGAAGGCATCAAACTGGGGAAAGCATCAAAGTGGGGAAGGCATCAAACTGGGAAAGGCAGGAAACAACTGGGAAAGGCATCAAACTGGGGAAGGCATCAAACTGGAGAAGGCATCAAACAACTGGGGAAGGCATCAAACTGGGGAAGGCATCAAACTGGGGAAGGCATGAAACAACTGGGGAAGGAATCAAACTGGGGAAGGTTTCAAACAACTGGGGAAGGCATCAAACTGGGGAAGGCATCAAACTGGGGAAGACATCAAACTGGGGAAGGCATCAAACAACTGGGGAAGGCATCAAACTGGAGAAGGCATCAAACTGGGGAAGGCATCAAACTGGCGACGGCATCAAACAAGTGGGGAAGGCATCAAGTTGGTGAAGGCATCAAACTGGGGAAGGCATCAAACTTTGGAAGGCATCAAAAAACTGGGGAAGGCATCAAACTGGGGAAGGCATCAAACTGGGGAAGGAATCAAACTGGGGAAGGCATCAAACAACTGGAGAAGGCATCAAACTGGGGAAGGAATCAAACTGGGGAAGGCATCAAACTGCGGAAGGCACCAAACAGCTGGGGAAGGCATTAAACTGTGGAAGGCTTCAAACTGGGGAAGGCATCAAACTGGGGAAGGCATAAAACTGGGGAAGGCATCAAACATCTGGGGATGGCATCAAACTGGGGAAGGCATCAAACTGGGGAAGTCATCAAATTGGGGAAGGCATCAAACAACTGGGGAAGGCATCAAACTGGGGAAGGCATCAAACTGGGGAAGACATCAGACTGGGGAAGGCATCAAACAACTGGGGAAGGCATCAAACTGGGAAAGGCATTAAACTGGGGAAGGCATCAAACTGGGGAAGGCATCAAACTGGGGAAGGCATCAAACAACTGGGGAAGGCATCAAACTGGGGAAGGCATCAAACTGGGGAAGGCATCAAACAACTGGGGAAGGCATCAAACTGGGATAGGCATCAAACTGGAGAAGGCGTCAAACTGGGGAAGGCATCAAACTGGGGAAGGCATCAACCTGGGGAAGGCATCAAACTGGGGAAGGCATCAAACAAGTGGGGAAGGCATCAAACTGGGGAAGGCATGAAACTGGGGAAGGCATGAAACTGGGGAAGACATCAACTGGGGAAGGCATCAAACTGGGGAAGGCTTCAAACTGGGGAAGGCATCAAACTGGGGAAGGCATCAAACTGGGGAAGGCATCAAACAACTGGGGAAGGCATCAAACTGGGGAAGGCATCAAACTAGGTAAGGCATCCAACTGGGGAAGGCGTCAAACAAATGAGGAAGGTATCAAACTGAGGAAGGAATCAAACTGGGGAAGGCTTCAAACTGGGGAAGGCATCAAACTGGGGAAGGCATCAAACAACTGGGGAAGGCATCAAACTGGGGAAGGCATCAAACTGGGGAAGGCAACAAATTGGGGAAGGCATGAAACAACTGGGGAAGGCATGAAACTGGGGAAGGCATGAAACTGGGGAAGGCATCAAACTGGGGAAGGCATCAGACTGGGGAAGGCATCAAATAACTGGGGAAGGCATCAAAGTGGGAAAGGATTCAAACTTGGAAAGGCATCAAACTGGGGAAGGCATCAAACAACTGGGGAAGGCATCAAACTGGGGAAGGCATCAAACAACTGGGGAAGGCATCAAACAACTGGGGAAGGCATCAAACTGGGGAAGGCATCAAACTGAGGAAGGCATCAAACTGGGGAAGGCATCAAACAACTGGGGAAGGCATCAAACTTGGGAAAGCATCAAACAACTGTGGAAGGCATCAAACTGGGGAAGGCATCAAACTGGGGAAGGCATCAAACTTGGGAAGGCATCAAACTGGGGAAGGCATGAAACAACTGGGGAAGGCATCAAACTGGGGAAGGCATCAAACAACTGGGGAAGGCATCAAACTGGGGAATGCACGAAACTAGGGAAGGCGTCAAACTGGGGAAGGCATCAAACAACTGGGGAAGGCATGAAACTGGGGAAGGCATCAAACTGCGGAAGGCATCAAACTGGGAAGGCATCAGACTGGGGAAGGAATCAAACTGGGGAGGGCATCAAACGGGGGAAGGCACCAAACAACTGGGGAAGGCACCAAACAACTGGGGAAGGCATCAAACTGAGAAAGGCATCAAACTGGGAAAGGCATCAAACTGGGGAGGTTATCAAACTGGTGAAGGCACCAAACAACTGGGGAAGGCATCAAACTGGGGAAGGCATCAAACTGGGAAGGCATCAGACTGGGGAAGGAATCAAACTGGGGAGGGCATCAAACTGGGGAAGGCACCAAACAACTGGGGAAGGCACCAAACAACTGGGGAAGGCATCAAACTGGGGAAGGCATCAAACAACTGGGGAAGGCATCAAACAACTGGGGAAGGCATCAAACTGGGAAAGGCATCAAACTGGGAAAGGCATCAAACTGGGGAGGTTATCAAACTGGGGAAGGCACCAAACAACTGGGGAAGGCATCAAACTGGGGAAGGCATCAAACTGGGGAAGGCATCAAACTGGAGAAGGCATCAAACAACTGGGGAAGGCATCAAACTGGGGAAGGCATCAATCTGAGGAAGGCATCAAACTGGGGAAGGCATCAAACAACTGGGGAAGGCATCAAACTGGGGAAGGCATCAAACAACTATGGAAGGCATCAAACTGGGGAAAGCATCAAAGTGGGGAAGGCATCAAACTGGGAAAGGCAGGAAACAACTGGGAAAGGCATCAAACTGGGGAAGGCATCAAACTGGGGAAGGCATCAAACAACTGGGGAAGGCATCAAACTGGGGAAGGCATCAAACTGGGGAAGGCATCAAACAACTGGGGTAGGCATCAAACTGGGGAAAGCTTCAAACAACTGGGGAAGGCATCAAACTGGGGAAGGCATCAAACTGGGGAAGAGATCAAACTGGGGAAGGCATCAAACAACTGGGGAAGGCATCAAACTGGAGAAGGCATCAAACTGGGGAAGGCATCAAACTGGCGACGGCATCAAACAAGTGGGGAAGGCATCAAATTGGTGAAGGCATCAAACTGGGGAAGGCATCAAACTGGGGAAGGAATCAAACTGGGGAAGGCATCAAACAACTGGGGAAGGCATCAAACTGGGGAAGGAATCAAACTGGGGAAGGCATCAAACTGGGGAAGGAATCAAACTGGGGAAGGCATCAAACTGGGGAAGGCATCAAACTGGGGAAGGCATAAAACAACTGGGGAAGGCATCAAACTGCGGAAGGCATCAAACTGGGGAAGGCATGAAACAAATGGGGAAGGCATCAAACTGGGGAAGGCATCAAACAGGGGAAGGTATCAAACAGGGGAAGGCATCAAACTGGGTAAGACAACAAACTGGGAAGGCATCAGACTGGGGAAAGAATCAAACTGGGGAGGGCATCAAACTGGGGAAGGCATCAAACAACTGGGGAAGGCATCAAACTGGGGAAGGCATCAAACAACTGGGGAAGGCATCAAACTGGGGAAGGTATCAATCTGAGGAAGGCATCAAACTGGGGAAGGCATCAAACAACTGGGAAAGGCATCAAACTTGGGAAGGCATCAAACAACTGTGGAAGGCATCAAACTGGGGAAGGCATCAAACTGGGGAAGGAATCAAACTTGGGAAGGCATCAAACTGGGGAAGGCATGAAACAACTGGGTAAGGCATCAAACTGGGGAAGGCATCAAACTGGGGAAGGCATAAAACAACTGGGGAAGGCATCAAACTGCGGAAGGCATCAAACTGGGAAAGGCATGAAACAAATGGGGAAGGCATCAAACTGGGGAAGGCATCAAACAACTGGGGAAGGCATCAAACTGGGGAAGGCACGAAACTAGGGAAGGCGTCAAACTGGGGAAGGCATCAAACAACTGGGGAAGGCATGAAACTGGGGAAGGCATCAAACTGGGGAAGGCATCAAACTGGGTAAGACATCAAACTGCGGAAGGCATCAAACTCTGAAGGCATCAGACTGGGGAAGGAATGAAACTGGGGAGGGCATCAAACTGGGGAAGGCACCAAACAACTGGGGAAGGCATCAAATTGGGGAAGGCATCAAGCAACTGGGGAAGGCATCAAACAACTGGGAAAGGCATCAAACTGGGGAAGGCATCAAACTGGGGAGGGCATCAAACTGGGGAAGACACCAAACAACTGGGGAAGGCATCAAACTGGGGAAGGCATCAAACTGGGGAAGGCATCAAACTGGGGAAGGCATCAAACAACTGGGGAAGGCATCAAACTGAGGAAGGCATCAAACTGGGGAAGGCATCAAACAACTGGGGAAGGCATCAAACTGGGGAAGGCATCAAACAACTATGGAAGGCATCAAACTGGGGAAAACATCAAAGTGGGGAAGGCATCAAACTGGGAAAGGCAGGAAACAACAGGGAAAGGCATCAAACTTGGGAAGGCATCAAACTGGGGAAGGCATCAAACTGGGGAAGGCATCAAACAAATGGGGAAGGCATCAAACTGGGGAAGGCTTCAAACAACTGGGGAAGGCATCAAACTGGGGAAGGCATCAAAATGGGGAAGACATCAAACTGGGGAAGGCATCAAACAACTGGGGAAGGCATCAAACTGGAGAAGGCATCAAACTGGGGAAGGCAACAAACTGGCGACGGCATCAAACAAGTGGGGAAGGCATCAAACTGGGGAAGGCATCAAACTGGGGAAGGCATCAAACTTTGGAAGGCATCAAAAAACTGGGGAAGGCATCAAACTTGGGAAGGCATCAAACTGGGGAAGGAATCAAACTGGGGAAGGCATCAAACAACTGGGGAAGGCATCAAACTGGGGAAGGAATCAAACTGGGGAAGGCATCAAACTGGGGAAGGCACCAAACAGCTGGGGAAGGCATTAAACTGTGGAAGGCTTCAAACTGGGGAAGGCATCAAACTGGGGAAGGCATCAAACTGGGGAAGGCATCAAACAACTGGGGAAGGCATCAAACTGGGGAAGGCATCAAACTGGGGAAGTCATCAAATTGGGGAAGGCATCAAACAACTGGGGAAGGCATCAAACTGGGGAAGGCATCAAACTGGGGAAGACATCAGACTGGGGAAGGCATCAAACAACTGGGGAAGGCATCAAACTGGGAAAGGCATTAAACTGGGGAAGGCATCAAACTGGGGAAGGCATCAAACTGGGGAAGGAATCAAACTTGGGAAGGCATCAAACTGGGGAAGGCATGAAACAACTGGGTAAGGCATCAAACTGGGGAAGGCATCAAACTGGGGAAGGCATAAAACAACTGGGGAAGGCATCAAACTGCGGAAGGCATCAAACTGGGAAAGGCATGAAACAAATGGGGAAGGCATCAAACTGGGGAAGGCATCAAACAACTGGGGAAGGCATCAAACTGGGGAAGGCACGAAACTAGGGAAGGCGTCAAACTGGGGAAGGCATCAAACAACTGGGGAAGGCATGAAACTGGGAAAGGCATCAAACTGGGGAAGGCATCAAACTGGGTAAGACATCAAACTGCGGAAGGCATCAAACTCTGAAGGCATCAGACTGGGGAAGGAATGAAACTGGGGAGGGCATCAAACTGGGGAAGGCACCAAACAACTGGGGAAGGCATCAAATTGGGGAAGGCATCAAGCAACTGGGGAAGGCATCAAACAACTGGGAAAGGCATCAAACTGGGGAAGGCATCAAACTGGGGAGGGCATCAAACTGGGGAAGGCACCAAACAACTGGGGAAGGCATCAAACTGGGGAAGGCATCAAACTGGGGAAGGCATCAAACTGGGGAAGGCATCAAACAACTGGGGAAGGCATCAAACTGAGGAAGGCATCAAACTGGGGAAGGCATCAAACAACTGGGGAAGGCATCAAACTGGGGAAGGCATCAAACAACTATGGAAGGCATCAAACTGGGGAAAACATCAAAGTGGGGAAGGCATCAAACTGGGAAAGGCAGGAAACAACAGGGAAAGGCATCAAACTTGGGAAGGCATCAAACTGGGGAAGGCATCAAACTGGGGAAGGCATCAAACAAATGGGGAAGGCATCAAACTGGGGAAGGCTTCAAACAACTGGGGAAGGCATCAAACTGGGGAAGGCATCAAAATGGGGAAGACATCAAACTGGGGAAGGCATCAAACAACTGGGGAAGGCATCAAACTGGAGAAGGCATCAAACTGGGGAAGGCAACAAACTGGCGACGGCATCAAACAAGTGGGGAAGGCATCAAATTGGTGAAGGCATCAAACTGGGGAAGGCATCAAACTTTGGAAGGCATCAAAAAACTGGGGAAGGCATCAAACTTGGGAAGGCATCAAACTGGGGAAGGAATCAAACTGGGGAAGGCATCAAACAACTGGGGAAGGCATCAAACTGGGGAAGGAATCAAACTGGGGAAGGCATCAAACTGGGGAAGGCACCAAACAGCTGGGGAAGGCATTAAACTGTGGAAGGCTTCAAACTGGGGAAGGCATCAAACTGGGGAAGGCATCAAACTGGGGAAGGCATCAAACAACTGGGGAAGGCATCAAACTGGGGAAGGCATCAAACTGGGGAAGTCATCAAATTGGGGAAGGCATCAAACAACTGGGGAAGGCATCAAACTGGGGAAGGCATCAAACTGGGGAAGACATCAGACTGGGGAAGGCATCAAACAACTGGGGAAGGCATCAAACTGGGAAAGGCATTAAACTGGGGAAGGCATCAAACTGGGGAAGGCATCAAACTGGGGAAAGCATAAAACAACTGGGGAAGGCATCAAACTGCGGAAGGCATCAAACTGGGGAAGGCATGAAACAAATGGGGAAGGTATCAACCTGGGGAAGGCATCAAACAACTGGGGAAGGCATCAAACTGGGGAAGGCACGAAACTAGGGAAGGCGTCAAACTGGGGAAGGCATCAAACAACTGGGGAAGGCATGAAACTGGGGAAGGCATGAAACTGGGGAAGGCATCAAACTGGGGAAGGCATCAAACTGGGTAAGACATCAAACTGCGGAAGGCATCAAGCTGGGAAGGTATCAGACTGGGGAAGTAATCAAACTGAGGAGGGCATCAAACTGGGGAAGGCACCAAACAACTGGGGAAGGCATCAAACTGGGGAAGGCATCAAACTGGGGAAGACATCAAACAACTGGGGAAGGCATCAAACAACTGGGGAAGGCATCAAACTGGGGAATGCATCAAACTGGGGAGGGCATCAAACTGGGGAAGGCACCAAACAACTGGGGAAGGCAACAAAGTGGGGAAGGCATCAAACTGGGGAAGGCATCAAACTGGAGAAGGCATCAAACAACTGGGGAAGGCATCACACAACTGGGGAAGGCATCAAACTGCGGAAGGCATCAAACTGGGGAAGGCATGAAACAAATGGGGAAGGCATCAAACTGGGGAAGGCATCAAACAGGGGAAGGTATCAAACAGGGGAAGGCATCAAACTGGGTAAGACAACAAACTGGGAAGGCATCAGACTGGGGAAGGAATCAAAGTGGGGAGGGCATCAAACTGGGGAAGGCATCAAACAACTGGGGAAGGCATCAAACTGGGGAAGGCATCAAACAACTGGGGAAGGCATGAAACTGGGGAAGGCATCAAACTGAGGAAGGCATCAAACTGGGGAAGGCATCAAACAACTGGGGAAGGCATGAAACAAATGGGGAAGGCATCAAACTGGGGAAGGCATCAAACAACTGGGGAAGGCATCAAACTGGGGAATGCACGAAACTAGGGAAGGCGTCAAACTGGGGAAGGCATCAAACAACTGGGGAAGGCATGAAACTGGGGAAGGCATGAAACTGGGGAAGGCATGAAACTGGGGAAGGCATCAAACTGGGTAAGACATCAAACTGCGGAAGGCATCAAACTGGGAAGGCATCAGACTGGGGAAGGAATCAAACTGGGGAGGGCATCAAACGGGGGAAGGCACCAAACAACTGGGGAAGGCACCAAACAACTGGGGAAGGCATCAAACTGAGAAAGGCATCAAACTGGGAAAGGCATCAAACTGGGGAGGTTATCAAACTGGTGAAGGCACCAAACAACTGGGGAAGGCATCAAACTGGGGAAGGCATCAAACTGGGAAGGCATCAGACTGGGGAAGGAATCAAACTGGGGAGGGCATCAAACTGGGGAAGGCACCAAACAACTGGGGAAGGCACCAAACAACTGGGGAAGGCATCAAACTGGGGAAGGCATCAAACAACTGGGGAAGGCATCAAACAACTGGGGAAGGCATCAAACTGGGAAAGGCATCAAACTGGGAAAGGCATCAAACTGGGGAGGTTATCAAACTGGGGAAGGCACCAAACAACTGGGGAAGGCATCAAACTGGGGAAGGCATCAAACTGGGGAAGGCATCAAACTGGGGAAGGCATCAAACTGGGGAAGGCATCAAACTGGGGAAGGCATCAATCTGAGGAAGGCATCAAACTGGGGAAGGCATCAAACAACTGGGGAAGGCATCAAACTGGGGAAGGCATCAAACAACTATGGAAGGCATCAAACTGGGGAAAGCATCAAAGTGGGGAAGGCATCAAACTGGGAAAGGCAGGAAACAACTGGGAAAGGCATCAAACTGGGGAAGGCATCAAACTGGGGAAGGCATCAAACAACTGGGGAAGGCATCAAACTGGGGAAGGCATCAAACTGGGGAAGGCATCAAACAACTGGGGTAGGCATCAAACTGGGGAAAGCTTCAAACAACTGGGGAAGGCATCAAACTGGGGAAGGCATCAAACTGGGGAAGAGATCAAACTGGGGAAGGCATCAAACAACTGGGGAAGGCATCAAACTGGAGAAGGCATCAAACTGGGGAAGGCATCAAACTGGCGACGGCATCAAACAAGTGGGGAAGGCATCAAATTGGTGAAGGCATCAAACTGGGGAAGGCATCAAACTGGGGAAGGAATCAAACTGGGGAAGGCATCAAACAACTGGGGAAGGCATCAAACTGGGGAAGGAATCAAACTGGGGAAGGCATCAAACTGGGGAAGGAATCAAACTGGGGAAGGCATCAAACTGGGGAAGGCATCAAACTGGGGAAGGCATAAAACAACTGGGGAAGGCATCAAACTGCGGAAGGCATCAAACTGGGGAAGGCATGAAACAAATGGGGAAGGCATCAAACTGGGGAAGGCATCAAACAGGGGAAGGTATCAAACAGGGGAAGGCATCAAACTGGGTAAGACAACAAACTGGGAAGGCATCAGACTGGGGAAAGAATCAAACTGGGGAGGGCATCAAACTGGGGAAGGCATCAAACAACTGGGGAAGGCATCAAACTGGGGAAGGCATCAAACAACTGGGGAAGGCATCAAACTGGGGAAGGTATCAATCTGAGGAAGGCATCAAACTGGGGAAGGCATCAAACAACTGGGAAAGGCATCAAACTTGGGAAGGCATCAAACAACTGTGGAAGGCATCAAACTGGGGAAGGCATCAAACTGGGGAAGGAATCAAACTTGGGAAGGCATCAAACTGGGGAAGGCATGAAACAACTGGGTAAGGCATCAAACTGGGGAAGGCATCAAACTGGGGAAGGCATAAAACAACTGGGGAAGGCATCAAACTGCGGAAGGCATCAAACTGGGAAAGGCATGAAACAAATGGGGAAGGCATCAAACTGGGGAAGGCATCAAACAACTGGGGAAGGCATCAAACTGGGGAAGGCACGAAACTAGGGAAGGCGTCAAACTGGGGAAGGCATCAAACAACTGGGGAAGGCATGAAACTGGGGAAGGCATCAAACTGGGGAAGGCATCAAACTGGGTAAGACATCAAACTGCGGAAGGCATCAAACTCTGAAGGCATCAGACTGGGGAAGGAATGAAACTGGGGAGGGCATCAAACTGGGGAAGGCACCAAACAACTGGGGAAGGCATCAAATTGGGGAAGGCATCAAGCAACTGGGGAAGGCATCAAACAACTGGGAAAGGCATCAAACTGGGGAAGGCATCAAACTGGGGAGGGCATCAAACTGGGGAAGACACCAAACAACTGGGGAAGGCATCAAACTGGGGAAGGCATCAAACTGGGGAAGGCATCAAACTGGGGAAGGCATCAAACAACTGGGGAAGGCATCAAACTGAGGAAGGCATCAAACTGGGGAAGGCATCAAACAACTGGGGAAGGCATCAAACTGGGGAAGGCATCAAACAACTATGGAAGGCATCAAACTGGGGAAAACATCAAAGTGGGGAAGGCATCAAACTGGGAAAGGCAGGAAACAACAGGGAAAGGCATCAAACTTGGGAAGGCATCAAACTGGGGAAGGCATCAAACTGGGGAAGGCATCAAACAAATGGGGAAGGCATCAAACTGGGGAAGGCTTCAAACAACTGGGGAAGGCATCAAACTGGGGAAGGCATCAAAATGGGGAAGACATCAAACTGGGGAAGGCATCAAACAACTGGGGAAGGCATCAAACTGGAGAAGGCATCAAACTGGGGAAGGCAACAAACTGGCGACGGCATCAAACAAGTGGGGAAGGCATCAAATTGGTGAAGGCATCAAACTGGGGAAGGCATCAAACTTTGGAAGGCATCAAAAAACTGGGGAAGGCATCAAACTTGGGAAGGCATCAAACTGGGGAAGGAATCAAACTGGGGAAGGCATCAAACAACTGGGGAAGGCATCAAACTGGGGAAGGAATCAAACTGGGGAAGGCATCAAACTGGGGAAGGCACCAAACAGCTGGGGAAGGCATTAAACTGTGGAAGGCTTCAAACTGGGGAAGGCATCAAACTGGGGAAGGCATCAAACTGGGGAAGGCATCAAACAACTGGGGAAGGCATCAAACTGGGGAAGGCATCAAACTGGGGAAGTCATCAAATTGGGGAAGGCATCAAACAACTGGGGAAGGCATCAAACTGGGGAAGGCATCAAACTGGGGAAGACATCAGACTGGGGAAGGCATCAAACAACTGGGGAAGGCATCAAACTGGGAAAGGCATTAAACTGGGGAAGGCATCAAACTGGGGAAGGCATCAAACTGGGGAAGGAATCAAACTTGGGAAGGCATCAAACTGGGGAAGGCATGAAACAACTGGGTAAGGCATCAAACTGGGGAAGGCATCAAACTGGGGAAGGCATAAAACAACTGGGGAAGGCATCAAACTGCGGAAGGCATCAAACTGGGAAAGGCATGAAACAAATGGGGAAGGCATCAAACTGGGGAAGGCATCAAACAACTGGGGAAGGCATCAAACTGGGGAAGGCACGAAACTAGGGAAGGCGTCAAACTGGGGAAGGCATCAAACAACTGGGGAAGGCATGAAACTGGGAAAGGCATCAAACTGGGGAAGGCATCAAACTGGGTAAGACATCAAACTGCGGAAGGCATCAAACTCTGAAGGCATCAGACTGGGGAAGGAATGAAACTGGGGAGGGCATCAAACTGGGGAAGGCACCAAACAACTGGGGAAGGCATCAAATTGGGGAAGGCATCAAGCAACTGGGGAAGGCATCAAACAACTGGGAAAGGCATCAAACTGGGGAAGGCATCAAACTGGGGAGGGCATCAAACTGGGGAAGGCACCAAACAACTGGGGAAGGCATCAAACTGGGGAAGGCATCAAACTGGGGAAGGCATCAAACTGGGGAAGGCATCAAACAACTGGGGAAGGCATCAAACTGAGGAAGGCATCAAACTGGGGAAGGCATCAAACAACTGGGGAAGGCATCAAACTGGGGAAGGCATCAAACAACTATGGAAGGCATCAAACTGGGGAAAACATCAAAGTGGGGAAGGCATCAAACTGGGAAAGGCAGGAAACAACAGGGAAAGGCATCAAACTTGGGAAGGCATCAAACTGGGGAAGGCATCAAACTGGGGAAGGCATCAAACAAATGGGGAAGGCATCAAACTGGGGAAGGCTTCAAACAACTGGGGAAGGCATCAAACTGGGGAAGGCATCAAAATGGGGAAGACATCAAACTGGGGAAGGCATCAAACAACTGGGGAAGGCATCAAACTGGAGAAGGCATCAAACTGGGGAAGGCAACAAACTGGCGACGGCATCAAACAAGTGGGGAAGGCATCAAATTGGTGAAGGCATCAAACTGGGGAAGGCATCAAACTTTGGAAGGCATCAAAAAACTGGGGAAGGCATCAAACTTGGGAAGGCATCAAACTGGGGAAGGAATCAAACTGGGGAAGGCATCAAACAACTGGGGAAGGCATCAAACTGGGGAAGGAATCAAACTGGGGAAGGCATCAAACTGGGGAAGGCACCAAACAGCTGGGGAAGGCATTAAACTGTGGAAGGCTTCAAACTGGGGAAGGCATCAAACTGGGGAAGGCATCAAACTGGGGAAGGCATCAAACAACTGGGGAAGGCATCAAACTGGGGAAGGCATCAAACTGGGGAAGTCATCAAATTGGGGAAGGCATCAAACAACTGGGGAAGGCATCAAACTGGGGAAGGCATCAAACTGGGGAAGACATCAGACTGGGGAAGGCATCAAACAACTGGGGAAGGCATCAAACTGGGAAAGGCATTAAACTGGGGAAGGCATCAAACTGGGGAAGGCATCAAACTGGGGAAAGCATAAAACAACTGGGGAAGGCATCAAACTGCGGAAGGCATCAAACTGGGGAAGGCATGAAACAAATGGGGAAGGTATCAACCTGGGGAAGGCATCAAACAACTGGGGAAGGCATCAAACTGGGGAAGGCACGAAACTAGGGAAGGCGTCAAACTGGGGAAGGCATCAAACAACTGGGGAAGGCATGAAACTGGGGAAGGCATGAAACTGGGGAAGGCATCAAACTGGGGAAGGCATCAAACTGGGTAAGACATCAAACTGCGGAAGGCATCAAGCTGGGAAGGTATCAGACTGGGGAAGTAATCAAACTGAGGAGGGCATCAAACTGGGGAAGGCACCAAACAACTGGGGAAGGCATCAAACTGGGGAAGGCATCAAACTGGGGAAGACATCAAACAACTGGGGAAGGCATCAAACAACTGGGGAAGGCATCAAACTGGGGAATGCATCAAACTGGGGAGGGCATCAAACTGGGGAAGGCACCAAACAACTGGGGAAGGCAACAAAGTGGGGAAGGCATCAAACTGGGGAAGGCATCAAACTGGAGAAGGCATCAAACAACTGGGGAAGGCATCACACAACTGGGGAAGGCATCAAACTGCGGAAGGCATCAAACTGGGGAAGGCATGAAACAAATGGGGAAGGCATCAAACTGGGGAAGGCATCAAACAGGGGAAGGTATCAAACAGGGGAAGGCATCAAACTGGGTAAGACAACAAACTGGGAAGGCATCAGACTGGGGAAGGAATCAAAGTGGGGAGGGCATCAAACTGGGGAAGGCATCAAACAACTGGGGAAGGCATCAAACTGGGGAAGGCATCAAACAACTGGGGAAGGCATGAAACTGGGGAAGGCATCAAACTGAGGAAGGCATCAAACTGGGGAAGGCATCAAACAACTGGGGAAGGCATCAAACTTGGGAAGGCATCAAACTACTGTGGAAGGCATCAAACTGGGGAAGGCATCAAACTTGGGAAGGCATCAAACTTGGGAAGGCATCAAACTGGGGAAGGCATGAAACAACTGGGTAAGGCATCAAACTGGGGAAGGCATCAAACTGGGGAAGGCATCAAACTGCGGAAGGCATCAAACTGGGGAAGGCATGAAACAAATGGGGAAGGCATCAAACAACTGGGGAAGGCATCAAACTGGGGAAGGCACGAAACTAGGGAAGGCGTCAAACTGGGGAAGGCATCAAACAACTGGGGAAGGCATGAAACTGGGGAAGGCATGAGACTGGGGAAGGTATGAAACTGGGGAAGGCATCAAACTGGGTAAGACATCAAACTGCGGAAGGCATAAAACTGCGGAAGGCATCAGACTGGGGAAGGAATGAAACTGGGGAGGGCATCAAACTGGGGAAGGCACCAAACAACTGGGGAAGGCATCAAACTGGGGAAGGCATCAAACTGGGGAAGGCATCAAACAACTGGGGAAGGCATCAAACTGGGGAAGTCATCAAACTGGGGAAGGCATCAAACTGGAGAAGGCATCAAACAACTGGGGAAGGCATCAAACAACTGGGGAAGGCATCAAACTGGGGAAGGCATCAAACTGAGGAAGGCATCAAACTGGGGAAGGCATCAAACAACTGGGGAAGGCAACAAACTGGGGAAGGCATCAAACAACTATGGAAGGCATAAAACTGGGGAAAGCATCAAAGTGGGGAAGGCATCAAACTGGGAAAGGCAGGAAACAACTGGGAAAGGCATCAAACTGGGGAAGGCATCAAACTGGGGAAGGCATCAAACTGGGGAAGGCATCAAACTGGGGAAGGCATCAAACAACTGGGGAAGGCATCAAACTGGGGAAGGCATGAAACAACTGGGGAAGGCATCAAACTGGGGAAGGTTTCAAACAACTGGGGAAGGCATCAAACTGGGGAAGGCATCAAACTGGGGAAGACATCAAACTGGGGAAGGCATCAAACAACTGGGGAAGGCATCAAACTGGAGAAGGCATCAAACTGGGGAAGGCATCAAACTGGCGACGGCATCAAACAAGTGGGGAAGGCATCAAATTGGTGAAGGCATCAAACTGGGGAAGGCATCATACTTTGGAAGGCATAAAAAAACTGGGGAAAGCATCAAACTAGGGAAGGCATCAAACTGGGGAAGGAATCAAACTGGGGAAGGCATCAAACAACTGGAGAAGGCATCAAACTGGGGAAGGAATCAAACTGGGGAAGGCATCAAACTGCGGAAGGCACCAAACAGCTGGGGAAGCTATTAAACTGTGGAAGGCTTCAAACTGGGGAAGGCATCAAACTGGGGAAGGCATAAAACTGGGGAAGGCATCAAACAACTGGGGAAGGCATCAAACTGGGGAAGGCATCAAACTGGGGAAGTCATCAAATTGGGGAAGGCATCAAACAACTCGAGAAGGCATCAAACTGGGGAAGGCATCAAACTGGGGAAGACATCAGACTGGGGAAGGCTTCAAACAACTGGGGAAGGCATCAAACTGGGAAAGGCATTAAACTGGGGAAGGCATCAAACTGGGGAAGGCATCAAACTGGGGAAGGCATCAAACAACTGGGGAAGGCATCAAACTGGGGAAGGCATCAAACTGGGGAATGCATCACACAACTGGGGAAGGCATCAAACTGGGATAGGCATCAAACTGGAGAAGGCGTCAAACTGGGGAAGGCATCAAACTGGGGAAGGCATCAAACTGGGGAAGGCATCAACCTGGGGAAGGCATCAAACTGGGGAAGGCATCAAACAAGTGGGGAAGGCATCAAACTGGGGAAGGCATCAAACTGGAGAAGGCATCAGACTGGGGAACGCATCAAACAACTGGGGAAGGCATCAAACTGGGGAAGGCATCAACCTCGGGAAGGCATGAAACTGGGGAACGCATGAAACTGGGGAAGACATCAACTGGGGAAGGCATCAAACTGCTGGGGAAGGCATCAAACTGGGGAAGGCTTCAAACTGGGGAAGGCATCAAACTGGGGAAGGCATCAAACTGGGGAAGCATCAAACAACTGGGGAAGGCATCAAACTGGGGAAGGCATCAAACTAGGTAAGGCATCCAACTGTGGAAGGCATCAAACAAATGAGGAAGGTATCAAACTGAGGAAGGAATCAAACTGGGGAAGGCTTCAAACTGGGGAAGGCATCAAACTGGGGAAGGCATCAAACAACTGGGGAAGGCATCAAACTGGGGAAGGCATCAAACTGGGGAAGGCAACAAATTGGGGAAGGCATGAAACAACTGGGGAAGGCATGAAACTGGGGAAGGCATGAAACTGGGGAAGGCATCAAACTGGGGAAGGCATCAGACTGGGGAAGGCATCAAATAACTTGGTAAGGCATCAAAGTGGGAAAGGATTCAAACTGGAAAAGGCATCAAACTGGGGAATGCATCAAACTGGGGAAGGCATCAAACAACTGGGGTAGGCATCAAACTGGGGAAGGCATCAAACTGGAGAAGGCCTCAAATTGGGGAAGGCATCAACCAATTGGGGAAGGAATCAAACTGGGGAAGGCATCAAACTGGGGAAGGCATCTGACTGGGGAAGGCATTAAACAACTGGGGAAGGCATCAAACTGGGAAAGGCATTAAACTGGGGAAGGCATCAAACTGGGGAAGGCATCAAACTGGGGAAGGCTTCAAACAAATGGGGAAGGCATCAAACTGGGGAAGGGATCAAACTGGGGAAGGCATCAAACAACTGGGGAAGGCATCAAACCGGGGAAGGCATCAAACTGGGGAAGGCATCAGACTGGGGAAGGCATCAAACAACTGGGGAAGGCATCAAACTGGGGAAGGCATCAACCTGGGGAAGGCATGAAACTGGGGAAGGCAACAAGCTGGGGAAGACATCAAACTGGGGAAGGCATCAAACAGCTGGGGAAGGCATCAAACTGGGGAAGGCATCAAACTTGGGAAGGCATCAAACTGGGGAATGCATGAAACAACTGGGTAAGGCACCAAACTGGGGAAGGCATCAAACTGGGGAAGGCATAAAACAACTGGGGAAGGCATCAAATTGCGGAAGGCATCAAACTGGGGAAGGCATGAAACAAATGGGGAAGGCATCAAACAACTGGGGAAGGCATCAAACTGGGGAAGGCAAAAAAACAAGGGAAGGCGTCAAACAACTGGGGAAGGCATCAAACTGGGGAAGGCACGAAACTAGGGAAGGCGTCAAACTGGGGAAGGCATCAAACAACTGGGGAAGGCATGAAACTGGGGAAGGCATGAAACTGGGGAAGGTATGAAACTGGGGAAGGCATCAAACTGGGTAAGACATCAAACTGCGGAAGGCATAAAACTGCGGAAGGCATCAGACTGGGGAAGGAATGAAACTGGGGAGGGCATCAAACTGGGGAAGGCACCAAACAACTGGGGAAGGCATCAAACTGGGGAAGGCATCAAACTGGGGAAGGCATCAAACAACTGGGGAAGGCATCAAACTGGGGAAGGCATCAAACTGGGGAAGGCATCAAACTGGAGAAGGCATCAAACTGGAGAAGGCATCAAACAACTGGGGAAGGCATCAAACAACTGGGGAAGGCATCAAACTGGGGAAGGCATCAAACTGAGGAAGGCATCAAACTGGGGAAGGCATCAAACTGGGGAAGGCATCAAACAACTGGGGAAGGCATCAAACTGGGGAAGGCATCAAACTGGGGAAGGCATCAAACAACTGGGGAAGGCAACAAACTGGGGAAGGCTTCAAACAACTGGGGAAGGCATCAAACTGGGGAAGGCATCAAACTGGGGAAGACATCAAACTGGGGAAGGCATCAAACAACTGGGGAAGGCATCAAACTGGAGAAGGCATCAAACTGGGGAAGGCATCAAACTGGCGACGGCATCAAACAAGTGGGGAAGGCATCAAATTGGTGAAGGCATCAAACTGGGGAAGGCATCAAACTGGGGAAGGAATCAAACTGGGGAAGGCATCAAACAACTGGGGAAGGCATCAAACTGGGGAAGGCATCAAACTGGGGAAGGCATCAAACTGGGGAAGGCATCAAACTGGGGAAGGCATAAAACAACTGGGGAAGGCATCAAACTGCGGAAGGCATCAAACTGGGGAAGGCATGAAACAAATGGGGAAGGCATCAAACTGGGGAAGGCATCAAACAGGGGAAGGTATCAAACAGGGGAAGGCATCAAACTGGGTAAGACAACAAACTGGGAAGGCATCAGACTGGGGAAGGAATCAAACTGGGGAGGGCATCAAACTGGGGAAGGCATCAAACAACTGGGGAAGGCATCAAACTGGGGAAGGCATCAAACTGGGGAAGGCATCAAACAACTGGGGAAGGCATCAAACTGGGGAAGGCATCAAACTGAGGAAGGCATCAAACTGGGGAAGGCATCAAACAACTGGGAAAGGCATCAAACTTGGGAAGGCATCAAACAACTGTGGAAGGCATCAAACTGGGGAAGGCATCAAACTGGGGAAGGAATCAAACTTGGGAAGGCATCAAACTGGGGAAGGCATGAAACAACTGGGTAAGGCATCAAACTGGGGAAGGCATCAAACTGGGGAAGGCATAAAACAACTGGGGAAGGCATCAAACTGCGGAAGGCATCAAACTGGGAAAGGCATGAAACAAATGGGGAAGGCATCAAACTGGGGAAGGCATCAAACAACTGGGGAAGGCATCAAACTGGGGAAGGCACGAAACTAGGGAAGGCGTCAAACTGGGGAAGGCATCAAACAACTGGGGAAGGCATGAAACTGGGGAAGGCATCAAACTGGGGAAGTCATCAAACTGGGTAAGACATCAAACTGCGGAAGGCATCAAACTCTGAAGGCATCAGACTGGGGAAGGAATGAAACTGGGGAGGGCATCAAACTGGGGAAGGCACCAAACAACTGGGGAAGGCATCAAATTGGGGAAGGCATCAAACAACTGGGGAAGGCATCAAACAACTGGGAAAGGCATCAAACTGGGGAGGGCATCAAACTGGGGAGGGCATCAAACTGGGGAAGGCACCAAACAACTGGGGAAGGCATCAAACTGGGGAAGGCATCAAACTGGGGAAGGCATCAAACAACTGGGGAAGGCATCAAACAACTGGGGAAGGCATCAAACAACTGGGGAAGGCATCAAACTGGGGAAGGCATCAAACTGAGGAAGGCATCAAACTGGGGAAGGCATCAAACAACTGGGGAAGGCATCAAACTGGGGAAGGCATCAAACAACTATGGAAGGCATCAAACTGCGGAAAGCATCAAAGTGGGGAAGGCATCAAACTGGGAAAGGCAGGAAACAACTGGGAAAGGCATCAAACTGGGGAAGGCATCAAACTGGGGAAGGCATCAAACTGGGGAAGGCATCAAACAACTGGGGAAGGCATCAAACTGGGGAAGGCATCAAACTGGGGAAGGCATCAAACAACTGGGGAAGGCATCATACTGGGGAAGGCTTCAAACAACTGGGGAAGGCATCAAACTGGGGAAGGCAACAAAATGTGGAAGACATCAAACTGGGGAAGGCATCAAACAACTGGGGAAGGCATCAAACTGGAGAAGGCATCAAACTGGGGAAGGCAACAAACTGGTGACGGCATCAAACAAGTGGGGAAGGCATCAAATTGGGGAAGGCATCAAACTTTGGAAGGTATCAAAAAACTGGGGAAGGCATCAAACTTGGGAAGGCATCAAACTGGGGAAGGAATCAAACTGGGGAAGGCATCAAACAACTGGGGAAGGCATCAAACTGGGGAAGGAATCAAACTGGGGAAGGCATCAAACTGGGGAAGGCACCAAACTGCTGGGGAAGGCATTAAACTGTGGAAGGCTTCAAACTGGGGAAGGCATCAAACTGGGGAAGGCATCAAACTGGGGAAGGCATCAAACAACTGGGGAAGGCATCAAACTGGGGAAGGCATCAAACTGGGGAAGTCATCAAATTGGGGAAGGCATCAAACAACTGGGGAAGGCATCAAACTGGGGAAGGCATCAAACTGGGGAAGACATCAGACTGGGGAAGGCATCAAACAACTGGGGAAGGCATTAAACTGGGAAAGGCATTAAACTGGGGAAGGCATCAAACTGGGGAAGGCATCAAACTGGGGAAGGCATAAAACAACTGGGGAAGGCATCAAACTGCGGAAGGCATCAAACTGGGGAAGGCATGAAACAAATGGGGAAGGTATCAACCTGGGGAAGGCATCAAACAACTGGGGAAGGCATCAAACTGGGGAAGGCACGAAACTAGGGAAGGCGTCAAACTGGGGAAGGCATCAAACAACTGGGGAAGGCATGAAACTGGGGAAGGCATGAAACTGGGGAAGGCATGAAACTGGGGAAGGCATCAAACTGGGTAAGACATCAAACTGCGGAAGGCATCAAGCTGGGAAGGTATCAGACTGGGGAAGTAATCAAACTGAGGAGGGCATCAAACTGGGGAAGGCACCAAACAACTGCGGAAGACATCAAACTGGGGAAGGCATCAAACTGGGGAAGGCATCAAACTGGGGAAGACATCAAACAACTGGGGAAGGCATCAAACAACTGGGGAAGGCATCAAACTGGGGAATGCATCAAACTGGGGAGGGCATCAAACTGGCGAAGGCACCAAACAACTGGGGAAGGCATCAAACTGGGGAAGGCATCAAACTGGGGAAGGCATCAAACTGGAGAAGGCATCAAACATCTGGGGAAGGCATCAAACAACTGGGGAAGGCATCAAACTGCGGAAGGCATCAAACTGGGGAAGGCATCAAACAGGGGAAGGTATCAAACAGGGGAAGGCATCAAACTGGGTAAGACAACAAACTGGGAAGGCATCAGAATGGGGAAGGAATCAAACTGGGGAGGGTATCAAACTGGGGAAGGCATCAAACAACTGGGGAAGGCATCAAACTGGGGAAGGCATCAAACAACTGGGGAAGGCATCAAACTGGGGAAGGCATCAAACTGAGGAAGGCATCAAACTGGGGAAGGCATCAAACAACTGGGAAAGGCATCAAACTTGGGAAGGCATCAAACAACTGTGGAAGGCATCAAATTGGGGAAGGCATCAAACTGGGGAAGGAATCAAACTTGGGAAGGCATCAAACTGGGGAAGGCATGAAACAACTGGGTAAGGCATCAAACTGGGGAAGGCATCAAACTGGGGAAGGCATAAAACAACTGGGGAAGGCATCAAACTGTGGAAGGCATCAAACTGGGAAAGGCATGAAACAAATGGGGAAGGCATCAAACTGGGGAAGGCATCAAACAACTGGGGAAGGCATCAAACTGGGGAAGGCACGAAAATAGGGAAGGCGTCAAACTGGGGAAGGCATCAAACAACTGGGGAAGGCATGAAACTGGGGAAGGCATGAAACTGGGGAAGGCATCAAACTGGGTAAGACATCAAACTGCGGAAGGCATCAAACTCTGAAGGCATCAGACTGGGGAAGGAATGAAACTGGGGAGGGCATCAAACTGGGGAAGGCACCAAACAACTGGGGAAGGCATCAAATTGGGGAAGGCATCAAACAACTGGGGATGGCATCAAACAACTGGGAAAGGCATCCAACTGGGGAAGGCATCAAACTGGGGAGGGCATCAAACTGGGGAAGGCACCAAACAACTGGGGAAGGCATCAAACTGGGGAAGGCATCAAACTGGGGAAGGCATCAAACTGGAGAAGGCATCAAACAACTGGGGAAGGCATCAAACAACTGGGGAAGGCATCAAACTGGGGAAGGCATCAAACTGAGGAAGGCATCAAACTGGGGAAGGCATCAAACAACTGGGGAAGGCATCAAACTGGGGAAGGCATCAAACAACTATGGAAGGCATCAAACTGGGGAAAGCATCAAAGTGGGGAAGGCATCAAACTGGGAAAGGCAGGAAACAACTGGGAAAGGCATCAAACTTGGGAAGGCATCAAACTGGGGAAGGCATCAAACTGGGGAAGGCATCAAGCAACTGGGGAAGGCATCAAACTGGGGAAGGCATCAAACTGGGGAAGGAATCAAACAACTGGGGAAAGCATCAAACTGGGGAAGGCTTCAAACAACTGGGGAAGGCATCAAACTGGGGAAGGCAACAAAATGGGGAAGACATCAAACTGGGGAAGGCATCAAACAACTGGGGAAGGCATCAAACTGGAGAAGGCATCAAACTGGGGAAGGCAACAAACTGGCGACGGCATCAAACAACTGGGGAAGGCATCAAATTGGTGAAGGCATCAAACTGGGGAAGGCATCAAACTTTGGAAGGCATCAAAAAACTGGGGAAGGCATCAAACTTGGGAAGGCATCAAACTGGGGAAGGAATCAAACTGGGGAAGGCATCAAACAACTGGGGAAGGCATCAAACTGGGGAAGGAATCAAACTGGGGAAGGCATCAAACTGGGGAAGGCACCAAACTGCTGGGGAAGGCATTAAACTGTGGAAGGCTTCAAACTGGGGAAGGCATCAAACTGGGGAAGGCATCAAACTGGGGAAGGCATCAAACAACTGGGGAAGGCATCAAACTGGGGAAGGCATCAAACTGGGGAAGTCATCAAATTGGGGAAGGCATCAAACAACTGGGGAAGGCATCAAACTGGGGAAGGCATCAAACTGGGGAAGACATCAGACTGGGGAAGGCATCAAACAACTGGGGAAGGCATCAAACTGGGAAAGGCATTAAACTGGGGAAGGCATCAAACTGGGGAAGGCATCAAACTGGGGAAGGCATAATACAACTGGGGAAGGCATCAAACTGCGGAAGGCATCAAACTGGGGAAGGCATGAAACAAATGGGGAAGGTATCAACCTGGGGAAGGCATCAAACAACTGGGGAAGGCATCAAACTGGGGAAGGCACGAAACTAGGGAAGGCGTCAAACTGGGGAAGGCATCAAACAACTGGGGAAGGCATGAAACTGGGGAAGGCATCAAACTGGGGAAGGCATCAAACTGGGTAAGACATCAAACTGCGGAAGGCATCAAGCTGAATGTATCAGACTGGGGAAGTAATCAAACTGAGGAGGGCATCAAACTGGGGAAGGCACCAAACAACTGGGGAAGGCATCAAACTGGGGAAGGCATCAAACTGGGGAAGACATCAAACAACTGGGGAAGGCATCAAACAACTGGGGAAGGCATCAAACTGTTGAATGCATCAAACTGGGGAGGGCATCAAACTGGGGAAGGCACCAAACAACTGGGGAAGGCATCAAACTGGGGAAGGCATCAAACTGGGGAAGGCATCAAACTGGAGAAGGCATCAAACAACTTGGGAAGGCATCAAACAACTGGGGAAGGCATCAAACTGCGGAAGGCATCAAACTGGGGAAGGCATGAAACAAATGGGGAAGGCATCAAACTGGGGAAGGCATCAAACAGGGGAAGGTATCAAACAGGGGAAGGCATCAAACTGGGTAAGACAACAAACTGGGAAGGCATCAGACTGGGGAAGGAATCAAACTGTGGAGGGCATCAAACTGGGGAAGGCATCAAACAAGTGGGGAAGGCATCAACCTGGGGAAGGCATCAAACAACTGGGGAAGGCATCAAACTGGAGAAGGCGTCAAACTGGGGAAGGCATCAAACTGGGGAAGGCATCAACCTGGGGAAGGCATCAAACTGGGGAAGGCATCAAACAAGTGGGGAAGGCATCAAACTGGGGAAGGCATGAAACTGGGGAAGGCATGAAACTGGGGAAGACATCAACTGGGGAAGGCATCAAACTGGGGAAGGCTTCAAACTGGGGAAGGCATCAAACTGGGGAAGGCATCAAACTGGGGAAGGCATCAAACAACTGGGGAAGGCATCAAACTGGGGAAGGCATCAAACTAGGTAAGGCATCCAACTGGGGAAGGCGTCAAACAAATGAGGAAGGTATCAAACTGAGGAAGGAATCAAACTGGGGAAGGCTTCAAACTGGGGAAGGCATCAAACTGGGGAAGGCATCAAACAACTGGGGAAGGCATCAAACTGGGGAAGGCATCAAACTGGGGAAGGCAACAAATTGGGGAAGGCATGAAACAACTGGGGAAGGCATGAAACTGGGGAAGGCATGAAACTGGGGAAGGCATCAAACTGGGGAAGGCATCAGACTGGGGAAGGCATCAAATAACTGGGGAAGGCATCAAAGTGGGAAAGGATTCAAACTTGGAAAGGCATCAAACTGGGGAAGGCATCAAACAACTGGGGAAGGCATCAAACTGGGGAAGGCATCAAACAACTGGGGAAGGCATCAAACAACTGGGGAAGGCATCAAACTGGGGAAGGCATCAAACTGAGGAAGGCATCAAACTGGGGAAGGCATCAAACAACTGGGGAAGGCATCAAACTTGGGAAAGCATCAAACAACTGTGGAAGGCATCAAACTGGGGAAGGCATCAAACTGGGGAAGGCATCAAACTTGGGAAGGCATCAAACTGGGGAAGGCATGAAACAACTGGGTAAGGCATCAAACTGGGGAAGGCATAAAACAACTGGGGAAGGCATCAAACTGCGGAAGGCATCAAACTGGGGAAGGCATGAAACAAATGGGGAAGGCATCAAACTGGGGAAGGCATCAAACAACTGGGGAAGGCATCAAACTGGGGAATGCACGAAACTAGGGAAGGCGTCAAACTGGGGAAGGCATCAAACAACTGGGGAAGGCATGAAACTGGGGAAGGCATGAAACTGGGGAAGGCATGAAACTGGGGAAGGCATCAAACTGGGTAAGACATCAAACTGCGGAAGGCATCAAACTGGGAAGGCATCAGACTGGGGAAGGAATCAAACTGGGGAGGGCATCAAACGGGGGAAGGCACCAAACAACTGGGGAAGGCACCAAACAACTGGGGAAGGCATCAAACTGAGAAAGGCATCAAACTGGGAAAGGCATCAAACTGGGGAGGTTATCAAACTGGTGAAGGCACCAAACAACTGGGGAAGGCATCAAACTGGGGAAGGCATCAAACTGGGAAGGCATCAGACTGGGGAAGGAATCAAACTGGGGAGGGCATCAAACTGGGGAAGGCACCAAACAACTGGGGAAGGCACCAAACAACTGGGGAAGGCATCAAACTGGGGAAGGCATCAAACAACTGGGGAAGGCATCAAACAACTGGGGAAGGCATCAAACTGGGAAAGGCATCAAACTGGGAAAGGCATCAAACTGGGGAGGTTATCAAACTGGGGAAGGCACCAAACAACTGGGGAAGGCATCAAACTGGGGAAGGCATCAAACTGGGGAAGGCATCAAACTGGAGAAGGCATCAAACAACTGGGGAAGGCATCAAACTGGGGAAGGCATCAATCTGAGGAAGGCATCAAACTGGGGAAGGCATCAAACAACTGGGGAAGGCATCAAACTGGGGAAGGCATCAAACAACTATGGAAGGCATCAAACTGGGGAAAGCATCAAAGTGGGGAAGGCATCAAACTGGGAAAGGCAGGAAACAACTGGGAAAGGCATCAAACTGGGGAAGGCATCAAACTGGGGAAGGCATCAAACAACTGGGGAAGGCATCAAACTGGGGAAGGCATCAAACTGGGGAAGGCATCAAACAACTGGGGTAGGCATCAAACTGGGGAAAGCTTCAAACAACTGGGGAAGGCATCAAACTGGGGAAGGCATCAAACTGGGGAAGAGATCAAACTGGGGAAGGCATCAAACAACTGGGGAAGGCATCAAACTGGAGAAGGCATCAAACTGGGGAAGGCATCAAACTGGCGACGGCATCAAACAAGTGGGGAAGGCATCAAATTGGTGAAGGCATCAAACTGGGGAAGGCATCAAACTGGGGAAGGAATCAAACTGGGGAAGGCATCAAACAACTGGGGAAGGCATCAAACTGGGGAAGGAATCAAACTGGGGAAGGCATCAAACTGGGGAAGGAATCAAACTGGGGAAGGCATCAAACTGGGGAAGGCATCAAACTGGGGAAGGCATAAAACAACTGGGGAAGGCATCAAACTGCGGAAGGCATCAAACTGGGGAAGGCATGAAACAAATGGGGAAGGCATCAAACTGGGGAAGGCATCAAACAGGGGAAGGTATCAAACAGGGGAAGGCATCAAACTGGGTAAGACAACAAACTGGGAAGGCATCAGACTGGGGAAAGAATCAAACTGGGGAGGGCATCAAACTGGGGAAGGCATCAAACAACTGGGGAAGGCATCAAACTGGGGAAGGCATCAAACAACTGGGGAAGGCATCAAACTGGGGAAGGTATCAATCTGAGGAAGGCATCAAACTGGGGAAGGCATCAAACAACTGGGAAAGGCATCAAACTTGGGAAGGCATCAAACAACTGTGGAAGGCATCAAACTGGGGAAGGCATCAAACTGGGGAAGGAATCAAACTTGGGAAGGCATCAAACTGGGGAAGGCATGAAACAACTGGGTAAGGCATCAAACTGGGGAAGGCATCAAACTGGGGAAGGCATAAAACAACTGGGGAAGGCATCAAACTGCGGAAGGCATCAAACTGGGAAAGGCATGAAACAAATGGGGAAGGCATCAAACTGGGGAAGGCATCAAACAACTGGGGAAGGCATCAAACTGGGGAAGGCACGAAACTAGGGAAGGCGTCAAACTGGGGAAGGCATCAAACAACTGGGGAAGGCATGAAACTGGGGAAGGCATCAAACTGGGGAAGGCATCAAACTGGGTAAGACATCAAACTGCGGAAGGCATCAAACTCTGAAGGCATCAGACTGGGGAAGGAATGAAACTGGGGAGGGCATCAAACTGGGGAAGGCACCAAACAACTGGGGAAGGCATCAAATTGGGGAAGGCATCAAGCAACTGGGGAAGGCATCAAACAACTGGGAAAGGCATCAAACTGGGGAAGGCATCAAACTGGGGAGGGCATCAAACTGGGGAAGACACCAAACAACTGGGGAAGGCATCAAACTGGGGAAGGCATCAAACTGGGGAAGGCATCAAACTGGGGAAGGCATCAAACAACTGGGGAAGGCATCAAACTGAGGAAGGCATCAAACTGGGGAAGGCATCAAACAACTGGGGAAGGCATCAAACTGGGGAAGGCATCAAACAACTATGGAAGGCATCAAACTGGGGAAAACATCAAAGTGGGGAAGGCATCAAACTGGGAAAGGCAGGAAACAACAGGGAAAGGCATTAAACTTGGGAAGGCATCAAACTGGGGAAGGCATCAAACTGGGGAAGGCATCAAACAAATGGGGAAGGCATCAAACTGGGGAAGGCTTCAAACAACTGGGGAAGGCATCAAACTGGGGAAGGCATCAAAATGGGGAAGACATCAAACTGGGGAAGGCATCAAACAACTGGGGAAGGCATCAAACTGGAGAAGGCATCAAACTGGGGAAGGCAACAAACTGGCGACGGCATCAAACAAGTGGGGAAGGCATCAAATTGGTGAAGGCATCAAACTGGGGAAGGCATCAAACTTTGGAAGGCATCAAAAAACTGGGGAAGGCATCAAACTTGGGAAGGCATCAAACTGGGGAAGGAATCAAACTGGGGAAGGCATCAAACAACGTGGGAAGGCATCAAACTGGGGAAGGAATCAAACTGGGGAAGGCATCAAACTGGGGAAGGCACCAAACAGCTGGGGAAGGCATTAAACTGTGGAAGGCTTCAAACTGGGGAAGGCATCAAACTGGGGAAGGCATCAAACTGGGGAAGGCATCAAACAACTGGGGAAGGCATCAAACTGGGGAAGGCATCAAACTGGGGAAGTCATCAAATTGGGGAAGGCATCAAACAACTGGGGAAGGCATCAAACTGGGGAAGGCATCAAACTGGGGAAGACATCAGACTGGGGAAGGCATCAAACAACTGGGGAAGGCATCAAACTGGGAAAGGCATTAAACTGGGGAAGGCATCAAACTGGGGAAGGCATCAAACTGGGGAAGGAATCAAACTTGGGAAGGCATCAAACTGGGGAAGGCATGAAACAACTGGGTAAGGCATCAAACTGGGGAAGGCATCAAACTGGGGAAGGCATAAAACAACTGGGGAAGGCATCAAACTGCGGAAGGCATCAAACTGGGAAAGGCATGAAACAAATGGGGAAGGCATCAAACTGGGGAAGGCATCAAACAACTGGGGAAGGCATCAAACTGGGGAAGGCACGAAACTAGGGAAGGCGTCAAACTGGGGAAGGCATCAAACAACTGGGGAAGGCATGAAACTGGGAAAGGCATCAAACTGGGGAAGGCATCAAACTGGGTAAGACATCAAACTGCGGAAGGCATCAAACTCTGAAGGCATCAGACTGGGGAAGGAATGAAACTGGGGAGGGCATCAAACTGGGGAAGGCACCAAACAACTGGGGAAGGCATCAAATTGGGGAAGGCATCAAGCAACTGGGGAAGGCATCAAACAACTGGGAAAGGCATCAAACTGGGGAAGGCATCAAACTGGGGAGGGCATCAAACTGGGGAAGGCACCAAACAACTGGGGAAGGCATCAAACTGGGGAAGGCATCAAACTGGGGAAGGCATCAAACTGGGGAAGGCATCAAACAACTGGGGAAGGCATCAAACTGAGGAAGGCATCAAACTGGGGAAGGCATCAAACAACTGGGGAAGGCATCAAACTGGGGAAGGCATCAAACAACTATGGAAGGCATCAAACTGGGGAAAACATCAAAGTGGGGAAGGCATCAAACTGGGAAAGGCAGGAAACAACAGGGAAAGGCATCAAACTTGGGAAGGCATCAAACTGGGGAAGGCATCAAACTGGGGAAGGCATCAAACAAATGGGGAAGGCATCAAACTGGGGAAGGCTTCAAACAACTGGGGAAGGCATCAAACTGGGGAAGGCATCAAAATGGGGAAGACATCAAACTGGGGAAGGCATCAAACAACTGGGGAAGGCATCAAACTGGAGAAGGCATCAAACTGGGGAAGGCAACAAACTGGCGACGGCATCAAACAAGTGGGGAAGGCATCAAATTGGTGAAGGCATCAAACTGGGGAAGGCATCAAACTTTGGAAGGCATCAAAAAACTGGGGAAGGCATCAAACTTGGGAAGGCATCAAACTGGGGAAGGAATCAAACTGGGGAAGGCATCAAACAACTGGGGAAGGCATCAAACTGGGGAAGGAATCAAACTGGGGAAGGCATCAAACTGGGGAAGGCACCAAACAGCTGGGGAAGGCATTAAACTGTGGAAGGCTTCAAACTGGGGAAGGCATCAAACTGGGGAAGGCATCAAACTGGGGAAGGCATCAAACAACTGGGGAAGGCATCAAACTGGGGAAGGCATCAAACTGGGGAAGTCATCAAATTGGGGAAGGCATCAAACAACTGGGGAAGGCATCAAACTGGGGAAGGCATCAAACTGGGGAAGACATCAGACTGGGGAAGGCATCAAACAACTGGGGAAGGCATCAAACTGGGAAAGGCATTAAACTGGGGAAGGCATCAAACTGGGGAAGGCATCAAACTGGGGAAAGCATAAAACAACTGGGGAAGGCATCAAACTGCGGAAGGCATCAAACTGGGGAAGGCATGAAACAAATGGGGAAGGTATCAACCTGGGGAAGGCATCAAACAACTGGGGAAGGCATCAAACTGGGGAAGGCACGAAACTAGGGAAGGCGTCAAACTGGGGAAGGCATCAAACAACTGGGGAAGGCATGAAACTGGGGAAGGCATGAAACTGGGGAAGGCATCAAACTGGGGAAGGCATCAAACTGGGTAAGACATCAAACTGCGGAAGGCATCAAGCTGGGAAGGTATCAGACTGGGGAAGTAATCAAACTGAGGAGGGCATCAAACTGGGGAAGGCACCAAACAACTGGGGAAGGCATCAAACTGGGGAAGGCATCAAACTGGGGAAGACATCAAACAACTGGGGAAGGCATCAAACAACTGGGGAAGGCATCAAACTGGGGAATGCATCAAACTGGGGAGGGCATCAAACTGGGGAAGGCACCAAACAACTGGGGAAGGCAACAAAGTGGGGAAGGCATCAAACTGGGGAAGGCATCAAACTGGAGAAGGCATCAAACAACTGGGGAAGGCATCACACAACTGGGGAAGGCATCAAACTGCGGAAGGCATCAAACTGGGGAAGGCATGAAACAAATGGGGAAGGCATCAAACTGGGGAAGGCATCAAACAGGGGAAGGTATCAAACAGGGGAAGGCATCAAACTGGGTAAGACAACAAACTGGGAAGGCATCAGACTGGGGAAGGAATCAAAGTGGGGAGGGCATCAAACTGGGGAAGGCATCAAACAACTGGGGAAGGCATCAAACTGGGGAAGGCATCAAACAACTGGGGAAGGCATGAAACTGGGGAAGGCATCAAACTGAGGAAGGCATCAAACTGGGGAAGGCATCAAACAACTGGGGAAGGCATCAAACTTGGGAAGGCATCAAACTACTGTGGAAGGCATCAAACTGGGGAAGGCATCAAACTTGGGAAGGCATCAAACTTGGGAAGGCATCAAACTGGGGAAGGCATGAAACAACTGGGTAAGGCATCAAACTGGGGAAGGCATCAAACTGGGGAAGGCATCAAACTGCGGAAGGCATCAAACTGGGGAAGGCATGAAACAAATGGGGAAGGCATCAAACAACTGGGGAAGGCATCAAACTGGGGAAGGCACGAAACTAGGGAAGGCGTCAAACTGGGGAAGGCATCAAACAACTGGGGAAGGCATGAAACTGGGGAAGGCATGAGACTGGGGAAGGTATGAAACTGGGGAAGGCATCAAACTGGGTAAGACATCAAACTGCGGAAGGCATAAAACTGCGGAAGGCATCAGACTGGGGAAGGAATGAAACTGGGGAGGGCATCAAACTGGGGAAGGCACCAAACAACTGGGGAAGGCATCAAACTGGGGAAGGCATCAAACTGGGGAAGGCATCAAACAACTGGGGAAGGCATCAAACTGGGGAAGGCATCAAACTGGGGAAGGCATCAAACTGGAGAAGGCATCAAACAACTGGGGAAGGCATCAAACAACTGGGGAAGGCATCAAACTGGGGAAGGCATCAAACTGAGGAAGGCATCAAACTGGGGAAGGCATCAAACAACTGGGGAAGGCAACAAACTGGGGAAGGCATCAAACAACTATGGAAGGCATAAAACTGGGGAAAGCATCAAAGTGGGGAAGGCATCAAACTGGGAAAGGCAGGAAACAACTGGGAAAGGCATCAAACTGGGGAAGGCATCAAACTGGGGAAGGCATCAAACTGGGGAAGGCATCAAACTGGGGAAGGCATCAAACAACTGGGGAAGGCATCAAACTGGGGAAGGCATGAAACAACTGGGGAAGGCATCAAACTGGGGAAGGTTTCAAACAACTGGGGAAGGCATCAAACTGGGGAAGGCATCAAACTGGGGAAGACATCAAACTGGGGAAGGCATCAAACAACTGGGGAAGGCATCAAACTGGAGAAGGCATCAAACTGGGGAAGGCATCAAACTGGCGACGGCATCAAACAAGTGGGGAAGGCATCAAATTGGTGAAGGCATCAAACTGGGGAAGGCATCATACTTTGGAAGGCATAAAAAAACTGGGGAAAGCATCAAACTAGGGAAGGCATCAAACTGGGGAAGGAATCAAACTGGGGAAGGCATCAAACAACTGGAGAAGGCATCAAACTGGGGAAGGAATCAAACTGGGGAAGGCATCAAACTGCGGAAGGCACCAAACAGCTGGGGAAGCTATTAAACTGTGGAAGGCTTCAAACTGGGGAAGGCATCAAACTGGGGAAGGCATAAAACTGGGGAAGGCATCAAACAACTGGGGAAGGCATCAAACTGGGGAAGGCATCAAACTGGGGAAGTCATCAAATTGGGGAAGGCATCAAACAACTCGAGAAGGCATCAAACTGGGGAAGGCATCAAACTGGGGAAGACATCAGACTGGGGAAGGCTTCAAACAACTGGGGAAGGCATCAAACTGGGAAAGGCATTAAACTGGGGAAGGCATCAAACTGGGGAAGGCATCAAACTGGGGAAGGCATCAAACAACTGGGGAAGGCATCAAACTGGGGAAGGCATCAAACTGGGGAATGCATCACACAACTGGGGAAGGCATCAAACTGGGATAGGCATCAAACTGGAGAAGGCGTCAAACTGGGGAAGGCATCAAACTGGGGAAGGCATCAAACTGGGGAAGGCATCAACCTGGGGAAGGCATCAAACTGGGGAAGGCATCAAACAAGTGGGGAAGGCATCAAACTGGGGAAGGCATCAAACTGGAGAAGGCATCAGACTGGGGAACGCATCAAACAACTGGGGAAGGCATCAAACTGGGGAAGGCATCAACCTCGGGAAGGCATGAAACTGGGGAACGCATGAAACTGGGGAAGACATCAACTGGGGAAGGCATCAAACTGCTGGGGAAGGCATCAAACTGGGGAAGGCTTCAAACTGGGGAAGGCATCAAACTGGGGAAGGCATCAAACTGGGGAAGCATCAAACAACTGGGGAAGGCATCAAACTGGGGAAGGCATCAAACTAGGTAAGGCATCCAACTGTGGAAGGCATCAAACAAATGAGGAAGGTATCAAACTGAGGAAGGAATCAAACTGGGGAAGGCTTCAAACTGGGGAAGGCATCAAACTGGGGAAGGCATCAAACAACTGGGGAAGGCATCAAACTGGGGAAGGCATCAAACTGGGGAAGGCAACAAATTGGGGAAGGCATGAAACAACTGGGGAAGGCATGAAACTGGGGAAGGCATGAAACTGGGGAAGGCATCAAACTGGGGAAGGCATCAGACTGGGGAAGGCATCAAATAACTTGGTAAGGCATCAAAGTGGGAAAGGATTCAAACTGGAAAAGGCATCAAACTGGGGAATGCATCAAACTGGGGAAGGCATCAAACAACTGGGGTAGGCATCAAACTGGGGAAGGCATCAAACTGGAGAAGGCCTCAAATTGGGGAAGGCATCAACCAATTGGGGAAGGAATCAAACTGGGGAAGGCATCAAACTGGGGAAGGCATCTGACTGGGGAAGGCATTAAACAACTGGGGAAGGCATCAAACTGGGAAAGGCATTAAACTGGGGAAGGCATCAAACTGGGGAAGGCATCAAACTGGGGAAGGCTTCAAACAAATGGGGAAGGCATCAAACTGGGGAAGGGATCAAACTGGGGAAGGCATCAAACAACTGGGGAAGGCATCAAACCGGGGAAGGCATCAAACTGGGGAAGGCATCAGACTGGGGAAGGCATCAAACAACTGGGGAAGGCATCAAACTGGGGAAGGCATCAACCTGGGGAAGGCATGAAACTGGGGAAGGCAACAAGCTGGGGAAGACATCAAACTGGGGAAGGCATCAAACAGCTGGGGAAGGCATCAAACTGGGGAAGGCATCAAACTTGGGAAGGCATCAAACTGGGGAATGCATGAAACAACTGGGTAAGGCACCAAACTGGGGAAGGCATCAAACTGGGGAAGGCATAAAACAACTGGGGAAGGCATCAAATTGCGGAAGGCATCAAACTGGGGAAGGCATGAAACAAATGGGGAAGGCATCAAACAACTGGGGAAGGCATCAAACTGGGGAAGGCAAAAAAACAAGGGAAGGCGTCAAACAACTGGGGAAGGCATCAAACTGGGGAAGGCACGAAACTAGGGAAGGCGTCAAACTGGGGAAGGCATCAAACAACTGGGGAAGGCATGAAACTGGGGAAGGCATGAAACTGGGGAAGGTATGAAACTGGGGAAGGCATCAAACTGGGTAAGACATCAAACTGCGGAAGGCATAAAACTGCGGAAGGCATCAGACTGGGGAAGGAATGAAACTGGGGAGGGCATCAAACTGGGGAAGGCACCAAACAACTGGGGAAGGCATCAAACTGGGGAAGGCATCAAACTGGGGAAGGCATCAAACAACTGGGGAAGGCATCAAACTGGGGAAGGCATCAAACTGGGGAAGGCATCAAACTGGAGAAGGCATCAAACTGGAGAAGGCATCAAACAACTGGGGAAGGCATCAAACAACTGGGGAAGGCATCAAACTGGGGAAGGCATCAAACTGAGGAAGGCATCAAACTGGGGAAGGCATCAAACTGGGGAAGGCATCAAACAACTGGGGAAGGCATCAAACTGGGGAAGGCATCAAACTGGGGAAGGCATCAAACAACTGGGGAAGGCAACAAACTGGGGAAGGCTTCAAACAACTGGGGAAGGCATCAAACTGGGGAAGGCATCAAACTGGGGAAGACATCAAACTGGGGAAGGCATCAAACAACTGGGGAAGGCATCAAACTGGAGAAGGCATCAAACTGGGGAAGGCATCAAACTGGCGACGGCATCAAACAAGTGGGGAAGGCATCAAATTGGTGAAGGCATCAAACTGGGGAAGGCATCAAACTGGGGAAGGAATCAAACTGGGGAAGGCATCAAACAACTGGGGAAGGCATCAAACTGGGGAAGGCATCAAACTGGGGAAGGCATCAAACTGGGGAAGGCATCAAACTGGGGAAGGCATAAAACAACTGGGGAAGGCATCAAACTGCGGAAGGCATCAAACTGGGGAAGGCATGAAACAAATGGGGAAGGCATCAAACTGGGGAAGGCATCAAACAGGGGAAGGTATCAAACAGGGGAAGGCATCAAACTGGGTAAGACAACAAACTGGGAAGGCATCAGACTGGGGAAGGAATCAAACTGGGGAGGGCATCAAACTGGGGAAGGCATCAAACAACTGGGGAAGGCATCAAACTGGGGAAGGCATCAAACTGGGGAAGGCATCAAACAACTGGGGAAGGCATCAAACTGGGGAAGGCATCAAACTGAGGAAGGCATCAAACTGGGGAAGGCATCAAACAACTGGGAAAGGCATCAAACTTGGGAAGGCATCAAACAACTGTGGAAGGCATCAAACTGGGGAAGGCATCAAACTGGGGAAGGAATCAAACTTGGGAAGGCATCAAACTGGGGAAGGCATGAAACAACTGGGTAAGGCATCAAACTGGGGAAGGCATCAAACTGGGGAAGGCATAAAACAACTGGGGAAGGCATCAAACTGCGGAAGGCATCAAACTGGGAAAGGCATGAAACAAATGGGGAAGGCATCAAACTGGGGAAGGCATCAAACAACTGGGGAAGGCATCAAACTGGGGAAGGCACGAAACTAGGGAAGGCGTCAAACTGGGGAAGGCATCAAACAACTGGGGAAGGCATGAAACTGGGGAAGGCATCAAACTGGGGAAGGCATCAAACTGGGTAAGACATCAAACTGCGGAAGGCATCAAACTCTGAAGGCATCAGACTGGGGAAGGAATGAAACTGGGGAGGGCATCAAACTGGGGAAGGCACCAAACAACTGGGGAAGGCATCAAATTGGGGAAGGCATCAAACAACTGGGGAAGGCATCAAACAACTGGGAAAGGCATCAAACTGGGGAGGGCATCAAACTGGGGAGGGCATCAAACTGGGGAAGGCACCAAACAACTGGGGAAGGCATCAAACTGGGGAAGGCATCAAACTGGGGAAGGCATCAAACAACTGGGGAAGGCATCAAACAACTGGGGAAGGCATCAAACAACTGGGGAAGGCATCAAACTGGGGAAGGCATCAAACTGAGGAAGGCATCAAACTGGGGAAGGCATCAAACAACTGGGGAAGGCATCAAACTGGGGAAGGCATCAAACAACTATGGAAGGCATCAAACTGCGGAAAGCATCAAAGTGGGGAAGGCATCAAACTGGGAAAGGCAGGAAACAACTGGGAAAGGCATCAAACTGGGGAAGGCATCAAACTGGGGAAGGCATCAAACTGGGGAAGGCATCAAACAACTGGGGAAGGCATCAAACTGGGGAAGGCATCAAACTGGGGAAGGCATCAAACAACTGGGGAAGGCATCATACTGGGGAAGGCTTCAAACAACTGGGGAAGGCATCAAACTGGGGAAGGCAACAAAATGTGGAAGACATCAAACTGGGGAAGGCATCAAACAACTGGGGAAGGCATCAAACTGGAGAAGGCATCAAACTGGGGAAGGCAACAAACTGGTGACGGCATCAAACAAGTGGGGAAGGCATCAAATTGGGGAAGGCATCAAACTTTGGAAGGTATCAAAAAACTGGGGAAGGCATCAAACTTGGGAAGGCATCAAACTGGGGAAGGAATCAAACTGGGGAAGGCATCAAACAACTGGGGAAGGCATCAAACTGGGGAAGGAATCAAACTGGGGAAGGCATCAAACTGGGGAAGGCACCAAACTGCTGGGGAAGGCATTAAACTGTGGAAGGCTTCAAACTGGGGAAGGCATCAAACTGGGGAAGGCATCAAACTGGGGAAGGCATCAAACAACTGGGGAAGGCATCAAACTGGGGAAGGCATCAAACTGGGGAAGTCATCAAATTGGGGAAGGCATCAAACAACTGGGGAAGGCATCAAACTGGGGAAGGCATCAAACTGGGGAAGACATCAGACTGGGGAAGGCATCAAACAACTGGGGAAGGCATCAAACTGGGAAAGGCATTAAACTGGGGAAGGCATCAAACTGGGGAAGGCATCAAACTGGGGAAGGCATAAAACAACTGGGGAAGGCATCAAACTGCGGAAGGCATCAAACTGGGGAAGGCATGAAACAAATGGGGAAGGTATCAACCTGGGGAAGGCATCAAACAACTGGGGAAGGCATCAAACTGGGGAAGGCACGAAACTAGGGAAGGCGTCAAACTGGGGAAGGCATCAAACAACTGGGGAAGGCATGAAACTGGGGAAGGCATGAAACTGGGGAAGGCATGAAACTGGGGAAGGCATCAAACTGGGTAAGACATCAAACTGCGGAAGGCATCAAGCTGGGAAGGTATCAGACTGGGGAAGTAATCAAACTGAGGAGGGCATCAAACTGGGGAAGGCACCAAACAACTGCGGAAGACATCAAACTGGGGAAGGCATCAAACTGGGGAAGGCATCAAACTGGGGAAGACATCAAACAACTGGGGAAGGCATCAAACAACTGGGGAAGGCATCAAACTGGGGAATGCATCAAACTGGGGAGGGCATCAAACTGGCGAAGGCACCAAACAACTGGGGAAGGCATCAAACTGGGGAAGGCATCAAACTGGGGAAGGCATCAAACTGGAGAAGGCATCAAACATCTGGGGAAGGCATCAAACAACTGGGGAAGGCATCAAACTGCGGAAGGCATCAAACTGGGGAAGGCATCAAACAGGGGAAGGTATCAAACAGGGGAAGGCATCAAACTGGGTAAGACAACAAACTGGGAAGGCATCAGAATGGGGAAGGAATCAAACTGGGGAGGGTATCAAACTGGGGAAGGCATCAAACAACTGGGGAAGGCATCAAACTGGGGAAGGCATCAAACAACTGGGGAAGGCATCAAACTGGGGAAGGCATCAAACTGAGGAAGGCATCAAACTGGGGAAGGCATCAAACAACTGGGAAAGGCATCAAACTTGGGAAGGCATCAAACAACTGTGGAAGGCATCAAATTGGGGAAGGCATCAAACTGGGGAAGGAATCAAACTTGGGAAGGCATCAAACTGGGGAAGGCATGAAACAACTGGGTAAGGCATCAAACTGGGGAAGGCATCAAACTGGGGAAGGCATAAAACAACTGGGGAAGGCATCAAACTGTGGAAGGCATCAAACTGGGAAAGGCATGAAACAAATGGGGAAGGCATCAAACTGGGGAAGGCATCAAACAACTGGGGAAGGCATCAAACTGGGGAAGGCACGAAAATAGGGAAGGCGTCAAACTGGGGAAGGCATCAAACAACTGGGGAAGGCATGAAACTGGGGAAGGCATGAAACTGGGGAAGGCATCAAACTGGGTAAGACATCAAACTGCGGAAGGCATCAAACTCTGAAGGCATCAGACTGGGGAAGGAATGAAACTGGGGAGGGCATCAAACTGGGGAAGGCACCAAACAACTGGGGAAGGCATCAAATTGGGGAAGGCATCAAACAACTGGGGATGGCATCAAACAACTGGGAAAGGCATCCAACTGGGGAAGGCATCAAACTGGGGAGGGCATCAAACTGGGGAAGGCACCAAACAACTGGGGAAGGCATCAAACTGGGGAAGGCATCAAACTGGGGAAGGCATCAAACTGGAGAAGGCATCAAACAACTGGGGAAGGCATCAAACAACTGGGGAAGGCATCAAACTGGGGAAGGCATCAAACTGAGGAAGGCATCAAACTGGGGAAGGCATCAAACAACTGGGGAAGGCATCAAACTGGGGAAGGCATCAAACAACTATGGAAGGCATCAAACTGGGGAAAGCATCAAAGTGGGGAAGGCATCAAACTGGGAAAGGCAGGAAACAACTGGGAAAGGCATCAAACTTGGGAAGGCATCAAACTGGGGAAGGCATCAAACTGGGGAAGGCATCAAGCAACTGGGGAAGGCATCAAACTGGGGAAGGCATCAAACTGGGGAAGGAATCAAACAACTGGGGAAAGCATCAAACTGGGGAAGGCTTCAAACAACTGGGGAAGGCATCAAACTGGGGAAGGCAACAAAATGGGGAAGACATCAAACTGGGGAAGGCATCAAACAACTGGGGAAGGCATCAAACTGGAGAAGGCATCAAACTGGGGAAGGCAACAAACTGGCGACGGCATCAAACAACTGGGGAAGGCATCAAATTGGTGAAGGCATCAAACTGGGGAAGGCATCAAACTTTGGAAGGCATCAAAAAACTGGGGAAGGCATCAAACTTGGGAAGGCATCAAACTGGGGAAGGAATCAAACTGGGGAAGGCATCAAACAACTGGGGAAGGCATCAAACTGGGGAAGGAATCAAACTGGGGAAGGCATCAAACTGGGGAAGGCACCAAACTGCTGGGGAAGGCATTAAACTGTGGAAGGCTTCAAACTGGGGAAGGCATCAAACTGGGGAAGGCATCAAACTGGGGAAGGCATCAAACAACTGGGGAAGGCATCAAACTGGGGAAGGCATCAAACTGGGGAAGTCATCAAATTGGGGAAGGCATCAAACAACTGGGGAAGGCATCAAACTGGGGAAGGCATCAAACTGGGGAAGACATCAGACTGGGGAAGGCATCAAACAACTGGGGAAGGCATCAAACTGGGAAAGGCATTAAACTGGGGAAGGCATCAAACTGGGGAAGGCATCAAACTGGGGAAGGCATAATACAACTGGGGAAGGCATCAAACTGCGGAAGGCATCAAACTGGGGAAGGCATGAAACAAATGGGGAAGGTATCAACCTGGGGAAGGCATCAAACAACTGGGGAAGGCATCAAACTGGGGAAGGCACGAAACTAGGGAAGGCGTCAAACTGGGGAAGGCATCAAACAACTGGGGAAGGCATGAAACTGGGGAAGGCATCAAACTGGGGAAGGCATCAAACTGGGTAAGACATCAAACTGCGGAAGGCATCAAGCTGAATGTATCAGACTGGGGAAGTAATCAAACTGAGGAGGGCATCAAACTGGGGAAGGCACCAAACAACTGGGGAAGGCATCAAACTGGGGAAGGCATCAAACTGGGGAAGACATCAAACAACTGGGGAAGGCATCAAACAACTGGGGAAGGCATCAAACTGTTGAATGCATCAAACTGGGGAGGGCATCAAACTGGGGAAGGCACCAAACAACTGGGGAAGGCATCAAACTGGGGAAGGCATCAAACTGGGGAAGGCATCAAACTGGAGAAGGCATCAAACAACTTGGGAAGGCATCAAACAACTGGGGAAGGCATCAAACTGCGGAAGGCATCAAACTGGGGAAGGCATGAAACAAATGGGGAAGGCATCAAACTGGGGAAGGCATCAAACAGGGGAAGGTATCAAACAGGGGAAGGCATCAAACTGGGTAAGACAACAAACTGGGAAGGCATCAGACTGGGGAAGGAATCAAACTGTGGAGGGCATCAAACTGGGGAAGGCATCAAACAAGTGGGGAAGGCATCAACCTGGGGAAGGCATCAAACAACTGGGGAAGGCATCAAACTGGGGAAGGCATCAAACTGAGGAAGGCATCAAACTGGGGAAGGCATCAAACAACTGGGGAAGGCATCAAACTTGGGAAGGCATCAAACAACTGTGGAAGGCATCAAACTGGGGAAGGCATCAAACTTGGGAAGGCATCAAACTTGGGAAGGCATCAAACTGGGGAAGGCATGACACAACTGGGTAAGGCATCAAACTGGGGAAGGCATCAAACTGGGGAAGGCATCAAACTGCGGAAGGCATCAAACTGGGGAAGGCATGAAACAAATGGGGAAGGCATCAAACAACTGGGGAAGGCATCAAACAACTGGGGAAGGCATCATACTGGGGAAGGCACGAAACTAGGGAAGGCGTCAAACTGGGGAAGGCATCAAACAACTGGGGAAGGCATGAAACTGGGGAAGGCATGAAACTGGGGAAGGTATGAAACTGGGGAAGGCATCAAACTGGGTAAGACATCAAACTGCGAAAGGCATCAAACTGCGGAAGGCATCAGACTGGGGAAGGAATGAAACTGGGGAGGGCATCGAACTGGGGAAGGCACCAAACAACTGGGGAAGGCATCAAACTGGGGAAGGCATCAAACTGGGGAAGGCATCAAACAACTGGGGAAGGCATCAAACTGGGGAAGGCATCAAACTGGGGAAGGCATCAAACTGGAGAAGGCATCAAACAACTGGGGAAGGCATCAAACAACTGGGGAAGGCATCAAACTGGGGAAGGCATCAAACTGAGGAAGGCATCAAACTGGGGAAGGTATCAAACAACTGGGGAAGGCAACAAACTGGGGAAGGCATCAAACAACTATGGAAGGCATCAAACTGGGGAAAGCATCAAAGTGGGGAAGGCATCAAACTGGGAAAGGCAGGAAACAACTGGGAAAGGCATCAAACTGGGGAAGGCATCAAACTGGAGAAGGCATCAAACAACTGGGGAAGGCATCAAACTGGGGAAGGCATCAAACTGGGGAAGGCATGAAACAACTGGGGAAGGAATCAAACTGGGGAAGGTTTCAAACAACTGGGGAAGGCATCAAACTGGGGAAGGCATCAAACTGGGGAAGACATCAAACTGGGGAAGGCATCAAACAACTGGGGAAGGCATCAAACTGGAGAAGGCATCAAACTGGGGAAGGCATCAAACTGGCGACGGCATCAAACAAGTGGGGAAGGCATCAAATTGGTGAAGGCATCAAACTGGGGAAGGCATCAAACTTTGGAAGGCATCAAAAAACTGGGGAAGGCATCAAACTGGGGAAGGCATCAAACTGGGGAAGGAATCAAACTGGGGAAGGCATCAAACAACTGGAGAAGGCATCAAACTGGGGAAGGAATCAAACTGGGGAAGGCATCAAACTGCGGAAGGCACCAAACAGCTGGGGAAGGCATTAAACTGTGGAAGGCTTCAAACTGGGGAAGGCATCAAACTGGGGAAGGCATAAAACTGGGGAAGGCATCAAACATCTGGGGATGGCATCAAACTGGGGAAGGCATCAAACTGGGGAAGTCATCAAATTGGGGAAGGCATCAAACAACTGGGGAAGGCATCAAACTGGGGAAGGCATCAAACTGGGGAAGACATCAGACTGGGGAAGGCATCAAACAACTGGGGAAGGCATCAAACTGGGAAAGGCATTAAACTGGGGAAGGCATCAAACTGGGGAAGGCATCAAACTGGGGAAGGCATCAAACAACTGGGGAAGGCATCAAACTGGGGAAGGCATCAAACTGGGGAAGGCATCAAACAACTGGGGAAGGCATCAAACTGGGATAGGCATCAAACTGGAGAAGGCGTCAAACTGGGGAAGGCATCAAACTGGGGAAGGCATCAACCTGGGGAAGGCATCAAACTGGGGAAGGCATCAAACAAGTGGGGAAGGCATCAAACTGGGGAAGGCATGAAACTGGGGAAGGCATGAAACTGGGGAAGACATCAACTGGGGAAGGCATCAAACTGGGGAAGGCTTCAAACTGGGGAAGGCATCAAACTGGGGAAGGCATCAAACTGGGGAAGGCATCAAACAACTGGGGAAGGCATCAAACTGGGGAAGGCATCAAACTAGGTAAGGCATCCAACTGGGGAAGGCGTCAAACAAATGAGGAAGGTATCAAACTGAGGAAGGAATCAAACTGGGGAAGGCTTCAAACTGGGGAAGGCATCAAACTGGGGAAGGCATCAAACAACTGGGGAAGGCATCAAACTGGGGAAGGCATCAAACTGGGGAAGGCAACAAATTGGGGAAGGCATGAAACAACTGGGGAAGGCATGAAACTGGGGAAGGCATGAAACTGGGGAAGGCATCAAACTGGGGAAGGCATCAGACTGGGGAAGGCATCAAATAACTGGGGAAGGCATCAAAGTGGGAAAGGATTCAAACTTGGAAAGGCATCAAACTGGGGAAGGCATCAAACAACTGGGGAAGGCATCAAACTGGGGAAGGCATCAAACAACTGGGGAAGGCATCAAACAACTGGGGAAGGCATCAAACTGGGGAAGGCATCAAACTGAGGAAGGCATCAAACTGGGGAAGGCATCAAACAACTGGGGAAGGCATCAAACTTGGGAAAGCATCAAACAACTGTGGAAGGCATCAAACTGGGGAAGGCATCAAACTGGGGAAGGCATCAAACTTGGGAAGGCATCAAACTGGGGAAGGCATGAAACAACTGGGTAAGGCATCAAACTGGGGAAGGCATAAAACAACTGGGGAAGGCATCAAACTGCGGAAGGCATCAAACTGGGGAAGGCATGAAACAAATGGGGAAGGCATCAAACTGGGGAAGGCATCAAACAACTGGGGAAGGCATCAAACTGGGGAATGCACGAAACTAGGGAAGGCGTCAAACTGGGGAAGGCATCAAACAACTGGGGAAGGCATGAAACTGGGGAAGGCATGAAACTGGGGAAGGCATGAAACTGGGGAAGGCATCAAACTGGGTAAGACATCAAACTGCGGAAGGCATCAAACTGGGAAGGCATCAGACTGGGGAAGGAATCAAACTGGGGAGGGCATCAAACGGGGGAAGGCACCAAACAACTGGGGAAGGCACCAAACAACTGGGGAAGGCATCAAACTGAGAAAGGCATCAAACTGGGAAAGGCATCAAACTGGGGAGGTTATCAAACTGGTGAAGGCACCAAACAACTGGGGAAGGCATCAAACTGGGGAAGGCATCAAACTGGGGAAGGCATCAAACTGGAGAAGGCATCAAACAACTGGGGAAGGCATCAAACTGGGGAAGGCATCAATCTGAGGAAGGCATCAAACTGGGGAAGGCATCAAACAACTGGGGAAGGCATCAAACTGGGGAAGGCATCAAACAACTATGGAAGGCATCAAACTGGGGAAAGCATCAAAGTGGGGAAGGCATCAAACTGGGAAAGGCAGGAAACAACTGGGAAAGGCATCAAACTGGGGAAGGCATCAAACTGGGGAAGGCATAAAACAACTGGGGAAGGCATCAAACTGCGGAAGGCATCAAACTGGGGAAGGCATGAAACAAATGGGGAAGGCATCAAACTGGGGAAGGCATCAAACAACTGGGGAAGGCATCAAACTGGGGAATGCACGAAACTAGGGAAGGCGTCAAACTGGGGAAGGCATCAAACAACTGGGGAAGGCATGAAACTGGGGAAGGCATGAAACTGGGGAAGGCATGAAACTGGGGAAGGCATCAAACTGGGTAAGACATCAAACTGCGGAAGGCATCAAACTGGGAAGGCATCAGACTGGGGAAGGAATCAAACTGGGGAGGGCATCAAACTGGGGAAGGCACCAAACAACTGGGGAAGGCACCAAACAACTGGGGAAGGCATCAAACTGGGGAAGGCATCAAACAACTGGGGAAGGCATCAAACAACTGGGGAAGGCATCAAACTGGGAAAGGCATCAAACTGGGAAAGGCATCAAACTGGGGAGGTTATCAAACTGGGGAAGGCACCAAACAACTGGGGAAGGCATCAAACTGGGGAAGGCATCAAACTGGGGAAGGCATCAAACTGGAGAAGGCATCAAACAACTGGGGAAGGCATCAAACTGGGGAAGGCATCAATCTGAGGAAGGCATCAAACTGGGGAAGGCATCAAACAACTGGGGAAGGCATCAAACTGGGGAAGGCATCAAACAACTATGGAAGGCATCAAACTGGGGAAAGCATCAAAGTGGGGAAGGCATCAAACTGGGAAAGGCAGGAAACAACTGGGAAAGGCATCAAACTGGGGAAGGCATCAAACTGGGGAAGGCATCAAACAACTGGGGAAGGCATCAAACTGGGGAAGGCATCAAACTGGGGAAGGCATCAAACAACTGGGGTAGGCATCAAACTGGGGAAAGCTTCAAACAACTGGGGAAGGCATCAAACTGGGGAAGGCATCAAACTGGGGAAGAGATCAAACTGGGGAAGGCATCAAACAACTGGGGAAGGCATCAAACTGGAGAAGGCATCAAACTGGGGAAGGCATCAAACTGGCGACGGCATCAAACAAGTGGGGAAGGCATCAAATTGGTGAAGGCATCAAACTGGGGAAGGCATCAAACTGGGGAAGGAATCAAACTGGGGAAGGCATCAAACAACTGGGGAAGGCATCAAACTGGGGAAGGAATCAAACTGGGGAAGGCATCAAACTGGGGAAGGAATCAAACTGGGGAAGGCATCAAACTGGGGAAGGCATCAAACTGGGGAAGGCATAAAACAACTGGGGAAGGCATCAAACTGCGGAAGGCATCAAACTGGGGAAGGCATGAAACAAATGGGGAAGGCATCAAACTGGGGAAGGCATCAAACAGGGGAAGGTATCAAACAGGGGAAGGCATCAAACTGGGTAAGACAACAAACTGGGAAGGCATCAGACTGGGGAAAGAATCAAACTGGGGAGGGCATCAAACTGGGGAAGGCATCAAACAACTGGGGAAGGCATCAAACTGGGGAAGGCATCAAACAACTGGGGAAGGCATCAAACTGGGGAAGGTATCAATCTGAGGAAGGCATCAAACTGGGGAAGGCATCAAACAACTGGGAAAGGCATCAAACTTGGGAAGGCATCAAACAACTGTGGAAGGCATCAAACTGGGGAAGGCATCAAACTGGGGAAGGAATCAAACTTGGGAAGGCATCAAACTGGGGAAGGCATGAAACAACTGGGTAAGGCATCAAACTGGGTAAGGCATCAAACTGGGGAAGGCATAAAACAACTGGGGAAGGCATCAAACTGCGGAAGGCATCAAACTGGGAAAGGCATGAAACAAATGGGGAAGGCATCAAACTGGGGAAGGCATCAAACAACTGGGGAAGGCATCAAACTGGGGAAGGCACGAAACTAGGGAAGGCGTCAAACTGGGGAAGGCATCAAACAACTGGGGAAGGCATGAAACTGGGGAAGGCATCAAACTGGGGAAGGCATCAAACTGGGTAAGACATCAAACTGCGGAAGGCATCAAACTCTGAAGGCATCAGACTGGGGAAGGAATGAAACTGGGGAGGGCATCAAACTGGGGAAGGCACCAAACAACTGGGGAAGGCATCAAATTGGGGAAGGCATCAAGCAACTGGGGAAGGCATCAAACAACTGGGAAAGGCATCAAACTGGGGAAGGCATCAAACTGGGGAGGGCATCAAACTGGGGAAGGCACCAAACAACTGGGGAAGGCATCAAACTGGGGAAGGCATCAAACTGGGGAAGGCATCAAACTGGGGAAGGCATCAAACAACTGGGGAAGGCATCAAACTGAGGAAGGCATCAAACTGGGGAAGGCATCAAACAACTGGGGAAGGCATCAAACTGGGGAAGGCATCAAACAACTATGGAAGGCATCAAACTGGGGAAAACATCAAAGTGGGGAAGGCATCAAACTGGGAAAGGCAGGAAACAACAGGGAAAGGCATCAAACTTGGGAAGGCATCAAACTGGGGAAGGCATCAAACTGGGGAAGGCATCAAACAAATGGGGAAGGCATCAAACTGGGGAAGGCTTCAAACAACTGGGGAAGGCATCAAACTGGGGAAGGCATCAAAATGGGGAAGACATCAAACTGGGGAAGGCATCAAACAACTGGGGAAGGCATCAAACTGGAGAAGGCATCAAACTGGGGAAGGCAACAAACTGGCGACGGCATCAAAAAAGTGGGGAAGGCATCAAATTGGTGAAGGCATCAAACTGGGGAAGGCATCAAACTTTGGAAGGCATCAAAAAACTGGGGAAGGCATCAAACTTGGGAAGGCATCAAACTGGGGAAGGAATCAAACTGGGGAAGGCATCAAACAACTGGGGAAGGCATCAAACTGGGGAAGGAATCAAACTGGGGAAGGCATCAAACTGGGGAAGGCACCAAACAGCTGGGGAAGGCATTAAACTGTGGAAGGCTTCAAACTGGGGAAGGCATCAAACTGGGGAAGGCATCAAACTGGGGAAGGCATCAAACAACTGGGGAAGGCATCAAACTGGGGAAGGCATCAAACTGGGGAAGTCATCAAATTGGGGAAGGCATCAAACAACTGGGGAAGGCATCAAACTGGGGAAGGCATCAAACTGGGGAAGACATCAGACTGGGGAAGGCATCAAACAACTGGGGAAGGCATCAAACTGGGAAAGGCATTAAACTGGGGAAGGCATCAAACTGGGGAAGGCATCAAACTGGGGAAGGAATCAAACTTGGGAAGGCATCAAACTGGGGAAGGCATGAAACAACTGGGTAAGGCATCAAACTGGGGAAGGCATCAAACTGGGGAAGGCATAAAACAACTGGGGAAGGCATCAAACTGCGGAAGGCATCAAACTGGGAAAGGCATGAAACAAATGGGGAAGGCATCAAACTGGGGAAGGCATCAAACAACTGGGGAAGGCATCAAACTGGGGAAGGCACGAAACTAGGGAAGGCGTCAAACTGGGGAAGGCATCAAACAACTGGGGAAGGCATGAAACTGGGGAAGGCATCAAACTGGGGAAGGCATCAAACTGGGTAAGACATCAAACTGCGGAAGGCATCAAACTCTGAAGGCATCAGACTGGGGAAGGAATGAAACTGGGGAGGGCATCAAACTGGGGAAGGCACCAAACAACTGGGGAAGGCATCAAATTGGGGAAGGCATCAAGCAACTGGGGAAGGCATCAAACAACTGGGAAAGGCATCAAACTGGGGAAGGCATCAAACTGGGGAGGGCATCAAACTGGGGAAGGCACCAAACAACTGGGGAAGGCATCAAACTGGGGAAGGCATCAAACTGGGGAAGGCATCAAACTGGGGAAGGCATCAAACAACTGGGGAAGGCATCAAACTGAGGAAGGCATCAAACTGGGGAAGGCATCAAACAACTGGGGAAGGCATCAAACTGGGGAAGGCATCAAACAACTATGGAAGGCATCAAACTGGGGAAAACATCAAAGTGGGGAAGGCATCAAACTGGGAAAGGCAGGAAACAACAGGGAAAGGCATCAAACTTGGGAAGGCATCAAACTGGGGAAGGCATCAAACTGGGGAAGGCATCAAACAAATGGGGAAGGCATCAAACTGGGGAAGGCTTCAAACAACTGGGGAAGGCATCAAACTGGGGAAGGCATCAAAATGGGGAAGACATCAAACTGGGGAAGGCATCAAACAACTGGGGAAGGCATCAAACTGGAGAAGGCATCAAACTGGGGAAGGCAACAAACTGGCGACGGCATCAAACAAGTGGGGAAGGCATCAAATTGGTGAAGGCATCAAACTGGGGAAGGCATCAAACTTTGGAAGGCATCAAAAAACTGGGGAAGGCATCAAACTTGGGAAGGCATCAAACTGGGGAAGGAATCAAACTGGGGAAGGCATCAAACAACTGGGGAAGGCATCAAACTGGGGAAGGAATCAAACTGGGGAAGGCATCAAACTGGGGAAGGCACCAAACAGCTGGGGAAGGCATTAAACTGTGGAAGGCTTCAAACTGGGGAAGGCATCAAACTGGGGAAGGCATCAAACTGGGGAAGGCATCAAACAACTGGGGAAGGCATCAAACTGGGGAAGGCATCAAACTGGGGAAGTCATCAAATTGGGGAAGGCATCAAACAACTGGGGAAGGCATCAAACTGGGGAAGGCATCAAACTGGGGAAGACATCAGACTGGGGAAGGCATCAAACAACTGGGGAAGGCATCAAACTGGGAAAGGCATTAAACTGGGGAAGGCATCAAACTGGGGAAGGCATCAAACTGGGGAAAGCATAAAACAACTGGGGAAGGCATCAAACTGCGGAAGGCATCAAACTGGGGAAGGCATGAAACAAATGGGGAAGGTATCAACCTGGGGAAGGCATCAAACAACTGGGGAAGGCATCAAACTGGGGAAGGCACGAAACTAGGGAAGGCGTCAAACTGGGGAAGGCATCAAACAACTGGGGAAGGCATGAAACTGGGGAAGGCATGAAACTGGGGAAGGCATCAAACTGGGGAAGGCATCAAACTGGGTAAGACATCAAACTGCGGAAGGCATCAAGCTGGGAAGGTATCAGACTGGGGAAGTAATCAAACTGAGGAGGGCATCAAACTGGGGAAGGCACCAAACAACTGGGGAAGGCATCAAACTGGGGAAGGCATCAAACTGGGGAAGACATCAAACAACTGGGGAAGGCATCAAACAACTGGGGAAGGCATCAAACTGGGGAATGCATCAAACTGGGGAGGGCATCAAACTGGGGAAGGCACCAAACAACTGGGGAAGGCAACAAACTGGGGAAGGCATCAAACTGGGGAAGGCATCAAACTGGAGAAGGCATCAAACAACTGGGGAAGGCATCACACAACTGGGGAAGGCATCAAACTGCGGAAGGCATCAAACTGGGGAAGGCATGAAACAAATGGGGAAGGCATCAAACTGGGGAAGGCATCAAACAGGGGAAGGTATCAAACAGGGGAAGGCATCAAACTGGGTAAGACAACAAACTGGGAAGGCATCAGACTGGGGAAGGAATCAAAGTGGGGAGGGCATCAAACTGGGGAAGGCATCAAACAACTGGGGAAGGCATCAAACTGGGGAAGGCATCAAACAACTGGGGAAGGCATGAAACTGGGGAAGGCATCAAACTGAGGAAGGCATCAAACTGGGGAAGGCATCAAACAACTGGGGAAGGCATCAAACTTGGGAAGGCATCAAACTACTGTGGAAGGCATCAAACTGGGGAAGGCATCAAACTTGGGAAGGCATCAAACTTGGGAAGGCATCAAACTGGGGAAGGCATGAAACAACTGGGTAAGGCATCAAACTGGGGAAGGCATCAAACTGGGGAAGGCATCAAACTGCGGAAGGCATCAAACTGGGGAAGGCATGAAACAAATGGGGAAGGCATCAAACAACTGGGGAAGGCATCAAACTGGCGAAGGCACGAAACTAGGGAAGGCGTCAAACTGGGGAAGGCATCAAACAACTGGGGAAGGCATGAAACTGGGGAAGGCATGAGACTGGGGAAGGTATGAAACTGGGGAAGGCATCAAACTGGGTAAGACATCAAACTGCGGAAGGCATAAAACTGCGGAAGGCATCAGACTGGGGAAGGAATGAAACTGGGGAGGGCATCAAACTGGGGAAGGCACCAAACAACTGGGGAAGGCATCAAACTGGGGAAGGCATCAAACTGGGGAAGGCATCAAACAACTGGGGAAGGCATCAAACTGGGGAAGGCATCAAACTGGGGAAGGCATCAAACTGGAGAAGGCATCAAACAACTGGGGAAGGCATCAAACAACTGGGGAAGGCATCAAACTGGGGAAGGCATCAAACTGAGGAAGGCATCAAACTGGGGAAGGCATCAAACAACTGGGGAAGGCAACAAACTGGGGAAGGCATCAAACAACTATGGAAGGCATAAAACTGGGGAAAGCATCAAAGTGGGGAAGGCATCAAACTGGGAAAGGCAGGAAACAACTGGGAAAGGCATCAAACTGGGGAAGGCATCAAACTGGGGAAGGCATCAAACTGGGGAAGGCATCAAACTGGGGAAGGCATCAAACAACTGGGGAAGGCATCAAACTGGGGAAGGCATGAAACAACTGGGGAAGGCATCAAACTGGGGAAGGTTTCAAACAACTGGGGAAGGCATCAAACTGGGGAAGGCATCAAACTGGGGAAGACATCAAACTGGGGAAGGCATCAAACAACTGGGGAAGGCATCAAACTGGAGAAGGCATCAAACTGGGGAAGGCATCAAACTGGCGACGGCATCAAACAAGTGGGGAAGGCATCAAATTGGTGAAGGCATCAAACTGGGGAAGGCATCATACTTTGGAAGGCATAAAAAAACTGGGGAAAGCATCAAACTAGGGAAGGCATCAAACTGGGGAAGGAATCAAACTGGGGAAGGCATCAAACAACTGGAGAAGGCATCAAACTGGGGAAGGAATCAAACTGGGGAAGGCATCAAACTGCGGAAGGCACCAAACAGCTGGGGAAGCTATTAAACTGTGGAAGGCTTCAAACTGGGGAAGGCATCAAACTGGGGAAGGCATAAAACTGGGGAAGGCATCAAACAACTGGGGAAGGCATCAAACTGGGGAAGGCATCAAACTGGGGAAGTCATCAAATTGGGGAAGGCATCAAACAACTCGAGAAGGCATCAAACTGGGGAAGGCATCAAACTGGGGAAGACATCAGACTGGGGAAGGCTTCAAACAACTGGGGAAGGCATCAAACTGGGAAAGGCATTAAACTGGGGAAGGCATCAAACTGGGGAAGGCATCAAACTGGGGAAGGCATCAAACAACTGGGGAAGGCATCAAACTGGGGAAGGCATCAAACTGGGGAATGCATCACACAACTGGGGAAGGCATCAAACTGGGATAGGCATCAAACTGGAGAAGGCGTCAAACTGGGGAAGGCATCAAACTGGGGAAGGCATCAAACTGGGGAAGGCATCAACCTGGGGAAGGCATCAAACTGGGGAAGGCATCAAACAAGTGGGGAAGGCATCAAACTGGGGAAGGCATCAAACTGGAGAAGGCATCAGACTGGGGAACGCATCAAACAACTGGGGAAGGCATCAAACTGGGGAAGGCATCAACCTCGGGAAGGCATGAAACTGGGGAACGCATGAAACTGGGGAAGACATCAACTGGGGAAGGCATCAAACTGCTGGGGAAGGCATCAAACTGGGGAAGGCTTCAAACTGGGGAAGGCATCAAACTGGGGAAGGCATCAAACTGGGGAAGCATCAAACAACTGGGGAAGGCATCAAACTGGGGAAGGCATCAAACTAGGTAAGGCATCCAACTGTGGAAGGCATCAAACAAATGAGGAAGGTATCAAACTGAGGAAGGAATCAAACTGGGGAAGGCTTCAAACTGGGGAAGGCATCAAACTGGGGAAGGCATCAAACAACTGGGGAAGGCATCAAACTGGGGAAGGCATCAAACTGGGGAAGGCAACAAATTGGGGAAGGCATGAAACAACTGGGGAAGGCATGAAACTGGGGAAGGCATGAAACTGGGGAAGGCATCAAACTGGGGAAGGCATCAGACTGGGGAAGGCATCAAATAACTTGGGAAGGCATCAAAGTGGGAAAGGATTCAAACTGGAAAAGGCATCAAACTGGGGAATGCATCAAACTGGGGAAGGCATCAAACAACTGGGGTAGGCATCAAACTGGGGAAGGCATCAAACTGGAGAAGGCCTCAAATTGGGGAAGGCATCAACCAATTGGGGAAGGAATCAAACTGGGGAAGGCATCAAACTGGGGAAGGCATCTGACTGGGGAAGGCATTAAACAACTGGGGAAGGCATCAAACTGGGAAAGGCATTAAACTGGGGAAGGCATCAAACTGGGGAAGGCATCAAACTGGGGAAGGCTTCAAACAAATGGGGAAGGCATCAAACTGGGGAAGGGATCAAACTGGGGAAGGCATCAAACAACTGGGGAAGGCATCAAACCGGGGAAGGCATCAAACTGGGGAAGGCATCAGACTGGGGAAGGCATCAAACAACTGGGGAAGGCATCAAACTGGGGAAGGCATCAACCTGGGGAAGGCATGAAACTGGGGAAGGCAACAAGCTGGGGAAGACATCAAACTGGGGAAGGCATCAAACAGCTGGGGAAGGCATCAAACTGGGGAAGGCATCAAACTTGGGAAGGCATCAAACTGGGGAATGCATGAAACAACTGGGTAAGGCACCAAACTGGGGAAGGCATCAAACTGGGGAAGGCATAAAACAACTGGGGAAGGCATCAAATTGCGGAAGGCATCAAACTGGGGAAGGCATGAAACAAATGGGGAAGGCATCAAACAACTGGGGAAGGCATCAAACTGGGGAAGGCAAAAAAACAAGGGAAGGCGTCAAACAACTGGGGAAGGCATCAAACTGGGGAAGGCACGAAACTAGGGAAGGCGTCAAACTGGGGAAGGCATCAAACAACTGGGGAAGGCATGAAACTGGGGAAGGCATGAAACTGGGGTAGGTATGAAACTGGGGAAGGCATCAAACTGGGTAAGACATCAAACTGCGGAAGGCATAAAACTGCGGAAGGCATCAGACTGGGGAAGGAATGAAACTGGGGAGGGCATCAAACTGGGGAAGGCACCAAACAACTGGGGAAGGCATCAAACTGGGGAAGGCATCAAACTGGGGAAGGCATCAAACAACTGGGGAAGGCATCAAACTGGGGAAGGCATCAAACTGGGGAAGGCATCAAACTGGAGAAGGCATCAAACTGGAGAAGGCATCAAACAACTGGGGAAGGCATCAAACAACTGGGGAAGGCATCAAACTGGGGAAGGCATCAAACTGAGGAAGGCATCAAACTGGGGAAGGCATCAAACAACTGGGGAAGGCAACAAACTGGGGAAGGCATCAAACAACTATGGAAGGCATCAAACTGGGGAAAGCATCAAAGTGGGGAAGGCATCAAACTGGGAAAGTCAGGAAACAACTGGGAAAGGCATCAAACTGGGGAAGGCATGAAACTGGGGAAGGCATCAAACTGGGGAAGGCATCAAACAACTGGGGAAGGCATCAAACTGGGGAAGGCATCAAACTGGGGAAGGCATGAAACAACTGGGGAAGGCATCAAACTGGGGAAGGTTTCAAACAACTGGGGAAGGCATCAAACTGGGGAAGACATCAAACTGGGGAAGACATCAAACTGGGGAAGGCATCAAACAACTGGGGAAGGCATCAAACTGGAGAAGGCATCAAACTGGGGAAGGCATCAAACTGGCGACGGCATCAAACAAGTGGGGAAGGCATCAAATTGGTGAAGGCATCAAACTGGGGAAGGCATCATACTTTGGAAGGCATCAAAAAACTGGGGAAGGCATCAAACTAGGGAAGGCATCAAACTGGGGAAGGAATCAAACTGGGGAAGGCATCAAACAACTGGAGAAGGCATCAAACTGGGGAAGGAATCAAACTGGGGAAGGCATCAAACTGCGGAAGGCACCAAACAGCTGGGGAAGGCATTAAACTGTGGAAGACTTCAAACTGGGGAAGGCATCAAACTGGGGAAGGCATAAAACTGGGGAAGGCATCAAACAACTGGGGAAGGCATCAAACTGGGGAAGGCATCAAACTGGGGAAGTCATCAAATTGGGGAAGGCATCAAACAACTCGGGAAGGCATCAAACTGGGGAAGGCATCAAACTGGGGAAGACATCAGACTGGGGAAGGCTTCAAACAACTGGGGAAGGCATCAAACTGGGAAAGGCATTAAAATGGGGAAGGCATCAAACTGGGGAAGGCATCAAACTGGGGAAGGCATCAAACAACTGGGGAATGCATCAAACTGGGGAAGGCATCAAACTGGGGAATGCATCAAACAACTGGGGAAGGCATCAAACTGGGATAGGCATCAAACTGGAGAAGGCGTCAAACTGGGGAAGGCATCAAACTGGGGAAGGCATCAAACTGGGGAAGGCATCAACCTGGGGAAGGCATCAAACTGGGGAAGGCATCAAACAAGTGGGGAAGGCATCAAACTGGGGAAGGCATCAAACTGGAGAAGGCATCAGACTGGGGAACGCATCAAACAACTGGGGAAGGCATCAAACTGGGGAAGGCATCATCCTCGGGAAGGCATGAAACTGGGGAAGGCATGAAACTGGGGAAGACATCAACTGGGGAAGGCATCAAACTGCTGGGGAAGGCATCAAACTGGGGAAGGCTTCAAACTGGGGAAGGCATCAAACTGGGGAAGGCATCAAACTGGGGAAGCATCAAACAACTGGGGAAGGCATCAAACTGGGGAAGGCATCAAACTAGGTAAGGCATCCAACTGGGGAAGGCATCAAACAAATGAGGAAGGTATCAAACTGAGGAAGGAATCAAACTGGGGAAGGCTTCAAACTGGGGAAGGCATCAAACTGTGGAAGGCATCAAACAACTGGGGAAGGCATCAAACTGGGGAAGGCATCAAACTGGGGAAGGCAACAAATTGGGGAAGGCATGAAACAACTGGGGAAGGCATGAAACTGGGGAAGGCATGAAACTGGGGAAGGCATCAAACTGGGGAAGGCATCAGACTGGGGAAGGCATCAAATAACTTGGGAAGGCATCAAAGTGGGAAAGGATTCAAACTGGGAAAGGCATCAAACTGGGGAATGCATCAAACTGGGGAAGGCATCAAACAACTGGGGTAGGCATCAAACTGGGGAAGGCATCAAACTGGAGAAGGCCTCAAATTGGGGAAGGCATCAACCAATTGGGGAAGGCATCAAACTGGGGAAGGCATCAAACTGGGGAAGGCATCAGACTGGGGAAGGCATTAAACAACTGGGGAAGGCATCAAACCTGGAAAGGCATTAAACTGGGGAAGGCATCAAACTGGGGAAGGCATCAAACTGGGGAAGGCATCAAACTGGGGAAGGCTTCAAACAAATGGGGAAGGCATCAAACTGGGGAAGGGATCAAACTGGGGAAGGCATCAAACAACTGGGGAAGGCATCAAACTGGGGAAGGCATCAAACTGGGGAAGGCATCAGACTGGGGAAGGCATCAAACAACTGGGGAAGGCATCAAACTGGGGAAGGCATCAACCTGGGGAAGGCATGAAACTGGGGAAGGCAGCAAGCTGGGGAAGACATCAAACTGGGGAAGGCATCAAACTTGGGAAGGCATCAAACTGGGGAATGCATGAAACAACTGGGTAAGGCACCAAACTGGGGAAGGCATCAAACTGGGGAAGGCATAAAACAACTGGGGAAGGCATCAAATTGCGGAAGGCATCAAACTGGGGAAGGCATGAAACAAATGGGGAAGGCATCAAACAACTGGGGAAGGCATCAAACTGGGGAAGGCAAAAAAACTAGGGAAGGCGTCAAACTGGGGAAGGCATCAAACAACTGGGGAAGGCATGAAACTGGGGAAGGCATGAAACTGGGGAAGGCATGAAACTGGGGAAGGCATCAAACTGGGTAAGACATCAAACTGCGGAAGGGATCAAACTGCGGAAGGCATCAGACTGGGGAAGGAATGAAACTGGGGAGGGCATCAAACTGGGGAAGGCACCAAACAACTGGGGAAGGCATCAAACTGGGGAAGGCATCAAACTGGGGAAGGCATCAAACTGGGGAAGGCATCAAACAACTGGGCAAGGCATCAAACAACTGGGGAAGGCATCAAACTGGGGAAGGCATCAAACTGGGGAAGGCATCAAACTGCAGAAGGCATCAAACAACTGGGGAAGGCATCAAACAACTGGGGAAGGCATCAAACTGGGGAAGGCATCAAACAACTATGGAAGGCATCAAACTGGGGAAAGCATCAAAGTGGTGAAGGCATCAAACTGGGAAAGGCAGGAAACAACTGGGAAAGGCATCAAACTGGGGAAGGCATCAGACTGTTGAAGGCATCAAACTGGGGAAGGCATCAAACAACTGGGGAAGGCATCAAACTGGGGAAGGCATCAAACTGGGGAAGGCATCAAATAACTGGGGAAGGCATCAAACTGGGGAAGGTTTCAAACAACTGGGGAAGGCATCAAACTGGGGAAGGCATCAAACTGGGGAAGACATCAAACTGGGGAAGGCATCAAACAACTGAGGAAGGCATCAAACTGGGGAAGGCATCAAACTGGCGACGGCATCAAACAAGTGGGGAAGGCATCAAATTGGTGAAGGCATCAAACTGGGGATGGCATCAAACTTTGGAAGGCATCAAAAAACTGGGGAAGGCATCAAACTGGGGAAGGCATCAAACTGGGGAAGGAATCAAACTGGGGAAGGCATCAAACAACTGGGGAAGGCATCAAACTGGGGAAGGAATCAAATTGGGGAAGGCATCAAACTGGGGAAGGCACGAAACAGCTGGGGAATGCATTAAACTGTGGAAGGCTTCAAACTGGGGAAGGCATCAAACTGGGGAAGGCATAAAACTGGGGAAGGCATCAAACAACTGGGGAAGGCATCAAACTGGGGAAGGCATCAAACTGGGGAAGGCATCAAACAACTGGGGAAGGCATCAAACTGGGGAAGGCATCAAACTGGGGAAGGCATGAAACAACTGGGGAAGGCATCAAACTGGGGAAGGTTTCAAACAACTGGGGAAGGCATCAAACTGGGGAAGGCATCAAACTGGGGAAGACATCAAACTGGGGAAGGCATCAAACAACTGGGGAAGGCATCAAACTGGAGAAGGCATCAAACTGGGGAAGGCATCAAACTGGCGACGGCATCAAACAAGTGGGGAAGGCATCAAATTGGTGAAGGCATCAAACTGGGGAAGGCATCATACTTTGGAAGGCATCAAAAAACTGGGGAAGGCATCAAACTGGGTAAGACATCAAACTGCGGAAGGCATCAAACTCTGAAGGCATCAGACTGGGGAAGGAATGAAACTGGGGAGGGCATCAAACTGGGGAAGGCACCAAACAACTGGGGAAGGCATCAAATTGGGGAAGGCATCAAGCAACTGGGGAAGGCATCAAACAACTGGGAAAGGCATCAAACTGGGGAAGGCATCAAACTGGGGAAGGCATCAAACTGGGGAAGGCATCAAACAACTGGGGAAGGCATCAAACTGAGGAAGGCATCAAACTGGGGAAGGCATCAAACAACTGGGGAAGGCATCAAACTGGGGAAGGCATCAAACAACTATGGAAGGCATCAAACTGGGGAAAACATCAAATTGGGGAAGGCATCAAACTGGGAAAGGCAGGAAACAACAGGGAAAGGCATCAAACTTGGGAAGGCATCAAACTGGGGAAGGCATCAAACTGGGGAAGGCATCAAACAAATGGGGAAGGCATCAAACTGGGGAAGGCTTCAAACAACTGGGGAAGGCATCAAACTGGGGAAGGCATCAAAATGGGGAAGACATCAAACTGGGGAAGGCATCAAACAACTGGGGAAGGCATCAAACTGGAGAAGGCATCAAACTGGGAAGGCAACAAACTGGCGACGGCATCAAACAAGTGGGGAAGGCATCAAATTGGTGAAGGCATCAAACTGGGGAAGGCATCAAACTTTGGAAGGCATCAAAAAACTGGGGAAGGCATCAAACTTGGGAAGGCATCAAACTGGGGAAGGAATCAAACTGGGGAAGGCATCAAACAACTGGGGAAGGCATCAAACTGGGGAAGGAATCAAACTGGGGAAGGCATCAAACTGGGGAAGGCACCAAACAGCTGGGGAAGGCATTAAACTGTGGAAGGCTTCAAACTGGGGAAGGCATCAAACTGGGGAAGGCATCAAACTGGGGAAGGCATCAAACAACTGGGGAAGGCATCAAACTGGGGAAGGCATCAAACTGGGGAAGTCATCAAATTGGGGAAGGCATCAAACAACTGGGGAAGGCATCAAACTGGGGAAGGCATCAAACTGGGGAAGACATCAGACTGGGGAAGGCATCAAACAACTGGGGAAGGCATCAAAGTGGGAAAGGCATTAAACTGGGGAAGGCATCAAACTGGGGAAGGCATCAAACTGGGGAAAGCATAAAACAACTGGGGAAGGCATCAAACTGCGGAAGGCATCAAACTGGGGAAGGCATGAAACAAATGGGGAAGGTATCAACCTGGGGAAGGCATCAAACAACTGGGGAAGGCATCAAACTGGGGAAGGCACGAAACTAGGGAAGGCGTCAAACTGGGGAAGGCATCAAACAACTGGGGAAGGCATGAAACTGGGGAAGGCATGAAACTGGGGAAGGCATCAAACTGGGGAAGGCATCAAACTGGGTAAGACATCAAACTGCGGAAGGCATCAAGCTGGGAAGGTATCAGACTGGGGAAGTAATCAAACTGAGGAGGGCATCAAACTGGGGAAGGCACCAAACAACTGGGGAAGGCATCAAACTGGGGAAGGCATCAAACTGGGGAAGACATCAAACAACTGGGGAAGGCATCAAACAACTGGGGAAGGCATCAAACTGGGGAATGCATCAAACTGGGGAGGGCATCAAACTGGGGAAGGCACCAAACAACTGGGGAAGGCAACAAACTGGGGAAGGCATCAAACTGGGGAAGGCATCAAACTGGAGAAGGCATCAAACAACTGGGGAAGGCATCACACAACTGGAGAAGGCATCAAACTGCGGAAGGCATCAAACTGGGGAAGGCATGAAACAAATGGGGAAGGCATCAAACTGGGGAAGGCATCAAACAGGGGAAGGTATCAAACAGGGGAAGGCATCAAACTGGGTAAGACAACAAACTGGGAAGGCATCAGACTGGGGAAGGAATCAAAGTGGGGAGGGCATCAAACTGGGGAAGGCATCAAATAACTGGGGAAGGCATCAAACTGGGGAAGGCATCAAACAACTGGGGAAGGCATGAAACTGGGGAAGGCATCAAACTGAGGAAGGCATCAAACTGGGGAAGGCATCAAACAACTGGGGAAGGCATCAAACTTGGGAAGGCATCAAACTACTGTGGAAGGCATCAAACTGGGGAAGGCATCAAACTTGGGAAGGCATCAAACTTGGGAAGGCATCAAACTGGGGAAGGCATGAAACAACTGGGTAAGGCATCAAACTGGGGAAGGCATCAAACTGGGGAAGGCATCAAACTGCGGAAGGCATCAAACTGGGGAAGGCATGAAACAAATGGGGAAGGCATCAAACAACTGGGGAAGGCATCAAACTGGGGAAGGCACGAAACTAGGGAAGGCGTCAAACTGGGGAAGGCATCAAACAACTGGGGAAGGCATGAAACTGGGGAAGGCATGAGACTGGGGAAGGTATGAAACTGGGGAAGGCATCAAACTGGGTAAGACATCAAACTGCGGAAGGCATAAAACTGCGGAAGGCATCAGACTGGGGAAGGAATGAAACTGGGGAGGGCATCAAACTGGGGAAGGCACCAAACAACTGGGGAAGGCATCAAACTGGGGAAGGCATCAAACTGGGGAAGGCATCAAACAACTGGGGAAGGCATCAAACTGGGGAAGGCATCAAACTGGGGAAGGCATCAAACTGGAGAAGGCATCAAACAACTGGGGAAGGCATCAAACAACTGGGGAAGGCATCAAACTGGGGAAGGCATCAAACTGAGGAAGGCATCAAACTGGGGAAGGCATCAAACAACTGGGGAAGGCAACAAACTGGGGAAGGCATCAAACAACTATGGAAGGCATAAAACTGGGGAAAGCATCAAAGTGGGGAAGGCATCAAACTGGGAAAGGCAGGAAACAACTGGGAAAGGCATCAAACTGGGGAAGGCATCAAACTGGGGAAGGCATCAAACTGGGGAAGGCATCAAACTGGGGAAGGCATCAAACAACTGGGGAAGGCATCAAACTGGGGAAGGCATGAAACAACTGGGGAAGGCATCAAACTGGGGAAGGTTTCAAACAACTGGGGAAGGCATCAAACTGGGGAAGGCATCAAACTGGGGAAGACATCAAACTGGGGAAGGCATCAAACAACTGGGGAAGGCATCAAACTGGAGAAGGCATCAAACTGGGGAAGGCATCAAACTGGCGACGGCATCAAACAAGTGGGGAAGGCATCAAATTGGTGAAGGCATCAAACTGGGGAAGGCATCATACTTTGGAAGGCATAAAAAAACTGGGGAAAGCATCAAACTAGGGAAGGCATCAAACTGGGGAAGGAATCAAACTGGGGAAGGCATCAAACAACTGGAGAAGGCATCAAACTGGGGAAGGAATCAAACTGGGGAAGGCATCAAACTGCGGAAGGCACCAAACAGCTGGGGAAGCTATTAAACTGTGGAAGGCTTCAAACTGGGGAAGGCATCAAACTGGGGAAGGCATAAAACTGGGGAAGGCATCAAACAACTGGGGAAGGCATCAAACTGGGGAAGGCATCAAACTGGGGAAGTCATCAAATTGGGGAAGGCATCAAACAACTCGAGAAGGCATCAAACTGGGGAAGGCATCAAACTGGGGAAGACATCAGACTGGGGAAGGCTTCAAACAACTGGGGAAGGCATCAAACTGGGAAAGGCATTAAACTGGGGAAGGCATCAAACTGGGGAAGGCATCAAACTGGGGAAGGCATCAAACAACTGGGGAAGGCATCAAACTGGGGAAGGCATCAAACTGGGGAATGCATCACACAACTGGGGAAGGCATCAAACTGGGATAGGCATCAAACTGGAGAAGGCGTCAAACTGGGGAAGGCATCAAACTGGGGAAGGCATCAAACTGGGGAAGGCATCAACCTGGGGAAGGCATCAAACTGGGGAAGGCATCAAACAAGTGGGGAAGGCATCAAACTGGGGAAGGCATCAAACTGGAGAAGGCATCAGACTGGGGAACGCATCAAACAACTGGGGAAGGCATCAAACTGGGGAAGGCATCAACCTCGGGAAGGCATGAAACTGGGGAACGCATGAAACTGGGGAAGACATCAACTGGGGAAGGCATCAAACTGCTGGGGAAGGCATCAAACTGGGGAAGGCTTCAAACTGGGGAAGGCATCAAACTGGGGAAGGCATCAAACTGGGGAAGCATCAAACAACTGGGGAAGGCATCAAACTGGGGAAGGCATCAAACTAGGTAAGGCATCCAACTGTGGAAGGCATCAAACAAATGAGGAAGGTATCAAACTGAGGAAGGAATCAAACTGGGGAAGGCTTCAAACTGGGGAAGGCATCAAACTGGGGAAGGCATCAAACAACTGGGGAAGGCATCAAACTGGGGAAGGCATCAAACTGGGGAAGGCAACAAATTGGGGAAGGCATGAAACAACTGGGGAAGGCATGAAACTGGGGAAGGCATGAAACTGGGGAAGGCATCAAACTGGGGAAGGCATCAGACTGGGGAAGGCATCAAATAACTTGGGAAGGCATCAAAGTGGGAAAGGATTCAAACTGGAAAAGGCATCAAACTGGGGAATGCATCAAACTGGGGAAGGCATCAAACAACTGGGGTAGGCATCAAACTGGGGAAGGCATCAAACTGGAGAAGGCCTCAAATTGGGGAAGGCATCAACCAATTGGGGAAGGAATCAAACTGGGGAAGGCATCAAACTGGGGAAGGCATCTGACTGGGGAAGGCATTAAACAACTGGGGAAGGCATCAAACTGGGAAAGGCATTAAACTGGGGAAGGCATCAAACTGGGGAAGGCATCAAACTGGGGAAGGCTTCAAACAAATGGGGAAGGCATCAAACTGGGGAAGGGATCAAACTGGGGAAGGCATCAAACAACTGGGGAAGGCATCAAACCGGGGAAGGCATCAAACTGGGGAAGGCATCAGACTGGGGAAGGCATCAAACAACTGGGGAAGGCATCAAACTGGGGAAGGCATCAACCTGGGGAAGGCATGAAACTGGGGAAGGCAACAAGCTGGGGAAGACATCAAACTGGGGAAGGCATCAAACAGCTGGGGAAGGCATCAAACTGGGGAAGGCATCAAACTTGGGAAGGCATCAAACTGGGGAATGCATGAAACAACTGGGTAAGGCACCAAACTGGGGAAGGCATCAAACTGGGGAAGGCATAAAACAACTGGGGAAGGCATCAAATTGCGGAAGGCATCAAACTGGGGAAGGCATGAAACAAATGGGGAAGGCATCAAACAACTGGGGAAGGCATCAAACTGGGGAAGGCAAAAAAACAAGGGAAGGCGTCAAACAACTGGGGAAGGCATCAAACTGGGGAAGGCACGAAACTAGGGAAGGCGTCAAACTGGGGAAGGCATCAAACAACTGGGGAAGGCATGAAACTGGGGAAGGCATGAAACTGGGGAAGGTATGAAACTGGGGAAGGCATCAAACTGGGTAAGACATCAAACTGCGGAAGGCATAAAACTGCGGAAGGCATCAGACTGGGGAAGGAATGAAACTGGGGAGGGCATCAAACTGGGGAAGGCACCAAACAACTGGGGAAGGCATCAAACTGGGGAAGGCATCAAACTGGGGAAGGCATCAAACAACTGGGGAAGGCATCAAACTGGGGAAGGCATCAAACTGGGGAAGGCATCAAACTGGAGAAGGCATCAAACTGGAGAAGGCATCAAACAACTGGGGAAGGCATCAAACAACTGGGGAAGGCATCAAACTGGGGAAGGCATCAAACTGAGGAAGGCATCAAACTGGGGAAGGCATCAAACAACTGGGGAAGGCAACAAACTGGGGAAGGCATCAAACAACTATGGAAGGCATCAAACTGGGGAAAGCATCAAAGTGGGGAAGGCATCAAACTGGGAAAGGCAGGAAACAACTGGGAAAGGCATCAAACTGGGGAAGGCATGAAACTGGGGAAGGCATCAAACTGGGGAAGGCATCAAACAACTGGGGAAGGCATCAAACTGGGGAAGGCATCAAACTGGGGAAGGCATGAAACAACTGGGGAAGGCATCAAACTGGGGAAGGTTTCAAACAACTGGGGAAGGCATCAAACTGGGGAAGACATCAAACTGGGGAAGACATCAAACTGGGGAAGGCATCAAACAACTGGGGAAGGCATCAAACTGGAGAAGGCATCAAACTGGGGAAGGCATCAAACTGGCGACGGCATCAAACAAGTGGGGAAGGCATCAAATTGGTGAAGGCATCAAACTGGGGAAGGCATCATACTTTGGAAGGCATCAAAAAACTGGGGAAGGCATCAAACTAGGGAAGGCATCAAACTGGGGAAGGAATCAAACTGGGGAAGGCATCAAACAACTGGAGAAGGCATCAAACTGGGGAAGGAATCAAACTGGGGAAGGCATCAAACTGCGGAAGGCACCAAACAGCTGGGGAAGGCATTAAACTGTGGAAGACTTCAAACTGGGGAAGGCATCAAACTGGGGAAGGCATAAAACTGGGGAAGGCATCAAACAACTGGGGAAGGCATCAAACTGGGGAAGGCATCAAACTGGGGAAGTCATCAAATTGGGGAAGGCATCAAACAACTCGGGAAGGCATCAAACTGGGGAAGGCATCAAACTGGGGAAGACATCAGACTGGGGAAGGCTTCAAACAACTGGGGAAGGCATCAAACTGGGAAAGGCATTAAAATGGGGAAGGCATCAAACTGGGGAAGGCATCAAACTGGGGAAGGCATCAAACAACTGGGGAATGCATCAAACTGGGGAAGGCATCAAACTGGGGAATGCAACAAACAACTGGGGAAGGCATCAAACTGGGATAGGCATCAAACTGGAGAAGGCGTCAAACTGGGGAAGGCATCAAACTGGGGAAGGCATCAAACTGGGGAAGGCATCAACCTGGGGAAGGCATCAAACTGGGGAAGGCATCAAACAAGTGGGGAAGGCATCAAACTGGGGAAGGCATCAAACTGGAGAAGGCATCAGACTGGGGAACGCATCAAACAACTGGGGAAGGCATCAAACTGGGGAAGGCATCATCCTCGGGAAGGCATGAAACTGGGGAAGGCATGAAACTGGGGAAGACATCAACTGGGGAAGGCATCAAACTGCTGGGGAAGGCATCAAACTGGGGAAGGCTTCAAACTGGGGAAGGCATCAAACTGGGGAAGGCATCAAACTGGGGAAGCATCAAACAACTGGGGAAGGCATCAAACTGGGGAAGGCATCAAACTAGGTAAGGCATCCAACTGGGGAAGGCATCAAACAAATGAGGAAGGTATCAAACTGAGGAAGGAATCAAACTGGGGAAGGCTTCAAACTGGGGAAGGCATCAAACTGTGGAAGGCATTAAACAACTGGGGAAGGCATCAAACTGGGGAAGGCATCAAACTGGGGAAGGCAACAAATTGGGGAAGGCATGAAACAACTGGGGAAGGCATGAAACTGGGGAAGGCATGAAACTGGGGAAGGCATCAAACTGGGGAAGGCATCAGACTGGGGAAGGCATCAAATAACTTGGGAAGGCATCAAAGTGGGAAAGGATTCAAACTGGGAAAGGCATCAAACTGGGGAATGCATCAAACTGGGGAAGGCATCAAACAACTGGGGTAGGCATCAAACTGGGGAAGGCATCAAACTGGAGAAGGCCTCAAATTGGGGAAGGCATCAACCAATTGGGGAAGGCATCAAACTGGGGAAGGCATCAAACTGGGGAAGGCATCAGACTGGGGAAGGCATTAAACAACTGGGGAAGGCATCAAACCTGGAAAGGCATTAAACTGGGGAAGGCATCAAACTGGGGAAGGCATCAAACTGGGGAAGGCATCAAACTGGGGAAGGCTTCAAACAAATGGGGAAGGCATCAAACTGGGGAAGGGATCAAACTGGGGAAGGCATCAAACAACTGGGGAAGGCATCAAACTGGGGAAGGCATCAAACTGGGGAAGGCATCAGACTGGGGAAGGCATCAAACAACTGGGGAAGGCATCAAACTGGGGAAGGCATCAACCTGGGGAAGGCATGAAACTGGGGAAGGCAGCAAGCTGGGGAAGACATCAAACTGGGGAAGGCATCAAACTTGGGAAGGCATCAAACTGGGGAATGCATGAAACAACTGGGTAAGGCACGAAACTGGGGAAGGCATCAAACTGGGGAAGGCATAAAACAACTGGGGAAGGCATCAAATTGCGGAAGGCATCAAACTGGGGAAGGCATGAAACAAATGGGGAAGGCATCAAACAACTGGGGAAGGCATCAAACTGGGGAAGGCAAAAAAACTAGGGAAGGCGTCAAACTGGGGAAGGCATCAAACAACTGGGGAAGGCATGAAACTGGGGAAGGCATGAAACTGGGGAAGGCATGAAACTGGGGAAGGCATCAAACTGGGTAAGACATCAAACTGCGGAAGGGATCAAACTGCGGAAGGCATCAGACTGGGGAAGGAATGAAACTGGGGAGGGCATCAAACTGGGGAAGGCACCAAACAACTGGGGAAGGCATCAAACTGGGGAAGGCATCAAACTGGGGAAGGCATCAAACTGGGGAAGGCATCAAACAACTGGGCAAGGCATCAAACAACTGGGGAAGGCATCAAACTGGGGAAGGCATCAAACTGGGGAAGGCATCAAACTGCAGAAGGCATCAAACAACTGGGGAAGGCATCAAACAACTGGGGAAGGCATCAAACTGGGGAAGGCATCAAACAACTATGGAAGGCATCAAACTGGGGAAAGCATCAAAGTGGTGAAGGCATCAAACTGGGAAAGGCAGGAAACAACTGGGAAAGGCATCAAACTGGGGAAGGCATCAGACTGTTGAAGGCATCAAACTGGGGAAGGCATCAAACAACTGGGGAAGGCATCAAACTGGGGAAGGCATCAAACTGGGGAAGGCATCAAATAACTGGGGAAGGCATCAAACTGGGGAAGGTTTCAAACAACTGGGGAAGGCATCAAACTGGGGAAGGCATCAAACTGGGGAAGACATCAAACTGGGGAAGGCATCAAACAACTGAGGAAGGCATCAAACTGGGGAAGGCATCAAACTGGCGACGGCATCAAACAAGTGGGGAAGGCATCAAATTGGTGAAGGCATCAAACTGGGGATGGCATCAAACTTTGGAAGGCATCAAAAAACTGGGGAAGGCATCAAACTGGGGAAGGCATCAAACTGGGGAAGGAATCAAACTGGGGAAGGCATCAAACAACTGGGGAAGGCATCAAACTGGGGAAGGAATCAAATTGGGGAAGGCATCAAACTGGGGAAGGCACGAAACAGCTGGGGAATGCATTAAACTGTGGAAGGCTTCAAACTGGGGAAGGCATCAAACTGGGGAAGGCATAAAACTGGGGAAGGCATCAAACAACTGGGGAAGGCATCAAACTGGGGAAGGCATCAAACTGGGGAAGGCATCAAACAACTGGGGAAGGCATCAAACTGGGGAAGGCATCAAACTGGGGAAGGCATGAAACAACTGGGGAAGGCATCAAACTGGGGAAGGTTTCAAACAACTGGGGAAGGCATCAAACTGGGGAAGGCATCAAACTGGGGAAGACATCAAACTGGGGAAGGCATCAAACAACTGGGGAAGGCATCAAACTGGAGAAGGCATCAAACTGGGGAAGGCATCAAACTGGCGACGGCATCAAACAAGTGGGGAAGGCATCAAATTGGTGAAGGCATCAAACTGGGGAAGGCATCATACTTTGGAAGGCATCAAAAAACTGGGGAAGGCATCAAACTAGGGAAGGCATCAAACTGGGGAAGGAATCAAACTGGGGAAGGCATCAAACAACTGGAGAAGGCATCAAACTGGGGAAGGAATCAAACTGGGGAAGGCATCAAACTGCGGAAGGCACCAAACAGCTGGGGAAGGCATTAAACTGTGGAAGACTTCAAACTGGGGAAGGCATCAAACTGGGGAAGGCATAAAACTGGGGAAGGCATCAAACAACTGGGGAAGGCATCAAACTGGGGAAGGCATCAAACTGGGGAAGTCATCAAATTGGGAAAGGCATCAAACAACTCGGGAAGGCATCAAACTGGGGAAGGCATCAAACTGGGGAAGACATCAGACTGGGGAAGGCTTCAAACAACTGGGGAAGGCATCAAACTGGGAAAGGCATTAAACTGGGGAAGGCATCAAACTGGGGAAGGCATCAAACTGGGGAAGGCATCAAACAACTGGGGAAGGCATCAAACTGGGGAAGGCATCAAACTGGGGAATGCATCAAACAACTGGGGAAGGCATCAAACTGGGATAGGCATCAAACTGGAGAAGGCGTCAAACTGGGGAAGGCATCAAACTGGGGAAGGCATCAACCTGGGGAAGGCATCAAACTGGGGAAGGCATCAAACAAGTGGGGAAGGCATCAAACAAGTGGGGAAGGCATCAAACTGGGGAAGGCATCAAACTGGAGAAGGCATCAGACTGGGGAACGCATCAAACAACTGGGGAAGGCATCAAACTGGGGAAGGCAACATCCTCGGGAAGGCATGAAACTGGGGAAGGCATGAAACTGGGGAAGACATCAACTGGGGAAGGCATCAAACTGCTGGGGAAGGCATCAAACTGGGGAAGGCATCAAACTGGGGAAGCATCAAACAACTGGGGAAGGCATCAAACTGGGGAAGCATCAAACAACTGGGGAAGGCATCAAACTGGGGAAGGCATCAAACTAGGGAAGGCATCCAACTGGGGAAGGCATCAAACAAATAAGGAAGGTATCAAACTGAGGAAGGAATCAAACTGGGGAAGGCTTCAAACTGGGGAAGGCATCAAACTGGGGAAGGCATCAAACAACTGGGGAAGGCATCAAACTGGGGAAGGCATCAAACTGGGGAAGGCAACAAATTGGGGAAGGCATGAAACAACTGGGGAAGGCATGAAACTGGGGAAGGCATGAAACTGGGGAAGGCATCAAACTGAGGAAGGCATCAGACTGGGGAAGGCATCAAATAACTTGGGAAGGCATCAAAGTGGGAATGGATTCAAACTGGGAAAGGCATCAAACTGGGGAATGCATCAAACTGGGGAAGGCATCAAACAACTGGGGTAGGCATCAAACTGGGGAAGGCATCAAACTGGAGAAGGCCTCAAATTGGGGAAGGCATCAACCAATTGGGGAAGGCATCAAACTGGGGAAGGCATCAAACTGTGGAAGGCATAAGACTGGGGAAGGCATTAAACAACTGGGGAAGGCATCAAACTGGGAAAGGCATTAAACTGGGGAAGGCATCAAACTGGGGAAGGCATCAAACTGGGGAAGGCTTCAAACAAATGGGGAAGGCATCAAACTGGGGAAGGGATCAAACTGGGGAAGGCATCAAACAACTGGAGAAGGCATCAAACTGGGGAAGGCATCAAACTGGGGAAGGCATCAGACTGGGGAAGGCATCAAACAACTGGGGAAGGCATCAAACTGGGGAAGGCATCAACCTGGGGAAGGCATGAAACTGGGGAAGGCAACAAGCTGGGGAAGACATCAAACTGGGGAAGGCATCAAACAGCTGGGGAAGGCATCAAACTGGGGAAGGCATCAAACTTGGGAAGGCATCAAACTGGGGAATGCATGAAACAACTGGGTAAGGCACCAAACTGGGGAAGGCATCAAACTGGGGAAGGCATAAAACAACTGGGGAAGGCATCAAATTGCGGAAGGCATCAAACTGGGGAAGGCATGAAACAAATGGGGAAGGCATCAAACAACTGGGGAAGGCATCAAACTGGGGAAGGCAAAAAAACTAGGGAAGGCGTCAAACTGGGGAAGGCATCAAACAACTGGGGAAGGCATGAAACTGGGAAAGGCATGAAACTGGGGAAGGCATGAAACTGGGGAAGGCATCAAACTGGGTAAGACATCAAACTGCGGAAGGCATCAAACTGCGGAAGGCATCAGACTGGGGAAGGAATGAAACTGGGGAGGGCATCAAACTGGGGAAGGCACCAAACAACTGGGGAAGGCATCAAACTGGGGAAGGCATCAAACTGGGGAAGGCATCAAACTGGGGAAGGCATCAAACAACTGGGCAAGGCATCAAACAACTGGGGAAGGCATCAAACTGGGGAAGGCATCAAACTGGGGAAGGCATCAAACTGGGGAAGGCATCAAACTGCAGAAGGCATCAAACAACTGGGGAAGGCATCAAACAACTGGGGAAGGCATCAAACTGGGGAAGGCATCAAACAACTATGGAAGGCATCAAACTGGGGAAAGCATCAAAGTGGTGAAGGCATCAAACTGGGAAAGGCAGGAAACAACTGGGAAAGGCATCAAACTGGGGAAGGCATCAAACTGTTGAAGGCATCAAACTGGGGAAGGCATCAAACAACTGGGGAAGGCATCAAACTGGGGAAGGCATCAAACTGGGGAAGGCATCAAACAACTGGGGAAGGCATCAAACTGGGGAAGGTTTCAAACAACTGGGGAAGGCATCAAACTGGGGAAGGCATCAAACTGGGGAAGGCATCAAACTGGGGAAGACATCAAACTGGGGAAGGCATCAAACAACTGAGGAAGGCATCAAACTGGGGAAGGCATCAAACTGGCGACGGCATCAAACAAGTGGGGAAGGCATCAAATTGGTGAAGGCATCAAACTGGGGATGGCATCAAACTTTGGAAGGCATCAAAAAACTGGGGAAGGCATCAAACTGGGGAAGGCATCAAACTGGGGAAGGAATCAAACTGGGGAAGGCATCAAACAACTGGGGAAGGCATCAAACTGGGGAAGAAATCAAATTGGGGAAGGCATCAAACTGGGGAAGGCACGAAACAGCTGGGGAATGCATTAAACTGTGGAAGGCTTCAAACTGGGGAAGGCATCAAACATGGGAAGGCATAAAACTGGGGAAGGCATCAAACAACTGGGGAAGGCATCAAACTGGGGAAGGCATCAAACTGGGGAAGTCATCAAATTGGGGAAGGATCAAACAACTGGGGAAGGCATCAAACTGGGGAAGGCATCAAACTGGGGAAGACATCAGACTGGGGAAGGCATCAAACAACTGGGAAAGGCATCAAACTGGGAAAGGCATTAAACTGGGGAAGGCATCAACCTGGGGAAGGCATCAAACTGGGGAAGGCATCAAACAACTGGGGAAGGCATCAAACTGGGGAAGGCATCAAACTGGGGAAGGCATCAAACAACTGGGGAAGGCATCAAACTGGGATAGGCATCAAACTAGAGAAGGCATCAAACTGGGGAAGGCATCAAACTGGGGAAGGCATCAAACTGGGGAAGGCATCAACCTGGGGAAGGCATCAAACTGGGGAAGGCATCAAACAAGTGGGGAAGGCATCAAACTGGGGAAGGCATCAAACTGGAGAAGGCATCAGACTGGGGAAGGCATCAAACAACTGGGGATGGCATCAAACTGGGGAAGGCATCAACCTGGGGAAGGCATGAAACTGGGGAAGGCATGAAACTGGGAAAGACATCAACTGGGGAAGGCATCAAACTGCTGGGGAAGGAATCAAACTGGGGAAGGCTTCAAACTGGGGAAGGCATCAAACTGGGGAAGGCATCAAACTGGGGAAGGCATCAAACAACTGGGGAAGGCATCAAACTGGGGAAGGCATCAAACTAGGTAAGGCATCAAACTGGGGAAGGCATCAAACAAATGGGGAAGGTATCAAACTGAGGAAGGAATCAAACTGGGGAAGACTTCAAACTGGGGAAGGCATCAAACTGGGGAAGGCATCAAACAACTGGGGAAGGCATCAAACTGGGGAAGGCATCAAACTGGGGAAGGCAACAAATTGGGGAAGGCATGAAACAACTGGGGAAGGCATAAAACGACAAGGCATGAAACTGGGGAAGGCATCAAACTGGGGAAGGCATCAGACTGGGGAAGGCATCAAATAACTGGGGAAGGCATCAAAGTGGCAAAGGATTCAAACTGGGGAAGGCATCAAACTGGGGAATGCATCAAACTGGGGAAGGCATCAAACAACTGGGGAAGGCATCAAACTGGGGAAGGCATCAAACTGGAGAAGGCATCAAATTGGGGAAGGCATCAACCAATTGGGGAAGGCATCAAACTGGGGAAGGCATCAAACTGAGGAAGGCATCAGACTGGGGAAGGCATTAAACAACTGGGGAAGGCATCAAACTGGGAAAGGCATTAAACTCGGGAAGGCATCAAACTGGGGAAGGCATCAAACTGGGGAATGCTTCAAACAACTGGGGAAGGCATCAAACTGGGGAAGGCATCAAACTGGGGAAGGCATCAAACAACTGGGGAAGGCATCAAACTGGGGAAGGCATCAAACTGGGGAAGGCATCAGACTGGGGAAGGCATCAAACAACTGGGGAAAGCATCAAACTGGGGAAGGCATCAACCTGGGGAAGGCATGAAACTGGGGAAGGCAACAAGCTGGGGAAGACATCAAACTGGGGAAGGCATCAAACAGCTGGGGAAGGCATCAAACTGGGGAAGGCTTCAAACTGGGGAAGGCATCAAACTGGGGAAGGCATCAAACTGGGGAAGGCATCAAACAACTGGGGAAGGCATCAAACTGGGGAAGGCATCAAACTGGGGAAGCCATCAGACTGGTGAAGGCATCAAACAACTGGGGAAGGCATCAAACAACTAGGGAAGGCATCAAACTGGGGAAGGCATCAAACTGGGGAAGGCATCAAACAACTGGGGAAGGCATCAAACTGGGGAGACATCAAACTGGGGAAGGCATCTAACTGTGGAAGGCATCAAACTGGGGAAGGCATCAAACTGGGGAAGGCTACAAACAACTGGGGAAGGCATCAAACTGGGGAAGGCATCAAACTGGGGAATCCATCAAACTGGGGAAGGCATCAAACTGGGGAAGGCATCAAACAACTGGGGAAGGTATCAAACTGGGGAAGGCATCAAACTGGGGAAGGCATCAAACTGGGGAAGGTACCAAACTGGGGAAGGCATCAAACAACTGGGGAAGGCATCAAACTGGGGAAGGCATCAAACTGGGGAAGGCATCAAGCAACAGGGGAAGGCATCAAACTGGGGATGGCATCAAACTGGGGATGTCATCAAACTGGGGAAGGCATCAAACTGAGGAAGGCATCAAACTGGGGAAGGCATGAAACTGGGGAAGGCATGAAACTGGGGAAGGCATCAAATTGGGGAAGGCATCATACTGGGGAAGGCATCATACTGGGGAAGTCATCAAACTGGGAAGGCATCAAACTGGGGAAGGCATCAAACTGGGGAAGGTATCAAACAACTGGGGAAGGCATCAAACTGGGGAAGTAATCAAACTGGGGAAGGCATCAAACAACGGGGGAAGGCATCAAACTGGCGAAGGCATCAAACTGGGGAAGGCATTAGACTTTGGAAGGCATCAAACAACTGGAGAAGGCATCAAACTGGGGAAGGCATCAAATTGGGAAAGGTATCAAACTGGGGAAGGCATCAAACAACTGGGGAAGGCATCAAACTGGGGAAGGCATCAAACTGGGGATGGCATTAAACTGGGGAAGGCATCAAACTGGGGAAGGCATTAAACTGGGGAATGCATCATACTGGGGAAGGCATCAAACTGGGGAAGGCATCAAACTGGGAAGGCATCAAACTGGGGAAGGCATCAAACTGGGGAAGGCATCAAACAACTGGGGAAGGCATCAAACTGGGGAAGGCATAAAACTGCTGGAGAAGGCATCAAACTGGGGAAGGCATCAAACTGGGGAAGGCATCAAACTGAGGAAGGCATCAAACAACTGGGGAAGGCATCAAACTGGGGAAGGCATCAAACTTGGGAAGGCATCAAACAACTGGGGAAGGCATCAAATTAGGGAAGGCATCAAACTGGGGAAGGCATCAAACAACTGGGGAAGGCATCAAACTGGGGAAGGCATCAAACTGGGGAAGGCATCAAATTGGGGAAGGCATCAAACTGGGGAAGGCATAAAACAACTGGGGAAGGTATCAAACTGCGGAAGGCATCAAACTGGGGAAGGCATGCAAGAAAATGGGGAACGCATCAAACTGGGGAAGGCATCAAACTGGGGAAGGCATCAAACTGGGTAAGACATCAAACTGGGGAAGGCATCAAACTGGGAAGGCATCAGACTGGGAAAGGAATCAAACTGGGGAGGGCATCAAACTGGGGAAGGCACCAAATAACTTGGGAAGGCATCAAACTGGGGAAGGCATCAAACTGGGGAAGGCATCAAACAACTGGGGAAGGCATCAAACTGGGGAAGGCATCAAACTGGGTAAGACATCAAACTGGGGAAGGCATCAAACTGGGAAGGCATCAGACTGGGGAAGGCATCAAACTGGGGAAGGCATCATACAACTGGGGAAGACATAAAACTGGGGAAGGCATCAAACTGGGGAAAGCATCACACTTGGGAAGACATCAAACTGGGGAAGGCATCAAACTGGGGAGGGCATCAAACTGGGGAAGGCACCAAACAACTGGGGAAGGCATCAAACTTGGGAAGGCATCAAACTGGGGAAGGCATCAAACTGGGGAAGGCATCAAACATCTGGGGAAGGCATCAAACTGGGGAAGGCATCAAACTGAGGAAGGCATCAAACTGGGGAAGGCATCAAACAACTAGGGAAGGCATCAAACTGGGGAAGGCATCAAACAACTGTGGAAGGCATCAAACTGGGGAAGGCATCAAACTGGGGAAGGTATGAAACAACTGGGAAAGTCATCAAACTGGGGAAGTCATCAAACTGGGGAAGGCATCAAACTGGGGAAGGCATCAAACAACTGGGGAAGGCATCAAACTGGGGAAGGCATCAAACTGGGGAAGGCATCAAACAACTGGTGAAGGCATCAAACTGGGGAAGGCATCAAACTGGGGAAGGCATCAAACTGGGGAAGACATAAAACTGGGGAAGGCATCAAACTGGGGAAAGCATCAAACTCGGGAAGACATCAAACTGGGAAAGGCATCAAACAACTGGGGAAGGCATCAAACTGGAGAAGGCATCAAACTGGGGAAGGCATCAAATAACTGGGGAAGGCATCAAATAACTGGGGAAGGCATCAAACTGTTGAAGGCATCAAAATGGGGAAGGCATCAAACTTTGGAAGGCATCAAAAAACTGGGGAAGGCAGCAAACTGGGGAAGGCATCAAACTGGGGAAAGCATCAAAGTGGGGAAGGCATCAAACAACTGGGGAAGACATCAAACTGGGGAAGGCATCAAGCAACTGGGGAAGGCATCAAACTGGGAAAGGCATCAAACTGGGGAAGGCATCATATTGGGGAAGGCATCAAACTGGGGAAGGCATAAAACAACTGGGGAAGGTATCAAACTGCGGAAGGCATCAAACTGGGGAAGGCATGAAAGAAAATGGGGAAGGCATCAAACTGGGGAAGGCATCAAACTGGGATAGGCATCAAACTGGAGAAGGCATCAAACTGGGGAAGGCATCAAACTGGGGAAGGCATCAACCTGGGGAAGGCATCAAACTGGGGAAGGCATCAAACAAGTGGGGAAGGCATCAAACTGGGGAAGGCATCAAACTGGAGATGGCATCAGACTGGGGAAGGCATCAAACAACTGGGGAAGGCATCAAACTGGGGAAGGCATCAACCTGGGGAAGGCATGAAACTGGGGAAGGCATGAAACTGGGGAAGGCATGAAACTGGGGAAGACATCAACTGGGGAAGGCATCAAACTGCTGGGGAAGGCATCAACCTGGGGAAGGCTTCAAACTGGGGAAGGCATCAAACTGGGGAAGGCATCAAACAACTGGGGAAGGCATCAAACTGGGGAAGGCATCAAACTAGGTAAGGCATCAAACTGGGGAAGGCATCAAACAAATGGGGAAGGTATCAAACTGAGGAAGGAATCAAACTGGGGAAGGCTTCAAACTGGGGAAGGCATCAAACTGGGGAAGGCATCAAACAACTGGGGAAGGCATCAAACTGGGGAAGGCATCAAACTGGGGAAGGCAACAAATTGGGGAAGGCATGAAACAACTGGGGAAGGCATGAAACTGGAGAATGCATGAAACTGGGGAAGGCATCAGACTGGGGAAGGCATCAAATAACTGGGGAAGACATCAAATAACTGGGGAAGGCATCAAAGTGGGAAAGGATTCAAACTGGGGAAGGCATCAAACTGGGGAATGCATCAAACTGGGGAAGGCATCAAACAACTGGGGAAGGCATCAAACTGGGGAAGGCATCAAACTGGAGAAGGCATCAAATTGGGGAAGGCATCAACCAATTGGGGAAGGCATCAAACTGGGGAAGGCATCAAACTGAGGAAGGCATCAGACTGGGGAAGGCATTAAACAACTGGGGAAGGCATCAAACTGGGAAAGGCATTATACTGGGGAAGGCATCAAACTGGGGAAGGCATCAAACTGGGGAAGGCTTCAAACAACTGGGGAAGGCATCAAACTGGGGAAGGCATCAAACTGGGGAAGGCATCAAACAACTGGGGAAGGCATCAAACTGGGGAAGGCATCAAACTGGGGAAGGCATCAGACTGGGGAAGGCATCAAACAACTGGGGAAGGCATCAAACTGGGGAAGGCATCAACCTGGGGAAGGCATGAAACTGGGGAAGGCAACAAGCTGGGGAAGACATCAAACTGGGGAAGGCATCAAACAGCTGGGGAAGGCATCAAACTGGGGAAGGCTTCAAACTGGGGAAGGCATCAAACTGGGGAAGGCATCAAACTGGGGAAGGCATCAAACAACTGGGGAAGGCATCAAACTGGGGAAGGCATCAAACTGGGGAAGGCATCAAACTGGGGAAGCCATCAGACTGGTGAAGGCATCAAACAACTGGGGAAGGCATCAAACTGGGGAAGGCATCAAACAACTGGGGAAGGCATCAAACTGGGGAAGGCAACAAACAACTAGGGAAGGCAACAAACAACTAGGGAAGGCATCAAACTGGGGAAGGCATCAAACTGGGGAAGCCATCAGACTGGTGAAGGCATCAAACAACTGGGGAAGGCATCAAACTGGGGAAGGCATCAAACAACTGGGGAAGGCATCAAACTGGGGAAGGCATCAAACTGGGGAAGGCAACAAACAACTAGGGAAGGCATCAAACTGGGGAAGGCATCAAACTGGGGAAGGCATCAAACAACTGGGGAAGGCATCAAACTGGGGAAGGCATCAAGCTGGGGAAGGCATCAAGCTGGGGAAGGCATCAAACAACTGGGGAAGGTATCAAACTGGGGAAGGTATCAAACTGGGGAAGGCATCAAACTGGGGAAGGCATCAAACTGGGGAAGGTACCAAACTGGGGAAGGCATCAAACAACTGGGGAAGGCATCAAACTGGGGAAGGCATCAAGCAACAGGGGAAGGCATCAAACTGGGGATGGCATCAAACTGGGGAAGTAATCAAACTGGGGAAGGCATCAAACTGAGGAAGGCATCAAACTGGGGAAGTCATGAAACTGGGGAAGGCATCAAACTGGGGAAGGCATCAAATTGGGGAAGGCATCATACTGGGGAAGGCATCATACTGGGGAAGTCATCAAACTGGGAAGGAATCAAACTGGGGAAGGCATCAAACTGGGGAAGGCATCAAACAACTGGGGAAGGCATCAAACTGGGGAAGGAATCAAACTGGGGAAGGCATCAAACACCTGGGGAAGGCATCAAACTGGGGAAGGCATTAGACTTTGGAAGGCATCAAACAACTGGAGAAGGCATCAAACTGGGGAAGGCATCAAATTGGGAAAGGTATCAAACTGGGGAAGGCATCAAACAACTGGGGAAGGCATCAAACTGGGGAAGGCATCAAACTGGGGAAGGCTTTAAACAACTGGGGAAGGCATCAAACTGGGGAAGGCATCAAACTGGGGAAGGCATCAAACAACTGGGGAAGGCATCAAACTGGGGAAGGCATCAAACTGGGGAAGGCATCAGACTGGGGAAGGCATCAAACAACTGGGGAAGGCATCAAACTGGGGAAGGCATCAACCTGGGGAAGGCATGAAACTGGGGAAGGCAACAAGCTGGGGAAGACATCAAACTGGGGAAGGCATCAAACAGCTGGGGAAGGCATCAAACTGGGGAAGGCTTCAAACTGGGGAAGGCATCAAACTGGGGAAGGCATCAAACTGGGGAAGGCACCAAACAACTGGGGAAGGCATCAAACTGGGGAAGGCATCAAACTGGGGAAGGCATCAAACTGGGGAAGCCATCAGACTGGTGAAGGCATCAAACAACTGGGGAAGGCATCAAACTGGGGAAGGCATCAAACAACTGGGGAAGGCATCAAACTGGGGAAGGCAACAAACAACTAGGGAAGGCAACAAACAACTAGGGAAGGCATCAAACTGGGGAAGGCATCAAACTGGGGAAGCCATCAGACTGGTGAAGGCATCAAACAACTGGGGAAGGCATCAAACTGGGGAAGGCATCAAACAACTGGGGAAGGCATCAAACTGGGGAAGGCATCAAACTGGGGAAGGCAACAAACAACTAGGGAAGGCATCAAACTGGGGAAGGCATCAAACTGGGGAAGGCATCAAACAACTGGGGAAGGCATCAAACTGGGGAGACATCAAACTGGGGAAGGCATCAAACTGGGGAAGGCATCAAACAACTAGGGAAGGCATCAAACTGGGGAAGGCATCAAACTGTGGAAGGCTTCAAACAACTGGGGAAGGCATCGAACTGGGGAAGGCATCAAACTGGGGAAGGCATCAAACAACTGGGGAAGGCATCAAACTGGGGAAGGCATCAAGCTGGGGAAGGCATCAAGCTGGGGAAGGCATCAAACAACTGGGGAAGGTATCAAACTGGGGAAGGTATCAAACTGGGGAAGGCATCAAACTGGGGAAGGCATCAAACTGGGGAAGGCATCAAACTGGGGAAGGTACCAAACTGGGGAAGGCATCAAACAACTGGGGAAGGCATCAAACTGGGGAAGGCATCAAACTGGGGAAGGCATCAAGCAACAGGGGAAGGCATCAAACTGGGGATGGCATCAAACTGGGGAAGTCATCAAACTGGGGAAGGCATCAAACTGAGGAAGGCATCAAACTGGGGAAGTCATGAAACTGGTTAAGGCATCAAACTGGGGAAGGCATCAAATTGGGGAAGGCATCATACTGGGGAAGGCATCATACTGGGGAAGTCATCAAACTGGGAAGGCATCAAACTGGGGAAGGCATCAAACTGGGGAAGGCATCAAACAACTGGGGAAGGCATCAAACTGGGGAAGGAATCAAACTGGGGAAGGCATCAAACACCTGGGGAAGGCATCAAACTGGGGAAGGCATTAGACTTTGGAAGGCATCAAACAACTGGAGAAGGCATCAAACTGGGGAAGGCATCAAATTGGGAAAGGTATCAAACTGGGGAAGGCATCAAACAACTGGGGAAGGCATCAAACTGGGGAAGGCATCAAACTGGGGATGGCATTAAACTGGGGAAGGCATCAAACTGGGGAAGGCATTAAACTGGGGAAGGCATCATACTGGGGAAGGCATCAAACTGGGGAAGGCATCAAACTGGCAAGGCATCAAACTGGGGAAGGCATCAAACTGGGGAAGGCATCAAACAACTGGGGAAGGCATCAAACTGGGGAAGGCATAAAACTGCTGGAGAAGGCATCAAACTGGGGAAGGCATCAAACTGGGGAAGGCATCAAACTGAGGAAGGCATCAAACAACTGGGGAAGGCATCAAACTGGGGAAGGCATCAAACTTGGGAAGGCATCAAACAACTGGGGAAGGCATCAAATTAGGGAAGGCATCAAACTGGGGAAGGCATCAAACAACTGGGGAAGGCATCAAACTGGGGAAGGCATCAAACAACTGGGGAAGGCATCAAACTGGGAAAGGCATCAAACTGGGGAAGGCATCAAATTGGGGAAGGCATCAAACTGGGGAAGGCATAAAACAACTGGGGAAGGTATCAAACTGCGGAAGGCATCAAACTGGGGAAGGCATGCAAGAAAATGGGGAAGGCATCAAACTGGGGAAGGCATCAAACTGGGGAAGGCATCAACAACTGAGGAAGGCATGAAACTGGGGAAGGCATGAAACTAGGGAAGGCGTCAGATTTGGGAAGGCATCAAACAACTGGGAAAGGCATCAAACTGGGGAAGACCGGAAACTGGGGAAGGAATCAAACTGTGTAAGACATCAAACTGGGGAAGGCATCAAACAGGGAAGGCATCAGACTGGGAAAGGAATCAAACTGGGGAGGGCATCAAACTGGGGAAGGCACCAAATAACTGGGGAAGGCATCAAACTGGGGAAGGCATCAAACTGGGGAAGGCATCAAACAACTGGGGAAGGAATCAAACAACTTGGGAAGGCATCAAACTGGGGAAGGCATCAAACTGGGGAGGGCATCAAACTGGGGAAGGCACCAAACAACTGGGGAAGGCATCAAACTGGGGAAGGCATCAAACTGGGGAAGGCATCAAACTGGGGAAGGCATCAAACATCTGGGGAAGGCATCAAACTGGGGAAGGCATCAAACTGAGGAAGGCATCAAACTGGGGAAGGCATCAAACAACTAGGGAAGGCATCAAACTGGGGAAGGCATCAAACAACTGTGGAAGGCATCAAACTGGGGAATTCATCAAACTGGGGAAGGCATGAAACAACTGGGAAAGGCATCAAACTGGGGAAGGCATCAAACTGGGGAAGGCATCAAACAACTGGGGAAGGAATCAAACTAGGGAAGGCATCAAACTGGGGAAGGCATCAAACAACTGGGGAAGGCATCAAACTGGGGAAGGCATCAAACTGGGGAAGGCATCATACAACTGGGGAAGACATAAAACTGGGGAAGGCATCAAACTGGGGAAAGCATCAAACTTGGGAAGACATCAAACTGGGGAAGGCATCAAACAACTGGGGAAGGCATCAAACTGGAGAAGGCATCAAACTGGGGAAGGCATCAAATAACTGGGGAAGGCATCAAATAACTGGGGAAGGCATCAAACTGTTGAAGGCATCAAACTGGGGAAGGCATCAAACTTTGGAAGGCATCAAAAAACTGGGGATGGCATCAAACTGGGGAAGGCATCAAACTGGGGAAAGCATCAAATTGGGGAAGGCATCAAACAACTGGGGAAGGCATAAAACAACTGGGGAAGGCATCAAACTGGGGAAGGCATCAATCTGGGGAAGGCATCAAGCAACTGGGGAAGGCATCAAACTGGGAAAGGCATCAAACTGGGGAAGGCATCAAATTGGGGAAGGCATCAAACTGGGGAAGGCATAAAACAACTGGGGAAGGTATCAAACTGCGGAAGGCATCAAACTGGGGAAGGCATGAAAGAAAATGGGGAAGGCATCAAACTGGGGAAGGCATCAAACTGGGGAGGGCATCAAACAACTGAGGAAGGCATGAAACTGGGGAAGGCATGAAACTAGGGAAGGTATCTGACTTGGGAAGGCATCAAACAACTGGGGAAGGCATCAAACTGGGGAAGGCCGGAAACTGGGGAAGGAATCAAACTGGGGAAGGCATCAAACTGGGGAAGGCATCAAACTGGGGAAGGCACCAAACAACTGGGGAAGGCATCAAACTGGGGAAGGCATCAAGCTGGGGAAGGCATCAAGCTGGGGAAGGCATCAAACAACTGGGGAAGGTATCAAACTGGGGAAGGTATCAAACTGGGGAAGGCATCAAACTGGGGAAGGCATCAAACTGGGGAAGGCATCAAACTGGGGAAGGTACCAAACTGGGGAAGGCATCAAACAACTGGGGAAGGCATCAAACTGGGGAAGGCATCAAACTGGGGAAGGCATCAAGCAACAGGGGAAGGCATCAAACTGGGGATGGCATCAAACTGGGGAAGTCATCAAACTGGGGAAGGCATCAAACTGAGGAAGGCATCAAACTGGGGAAGTCATGAAACTGGGGAAGGCATCAAACTGGGGAAGGCATCAAATTGGGGAAGGCATCATACTGGGGAAGGCATCATACTGGGGAAGTCATCAAACTGGGAAGGCATCAAACTGGGGAAGGCATCAAACTGGGGAAGGCATCAAACAACTGGGGAAGGCATCAAACTGGGGAAGGAATCAAACTGGGGAAGGCATCAAACACCTGGGGAAGGCATCAAACTGGGGAAGGCATCAAACTGGGGAAGGCATTAGACTTTGGAAGGCATCAAACAACTGGAGAAGGCATCAAACTGGGGAAGGCATCAAATTGGGAAAGGTATCAAACTGGGGAAGGCATCAAACAACTGGGGAAGGCATCAAACTGGGGAAGGCATCAAACTGGGGATGGCATTAAACTGGGGAAGGCATCAAACTGGGGAAGGCATTAAACTGGGGACGGCATCATACTGGGGAAGGCATCAAACTGGGGAAGGCATCAAACTGGCAAGGCATCAAACTGGGGAAGGCATCAAACTGGGGAAGGCATCAAACAACTGGGGAAGGCATCAAACTGGGGAAGGCATAAAACTGCTGGAGAAGGCATCAAACTGGGGAAGGCATCAAACTGGGGAAGGCATCAAACTGAGGAAGGCATCAAACAACTGGGGAAGGCATCAAACTGGGGAAGGCATCAAACTTGGGAAGGCATCAAACAACTGGGGAAGGCATCAAATTAGGGAAGGCATCAAACTGGGGAAGGCATCAAACAACTGGGGAAGGCATCAAACTGGGGAAGGCATCAAACAACTGGGGAAGGCATCAAACTGGGAAAGGCATCAAACTGGGGAAGGCATCAAATTGGGGAAGGCATCAAACTGGGGAAGGCATAAAACAACTGGGGAAGGTATCAAACTGCGGAAGGCATCAAACTGGGGAAGGCATGCAAGAAAATGGGGAAGGCATCAAACTGGGGAAGGCATCAAACTGGGGAAGGCATCAAACAACTGAGGAAGGCATGAAACTGGGGAAGGCATGAAACTAGGGAAGGCGTCAGATTTGGGAAGGCATCAAACAACTGGGGAAGGCATCAAACTGGGGAAGACCGGAAACTGGGGAAGGAATCAAACTGGGTAAGACATCAAACTGGGGAAGGCATCAAACTGGGAAGGCATCAGACTGGGAAAGGAATCAAACTGGGGAGGGCATCAAACTGGGGAAGGCACCAAATAACTGGGGAAGGCATCAAACTGGGGAAGGCATCAAACTGGGGAAGGCATCAAACAACTGGGGAAGGCATCAAACAACTTGGGTAGGCATCAAACTGGGGAAGGCATCAAACTGGGGAGGGCATCAAACTGGGGAAGGCACCAAACAACTGGGGAAGGCATCAAACTGGGGAAGGCATCAAACTGGGGAAGGCATCAAACATCTGGGGAAGGCATCAAATTGGGGAAGGCATCAAACTGAGGAAGGCATCAAACTGGGGAAGGCATCAAACAACTAGGGAAGGCATCAAACTGGGGAAGGCATCAAACAACTGTGGAAGGCATCAAACTGGGGAATTCATCAAACTGGGGAAGGCATGAAACAACTGGGTAAGGCATCAAACTGGGGAAGGCATCAAACTGGGGAAGGCATCAAACAACTGGGGAAGGCATCAAACTGGGGAAGGCATCAAACTGGGGAAGGCATCAAACAACTGGGGAAGGCATCAAACTGGGGAAGGCATCAAACTGGGGAAGGCATCATACAACTGGGGAAGACATAAAACTGGGGAAGGCATCAAACTGGGGAAAGCATCAAACTTGGGAAGACATCAAACTGGGGAAGGCATCAAACAACTGGGGAAGGCATCAAACTGGAGAAGGCATCAAACTGGGGAAGGCATCAAATAACTGGGGAAGGCATCAAATAACTGGGGAAGGCATCAAACTGTTGAAGGCATCAAACTGGGGAAGGCATCAAACTTTGGAAGGCATCAAAAAACTGGGGATGGCATCAAACTGGGGAAGGCATCAAACTGGGGAAAGCATCAAAGTGGGGAAGGCATCAAACAACTGGGGAAGGCATAAAACAACTGGGGAAGGCATCAAACTGGGGAAGGCATCAATCTGGGGAAGGCATCAAGCAACTGGGGAAGGCATCAAACTGGGAAAGGCATCAAACTGGGGAAGGCATCAAACTGGGGAAGGCATAAAACAACTGGGGAAGGTATCAAACTGCGGAAGGCATCAAACTGGGGAAGGCATGAAAGAAAATGGGGAAGGCATCAAACTGGGGAAGGCATCAAACTGGGGAGGGCATCAAACAACTGAGGAAGGCATGAAACTGGGGAAGGCATGAAACTAGGGAAGGTATCTGACTTGGGAAGGCATCAAACAACTGGGGAAGGCATCAAACTGGGGAAGGCCGGAAACTGGGGAAGGAATCAAACTGGGGAAGGCATCAAACTGGGTAAGACATCAAACTGGGGAAGGCATCAAACTGGGAAGGCATCAGACTGGGAAAGGAATCAAACTGGGGAGGGCATCAAACTGCGGAAGGCACCAAACAACTGGGGAAGGCATCAAACTGGGGAAGGCATCAAACAACTGGGGAAGGCATCAAACAACTTGGGAAGGTATCAAAGTGGGGAAGGCATCAAACTGGGGAGGGCATCAAACTGGGGAAGGCACCAAACAACCGGGGAAGGCATCATACTGGGGAAGGCAACAAACTGGGGAAGGCATCAAACAACTGGGGAAGGCATCAAACTGGGGAAGGCATCAAACTGAGGAAGGCATCAAACTGGGGAAGGCATCAAACAACTGGGGAAGGCATCAAACTGGGGAAGGCATCAAACAACTGTGGAAGGTATCAAACTGGGGAAGGCATCAAACTGGGGAAGGCATCAAACTGGGGAAGGCATGAAACAACTGGGAAAGGCATCAAACTGGGGAAAGCATCAAACTGGGGAAGGCATCAAACAACTGGGGAAGGCATCAAACTGGGGAAGGCATCAAACTGGGGAAGGCATCAAACAACTGGGGAAGGCATAAAACTGGGGAAGGCATCAAACTGGGGAAAGCATCAAACTGGGGAAGACATCAAACTGTGGAAGGCATCAAACAACTGGGGAAGGCATCAAACTGGAGAAGGCATCAAACTGGGGAAGGCATCAAATATCTGGGGAAGGCATCAAACTGTTGAAGGCATCAAACTGGGGAAGGCATCAAACTTTGGAAGGCATCAAAAAACTGGGGAAGGCATCAAACTGGGGAAGGCATCAAACTGGAGAAGGCATCAAACTACTGGGAAAGGCATCAAACTGGGGAAGGCATCAAACTGGGGAAGGCACCAAACAGCTGGGGAAGGCATCAAACTGGGGAAGGCTTCAAACTGGGGAAGGCATCAAACTGGGGAAGGCATCAAACTGGGGAAGGCATCAAACTGAGGAAGGCATCAAACTGGGGAAGTCATGAAACTGGGGAAGGCATCAAACTGGGGAAGGCATCAAATTGGGGAAGGCATCATACTGGGGAAGGCATCATACTGGGGAAGTCATCAAACTGGGAAGGCATCAAACTGGGGAAGGCATCAAACTGGGGAAGGCATCAAACAACTGGGGAAGGCATCAAACTGGGGAAGGAATCAAACTGGGGAAGGCATCAAACACCTGGGGAAGGCATCAAACTGGGGAAGGCATCAAACTGGGGAAGGCATTAGACTTTGGAAGGCATCAAACAACTGGAGAAGGCATCAAACTGGGGAAGGCATCAAATTGGGAAAGGTATCAAACTGGGGAAGGCATCAAACAACTGGGGAAGGCATCAAACTGGGGAAGGCATCAAACTGGGGATGGCATTAAACTGGGGAAGGCATCAAACTGGGGAAGGCATTAAACTGGGGAAGGCATCATACTGGGGAAGGCATCAAACTGGGGAAAGCATCAAACTGGCAAGGCATCAAACTGGGGAAGGCATCAAACTGGGGAAGGCATCAAACAACTGGGGAAGGCATCAAACTGGGGAAGGCATAAAACTGCTGGAGAAGGCATCAAACTGGGGAAGGCATCAAACTGGGGAAGGCATCAAACTGAGGAAGGCATCAAACAACTGGGGAAGGCATCAAACTGGGGAAGGCATCAAACTTGGGAAGGCATCAAACAACTGGGGAAGGCATCAAATTAGGGAAGGCATCAAACTGGGGAAGGCATCAAACAACTGGGGAAGGCATCAAACTGGGGAAGGCATCAAACAACTGGGGAAGGCATCAAACTGGGAAAGGCATCAAACTGGGGAAGGCATAAAATTGGGGAAGGCATCAAACTGGGGAAGGCATAAAACAACTGGGGAAGGTATCAAACTGCGGAAGGCATCAAACTGGGGAAGGCATGCAAGAAAATGGGGAAGGCATCAAACTGGGGAAGGCATCAAACTGGGGAAGGCATCAAACAACTGAGGAAGGCATGAAACTGGGGAAGGCATGAAACTAGGGAAGGCGTCAGATTTGGGAAGGCATCAAACAACTGGGGAAGGCATCAAACTGGGGAAGACCGGAAACTGGGGAAGGAATCAAACTGGGTAAGACATCAAACTGGGGAAGGCATCAAACTGGGAAGGCATCAGACTGGGAAAGGAATCAAACTGGGGAGGGCATCAAACTGGGGAAGGCACCAAATAACTGGGGAAGGCATCAAACTGGGGAAGGCATCAAACTGGGGAAGGCATCAAACAACTGGGGAAGGCATCAAACAACTTGGGTAGGCATCAAACTGGGGAAGGCATCAAACTGGGGAGGGCATCAAACTGGGGAAGGCACCAAACAACTGGGGAAGTCATCAAACTGGGGAAGGCATCAAACTGGGGAAGGCATCAAACTGGGGAAGGCATCAAACATCTGGGGAAGGCATCAAACTGGGGAAGGCATCAAACTGAGGAAGGCATCAAACTGGGGAAGGCATCAAACAACTAGGGAAGGCATCAAACTGGGGAAGGCATCAAACAACTGTGGAAGGCATCAAACTGGGGAATTCATCAAACTGGGGAAGGCATGAAACAACTGGGTAAGGCATCAAACTGGGGAAGGCATCAAACTGGGGAAGGCATCAAACAACTGGGGAAGGCATCAAACTGGGGAAGGCATCAAACTGGGGAAGGCATCAAACAACTGGGGAAGGCATCAAACTGGGGAAGGCATCAAACTGGGGAAGGCATCATACAACTGGGGAAGACATAAAACTGGGGAAGGCATCAAACTGGGGAAAGCATCAAACTTGGGAAGACATCAAACTGGGGAAGGCATCAAACAACTGGGGAAGGCATCAAACTGGAGAAGGCATCAAACTGGGGAAGGCATCAAATAACTGGGGAAGGCATCAAATAACTGGGGAAGGCATCAAACTGTTGAAGGCATCAAACTGGGGAAGGCATCAAACTTTGGAAGGCATCAAAAAACTGGGGATGGCATCAAACTGGGGAAGGCATCAAACTGGGGAAAGCATCAAAGTGGGGAAGGCAACAAACAACTGGGGAAGGCATAAAACAACTGGGGAAGGCATCAAACTGGGGAAGGCATCAATCTGGGGAAGGCATCAAGCAACTGGGGAAGGCATCAAACTGGGAAAGGCATCAAACTGGGGAAGGCATCAAACTGGGGAAGGCATAAAACAACTGGGGAAGGTATCAAACTGCGGAAGGCATCAAACTGGGGAAGGCATGAAAGAAAATGGGGAAGGCATCAAACTGGGGAAGGCATCAAACTGGGGAGGGCATCAAACAACTGAGGAAGGCATGAAACTGGGGAAGGCATGAAACTAGGGAAGGTATCTGACTTGGGAAGGCATCAAACAACTGGGGAAGGCATCAAACTGGGGAAGGCCGGAAACTGGGGAAGGAATCAAACTGGGGAAGGCATCAAACTGGGTAAGACATCAAACTGGGGAAGGCATCAAACTGGGAAGGCATCAGACTGGGAAAGGAATCAAACTGGGGAGGGCATCAAACTGGGGAAGGCACCAAACAACTGGGGAAGGCATCAAACTGGGGAAGGCATCAAACAACTGGGGAAGGCATCAAACAACTTGGGAAGGTATCAAAGTGGGGAAGGCATCAAACTGGGGAGGGCATCAAACTGGGGAAGGCACCAAACAACCGGGGAAGGCATCATACTGGGGAAGGCAACAAACTGGGGAAGGCATCAAACAACTGGGGAAGGCATCAAACTGGGGAAGGCATCAAACTGAGGAAGGCATCAAACTGGGGAAGGCATCAAACAACTGGGGAAGGCATCAAACTGGGGAAGGCATCAAACAACTGTGGAAGGTATCAAACTGGGGAAGGCATCAAACTGGGGAAGGCATCAAACTGGGGAAGGCATGAAACAACTGGGAAAGGCATCAAACTGGGGAAGGCATCAAACTGGGGAAGGCATCAAACAACTGGGGAAGGCATCAAACTGGGGAAGGCATCAAACTGGGGAAGGCATCAAACAACTGGGGAAGGCATAAAACTGGGGAAGGCATCAAACTGGGGAAAGCATCAAACTGGGGAAGACATCAAACTGTGGAAGGCATCAAACAACTGGGGAAGGCATCAAACTGGAGAAGGCATCAAACTGGGGAAGGCATCAAATATCTGGGGAAGGCATCAAACTGTTGAAGGCATCAAACTGGGGAAGGCATCAAACTTTGGAAGGCATCAAAAAACTGGGGAAGGCATCAAACTGGGGAAGGCATCAAACTGGAGAAGGCATCAAACTACTGGGAAAGGCATCAAACTGGGGAAGGCATCAAACTGGGGAAGGCACCAAACAGCTGGGGAAGGCATCAAACTGGGGAAGGCTTCAAACTGGGGAAGGCATCAAACTGGGGAAGGCATCAAACTGGGGAAGGCACCAAACATCTGGGGAAGGCATCAAACTGGGGAAGGCATCAAACTGGGGAAGGCATCAAACAACTGGGGAAGGCATCAAACTGGGGAAGGCATCAAACTGAGGAAGGTATCAAACTGGGGAAGGCATCAAACAACTGGGGAAGGCATCAAACTGGGGAAGGCATCAAACAACTGTGGAAGGCATCAAACTGGTTAAGGCATCAAACTGGGGAAGGCATCAAACTGGGGAAGGCTTGAAACAACTGGGAAAGTCATCAAACTGGGGAAGGCATCAAACTGGGGAAGGCATCAAACTGGGGAAGGCATCAAACAACTGGGTAAGGAATCAAACTGGGGAAGGCATCAAACTGGGGAAGGCATCAAACAACTGGGGAAGGCATCAAACTGGGGAAGGCATCAAACCGGGGAAGGCATCATACTGGGGAAGGCAACAAACTGGGGAAGGCATCAAACAACTGGGGAAGGCATCAAACTGGGGAAGGCATCAAACTGAGGAAGGCATCATACTGGGGAAGGCATCAAACAACTGGGGAAGGCATCAAACTGGGGAAGGCATCAAACAACTGTGGAAGGTATCAAACTGGGGAAGGCATCAAACTGGGGAAGGCATCAAACTGGGGAAGGCATGAAACAACTGGGAAAGGCATCAAACTGGGGAAGGCATCAAACTGGGGAAGGCATCAAACAACTGGGGAAGGCATCAAACTGGGGAAGGCATCAAACTGGGGAAGGCATCAAACAACTGGGGAAGGCATAAAACTGGGGAAGGCATCAAACTGGGGAAAGCATCAAACTGGGGAAGACATCAAACTGTGGAAGGCATCAAACAACTGGGGAAGGCATCAAACTGGAGAAGGCATCAAACTGGGGAAGGCATCAAATATCTGGGGAAGGCATCAAACTGTTGAAGGCATCAAACTGGGGAAGGCATCAAACTTTGGAAGGCATCAAAAAACTGGGGAAGGCATCAAACTGGGGAAGGCATCAAACTGGAGAAGGCATCAAACTACTGGGAAAGGCATCAAACTGGGGAAGGCATCAAACTGGGGAAGGCACCAAACAGCTGGGGAAGGCATCAAACTGGGGAAGGCTTCAAACTGGGGAAGGCATCAAACTGGGGAAGGCATCAAACTGGGGAAGGCACCAAACATCTGGGGAAGGCATCAAACTGGGGAAGGCATCAAACAACTGGGGAAGGCATCAAACTGGGGAAGGCATCAAACTGAGGAAGGTATCAAACTGGGGAAGGCATCAAACAACTGGGGAAGGCATCAAACTGGGGAAGGCATCAAACAACTGTGGAAGGCATCAAACTGGTTAAGGCATCAAACTGGGGAAGGCATCAAACTGGGGAAGGCTTGAAACAACTGGGAAAGTCATCAAACTGGGGAAGGCATCAAACTGGGGAAGGCATCAAACTGGGGAAGGCATCAAACAACTGGGTAAGGAATCAAACTGGGGAAGGCATCAAACTGGGGAAGGCATCAAACAACTGGGGAAGGCATCAAACTGGGGAAGGCATCAAACTGGGGAAGGCATCAAACAACTGGGGAAGACATAAAACTGGGGAAGGCATCAAACTGGGGAAAGCATCAATCTTGGGAACACATCAAATAACTGGGGAAGGCATCAAACTGTTGAAGGCATCAAACTGGGGAAGGCATCAAACTTTGGAAGGCATCAAAAAACTGGGGAAGGCATCAAACTGGGGAAGGCATCAAACTGAGGAAGGCATCAAAGTGGGGAAGGCATCAAACAACTGGGGAAGGCATCAAACTGGGGAAGGCATCAAACTGGGGAAGGCACCACACAGCTGGGGAAGGCATCAAACTGGGGAAGGCTTCAAACTGGGGAAGGCATCAAACTGGGGAAGGCATCAAACTGGGGAAGGCATCAAACTGGGGAAGGTATCAAACTGGGGAAGGCATCAAACAACTGGGGTGTTATGTTCTGCTACCAAAGCTAAGGAAAGAGAGGAGATCTGTCCCTACTATAAGACTCAGCTGAATCCCTACGATGTAACAGGGAACCTGATCCTGCGATCAGACCTGCTAAAGTCCTAATCTAGTCTGTACGGAGACCTATAGATGTGAGGAGGGAATCCCTACAAGTACTAAGGACTGGGAGGAATATGGGGCACCTCCTAACAGAAATAGTAGCAGACAGACGAACAAACAAAATAGATAGAACATAGAGGTCCGTAGACCAAGCAAACTAACAGAGTTAGATACAGAGCACAGGCTAGCTAGAAAGTAGATATACAATGAAGTCCAGCAAAGCCAGAAGGGCGGAGCAGGATTAAATAGGCCAACAAGGTCATGTGACCAGCAAAGGAAAAAAAACCTAACAGCAAGGTTCTAACAGTACCCCCCCTTCTAAGAGGATCCTCCGGATCCCCTAGGACCAGGCTTATCAGGAAATCTCCTGTGAAACGCTCTGATAAGTCTGGACGCGGAAACATCATCTGACCTCACCCAAGAGTTATCCTCGGGTCCGAAACCTTTCCAGGCCACAAGATACTGCAAACTACCTCTATACCGTCTAGAGTCAAGGATGCGAGAAATTTCATATTCCCCGTCCTCCACCACCGGAGGAACAGAGGCAGAGGCGTCACCATCCGACACAACAGCTTTTTTTAACAGAGAGACATGAAAGACCGGATTAATTCTCCAGGAGGTAGGAACCTCCAACCTAACAGCAGATTGGTTGACAACCTGAAGCACCTTAAAGGGCCCTACAAACTTGGGACCCAATTTCTTAGAAGGAATCCTCAACCGCAGATTCCTAGAGGACAACCAAACCATGTCACCAACAGCGAACAAAACCTCCTGTCGTTTCCTATCAAAGTAGTCTTTAGATTTTCTGTTGGCCTCCTGAAGATTACCACGCACATCCGTCCAAACTCTTTCCAAATCACCGGAAAAATTCTCCTCCTCAGGCACGGCAGATCCCAACTTGGAGAACGACCCAAACGACGGATGTCTCCCAGAACAACAAAAAAAAGGCGAACAACCAGCAGAAGAAGATGTATGATTGTTCAGAGCAAATTCGGCAAGTGGCAGAAACTCAGACCACCCCTCTTGATTGTCTGCCACAAAACAACGCAAGAACTGCTCAACATCCTGGTTTTTCCTTTCTGTCTGGCCATTAGATTCAGGATGATATCCGGACGAAAACGACAAATGAATTCCCAACCTGTCACAAAAGGCACGCCAAAAACGAGCCATGAACTGAGGACCCCTATCAGAAACAATGTCAGTAGGAACGCCATGAAGTCTGACAATTTCCTTGACAAAGGCCTTAGCGAGAGTTTTAGCGCAGGGCAGTTTGACGAAGGGAACCAAGTGACACATCTTGCTAAAACGGTCCACGACCACCCAGATGACAGTAAAACCCTCAGAGGAGGGAAGGTCAGTTTTAAAGTCCATAGCCAAATGTGTCCAAGGAGCACTGGGGACCTCCAAAGGACAAAGCAACCCCGCAGCAGGAGTATGTGAGGACTTAGATCTAGCACATATAGTACATTGGCGCACCCACTTAATGACTTCCTTCTGCCATCCAGGCCACCAAAAACTGCGACCCACCAGTCTCTTGGTCTCAGAGATTCCGGGATGACCTGCCAACCGAGATTCGTGACACTCAACAAACAAATCTCTCCTAAAGGTCCCAGGCACAAACAACCTCCCATGAGGAGTGTTAGATGGGGCATTCTCCTGAGCTTTAAGAATCTCATCTTCCAAAACGGAGTCTAAAGCAGCTATCACAACACCTTCTTGTAAAATGTTTTCCTCTTTCTCAGCACCGACTATGGGAGAAAAACTGCGAGACAAGGCATCCGCCTTAACATTCTTAGTACCAGGGATGTAAGTAACGGAGAAATTAAACCGCGAGAAAAACAGTGCCCACCTAGCCTGACGGGCATTCAGGCGCTTGGCAGCATCAAGATATATCAGATTTTTATGATCCGTAAGAACCTGAACGGGAAATTCCGCACCTTCCAAGAAGTGGCGCCAGTGTTCAAATGCGAGTTTAATAGCCAATAATTCCCGATTACCAATATCGTAATTCAGTTCAGTCTCCGAAAATTTTTTTGAAAAAAAGGCACAGGGATGTAATCCATCCCCGTTATCCTGAGACAATACTGCGCCAACCCCCACAGAGGAAGCATCAACCTCAACCAAAAACGGCCTAGTAACATCAGGCTGCATAAGGATGGGGGCAGAGGTGAACCTCTCCTTGAGATACACAAAAGCTTCAATGGCCTCAGAAGACCACTGAACCGCATCAGCACCTTTCCTGGTGAGATCAGTCAGAGGTTTGACAATACTAGAAAAATTTTTTATGAATTTTCTGTAGTAATTGGCGAAACCCAAAATCCTCTGTATCGATTTCAAACCAATAGGCCTAGGCCATTCCTGCACAGCCTGAACCTTAACCGGATCCATCTCAAAACCTTTGCTGGAGATAATGTAGCCCAAAAAACTAATTCTCTGTACAGCGAACTCACATTTCTCCAGCTTAGCAAAAAGCGAATTGTCCATTAATAACTGTAATACCTCACGCACGCTCCGCCAATGAGACTCCAGATCTGGCGAATAAATCAAAATGTCATCCAAATACACAACCACATTTTTACCGATCAAAGGTCTAAGGATGTCATTAATCAGATTCTGAAAAAATGCAGGAGCATTAGTAAGACCAAAAGGCATAACCAGATTCTCAAAATGACCCACAGGAGTGTTAAAAGCAGTCTTCCATTCATCACCCTCCTTCATGCGCAACAGATTGTATGCCCCCTTAAGGTCAATTTTAGAGAACCACTTGGCCCCCAATAACTGGTTAAACAGATCAGGAATCAATGGCAGTGGGTAAGGATTGCGTACCGTAATTTTGTTAATCTCACGAAAATCCAGACAAGGACGTAAACCGCCGTCCTTTTTTTTTACAAAAAAAAATCCAACCGCCACAGGAGACTTAGAGGGCCTAATGTGACCGGCGGCCAAACTTGTCTGTATGTATTCCTCCAAAGCCTTCCTCTCAGGAATGGTAAGGTTAAATAAACGACTTTTAGGAAGAGTCGCTCCAGGGACAAATTCAATAGAACAATCATAGTCTCTATGGGGAGGCAAAACCTGCGATTCCTTCTCAGAAAAAACTCTCCAAAAATCCTGAATAGGAACAGGCAATTCTCCCCTATCCAAAGCTGCAATACGCCCGTTACAACACTTGTCATAACATTTATGGCTCCAGGATTTAATTTCACTGGTAGACCAATCCAGTACAGGATTGTGAAATTTTAACCAGGGCAAACCCAATATTACTGGAGAAGGCAAGTTATTCAACACTACCAAATCCAATTTCTCATGGTGAACACCATTAATAGTGAGAGGAAATTCACTGACCTTGAGAGTAATATTCTTCAAAGGGGAGCCATCCACAGAAACCACAGCAATGGGGGATGATAAAGGTTCAGGTTTTAAATTGAGTTTTTCCACGAATCCCCCATCAATTACATTCAGTGTAGACCCGCAATCAACAAACACCCGAAATTCCATTAATTTTTCCTGAGCAATCGTGGAAGCAGCTAAAAATATACCCTTGGAATTTAAACAGGCAATACGGGCGTGACTGACCATTTTTTTTTCTTTCTTCATACGAAGCTCACAGCCTTTAATCAAATGACCAGATTTTCCGCAATAGAAACACAAGCCTTCTGAAAAACGACGGTCTTTTTCTTGAGAGCGAGGTGCCACCGATCCAATCTCCATCGGTTCACCACTGTTAGTACACACATTATCATAACCAGAAACTGACATAGCAGAGGATTTGCTCTCATTAACCCTAGCACGCAGTCTTCTATCCACCCGTATAGCTAATTGCATAGCCTGTTGCAAATCCTCAGGTGTAGGATAAGCAATTAGCAGGTCTTTAACCCTTTCACTGAGCCCAGCAAGAAATAGACTTTTCAGAGCAGAATCGTTCCACCCTGTTTGAGTGGACCAACGACGAAAATGAGTACAATATTTTTCGACATTACCTGATCCTTGTTTTAAACGTCTCAACTCAGTCTCAGCTGATGCCACACGGTCAGGATCATCATATAATAGTCCTAAAGCAGAAAAAAAACTATCCACTGATCTGAAGCATGTATCACTAGGTTGCAAAGAAAAGGCCCACTCCTGAGGCTCTTTGCGCAAAAGTGACATTATGAACCCTACGCGCTGGGATTCATCCCCAGAGGACTTGGGTCTCAAACGAAAATACAATAAGCAAGCATTTTTAAATGAAAAAAATTCTCGATGTTCACCAAAAAAAAAATCCGGCAAACATACCTTAGGCTCCAAGAAATATGCTCCAGGACAGTTACTCACGTGCTGACGGAGCTCGGCCACTTCCAGAGAGAGTCCCTGCAGGTGTTTAGCCAAATCCTGAACCGACACCATGATGGAACAAAAAAAAAAAAAAAAAAAAAAAAACTTTCCTTAGAGAATTTGCAGGCTGGACTTACTGTTATGTTCTGCTACCAAAGCTAAGGAAAGAGAGGAGATCTGTCCCTACTATAAGACTCAGCTGAATCCCTACGATGTAACAGGGAACCTGATCCTGCGATCAGACCTGCTAAAGTCCTAATCTAGTCTGTACGGAGACCTATAGATGTGAGGAGGGAATCCCTACAAGTACTAAGGACTGGGAGGAATATGGGACACCTCCTAACAGAAATAGTAGCAGACAGACGAACAAACAAAATAGATAGAACATAGAGGTCCGTAGACCAAGCAAACTAACAGAGTTAGATACAGAGCACAGGCTAGCTAGAAAGTAGATATACAATGAAGTCCAGCAAAGCCAGAAGGGCGGAGCAGGATTAAATAGGCCAACAAGGTCATGTGACCAGCAAAGGAAAAAAAACCTAACAGCAAGGTTCTAACATGGGGAAGGCATCAAACTGGGGAAGGCATCAAACTGGGGAAGGCATCAGACTGGGGAAGGCATCAAACAACTGGGGAAGGCATCAAACTGGGGAAGGCATCAAACTGGGGAAGTCATCACATTGGAGAAGGCATCAAACTACTGGGGAAGGCATCAAACTGGGAAGGCATCAAACTGGGCAATACATCAGACTGGGGAAGGCATCAAACAACTTGGGAAGGTATCAAACTGGGAAAGGCATTAAACTGGGGAAGGCATCAAAATGGGGAAGGCATCAAACTGGGGAAGGCATCAAACAACTGGGGAAGGCATCAAACTGGGGAAGGCATCAAACAACTGGGGAAGGCATCAAACTGGGGAAGGCATCAAACAACTGGGGAAGGCATCAAACAGGGGAAGGTATCATGCAGGGGAAGGCATCAAACTGGGTAAGACATCAAACTGGGGAAGGTAACAAACTTGGAAGGCATCAGACTGGGGAAGGAATCAAACTGGGGAGGGCATCAAACTGGGGAAGACATCAAACAACTGGGGAAGGCATCAAACTGGGGAAGGCATCAAACAACTGGGGAAGGCAGCAAACTGGGGAAGGCATCAAACTGAGGAAGGCATCAAACTGGGGAAGGCATCAAACAACTGGGGAAGGCATCAAACTTGGGAAGGCATCAAACAACTGTGGAAGGCATCAAACTGGGGAAGGCATCAAACTGTGGAAGGCATCAAACTGGGGAAGGTATGAAACAACTGGGTAAGGCATCAAACTGGGGAAGGCATCAAACTGGGGAAGGCATAAAACAACTGGGGAAGGCATCAAACTGAGGAAGGCATCAAACTGGGGAAGGCATGAAACAAATGGGGAAGGCATCAAACTGGGGAAGGCATCAAACAACTGGGGAAGGCATCAAACTGGGGAAGCCACGAAACTAGGGAAGGCGTCAAACTGGGGAAGGCATCAAACAACTGGGGAAGGCATCAAACTGGGGAAGGCATGAAACTGGGGAAGGCATCAAACTGGGGAAGGCATCAAACTGAGGAAGGCATCAAACTGGGGAAGGCATCAAACAACTGGGGAAGGCATCAAACTGGGGAAGGCAGCAAACAACTATGGAAGGCATCAAACTGGGGAAGGCATCAAAGTGGGGAAGGCATCAAACTGGGAAAGGCAGGAAACAACTGGGAAAGGCATCAAACTGTGGAAGGCATCAAACTGGGAAAGGCATCAAACTGGGAAGGCATCAAACAACTGGGGAAGGCATCAAACTGGTGAAGGCATCAAACAACTGGGGAAGGCATCAAACTGGGGAAGGCTTCAAAAAACTGGGGAAGGCATCAAACTGGGGAAGGCATCAAACTGGGGAGGGCATCAAACTGGGGAAGACATCACACTGGGGAAGGCATCAAACAACTGGGGAAGGCATCAAACTGGAGAAGGCATCAAACTGGGGAAGGCATCAAACTGGGGACGGCATCAAACAACTGGGGAAGGCATCAAATTGGTGAAGGCATCAAACTGGGGAAGGCATCAAACTGCGGAAGGAATCAAACTGGGGAAGGCATCAAACAACTGGGGAAGGCATCAAACTGGGGAAGGCATCAAACTGGGGATGGCACCAAACAGCTGGGGAAGGCATTAAACTGTGGAAGGCTTCAAACTGGGGAAGGCATCAAACTGGGGAAGGCATCAAACTGGGGAAGGCATCAAACAACTGGGGAAGGCATCAAACTGGGGAAGGCATCAAATTGGGGAAGGCATCAAACAACTGGGGAAGGCATCAAACAACTGGGGAAGGCATCAAACTGGGGAAGACATCAGACTGGGGAAGGCATCAAACAACTGGGGAAGGCATCAAACTGGGAAAGGCATTAAACTGGGGAAGGCATCAAACTGGGGAAGGCATCAAACTGGGGAAGGCATCAAACAACTGGGGAAGGCATCAAACTGGGGAAGGCATCAAACAAATGGGGAAGGCATCAAATTGGGATAGGCATCAAACTGGAGAAGGCATCAAACTGGGAAAGGCATTAAACTGGGGAAGGCATCAAAATGGGGAAGGCATCAAACTGGGGAAGGCATCAAACAACTGGGGAAGGCATCAAACTGGGGAAGGCATCAAACAACTGGGGAAGGCATCATACTGGGGAAGGCACCAAACAACTGGGGAAGGCATCAAACAGGGGAAGGTATCAAACAGGGGAAGGCATCAAACTGGGTAAGACATCAAACTGGGGAAGGCAGCAAACTGGGAAGGCACCAGACTGGGGAAGGAATCAAACTGGGGAGGGCATCAAACTGGGGAAGGCATCAAACAACTGGGGAAGGCATCAAACTGGGGAAGGCATCAAACAACTGGGGAAGGCATCAAACTGGGGAAGGCATCAAACTGGGGAAGGCATCAAACAACTGGGAAAGGCATCAAACTTGGGAAGGCATCAAACAACTGTGGAAGGCATCAAACTGGGGAAGGCATCAAACTGGGGATGGCATGAAACAACTGGGTAAGGCATCAAACTGGGGAAGGCATCAAACTGGGGAAGACATCAAACTGGGGAAGGCATAAAACAACTGGGGAAGGCATCAAACTGGGGAAGGCATCAAACAACTGGGGAAGGCATCAAACTGGGGAATGCACGAAACTAGGGAAGTCGTCAAACTGGGGAAGGCATCAAACAACTGTGGAAGGCATCAAACTGGGGAAGGCATCAAACTGGGGATGGCATGAAACAACTGGGTAAGGCATCAAACTGGGGAAGGCATCAAACTGCGGAAGGCATCAAACTGGGGAAGGCATAAAACAACTGGGGAAGGCATCAAACTGGGGAAGGCATCAAACAACTGGGGAAGGCATCAAACTGGGGAATGCACGAAACTAGGGAAGTCGTCAAACTGGGGAAGGCATCAAACAACTGGGGAAGGCATCAAACTGGGGATGGCATGAAACTGGGGAAGGCATCAAACTGGGGAAGGAATCAAACTGAGGAAGGCATCAAACTGGGGAAGGCATCAAACAACTGGGGAAGGAATCAAACTGGGGAAGGCATCAAACAACTATGGAAGGCATCAAACTGGGGAAGGCATCAAAGTAGGGAAGGCATCAAACTGGTAAAGGCAGGAAACAACTGGGAAAGGCATCAAACTGTGGAAGGCATCAAACTGGGGAAGGCATCAAACTGGGGAAGGCATCAAACTGGGGAAGGCTTCAAACAACTGGGGAAGGCATCAAACTGGGGAAGGCATCAAACTGGGGAGGGCATCAAACTGGGGAAGACATCAAACTGGGGAAGGCGTCAAACAACTGGGGAAGGCATCAAACTGGAGAAGGCATCAAACTGGGGAAGGCATCAAACTGGGGACGGCATCAAACAACTAGGGAAGGCATCAAATTGGTGAAGGCATCAAAATGGGGAAGGCATCAAACTTTGAAAGGCATCAAAAAACTGGGGAAGGAATCAAACTGGGGAAGGCATCAAACTGGGGAAGGAATCAAACTGGGGAAGTCATCAAACAACTGGGGAAGGCATCAAACTGGGGAAGGAATCAAACTGGGGAAGGCATCAAACTGGGGAAGGCACCAAACAGCTGGGGAAGGCATTAAACTGTGGAAGGATTCAAACTGGGGAAGGCATCAAACTGGGGAAGACATCAAACTGGGGAAGGCATCAAACAACTGGGGAAGGCATCAAACTGGGGAAGGCATCAAATTGGGGAAGGCATCAAACAACTGGGGAAGGCATCAAACTGGGAAGGCATCAAACTGGGGAAGACATCAGACTGGGGAAGGCATCAAACAACTGGGGAAGGCATCAAACTGGGAAAGGCATTAAACTGGGGAAGGCATCAAACTGGGGAAGGCATCAAACTGGGGAAGGCATCAAACAACTGCGGAAGGCATCAAACTGGGATAGGCATCAAACTGGAGAAGGCATCAAACTGGGGAAGGCATCAAACTGGGGAAGGCATCAACCTGGGGAAGGCATCAAACTGGGGAAGGCATCAAACAAGTGGGGAAGGCATCAAACTGGGGAAGGCATCAAACTGGGGAAGGCATCAGACTGGGGAAGGCATCAAACAACTGGGGAAGGCATCAAACTGGGGAAGGCATCAACCTGGGGAAGGCATGAAACTGGGGAATGCATGAAACTGGGGAAGGCATCAAACAACTGGGGAAGGCATCAAACAGCTGGGGCAGGCATCAAACTGGGGAAGGCTTCAAACTGGGGAAGGCATCAAACTGGGGAAGACATCAAACTGGGGAAGGCATCAAACAACTGGGGAAGGCATCAAACTGGGGAAGGCATCAAACTAGGTAAGGCATCAAACTGGGGAAGGCATCAAACAAATCTGGAAGGCATCAAACTGAGGAAAGAATCAAACTGGGGAAGGCTTCAAACTGGGGAAGGCATCAAACTGGGGAAGGCATCAAACAACTGAGGAAGGCATCAAACTGGGGAAGGCAACAAGTTGGGGAAGGCATGAAACAACTGGGGAAGGCATGAAACTAGGGAAGGCATCAAACTGGGGAAGGCATCAAACTGGGGAAGGCATCAGACTGGAGAAGGCATCAAACAACTGGGGAAGGCATCAAAGTGGGAAAAGCTTCAAACTGGGGAAGGCATCAAACTGGGGAATGCATCAAACTGGGGAAGTCATCAGATAACTGGGGAAGGCATCAAACTGGGGAAGGCATCAAACTGGGGAAGGCATCAAACTGGGGAAGGCATCAAATAACTGGGGAAGGCATCAAACTGGGGAAGGCATCAAACTGGGGAAGGCATCAAACTGGGGAAGGCATCAAACTGGGGAAGGCTTCAAACAACTGGGGAAGGCATCAAACTGGGGAAGGCATCAAACTGGGGAAGGCTTCAAACAACTGGGGAAGGCATCAAACTGGGGAAGGCATCAAACTGGGGAAGGCATCAGACTGGGGAAGGCATCAAACAACTGGGGAAGGCATCAAACTGGGGAAGGCATCAACCTGGGGAAGGCATTAAACTGGGGAAGGCAACAAACTGGGGAAGACATCAAACTGGGGAAGGCATCAAACAGCTGGGGAAGGCATCAAACTGGGGAAGGCTTCAAACTGGGGAAGGCATCAAACTGGGGAAGGCATCAAACAACTGGGGAAGGCATCAAACTGGGGAATGCATTAAACTGGGGAAGGCATCAAACAACTGGGGAAGGCATCAAACTGGGGAAGGCATCAAACTGGGGAAGGCATCAAAAAATTGGGGAAGGCATCAAACTGGGGAAGACATCAAACTGGGGAAGGCATCAAACTGGGGATGGCATCAAACAACTAGGGAAGGCATCAAACTGGGGAAGGCATCAAACTGGGGAAGGCTTCAAACAACTGGGGAAGGCATCAAACTTGGGAAGGCATCAAACTGGGGAAGGCATCAAACAACTGGGGAAGGCATCAAACTGGGGAAGGCATCAAACTGGGTAAGGCATCAAACAACTGGGGAAGGTATCAAACTGGGGAAGGCATCAAACTGGGGAAGGCATCAAACTGGGGAAGGTACCAAACTGGGGAAGGCATCAAACAACTGGGGAAGGCATCAAACTGGGGAAGGCATCAAACTGGGGAAGGCATCAAGCAACAGGGGAAGGCATCAAACCGGGGATGGCATCAAACTGGAGAAGTCATCAAACTGGGGAAGGCATTAAACTGGGGAAGGCATCAAACTGGGGAAGGCATGAAACTGGGGAAGGCATCAAACTGGGGAAGGCATCAAACTGGGGAAGGCATCATACTGGGGAAGGCATCATACTGGGGAAGTCATCAAACTGGGAAGGCATCAAACTTGGGAAGGCATCGAACTGGGGAAGGCATCAAACAACTGGGGAAGGCATCAAACTGGGGAAGGCATCAAAGTGGGGAAGGCATCAAACAACTGGGGAAGGCATCAAACTGGGGAAGGCATCAATCTGGGGAAGGCAGACTTTGGAAGGCATCAAACAACTGGAGAAGGCATGAAACTGGGGAAGGCATCAAATTGGGAAAGGCATCAAACTGGGGAAAGCATCAAACAGCTCGGGAAGGCATCAAACTGAGGAAGGCTTCAAGCTGGGGAATACATGAAACTGGGGAAGGCATCAAACTGGGGAAGGCATCAAACAACTGGGGAAGGCTTCAAACTGGGGAAGGCATCAAACTGGGGAAGGCATCGAACTGGGGAAGGCATCAAACAACTAGGGAAGGCATCAAACTGGGGAATGCATCAAACTGGGGAAGGCATCAAACAACTGGGGAAGGCATCAAACTGGGGAAGGCATCAAACTGGGGAAGGCATCAAACAACTGGGGAAGGCATCAAACTGGGGAAGGCATCAAACTGGGGAAGGCACCAAACAGCTGGGGAAAGCATTAAACTGTGGAAGGCTTCAAACTGGGGAAGGCATCAAACTGGGGAAGGCATCAAACTGGGGAAGGCATCAAACAACTGGGGAAGGCATCAAACTGGGGAAGGCATCAAATTGGGGAAGGCATCAAACAACTGGGGAAGGCATCAAACAACTGGGGAAGGCATCGAACTGGGGAAGACATCAGACTGGGGAAGGCATCAAACAACTGGGGAAGGCATCAAACTGGGAAAGGCATTAAACTGGGGAAGGCATCAAACTGGGGAAGGCATCAAACTGGGGAAGGCATCAAACAACTGGGGAAGGCATCAAACTGGGGAAGGCATCAAACAAATGGGGAAGGCATCAAATTGGGATAGGCATCAAACTGGAGAAGGCATCAAACTGGGAAAGGCATTAAACTGGGGAAGGCATCAAAATGGGGAAGGCATCAAACTGGGGAAGGCATCAAACAACTGGGGAAGGCATCAAACTGGGGAAGGCATCAAACTGGGGAAGGCATCAAACAACTGGGGAAGGCATCATACTGGGGAAGGCATCAAACAACTGGGGAAGGCATCAAACAGGGGAAGGTATCAAACAGGGGAAGGCATCAAAGTGGGTAAGACATCAAACTGGGGAAGGCAACAAACTGGGAAGGCATCAGACTGGGGAAGGAATCAAACTGGGGAGGGCATCAAACTGGGGAAGGCATCAAACAACTGGGGAAGGCATCAAACTGGGGAAGGCATCAAACAACTGGGGAAGGCATCAAACTGGGGAAGGCATCAAACTGGGGAAGGCATCAAACAACTGGGGAAGGCATCAAAGTGGGAAAAGCTTAAAACTGGGGAAGGCATCAAACTGGGGAATGCATCAAACTGGGGAAGGTATCAAACAACTGGGGAAGGCATCAAACTGGGGAAGGCATCAAACTGGGGAAGGCATCAGACTGGGGAAGGCATCAAACAACTGGGGAAGGCGTCAAACTGGGAAAGGCATTAAACTGGGGAAGGCATCAAACTGGGGAAGGCATCAAACTGGGGAAGGCTTCAAACAACTGGGGAAGGCATCAAACTGGGGAAGGCATCAAACTGGGGAAGGCTTCAAACAACTGGGGAAGGCATCAAACTGGGGAAGGCATCAAACTGGGGAAGGCATCAGACTGGGGAAGGCATCAACCAACTGGGGAAGGCATCAAACTGGGGAAGGCATCAACCTGGGGAAGGCATTAAACTGGGGAAGGCAACAAACTGGGGAAGACATCAAACTGGGGAAGGCATCAAACAGCTGGGAAAGGCATCAAACTGGGGAAGGCTTCAAACTGGGGAAGGCATCAAACTGGGGAAGGCATCAAACAACTGGGGAATGCACCAAACTGGGGAATGCATTAAACTGGGGAAGGCATCAAACAACTGGGGAAGGCATCAAACTGGGGAAGGCATCAAACTGGGGAAGGCATCAAAAAACTGGGGAAGGCATCAAACTGGGGAAGACATCAAACTGGGGAAGGCATCAAACTGGGGATGGAATCAAACAACTAGGGAAGGCATCAAACTGGGGAAGGCATCAAACTGGGGAAGGCTTCAAACAACTGGGGAAGGCATCAAACTTGGGAAGGCATCAAACTGGGGAAGGCATCAAACAACTGGGGTAAGGCATCAAACTGGGGAAGGCATCAAACTGGGGAAGGCATCAAACAACTGGGGAAGGTATCAAACTGGGGAAGGCATCAAACTGGGGAAGGCATCAAACTGGGGAAGGTACCAAACTGGGGAAGGCATCAAACAACTGGGGAAGGCATCAAACTGGGGAAGGGATCAAACTGGGGAAGGCATCAAGCAACAGGGGAAGGCATCAAACCGGGGATGGCATCAAACTGGAGAAGTCATCAAACTGGGGAAGGCATTAAACTGGGGAAGGCATCAAACTGGGGAAGGCATGAAACTGGGGAAGGCATCAAACTGGGGAAGGCATCAAACTGGGGAAGGCATCATACTGGGGAAGGCATCATACTGGGGAAGTCATCAAACTGGGAAGGCATCAAACTTGGGAAGGCATCGAACTGGGGAAGGCATCAAACAACTGGGGAAGGCATCAAACTGGGGAAGGCATCAAACAACTGGGGAAGGCATCAAACTGGGGAAGGCATCAAACTGGGTAAGGCAGACTTTGGAAGACATCAAACAACTGGAGAAGGCATGAAACTGGGGAAGGCATCAAATTGGGAAAGGCATCAAACTGGGGAAGGCATCAAACAGCTCGGGAAGGCATCAAACTGAGGAAGGCTTCAAACTGGGGAAGGCATCAAACTGGGGAAGGCATCAAACTGGGGAAGGCATCAAACAACTGGGGAAGGCTTCAAACTGGGGAAGGCATCAAACTGGGGAAGGCATCGAACTGGGGAAGGCATCAAACAACTAGGGAAGGCATCAAATTGGGAATGCATCAAACTGGGGAAGGCATCAAACAACTGGGGAAGGCATCAAACTGGGGAAAGCATCAAACTGGGGAAGGCATCAAACAACTGGTGAAGGCATCAAACTGGGGAAGACATCAAACTGGGGAAGGCATCAAACTGGGGAAGGCATAAAACTGGGGAAGGCAGACTTTGGAAGGCATCAAACAACTGGAGAAGGCATGAAACCTGGGAAGGCATCAAATTGGGATAGGCATCAAACTGGGGAAGGCATCAAACAGCTGGGGAAGGCATCAAACTGGGGAAGGCTTCAAACTGGGGAAGGCATCAAACTGGGGAAGGCATCAAACTGGGGAATGCATCAAAGAACTGGGGAAGGCTTCAAACTGGGGAAGGCATCAAACTGGGGAAGGCATCAGACTCGTGAAGGCATCAAACAACTGGGGAAGGCATCAAACTGGGGAATGCATCAAACTGGGGAAGGCATCAAACAACTGGGGAAAGCATCGAACTGGGGAAGGTATCAAACTGGGGAAGGCATCAAACAACTGGGGAAGGCATCAAACTGGGGAAGACATCAAACTGGGGAAGGCATCAAACTGGGGAAGGCATCAAACAACTAGGGAAGGCATCAAACTGGGGAAGGCATCAAACTGGGGAAAGCTTCAAACAACTGGGGAAGGCATCAAACTTGGGAAGCATCAAACTGGGGAAGGCATCAAACAACTGGGGAAGGCATCAAACTGGGGAAGACATCAAACTGGGGAAGGCATCAAACTGGGGATGGCATCAAACAACTAGGGAAGGCATCAAACTGGGGAAGGCATCAAACTGGGGAAGGCTTCAAACAACTGGGGAAGGCATCAAACTTGGGAAGGCATCAAACTGGGGAAGGCATCAAACAACTGGGGAAGGCATCAAACTGGGGAAGGCATCAAACTGGGGAAGGCATCAAACAACTGGGGAAGGTATCAAACTGGGGAAGGCATCAAACTGGGGAAGGCATCAAACTGGGGAAGGTACCAAACTGGAGAAGGCATCAAACAACTGGGGAAGGCATCAAACTGGGGAAGGCATCAAACCGGGGAAGGCATCAAGCAACAGGGGAATGCATCAAACCGCGGATGGCATCAAACTGGGGAAGTCATCAAACTGGGAAAGGCATTAAACTGGGGAAGGCATCAAACTGGGGAAGGCATGAAACTGGGGAAGGCATCAAACTGGGGAAGGCATCAAACTGGGGAAGGCATCATACTGGGGAAGGCATCATACTGGGGAAGTCATCAAACTGGGAAGGCATCAAACTTGGGAAGGCATCGAACTGGGGAAGGCATGAAACAGCTGGGGAAGGCATCAAACTGGGGAAGGCATCAAACTGGGGAAGGCATCAAACAACTGGGGAAGGCATCAAACTGGGGAAGGCATCAAACTGGGGAAGGCAGACTTTGGAAGGCATCAAACAACTGGAGAAGGCATGAAACTGGGGAAGGCATCAAATTGGGAAAGGCATCAAACTGGGGAAGGCATCAAACAGCTCGGGAAGGCATCAAACTGAGGAAGGCTTCAAACTGGGGAAGGCATCAAACTGGGGAAGGCATCAAACTGGGGAAGGCATCAAACAACTGGGGAAGGCTTCAAACTGGGGAAGGCATCAAACTGGGGAAGGCATCGAACTGGGGAAGGCATCAAACAACTAGGGAAGGCATGAAACTGGGGAATGCATCAAACTGGGGAAGGCATCAAACAACTGGGGAAGGCATCAAACTGGGGAAGGCATCAAACTGGGGAAGGCATCAAACAACTGGGGAAGGCATCAAACTGGGGAAGACATCAAACTGGGGAAGGCATCAAACTGGGGAAGGCATAAAACTGGGGAAGGCAGACTTTGTAAGGGATCAAACAACTGGAGAAGGCATGAAACTGGGGAAGGCATCAAATTGGGATAGGCATCAAACTGGGGAAGGCATCAAACAGCTGGGGAAGGCATCAAACTGGGGAAGGCTTCAAACTGGGGAAGGCATCAAACTGGGGAAGGCATCAAATTGGGGAATGCATCAAACAACTGGGGAAGGCTTCAAACTTGGGAAGGCATCAAACTGGGGAAGGCATCAGACTCGTGAAGGCATCAAACAACTGGGGAAGGCATCAAACTGGGGAATGCATCAAACTGGGGAAGGCATCAAACAACTGGGGAAAGCATCAAACTGGGGAAGGTATCAAACTGGGGAAGGCATCAAACAACTGGGGAAGGCATCAAACTGGGGAAGACATCAAACTGGGGAAGGCATCAAACTGGGGAAGGCATCAAACAACTAGGGAAGGCATCAAACTGGGGAAGGCATCAAACTGGGGAAAGCTTCAAACAACTGGGGAAGGCATCAAACTTGGGAAGCATCAAACTGGGGAAGGTATCAAACAACTGGGGAAGGCATCAAACTGGGGAAGGCATCAAACTGGGGAAGGCATCAAACAACTGGGGAAGGTATCAAACTGGGGAAGGCATCAAACTGGGGAAGGCATCAAACTGGGGAAGGCATCAAACTGGGGAAGGTACAAAACTGGGGAAGGCATCAAACAACTGGGGAAGGCATCAAACTGGGGAAGGCATCAAACTGGGGAAGGCATCAAGCAACAGGGGAAGGCATCAAACTGGGGAATGCATCAAACTGGGGAAGGCATCAAACAACTGGGGAAGGCATCAAACTGGGGAAGACATCAAACTGGGGAAGGCATCAAACTGGGGAAGGCATCAAACAACTAGGGAAGGCATCAAACTGGGGAAGGCATCAAACTGGGGAAGGCATCAAACTGGGGAAGGCATCAAACTGGGGAAGGCATCAAACAACTGGGGAAGGCTTCAAACTGGGGAAGGCATCAAACTGGGGAAGGCATCGAACTGGGGAAGGCATCAAACAACTAGGGAATGCATCAAACTGGGTAATGCATCAAACTGGGGAAGGCATCAAACAACTGGGGAAGGCATCAAACTGGGGAAGGCATCAAACTGGGGAAGGCATCAAACAACTGGGGAAGGCATCAAACTGGGGAAGACATCAAACTGGGGAAGGCATCAAACTGGGGAAGTCATCAAACTGGGGAAGGCATCAAACAACTGGGGAAGGCTTCAAACTGGGAAGGCATCAATCTTGGGAAGGCATCGAACTGGGGAAGGCATCAAACAACTGGGGAAGGCATCAAACTGGGGAAGCATCAAACAACTGGGGAAGGCATCAAACTGGGGAAGGCATAAAACTGGGGAAGGCAGACTTTGGAAGGCATCAAACAACTGGAGAAGGCATGAAACGGGGGAAGGCATCAAATTGTGATAGGCATCAAACTGGGGAAGGCATCAAACAGCTGGGGAAGGCATCAAACTGGGGAAGGCTTCAAACTGGGGAAGGCATCAAACTGTGGAAGGCATCAAACTAGGGAAGGCATCAAACAACTGGGGAAGGCTTCAAACTGGGGAAGGCATCAGACTGGGGAAGGCATCAGACTGGTGAAGGCATCAAACAACTGGGGAAGGCATCAAACTGGGGAATGCATCAAACTGGGGAAGGCATCAAACAACTGGGGAAGGCATCAAACTGGGGAAGGTATCAAACTGCGGAAGGCATCAAACAACTGGGGAAGGCATCAAACTGGGGAAGACATCAAACTGGGGAAGGCATCAAACTGGGGAAGGCATCAAACAACTAGGGAAGGCATCAAACTGGGGAAGGCATCAAACTGGGGAAGGCTTCAAACAACTGGGGAAGGCATCAAACTTGGGAAGGCATCAAACTGGGGAAGGCATCAAACAACTGGGCAAGGCATCAAACTGGGGAAGGCATCAAACTGGGGAAGGCATCAAACAACTGGGGAAGGTATCAAACTGGGGAAGGCATCAAACTGGGGAAGGCATCAAACTGGGGAAGGCATCAAACTGGGGAAGGTACCAAACTGGGGAAGGCATCAAACAACTGGAGAAGGCATCAAACTGGGGAAGGCATCAAATTGGGAAAGGCATCAAACTGGGGAAGGCATCAAACAACTGGGCAAGGCATCAAACTGAGGAAGGCATCAAACTGGGGATGGCATTAAACTGGGGAAGGCATCAAACTGGGGAAGGCATTAAACTGGGGAAGGCATCATACTGGTGAAGGCATCAAATTGGGGAAGGCATCAAACTGGGAAGGCATCAAACTGGGGAAGGCATCAAACTGGGGAAGGCATCAAACAACTGGGGAAGGCATCAAACTGGGGAAGGCATAAAACTGCTGGAGAAGGCATCAAACTGGCGAAGGCATCAAACTGGGGAAGGCATCAAACTGAGGAAGGCATCAAACAACTGGGGAAGGCATCAAACTGGGGAAGGAATCAAACTTGGGAAGGCATCAAACAACTGGGGAAGGCATCAAATTAGGGAAGGCATGAAACTGGGGAAGGCATCAAACAACTGGGGAAGGCATCAAACTGGGGAAGGCATCAAACTGGGGAAGGCATCAAACAACTGGGGAAGGCATCAAACTGGGAAAGGCATCAAACTGGGGAAGGCATCAAATTGGGGAAGGCATCAAACTGGGGAAGGCATAAAACAACTGGGGAAGGTATCAAACTGCGGAAGGCATCAAAATGGGGAAGGCATAAAAGAAAATGGGGAAGGCATCAAACTGGGGAAGGCATGAAACTGGGGAAGGCATCAAACAACTGAGGAAGGCATGAAACTGGGGAAGGCATGAAACTAGGGAAGGCGTCAGACTTGGGAAGGCATCAAACAACTGGGGAAGGCATCAAACTGGGGAAGGACGGAAACTGGGTAAGACTTCAAACTGGGGAAGGTATCAAACTGGGAAGGCATCAGACTGGGAAAGGAATCAAACTGGGGAGGGCATCAAACTGGGGAAGGCACCAAACAACTGGGGAAGGCATCAAACTGGGGAAGGCATCAAACAACTGGGGAAGGCATCAAACAACTTGGGAAGGCATCAAACTGGGGAAGGCATCAAATTATGGAGGGAAACAAACTGGGGAAGGCAGCAAACAACTGGGGAAGGCATCAAAGTGGGGAAGGCATCAAAGTGGGGAAGGCATCAAACAACTGGGGAAGGCATCAAACTGGGGAAGGCATCAAACTGAGGAAGGCATCAAACTGGGGAAGGCATCAAACAACTGGGGAAGGCATCAAACTGGGGAAGGCATGAAACAACTGGGAAAGGCATCAAACTGGGGAAGGCATCGAACTGGGGAAGGCATCAAACAACTGGGGAAGTCATCAAACTGGGGAAGGCATCAAACTGGGAAAGGCATCAAACAACTGGGGAAGGCATCAAACTGGGGAAGGCATCAAACTGGGGAAGGCATCAAACAACTGGGGAAGACATAAAACTGGGGAAGGCATCAAACTGGGGAAAGCATCAAACTTGGGAAGACATCAAACTGGGGAAGGCATCAAACAACTGGGGAAGGTATCAAACTGGAGAGGGCATCAAACTGGGGAAGGCATCAAACTGGGGAAGGCATCAAATAACTGGGGAAGGCATCAAACTGTTGAAGGGATCAAACTTTGGAAGGCATCAAAAAACTGGGGAAGGCATCAAACTGGGGAAGGCATCAAACTGGGGAATGCATCAAAGTGGGGAAGGCATCAAACAACTGGGTAAGGCATCAAACTGGGGAAGGCATCAAACTGGGGAAGGCAACAAACAGCTGGGGAAGGCATCCATCTGGGGAAGGCTTCAAACTGGGGAAGGAATCAAACTGGGGAAGGCATCAAACTGGGGAAGGCATCAAACTGGGGAAGGCACCAAACATCTGGGGAAGGCATCAAACTGGGGAAGGCATCAAATTGGGGAAGGCATCAAACAACTGGGGAAGGCATCAAACTGGGGAAGGCATCAAACTGAGGAAGGCATCAAACTGGGGAAGGCATCAAACAACTGGGGAAGGCATCAAACGGGGGAAGGCATCAAACAACTGAGGAAGGCATCAAACTGGGGAAGGCATCAAATTGGGGAAGGCATCAAACAACTGGGGAAGGCATCAAACTGGGGAAGGCATCAAACTGAGGAAGGCATCAAACTGGGGAAGGCATCAAACAACTGGGGAAGGCATCAAACGGGGGAAGGCATCAAACAACTGAGGAAGGCATCAAACTGGGGAAGGCATCAAACTGGGGAAGGCATGAAACAACTGGGAAAGGCATCAAACTGGAGAAGGCATCAAACTGGGGAAGGCATCAAACAACTCGGGAAGGCATCAAACTGGGGAAGGCATCAAACTGGGGAAGGCATCAAACAACTGAGGAAGGCATCAAACTGGGGAAGGCATCAAACTGGGGAAGGCATCAAACAACTGGGGAAGAAATAAAACTGGGGAAGGCATCAAACTTGGGAAAGGATCAAACTTGGGAAGACATCAAACTGGGGAAGGCATCAAACAACTGTGGAAGGCATCAAACTGGAGAAGGCATCAAACTGGGGAAGGCATCAAACTGGGGAAGGCATCAAATAACTGGGGAAGGCATCAAACTGTTGAAGGCATCAAACTGGGGAAGGCATCAAACTTTGGAAGGCATCAAAAAACTGGGGAAGGCATCAAACTGGGGAAGGCATCAAACTGGGGAAGGCATCAAAGTGGGGAAGGCATCAAACAACTGGGGAAGGCATCAAACTGGGGAAGGTATCAAACTGGGGAAGGCACCAAACAGCTAGGGAAGGCATCAAACTGGGGAAGACTTCAAACTGGGGACGGCATCAAACGGGGGAAGGCATCAAACTGGGGAAGGCATCAAACTCGGGAATGCATCAAACAACTGGGGAAGGCATCAAACTGGGGAAGGCATCACACTGGGGAAGGCATCAAATTGGGGAAGGCATCAAACAACTGGGGAAGGCATCAAACTGGGGAAGGCATCAAACTGGGGAAGGCATCAAACTGGGGAAGGCATCAGACTGGGGAAGGCATCAAAGAACTGGGGAAGACATCAAACTGGGGAAGGCATCAAACTGGGGAAGTCATCAAATTGGGGAAGGCATCAAACAACTGGGGAAGGCATCAAACTGGGGAAGGCATCAAACTGGGGAAGACATCAGACTGGGAAAGGCATCAAACAACTGGGGAAGGCATCAAACTGGGAAAGGCATTAAACTGGGGAAGGCATCAAACTGGGGAAGGCATCAAACTGGGGAAAACATCAAACAACTGGGGAAGGCATCAAACTGGGGAAGGCATCAAACTGGAAAAGGCATCAAACAACTGGGGAAGGCATCAAACTGGGGAAGGCATCAAACTGGAGAAGGCATCAAACTGGGGAAGGCATCAACCTGGGGAAGGCATCAAACTGGGGAAGGCATCAAACAAGTGGGGAAGGCATCAAACTGGGGAAGGCATCAAACTGGGGAAGGCATCAGACTGGGGAAGGCATCAAACAACTGGGGAAGGCATGAAACTGGGGAAGGCATCAACCTGGGGAAGGCATGAAACTGGGGAAGGCATGAAACTGGGGAAGACATCAGCTGGGGAAGGCATCAAACAGCTGGGAAAGGCATCAAACTGGTGAAGGCTTCAAACTGGGGAAGGCATCAAACTGGGGAAAGCATCAAACAACTGGGGAAGGCATCAAACTGGGGAAGGCATCAAACTAGGTAAGGCATCAAACTGGGGAAGGCATCAAACAAATGGGGAAGGCATCAAACTGAGGAAGGTATCAAACTGAGGAAGGCTTCAAACTGGGGAAGGCATCAAACTGGGGAAGGCATGAAACAACTGGGGAATGCATCAAACTGGGGAAGGCATCAAACTGGGGAAGGCAACAAATTGGGGAAGGCATGAAACAACTGGGGAAGACAAGAAACTGGGTAAGGCATCAAACTGGGGAAGGCATCAAACTGGGGAAGGCATCAGACTGGGGAAGGCATCAAACAACTGGGGAAGGCATCAAAGTGGGAAAGGCTTCAAACTGGGGAAGGCATCAAACTGGGGAATGCATCAAACTGGGGAAGGCATCAAACAACTGGGGAAGGCATCAAACTGGGGAAGGCATCAAACTGGGGAAGGCATCAAATTGGGGAAGGCATCAACCAAATGGGGAAGGCATCAAACTGGGGAAGGCATCAATCTGGGAAAGGCATTAAACTGGGGAAGGAATCAAACTGGGGAAGGCATCAAACTGGGCAAGGTTTCAAACAACTGGGAAGGCATCAAACTGGGGAAGGCATCAAACTGGAGAAGGCATCAATCTGGGGAAGGCATGAAACTCTGGAATGCATTAAACAACTGGAGAAGGCATCAAACTGGGGAAGGCATCAAACTGGGGAAGGCATCAGACAGGGGAAGGCATCAAACAACTGGGGAAGGCATCAAACTGGGGAAGGCATCAACCTGGGGAAGGCATGAAACTAAGGAAGGCAACAAACTGGGGAAGACATCAAACTGGGGAAGGCATCAAACAGCTGGGGAAGGCATCAAACTGGGGAAGGCTTCAAACTGGGGAAGGCATCAAAGTGGGGAAGGCATCAAACAACTGGGGAAGGCATCAAACTGGGGAAGGCATCAAACTGGGGAAGACATCAGACTGGTGAAGGCATCAAACAACTGGGGAAGGCATCAAACTGGTGAAGGCATCAAACAACTGGGGAAGGCATCAAACTGGGGAAGGCATCAAACTGGGGAAGGCATCAAACAACTGGGGAAGGCATCAAACTGGGGAAGACATCAAACTGGGGAAGGCATCAAACTGGGGAAGGCATCAAACAACTGGGGAAGGCATCAAACTGAGGAAGGCACCAAACAACTGGAGAAGGCATCAAACTGGGGAAGGCATCAAACAACTGGGGAAGGCATCAAACTGGGGAAGGCATCAAACAACTAGGGAAGGCATCAAACTGGGGAAGGCATCAAACTGGGGAAGGCATCAAACTGGGGAAGGCATCAAACAACTGGGGAAGGCATCAAACTGGGGAAGACATCAAACTGGGGAAGGCATCAAACTGGGGAAGGCATCAAACAACTAGGGAAGGCATCAAACTGGGGAAGGCATCAAACTGGGGAAGGCTTCAAACAACTGGGGAAGGCATCAAACTGGGGAAGACATCAAACTGGGGAAGGCATCAAACAACTGGGGAAGGTATCAAACTGGGGAAGGCACCAAACATCTGGGGAAGTCATCAAACTGGGGAAGGCATCAAACTGGGGAAGGCATCAAACAACTGGGGAAGGCATCAAACTGGGGAAGGCATCAAACTGAGGAAAGCATCAAACTGGGGAAGGCATCAAACAGCTGGGGAAGGCATGAAACTGGGGAAGGCATCAAACAACTGTGGAAGGCATGAAACTGGGGAAGGCATCAAACTGGGGAAGGCATCAAACTGGGAAAGGCATGAAACAACTGGGAAAGGCATCAAACTTGGGAAGGCATCAAACTGGGGAAAGCATCAAACAACTGGGGAAGGCATCAAACTGGGGAAGGCATCAAACTGGGGAAGGCATCAAACAACTGGGGAAGGCATCAAACTGGGGAAGACATCAAACTGGGGAAGGCATCAAACTGGGGAAGTCATCAAACTGGGGAAGGCATCAAACAACTGGGGAAGGCTTCAAACTGGGAAGGCATCAATCTTGGGAAGGCATCGAACTGGGGAAGGCATCAAACAACTGGGGAAGGCATCAAACTGGGGAAGCATCAAACAACTGGGGAAGGCATCAAACTGGGGAAGGCATAAAACTGGGGAAGGCAGACTTTGGAAGGCATCAAACAACTGGAGAAGGCATGAAACGGGGGAAGGCATCAAATTGTGATAGGCATCAAACTGGGGAAGGCATCAAACAGCTGGGGAAGGCATCAAACTGGGGAAGGCTTCAAACTGGGGAAGGCATCAAACTGTGGAAGGCATCAAACTAGGGAAGGCATCAAACAACTGGGGAAGGCTTCAAACTGGGGAAGGCATCAGACTGGGGAAGGCATCAGACTGGTGAAGGCATCAAACAACTGGGGAAGGCATCAAACTGGGGAATGCATCAAACTGGGGAAGGCATCAAACAACTGGGGAAGGCATCAAACTGGGGAAGGTATCAAACTGCGGAAGGCATCAAACAACTGGGGAAGGCATCAAACTGGGGAAGACATCAAACTGGGGAAGGCATCAAACTGGGGAAGGCATCAAACAACTAGGGAAGGCATCAAACTGGGGAAGGCATCAAACTGGGGAAGGCTTCAAACAACTGGGGAAGGCATCAAACTTGGGAAGGCATCAAACTGGGGAAGGCATCAAACAACTGGGCAAGGCATCAAACTGGGGAAGGCATCAAACTGGGGAAGGCATCAAACAACTGGGGAAGGTATCAAACTGGGGAAGGCATCAAACTGGGGAAGGCATCAAACTGGGGAAGGCATCAAACTGGGGAAGGTACCAAACTGGGGAAGGCATCAAACAACTGGAGAAGGCATCAAACTGGGGAAGGCATCAAATTGGGAAAGGCATCAAACTGGGGAAGGCATCAAACAACTGGGCAAGGCATCAAACTGAGGAAGGCATCAAACTGGGGATGGCATTAAACTGGGGAAGGCATCAAACTGGGGAAGGCATTAAACTGGGGAAGGCATCATACTGGTGAAGGCATCAAATTGGGGAAGGCATCAAACTGGGAAGGCATCAAACTGGGGAAGGCATCAAACTGGGGAAGGCATCAAACAACTGGGGAAGGCATCAAACTGGGGAAGGCATAAAACTGCTGGAGAAGGCATCAAACTGGCGAAGGCATCAAACTGGGGAAGGCATCAAACTGAGGAAGGCATCAAACAACTGGGGAAGGCATCAAACTGGGGAAGGAATCAAACTTGGGAAGGCATCAAACAACTGGGGAAGGCATCAAATTAGGGAAGGCATGAAACTGGGGAAGGCATCAAACAACTGGGGAAGGCATCAAACTGGGGAAGGCATCAAACTGGGGAAGGCATCAAACAACTGGGGAAGGCATCAAACTGGGAAAGGCATCAAACTGGGGAAGGCATCAAATTGGGGAAGGCATCAAACTGGGGAAGGCATAAAACAACTGGGGAAGGTATCAAACTGCGGAAGGCATCAAAATGGGGAAGGCATAAAAGAAAATGGGGAAGGCATCAAACTGGGGAAGGCATGAAACTGGGGAAGGCATCAAACAACTGAGGAAGGCATGAAACTGGGGAAGGCATGAAACTAGGGAAGGCGTCAGACTTGGGAAGGCATCAAACAACTGGGGAAGGCATCAAACTGGGGAAGGACGGAAACTGGGTAAGACTTCAAACTGGGGAAGGTATCAAACTGGGAAGGCATCAGACTGGGAAAGGAATCAAACTGGGGAGGGCATCAAACTGGGGAAGGCACCAAACAACTGGGGAAGGCATCAAACTGGGGAAGGCATCAAACAACTGGGGAAGGCATCAAACAACTTGGGAAGGCATCAAACTGGGGAAGGCATCAAATTATGGAGGGAAACAAACTGGGGAAGGCAGCAAACAACTGGGGAAGGCATCAAAGTGGGGAAGGCATCAAAGTGGGGAAGGCATCAAACAACTGGGGAAGGCATCAAACTGGGGAAGGCATCAAACTGAGGAAGGCATCAAACTGGGGAAGGCATCAAACAACTGGGGAAGGCATCAAACTGGGGAAGGCATGAAACAACTGGGAAAGGCATCAAACTGGGGAAGGCATCGAACTGGGGAAGGCATCAAACAACTGGGGAAGTCATCAAACTGGGGAAGGCATCAAACTGGGAAAGGCATCAAACAACTGGGGAAGGCATCAAACTGGGGAAGGCATCAAACAACTGGGGAAGACATAAAACTGGGGAAGGCATCAAACTGGGGAAAGCATCAAACTTGGGAAGACATCAAACTGGGGAAGGCATCAAACAACTGGGGAAGGTATCAAACTGGAGAGGGCATCAAACTGGGGAAGGCATCAAACTGGGGAAGGCATCAAATAACTGGGGAAGGCATCAAACTGTTGAAGGGATCAAACTTTGGAAGGCATCAAAAAACTGGGGAAGGCATCAAACTGGGGAAGGCATCAAACTGGGGAATGCATCAAAGTGGGGAAGGCATCAAACAACTGGGTAAGGCATCAAACTGGGGAAGGCATCAAACTGGGGAAGGCAACAAACAGCTGGGGAAGGCATCCATCTGGGGAAGGCTTCAAACTGGGGAAGGAATCAAACTGGGGAAGGCATCAAACTGGGGAAGGCATCAAACTGGGGAAGGCACCAAACATCTGGGGAAGGCATCAAACTGGGGAAGGCATCAAATTGGGGAAGGCATCAAACAACTGGGGAAGGCATCAAACTGGGGAAGGCATCAAACTGAGGAAGGCATCAAACTGGGGAAGGCATCAAACAACTGGGGAAGGCATCAAACGGGGGAAGGCATCAAACAACTGAGGAAGGCATCAAACTGGGGAAGGCATCAAATTGGGGAAGGCATCAAACAACTGGGGAAGGCATCAAACTGGGGAAGGCATCAAACTGAGGAAGGCATCAAACTGGGGAAGGCATCAAACAACTGGGGAAGGCATCAAACGGGGGAAGGCATCAAACAACTGAGGAAGGCATCAAACTGGGGAAGGCATCAAACTGGGGAAGGCATGAAACAACTGGGAAAGGCATCAAACTGGAGAAGGCATCAAACTGGGGAAGGCATCAAACAACTCGGGAAGGCATCAAACTGGGGAAGGCATCAAACTGGGGAAGGCATCAAACAACTGAGGAAGGCATCAAACTGGGGAAGGCATCAAACTGGGGAAGGCATCAAACAACTGGGGAAGAAATAAAACTGGGGAAGGCATCAAACTTGGGAAAGGATCAAACTTGGGAAGACATCAAACTGGGGAAGGCATCAAACAACTGTGGAAGGCATCAAACTGGAGAAGGCATCAAACTGGGGAAGGCATCAAACTGGGGAAGGCATCAAATAACTGGGGAAGGCATCAAACTGTTGAAGGCATCAAACTGGGGAAGGCATCAAACTTTGGAAGGCATCAAAAAACTGGGGAAGGCATCAAACTGGGGAAGGCATCAAACTGGGGAAGGCATCAAAGTGGGGAAGGCATCAAACAACTGGGGAAGGCATCAAACTGGGGAAGGTATCAAACTGGGGAAGGCACCAAACAGCTAGGGAAGGCATCAAACTGGGGAAGACTTCAAACTGGGGACGGCATCAAACGGGGGAAGGCATCAAACTGGGGAAGGCATCAAACTCGGGAATGCATCAAACAACTGGGGAAGGCATCAAACTGGGGAAGGCATCACACTGGGGAAGGCATCAAATTGGGGAAGGCATCAAACAACTGGGGAAGGCATCAAACTGGGGAAGGCATCAAACTGGGGAAGGCATCAAACTGGGGAAGGCATCAGACTGGGGAAGGCATCAAAGAACTGGGGAAGACATCTAACTGGGGAAGGCATCAAACTGGGGAAGTCATCAAATTGGGGAAGGCATCAAACAACTGGGGAAGGCATCAAACTGGGGAAGGCATCAAACTGGGGAAGACATCAGACTGGGAAAGGCATCAAACAACTGGGGAAGGCATCAAACTGGGAAAGGCATTAAACTGGGGAAGGCATCAAACTGGGGAAGGCATCAAACTGGGGAAAACATCAAACAACTGGGGAAGGCATCAAACTGGGGAAGGCATCAAACTGGAAAAGGCATCAAACAACTGGGGAAGGCATCAAACTGGGGAAGGCATCAAACTGGAGAAGGCATCAAACTGGGGAAGGCATCAACCTGGGGAAGGCATCAAACTGGGGAAGGCATCAAACAAGTGGGGAAGGCATCAAACTGGGGAAGGCATCAAACTGGGGAAGGCATCAGACTGGGGAAGGCATCAAACAACTGGGGAAGGCATGAAACTGGGGAAGGCATCAACCTGGGGAAGGCATGAAACTGGGGAAGGCATGAAACTGGGGAAGACATCAGCTGGGGAAGGCATCAAACAGCTGGGAAAGGCATCAAACTGGTGAAGGCTTCAAACTGGGGAAGGCATCAAACTGGGGAAAGCATCAAACAACTGGGGAAGGCATCAAACTGGGGAAGGCATCAAACTAGGTAAGGCATCAAACTGGGGAAGGCATCAAACAAATGGGGAAGGCATCAAACTGAGGAAGGTATCAAACTGAGGAAGGCTTCAAACTGGGGAAGGCATCAAACTGGGGAAGGCATGAAACAACTGGGGAATGCATCAAACTGGGGAAGGCATCAAACTGGGGAAGGCAACAAATTGGGGAAGGCATGAAACAACTGGGGAAGACAAGAAACTGGGTAAGGCATCAAACTGGGGAAGGCATCAAACTGGGGAAGGCATCAGACTGGGGAAGGCATCAAACAACTGGGGAAGGCATCAAAGTGGGAAAGGCTTCAAACTGGGGAAGGCATCAAACTGGGGAATGCATCAAACTGGGGAAGGCATCAAACAACTGGGGAAGGCATCAAACTGGGGAAGGCATCAAACTGGGGAAGGCATCAAATTGGGGAAGGCATCAACCAAATGGGGAAGGCATCAAACTGGGGAAGGCATCAATCTGGGAAAGGCATTAAACTGGGGAAGGAATCAAACTGGGGAAGGCATCAAACTGGGCAAGGTTTCAAACAACTGGGAAGGCATCAAACTGGGGAAGGCATCAAACTGGAGAAGGCATCAATCTGGGGAAGGCATGAAACTCTGGAATGCATTAAACAACTGGAGAAGGCATCAAACTGGGGAAGGCATCAAACTGGGGAAGGCATCAGACAGGGGAAGGCATCAAACAGCTGGGGAAGGCATCAAACTGGGGAAGGCTTCAAACTGGGGAAGGCATCAAAGTGGGGAAGGCATCAAACAACTGGGGAAGGCATCAAACTGGGGAAGGCATCAAACTGGGGAAGACATCAGACTGGTGAAGGCATCAAACAACTGGGGAAGGCATCAAACTGGTGAAGGCATCAAACAACTGGGGAAGGCATCAAACTGGGGAAGGCATCAAACTGGGGAAGGCATCAAACAACTGGGGAAGGCATCAAACTGGGGAAGACATCAAACTGGGGAAGGCATCAAACTGGGGAAGGCATCAAACAACTGGGGAAGGCATCAAACTGAGGAAGGCACCAAACAACTGGAGAAGGCATCAAACTGGGGAAGGCATCAAACAACTGGGGAAGGCATCAAACTGGGGAAGGCATCAAACAACTAGGGAAGGCATCAAACTGGGGAAGGCATCAAACTGGGGAAGGCATCAAACTGGGGAAGGCATCAAACAACTGGGGAAGGCATCAAACTGGGGAAGACATCAAACTGGGGAAGGCATCAAACTGGGGAAGGCATCAAACAACTAGGGAAGGCATCAAACTGGGGAAGGCATCAAACTGGGGAAGGCTTCAAACAACTGGGGAAGGCATCAAACTGGGGAAGACATCAAACTGGGGAAGGCATCAAACAACTGGGGAAGGTATCAAACTGGGGAAGGCACCAAACATCTGGGGAAGTCATCAAACTGGGGAAGGCATCAAACTGGGGAAGGCATCAAACAACTGGGGAAGGCATCAAACTGGGGAAGGCATCAAACTGAGGAAAGCATCAAACTGGGGAAGGCATCAAACAGCTGGGGAAGGCATGAAACTGGGGAAGGCATCAAACAACTGTGGAAGGCATGAAACTGGGGAAGGCATCAAACTGGGGAAGGCATCAAACTGGGAAAGGCATGAAACAACTGGGAAAGGCATCAAACTTGGGAAGGCATCAAACTGGGGAAAGCATCAAACAACTGGGGAAGGCATCAAACTGGGGAAGGCATCAAACTGGGGAAGGCATCAAACAACTGGGGAAGACATAAAACTGGGGAAGGCATCAAACTGGGGAAAGCATCAAACTTGGGAAGACATCAAACTGGGGAAGGCATCAAACAACTGGGGAAGGCATCAAACTGGAGAAGGCATCAAACTGGGGAAGGCATCAAACTGGGGAAGGCATCAAATAACTGGGGAAGGCATCAAACTGTTGAAGGCATCAAACTGGGGAAGGCATCAAACTTGGAAAGGCATGAAAAAACTGGGGAAGGCATCAAACTGGGGAAGGCATCAAACTGGGGAAGGCATCAAAGTGGGGAAGTCATCAAACAACTGGGGAAGGCATCAAACTGGGTAAAGCACCAAACAGCTGGGGAAGACATCAAACTGGGGAAGGCTTCAAACTGGAGAAGGCATCAAACTGGGGAAGGCATCAAACAACTGGGGAAGGCATCAAACTGGGGAAGGCATCAAACTGGGGAAGGCATCAAACTGAGGAAGGCATCAAACTGGGGAAGGCATCAAACAACTGGGGAAGGCATCAAACGGGGGAAGGCATCAAACAACTGTGGAAGGCATCAAACTGGGGAAAGCATCAAACTGGGGAAGGCATGAAACAACTGGGAAAGGCATCAAACTGGGGAAGGCATCAAACTGGGGAAGGCATCAAACAACTGGGGAATGCATCAAACTGGGGAAGGCATCAAACTGGGGAAGGCATCAAACAACTGGGGAAGGCATCAAACTGGGGAAGGCATCAAACTGGGGAAGGCATCAAACAACTGAGGAAGAAATAAAACTGGGGAAGGCATCAAACTTGGGAAAGCATCAAACTTGGGAAGACATCAAACTGGGGAAGGCATCAAACAACTGGGGAAGGCATCAAACTGGAGAAGGCATCAAACTGGGGAAGGCATCAAACTGGGGAAGGCATCAAATAACTGGGGAAGGCATCAAGCTGTTGAAGGCATCAAACTGGGGAAGGCATCAAACTTTGGAAGGCATAAAAAAACTGGGGAAGGCATCAAACTGGGGAAGGCATCAAACTGGGGAAGGCATCAAAGTGGGGAAGGCATCAAACAACTGGGGAAGGCATCAAACTGGGGAAGGCATCAAACTGGGGAAGGCACCAAACAGCTGGGGAAAGCATCAAACTGGGGAAGTCTTAAACTGGGGACGGCATCAAACGGGGGAAGGCATCAAACTGGGGAAGGCATCAAACTGGGGAATGCATCAAACAACTGGGGAAGGCATCAAACTGGGGAAGGAATCAAACTGGGGAAGGCATCAAATTGGGGAAGGCATCAAACAACTGGGAAAGGCATCAAACTGGGGAAGGCATCAAACTTTGGAAGGCATCAAACTGAAGAAGGCATCAGACTGGGGAAGGCATCAAACAACTGGGGAAGGCATCAAACTGGGGAAGGCATCAAACAACTGGGGAAGGCATCAAACTGGGGAAGGCATCAAACTGGGGAAGACATCAGACTTGGGAAGGCATCAAACAACTGGGGAAGGCATCAAACTGGGAAAGGCATTAAACTGGGGAAGGCATCAAACTGGGGAAGGCATCAAACTGGGGAAGGCATCAAACAACTGGGGAAGGCATCAAACTGGGGAAGGCATCAAACTCGAGAAGGCATCAAACAACTGGGGAAGGCATCAATCTGGGGAAGGCATCAAACTGGGGAAGGCATCAAAGTGGGGAAGGCATCAAACAACTGGGGAAGGCATCAAACTGGGTAGAGCACCAAACAGCTGGGGAAGACATCAAACTGGGGAAGGCTTCAAACTGGAGAAGGCATCAAACTGGGGAAGGCATCAAACAACTGGGGAAGGCATCAAACTGGGGAAGGCATCAAACTGGGGAAGGCATCAAACTGAGGAAGGCATAAAACTGGGGAAGGCATCAAACAACTGTGGAAGGCATCAAACTGGGGAAAGCATCAAACTGGGGAAGGCATGAAACAACTGGGAAAGGCATCAAACTGGGGAAGGCATCAAACTGGGGAAGGCATCAAACAACTGGGGAAGGCATCAAACTGGGGAAGGCATCAAACTGGGGAAGGCATCAAACAACTGGGGAAGGCATCAAACTGGGGTAGGCATCAAACTGGGGAAGGCATCAAACAACTGAGGAAGAAATAAAACTGGGGAAGGCATCAAACTTGGGAAAGCATCAAACTTGGGAAGACATCAAACTGGGGAAGGCATGAAACAACTGGGGAAGGCATCAAACTGGGGAAGGCATCAAACTGGGGAAGGCATCAAATAACTGGGGAAGGCATCAAGCTGTTGAAGGCATCAAACTGGGGAAGGCATCAAACCTTGGAAGGCATAAAAAAACTGGGGAAGGCATCAAACTGGGGAAGGCATCAAACTGGGGAAGGCATCAAAGTGGGGAAGGCATCAAACAACTGGGGAAGGCATCAAACTGGGGAAGGCATCAAACTGGGGAAGGCACCAAACAGCTGGGGAAGGCATCAAACTGGGGAAGGTTTAAACTGGGGACGGCATCAAACGGGGGAAGACATCAAACTGGGGAAGGCATCAAACTGGGGAAGGCATCAAACAACTAGGGAAGGCATCAAACTGGGGAAGGCATCAAACTGGGGAAGGCTTCAAACAACTGGGGAGGGCATCAAACTGGGGAAGACATCAAACTGGGGAAGGCATCAAACAACTGGGGAAGGTATCAAACTGGGGAAGGCACCAAACATCTGGGGAAGTCATCAAACTGGGGAAGGCATCAAACTGGGGAAGGCATCAAACAACTGGGGAAGGCATCAAACTGGGGAAGGCATCAAACTGAGGAAAGCATCAAACTGGGGAAGGCATCAAACAGCTGGGGAAGGCATGAAACTGGGGAAGGCATCAAACAACTGTGGAAGGCATGAAACTGGGGAAGGCATCAAACTGGGGAAGGCATCAAACTGGGAAAGGCATGAAACAACTGGGAAAGGCATCAAACTGGGGAAGGCATCAAACTGGGGAAAGCATCAAACAACTGGGGAAGGCATCAAACTGGGGAAGGCATCAAACTGGGGAAGGCATCAAACAACTGGGGAAGACATAAAACTTGGGAAGGCATCAAACTGGGGAAAGCATCAAACTTGGGAAGACATCAAACTGGGGAAGGCATCAAACAACTGGGGAAGGCATCAAACTGGAGAAGGCATCAAACTGGGGAAGGCATCAAACTGGGGAAGGCATCAAATAACTGGGGAAGGCATCAAACTGTTGAAGGCATCAAACTGGGGAAGGCATCAAACTTGGAAAGGCATCAAAAAACTGGGGAAGGCATCAAACTGGGGAAGGCATCAAACTGGGGAAGGCATCAAAGTGGGGAAGGCATCAAACAACTGGGGAAGGCATCAAACTGGGTAAAGCACCAAACAGCTGGGGAAGACATCAAAGTGGGGAAGGCTTCAAACTGGAGAAGGCATCAAACTGGGGAAGGCATCAAACAACTGGGGAAGGCATCAAACTGGGGAAGGCATCAAACTGGGGAAGGCATCAAACTGAGGAAGGCATCAAACTGGGGAAGGCATCAAACAACTGGGGAAGGCATCAAACGGGGGAAGGCATCAAACAACTGTGGAAGGCATCAAACTGGGGAAAGCATCAAACTGGGGAAGGCATGAAACAACTGGGAAAGGCATCAAACTGGGGAAGGCATCAAACTGGGGAAGGCATCAAACAACTGGGGAAGGCATCAAACTGGGGAAGGCATCAAACTGGGGAAGGCATCAAACAACTGGGGAAGGCATCAAACTGGGGAAGGCATCAAACTGGGGAAGGCATCAAACAACTGAGGAAGAAATAAAACTGGGGAAGGCATCAAACTTGGGAAAGCATCAAACTTGGGAAGACATCAAACTGGGGAAGGCATCAAACAACTGGGGAAGGCATCAAACTGGAGAAGGCATCAAACTGGGGAAGGCATCAAACTGGGGAAGGCATCAAATAACTGGGGAAGGCATCAAGCTGTTGAAGGCATCAAACTGGGGAAGGCATCAAACTTTGGAAGGCATAAAAAAACTGGGGAAGGCATCAAACTGGGGAAGGCATCAAACTGGGGAAGGCATCAAAGTGGGGAAGGCATCAAACAACTGGGGAAGGCATCAAACTGGGGAAGGCACCAAACTGGGGAAGGCACCAAACAGCTGGGGAAGGCATCAAACTGGGGAAGGCTTAAACTGGGGACGGCATCAAACGGGGGAAGGCATCAAACTGGGGAAGGCATCAAACTGGGGAATGCATCAAACAACTGGGGAAGGCATCAAACTGGGGAAGGCATCAAACTGGGGAAGGCATCAAATTGGGGAAGGCATCAAACAACTGGGAAAGGCATCAAACTGGGGAAGGCATCAAACTTTGGAAGGCATCAAACTGAAGAAGGCATCAGACTGGGGAAGGCATCAAACAACTGGGGAAGGCATCAAACTGGGGAAGGCATCAAACAACTGGGGAAGGCATCAAACTGGGGAAGGCATCAAACTGGGGAAGACATCAGACTTGGGAAGGCATCAAACAACTGGGGAAGGCATCAAACTGGGAAAGGCATTAAACTGGGGAAGGCATCAAACTGGGGAAGGCATCAAACTGGGGAAGGCATCAAACAACTGGGGAAGGCATCAAACTGGGGAAGGCATCAAACTCGAGAAGGCATCAAACAACTGGGGAAGGCATCAATCTGGGGAAGGCATCAAACTGGGGAAGGCATCAAAGTGGGGAAGGCATCAAACAACTGGGGAAGGCATCAAACTGGGTAAAGCACCAAACAGCTGGGGAAGACATCAAACTGGGGAAGGCTTCAAACTGGAGAAGGCATCAAACTGGGGAAGGCATCAAACAACTGGGGAAGGCATCAAACTGGGGAAGGCATCAAACTGGGGAAGGCATCAAACTGAGGAAGGCATCAAACTGGGGAAGGCATCAAACAACTGGGGAAGGCATCAAACGGGGGAAGGCATCAAACAACTGTGGAAGGCATCAAACTGGGGAAAGCATCAAACTGGGGAAGGCATGAAACAACTGGGAAAGGCATCAAACTGGGGAAGGCATCAAACTGGGGAAGGCATCAAACAACTGGGGAAGGCATCAAACTGGGGAAGGCATCAAACTGGGGAAGGCATCAAACAACTGGGGAAGGCATCAAACTGGGGAAGGCATCAAACTGGGGAAGGCATCAAACAACTGAGGAAGAAATAAAACTGGGGAAGGCATCAAACTTGGGAAAGCATCAAACTTGGGAAGACATCAAACTGGGGAAGGCATGAAACAACTGGGGAAGGCATCAAACTGGAGAAGGCATCAAACTGGGGAAGGCATCAAACTGGGGAAGGCATCAAATAACTGGGGAAGGCATCAAGCTGTTGAAGGCATCAAACTGGGGAAGGCATCAAAGTTTGGAAGGCATAAAAAAACTGGGGAAGGCATCAAACTGGGGAAGGCATCAAACTGGGGAAGGCATCAAAGTGGGGAAGGCATCAAACAACTGGGGAAGGCATCAAACTGGGGAAGGCATCAAACTGGGGAAGGCACCAAACAGCTGGGGAAGGCATCAAACTGGGGAAGGTTTAAACTGGGGACGGCATCAAACGGGGGAAGGCATCAAACTGGGGAAGGCATCAAACTGGGGAATGCATCAAACAACTGGGGAAGGCATCAAACTGGGGAAGGCATCAAACTGGGGAAGGCATCAAATTGGGGAAGGCATCAAACAACTGGGAAAGGCATCAAACTGGGGAAGGCATCAAACTTTGGAAGGCATCAAACTGAAGAAGGCATCAGACTGGGGAAGGCATCAAACAACTGGGGAAGGCATCAAACTGGGGAAGGCATCAAACAACTGGGGAAGGCATCAAACTGGGGAAGGCATCAAACTGGGGAAGACATCAGACTTGGGAAGGCATCAAACAACTGGGGAAGGCATCAAACTGGGAAAGGCATTAAACTGGGGAAGGCATCAAACTGGGGAAGGCATCAAACTGGGGAAGGCATCAAACAACTGGGGAAGGCATCAAACTGGGGAAGGCATCAAACTCGAGAAGGCATCAAACAACTGGGGAAGGCATCAATCTGGGGAAGGCATCAAACTGGGGAAGGCATCAAACTGGGGAAGGCATCAAACAACTGGGGAAGGCATCAAACTGGGGAAGGCATCAAACTGGGGAAGGCATCAAACTGGGGAAGGCATCAAGCAACTGGGGAAGAAATAAAACTGGGGAAGGCATCAAACTTGGGAAAGCATCAAACTTGGGAAGACATCAAACTGGGGAAGGCATCAAACAACTGGGGAAGGCATTAAACTGGAGAAGGCATCAAACTGGGGAAGGCATCAAACTGGGGAAGGCATCAAACAACTGGGGAAGGCATCAAACTGGGAAAGGCATTAAACTGGGGAAGGCATCAAACTGGGGAAGGCATCAAACTGGGGAAGGCATCAAACAACTGTGGAAGGCATCAAACTGGGGAAGGCATCAAACTCGAGAAGGCATCAAACAACTGGGGAAGGCATCAAACTGGGGAAGGCATCAAACTGGAGAAGGCATCAAACTGGGGAAGGCATCAAACTGGGGAAGGCATCAACCTGGGGAAGGCATCAAACTGGGGAAGGCATCAAACAAGTGGGGAAGGCATCAAACTGGGGAAGGCATCAAACTGGGGAAGGCATCAGACTGGGGAAGGCATCAAACAACTGGGGAAGGCATCAAACTGGGGAAGGCATCAAGCTGGGAAAGGCATCAAAAAACTGGGGAAGGCATCAAACTGGGGAAGGCATCAAACTAGGTAAGGCATCAAACTGGGGAAGGCATCAAACAAATGGGGAAGGCATCAAACTGAGGAAGGAATCAAACTGAGGAAGGCTTCAAACTGGGGAAGGCATCAAACTGGGGAATGCATCAAACTGGGGAAGGCATCAAACAACTGATGAAGGCATCAAACTGGGGAAGGCATCAAACTGGGGAAGGCAACAAATTGGGGAAGGCATGAAAAAACTGGGGAAGACATGAAACTGGGGAAGGCATCAATCTGGGGAAGGCAACAAATTGGGGAAGGCATGAAACAACTGGGGAAGACATGAAACTGGGGAAGGCATCAAACTGGGGAAGGCATCAAACTGGGGAAGGCATCAGACTGGGGAAGGCATCAAACATCTGGGGAAGGCATCAAAGTGGGAAAGGCTTCAAACTGGGGAAGGCATCAAACTGGGGAATGCATCAAAATGGGGAAGGCATCAAACAACTGGGGAAGGCATGAAACTGGGGAAGGCATCAAACTGGGGAAGGCATCAAATTGGGGAAAGCATCAACCAAATGGGGAAGGCATCAAACTGGGGAAGGCATCAATCTGGGAAAGGCATTAAACTGGGGAAGGCATCAAACTGGGGAAGGCATCAAACTGGGCAAGGTTTCAAACAACTGGGGAAGGCATCAAACTGGGGAAGGCATCAAACTGGGGAAGGCATCAAACTGGGGAAGGCATCAAACTGGGGAAGGCATTAAACAACTGGAGAAGGCATCAAACTGGGGAAGGCATCAAACTGGGGAAGGCATCAGACAGGGGAAGGCATCAAACAACTGGGGAAGGCATCAAACTGGGGAAGGCATCAACCTGGGGAAGGTATGAAACTAAGGAAGGCAACAAACTGGGGAAGACATCAAACTGGGGAAGGCATCAAACAGCTGGGGAAGGCATCAAACTGGGGAAGGCTTCAAACTGGGGAAGGCATCAAACTGGGGAAGGCATCAAACAACTGGGGAAGGCATCAAAGTGGGGAAGGCATCAAACTGGGGAAGACATCAGACTGGTGAAGGCATCAAACAACTGGGGAAGGCATCAAACTGGGGAAGGCATCAAACAACTGGGGAAGGCATCACACTGGGGAAGGCATCAAACTGGGGAAGGCATCAAACAACTAGGGAAGGCATCAAACTGGGGAAGGCATCAAACTGGGGAAGGCATCAAACAACTGGGGAAGGCATCAAACTGGGGAAGACATCAAACTGGGGAAGGCATCAAACAACTAGGGAAGGCATCAAACTGGGGAAGGCATCAAACTGGGGAAGGCTTCAAACAACTGGGGAAGGCATCAAACTGGGGAAGACATCAAACTGGGGAAGGCATCAAACAACTGGGGAAGGCATCAAACTGGGGAAGGCACCAAACATTTGGGGAAGGCATCAAACTGGGGAAGGCATCAAACAACTGGGGAAGGTATCAAACTGGGGAAGGTATCAAACTGGGGAAGGCATCAAACTGGGGAAGGCATCAAACTGGGGAAGGTACCAAACTGGGGAAGGCATCAAACAACTGGGGAAGGCATCAAACTGGGGAAGGCATCAAACTGGGGAAGACATCAAGCAAAAGGGGAAGGCATCAATCTGGGGATGGCATCAAACTGGGGAAGTCATCAAACTGGGGAAGGCATCAAACTGGGGAAGGCATCAAACTGGGGAAGGCATCCTACTGGGGAAGGCATCATACTGGGTTAGTCATCAAACTGGGAAGGCATCAAACAACTGGGGAAGGCATCAAACTGGGGAAGGCATGAAACAACTGGGGAAGGCATGAAACAACTGGGGAAGGTGTGAAACTGGGGAAGGCATCAAACTGGGGAAGGCATCAAACTGGGGAATGCATCAAACTGGGGAAGGCATCAGACAACTGGGGACGGCATCAAACTGGGGAAGGCATCAAACTGGGGAAGGCATTAAATTTCGGAAGGCATCAACCAAATGGGGAAGGCATGAAACTGGGGAAGGCATCAAACTGGGGAAGGCATCAGACTGGGGAAGGCATCAAACAACTGGGGAAGGCATCAAACTGGGAAAGGCATTAAACTGGGGAAGGCATCAAACTGGGGAAGGCATCAAACTGGGGAAGGTTTCAAACAACTGGGGAAGGCATCAACCTGGGGAAGGCATCAAACTGGGGAAGGTATCAAACCTTGGAATGCATCAAACAACTGGGGAAGGCAACAAACTGGGGAAGGCATCAAACTGGGGAAGGCATGAGACTGGGGAAGGCATCAAACAACTGGGGAAGGTATGAAACTGGGGAAAGCATCAACCTGGGGAAGGCATGAAACTGTGGAAGGCAACAAACTGGGGAAGACACCAAACTGGGGAAGGCATCAAACAGCTGGGGAAGGCATCAAACTGGGGAAGGCTTCAAACTGGGGAAGGCATCAAACTGGGGAAGGCATCAAACTGGGGAAGGCATCAAACAACTGGGGAAGGCACCAAACTGGGGAAGGCATCAAACTGGGGAAGGCATCAGACTGGTGAAGGCATCAAACAACTGGGGAAGGCATCAAACTGGGGAAGGCATCAAACTGGGGAGGGCATCAAACAACTGAGGAAGGCATCAAATTGGGGAAGGCATCAAACTGGGGAAGGCATCAAACAAATAGGGAAGGCATCAAACTGGGGAAGGCATCAAACTGGGGAAGGCATCAAACAACAGGGGAAGGCATCAAACTGGGGAAGACATCAAACTGGAGAAGGCATCAAACTAGGGAAGGCATCAAACAACTAGGGAAGGCATCAAACTGGGGAAGGCATCAAACTGGGGAAGGCATCAAACTGGGAAAGGCATTAAACTGGGGAAGGCATCAAACTGGGGAAGGCATCAAACTGGGGAAGGCATCAAACAACTGGGGAAGGCATCAAACTGGGGAAGGCATCAAACTCGAGAAGGCATCAAACAACTGGGGAAGGCATCAATCTGGGGAAGGCATCAAACTGGGGAAGGCATCAAAGTGGGGAAGGCATCAAACAACTGGGGAAGGCATCAAACTGGGTAAAGCACCAAACAGCTGGGGAAGACATCAAACTGGGGAAGGCTTCAAACTGGAGAAGGCATCAAACTGGGGAAGGCATCAAACAACTGGGGAAGGCATCAAACTGGGGAAGGCATCAAACTGGGGAAGGCATCAAACTGAGGAAGGCATCAAACTGGGGAAGGCATCAAACAACGGGGGAAGGCATCAAACGGGGGAAGGCATCAAACAACTGTGGAAGGCATCAAACTGGGGAAAGCATCAAACTGGGGAAGGCATGAAACAACTGGGAAAGGCATCAAACTGGGGAAGGCATCAAACTGGGGAAGGCATCAAACAACTGGGGAAGGCATCAAACTGGGGAAGGCATCAAACTGGGGAAGGCATCAAACAACTGGGGAAGGCATCAAACTGGGGAAGGCATCAAACTGGGGAAGGCATCAAACAACTGAGGAAGAAATAAAACTGGGGAAGGCATCAAACTTGGGAAAGCATCAAACTTGGGAAGACATCAAACTGGGGAAGGCATCAAACAACTGGGGAAGGCATCAAACTGGAGAAGGCATCAAACTGGGGAAGGCATCAAACTGGGGAAGGCATCAAATAACTGGGGAAGGCATCAAGCTGTTGAAGGCATCAAACTGGGGAAGGCATCAAACTTTGGAAGGCATAAAAAAACTGGGGAAGGCATCAAACTGGGGAAGGCATCAAACTGGGGAAGGCATCAAAGTGGGGAAGGCATCAAACAACTGGGGAAGGCATCAAACTGGGGAAGGCATCAAACTGGGGAAGGCACCAAACAGCTGGGGAAGGCATCAAACTGGGGAAGGCTTAAACTGGGGACGGCATCAAACGGGGGAAGGCATCAAACTGGGGAAGGCATCAAACTGGGGAATGCATCAAACAACTGGGGAAGGCATCAAACTGGGGAAGGCATCAAACTGGGGAAGGCATCAAATTGGGGAAGGCATCAAACAACTGGGAAAGGCATCAAACTGGGGAAGTCATCAAACTTTGGAAGGCATCAAACTGAAGAAGGCATCAGACTGGGGAAGGCATCAAACAACTGGGGAAGGCATCAAACTGGGGAAGGCATCAAACAACTGGGGAAGGCATCAAACTGGGGAAGGCATCAAACTGGGGAACACATCAGACTTGGGAAGGCATCAAACAACTGGGCAAGGCATCAAACTGGGAAAGGCATTAAACTGGGGAAGGCATCAAACTGGGGAAGGCATCAAACTGGGGAAGGCATCAAACAACTGGGGAAGGCATCAAACTGGGGAAGGCATCAAACTCGAGAAGGCATCAAACAACTGGGGAAGGCATCAATCTGGGGAAGGCATCAAACTGGGGAAGGCATCAAACTGGGGAAGGCATCAAACAACTGGGGAAGGCATCAAACTGGGGAAGGCATCAAACTGGGGAAGGCATCAAACTGGGGAAGGCATCAAACAACTGGGGAAGAAATAAAACTGGGGAAGGCATCAAACTTGGGAAAGCATCAAACTTGGGAAGACATCAAACTGGGGAAGGCATCAAACAACTGGGGAAGGCATTAAACTGGAGAAGGCATCAAACTGGGGAAGGCATCAAACTGGGGAAGGCATCAAACAACTGGGGAAGGCATCAAACTGGGAAAGGCATTAAACTGGGGAAGGCATCAAACTGGGGAAGGCATCAAACTGGGGAAGGCATCAAACAACTGGGGAAGGCATCAAACTGGGGAAGGCATCAAACTCGAGAAGGCATCAAACAACTGGGGAAGGCATCAAACTGGGGAAGGCATCAAACTGGAGAAGGCATCAAACTGGGGAAGGCATCAAACTGGGGAAGGCATCAACCTGGGGAAGGCATCAAACTGGGGAAGGCATCAAACAAGTGGGGAAGGCATCAAACTGGGGAAGGCATCAAACTGGGGAAGGCATCAGACTGGGGAAGGCATCAAACAACTGGGGAAGGCATCAAACTGGGAAAGGCATCAAGCTGGGAAAGGCATCAAAAAACTGGGGAAGGCATCAAACTGGGGAAGGCATCAAACTAAGTAAGGCATCAAACTGGGGAAGGCATCAAACAAATGGGGAAGGCATCAAACTGAGGAAGGAATCAAACTGAGGAAGGCTTCAAACTGGGGAAGGCATCAAACTGGGGAAGGCATCAAACTGGGGAAGGCATCAAACAACTGATGAAGGCATCAAACTGGGGAAGGCATCAAACTGGGGAAGGCAACAAATTGGGGAAGGCATGAAACAACTGGCGAAGACATGAAACTGGGGAAGGCATCAATCTGGGGAAGGCAACAAATTGGGGAAGGCATGAAACAACTGGGGAAGACATGAAACTGGGGAAGGCATCAAACGGGGAAGGCATCAAACTGGGGAAGGCATCAGACTGGGGAAGGCATCAAACATCTGGGGAAGGCATCAAAGTGGGAAAGGCTTCAAACTGGGGAAGGCATCAAACTGGGGAAGGCATCAAATTGGGGAAGGCATCAACCAAATGGGGAAGGCATCAATCTGGGGAAGGCATCAATCTGGGAAAGGCATTAAACTGGGGAAGGCATCAAACTGGGGAAGGCATCAAACTGGGCAAGGTTTCAAACAACTGGGGAAGGCATCAAACTGGGGAAGGCATCAAACTGGGGAAGGCATCAAACTGGGGAATGCATTAAACAACTGGAGAAGGCATCAAACTGGGGAAGGCATCAAACTGGGGAAGGCATCAGACAGGGGAAGGCATCAAACAACTGGGGAAGGCATCAAACTGGGGAAGGCATCAACCTGGGGAAGGTATGAAACTAAGGAAGGCAACAAACTGGGGAAGACATCAAACTGGGGAAGGCATCAAACAGCTGGGGAAGGCATCAAACTGGGGAAGGCTTCAAACTGGGGAAGGCATCAAACTGGGGAAGGCATCAAACAACTGGGGAAGGCATCAAAGTGGGGAAGGCATCAAACTGGGGAAGACATCAGACTGGTGAAGGCATCAAACAACTGGGGAAGGCATCAAACTGGGGAAGGCATCAAACAACTGGGGAAGGCATCACACTGGCGAAGGCATCAAACTGGGGAAGGCATCAAACAACTAGGGAAGGCATCAAACTGGGGAAGGCATCAAACTGGGGAAGGCATCAAACAACTGGGGAAGGCATCAAACTGGGGAAGACATCAAACTGGGGAAGGCATCAAACTGGGAAAGGCATCAAACAACTAGGGAAGGCATCAAACTGGGGAAGGCATCAAACTGGGGAAGGCTTCAAACAACTGGGGAAGGCATCAAACTGGGGAAGACATCAAACTGGGGAAGGCATCAAACAACTGGGGAAGGCATCAAACTGGGGAAGGCACCAAACATTTGGGGAAGGCATCAAACTGGGGAAGGCATCAAACTGGGGAAGGCATCAAACAACTGGGGAAGGCATCAAACTGGGGAAGGCATCAAACTGAGGAAGGCATCAGACTGGGGAAGGCATCAAACAACTGGGTAAGGCATCAAACTGGGGAAGGCATCAAACAACTGTGGAAGGCATGAAACTGGGGAAGGCATCAAACTGGGGAAGGCATCAAACTGGGGAAGGCATGAAACAACTGGGAAAGGCATCAAACTGGGGAAGGCATCAAACTGGGGAAGGCATCAAACAACTGGGGAAGGCATCAAACTGGGGAAGGCATCAAACTGGGGAAAGCAACAAACAACTGGGGAAGGCATCAAACTGGGGAAGGCATCAAACTGGAGAAGGCATCAAACAACTGGGGAAGACATAAAACTGGGGAAGGCATCAAACTGGGGAAAGCATCAAACTTGGGAAGACATCAAACTGGGGAAGGCATCAAACAACTGGGGAAGGCATCAAACTGGAGAAGGCATCAAACTGGGGAAGGCATCAAACTGGGGAAGGCATCAAATAACTGAGGAAGGCATCAAACTGTTGAAGGCATCAAACTGGGGAAGGCATCAAACTTTGAAAGGCATCAAAAAACTGGGGAAGGCATCAAACTGGGGAAGGCATCAAAGTGGGGAAGGCATCAAAGTGGGGAAGGCATCAAACAACTGGGGAAGGCATCAAACTGGGGAAAGCACCAAACAGCTGGGGAAGACATCAAACTGGGGATGGCTTCAAACTGGAGAAGGCATCAAACTGGGGAAGGCATCACACTGGGGAAGGCATCAAACTGGGGAAGATATCAAACAACTGGGGAAGGCATCAAACTGGGGAAGGCATCAAACTGGGGAAGGCATCATATTGGGGAAGGCATCAAACAACTGGGGAAGGCATCAAACTGGGGAAGGCATCAAACTGGGGAAGGCATCAAACAACTGGGGAAGGCATCAAACTGGGGAAGGCATCAAACTGGGGAAGTGATCAAATTGGGGAAGGCATCAAACAACTGGGGAAGGCATCAAACTGGGGAAGGCATCAAACTGGGGAAGACATCAGACTGGGGAAGGCATCAAACAACTGGGGAAGGCATCAAACTGGGAAAGGCATTAAACTGGGGAAGGCATCAAAATGGGGAAGGCGTCAAACTGGGGAAGGCATCAAACAACTGGGGAAGGCATCAAACTGGGGAAGGCATCAAACTGGGGAAGGCATCAAACTTTGAAAGGCATCAAAAAACTGGGGAAGGCATCAAACTGGGGAAGGTATCAAAGTGGGGAAGGCATCAAAATGGGGAAGGCGTCAAACTGGGGAAGGCATCAAATAACTGAGGAAGGCATCAAACTGTTGAAGGCATCAAACTGGGGAAGGCATCAAACTTTGAAAGGCATCAAAAAACTGGGGAAGGCATCAAACTGGGGAAGGCATCAAAGTGGGGAAGGCATCAAAGTGGGGAAGGCATCAAAAAACTGGGGAAGGCATCAAACTGGGGAAAGCACCAAACAGCTGGGGAAGACATCAAACTGGGGATGGCTTCAAACTGGAGAAGGCATCAAACTGGGGAAGGCATCACACTGGGGAAGGCATCAAACTGGGGAAGATATCAAACAAATGGGGAAGGCATAAAACTGGGGAAGGCATCAAACTGGGGAAGGCATCATATTGGGGAAGGCATCAAACAACTGGGGAAGGCATCAAACTGGGGAAGGCATCAAACAACTGGGGAAGGCATCAAACTGGGGAAGGCATCAAACTGGAGAAGGCATCAAACTGGGGAAGGCATCAAACTGGGGAAGGCATCAACCTGGGGAAGGCATCAAACTGGGGAAGGCATCAAACAAGTAGGGAAGGCATCAAACTGGGGAAGGCATCAGACTGGGGAAGGCATCAAACAACTGGGGAAGGCATCAAACTGGGGAAGGCATCAACCTGGGGAAGGCATGAAACTGGGGAAGGCATGAAACTGGGGAAGACATCAACTGGGGAAGGCATCAAACAGCTGGGGAAGGCATCAAACTGGGGAAGGTATCAAACTAGGTAAGGCATCAAACTGGGGAAGGCATCAAACAAATGGGGAAGGCATGAAACTGAGGACGGAATCAAACTGGGGAAGGCTTCAAACTGGGGAAGGCATCAAACTGAGGAAGGCATCAAACAACTGGGGAAGGCATCAAACTGGGGAAGGCATCAAACTGGGAAAGACATCAAACTGGGGAAGGCATCAAACAACTGGTTAAGGCATCAAACTGGGGAAGGTATCAAACTAGGGAAGGCATCAAACTGGGGAAGGCATCAAACAAATGGGGAAGGCATCAAACTGAGGATGGAATCAAACTGGGGAAGGCTTCAAACTGGGGAAGGCATCAAACTGAGGAAGGCATCAAACAACTGGGGAAGGCATCAAACTGGGGAAGGCATCAAACTGGGGAAGGCAACAAATTGGGGAAGGCATGAAACACCTGGGGAAGGCATGAAACTGGGGAAGGCATCAAACTGGGGAAGGCAGCAAACTAGGGAAGGTATCAGACTGGGGAAGGAATCAAACAACTGGGGAAGGCATCAAAGTGAGAAAGGCTTCAAACTGGGGAAGGCATCAAACTGGGGAATGCATCAAACTGGGGAAGGCATCAATCAACTGGGGACGGCATCAAACTGGGGAAGGCATCAAACAACTGGGGAAGACATCAAACTGGGGAAGGCATTAAACTGGGGAAGGCATCAAACAACTAGGGAAGGCAACAAACTGGGGAAGGTATCAAACTGGGGAAGGCATCAAACAACTGGGGAAGGCATCAAACTGGGGAAGACATCAAACTGGAGAAGGCATCAAACTAGGGAAGGCATCAACAACTAGGGAAGGCATCAAACTGGGGAAGGCATAAAACTAGGGAAGGCATCAAACAACTAGGGAAGGCATCAAACTTTGGAAGGCATTAAACCGGGGAAGGCTTCAAACAACTGGGGAAGGCATCAAACTGGGGAAGGCATCAAACTGGGGAAGGCATCAAACTGGGGAAGGCTTCAAACAACTGGGGAAGGCATCAAACTGGGGAAGGCATCAAACTGGGGAAGGCATCAAACAACTGGGGAAGGCATCAAACTGGGGAAGGCATCAAACTGGGGAAGGCATCAAACAACTGAGGAAGGTATCAAACTGGGGAAGGTATCAAACTGGGGAAGGCATCAAACTGGGGAAGGCATCAAACTGGGGAAGGTACCAAACTGGGGAAGGCATCAAACAACTGGGGAAGGCATCAAACTGGGGAAGGCATCAAACTGGGGAAGACATCAAGCAACAGGGGAAGGCATCAATCTGGGGATGGCATCAAACTGGGGAAGTCATCAAACTGGGGAAGGCATCAAACTGGGGAAGGCATCAAACTGGGGAAGGCATCATACTGGGTTAGTCATCAAACTGGGAATGCATCAAACAACTGGGGAAGGCATCAAACTGGGGAAGGCATGAAACAACTGGGGAAGGCATGAAACAACTGGGGAAGGTGTGAAACTGGGGAAGGCATCAAACTGGGGAAGGCATCAAACTGGGGAATGCATCAAACTGGGGAAGGCATCAGACAACTGGGGACGGCATCAAACTGGGGAAGGCATCAAACTGGGGAAGGCATTAAATTTCGGAAGGCATCAACCAAATGGGGAAGGCATGAAACTGGGGAAGGCATCAAACTGGGGAAGGCATCAGACTGGGGAAGGCATCAAACAACTGGGGAAGGCATCAAACTGGGAAAGGCATTAAACTGGGGAAGGCATCAAACTGGGGAAGGCATCAAACTGGGGAAGGTTTCAAACAACTGGGGAAGGCATCAACCTGGGGAAGGCATCAAACTGGGGAAGGTATCAAACCTTGGAATGCATCAAACAACTGGGGAAGGCATGAGACTGGGGAAGGCATCAAACAACTGGGGAAGGTATGAAACTGGGGAAAGCATCAACCTGGGGAAGGCATGAAACTGTGGAAGGCAACAAACTGGGGAAGACACCAAACTGGGGAAGGCATCAAACAGCTGGGGAAGGCATCAAACTGGGGAAGGCTTCAAACTGGGGAAGGCATCAAACTGGGGAAGGCATCAAACTGGGGAAGGCATCAAACAACTGGGGAAGGCACCAAACTGGGGAAGGCATCAAACTGGGGAAGGCATCAGACTGGTGAAGGCATCAAACAACTGGGGAAGGCATCAAACTGGGGAAGGCATCAAACTGGGGAGGGCATCAAACAACTGAGGAAGGCATCAAATTGGGGAAGGCATCAAACTGGGGAAGGCATCAAACAAATAGGGAAGGCATCAAACTGGGGAAGGCATCAAACTGGGGAAGGCATCAAACAACTGGGGAAGGCATCAAACTGGGGAAGACATCAAACTGGAGAAGGCATCAAACTAGGGAAGGCATCAAACAACTAGGGAAGGCATCAAACTGGGGAAGGCATCAAACTGGGGAAGGCTTCAAACAACTGGGGAAGGCATCAAACTGGGGAAGGCATCAAACTGGGGAAGGCATCAAACAACTGGGGAAGGCATCAAACTGTGGAAGGCATCAAACTGGGGAAGGCATCAAACAACTGGGGAAGGTATCAAACTGGGGAAGGCATCAAACTGGGGAAGGCATCAAACTGAGGAAGGTACCAAACTGGGGAAGGCATCAAACAACTGGGGAAGGCATCAAACTGGGGAAGGCATCAAACTGGGGAAGGCATCAAACAACTAGGGAAGGCATCAAACTGGGGAAGGCATCAAACTGAGGAAGGCATCAAACAACTGGGGAAGGCATCAAACTGGGGAAGACATCAAACTGGAGAAGGCATCAAACTAGGGAAGGCATCAAACAACTAGGGAAGGCATCAAACTGGGGAAGGCATCAAACTAGGGAAGGCATCAAACAACTAGGTAAGGCATCAAACTGGGGAAGGCTTCAAACAACTGGGGAAGGCATCAAACTGGGGAAGGCATCAAACTGGGGAATGCATCAAACAACTGGGGAAGGCATCAAACTGGGGAAGGCATCAAACTGGGGAAGGAATCAAATGACTGGGGAAGGTATCAAACTGGGGAAGGCATCAAACTGGGGAAGGCATCAAACTGGGGAAGGTACCAAACTGGGGAATGCATCAAACAACTGGGGAAGGCATCAAACTTGGGAAGGCATCAAACCGGGGAAGGCATCAAGCAACAGGGGAAGGCATCAAACTGGGGATGGCATCAAACTGGGGAAGTCATCAAACTGGGGAAGGCATCAAACTGGGGAAGGCATCAAACTGGGGAAGGCATCCTACTGGGGAAGGCATCATACTGGGGTAGTCATCAAACTGGGAAGGCATGAAACAACTGGGGAAGGCATCAAACTGGGGAAGGCATGAAACAACTGGGGAAGGCATGAAACTGGGGAAGGCATCAAACTAAGGAAGGTATCAGGCTGGGGAAGGCATCAAACAACTGGGGAAGGCATCAAAATGGGAAAGGCTTCAAACTGGGGAAGGCATCAAACTGGGGAATGCATCAAACTGGGGAAGGCATCAAACAACTGGGGACGGCATCAAACTGGGGAAGGCATCAAACTGGGGAAGGCATCAAATTGGGGAAGGCATCAACCAAATGGGGAAGGCATCAAACTGGGGAAGGCATCAAACTGGGGAAGGCATCAGACTGGGGAATTCATCAAACAACTGGGGAAGGCATCAAACTGGGAAAGGCATTAAACTGGGGAAGGCATCAAACTGGGGAAGGCATCAAACTGGGGAAGGTTTCAAACAACTGGGGAAGGCATCAAACTGGGGAAGGCATCAAACTGGGGAAGGCATCAAACTGGGGAAGGCATCAAACTGGGGAATGCATCAAACAACTGGGGAAGGCATCAAACTGGGGAAGGCATCAAACTGGGGAAGGCATGAGACTGGGGAAGGCATCAAACAACTGGGGAAGGCATGAAACTGGGGAAGGCATCAACCTGGGGAAGGCATGAAACTGGGGAAGGCAACAAACTGGGGAAGACACCAAACTGAGGAAGGCATCAAACAGCTGGGGAAGGCATCAAACTGGGGAATTCTTCAAACTGGGTAAGGCATCAAACTGGGGAAGGCATCAAGCAACTGGGGAAGGCATCAAACTGGGGAAGGCATCAGACTGGTGAAGGCATCAAACAACTGGGGAAGGCATCAAACTGGGGAAGGCATCAAACAACTGGGGAAGGCATCAAATTGGGGAAGGCATCAAACTGGGGAAGGCATCAAACAACTAGGGAAGGCATCAAACTGGGGAAGGCATCAAACTGGGGAAGGCATCAAACAACTGGGGAAGGCATCAAACTGGGGAAGACATCAAACTGGAGAAGGCATCAAACTAGGGAAGGCATCAAACAACTAGGGAATTCATCAAACTGGGGAAGGCATCAAACTGGGGAAGGCTTCAAACAACTGGGGAAGGCATCAAACTGGGGAAGGCATCAAACTGGGGAAGGCATCAAACAACTGGGGAAGGCATCAAACTGGGGAAGGCATCAAACTGGGGAAGGCATCAAACAACTGGGGAAGGTATCAAACTGGGGAAGGCATCAAACTGGGGAAGGGATCAAACTGGGGAAGGCATCAAACTGAGGAAGGTACCAAACTGGGGAAGGCATCAAACAACTGGGGAAGGCATCAAACTGGGGAAGGCATCAAACCGGGGAAGGCATCAAGCAACAGGGGAAGGCATCAAACTGGGGATGGCATCAAACTGGGGAAGTCATCAAACTGGGGAAGGCATCAAACTGGGGAAGGCATCAAACTGGGGAAGGCATCAGACAGGGGAAGGCATCAAACAACTGGGGAAGGCATCAAACTGGGGAAGGCATCAACCTGGGGAAGGTATGAAACTAAGGAAGGCAACAAACTGGGGAAGACATCAAACTGGGGAAGGCATCAAACAGCTGGGGAAGGCATCAAACTGGGGAAGGCTTCAAACTGGGGAAGGCATCAAACTGGGGAAGGCATCAAACAACTGGGGAAGGCATCAAAGTGGGGAAGGCATCAAACTGGGGAAGACATCAGACTGGTGAAGGCATCAAACAACTGGGGAAGGCATCAAACTGGGGAAGGCATCAAACAACTGGGGAAGGCATCACACTGGCGAAGGCATCAAACTGGGGAAGGCATCAAACAACTAGGGAAGGCATCAAACTGGGGAAGGCATCAAACTGGGGAAGGCATCAAACAACTGGGGAAGGCATCAAACTGGGGAAGACATCAAACTGGGGAAGGCATCAAACTGGGAAAGGCATCAAACAACTAGGGAAGGCATCAAACTGGGGAAGGCATCAAACTGGGGAAGGCTTCAAACAACTGGGGAAGGCATCAAACTGGGGAAGACATCAAACTGGGGAAGGCATCAAACAACTGGGGAAGGCATCAAACTGGGGAAGGCACCAAACATTTGGGGAAGGCATCAAACTGGGGAAGGCATCAAACTGGGGAAGGCATCAAACAACTGGGGAAGGCATCAAACTGGGGAAGGCATCAAACTGAGGAAGGCATCAGACTGGGGAAGGCATCAAACAACTGGGTAAGGCATCAAACTGGGGAAGGCATCAAACAACTGTGGAAGGCATGAAACTGGGGAAGGCATCAAACTGGGGAAGGCATCAAACTGGGGAAGGCATGAAACAACTGGGAAAGGCATCAAACTGGGGAAGGCATCAAACTGGGGAAGGCATCAAACAACTGGGGAAGGCATCAAACTGGGGAAGGCATCAAACTGGGGAAAGCAACAAACAACTGGGGAAGGCATCAAACTGGGGAAGGCATCAAACTGGAGAAGGCATCAAACAACTGGGGAAGACATAAAACTGGGGAAGGCATCAAACTGGGGAAAGCATCAAACTTGGGAAGACATCAAACTGGGGAAGGCATCAAACAACTGGGGAAGGCATCAAACTGGAGAAGGCATCAAACTGGGGAAGGCATCAAACTGGGGAAGGCATCAAATAACTGAGGAAGGCATCAAACTGTTGAAGGCATCAAACTGGGGAAGGCATCAAACTTTGAAAGGCATCAAAAAACTGGGGAAGGCATCAAACTGGGGAAGGCATCAAAGTGGGGAAGGCATCAAAGTGGGGAAGGCATCAAACAACTGGGGAAGGCATCAAACTGGGGAAAGCACCAAACAGCTGGGGAAGACATCAAACTGGGGATGGCTTCAAACTGGAGAAGGCATCAAACTGGGGAAGGCATCACACTGGGGAAGGCATCAAACTGGGGAAGATATCAAACAACTGGGGAAGGCATCAAACTGGGGAAGGCATCAAACTGGGGAAGGCATCATATTGGGGAAGGCATCAAACAACTGGGGAAGGCATCAAACTGGGGAAGGCATCAAACTGGGGAAGGCATCAAACAACTGGGGAAGGCATCAAACTGGGGAAGGCATCAAACTGGGGAAGTGATCAAATTGGGGAAGGCATCAAACAACTGGGGAAGGCATCAAACTGGGGAAGGCATCAAACTGGGGAAGACATCAGACTGGGGAAGGCATCAAACAACTGGGGAAGGCATCAAACTGGGAAAGGCATTAAACTGGGGAAGGCATCAAAATGGGGAAGGCGTCAAACTGGGGAAGGCATCAAACAACTGGGGAAGGCATCAAACTGGGGAAGGCATCAAACTGGGGAAGGCATCAAACTTTGAAAGGCATCAAAAAACTGGGGAAGGCATCAAACTGGGGAAGGTATCAAAGTGGGGAAGGCATCAAAATGGGGAAGGCGTCAAACTGGGGAAGGCATCAAATAACTGAGGAAGGCATCAAACTGTTGAAGGCATCAAACTGGGGAAGGCATCAAACTTTGAAAGGCATCAAAAAACTGGGGAAGGCATCAAACTGGGGAAGGCATCAAAGTGGGGAAGGCATCAAAGTGGGGAAGGCATCAAAAAACTGGGGAAGGCATCAAACTGGGGAAAGCACCAAACAGCTGGGGAAGACATCAAACTGGGGATGGCTTCAAACTGGAGAAGGCATCAAACTGGGGAAGGCATCACACTGGGGAAGGCATCAAACTGGGGAAGATATCAAACAAATGGGGAAGGCATAAAACTGGGGAAGGCATCAAACTGGGGAAGGCATCATATTGGGGAAGGCATCAAACAACTGGGGAAGGCATCAAACTGGGGAAGACATCAAACAACTGGGGAAGGCATCAAACTGGGGAAGGCATCAAACTGGAGAAGGCATCAAACTGGGGAAGGCATCAAACTGGGGAAGGCTTCAACCTGGGGAAGGCATCAAACTGGGGAAGGCATCAAACAAGTAGGGAAGGCATCAAACTGGGGAAGGCATCAGACTGGGGAAGGCATCAAACAACTGGGGAAGGCATCAAACTGGGGAAGGCATCAACCTGGGGAAGGCATGAAACTGGGGAAGGCATGAAACTGGGGAAGACATCAACTGGGGAAGGCATCAAACAGCTGGGGAAGGCATCAAACTGGGGAAGGTATCAAACTAGGTAAGGCATCAAACTGGGGAAGGCATCAAACAAATGGGGAAGGCATGAAACTGAGGACGGAATCAAACTGGGGAAGGCTTCAAACTGGGGAAGGCATCAAACTGAGGAAGGCATCAAACAACTGGGGAAGGCATCAAACTGGGGAAGGCATCAAACTGGGAAAGACATCAAACTGGGGAAGGCATCAAACAACTGGTTAAGGCATCAAACTGGGGAAGGTATCAAACTAGGGAAGGCATCAAACTGGGGAAGGCATCAAACAAATGGGGAAGGCATCAAACTGAGGATGGAATCAAACTGGGGAAGGCTTCAAACTGGGGAAGGCATCAAACTGAGGAAGGCATCAAACAACTGGGGAAGGCATCAAACTGGGGAAGGCATCAAACTGGGGAAGGCAACAAATTGGGGAAGGCATGAAACACCTGGGGAAGGCATGAAACTGGGGAAGGCATCAAACTGGGGAAGGCAGCAAACTGGGGAAGGCATCAATCAACTGGGGACGGCATCAAACTGGGGAAGGCATCAAACAACTGGGGAAGGCATCAAACTGGGGAAGGCATTAAACTGGGGAAGGCATCAAACAACTAGGGAAGGCAACAAACTGGGGAAGGTATCAAACTGGGGAAGGCATCAAACAACTGGGGAAGGCATCAAACTGGGGAAGACATCAAACTGGAGAAGGCATCAAACTAGGGAAGGCATCAAACAACTAGGGAAGGCATCAAACTGGGGAAGGCATAAAACTAGGGAAGGCATCAAACAACTAGGGAAGGCATCAAACTTTGGAAGGCATTAAACCGGGGAAGGCTTCAAACAACTGGGGAAGGCATCAAACTGGGGAAGGCATCAAACTGGGGAAGGCATCAAACTGGGGAAGGCTTCAAACAACTGGGGAAGGCATCAAACTGGGGAAGGCATCAAACTGGGGAAGGCATCAAACAACTGGGGAAGGCATCAAACTGGGGAAGGCATCAAACTGGGGAAGGCATCAAACAACTGAGGAAGGTATCAAACTGGGGAAGGTATCAAACTGGGGAAGGCATCAAACTGGGGAAGGCATCAAACTGGGGAAGGTACCAAACTGGGGAAGGCATCAAACAACTGGGGAAGGCATCAAACTGGGGAAGGCATCAAACTGGGGAAGACATCAAGCAACAGGGGAAGGCATCAATCTGGGGATGGCATCAAACTGGGGAAGTCATCAAACTGGGGAAGGCATCAAACTGGGGAAGGCATCAAACTGGGGAAGGCATCCTACTGGGGAAGGCATCATACTGGGTTAGTCATCAAACTGGGAATGCATCAAACAACTGGGGAAGGCATCAAACTGGGGAAGGCATGAAACAACTGGGGAAGGCATGAAACAACTGGGGAAGGTGTGAAACTGGGGAAGGCATCAAACTGGGGAAGGCATCAAACTGGGGAATGCATCAAACTGGGGAAGGCATCAGACAACTGGGGACGGCATCAAACTGGGGAAGGCATCAAACTGGGGAAGGCATTAAATTTCGGAAGGCATCAACCAAATGGGGAAGGCATGAAACTGGGGAAGGCATCAAACTGGGGAAGGCATCAGACTGGGGAAGGCATCAAACAACTGGGGAAGGCATCAAACTGGGAAAGGCATTAAACTGGGGAAGGCATCAAACTGGGGAAGGCATCAAACTGGGGAAGGTTTCAAACAACTGGGGAAGGCATCAACCTGGGGAAGGCATCAAACTGGGGAAGGTATCAAACCTTGGAATGCATCAAACAACTGGGGAAGGCATGAGACTGGGGAAGGCATCAAACAACTGGGGAAGGTATGAAACTGGGGAAAGCATCAACCTGGGGAAGGCATGAAACTGTGGAAGGCAACAAACTGGGGAAGACACCAAACTGGGGAAGGCATCAAACAGCTGGGGAAGGCATCAAACTGGGGAAGGCTTCAAACTGGGGAAGGCATCAAACTGGGGAAGGCATCAAACTGGGGAAGGCATCAAACAACTGGGGAAGGCACCAAACTGGGGAAGGCATCAAACTGGGGAAGGCATCAGACTGGTGAAGGCATCAAACAACTGGGGAAGGCATCAAACTGGGGAAGGCATCAAACTGGGGAGGGCATCAAACAACTGAGGAAGGCATCAAATTGGGGAAGGCATCAAACTGGGGAAGGCATCAAACAAATAGGGAAGGCATCAAACTGGGGAAGGCATCAAACTGGGGAAGGCATCAAACAACTGGGGAAGGCATCAAACTGGGGAAGACATCAAACTGGAGAAGGCATCAAACTAGGGAAGGCATCAAACAACTAGGGAAGGCATCAAACTGGGGAAGGCATCAAACTGGGGAAGGCTTCAAACAACTGGGGAAGGCATCAAACTGGGGAAGGCATCAAACTGGGGAAGGCATCAAACAACTGGGGAAGGCATCAAACTGTGGAAGGCATCAAACTGGGGAAGGCATCAAACAACTGGGGAAGGTATCAAACTGGGGAAGGCATCAAACTGGGGAAGGCATCAAACTGAGGAAGGTACCAAACTGGGGAAGGCATCAAACAACTGGGGAAGGCATCAAACTGGGGAAGGCATCAAACTGGGGAAGGCATCAAACAACTAGGGAAGGCATCAAACTGGGGAAGGCATCAAACTGAGGAAGGCATCAAACAACTGGGGAAGGCATCAAACTGGGGAAGACATCAAACTGGAGAAGGCATCAAACTAGGGAAGGCATCAAACAACTAGGGAAGGCATCAAACTGGGGAAGGCATCAAACTAGGGAAGGCATCAAACAACTAGGTAAGGCATCAAACTGGGGAAGGCTTCAAACAACTGGGGAAGGCATCAAACTGGGGAAGGCATCAAACTGGGGAATGCATCAAACAACTGGGGAAGGCATCAAACTGGGGAAGGCATCAAACTGGGGAAGGAATCAAATGACTGGGGAAGGTATCAAACTGGGGAAGGCATCAAACTGGGGAAGGCATCAAACTGGGGAAGGTACCAAACTGGGGAATGCATCAAACAACTGGGGAAGGCATCAAACTTGGGAAGGCATCAAACCGGGGAAGGCATCAAGCAACAGGGGAAGGCATCAAACTGGGGATGGCATCAAACTGGGGAAGTCATCAAACTGGGGAAGGCATCAAACTGGGGAAGGCATCAAACTGGGGAAGGCATCCTACTGGGGAAGGCATCATACTGGGGTAGTCATCAAACTGGGAAGGCATGAAACAACTGGGGAAGGCATCAAACTGGGGAAGGCATGAAACAACTGGGGAAGGCATGAAACTGGGGAAGGCATCAAACTAAGGAAGGTATCAGGCTGGGGAAGGCATCAAACAACTGGGGAAGGCATCAAAATGGGAAAGGCTTCAAACTGGGGAAGGCATCAAACTGGGGAATGCATCAAACTGGGGAAGGCATCAAACAACTGGGGACGGCATCAAACTGGGGAAGGCATCAAACTGGGGAAGGCATCAAATTGGGGAAGGCATCAACCAAATGGGGAAGGCATCAAACTGGGGAAGGCATCAAACTGGGGAAGGCATCAGACTGGGGAATTCATCAAACAACTGGGGAAGGCATCAAACTGGGAAAGGCATTAAACTGGGGAAGGCATCAAACTGGGGAAGGCATCAAACTGGGGAAGGTTTCAAACAACTGGGGAAGGCATCAAACTGGGGAAGGCATCAAACTGGGGAAGGCATCAAACTGGGGAAGGCATCAAACTGGGGAATGCATCAAACAACTGGGGAAGGCATCAAACTGGGGAAGGCATCAAACTGGGGAAGGCATGAGACTGGGGAAGGCATCAAACAACTGGGGAAGGCATGAAACTGGGGAAGGCATCAACCTGGGGAAGGCATGAAACTGGGGAAGGCAACAAACTGGGGAAGACACCAAACTGAGGAAGGCATCAAACAGCTGGGGAAGGCATCAAACTGGGGAATTCTTCAAACTGGGTAAGGCATCAAACTGGGGAAGGCATCAAGCAACTGGGGAAGGCATCAAACTGGGGAAGGCATCAGACTGGTGAAGGCATCAAACAACTGGGGAAGGCATCAAACTGGGGAAGGCATCAAACAACTGGGGAAGGCATCAAATTGGGGAAGGCATCAAACTGGGGAAGGCATCAAACAACTAGGGAAGGCATCAAACTGGGGAAGGCATCAAACTGGGGAAGGCATCAAACAACTGGGGAAGGCATCAAACTGGGGAAGACATCAAACTGGAGAAGGCATCAAACTGGGGAAGGCATCAAACAACTAGGGAATTCATCAAACTGGGGAAGGCATCAAACTGGGGAAGGCTTCAAACAACTGGGGAAGGCATCAAACTGGGGAAGGCATCAAACTGGGGAAGGCATCAAACAACTGGGGAAGGCATCAAACTGGGGAAGGCATCAAACTGGGGAAGGCATCAAACAACTGGGGAAGGTATCAAACTGGGGAAGGCATCAAACTGGGGAAGGGATCAAACTGGGGAAGGCATCAAACTGAGGAAGGTACCAAACTGGGGAAGGCATCAAACAACTGGGGAAGGCATCAAACTGGGGAAGGCATCAAACCGGGGAAGGCATCAAGCAACAGGGGAAGGCATTAAACTGGGGATGGCATCAAACTGGGGAAGTCATCAAACTGGGGAAGGCATTACACTGGGGAAGGCATTACACTGGGGAAGGCATCATACTGGGGTAGTCATCAAACTGGGAAGGCATCAAACTGGGGAAGGCATCAAACTGGGGAAGGCATCAAACAACTGGGGAAGGCATAAAACTGGGGAAGGCATCAATTTGGGGAAGGCATCAAACAACTGGGGAAGGCATCAAACTGGGGAAGGCATCAAACTGGGGAAGGCATTAGACTTTGGAAGGCATAAAACAACTGGAGAAGGCATCAAACTGGGGAATGCATCAAATTGGGAAAGGCATTAAACTGGGGAAGGCATCAAACAACTGGGGAAGGCATCAACTGGGGAAGGCATCAAACTGGGGATGGCATTAAACTGGGGAAGGCATCAAACTGGGGAAGGCATTAAACTGGGGAAGGCATCATACTGGGGAAGGCATCAAACTGGGGAAGGCATCAAACTGGGAAGGCATCAAACTGGGGAAGGCATCAAACTGGGGAAGGCATCAAACAACTGGAGAAGGCATAAAATTGGGGAAGGCATAAAACTGCTGGAGAAGGCATCAAACTGGGGAAGGCATAAAACTGGGGAAGGCATCAAACTGAGGAAGGCATCAAACAACTGGGGAAGGCATCAAACTGGGGAAGGCATCAAACTGGGGAAGGCATCAAACTGGGGAAGGCAACAAACTTTGGAAAGCATCAAACGACTGGGGAAGGCATCAAACTGGGGAAGGCATCAAACAACTAAGGAAGGCATCAAACTGGGGAAGGCATCAAACTGGGGAAGGCATCAAACAACTGGGGAAGGCATCAAACTGGGAAAGGCATCAAACTGGGGAAGGCATGAAAGAAAATGGGGAAGGCATCAGACTGGGGAAGGCATCAAACAACTGAGGAAGGCATGAAACTGGGGAAGGCATGAAACTATTGAAGGCGTCAGACTTGGGAAGGCATCAAACAACTGGGGAAGGCATCAAACTGGGGAAGGCAGGAAACTGGGGAAGGAATCAAACTGGGGAAGGCATCAAACAACTGGTGAAGGCATCAAACTGGGGAAGGCATCAATCATCTGGGGACGGCATCAAACTGGGGAAGGCATCAAACTGGGGAAGGCATCAAATTGGGGAAGGCATCAACCAATTGGGGAAGGCATCAAACTGGGGAAGGCATCAAACTGGGAAAGGCATCAGACTGGGGAAGGCATCAAACAACTGGGGAAGGCATCAAACTGGGAAAGGCATTAAACTGGGGAAGGCTTCAAACTGGGGAAGGCATCAAACTGGGGAAGGTTTCAAACAACTGGGGAAGGCATCAAACTGGGGAAGGCATCAAACTGGGGAAGGCATCAAACTGGGGAAGGCATCAAACAACTGGAGAAGGCATCAAACTGGGGAAGGCATCAAACTGGGGAAGGCATGAGACTGGGGAAGGCATCAAACAACTGGGGAAGGCATGAAACTGGGGAAGGCATCAACCTGGGGAAGGCATGAAACTGGGGAAGGCAACAAACTGGGGAAGACACCAAACTGGGGAAGGCATCAAACAGCTGGGGAAAGCATCAAACTGGGGAATTCTTCAAACTGGGTAAGGCATCAAACTGGGGAAGGCATCAAGCAACTGGGGAAGGCATCAAACTGGGGAAGGCATCAGACTGGTGAAGGCATCAAACAACTGGGGAAGGCATCAAACTGGGGAAGGCATCAAACTGGGGAAGGCATCAAACAACTGGGGAAGGCATCAAACAACTCGGGAAGGCATCAAATTGGGGAAGGCATCAAACAACTAGGGAAGGCATCAAACTGGGGAAGGCATCAAACTGGGGAAGGCATCAAACAACTGGGGAAGGCATCAAACTGGGGAAGACATCAAACTGGAGAAGGCATCAAACTAGGGAAGGCATCAAACAACTAGGGAAGGCATCAAACTGGGGAAGGCTTCAAACAACTGGGGAAGGCATCAAACTGGGGAAGGCATCAAACTGCGGAAGGCATCAAACAACTGGGGAAGGCATCAAACTGGGGAAGGCATCAAACTGGGGAAGGCATCAAACAACTGGGGAAGGTATCAAACTGGGGAAGGCATCAAACTGGGGAAGGGATCAAACTGGGGAAGGCATCAAACTGAGGAAGGTACCAAACTGGGGAAGGCATCAAACAACTGGGGAAGGCATCAAACTGGGGAAGGCATCAAACCGGGGAAGGCATCAAGCAACAGGGGAAGGCATCAAACTGGGGATGGCATCAAACTGGGGAAGTCAGCAAACTGGGGAAGGCATCAAACTGGGGAAGGCATCAAACTGGGGAAGGCATCAAACTGGGGATGGCATTATACTGGGGAAGGCATCATACTGGGGTAGTCATCAAACTGGGAATGCATCAAACTGGGGAAGGCATCAAACTGGGGAAGGCATCAAACAACTGGGGAAGGCATAAAACTGGGGAAGGCATCAAACTGGGGAAGGCATCAAACAACTGGGGAAGGCATCAAACTGGGGAAGGCATCAAACTGGGGAAGGCATTAGACTTTGGAAGGCATCAAACAACTGGAGAAGGCATCAAACTGGGGAATGCATAAAATTGGGAAAGGCATCAAACTGGGGAAGGCATCAAACAACTGCTGAAGGCATCAACTGGGGAAGGCATCAAACTGGGGATGGCATTAAACTGGGGAAGGCATCAAACTGGGGAAGGCATCAAACAACTGGAGAAGGCATAAAACTGGGGAAGGCATAAAACTGCTGGAGAAGGCATCAAACTGGGGAAGGCATCAAACTGGGGAAGGCATCAAACTGAGGAAGGCATCAAACAACTGGGGAAGGCATCAAACTGGGGAAGGCATCAAACTGGGGAAGGCAACAAACTTTGGAAGGCATCAAACGACTGGGGAAGGCATCAAACTGGGGAAGGCATCAAACAACTGGGGAAGGCATCAAACTGAGGAAGGCATCAAACAACTGGGGAAGGCATCAAACTGGGAAAGGCATCAAACTGGGGAAGGCATCAAACTGGGGAAGGCATAAAACAACTGGGGAAGGTATCAAACTGCGGAAGGCATCAAACTGGGGAAGGCATGAAAGAAAATGGGGAAGGCATCAGACTGGGGAAGGCATCAAACAACTGAGGAAGGCATGAAACTGGGGAAGGCATGAAACTATTGAAGGCGTCAGACTTGGGAAGGCATCAAACAACTGGGGAAGGCATCAAACTGGGGAAGGCAGGAAACTGGGGAAGGAATCAAACTGGGGAAGGCATCAAACAACTGGGGAAGATATCAAACTGGGGAAGTCATCAAACTGGGGAAGGCATCAAACAACTGGGGAAGGCATCAAACTGGGGAAGGCATCAAACTGAGGAAGGCATCAAACTGGGGAAGGCATCAAACAACTGGGGAATGCATCAAACTGGGGAAGGCATCAAACAACTGGGGAAGGCATCAAACTGGGGAAGGCATCAAACTGGGGAAGACATCAAACTGGGGAAGGCATGAAACAACTGGGAAAGGCATCAAACTGGGGAAGGCATCAAACTGGGGAAGGCATCAAACAACTGGGGAAGGCATCAAACTGGGGAAGGCATCAAACTGGGGAAGGTATCAAACAACTGGGGAAGGCATCAAACTGGGGAAGGCATCAAACTGGGGAAGGCATCAAACAACTGGGGAAGACATAAAACTGGGGAAGGCATCAAACTGGGGAAAGCATCACACTTGGGAAGACATCAAACTGGGGAAGGCATCAAAGAACTGGGGAAGGCATCAAACTGGAGAAGGCATCAAACTGGGGAAGGCATCAAACTGGGGAAGGCATCAAATAACTGGGGAAGGCATCAAACTGTTGAAGGCATCAAACTGGGGAAGGCATCAAACTTTGGAAGGCATCAAAAAACTGGGGAAGGCATCAAACTGGGGAAGGCATCAAACTGGGGAAGGCATCAAAGTGGGGAAGGCATCAAACAACTGGGGAAGGCATCAAACTGGGGAAGGCATCAAACAACTGGGGAAGGCATGATACAATTGGGGAAGGTGTGAAACTGGGGAAGGCATCAAACTGGGGAAGGCATCAAACTAGGGAAGGTATCAGACTGGGGAAGGCATCAAACAACTGGGGAAGGCATCAAAATGGGAAAGGCTTCAAACTGGGGAAGGCATCAAAATGGGGAATGCATCAAACTGGGGAAGGCATCAAACAACTGGGGACGGCATCAAACTGGGGAAGGCATCAAACTGGGGAAGGCATCAAATTGGGGAAGGCATCAACCAAATGGGGAAGGCATCAAACTGGGGAAGGCATCAAACTGGGGAAGGCATCAGACTGGGGAAGGCATCAAACAACTGGGGAAGGCATCAAACTGGGGAAGGCATCAAACTGCGGAAGGCATCAAACAACTGGGGAAGGCATCAAACTGGGAAAGGCATCAAACTGGGGAAGGCATCAAACTGGGGAAGGCATAAAACAACTGGGGAAGGTATCAAACTGTGGAAGGCATCAAACTGGGGAAGGCATGAAAGAAAATGGGGAAGGCATTAGAATGGGGAATACATCAAACAACTGAGGAAGGCATGAAACTGGGGAAGGCATGAAACTATTGAAGGCGTCAGACTTGGGAAGGCATCAAACAACTGGGGAAGGCATCAAACTGGGGAAGGCAGGAAACTGGGGAAGGAATCAAACTGGGGAAGGCATCAAACAACTGGTGAAGGCATCAAACTGGGGAAGGCATCAAACATCTGGGGAAGGTATCAAACTGGGGAAGGCATCAAACTGGGGAAGGCATCAAAAAAATGGGGAAGGCATCAAACTGGGTAAGGCATCAAACTAAGGAAGGCATCAAACTGGGGAAGGCATCAAACAACTGGGGAAGGCATCAAACTGGGGAAGGCATCAAACAACTGGGGAAGGCATCAAACTGGGAAGGCATCAAACTGGGGAAGGCATGAAACAACTGGGAAAGGCATCAAACTGGGGAAGGCATCAAACTGGGGAAGGCATCAAACAACTGGGAAGGCATCAAACTGGGGAAGGCATCAAACTGGGGAAGGTATCAAACAACTGGGGAAGGCATCAAACTGGGGAAGGCATCAAACTGGGGAAGGCATCAAACAACTGGGGAAGACATATAACTGGGGAAGGCATCAAACTGGGGAAAGCATCAAACTTGGGAAGACATCAAACTGGGGAAGGCATCAAACAACTGAGGAAGGCATCAAACTGGAGAAGGCATCAAACTGGGGAAGGTATCAAACTGGGGAAGGCATCAAATAACTGGGGAAGGCATCAAACTGTTGAAGGCATCAAACTGGGGAAATCATCAAACTTTGGAAGGCATCAAAAAACTGGGGAAGGCATCAAACTGGGGAAGGCATCAAACATCTGGGGAAGGCATCAAACTGGGGAAGGCATCAAACTTTGGAAGGCATCAAAAAACTGGGGAAGGCATCTAACTGAGGAAGGCATCAAACTGGGGAAGGCATCAAAGTGGGGAAGGCATCAAACAACTGGGGAAGGCATCAAACTGGGGAAGGCATCAAACTGGGGAAGGCACCAAACAGCTGGGGAAGGCATCAAACTGGGGAAGGCTTCAAACTGGGGAAGGCATCAAACTGGGGAAGGCATCAAACAACTGGGGAAGGCATCAAACTGGGGAAAGCATCAACCTGGGGAAGGCATCACATTGGGGAAGGCATCAAACAACTGGGGAAGGCATCAATCTGGGGAAGGCATCAAACTGGGGAAGGCATCAAACTGGGGAAGGCATCAGACTGGGGAAGGCATCAAACAACTGGGGAAGGCATCAAACTGGGGAATTAATCAAACTGGGGAAGGCATCAAACTGGGGAAGGCACCAACAGCTGGGGAAGGCATTAAACTGTGGAAGGCTTCAAACTGGGGAAGGCATCCAACTGGGGAAGGCATCAAACTGGGGAAGGCTTCAAAAAACTGGAGAAGGCATCAAACTGGGGAAGGCATCAAACTGGGGAAGTCATCAAATTGCGGAATCCATCAAACAACTGGGGAAGGCATGAAACTGGGGAAGGCATCAAACTGGGGAAGGCATAAAACAACTGGGAAAGGTATCAAACTGCGGAAGGCATCAAACTGGGGAAGGCATGAAAGAAAATGGGGAAGGCATCAGACTGGGGAAGGCATCAAACAACTGAGGAAGGCATCAAACTGGGGAAGGCATAAAACTAGGGAAGGCGTCAGACTTGGGAAGGAATCAAACAACTGGGGAAGGCATCAAACTGGGGAAGGCAGGAAACTGGGGAAGGAATCAAACTGGGGAAGGCATCAAACAACTGGGGAAGGCATCAAACTGGGGAAGGCATCAAACATCTGGGGAAGGCATCAAACTGGGGAAGGCATCAAACTGGGGAAGGCATCAAACAACTGGGGAAGGCATCAAACTGGGGAAGGCATCAAACTGAGGAAGGCATCAAACTGGGGAAGGCATCAAACAACTGGGGAAGGCATCAAACTGGGGAAGGCATCAAACAGCTGGGGAAGGCATCAAACTGGGGAAGGCATCAAACTGGGGAAGGCATCAAACTGTTGAAGGCATGAAACAACTGGGGAAGGCATCAAACAACTGGGGAAGGCATCAAACTGGGGAAGGCATCAAACAGCTGGGGAAGGCATCAAACTGGGGAAGGCATCAAACTGGGGAAGGCATCAAACAACTGGGGAAGGCATCAAACTGGGGAAGGCATCAAACTGGGGAAGGTATCAAACAACTGGGGAAGGCATCAAACTGGGGAAGGCATCAAACTGGGGAAGGCATCAAACAACTGGGGAAGACATAAAACTGGGGAAGGCATCAAACTGGGGAAAGCATCAAACTTGGGAAGACATCAAACTGGGGAAGGCATCAAAGAACTGGGGAAGGCATCAAACTGGAGAAGGCATCAAACTGGGGAAGGCATCAATCTGGGGAAGGCATCAAATAACTGGGGAAGGCATCAAACTGTTAAAGGCATCAAACTGGGGAAGGCATCAAACTTTGGAAGGCATCAAAAAACTGGGGAAGGCATCAAACTGGGGAAGGCATCAAACTAGGGAAGGCATCAAACTGGGGAAGGCATCAAACAACTGGGGAAGGCATCAAACTGGCGAAGGCATCAAACTGGGGAAGGCACCAACCAGCTGGGGAAGGCATCAAACTGGGGAAGGCTTCAAATTGGGGAAGGCATCAAACTGGGGAAGGCATCAAATTGGGAAAGGCATCAAACTTGGGAAGGTATCAAACAACTGGGGAAGGCATCAAACTGGGGAAGGCATCAAACTGGGGATGGCATTAAACTGGGGAAGGCATCAAACTGGGGAGGGCATTAAACTGGGGAAGGCATCGTACTGGGGAAGGCATCAAACTGGGGAAGGCATCAAACTGGGAAGGCATCAAACTGAGGAAGGCATCAAACTGGGGAAGGCATCAAACAACGGGGGAAGGCATCAAACTGGGGAAGGCATAAAACTGCTGGAGAAGGCATCAAACTGGGGAAGGAATCAAACTGGGAAAGGCATCAAACTGAGGAAGGCATCAAACAACTGGGGAAGGCATCAAACTGGGGAAGGCATCAAACTTGGGAAGGCATCAAACAACTGGGGAAAGCATCAAATTAGGGAAGGCATCAAACTGGGGAAGGCATCAAACTTTGGAAGGCATCAAACAACTGGGGAAGGCATCAAACTGGGAAAGGCATCAAACTGGGGAAGGCATCAAACAACTGAGGAAGGCATGAAACTGGGGAAGGCATGAAACTAGGGAAGGCGTCAGACTTGGGAAGGCATGAAACAACTGGGGAAGGCATCAAACTGGGGAAGGCAGGAAACTGGGGAAGGAATCAAACTGGGGAAGGCATCAAACTGGGTAAGACATCAAACTGGGGAAGGCATCAAACTGGGAAGGCATCAGACTGGGGAAGGAATCAAACTGGGGAGGGCATCAAACTGGGGAAGGCACCAAACAACTGGGGAAGGCATCAAACTGGGGAAGGCATCAAACTGGGGAAGGCATCAAACAACTGGGGAAGGCATCAAACAACTTGGGAAGGCATCAAACTGGGGAAGGCATCAAACTGGGGAGGGCATCAAACTGGGGAAGGCACCAAACAACTGGGGAAGTCATCAAACTGGGGAAGGCATCAAACTGGGGAAGGCATCAAACAACTGGGGAAAGCATCAAACTGGGGAAGGCATCAAACTGAGGAAGGCATCAAACTGGGGAAGGCATCAAACAACTGGGGAAGGCATCAAACTGGGGAAGGCATCAAACAACTGTGGAAGGCATCAAACTGGGGAAGTCATCAAACTGGGGAAGGCATGAAACAACTGGGAAAGGCATCAAACTGGGGAAGGCATCAAACTGGGGAAGGCATCAAACAACTGGGGAAGGCATCAAACTGGGAAAGGCATCAAACTGGGGAAGGCATCAAACAACTGGGGAAGGCATCAAACTGGGGAAGGCATCAAACTGGGGAAGGCATCAAACAACTGGGGAAGACATAAAACTGGGGAAGGCATGAAACTGGGGAAAGCATCAAACTTGGGAAGAGATCAAACTGGGGAAGGCATCAAAGAACTGGGGAAGGCATCAAACTGGAGAAGGCATCAAATTGGGGAAGGCATCAAATAACTGGGGAAGGCATCAAACTGTTGAAGGCATCAAACTAGGGAAGGCATCAAACTTTGGATGGCATCAAAAAACTGGGGAAGGCATCAAACTGGGGAAGGCATCAAACTGGGGAAGGCATCAAAGTGGGGAAGGCATCAAACAACTGGGGAAGGCATAAAACTGGGGAAGGCATCAAACTGGGGAAGGCACCAAACAGCTGGGGAAGGCATCAAACTGGGGAAGGCTTCAAACTGGGGAAGGCATCAACCTGGGGAAGGCATCAAACAACTGGGGAAGGCATCAAACTGGGGAAGGCATCAAACTGGGGAAGGCATCAAACTGGGGAAGGCATCAGACTGGGGAAGGCATCAAACAACTGGGGAAGGCATCAAACTGGGGAAGGAATCAAACTGGGGAAGGCATCAAACTGGGGAAGGCACCAAACAGCTGGGGAAGGCATTAAACTGTGGAAGGCTTCAAACTGGGGAAGGCATCAAACTGGGGAAGGCTTCAAACAACTGGGGAAGGCATCAAACTGGGGAAGGCATCAAACTGGGGAAGTCATCAATTTGCGGAATCCGTCAAACAACTGGGGAAGGCACCAAACTGGGGAAGGCATCAAACTGGGGAAGACATCAAACTGGGGAAGGCATCAAACTGGGAAGGCATCAGACTGGGGAAGGAATCAAAAAGGGGAGGGCATCAAACTGGGGAAGGAACCAAACAACTGGGGAAGGCATCAAACTGGGGAAGGCATCAAACTGGGGAAGGCATCAAACAACTGGGGAAGGCATCAAACAACTTGGGAAGGCATGAAACTGGGGAAAGCATCAAACTTGGGAAGACATCAAACTGGGGAAGGCATCAAAGAACTAGGGAAGGCATCAAACTGGAGAAGGCATCAAATTGGGGAAGGCATCAAACTGGGGAAGGCATCAAATAACTGGGGAAGGCATCAAACTGTTGAAGGCATCAAACTAGGGAAGGCATCAAACTTTGGAAGGCATCAAAAAACTGGGGAAGGCATCAAACTGGGGAAGGCATCAAACTGGGGAAGGCATCAAAGTGGGGAAGGCATCAAACAACTGGGGAAGGCATAAAACTGGGGAAGGCATCAAACTGGGGAAGGCACCAAACAGCTGGGGAAGGCATCAAACTGGGGAAGGCTTCAAACTGGGGAAGGCATCAAACTGGGGAAGGCATCAAACAACTGGGGAAGGCATCAAACTGGGGATGGCATCAAACTGGGAAAGGTATCAAACAACTGGGGAAGGCATCAAACTGGGGAAGGCATCAAACAACTGGGGAAGACATAAAACTGGGGAAGGCATCAATCTGGGGAAAGCATCAAACTTGGGAAGACATCAAACTGGGGAAGGCCTCAAAGACCTGGGGAAGGCATCAAACTGGAGAAGGCATCAAATTGGGGAAGGCATCAAACTGGGGAAGGCATCAAATAACTGGGGAAGGCATCAAACTGTTGAAGGCATCAAACTGGGGAAGGCATCAAACTTTGGAAGGCATCAAAAAACTGGGGAAGGCATCAAACTGGGGAAGGCATCAAACTGGGGAAGGCATCAAACTGGGGAAGGCATCAACCAACTGGGGAAGGCATCAAACTGGGGAAGGCATCAAACTGGGGAAGGCACCAAACAGCTGGGGAAGGCATCAAACTGGGGAAGGCTTCAAACTGGGGAAGGCATCAAACTGGGGAAGGCATCAAATTGGGAAAGGCATCAAACTTGGGAAGGTATCAAACAACTGGGGAAGGCATCAAACTGGGGAAGGCAGCAAACTGGGGATGGCATTAAACTGGGGAAGGCAACAAACTGGGGAAGGCATTAAACTGGGGAAGGCATCATACTGGGGAAGGCATCAAACTGGGGAAGGCATCAAACTGGGAAGGCATCAAACTGGGGAAGGCATCAAACTGGGGAAGGCATCAAACAACGGGGGAAGGCATCAAACTGGGGAAGGCATAAAACTGCTGGAGAAGGCATCAAACTGGGGAAGGAATCAAACTGGGGAAAGCATCAAACAACTGGGGAAGGCATCAAACTGGGGAAGGCATCAAACTTGGGAAGGCATCAAACAACTGGGGAAAGCATCAAATTAGGGAAGGCATCAAACTGGGGAAGGCATCAAACATTGGAAGGCATCAAACAACTGGGGAAGGCATGAAACTGGGGAAGGCATCAAACAACTGGAGAAGGCATGAAACTGGGGAAGGCATCAAGCTGGGGAAGGCATCAAACAACTGGGGAAGGCATCAAACTGGGAAAGGCATCAAACTGGGGAAGGCATAAAACTGGGGAAGGCATAAAACAACTGGGGAAGGTATCAAACTGCGGAAGGCATCAAACTGGGGAAGGCATGAAAGAAAATGGGGAAGGCATCAAACTGGGGAAGGCATCAAACAACTGAGAAAGGCATGAAACTGGGGAAGGCATGAAACTAGGGAAGGCGTCAGACTTGGGAAGGTATCAAACAACTGGGGAAGGCATCAAACTGGGGAAGGCAGGAAACTGGGAAGGCATCAGACTGGGGAAGGAATCAAACTGTGGAGGGCATCAAACTGGGGAAGGCACCAAACAACTGGGGAAGGCATCAAACTGGGGAAGGCATCAAACTGGGGAAGGCATCAAACTGGGGAAGGCATCAAACAACTGGGGAAGGCATCAAACAACTTGGGAAGGCATCAAACTGGGGAAGGCATCAAACTGGGGAGGGCATCAAACTGGGGAAGGCACCAAACAACTGGGGAAGGCATCAAACTGTGGAAGGCATCAAACTGGGGAAGGCATCAAACAACTGGGGAAAGCATCAAACTGGGGAAGGCATCAAACTGATTAAGGCATCAAACTGGGGAAGGCATCAAACAACTAGGGAAGGCATCAAACTGGGGAAGGCATCAAACAACTGTGGAAGGCATCAAACTGGGGAAGGCATCAAACTGGGTAAGGCATGAAACAACTGGGAAAGGCATCAAACTGGGGAAGGCATCAAACTGGGGAAGGCATCAAACAACTGGGGAAGGCATCAAACTGGGAAAGGCATCAAACTGGGGAAGGCATCAAACAACTGGGGAAGGCATCAAACTGGGGAAGGCATCAAACTGGTTAAGGCATCAAACAACTGGGGAAGACATAAAACTGGGGAAGGCATCAAACTGGGGAAAGCATCAAACTTGGGAAGACATCAAACTGGGGAAGGCATCAAAGAACTGGGGAAGGCATCAAACTGGAGAAGGCATCAAACTGGGGAAGGCATCAAACTGGGGAAGGCATCAAATAACTGGGGAAGGCATCAAACTGTTGAAGGCATCAAACTGGGGAAGGCATCAAACTTTGGAAGGCATCAAAAAACTGGGGAAGGCATCAAACTGGGGAAGGCATCAAACTGGGGAAGGCATCAAAGTGGGGAAGGCATCAAACAACTGGGGAAGGCATCAAACTGGGGAAGGCATCAAACTGGGGAAGGCACCAAACAGCTGGGGAAGGCATCAAACTGGGGAAGGCTTCAAACTGGGGAAGGCATCAAACTGGGGAAGGCATCAAACTGGGGAAGGCATCAAACAACTGCTGAAGGCATCAAACTGGGGAAGGCATCAAACTGGGGAAGGCATCACATTGGGGAAGGCATCAAACAACTGGGGAAGGCATCAAACTGGGGAAGGCATCAAACTGGGGAAGGCATCAGACTGGGGAAGGCATCAAACAACTGGGGAAGGCATCAAACTGGGGAAGGAATCAAACTGGGGAAGACATCAAACTGGGGAAGGCATCAAACTGGGGAAGTCATCAAATTGCGGAATCCATCAAACAACTGGGGAAGGCATGAAACTGGGGAAGGCATCAAACTGGGGAAGGCATAAAACAACTGGGAAAGGTATCAAACTGTGGAAGGCATCAAACTGGGGAAGGCATGAAAGAAAATGGGGAAGGCATCAGACTGGGGAAGGCATCAAACAACTGAGGAAGGCATCAAACTGGGGAAGGCATAAAACTAGGGAAGGCGTCAGACTTGGGAAGGCATCAAACAACTGGGGAAGGCATCAAACTGGGGAAGGCAGGAAACTGGGGAAGGAATGAAACTGGGGAAGGCATCAAACAACTGGGGAAGGCATCAAACTGGGGAAGGCATCAAACATCTGGGGAAGGCATCAAACTGGGGAAGGCATCAAACTTTGGAAGGCATCAAAAAACTGGGGAAGGCATCTAACTGAGGAAGGCATCAAACTGGGGAAGGCATCAAAGTGGGGAAGGCATCAAACAACTGGGGAAGGCATCAAACTGGGGAAGGCATCAAAACTGGGGAAGGCACCAAACAGCTGGGGAAGGCATCAAACTGGGGAAGGCTTCAAACTGGGGAAGGCATCAAACTGGGGAAGGCATCAAACAACTGGGGAAGGCATCAAACTGGGGAAGGCATCAACCTCGGGAAGGCATCACATTGGGGAAGGCATCAAACAACTGGGGAAGGCATCAAACTGGGGAAGGCATCAAACTGGGGAAGGCATCAAACTGGGGAAGGCATCAGACTGGGGAAGGCATCAAACAACTGGGGAAGGCATCAAACTGGGGAAGGAATCAAACTGGGGAAGGCATCAAACTGGGGAAGGCACCAAACAGCTGGGGAAGGCATTAAACTGTGGAAGGCTTCAAACTGGGGAAGGCATCCAACTGGGGAAGGCATCAAACTGGGGAAGGCTTCAAAAAACTGGAGAAGGCATCAAACTGGGGAAGGCATTAAACTGGGGAAGTCATCAAATTGCGGAATCCATCAAACAACTGGGGAAGGCATGAAACTGGGGAAGGCATCAAACTGGGGAAGGCATAAAACAACTGGGAAAGGTATCAAACTGCGGAAGGCATCAAACTGGGGAAGGCATGAAAGAAAATGGGGAAGGCATCAGACTGGGGAAGGCATCAAACAACTGAGGAAGGCATCAAACTGGGGAAGGCATAAAACTAGGGAAGGCGTCAGACTTGGGAAAGAATCAAACAACTGGGGAAGGCATCAAACTGGGGAAGGCAGGAAACTGGGGAAGGAATCAAACTGGGGAAGGCATCAAACAACTGGGGAAGGCATCAAACTGGGGAAGGCATCAAACATCTGGGGAAGGCATCAAACTGGGGAAGGCATCAAACTGGGGAAGGCATCAAACAACTGGGGAAGGCATCAAACTGGGGAAGGCATCAAACTGAGGAAGGCATCAAACTGGGGAAGGCATCAAACAACTGGGGAAGGCATCAAACTGGGGAAGGCATCAAACAACTGGGGAAGGCATCAAACTGGGGAAGGCATCAAACTGGGGAAGGCATCAAACTGTTGAAGGCATGAAACAACTGGGAAAGGCATCAAACTGGGGAAGGCATCAAACTGGGGAAGGCATCAAACTGGGGAAGGCATCAAACAACTGGGGAAGGCATCAAACTGGGGAAGGCATCAAACTGGGGAAGGTATCAAACAACTGGGGAAGGCATCAAACTGGGGAAGGCATCAAACTGGGGAAGGCATCAAACAACTGGGGAAGACATAAAACTGGGGAAGGCATCAAACTGGGGAAAGCATCAAACTTGGGAAGACATCAAACTGGGGAAGGCATCAAAGAACTGGGGAAGGCATCAAACTGGAGAAGGCATCAAACTGGGGAAGGCATCAAACTGGGGAAGGCATCAAATAACTGGGGAAGGCATCAAACTGTTGAAGGCATCAAACTGGGGAAGGCATCAAACTTTGGAAGGCATCAAAAAACTGGGGAAGGCATCAAACTGGGGAAGGCATCAAACTGGGGAAGGCATCAAACTGGGGAAGGCATCAAACAACTGGGGAAGGCATCAAACTGGCGAAGGCATCAAACTGGGGAAGGCACCAACCAGCTGGGGAAGGCATCAAACTGGGGAAGGCTTCAATTTGGTGAAGGCATCAAACTGGGGAAGGCATCAAATTGGGAAAGGCATCAAACTTGGGAAGGTATCAAACAACTGGGGAAGGCATCAAACTGGGGAAGGCATCAAACTGGGGATGGCATTAAACTGGGGAAGGCATCAAACTGGGGAGGGCATTAAACTGGGGAAGGCATCGTACTGGGGAAGGCATCAAACTGGGGAAGGCATCGAACTGGGAAGGCATCAAACTGAGGAAGGCATCAAACTGGGGAAGGCATCAAACAACGGGGGAAGGCATCAAACTGGGGAAGGCATAAAACTGCTGGAGAAGGCATCAAACTGGGGAAGGAATCAAACTGGGAAAGGCATCAAACTGAGGAAGGAATCAAACAACTGGGGAAGGCATCAAACTGGGGAAGGCATCAAACTTGGGAAGGCATCAAACAACTGGGGAAAGCATCAAATTAGGGAAGGCATCAAACTGGGGAAGGCATCAAACTTTGGAAGGCATCAAACAACTGGGGAAGGCATCAAACTGGGAAAGGCATCAAACTGGGGAAGGCATCAAACAACTGAGGAAGGCATGAAACTGGGGAAGGCATGAAACTAGGGAAGGCGTCAGACTTGGGAAGGCATCAAACAACTGGGGAAGGCATCAAACTGGGGAAGGCAGGAAACTGGGGAAGGAATCAAACTGGGGAAGGCATCAAACTGGATAAGACATCAAACTGGGGAAGGCATCAAACTGGGAAGGCATCAGACTGGGGAAGGAATCAAACTGGGGAGGGCATCAAACTGGGGAAGGCACCAAACAACTGGGGAAGGCATCAAACTGGGGAAGGCATCAAACTGGGGAAGGCATCAAACAACTGGGGAAGGCATCAAACAACTTGGGAAGGCATCAAACTGGGGAAGGCATCAAACTGGGGAGGGCATCAAACTGGTGAAGGCACCAAACAACTGGGGAAGTCATCAAACTGGGGAAGGCATCAAACTGGGGAAGGCATCAAACAACTGGGGAAAGAATCAAACTGGGGAAGGCATCAAACTGAGGAAGGCATCAAACTGGGGAAGGCATCAAACAACTGGGGAAGGCATCAAACTGGGGAAGGCATCAAACAACTGGGGAAAGAATCAAACTGGGGAAGGCATCAAACTGAGGAAAGCATCAAGCTGGGGAAGGCATCAAACAACTGGGGAAGGCATCAAACTGGGAAAGGCATCAAACTGGGGAAGGCATCAAACAACTGAGGAAGGCATGAAACTGGGGAAGGTATGAAACTAGGGAAGGCGTCAGACTTGGGAAGGCATCAAGCAACTGGGGAAGGCATCAAACTGGGGAAGGCAGGAAACTGGGGAAGGAATCAAACTGGGGAAGGCATCAAACTGGGTAAGACATCAAACTGGGGAAGGCATCAAACTGGGAAGGCATCAGACTGGGGAAGGAATCAAACTGGGGAGGGCATCAAACTGGGGAAGGCACCAAACAACTGGGGAAGGCATCAAACTGGGGAAGGCATCAAACTTTGGAAGGCATCAAACTGGGGAAGGCATCAAACAACTGGGGAAGGCATCAGACAACTTGGGAAGGCATCAAACTGGGGAAGGCATCAAACTGGGGAGGGCATCAAACTGGGGAATTCACCAAACAACTGGGGAAGGCATCAAACTGGGGAAGGCATCAAACAACTGGGGAAAGCATCAAACTGGGGAAGGCATCAAACTGAGGAAGGCATCAAACTGGGGAAGGCATCAAACAACTGGGGAAGGCATCAAACTGGGGAAGGCATCAAACAACTGTGGAAGGCATCAAACTGGGGAAGTCATCAAACTGGGGAAGGCATCAAACTAGGGAAGGCATGAAACAACTGGGAAAGGCATCAAACTGGGGAAGGCATCGAACTGGGGAAGGCATCAAACAACTGGGGAAGGCATCAAACTGGGAAAGGCATCAAACTGGGGAAGGCATCAAACAACTGGGGAAGGCATCAAACTGGGGAAGGCATCAAACTGGGGAAGGCATCAAACAACTGGGGAAGACATAAAACTGGGGAAGGCATGAAACTGGGGAAAGCATCAAACTTGGGAAGACATCAAACTGGGGAAGGCATCAAAGAACTGGGGAAGGCATCAAACTGGAGAAGGCATCAAACTGGTGAAGGCATCAAACTGGGGAAGGCATAAAATAACTGGGGAAGGCATCAAACTGTTGAAGGCATCAAACTAGGGAAGGCATCAAACTTTGGAAGGCATAAAAAAACTGGGGAAGGCATCAAACTGGGGAAGGCATCAAACTGGGGAAGGCATCAAAGTGGGGAAGGCATCAAACAAGTGGGGAAGGCATCAAACTGGGGAAGGCATCAAACTGGGGAAGGCTCCAAACAGCTGGGGAAGGCATCAAACTGGGGAAGGCTTCAAACTGGGAAAGGCATCAAACTGGGGAAGGCATCAAACTGGGGAAGGCATCAAACAACTGGGGAAGGCATCAAACTGGGGAAGGCATCACATTGGGGAGGGCATCAAACAACTGGGAAAGCATCAAACTGGGGAAGGCATCAAACTGGGAAAGGCATCAATCTGGGGAAGGCATCTGACTGGGGAAGGCATCAAACAACTGGGGAAGGCATCAAACTGGGGAAGGCAGGAAACTGGGGAAGGAATCAAACTGGGGAAGGCATCAAACAACTGGGGAAGGCATCAAACTGGGGAAGGCATCAAACATCTGGGGAAGGCATCAAACTAGGGAAGGCATCAAACTGGGGAAGGCATCAAACAACTGGGGAAGGCATCAAACTGGGGAAGGCATCAAACTGAATAAGGCATCACACTGGGGAAGGCATCAAACAACTGGGGAAGGCATCAAACTGGGGAAGGCATCAAACAACTGGGGAAGGCATCAAACTGGGGAAGGCATCAAACTGGGGAAGGCATCAAACTGTTGAAGGCATGAAACAACTGGGAAAGGCATCAAACTGGGGAAGGCATCAAACTGGGGAAGGCATCAAACTGGGGAAGGCATCAAACAACTGGGGAAGGCATCAAACTGGGGAAGGCATCAAACTGGGGAAGGTATCAAACAACTGGGGAAGGCATCAAACTGGAGAAGGCATCAAACTGGGGAAGGTATCAAACAACTGGGGAAGACATAAAACTGGGGAAGGCATCAAACTGGGGAAAGCATCAAACTTGGGAAGACATCAAACTGGGGAAGGCATCAAAGAACTGGGGAAGGCATCAAACTGGAGAAGGCATCAAACTGGGGAAGACATCAAACTGGGGAAGGCATCAAATAACTGGGGAAGGCATCAAACTGTTGAAGGCATCAAACTGGGGAAGGTATCAAACTTTGGAAGGCATCAAAAAACTGGGGAAGGCATCAAACTGGGGAAGGCATCAAACTGGGGAAGGCATCAAACTGGGGAAGGCATCAAAGAACTGGGGAAGGCATCAAACTGGCGAAGGCATCAAACTGGGGAAGGCACCAAACAGCTGGGGAAGGCATCAAACTGGGGAAGGCTTCAAATTGGGGAAGGCATCAAATTGGGAAAGGCATCAAACTTGGGAAGGTATCAAACAACTGGGGAAGGCATCAAACTGGGGAAGGCATCAAACTGGGGATGGCATTAAACTGGGGAAGGCATCAAACTGGGGAAGGCATTAAACTGGGGAAGGCATCATACTGGGGAAGGCATCAAACTGCGGAAGGCATCAAACTGGGAAGGCATCAAACTGGGGAAGGCATCAAACTGGGGAAGGCATCAAACAACGGGGGAAGGCATCAAACTGGGGAAGGCATAACACTGCTGGAGAAGGCATCAAACTGGGGAAGGAATCAAACTGGGAAAGGCATCAAACTGAGGAAGGCATCAAACAACTGGGGAAGGCATCAAACTGGGGAAGGCATCAAACTTAGGAAGGCATCAAACAACTGGGGAAGGCATCAAACAACTGGGGAAGGCATCAAACTGAGGAAGGCATCAAACAACTGGGGAAGGAATCAAACTGGGAAAGGCATCAAACTGGGGAAGGCACCAAACAGCTGGGGAAGGCATCAAACTGGGGAAGGCTTCAAATTGGGGAAGGCATCAAATTGGGAAAGGCATCAAACTTGGGAAGGTATCAAACAACTGAGGAAGGCATGAATCTGGGGAAGGCATGAAACTAGGGAAGGCGTCAGACTTGGGAAGGCATCAAACAACTGGGGAAGGCATCAAACTGGGGAAGGCAGGAAACTGGGGAAGGAATCAAACTGGGGAAGGCATCAAACTGGGTAAGACATCAAACTGGGGAAGGCATCAAACTGGGAAGGAATCAGACTGGGGAAGGAATCAAACTGGGGAGGGCATCAAACTGGGGAAGGCACCAAACAACTGGGGAAGGCATCAAACTGGGGAAGGCATCAAACTGGGGAAGGCATCAAACAACTGGGGAAGGCATCAAACAACTTGGGAAGGCATCAAACTGGGGAAGGCATCAAACTGGGGAGGGTATCAAACTGGGGAAGGCACCAAACAACTGGGGAAGGCATCAAACTGGGGAAGGCATCAAACTGGGGAAGGCATCAAACAACTGGGGAAAGCATCAAACTGGGGAAGGCATCAAACTGAGGAAGGCATCAAACTGGGGAAGGCATCAAACAACTGGGGAAGGCATCAAACTGGGGAAGGCATCAAACAACTGTGGAAGGCATCAAACTGGGGAAGTCATCAAACTGGGGAAGGCATCAAACTGGGGAAGGCATGAAACAACTGGGAAAGGCATCAAACTGGGGAAGGCATCAAACTGGGGAAGGCATCAAACAACTGGGGAAGGCATCAAACTGGGAAAGGCATCAAACTGGGGAAGGCATCAAACAACTGGGGAAGGCATCAAACTGGGGAAGGCATCAAACTGGGGAAGGCATCAAACAACTGGGGAAGACATAAAACTGGGGAAGGCATGAAACTGGGGAAAGCATCAAACTTGGGAAGACATCAAACTGGGGAAGGCATCAAAGAACTGGGGAAGGCATCAAACAGGAGAAGGCATCAAATTGGGGAAAGCATCAAACTGGGGAAGGCATCAAATAACTGGGGAAGGCATCAAACTGTTGAAGGCATCAAACTAGGGAAGGCATCAAACTTTAGAAGGCATCAAAAAACTGGGGAAGGCATCAAACTGGTGAAGGCATCAAACTGGGGAAGGCATCAAAGTGGGGAAGGCATCAAAGTGGGGAAGGCATCAAACAACTGGGGAAGGCATAAAACTGGGGAAGGCATCAAACTGGGGAAGGCACCAAACAGCTGGGGAAGGCATCAAACTGCGGAAGGCTTCAAACTGGGGAAGGCATCAAACTGGGGAAGGCATCAAACAACTGGGGAAGGCATCAAACTGGGGAAGGCATCAAACTGGGGAAGGCATCAGACTGGGGAAGGCATCAAACAACTGGGGAAGGCATCAAACTGGGGAAGGCATCAAACTGTTGAAGGCATGAAACAACTGGGAAAGGCATCAAACTGGGGAAGGCATCAAACTGGGGAAGGCATCAAACTGGGGAAGGCATCAAACAACTGGGGAAGGCATCAAACTGGGGAAGGCATCAAACTGGGGAAGGTATCAAACAACTGGGGAAGGCATCAAACTGGGGAAGGCATCAAACTGGGGAAGGCATCAAACAACTGGGGAAGACATAAAACTGGGGAAGGCATCAAACTGGGGAAAGCATCAAACTTGGGAAGACATCAAACTGGGGAAGGCATCAAAGAACTGGGGAAGGCATCAAACTGGAGAAGGCATCAAACTGGGGAAGGCATCAAACTGAGGAAGGCATCAAATAACTGGGGAAGGCATCAAACTGTTGAAGGCATCAAACTGGGGAAGGCATCAAACTTTGGAAGGCATCAAAAAACTGGGGAAGGCATCAAACTGGGGAAGGCATCAAACTGGGGAAGGCATCAAACAACTGGGGAAGGCATCAAACTGGCGAAGGCATCAAACTGGGGAAGGCACCAAACAGCTGGGGAAGTCATCAAACTGGGGAAGGCTTCAAATTGGGTAAGGCATCAAACTGGGGAAGGCATCAAATTGGGAAAGGCATCAAACTTGGGAAGGTATCAAACAACTGGGGAAGGCATCAAACTGGGGAAGGCATCAAACTGGGGATGGCATTAAACTGGGGAAGGCATCAAACTGGGGAAGGCATTAAACTGGGGAAGGCATCATACTGGGGAAGGCATCAAACTGGGGAAGGCATCAAACTGGGAAGGCATCAAACTGGGGAAGGCATCAAACTGGGGAAGGCATCAAACAACGGGGGAAGGCATCAAACTGGGGAAGGCATAAAACTGCTGGAGAAGGCATCAAACTGGGGAAGGAATCAAACTGGGAAAGGCATCAAACTGAGGAAGGCATCAAACAACTGGGGAAGGCATCAAACTGGGGAAGGCATCAAACTTGGGAAGGCATCAAACAACTGGGGAAAGCATCAAATTAGGGAAGGCATCAAACTGGGGAAGGCATCAAACTTTGGAAGGCATCAAACAACTGGGGAAGGCATCAAACTGGGAAAGGCATGAAACTGGGGAAGGCATCAAACAACTGAGGAAGGCATGAAACTGGGGAAGGCATGAAACTAGGGAAGGCGTCAGACTTGAGAAGGCATCAAACAACTGGGGAAGGCATCAAACTGGGGAAGGCAGGAAACTGGGGAAGGAATCAAACTGGGGAAGGCATCAAACTGGGTAAGACATCAAACTGGGGAAGGCATCAAACTGGGAAGGCATCAGACTGGGGAAGGAATCAAACTGGGGAGGGCATCAAACTGGGGAAGGCACCAAACAACTGGGGAAGGCATCAAACTGGGGAAGGCATCAAACTGGGGAAGGCATCAAACAACTGGGGAAGGCATCAAACAACTTGGGAAGGCATCAAACTGGGGAAGGCATCAAACTGGGGAGGGCATCAAACTGGGGAAGGCACCAAACAACTGGGGAAGGCATCAAACTGGGGACGGCATCAAACTTGGGAAGGCATCAAACAACTGGGGAAAGCATCAAACTGGGGAAGGCATCAAACTGGGGAAGGCATCAAACTGGGGAAGGCATCAAACTGGGGAAGGCATGAAACAACTGGGAAAGGCATCAAACTGGGGAAGGCATCAAACTGGGGAAGGCATCAAACAAATGGGGAAGGCATCAAACTGGGAAAGGCATCAAACTGGGGAAGGCATCAAACAACTGTAGAAGGCATCAAACTGGGGAAGGCATCAAACTGGGGAAGGCATCAAACAACTGGGGAAGACATAAAACTGGGGAAGGCATGAAACTGGGGAAAGCATCAAACTTGGGAAGACATCAAACTGGTGAAGGCATCAAAGAACTGGGGAAGGCATCAAACTGGAGAAGGCATCAAATTGGGGAAGGCATCAAACTGGGGAAGGCATCAAATAACTGGGGAAGGCATCAAACTGTTGAAGGCATCAAACTAGGGAAGGCATCAAACTTTGGAAGGCATCAAAAACTGGGGAAGGCATCAAACTGGGGAAGGCATCAAACTGGGGAAGGCATCAAAGTGGGGAAGGCATCAAACAACTGGGGAAGGCATAAAACTGGGGAAGGCATCAAACTGGGGAAGGCACCAAACAGCTGGGGAATGCATCAAACTGGGGAAGGCTTCAACCTGGGGAAGGCATCAAACTGGGGAAGGCATCAAACAACTGGGGAAGGCATCAAACAACTGGGGAAGGCATCAAACTGGGGAAGGCATCAAACTGGGGAAGGCATCAGACTGGGGAAGGCATCAAACAACTGGGGAAGGCATCAAACTGGGGAAGGAATCAAACTGGGGAAGGCATCAAACTGGGGAAGGCACCAAACAGCTGGGGAAGGCATTAAACTGTGGAAGGCTTCAAACTGGGGAAGGCATCAAACTGGGGAAGGCATCAAACTGGGGAAGGCTTCAAACAACTGGGGAAGGCATCAAACTGGGGAAGGCATCAAACTGGGGATGTCATCAATTTGCGGAATCCATCAAACAACTGGGGAAGGCACCAAACTGGGGAAGGCATCGAACTGGGGAAGACATCAAACTGGGGAAGGCATCAAACTGGGAAGGCATCAGACTGGGGAAGGAATCAAACTGGGGAGGGCATCAAACTGGGGAAGGCACCAAACAACTGGGGAAGGCATCAAACTGGGGAAGGCATCAAACTGGGGAAGGCATCAAACAACTGGGGAAGGCATCAAACAACTTGGGAAGGCATCAAACTGGGGAAGGCATCAAACTGGGGAGGGCATCAAACTGGGGAAGGCACCAAACATCTGGGGAAGGCATCAAACTGGGGAAGGCATCAAACTGGGGAAGGCATCAAACAACTGGGGAAAGCATCAAACTGGGGAAGGCATCAAACTGAGGATGGCATCAAACTGGGGAAGGCATCAAACAACTGGGGAAGGCATCAAACTGGGGAAGGCATCAAACAACTGTGGAAGGCATCAAACTGGGGAAGTCATCAAACTGGGGAAGGTATCAAACTGGGGAAGGCATGAAACAACTGGGAAAGGCATCAAACTGGGGAAGGCATCAAACTGGGGAAGGCATCAAACAACTGGGGAAGGCATCAAACTGGGAAAGGCATCAAACTGGGGAAGGCATCAAACAACTGGGGAAGGCATCAAACTGGGGAAGGCATCAAACTGGGGAAGGCATCAAACAACTGGGGAAGACATAAAACTGGGGAAGGCATGAAACTGGGGAAAGCATCAAACTTGGGAAGACATCAAACTGGGGAAGGCATCAAAGAACTGGGGAAGGCATCAAACTGGAGAAGGCATCAAATTGGGGAAGGCATCAAACTGGGGAAGGCATCAAATAACTGGGGAAGGCATCAAACTGTTGAAGGCATCAAACTAGGGAAGGCATCAAACTTTGGAAGGCATCAAAAAACTGGGGAAGGCATCAAACTGGGGAAGGCATCAAAGTGGGGAAGGCATCAAACTGGGGAAGGCATCAAACAACTGGGGAAGGCATCAAACTGGGGAAGGCATCAAACTGGGGAAGGCATCACATTGGGGAGGGCATCAAACAACTGGGGAAAGCATCAAACTGGGGAAGGCATCAAACTGGGGAAGGCATCAAACTGGGGAAGGCATCAGACTGGGGAAGGCATCAAACAACTGGGGAAGGCATCAAACTGGGGAAGGAATCAAACTGGGGAAGGCATCAAACTGGGGAAGGCATCAGACTGGGTAAGACATCAAACTGGGGAAGGCATCAAACTGGGAAGGCATCAGACTGGGGAAGGAATCAAACTGGGGAGGGCATCAAACTGGGGAAGGCACCAAACAACTGGGGAAGGCATCAAACTGGGGAAGGCATCAAACTTGGGAAGGCATCAAACTGGGGAAGGCATCAAACAACTGGGGAAGGCATCAAACAACTTGGGAAGGCACCAAACTGGGGAAGGCATCAAACTGGGGAGGGCATCAAACTGGGGAAGGCACCAAACAACTGGGGAAGGCATCAAACTGGGGAAGGCATCAAACTGGGGAAGGTATCAAACAACTGGGGAAAGCATCAAACTGGGGAAGGCATCAAACTGAGGAAGGCATCAAACTGGGGAAGGCATCAAACAACTGGGGAAGGCATCAAACTGGGAAAGGCATCAAACAGCTGGGGAAGGCATCAAACTGGGGAAGGCTTCAACCTGGGGAAGGCATCAAACTGGGGAAGGCATCAAACAACTGGGGAAGGCATCAAACTGGGGAAGGCATCAAACTGGGGAAGGCATCAAACTGGGGAAGGCATCAGACTGGGGAAGGCATCAAACAACTGGGGAAGGCATCAAACTGGGGAAGGAATCAAACTGGGGAAGGCATCAAACTGGGAAAGGCACCAAACAGCAGGGGAAGGCATTAAACTGTGGAAGGCTTCAAACTGGGGAAGGCATCAAACTGGGAAAGGCATCAAACTGGGGAAGGCTTCAAACAACTGGGGAAGGCATCAAACTGGGGAAGGCATCAAACTGGGGATGTCATCAATTTGCGGAATCCATCAAACAACTGGGGAAGGCACCAAACTGGGGAAGGCATCAAACTGGGGAAGACATCAAACTGGGGAAGGCATCAAACTGGGAAGGCATCAGACTGGGGAAGGAATCAAACTGGGGAGGGCATCAAACTGGGGAAGGCACTAAACAACTGGGGAAGGCATCAAACTGGGGAAGGCATGAAACTGGGGAAGGCATCAAACAACTGGGGAAGGCATCAAACAACTTGGGAAGGCATCAAACTGGGGAAGGCATCAAACTGGGGAGGGCATCAAACTGGGGAAGGCACCAAACAACTGGGGAAGGCATCAAACTGGGGAAGGCATCAAACTGGGGAAGGCATCAAACAACTGGGGAAAGCATCAAACTGGGGAAGGCATCAAACTGAGGAAGGCATCAAACTGGGGAAGGCATCAAACAACTGGGGAAGGCATCAAACTGGGGAAGGCATCAAACAACTGTGGAAGGCATCAAACTGGGGAAGTCATCAAACTGGGGAAGGCATGAAACAACTGGGAAAGGCATCAAACTGGGGAAGGCATCAAACTGGGGAAGGCATCAAACAACTGGGGAAGGCATCAAACTGGGAAAGGCATCAAACTGGGGAAGGCATGAAACAACTGGGGAAGGCATCAAACTGGGGAAGGCATCAAACTGGGGAAGGCATCAAACAACTGGGGAAGACATAAAACTGGGGAAGGCATGAAACTGGGGAAAGCATCAAACTTGGGAAGACATCAAACTGGGGAAGGCATCAAAGAACTGGGGAAGGCATCAAACAACTTGGGAAGGCATCAAACTGGGGAAGGCATCAAACTGGGGAGGGCATCAAATTGGGAAAGGCACCAAACAACTGGGGAAGGCATCAAACTGGGGAAGGCATCAAACTGGGGAAGGCATCAAACAACTGGGGAAAGCATCAAACTGGGGAAGGCATCAAACTGAGGAAGGCATCAAACTGGGGAAGGCATCAAACAACTGGGGAAGGCATCAAACTGGGGAAGGCATCAAACAACTGTGGAAGGCATCAAACTGGGGAAGTCATCAAACTGGGGAAGGCATCAAACTGGGGAAGGCATGAAACAACTGGGAAAGGCATCAAACTGGGGAAGGCATCAAACTGGGGAAGGCATCAAACAACTGGGGAAGGCATCAAACTGGGAAAGGCATCAAACTGGGGATTCATCAAACAACTGGGGAAGGCATCAAACTGGGGAAGGCATCAAACTGGGGAAGGCATCAAACAATTGGGGAAGACATAAAACTGGGGAAGGCATGAAACTGGGGAAATCATCAAACTTGGGAAGACATCAAACTGGGGAAGGGATCAAAGAACTGGGGAAGGCATCAAACTGGAGAAGGCATCAAATTGGGGAAGGCATCAAACTGGGGAAGGCATCAAATAACTGGGGAAGGCATCAAACTGTTGAAGGCATCAAACTAGGGAAGGCATCAAACTTTGGAAGGCATCAAAAAACTGGGGAAGGCATCAAACTGGGGAAGGCATCAAACTGGGGAAGGCATCAAAGTGGGGAAGGCATCAAACAACTGGGGAAGGCATAAAACTGGGGAAGGCATCAAACTGGGGAAGGCACCAAACAGCTGGGGAAGGCATCAAACTGGGGAAGGCTTCAAACTGGGGAAGGCATCAAACTGGGGAAGTCATCAAACAACTGGGGAAGGCATCAAACTGGGGAAGGCATGAAACTGGGGAAGGCATCACATTGGGGAGGGCATCAAACAACTGGGGAAAGCATCAAACTGGGGAAGGCATCAAACTGGGGAAGACATCAAACTGGGGAAGGCATCAGACTGGGGAAGGCATCAAACAACTGGGGAAGGCATCAAACTGGGGAAGGCATCAAACTGGGGAAGGCACCAAACAGCTGGGGAAGGCATTAAACTGTGGAAGGCTTCAAACTGGGGAAGGCATCAAACTGGGGAAGGCATCAAACTGGGGAAGGCTTCAAACAACTGGGGAAGGCATCAAACTGGGGAAGGCATCAAACTGGGGAAGTCATCAATTTGCGGAATCCATCAAACAACTGGGGAAGGCACCAAACTGGGGAAGGCATCAAACTGGGGAAGACTTCAGACTGGGGAAGGCATCAAACAACTGGGGAAGGCATCAAACTGGGAAAGGCATTAAACTGGGGAAGGCATCAAACTGGGGAAGGCATCAAACTGGGGAAGGCATCAAACAAATGGGGAAGGCATCAAACTGGGGAAGGCATCAAACTGGGGAAGGCATCAAACAACTGGGGAAGGCATCAAACTGGGGAAGGCATCAAACTGGAGAAGGCATCAAACTGGGGAAGGCATCAACCTGGGGAAGGCATCAAACTGGGGAAGGCATCAAACAAGTGGGGAAGGCATCAAACTGGGGAAGGCATCAAACTGGGGAAGGCATCAGACTGGGGAAGGCATCAAACAACTGGGGAAGGCATCAAACTGGGGAAGGCATCAACCTGGGGAAGGCATGAAACTGGGGAAGGCATGAAACTGGGGAAGGCATCAACTGGGGAAGGCATCAAACAACTGGGGAAGGCATCAAACTGGGGAATGCATCAAACTTGGGAAGGCATCAAACAACTGGGGAAAGCATCAAATTAGGGAAGGCATCAAACTGGGGAAGGCATCAAACTTTGGAAGGCATCAAACAACTGGGGAAGACATAAAACTGGGGAAGGCATGAAACTGGGGAAAGCATCAAACTTGGGAAGACATCAAACTGGGGAAGGCATCAAAGAACTGGGGAAGGCATCAAACAACTTGGGAAGGCATCAAACTGGGGAAGGCATCAAACTGGGGAGGGCATCAAACTGGGAAAGGCACCAAACAACTGGGGAAGGCATCAAACTGGGGAAGGCATCAAACTGGGGAAGGCATCAAACAACTGGGGAAAGCATCAAACTGGGGAAGGCATCAAACTGAGGAAGGCATCAAACTGGGGAAGGCATCAAACAACTGGGGAAGGCATCAAACTGGGGAAGGCATCAAAAAACTGTGGAAGGCATCAAACTGGGGAAGTCATCAAACTGGGGAAGGCATCAAACTGGGGAAGGCATGAAACAACTGGGAAAGGCATCAAACTGGGGAAGGCATCAAACTGGGGAAGGCATCAAACAACTGGGGAAGGCATCAAACTGGGAAAGGCATCAAACTGGGGATTCATCAAACAACTGGGGAAGGCATCAAACTGGGGAAGGCATCAAACTGGGGAAGGCATCAAACAATTGGGGAAGACATAAAACTGGGGAAGGCATGAAACTGGGGAAATCATCAAACTTGGGAAGACATCAAACTGGGGAAGGCATCAAAGAACTGGGGAAGGCATCAAACTGGAGAAGGCATCAAATTGGGGAAGGCATCAAACTGGGGAAGGCATCAAATAACTGGGGAAGGCATCAAACTGTTGAAGGCATCAAACTAGGGAAGGCATCAAACTTTGGAAGGCATCAAAAAACTGGGGAAGGCATCAAACTGGGGAAGGCATCAAACTGGGGAAGGCATCAAAGTGGGGAAGGCATCAAACAACTGGGGAAGGCATAAAACTGGGGAAGGCATCAAACTGGGGAAGGCACCAAACAGCTGGGGAAGGCATCAAACTGGGGAAGGCTTCAAACTGGGGAAGGCATCAAACTGGGGAAGTCATCAAACAACTGGGGAAGGCATCAAACTGGGGAAGGCATCAAACTGGGGAAGGCATCACATTGGGGAGGGCATCAAACAACTGGGGAAAGCATCAAACTGGGGAAGGCATCAAACTGGGGAAGACATCAAACTGGGGAAGGCATCAGACTGGGGAAGGCATCAAACAACTGGGGAAGGCATCAAACTGGGGAAGGCATCAAACTGGGGAAGGCACCAAACAGCTGGGGAAGGCATTAAACTGTGGAAGGCTTCAAACTGGGGAAGGCATCAAACTGGGGAAGGCATCAAACTGGGGAAGGCTTCAAACAACTGGGGAAGGCATCAAACTGGGGAAGGCATCAAACTGGGGAAGTCATCAATTTGCGGAATCCATCAAACAACTGGGGAAGGCACCAAACTGGGGAAGGCATCAAACTGGGGAAGACTTCAGACTGGGGAAGGCATCAAACAACTGGGGAAGGCATCAAACTGGGAAAGGCATTAAACTGGGGAAGGCATCAAACTGGGGAAGGCATCAAACTGGGGAAGGCATCAAACAAATGGGGAAGGCATCAAACTGGGGAAGGCATCAAACTGGGGAAGGCATCAAACAACTGGGGAAGGCATCAAACTGGGGAAGGCATCAAACTGGAGAAGGCATCAAACTGGGGAAGGCATCAACCTGGGGAAGGCATCAAACTGGGGAAGGCATCAAACAAGTGGGGAAGGCATCAAACTGGGGAAGGCATCAAACTGGGGAAGGCATCAGACTGGGGAAGGCATCAAACAACTGGGGAAGGCATCAAACTGGGGAAGGCATCAACCTGGGGAAGGCATGAAACTGGGGAAGGCATGAAACTGGGGAAGGCATCAACTGGGGAAGGCATCAAACAACTGGGGAAGGCATCAAACTGGGGAATGCATCAAACTTGGGAAGGCATCAAACAACTGGGGAAAGCATCAAATTAGGGAAGGCATCAAACTGGGGAAGGCATCAAACTTTGGAAGGCATCAAACAACTGGGGAAGGCATCAAACTGGGAAAGGCATCAAACTGGGGAAGGCATCAAACAACTGGGGAAAGCATCAAATTAGGGAAGGCATCAAACTGGGGAAGGCATCAAACTTTGGAAGGCATCAAACAACTGGGGAAGGCATCAAACTGGGAAAGGCATCAAACTGGGGAAGGCATCAAGCTGGGGAAGGCATCAAACAATTGGGGAAGGCATCAAACTGGGAAAGGCATCAAACTGGGGAAGGCATCAAACAACTGAGGAAGGCATGAAACTGGGGAAGGCATGAAACTAGGGAAGGCGTCAGACTTGGGAAGGCATCAAGCAACTGGGGAAGGCATAAAACTGGGGAAGGCAGGAAACTGGGGAAGGAATCAAACTGGGGAAGGCATCAAACTGGGTAAGACATCAAACTGGGGAAGGCATCAAACTGGGAAGGCCTCAGACTGGGGAAGGAATCAAACTGGGGAGGGCATCAAACTGGGGAAGGCACCAAACAACTGGGGAAGGCATCAAACTGGGGAAGGCATCAAACTTGGGAAGGCATCAAACTGGGGAAAGCATCAAACAACTGGGGAAGGCATCAAACAACTTGGGAAGGCATCAAACTAGGGAAGGCATCAAACTGGGGAGGGCATCAAACTGGGGAAGGCACCAAACAACTGGGGAAGGCATCAAACTGGGGAAGGCATCAAACTGGGGAAGGTATGAAACAACTGGGGAAAGCATCAAACTGGGGAAGGCATCAAACTGAGGAAGGCATCAAACTGGGGAATGCATCAAACAACTGGGGAAGGCATCAAACTGGGGAAGGTATCAAACAACTGTGGAAGGCATCAAACTGGGGAAGTCATCAAACTGGGGAAGGCATCAAACTAGGGAAGGCATGAAACAACTGGGAAAGGCATCAAACTGGGGAAGGCATCGAACTGGGGAAGGCATCAAACAACTGGGGAAGGCATCAAACTGGGAAAGGCATCAAACTGGGGAAGGCATCAAACAACTGGGGAAGGCATCAAACTGGGGAAGGCATCAAACTGGGGAAGGCATCAAACAACTGGGGAAGACATAAAACTGGGGAAGGCATGAAACTGGGGAAAGCATCAAACTTGGGAAGACATCAAACTGGGGAAGGCATCAAAGAACTGGGGAAGGCATCAAACTGGAGAAGGCATCAAACTGGGGAAGGCATCAAACTGGGGAAGGCATCAAATAACTGGGGAAGGCATCAAACTGTTGAAGGCATCAAACTAGGGAAGGCATCAAACTTTGGAAGGCATCAAAAACTGGGGAAGGCATCAAACTGGGGAAGACATCAAACTGGGGAAGGCATCAAAGTGGGGAAGGCATCAAACAACTGGGGAAGGCATCAAACTGGGGAAGGCATCAAACTGGGGAAGGCACCAAACAGCTGGGGAAGGCATCAAACTGGGGAAGGCTTCAAACTGGGGAAGGCATCCAACTGGGGAAGGCATCAAACTGGGGAAGGCATCAAACAACTGGGGAAGGCATGAAACTGGGGAAGGCATCACATTGGAGAGGGCATCAAACAACTGGGGAAAGCATCAAACTGGGGAAGGCATCAAACTGGGGAAGGCATCAAACTGGGGAAGGCATCTGACTGGGGAAGGCATCAAACAACTGGGGAAGGCATCAAACTGGGGAAGGAATCAAACTGGGGAAGGCATCAAACTGGGGAAGGCACCAAACAGCGGGGGAAGGCATTAAACTGTGGAAGGCTTCAAACTGGGGAAGGCATCAAACTGGGGAAGGCATCAAACTGGGGAAGGCTTCAAACAACTGGGGAAGGCATCAAACTGGGGAAGGCATCAAACTGGGGAAGTCATCAAATTGCGGAATCCATCAAACAACTGGGGAAGGCATCAAACTGGGGAAGGCATCAAACTGGGGAAGACTTCAGACTGGGGAAGGCATCAAACAACTGGGGAAGGCATCAAACTGGGAAAGGCATTAAACTGGGGAAGGCATCAAACTGGGGAAGGCATCAAACTGGGGAAGGCATCAAACAAATGGGGAAGGCATCAAACTGGGGAAGGCATCAAACTGGGGAAGGCATCAAACAACTGGGGAAGGCATCAAACTGGGGAAGGCATCAAACTGGAGAAGGCATCAAACTGGGGAAGGCATCAAACTGGGGAAGGCATCAACCTGGGGAAGGCATCAAACTGGGGAAGGCATCAAACAAGTGGGGAAGGCATCAAACTGGGGAAGGCATCAAACTGGGGAAGGCATCAGACTGGGGAAGGCATCAAACAACTGGGGAAGGCATCAAACTGGGGAAGGCATCAACCTGGGGAAGGCATGAAACTGGGGAAGACATCAACTGGGGAAGGCATCAAACAGCTGGGGAAGGCATCAAACCGGGGAAGGCTTCAAACTGGGGAAGGCATCAAACTGGGGAAGGTATCAAACTGGGGAAGGCATCAAACAACTGGGGAAGGCATCAAACTGGGGAAGGCATCAAACTAGGTAAGGCATCAAACTGGGGAAGGCATCAAACAAATGGGGAAGGCATCAAACTGAGGAAGGAATCAAACTGGGGAAGGCTTCAATCTGGGGAAGGCATCAAACTGGGGAAGGCATCAAACAACTGGGGAAGGCATCAAACTGGGGAAGGCATCAAACTGGGGAAGGCAACAAATTGGGGAAGGCATGAAACAACTGGGGAAGGCATGAAACTGGGGAAGGCATGAAACTGGGGAAGGCATCAAACTGGGGAAGGCATCAGACTGGGGAAGGCATCAAACAACTGGGGAAGGCATCAAACTCGGGAAGGCATCAAACTGTCGAAGGCATCAAACAAGTGGGGAAGGCATCAAACTGGGGAAGGCATCAAACTGGGGAAGGCATCAGACTGGGGAAGGCATCAAACAACTGGGGAAGGCATCAAACTGGGGAAGGCATCAACCTGGGGAAGGCATGAAACTGGGGAAGGTATGAAACTGGGGAAGGCATCAACTGGGGAAGACATCAAACAGCTGGGGAATTCATCAAACTGGGGAAGGCATCAAACTTGGGAAGGCATCAAACAACTGGGGAAAGCATCAAATTAGGGAAGGCATCAAACTGGGGAAGGCATCAAACTTTGGAAGGCATCAAACAACTGGGGAAGGCATCAAACTGGGAAAGGCATCAAACTGGGGAAGGCATCAAACAACTGGGGAAAGCATCAAATTAGGGAAGGCATCAAACTGGGGAAGGCATCAAACTTTGGAAGGCATCAAACAACTGGGGAAGGCATCAAACTGGGAAAGGCATCAAACTGGGGAAGGCATCAAGCTGGGGAAGGCATCAAACAACTGGGGAAGGCATCAAACTGGGAAAGGCATCAAACTGGGGAAGGCATCAAACAACTGAGGAAGGCATGAAACTGGGGAAGGCATGAAACTAGGGAAGGCGTCAGACTTGGGAAGGCATCAAGCAACTGGGGAAGGCATCAAACTGGGGAAGGCAGGAAACTGGGGAAGGAATCAAACTGGGGAAGGCATCAAACTGGGTAAGACATCAAACTGGGGAAGGCATCAAACTGGGAAGGCATCAGACTGGGGAAGGAATCAAACTGGGGAGGGCATCAAACTGGGGAAGGCACCAAACAACTGGGGAAGGCATCAAACTGGGGAAGGCATCAAACAACTGGGGAAGGCATCAAACAACTTGGGAAGGCATCAAACTGGGGAAGGCATCAAACTGGGGAGGGCATCAAACTGGGGAAGGCACCAAACAACTGGGGAAGGCATCAAACTGGGGAAGGCATCAAACTGGGGAAGGCATCAAACAACTGGGGAAAGCATCAAACTGGGGAAGGCATCAAACTGAGGAAGGCATCAAACTGGGGAAGGCATCAAACAACTGGGGAAGGCATCAAACTGGGGAAGGCATCAAACAACTGTGGAAGGCATCAAACTGGGGAAGTCATCAAACTGGTGAAGGGATCAAACTAGGGAAGGCATGAAACAACTGGGAAAGGCATCAAACTGGGGAAGGCATCGAACTGGGGAAGGCATCAAACAACTGGGGAAGGCATCAAACTGGGAAAGGCATCAAACTGGGGAAGGCATCAAACAAATGGGGAAGGCATCAAACTGGGGAAGGCATCAAACTGGGGAAGGCATCAAACAACTGGGGAAGACATAAAACTGGGGAAGGCATGAAACTGGGGAAAGCATCAAACTTGGGAAGACATCAAACTGGGGAAGGCATCAAAGAACTGGGGAAGGCATCAAACTGGAGAAGGCATCAAACTGGGGAAGGCATCAAACTGGGGAAGGCATCAAATAACTGGGGAAGGCATCAAACTGTTGAAGGCATCAAACTAGGGAAGGCATCAAACTTTGGAAGGCATCAAAAAACTGGGGAAGGCATCAAACTGGGGAAGGCATCAAACTGGGGAAGGCATCAAAGTGGGGAAGGCATCAAACAAGTGGGGAAGGCATCAAACTGGGGAAGGCATCAAACTGGGAAAGGCACCAAACAGCTGGGGAAGGCATCAAACTGGGGAAGGCTTCAAACTGGGGAAGGCATCAAACTGGGGAAGGCATCAAACTGGGGAAGGCATCAAACAACTGGGGAAGGCATCAAACTGGGGAAGGCATCACATTGGGGAGGGCATCAAACAACTGGGGAAAGCATCAAACTGGGGAAGGCATCAAACTGGGGAAGGCATCAAACTGGGGAAGGCATCTGACTGGGGAAGGCATCAAACAACTGGGAAAGGCATCAAACTGGGGAAGGAATCAAACTGGGGAAGGCATCAAACTGGGGAAGGCACCAAACAGCGGGGGAAGGCATTAAACTGTGAAAGGCTTCAAACTGGGGAAGGCATCAAACTGGGGAAGGCATCAAACTGGGGAAGGCTTTAAACAACTGGGGAAGGCATCAAACTGGGGAAGGCATCAAACTGGGGAAGTCATCAAATTGCGGAATCCATCAAACAACTGGGGAAGGCATCAAACTGGGGAAGGCATCAAACTGGGGAAGACTTCAGACTGGGGAAGGCATCAAACAACTGGGGAAGGCATCAAACTGGGAAAGGCATTACACTGGGGAAGGCATCAAACTGGGGAAGGCATCAAACAAATGGGGAAGGCATCAAACTGGGGAAGGCATCAAACTGGGGAAGGCATCAAACAACTGGGGAAGGCATCAAACTGGGGAAGGCATCAAACTGGAGAAGGCATCAAACTGGGGAAGGCATCAAACTGGGGAAGGCATCAACCTGGGGAAGGCATCAAACTGGGGAAGGCATCAAACAAGTGGGGAAGGCATCAAACTGGGGAAGACATCAAACTGGGGAAGGCATCAGACTGGGGAAGGCATCAAACAACTGGGGAAGGCATCAAACTGGGGAAGGCATCAACCTGGGGAAGGCATGAAACTGGGGAAGGCATGAAACTGGGGAAGACATCAACTGGGGAAGGCATCAAACAGCTGGGGAAGGCATCAAACTGGGGAAGGCTTCAAACTGGGGAAGGCATCAAACTGGGGAAGGTATCAAACTGGGGAAGGCATCAAACAACTGGGGAAGGCATCAAACTGGGGAAGGCATCAAACTAGGTAAGGCATCAAACTGGGGAAGGCATCAAACAAATGGGGAAGGCATCAAACTGAGGAAGGAATCAAACTGGGGAAGGCTTCAATCTGGGGAAGGCATCAAACTGGGGAAGGCATCAAACAACTGGGGAAGGCATCAAACTGAGGAAGGCATCAAACTGGGGAAGGCAACAAATTGGGGAAGGCATGAAACAACTGGGGAAGGCATGAAACTGGGGAAGGCATGAAACTGGGGAAGGCATCAAACTGGGGAAGGCATCAGACTGGGGAAGGCATCAAACAACTGGGGAAGGCATCAAAGTGGGAACGGCTTCAAACTGGGGAAGGCATCAAACTGGGGAATGCATCAAACTGGGGAAGGCATCAAACAACTGGGGAAGGCATCAAACTGGGGAAGGCATCAAACTGGGGAAGGCATCAAATTGGGGAAGGCATCAACCAATTGGGGAAGGCATCAAACTGGGGAAGGCATCAAACTGGGAAAGGCATCAGACTGGGGAAGGCATCAAACAACTGGGGAAGGCACCAAACTGGGAAAGGCATCAGACTGGGGAAGGCATCAAACTGGGGAAGGCATCAAATTGGGGAAGGCTTCAAACAACTGGGGAAGGCATCAAACTGGGGAAGGCATCAAACTGGGGAAGGCATCAAACAACTGGGGAAGGCATCAAACTGTGGAAGGCATCAAACTGGGGAAGGCATCAGACTGGGGAAGGCATCAAACAACTGGTGAAGGCATCAAACTGGGGAAGGCATCAACCTGGGGAAGGCATGAAACTGGGGAAGGCAACAAACTGGGGAAGACATCAAACTGTGGAAGGCATCAAACAGCTGGGGAAGGCATCAAACTGGGGAAGGCTTCAAACTGGGGAAGGCATCAAACTGGGGAAGGCATCAAACAACTGGGGAAGGCATCAAACTGGGGAAGGCATCAAACTGGGGAAGACATCAGACTGGTGAAGGCATCAAACAACTGGGGAAGGCATCAAACTGGGGAAGGCATCAAACAACTGGGGAAGGCATCAAACTGGGGAAGGCATCAAACTGGGGTAGGCATCAGACTGGTGAAGGCATCAAACAACTGGGGAAGGCATCAATCTGGGGAAGGCATCAAACTGCGGAACGCATCAAACTGGGGAAGTCATCAAACTGGGGAAGGCATCAAACTGGGGAAGGCATCAAACTGGGGAAGGCATGAAACTGGGGAAGGCATCAAACTGGGGAAGGCATCAAACTGGGGAAGGCATCATACTGGGGAAGGCATCATACTGGGGAAGTCATCAAACTGGGAAGGCATCAAACTGGGGAAGGCATCAAACTGGGGAAGGCATCAAACAACTGGGGAAGGCATCAAACTGGGGAAGGCATCAAAGTGGGGAAGGCATCAAACAACTGGGGAAGGCATCAAACTGGGGAAGGCATTTAACTGGGGAAGGCATCAAACAACTGGGGAAGGCATCAAACTGGGGAAAGCATCAAACAACTGGGGAAGGCATCAAACTGGGGAAGGCATCAAACTGGGGAAGGCATCAAACTGGGGAAGGCATCAAACTGGGGAAGGCATCAACCTGGGGAAGGCATCAAACTGGGGAAGGCATCAAACAAGTGGGGAAGGCATCAAACTGGGGAAGGCATCAAACTGGGGAAGGCATCAGACTGGGGAAGGCATCAAAGAACTGGGGAAGGCATCAAACTGGGGAAGGCATCAACCTGGGGAAGGCATGAAACTGGGGAAGACATCAACTGGGGAAGGCATCAAACATCTGGGGAAGGCATCAAACTGGGGAAGGCTTCAAACTGGGGAAGGCATCAAACTAGGGAAGGTATCAAACTGGGGAAGGCATCAAACAACTGGGGAAGGCATCAAACTGGGGAAGGCATCAAACTAGGTAAGGCATCAAACTGGGGAAGGCATCAAACAAATGGGGAAGGCATCAAACTGAGGAAGGAATCAAACTGGGGAAGGCTTCAATCTGGGGAAGGCATCAAACTGGGGAAGGCATCAAACAACTGGGGAAGGCATCAAACTGGGGAAGGCATCAAACTGGGGAAGGCAACAAATTGGGGAAGGCATGAAACAACTGGGGAAGGCATGAAACTGGGGAAGGCATGAAACTGGGGAAGGCATCAAACTGGGGAAGCCATCAGACTGGGGAAGGCATCAAACAACTGGGGAAGGCATCAAACTGGGGAAGGCATCAAACTGGGGAAGGCATCAAACAAGTGGGGAAGGCATCAAACTGGGGAAGGCATCAAACTGGGGAAGGCATCAGACTGGGGAAGGCATCAAACAACTGGGGAAGGCATCAAACTGGGGAAGGCATCAACCTGGGGAAGGCATGAAACTGGGGAAGGCATGAAACTGGGGAAGGCATCAACTGGGGAAGGCATCAAACAGCTGGGGAAGGCATCAAACTGGGGAAGGCATCAAACTTGGGAAGGCATCAAACAACTGGGGAAAGCATCAAATTAGGGAAGGCATCAAACTGGGGAAGGCATCAAACTTTGGAAGGCATCAAACAACTGGGGAAGGCATCAAACTGGGAAAGGCATCAAACTGGGGAAGGCATCAAACAACTGGGGAAAGCATCAAATTAGGGAAGGCATCAAACTGGGGAAGGCCTCAAACTTTGGAAGGCATCAAACAACTGGGGAAGGCATCAAACTGGGAAAGGCATCAAACTGGGGAAGGCATCAAACTGGGGAAGGCATCAAACAACTGGGGAAGGCATCAAACTGGGAAAGGCATCAAACTGGGGAAGGCATCAAACAACTGAGGAAGGCATGAAACTGGGGAAGGCATGAAACAAGGGAAGGCGTCAGACTTGGGAAGGCATCAAGCTGGGTAAGACATCAAACTGGGGAAGGCATCAAACTGGGAAGGCATCAGACTGGGGAAGGAATCAAACTGGGGAGGGCATCAAACTGGGGAAGGCACCAAACAACTGGGGAAGGCATCAAACTGGGGAAGGCATCAAACTTGGGAAGGCATCAAACTGGGGAAGGCATCAAACAACTGGGGAAGGCATCAAACAACTTGGGAAGGCATCAAACTGGGGAAGGTATGAAACTGGGGAGGGCATCAAACTGGGGAAGGCAGCAAACAACTGGGGAAGGCATCAAACTGGGGAAGGCATCAAACTGGGGAAGGCATCAAACAACTGGGGAAAGCATCAAACTGGGGAAGGCATCAAACTGAGGAAGGCATCAAACTGGGGAAGGCATCAAACAACTGGGGAAGGCATCAAACTGGGGAAGGCATCAAACAACTGTGGAAGGCATCAAACTGGGGAAGTCATCAAACTGGGGAAGGCATCAAACTAGGGAAGGCATGAAACAACTGGGAAAGGCATCAAACTGGGGAAGGCATCGAACTGGGGAAGGCATCAAACAACTGGGGAAGGCATCAAACTGGGAAAGGCATCAAACTGGGGAAGGCATCAAACAACTGGGGAAGGCATCAAACTGGGGAAGGCATCAAACTGGGGAAGGCATCAAACAACTGGGGAAGACATAAAACTGGGGAAGGCATGAAACTGGGGAAAGCATCAAACTTGGGAAGACATCAAACTGGGGAAGGCATCAAAGAACTGGGGAAGGCATCAAACTGGAGAAGGCATCAAACTGGGGAAGGCATCAAACTGGGGAAGGCATCAAATAACTGGGGAAGGCATCAAACTGTTGAAGGCATCAAACTAGGGAAGGCATCAAACTTTGGAAGGCATCAAAAAACTGGGGAAGGCATCAAACTGGGGAAGGCATCAAACTGGGGAAGGCATCAAAGTGGGGAAGGCATCAAACAAGTGGGGAAGGCATCAAACTGGGGAAGGCTTCAAACTGGGGAAGGCATCAAACTGGGGAAGGCATCAAACTGGGGAAGGCATCAAACAACTGGGGAAGGTATCAAACTGGGGAAGGCATCACATTGGGGAGGGCATCAAACAACTGGGGAAAGCATCAAACTGGGGAAGGCATCAAACTGGGGAAGGCATCAAACTGGGGAAGGCATCTGACTGGGGAAGGCATCAAACAACTGGGGAAGGCATCAAACTGGGGAAGGAATCAAACTGGGGAAGACTTCAGACTGGGGAAGGCATCAAACAACTGGGGAAGGCATCAAACTGGGAAAGGCATTACACTGGGGAAGGCATCAAACTGGGGAAGGCATCAAACAAATGGGGAAGGCATCAAACTGGGGAAGGCATCAAACTGGGGAAGGCATCAAACAACTGGGGAAGGCATCAAACTGGGGAAGGCATCAAACTGGAGAAGGCATCAAACTGGGGAAGGCATCAAACTGGGGAAGGCATCAACCTGGGGAAGGCATCAAACTGGGGAAGGCATCAAACAAGTGGGGAAGGCATCAAACTGGGGAAGGCATCAAACTGGGGAAGGCATCAGACTGGGGAAGGCATCAAACAACTGGGGAAGGCATCAAACTGGGGAAGGCATCAACCTGGGGAAGGCATGAAACTGGGGAAGGCATGAAACTGGGGAAGACATCAACTGGGGAAGGCATCAAACAGCTGGGGAAGGCATCAAACTGGGGAAGGCTTCAAACTGGGGAAGGCATCAAACTGGGGAAGGTATCAAACTGGGGAAGGCATCAAACAACTGGGGAAGGCATCAAACTGGGGAAGGCATCAAACTAGGTAAGGCATCAAACTGGGGAAGGCATCAAACAAATGGGGAAGGCATCAAACTGAGGAAGGAATCAAACTGGGGAAGGCTTCAATCTGCGGAAGGCATCAAACTGGGGAAGGCATCAAACAACTGGGGAAGGCATCAAACTGGGGAAGGCATCAAACTGGGGAAGGCAACAAATTGGGGAAGGCATGAAACAACTGGGGAAGGCATGAAACTGGGGAAGGCATGAAACTGGGGAAGGCATCAAACTGGGGAAGGCATCAGACTGGGGAAGGCATCAAACAACTGGGGAAGGCATCAAAGTGGGAACGGCTTCAAACTGGGGAAGGCATCAAACTGGGGAATGCATCAAACTGGGGAAGGCATCAAACAACTGGGGAAGGCATCAAACTGGGGAAGGCATCAAACTGGGGAAGGCATCAAATTGGGGAAGGCATCAACCAATTGGGGAAGGCATCAAACTGGGGAAGGCATCAAACTGGGGAAGGCATCAGACTGGGGAAGGCATCAAACAACTGGGGAAGGCACCAAACTGGGAAAGGCATCAGACTGGGGAAGGCATCAAACTGGGGAAGGCATCAAATTAGGGAAGGCTTCAAACAACTGGGGAAGGCATCAAACTGGGGAAGGCATCAAACTGGGGAAGGCATCAAACAACTGGGGAAGGCATCAAACTGTGGAAGGCATCAAACTGGGGAAGGCATCAGACTGGGGAAGGCATCAAACAACTGGTGAAGGCATCAAATTGGGGAAGGCATCAACCTGGGGAAGGCATGAAACTGGGGAAGGCAACAAACTGGGGAAGACATCAAACTGTGGAAGGCATCAAACAGCTGGGGAAGGCATCAAACTGGGGAAGGCTTCAAACTGGGGAAGGCATCAAACTGGGGAAGGCATCAAACAAATGGGGAAGGCATCAAACTGGGGAAGGCATCAAACTGGGGAAGACATCAGACTGGTGAAGGCATCAAACAACTGGGGAAGGCATCAAACTGGGGAAGTCATCAAACAACTGGGGAAGGCATCAAACTGGGGAAGGCATCAAACTGGGGTAGGCATCAGACTGGTGAAGGCATCAAACAACTGGGGAAGGCATCAATCTGGGGAAGGCATCAAACGGCGGAACGCATCAAACTGGGGAAGTCATCAAACTGGGGAAGGCATCAAACTGGGGAAGGCATCAAACTGGGGAAGGCATGAAACTGGGGAAGGCATCAAACTGGGGAAGGCATCAAACTGGGGAAGGCATCATACTGGGGAAGGCATCATACTGGGGAAGTCATCAAACTGGGAATGCATCAAACTGGGGAAGGCATCAAACTGGGGAAGGCATCAAACAACTGGGGAAGGCATCAAACTGGGGAAGGCATCAAAGTGGGGAAGGCATCAAACAACTGGTTAAGGCATCAAACTGGGGAAGGCATCAAACTGGGGAAGGCATCAAACAACTGGGGAAGGCATCAAACTGGGGAAAGCATCAAACAACTGGGGAAGGCATCAAACTGGGGAAGGCATCAAACTGGGGAAGGCATCAACCTGGGGAAGGCATCAAACTGGGGAAGGCATCAAACAAGTGGGGAAGGCATCAAACTGGGGAAGGCATCAAACTGGGGAAGGCATCAGACTGGGGAAGGCATCAAACAACTGGGGAAGGCATCAAACTGGGGATGGCATCAACCTGGGGAAGGCATGAAACTGGGGAAGACATCAACTGGGGAAGGCATCAAACATCTGGGGAAGGCATCAAACTGGGGAAGGCTTCAAACTGGGGAAGGCATCAAACTGGGGAAGGTATCAAACTGGGGAAGGCATCAAACAACTGGGGAAGGCATCAAACTGGGGAAGGCATCAAACTAGGTAAGGCATCAAACTGGGGAAGGCATCAAACAAATGGGGAAGGCATCAAACTGAGGAAGGAATCAAACTGGGGAAGGCTTCAATCTGGGGAAGGCATCAAACTGGGGAAGGCATCAAACAACTGGGGAAGGCATCAAACTGGGGAAGGCATCAAACTGGGGAAGGCAGCAAATTGGGGAAGGCATGAAACAACTGGGGAAGGCATGAAACTGGGGAAGGCATGAAACTGGGGAAGGCATCAAACTGGGGAAGGCATCAGACTGGGGAAGGCATCAAACAACTGGGGAAGGCATCAAACTGGAGAAGGCATCAAACTGGGGAAGGCATCAAACAAGTGGGGAAGGCATCAAACTGGGGAAGGCATCAAACTGGGGAAGGCATCAGACTGGGGAAGGCATCAAACAACTGGGGAAGGCATCAAACTGGGGAAGGCATCAACCTGGGGAAGGCATGAAACTGGGGAAAGCATCAACTGGGGAAGGCATCAAACAGCTGGGGAAGGCATCAAACTGGGGAAGGCATCAAACTTGGGAAGGCATCAAACAACTGGGGAAAGCATCAAATTAGGGAAGGCATCAAACTGGGGAAGGCATCAAACTTTGGAAGGCATCAAACAACTGGGGAAGGCATCAAACTGGGAAAGGCATCAAACTGGGGAAGGCATCAAACAACTGGGGAAAGCATCAAATTAGGGAAGGCATCAAACTGGGGAAGGCATCAAACTTTGGAAGGCATCAAACAACTGGGGAAGGCATCAAACTGGGAAAGGCATCAAACTGGGGAAGGCATCAAGCTGGGGAAGGCATCAAACAACTGGGGAAGGCATCAAACTGGGAAAGGCATCAAACTGGGGAAGGCATCAAACAACTGAGGAAGGCATGAAACTGTGGAAGGCATGAAACTAGGGAAGGCGTCAGACTTGGGAAGGCATCAAGCAACTGGGGAAGGCATCAAACTGGGGAAGGCAGGAAACTGGGGAAGGAATCAAACTGGGGAAGGCATCAAACTGGGTAAGACATCAAACTGGGGCAGGCATCAAACTGGGAAGGCATCAGACTGGGGAAGGAATCAAACTGGGGAGGGCATCAAACTGGGGAAGGCACCAAACAACTGGGGAAGGCATCAAACTGGGGAAGGCATCAAACTTGGGAAGGCATCAAACTGGGGAAGGCATCAAACAACTGGGGAAGGCATCAAACAACTTGGGAAGGCATCAAACTGGGGAAGGCATCAAACTGGGGAGGGCATCAAACTGGGGAAGGCACCAAACAACTGGGGAAGGCATCAAACTGGGGAAGGCATCAAACTGGGGAAGGCATCAAACAACTGGTGAAAGCATCAAACTGGGGAAGGCATCAAACTGAGGAAGACATCAAACTGGGGAAGGCATCAAACAACTGGGGAAGGCATCAAACAACTGTGGAAGGCATCAAACTGGGGAAGTCATCAAACTGGGGAAGGCATCAAACTAGGGAAGGCATGAAACAACTGGGAAAGGCATCAAACTGGGGAAGGCATCGAACTGGGGAAGGCATCAAACAACTGGGGAAGGCATCAAACTGGGAAAGGCATCAAACTGGGGAAGGCATCAAACAACTGGGGAAGGCATCAAACTGGGGAAGGCATCAAACTGGGGAAGGCATCAAACAACTGGGGAAGACATAAAACTGGGGAAGGCATGAAACTGGGGAAAGCATCAAACTTGGGAAGACATCATACTGGGGAAGGCATCAAAGAACTGGGGAAGGCATCAAACTGGAGAAGGCATCAAACTGGGGAAGGCATCAAACTGGGGAAGGCATCAAATAACTGGGGAAGGCATCAAACTGTTGAAGGCATCAAACTAGGGAAGGCATCAAACTTTGGAAGGCATCAAAAAACTGGGGAAGGCATCAAACTGGGGAAGGCATCAAACTGGGGAAGGCATTAAAGTGGGGAAGGCATCAAACAAGTGGGGAAGGCATCAAACTGGGGAAGGCATCAAACTGGGGAAGGCACCAAACAGCTGGGGAAGGCATCAAACTGGGGAAGGCTTCAAACTGGGGAAGGCATCAAACTGGGGAAGGCATCAAACTGGGGAAGGCATCAAACAACTGGGGAAGGCATCAAACTGGGGAAGGCATCACATTGGGGAGGGCATCAAACAACTGGGGAAAGCATCAAACTGGGGAAGGCATCAAACTGGGGAAGGCATCAAACTGGGGAAGGCATCTGACTGGGGAAGGCATCAAACAACTGGGGAAGGCATCAAACTGGGGAAGGAATCAAACTGGGGAAGGCATCAAACTGGGGAAGGCACCAAACAGCGGGGGAAGGCATCAAACTGGGGAAGGCATCAAACTGGGGAAGGCTTTAAACAACTGGGGAAGGCATCAAACTGGGGAAGGCATCAAACTGGGGAAGTCATCAAATTGCGGAATCCATCAAACAACTGGGGAAGGCATCAAACTGGGGAAGGCATCAAACTGGGGAAGACTTCAGACTGGGGAAGGCATCAAACAACTGGGGAAGGCATCAAATTGGGAAAGGCATTACACTGGGGAAGGCATCAAACTGGGGAAGGCATCAAACTGGGGAAGGCATCAAACAAATGGGGAAGGCATCAAACTGGGGAAGGCATCAAACTGGGGAAGGCATCAAACAACTGGGGAAGGCATCAAACTGGGGAAGGCATCAAACTGGAGAAGGCATCAAACTGGGGAAGGCATCAAACTGGGGAAGGCATCAACCTGGGGAAGGCATCAAACTGGGGAAGGCATCAAACAAGTGGGGAAGGCATCAAACTGGGGAAGGCATCAAACTGGGGAAGGCATCAGACTGGGGAAGGCATCAAACAACTGGGGAAGGCATCAAACTGGGGAAGGCATCAACCTGGGGAAGGCATGAAACTGGGGAAGGCATGAAACTGGGGAAGACATCAACTGGGGAAGGCATCAAACAGCTGGGGAAGGCATCAAACTGGGGAAGGCTTCAAACTGGGGAAGGCATCAAACTGGGGAAGGTATCAAACTGGGGAAGGCATCAAACAACTGGGGAAGGCATCAAACTGGGGAAGGCATCAAACTAGGTAAGGCATCAAACTGGGGAAGGCATCAAACAAATGGGGAAGGCATCAAACTGAGGAAGGAATCAAACTGGGGAAGGCTTCAATCTGGGGAAGGCATCAAACTGGGGAAGGCATCAAACAACTGGGGAAGGCATCAAACTGGGGAAGGCATCAAACTGGGGAAGGCAACAAATTGGGGAAGGCATGAAACAACTGGGGAAGGCATGAAACTGGGGAAGGCATGAAACTGGGGAAGGCATCAAACTGGGGAAGGCATCAGACTGGGGAAGGCATCAAACAACTGGGGAAGGCATCAAAGTGGGAACGGCTTCAAACTGGGGAAGGCATCAAACTGGGGAACGCATCAAACTGGGGAAGGCATCAAACAACTGGGGAAGGCATCAAACTGGGGAAGGCATCAAACTGGGGAAGGCATCAAATTGGGGAAGGCATCAACCAATTGGGGAAGGCATCAACCAATTGGGAAAGGCATCAAACTGGGGAAGGCATCAAACTGGGGAAGGCATCAGACTGGGGAAGGCATCAAACAACTGGGGAAGGCACCAAACTGGGAAAGGCATCAGACTGGGGAAGGCATCAAACTGGGGAAGGCATCAAATTGGGGAAGGCTTCAAACAAGTGGGGAAGGCATCAAACTGGGGAAGGCATCAAACTGGGGAAGGCATCAAACAACTGGGGAAGGCATCAAACTGTGGAAGGCATCAAACTGGGGAAGGCATCAGACTGGGGAAGGCATCAAACAACTGGTGAAGGCATCAAACTGGGGAAGGCATCAACCTGGGGAAGGCATGAAACTGGGGAAGGCAACAAACTGGGGAAGACATCAAACTGTGGAAGGCATCAAACAGCTGGGGAAGGCATCAAACTGGGGAAGGCTTCAAACTGGGGAAGGCATCAAACTGGGGAAGGCATCAAACAACTGGGGAAGGCATCAAACTGGGGAAGGCATCAAACTGGGGAAGACATCAGACTGGTGAAGGCATCAAACAACTGGGGAAGGCATCAAACTGGGGAAGGCATCAAACAACTGGGGAAGGCATCAAACTGGGGAAGGCATCAAACTGGGGTAGGCATCAGACTGGTGAAGGCATCAAACAACTGGGGAAGGCATCAATCTGGGGAAGGCATCAAACTGCGGAACGCATCAAACTGGGGAAGTCATCAAACTGGGGAAGGCATCAAACTGGGGAAGGCATCAAACTGGGGAAGGCATCAAACTGGGGAAGGCATCAAACTGGGGAAGGCATCATACTGGGGAAGGCATCATACTGGGGAAGTCATCAAACTGGGAAGGCATCAAACTGGGGAAGGCATCAAACTGGGGAAGGCGTCAAACAACTGGGGAAGGCATCAAACTGGGGAAGGCATCAAAGTGGGGAAGGCATCAAACAACTGGGGAAGGCATCAAACTGGGGAAGGCATCAAACTGGGGAAGGCATCAAACAACTGGGGAAGGCATCAAACTGGGGAAAGCATCAAACAACTGGGGAAGGCATCAAACTGGGGAAGGCATCAAACTGGGGAAGGCATCAAACTGGGGAAGGCATTAAACTGGGGAAGGCATCAAACTGGGGAAGGCATCAAACAACTGGGGAAGGCATCAAACTGGGGAAGGAATCAAACTGGGGAAGGTATCAAACAACTGGGGAAGGCATCAAACTGGGGAAGGCATCAAACTGGGGAAGGCATCAAACAACTGGGGAAGACATAAAACTGGGGAAGGCATCAAACTGGGGAAAGCATCAAACTTGGGAAGACATCAAACTGGGGAAGGCATCAAAGAACTGGGGAAGGCATCAAACTGGAGAAGGCATCAAACTGGGGAAGGCATCAAACTGGGGAAGGCATCAAATAACTGGGGAAGGCATCAAACTGTTGAAGGCATAAAACTTGGGAAGGCATCAAACTTTGGAAGGCATCAAAAAACTGGGGAAGGCATCAAACTGGGGAAGGCATCAAACTGGGGAAGGCATCAAAGTGGGGAAGGCATCAAACAACTGGGGAAGGCATCAAACTGGGGAAGGCATCAAACTGGGGAAGGCACCAAACAGCTGGGGAAGGCATCAAACTGGGGAAGGCTTCAAACTGGGGAAGGCATCAAACTGGGGAAGGCATCAAATTGGGAAAGGCATCAAACTTGGGAAGGTATCAAACAACTGGGGAAGGCATCAAACTGGGGAAGGCATCAAACTGGGGATGGCATTAAACTGGGGAAGGCATCAAACTGGGGAAGGCATCAAACTGGGGAAGGCATCAAACTGGGAAGGCATCAAACTGGGAAACGCATCAAACTGGGGAAGTCATCAAACAACGGGGGAAGGCATCAAACTGGGGAAGGCATAAAACTGCTGGAGAAGGCATCAAACTGGGGAAGGAATCAAACTGGGGAAGGCATCAAACTGAGGAAGGCATCAAACAACTGGGGAAGGCATCAAACTGGGGAAGGCATCAAACTTGGGAAGGCATCAAACAACTGGGGAAAGCATCAAATTAGGGAAGGCATCAAACTGGGGAAGGCATCAAACTTTGGAAGGCATCAAACAACTGGGGAAGGCATCAAACTGGGGAAGGCATCAAACAACTGGGGAAGGCATCAAACTGGGGAAGGCATCAAGCTGGGGAAGTCATCAAACAACTGGGGAAGGCATCAAACTGGGAAAGGCATCAAACTGGGGAAGGCATCAAGCAACTGAGGAAGGCATGAAACTGGGGAAGGCATGAAACTTGGGAAGGCGTCAGACTTGGGAAGGCATCAAACAACTGGGTAAGGCATCAAACTGGGGAAGGCAGGAAACTGGAGAAGGAATCAAACTGGGGAAGGCATCAAACTGGGTAAGACATCAAACTGGGGAAGGCATCAAACTGGGAAGGCATCAGACTGGGGAAGGAATCAAACTGGGGAGGGCATCAAACTGGGGAAGGCATCAAACAACTGGGGAAGGCATCAAACTGGGGAAGGCATCAAACTGGGGTAGGCATCAAACTGGGGAAGGCATCAAACAACTGGGGAAGGCATCAAACTGGGGAAGGCATCAAACTGGGGTAGGCATCAAACTGGGGAAGGCATCAAACAACTGTGGAAGGCATCAAACAACTTGGGAAGGCATCAAACTGGGGAAGGCATCAAACTGGGGAGGGCATCAAACTGGGGAAGGCACCAAACAACTGGGGAAGGCATCAATCTGGGGAAGGCATCAAACTGGGGAAGGCATCAAACAACTGGGGAAAGCATCAAACTGGGGAAGGCATCAAACTGAGGAAGGCATCAAACTGGGGAAGGCATCAAACAACTGGGGAAGGCATCAAACTGGGGAAGGCATCAAACAACTGTGGAAGGCATCAAACTGGGGAAGTCATCAAACTGGGGAAGGCATGAAACAACTGGGAAAGGCATCAAACTGGGGAAGGCATCAAACTGGGGAAGGCATCAAACAACTGGGAAAGGCATCAAACAACTGGGGAAGGCATCAAACTGGGAAAGGCATCAAACTGGGGAAGGCATCAAACAACTGGGGAAGGCATCAAACTGGGGAAGGCATCAAACTGGGGAGGCATCAAACAACTGGGGAAGACATAAAACTGGGGAAGGCATGAAACTGGGGAAAGCATCAAACTTGGGAAGACTTCAAACTGGGGAAGGCATCAAAGAACTGGGGAAGGCATCAAACTGGAGAAGGCATCAAACTGGGGAAGGCATCAAACTGGGGAAGGCATCAAATAACTGGGGAAGGCATCAAACTGTTGAAGGCATCAAACTAGGGAAGGCATCAAACTTTGGAAGGCATCAAAAAACTGGGGAAGGCATCAAACTGGGGAAGGCATCAAACTGGGGAAGGCATCAAAGTGGGGAAGGCATCAAACAACTGGGGAAGGCATCAAACTGGGGAAGGCATTAAACTGGGGAAGGCACCAAACAGCTGGGGAAGGCATAAAACTGGGGAAGGCATCAAACTGGGGAAGGCATCAAACAACTGGGGAAGGCATCAAACTGGGGAAGGCATCAAACTGGGGAAGGCATCAAACTGGGGAAGGCATCAAAGTGGGGAAGGCATCAAACAACTGGGGAAGGCATCAAACTGGGGAAGGCATCAAACTGGGGAAGGCATCAAACTGGGGAAGGCATCAAACTGGGGAAGGCATCAAACAACTGGGGAAGGCATCAAACTGGGGAAGGCATCAAACTGGGGAAGGCATCACATTGGGGAGGGCATCAAACAACTGGGGAAAGCATCAAACTGGGGAAGGCATCAAACTGGGGAAGTCATCAAATTGCGGAATCCATCAAACACCTGGGGAAGGCATCAAACTGGGGAAGGCATCAAACTGGGGAAGACTTCAGACTGGGGAAGGCATCAAACAACTGGGGAAGGCATCAAACTGGGAAAGGCATTAAACTGGGGAAGGCATCAAACTGGGGAAGGCATCAAACTGGGGAAGGCATCAAACAACTGGGGAAAGCATCAAATTAGGGAAGGCATCAAACTGGGGAAGGCATCAAACTTTGGAAGGCATCAAACAACTGGGGAAGGCATCAAACTGGGAAAGGCATCAAACTGGGGAAGGCATCAAGCTGGGGAAGGCATCAAACAACTGGGGAAGGCATCAAACTGGGAAAGGCATCAAACTGGGGAAGGCATCAAACAACTGAGGAAGGCATGAAACTGGGGAAGGCATGAAACTAGGGAAGGCGTCAGACTTGGGAAGGCATCAAGCAACTGGGGAAGGCATCAAACTGGGGAAGGCAGGAAACTGGGGAAGGAATCAAACTGGGGAAGGCATCAAACTGGGTAAGACATCAAACTGGGGAAGGCATCAAACTGGGAAGGCATCAGACTGGGGAAGGAAACAAACTGGGGAGGGCATCAAACTGGGGAAGGCACCAAGCAACTGGGGAAGGCATCAAACTGGGGAAGGCATCAAACTGGGGAAGGCATCAAACTGGGGAAGGCATCAAACAACTGGGGAAGGCATCAATCAACTTGGGAAGGCATCAAACTGGGGAAGGCATCAAACTGGGGAGGGCATCAAACTGGGGAAGGCACCAACAACTGGGGAAGGCATCAAACTGGGGAAGGCATCAAACTGGGGAAGGCATCAAACAACTGGCGAAAGCATGAAACTGGGGAAGGCATCAAACTGAGGAAGGCATCAAACTGGGGAAGGCATCAAACAACTGGGGAAGGCATCAAACTGGGGAAGGCATCAAACAACTGTGGAAGGCATCAAACTGGGGAAGTCATCAAACTGGGGAAGGCATCAAACTAGGGAAGGCATGAAACAACTGGGAAAGGCATCAAACTGGGGAAGGCATCGAACTGAGGAAGGCATCAAACAACTGGGGAAGGCATCAAACTGGGAAAGGCATCAAACTGGGGAAGACATCAAACAACTGGGGAAGGCATCAAACTGGGGAAGGCATCAAACTGGGGAAGGCATCAAACAACTGGGGAAGACATAAAACTGGGGAAGGCATGAAACTGGGGAAAACATCAAACTTGGGAAGACATCAAACTGGGGAAGACATCAAAGAACTGGGGAAGGCATCAAACTGGAGAAGGCATCAAACTGGGGAAGGCATCAAACTGGGGAAGGCATCAAATAACTGGGGAAGGCATCAAACTGTTGAAGGCATCAAACTATTTAAGGCATCAAACTTTGGAAGGCATCAAAAAACTGGGGAAGGCATCAAACTGGGGAAGGCATCAAACTGGGGAAGGCATCAAAGTGGGGAAGGCATCAAACAACTGGGGAAGGCATCAAACTGGGGAAGGCATCAAACTGGGGAAGGCACCAAACAGCTGGGGAAGGCATCAAACTGGGGAAGGCTTCAAACTGGGGAAGGCATCAAACTGGGGAAGGCATCAAACTGGGGAAGGCATCAAACAACTGGGGAAGGCATCAAACTGGGGAAGGCATCACATTGGGGAGGGCATCAAACAACTGGGGAAAGCATCAAACTGGGGAAGGCATCAAACTGGGGAAGGCATCAAACAAATGGGGAAGGCATCAAATTGAGGAAGGAATCAAACTGGGGAAGGCTAGAATCTGGGGAAGGCATCAAACTGGGGAAGGCATCAAACAACTGGGGAAGGCATCAAACTGGGGAAGGCATCAAACTGGGGAAGGCAACAAATTGGGGAAGGCATGAAACAACTGGGGAAGGCATGAAACTGGGGAAGGCATGAAACTGGGGAAGGCATCAAACTGGGGAAGGCATCAGACTGGGGAAGGCATCAAACAACTGGGGAAGGCATCAAAGTGGGAAAGGCTTCAAACTGGGGAAGGCATCAAACTGGGGAATGCATCAAACTGGGGAAGGCATCAAACAACTGGGGAAGGCATCAAACTGGGGAAGGCATCAAACTGGGGAAGGCATCAAATTGGGGAAGGCATCAACCAATTGGGGAAGGCATCAAACTGGGGAAGGCATCAAACTGGGGAAGGCATCAGACTGGGGAAGGCATCAAACAACTGGGGAAGGCACCAAACTGGGAAAGGCATCAGACTGGGGAAGGCATCAAACTGGGGAAGGCATCAAATTAGGGAAGGCTTCAAACAACTGGGGAAGCCATCAAACTGGGGAAGGCATCAAACTGGGGAAGGCATCAAACAACTGGGGAAGGCATCAAACTGGGGAAGGCATCAAACTGGGGAACGCATCAGACTGGGGAAGGCATCAAACAACTGGTGAATGCATCAAACTGGGGAAGGCATCAACCTGGGGAAGGCATGATACTGGGGAAGGCAACAAACTGGGGAAGACATCAAACTGTGGAAGGCATTAAACAGCTGGGGAAGGCATCAAACTGGGGAAGGCTTCAAACTGGGGAAGGCATCAAACTGGGGAAGGCATCAAACAACTGGGGAAGGCATAAAACTGGGGAAGGCATCAAACTGGGGAAGACATCAGACTGGTGAAGGCATCAAACAAATGGGGAAGGCATCAAACTGGGGAAGGCATCAAACAACTGGGAAAGGCATCAAACTGGGGAAGGCATCAAACTGGGGAAGGCATGAAACAACTGGGAAAGGCATCAAACTGGGGAAGGCATCAAACTGGGGAAGGCATCAAACAACTGGGAAAGGCATCAAACAACTGGGGAAGGCATCAAACTGGGAAAGGCATCAAACTGGGGAAGGCATCAAATAACTGGGGAAGGCATCAATCTGTTGAAGGCATCAAACTAGGGAAGGCATCAAACTTTGGAAGGCATCAAAAAACTGGGGAAGGCATCAAACTGGGGAAGGCATCAAACTGGGGAAGGCATCAAAGTGGGGAAGGCATCAAACAACTGGGGAAGGCATCAAACTGGGGAAGGCATCAAACTGGGGAAGGCACCAAACAGCTGGGGAAGGCATCAAACTGGGGAAGGCATCAAACTGGGGAAGGCATCAAACAACTGGGGAAGGCATCAAACTGGGGAAGGCATCAAACTGGGGAAGGCATCAAACTGGGGAAGGCATCAAACAACTGGGGAAGGCATCAAACTGGGTAAGGCATCAAACTGGGGAAGGCATCAAACTGGGGAAGGCATCAAACTGGGGAAGGCATCAAACAACTGGGGAAGGCATCAAACTGGGGAAGGCATCAAACTGGGGAAGGCATCACATTGGGGAGGGCATCAAACAACTGGGGAAAGCATCAAACTGGGGAAGTCATCAAATTGCGGAATCCATCATACAACTGGGGAAGGCATCAAACTGGGGAAGGCATCAAACTGGGGAAGACTTCAGACTGGGGAAGGCATCAAACAACTGGGGAAGGCATCAAACTGGGAAAGGCATTAAATTGGGGAAGGCATCAAACTGGGGAAGACATCAAACAACTGGGGAAAGCATCAAATTAGGGAAGGCATCAAACTGGGGAAGGCATCAAACTTTGGAAGGCATCAAACAACTGGGGAAGGCATCAAGCTGGGGAAGGCATCAAACAACTGGGGAAGGCATCAAACTGGGAAAGGCATCAAACTGGGGAAGGCATCAAACAACTGAGGAAGGCATGAAACTGGGGAAGGCATGAAACTAGGGAAGGCGTCAGACTTGGGAAGGCATCAAGCAACTGGGGAAGGCATCAAACTGGGGAAGGCAGGAAACTGGGGAAGGAATCAAACTGGGGAAGGCATCAAACTGGGTAAGACATCAAACTGGGGAAGGCATCAAACTGGGAAGGCATCAGACTGGGGAAGGAATCAAACTGGGGAGGGCATCAAACTGGGGAAGGCACCAAACAACTGGGGAAGGCATCAAACTGGGGAAGGCATCAAACTGGGGAAGGCATCAAACAACTGGGGAAGGCATCAAACAACTTGGGAAGGCATCAAACTGGGGAAGGCATCAAACTGGGGAGGGCATCAAACTGGGGAAGGCACCAAACAGCTGGGGAAGGCATCAAACTGGGGAAGGCATCAAACTGGGGAAGGTATCAAACAACTGGGGAAAGCATCAAACTGGGGAAGGCATCAAACTGAGGAAGGCATCAATCTTGGGAAGGCACCAAACAACTGGGGAAGGCATCAAACTGGGGAAGGCATCAAACAACTGTGGAAGGTATCAAACTGGGGAAGTCATCAAACTGGGGAAGGCATCAAACTAGGGAAGGCATGAAACAACTGGGAAAGGCATCAAACTGGGGAAGGCATCGAACTGGGGAAGGCATCAAACAACTGGGGAAGGCATCAAACTGGGAAAGGCATCAAACTGGGGAAGGCATCAAACAACTGGGGAAGGCATCAAACTGGGGAAGGCATCAAACTGGGGAAGGCATCAAACAACTGGGGAAGACATAAAACTGGGGAAGGCATGAAACTGGGGAAAGCATCAAACTTGGGAAGACATCAAACTGGGGAAGGCATCAAAGAACTGGGGAAGGCATCAAACTGGAGAAGGCATGAAACTGGGGAAGGCATCAAACTGGGGAAGGCATCAAATAACTGGGGAAGGCATCAAACTGTTGAAGACATCAAACTAGGGAAGGCATCAAACTTTGGAAGGCATCAAAAAACTGGGGAAGGCATCAAACTGGGGAAGGCATCAAACTGGGGAAGGCATCAAAGTGGGGAAGGCATCAAACAACTGGGGAAGGCATCAAACTGGGGAAGGCATCAAACTGGGGAAGGCACCAAACAGCTGGGGAAGGCATCAAACTGGGGAAGGCTTCAAACTGGGGAAGGCATCAAACTGGGGAAGGCATCAAACTGGGGAAGGCATCAAACAACTGGGGAAGGCATCAAACTGGGGAAGGCATCACATTGGGGAGGGCATCAAACAACTGGGGAAAGCATCAAACTGGGGAAGGCATCAAACTGGGGAAGGCATCAGACTGGGGAAGGCATCAAACAACTGGGGAAGGCATCAAACTGGGGAAGGAATAAAACTGGGGAAGACATCAAACTGGGGAAGGCACCAAACAGCTGGGGAAGGCATTAAACTGTGGAAGGCTTCAAACTGGGGAAGGCATCAAACTGGGGAAGGCATCAAACTGGGGAAGGCTTCAAACAACTGGGGAAGGCATCAAACTGGGGAAGGCATCAAACTGGGGAAGTCATCAAATTGCGGAATCCATCAAACAACTGGGGAAGGCATCAAACTGGGGAAGGCATCAAACTGGGGAAGACTTCAGACTGGGGAAGGCATCAAACAACTGGGGAAGGCATCAAACTGGGAAAGGCATTAAACTGGGGAAGGCATGAAACTGGGGTAGGCATCAAACTGGAGAAGGCATCAAACTGGGGAAGGCATCAAACTGGGGAAGGATTCAACCTGGGGAAGGCATCAAACTGGGGAAGGCATCAAACAAGTGGGGAAGGCATCAAACTGGGGAAGGCATCAAACTGGGGAAGGTATCAGACTGGGGAAGGCATCAAACAACTGGGGAAGGCATCAAACTGGGGAAGGCATCAACCTGGGGAAGGCATGAAACTGGGGAAGGCATGAAACTGGGGAAGACATCAACTGGGGAAGGCATCAAACAGCTGGGGAAGGCATCAAACTGGGGAAGGCTTCAAACTGGGGAAGGCATCAAACTGGGGAAGGTATCAAACTGGGGAAGGCATCAAACAACTGGGGAAGGCATCAAACTGGGGAAGGCATCAAACTAGGTAAGGCATCAAACTGGGGAAGGCATCAAACAAATGGGTAAGGCATCAAACTGAGGAAGGAATCAAACTGGGGAAGGCTTCAATCTGGGGAAGGCATCAAACTGGGGAAGCCATCAAACAACTGGGGAAGGCATCAAACTGGGGAAGGCATCAAACTGGGGAAGGCAACAAATTGGGGAAGGCATGAAACAACTGGGGAAGGCATGAAACTGGGGAAGGCATGAAACTGGGGAAGGCATCAAACTGGGGAAGGCATCAGACTGGGGAAGGCATCAAACAACTGGGGAAGGCATCAAAGTGGGAAAGGCTTCAAACTGGGGAAGGCATCAAACTGGGGAATGCATCAAACTGGGGAAGGCATCAAACAACTGGGGAAGGCATCAAACTGGGGAAGGCATCAAACTGGGGAAGGCATCAAATTGGGGAAGGCATCAACCAATTGGGGAAGGCATCAAACTGGGGAAGGCATCAAACTGGGGAAGGCATCAGACTGGGGAAGGCATCAAACAACTGGGGAAGGCACCAAACTGGGAAAGGCATCAGACTGGGGAAGGCATCAAACTGGGGAAGGCATCAAACAACTGGGGAAGCCATCAAACTGGGGAAGGCATCAAACTGGGGAAGGCATCAGACTGGGGAAGGCATCAAACAACTGGTGAAGGCATCAAACTGGGGAAGGCATCAACCTGGGGAAGGCATCAAACTGGGGAAGGCTTCAAACTGGGGAAGGCATCAAACTGGGGAAGGCATCAAACAACTGGGGAAGGCATCAAACTGGGGAAGGCATCAAACTGGGGAAGACATCAGACTGGTGAAGGCATCAAACAACTGGGGAAGGCATCAAACTGGGGAAGGCATCAAACAACTGGGGAAGGCATCAAACTGGGGAAGGCATCAAACTGGGGAAGGCATCAAACAACTGAGGAAGGCATGAAACTGGGAAAGGCATGAAACTAGGGAAGGCATCAGACTTGGGAAGGCATCAAACAACTGGGGAAGGCATCAAACTGGGGAAGGCAGGAAACTGGGGAAGGAATCAAACTGGGGAAGGCATCAAACTGGGTAAGACATCAAACTGGGGAAGGCATCAAACTTGGAAGACTTCAGACTGGGGAAGGAATCAAACTGGGGAGGGCATCAAACTGGGGAAGGCACCAAACAACTGGGGAAGGCATCAAACTGGGGAAGGCATCAAACTGGGGTAGGCATCAAACTGGGGAAGGCATCAAACAACTGTGGAAGGCATCAAACAACTTGGCAAGGCATCAAACTGGGGAAGGCATCAAACTGGGGAGGGCATCAAACTGGGGAAGGCACCAAACAACTGGTGAAGGCATCAATCTGGGGAAGGCATCAAACTGGGGAAGGCATCAAACAACTGGGGAAAGCATCAAACTGGGGAAGGCATCAAACTGAGGAAGGCATCAAACTGGGGAAGGCATCAAACAACTGGGGAAGGCATCAAACTGGGGAAGGCATCAAACAACTGTGGAAGGCATCAAACTGGGGAAGTCATCAAACTGGGGAAGGCATCAAACTGGGGAAGGCATGAAACAACTGGGAAAGGCATCAAACTGGGGAAGGCATCAAACTGGGGAAGGCATCAAACAACTGGGAAAGGCATCAAACAACTGGGGAAGGCATCAAACTGGGAAAGGCATCAAACTGGGGAAGGCATCAAACAACTGGGGAAGGCATCAAACTGGGGAAGGCATCAAACTGGGGAAGGCATCAAACAACTGGGGAAGACATAAAACTGGGGAAGGCATGAAACTGGGGAAAGCATCAAACTTGGGAAGACATCAAACTGGGGAAGGCATCAAACTTGGAAGGCTTCAGACTGGGGAAGGAATCAAACTGGGGAGGGCATCAAACTGGGGAAGGCACCAAACAACTGGGGAAGGCATCAAACAACTGTGGAAGGCATCAAACAACTTGGCAAGGCATCAAACTGGGGAAGGCATCAAACTGGGGAGGGCATCAAACTGGGGAAGGCACCAAACAACTGGTGAAGGCATCAATCTGGGGAAGGCATCAAACTGGGGAAGGCATCAAACAACTGGGGAAAGCATCAAACTGGGGAAGGCATCAAACTGAGGAAGGCATCAAACTGGGGAAGGCATCAAACAACTGGGGAAGGCATCAAACTGGGGAAGGCATCAAACAACTGTGGAAGGCATCAAACTGGGGAAGTCATCAAACTGGGGAAGGCATCAAACTGGGGAAGGCATGAAACAAATGGGAAAGGCATCAAACTGGGGAAGGCATCAAACTGGGGAAGGCATCAAACAACTGGGAAAGGCATCAAACAACTGGGGAAGGCATAAAACTGGGAAAGGCATCAAACTGGGGAAGGCATCAAACAACTGGGGAAGGCATCAAACTGGGGAAGGCATCAAACTGGGGAAGGCATCAAATAACTGGGGAAGGCATCAAACTGTTGAAGACATCAAACTAGGGAAGGCATCAAACTTTGGAAGGCATCAAAAAACTGGGGAAGGCATCAAACTGGGGAAGGCATCAAACTGGGGAAGGCATCAAAGTGGGGAAGGCATCAAACAACTGGGGAAGGCATCAAACTGGGGAAGGCATCAAACTGGGGAAGGCACCAAACAGCTGGGGAAGGCATCAAACTGGGGAAGGCTTCAAACTGGGGAAGGCATCAAACTGGGGAAGGCATCAAACTGGGGAAGGCATCAAACAACTGGGGAAGGCATCAAACTGGGGAAGGCATCACATTGGGGAGGGCATCAAACAACTGGGGAAAGCATCAAACTGGGGAAGGCATCAAACTGGGGAAGGCATCAGACTGGGGAAGGCATCAAACAACTGGGGAAGGCATCAAACTGGGGAAGGAATCAAACTGGGGAAGACATCAAACTGGGGAAGGCACCAAACAGCTGGGGAAGGCATTAAACTGTGGAAGGCTTCAAACTGGGGAAGGCATCAAACTGGGGAAGGCATCAAACTGGGGAAGGCTTCAAACAACTGGGGAAGGCATCAAACTGGGGAAGGCATCAAACTGGGGAAGTCATCAAATTGCGGAATCCATCAAACAACTGGGGAAGGCATCAAACTGGGGAAGGCATCAAACTGGGGAAGACTTCAGACTGGGGAAGGCATCAAACAACTGGGGAAGGCATCAAACTGGGAAAGGCATTAAATTGGGGAAGGCATCAAACTGGGGAAGGTATCAAACTGGGGAAGGCATCAAACAAATGGGGAAGGCATCAAACTGGGGAAGGCATCAAACAACTGGGGAAGGCATCAAACTGGGGTAGGCATCGAACTGGAGAAGGGATCAAACTGGGGAAGGCATCAAACTGGGGAAGGATTCAACCTGGGGAAGGCATCAAACTGGGGAAGGCATCAGACTGGGGAAGGCATCAAACAACTGGGGAAGGCATCAAACTGGGGAAGGCATCAACCTGGGGAAGGCATGAAACTGGGGAAGGCATGAAACTGGGGAAGACATCAACTGGGGAAGGCATCAAACAGCTGGGGAAGGCATCAAACTGGGGAAGGCTTCAAACTGGGGAAGGCATCAAACTGGGGAAGGTATCAAACTGGGGAAGGCATCAAACAACTGGGGAAGGCATCAAACTGGGGAAGGCATCAAACTAGGTAAGGCATCAAACTGGGGAAGGCATCAAACAAATGGGGAAGGCATCAAACTGAGGAAGGAATCAAACTGGGGAAGGCTTCAATCTGGGGAAGGCATCAAACTGGGGAAGCCATCAAACAACTGGGGAAGGCATCAAACTGGGGAAGGCATCAAACTGGGGAAGGCAACAAATTGGGGAAGGCATGAAACAACTGGGGAAGGCATGAAACTGGGGAAGGCATGAAACTGGGGAAGGCATCAAACTGGGGAAGGCATCAGACTGGGGAAGGCATCAAACAACTGGGGAAGGCATCAAAGTGGGAAAGGCTTCAAACTGGGGAAGGCATCAAACTGGGGAATGCATCAAACTGGGGAAGGCATCAAACAACTGGGGAAGGCATCAAACTGGGGAAGGCATCAAACTGGGGAAGGCATCAAATTGGGGAAGGCATCAACCAATTGGGGAAGGCATCAAACTGGGGAAGGCATCAAACTGGGGAAGGCATCAGACTGGGGAAGGCATCAAACAACTGGGGAAGGCACCAAACTGGGAAAGGCATCAGACTGGGGAAGGCATCAAACTGGGGAAGGCATCAAACAACTGGGGAAGCCATCAAACTGGGGAAGGCATCAAACTGGGGAAGGCATCAGACTGGGGAAGGCATCAAACAACTGGTGAAGGCATCAAACTGGGGAAGGCATCAACCTGGGGAAGGCATGAAACTGGGGAAGGCAACAAACTGGGGAAGACATCAAACTGTGGAAGGCATCAAACAGCTGGGGAAGGCATCAAACTTGGGAAGGCTTCAAACTGGGGAAGGCATCAAACTGGGGAAGGCATCAAACAACTGGGGAAGGCATCAAACTGGGGAAGGCATCAAACTGGGGAAGACATCAGACTGGTGAAGGCATCAAAACAACTGGGGAAGGCATCAAACTGGGGAAGGCATCAAACAACTGGGGAAAGCATGAAACTGGGGAAGGCATCAAACTGGGGAAGGCATCAAACAACTGAGGAAGGCATGAAACTGGGGAAGGCATGAAACTAGGGAAGGCATCAGACTTGGGAAGGCATCAAACAACTGGGGAAGGCATCAAACTGGGGAAGGCAGGAAACTGGGGAAGGAATCAAACTGGGGAAGGCATCAAACTGGGTAAGACATCAAACTGGGGAAGGCATCAAACTTGGAAGGCTTCAGACTGGGGAAGGAATCAAACTGGGGAGGGCATCAAACTGGGCAAGGCACCAAACAACTGGGGAAGGCATCAAACTGGGGAAGGCATCAAACTGGGGTAGGCATCAAACTGGGGAAGGCATCAAACAACTGTGGAAGGCATCAAACAACTTGGCAAGGCATCAAACTGGGGAAGGCATCAAACTGGGGAGGGCATCAAACTGGGGAAGGCACTAAACAACTGGTGAAGGCATCAATCTGGGGAAGGCATCAAACTGGGGAAGGCATCAAACAACTGGGGAAAGCATCAAACTGGGGAAGGCATCAAACTGAGGAAGGCATCAAACTGGGGAAGGCATCAAACAACTGGGGAAGGCATCAAACTGGGGAAGGCATCAAACAACTGTGGAAGGCATCAAACTGGGGAAGTCATCAAACTGGGGAAGGCATCAAACTGGGGAAGGCATGAAACAACTGGGAAAGGCATCAAACTGGGGAAGGCATCAAACTGGGGAAGGCATCAAACAACTGGGAAAGGCATCAAACAACTGGGGAAGGCATCAAACTGGGAAAGGCATCAAACTGGGGAAGGCATCAAACAACTGGGGAAGGCATCAAACTGGGGAAGGCATCAAACTGGGGAAGGCATCAAACAACTGGGGAAGACATAAAACTGGGGAATGCATGAAACTGGGGAAAACATCAAACTTGGGAAGACATCAAACTGGGGAAGGCATCAAACTTGGAAGGCTTCAGACTGGGGAAGGAATCAAACTGGGGAGGGCATCAAACTGGGGAAGGCACCAAACAACTGGAGAAGGCATCAAACTGGGGAAGGCATCAAACTGGGGTAGGCATCAAACTGGGGAAGGCATCAAACAACTGTGGAAGGCATCAAACAACTTGGCAAGGCATCAAACTGGGGAAGGCATCAAACTGGGGAGGGCATCAAACTGGGGAAGGCACCAAACAACTGGTGAAGGCATCAATCTGGGGAAGGCATCAAACTGGGGAAGGCATCAAACAAATGGGGAAAGCATCAAACTGGGGAAGGCATCAAACTGAGGAAGGCATCAAACTGGGGAAGGCATCAAACAACTGGGGAAGGCATCAAACTGGGGAAGGCATCAAACAACTGTGGAAGGCATCAAACTGGGGAAGTCATCAAACTGGGGAAGGCATCAAACTGGGGAAGGCATGAAACAAATGGGAAAGGCATCAAACTGGGGAAGGCATCAAACTGGGGAAGGCATCAAACAACTGGGAAAGGCATCAAACAACTGGGGAAGGCATCAAACTGGGAAAGGCATCAAACTGGGGAAGGCATCAAACAACTGGGGAAGGCATCAAACTGGGGAAGGCATCAAACTGGGGAAGGCATCAAACAACTGGGGAAGACATAAAACTGGGGAAGGCATGAAACTGGGGAAAGCATTAAACTTGGGAAGACATCAAACTGGGGAAGGCATCAAACTTGGAAGGCTTCAGACTGGGGAAGGAATCAAACTGGGGAGGGCATCAAACTGGGGAAGGCACCAAACAACTGGGGAAGGCATCAAACTGGGGAAGGCATCAAACTGGGGTAGGCATAAAACTGGGGAAGGCATCAAACAACTGTGGAAGGCATCAAACAACTTGGCAAGGCATCAAACTGGGGAAGGCATCAAACTGGGGAGGGCATCAAACTGGGGAAGGCACCAAACAACTGGTGAAGGCATCAATCTGGGGAAGGCATCAAACTGGGGAAGGCATCAGACAACTGGGGAAAGCATCAAACTGGGGAAGGCATCAAACTGAGGAAGGCATCAAACTGGGGAAGGCATCAAACAACTGGGGAAGGCATCAAACTGGGGAAGGCATCAAACAACTGTGGAAGGCATCAAACTGGGGAAGTCACCAAACTGGGGAAGGCATCAAACTGGGGAAGGCATGAAACAACTGGGAAAGGCATCAAACTGGGGAAGGCATCAAACTGGGGAAGGCATCAAACAACTGGGAAAGGCATCAAACAACTGGGGAAGGCATCAAACTGGGAAAGGCATCAAACTGGGGAAGGCATCAAACAACTGGGGAAGGCATCAAACTGGGGAAGGCATCAAACTGGGGAAGGCATCAAACAACTGGGGAAGACATAAAACTGGGGAAGGCATGAAACTGGGGAAAGCATCAAACTTGGGAAGACATCAAACTGGAGAAGGCATCAAAGAACTGGGGAAGGCATCAAACTGGAGAAGGCATCAAACTGGGGAAGGCATCAAACTGGGGAAGGCATAAAATAACTGGGGAAGGCATCAAACTGTTGTAGGTATCAAACTAGGGAAGGCATCAAACTTTGGAAGGCATCAAAAAACTGGGGAAGGCATCAAACTGGGGAAGGCATCAAACTGGGGAAGGCATCAAAGTGGGGAAGGCATCAAACAACTGGGGAAGGCATCAAACTGGGGAAGGCATCAAACTGGAGAAGGCACCAAACAGCTGGGGAAGGCATCAAACTGGGGAAGGCATCAAACTGGGGAAGGCATCAAACAACTGGGGAAGGCATCAAACTGGGGAAGGCATCAAACTGGGGAAGGCATCAAACTGGGGAAGGCATCAAAGTGGGGAAGGCATCAATCAACTGGGGAAGGCATCAAACAACTGGGGAAGGCATCAAACTGGGGAAGGCATCAAACTGGGGAAGGCATCAAACTGGGGAAGGCATCAAACTGGGGAAGGCATCACATTGGGGAGGGCATCAAACAACTGGGGAAAGCATCAAACTGGGGAAGGCATCAAACTGGGGAAGGCATCAAACTGGGGAAGGCATCAGACTGGGGAAGTCATCAAACAACTGGGGAAGGCATCAAACTGGGGAAGGAATCAAAAAGGGGAAGGCATCAAACTGGGGAAGGCACCAAACAGCTGGGGAAGGCATTAAACTGTGGAAGGCTTCAAACTGGGGAAGGCATCAAACTGGGGAAGGCATCAAACTGGGGAAAGCTTCAAACAACTGGGGAAGGCATCAAACTGGGGATGGCATCAAACTGGGGAAGTCATCAAATTGCGGAATCCATCAAACATCTGGGGAAGGCATCAAACTGGGGAAGGCATCAAACTGGGGAAGACTTCAGACTGGGGAAGGCATCAAACAACTGGGGAAGGCATCAAACTGGGAAAGGCATTAAACTGGGGAAGGCATCAAACTGGGCAAGGCATCAAACTGGGGAAGGCATCAAACAAATGGGGAAGGCATCAAACTGGGGAAGGCATCAAACTGGGGAAGGCATCAAACAAATGGGGAAGGCATCAAACTGGGGAAGGCATCAAACTTTAGAAGGAATCAAACTGGGGAAGGCATCAAACTGGGGTAGACATCAACCTGGGGAAGGCATCAAACTGGGGAAGGCATCAAACTGGGGAAGGCATCAGACTGGGGAAGGCATCAAACAACTGGGGAAGGCATCAAACTGGGGAAGGCATCAACCTGGGGAAGGCATGAAACTGGGGAAGGCATGAAACTGGGGAAGACATCAACTGGGGAAGGCATCAAACAGCTGGGGAAGGCATCAAACTGGGGAAGGCTTCAAACTGGGGAAGGCATCAAACTGGGGAAGGTATCAAACTGGGGAAGGCATCAAACAACTGGGGAAGGCATCAAACTGGGGAAGGCATCAAACTAGGTAAGGCATCAAACTGGAGAAGGCATCAAACAAATGGGGAAGGCATCAAACTGAGGAAGGAATCAAACTGGGGAAGGCTTCAATCTGGGGAAGGCATCAAACTGGGGAAGGCATCAAACAACTGGGGAAGGCATCAAACTGGGGAAGGCATCAAACTGTGGAAGGCAACAAATTGGGGAAGGCATGAAACAACTGGGGAAGGCATGAAACTGGGGAAGGCATGAAACTGGGGAAGGCATCTATCTGGGGAAGGCATCAGACTGGGGAAGGCATCAAACAACTGGGGAAGGCATCAAAGTGGGAAAGGCTTCAAACTGTGGAAGGCATCAAACTGGGGAATGCATCAAACTGGGGAAGGCATCAAACAACTGGGGAAGGCATCAAACTGGGGAAGGCATCAAATTGGGGAAGGCATCAACCAATTGGAGAAGGCATCAAACTGGGGAAGGCATCAGACTGGGGAAGGCATCAGACTGGGGAAGGCATCAAACAACTGGGGAAGGCACCAAACTGGGAAAGGCATCAGACTGGGGAAGGCATCAAACTGGGGAAGGCATCAAATTGGGGAAGGCTTCAAACAACTGGGGAAGGCATCAAACTGGAGAAGGCATCAAACTGGGGAAGGCATCAAACTGGGGAAGGCATCAAACTGGGGAAGGCATCAAACAACTGGGGAAGGCATCAAACTGGGGAAGGCATCAAACTGGGGAAGGCATCAAATAACTGGGGAAGGCATCAAACTGTTGAAGACATCAAACTAGGGAAGGCATCAAACTTTGGAAGGCATCAAAAAACTGGGGAAGGCATCAAACTGGGGAAGGCATCAAACTGGGGAAGGCATCAAAGTGGGGAAGGCATCAAACAACTGGGGAAGGCATCAAACTGGGGAAGGCATCAAACTGGGGAAGGCACCAAACAGCTGGGGAAGGCATCAAACTGGGGAAGGCTTCAAACTGGGGAAGGCATCAAACTGGGGAAGGCATCAAACTGGGGAAGGCATCAAACAACTGGGGAAGGCATCAAACTGGGGAAGGCATCACATTGGGGAGGGCATCAAACAACTGGGGAAAGCATCAAACTGGGGAAGGCATCAAACTGGGGAAGGCATCAGACTGGGGAAGGCATCAAACAACTGGGGAAGGCATCAAACTGGGGAAGGAATCAAACTGGGGAAGACATCAAACTGGGGAAGGCACCAAACAGCTGGGGAAGGCATTAAACTGTGGAAGGCTTCAAACTGGGGAAGGCATCAAACTGGGGAAGGCATCAAACTGGGGAAGGCTTCAAACAACTGGGGAAGGCATCAAACTGGGGAAGGCATCAAACTGGGGAAGTCATCAAATTGCGGAATCCATCAAACAACTGGGGAAGGCATCAAACTGGGGAAGGCATCAAACTGGGGAAGACTTCAGACTGGGGAAGGCATCAAACAACTGGGGAAGGCATCAAACTGGGAAAGGCATTAAACTGGGGAAGGCATCAAACTGGGGAAGGTATCAAACTGGGGAAGGCATCAAACAAATGGGGAAGGCATCAAACTGGGGAAGGCATCAAACAACTGGGGAAGGCATCAAACTGGGGAAGGCATCAAACTGGAGAAGGCATCAAACTGGGGAAGGCATCAAACTGGGGAAGGATTCAACCTGGGGAAGGCATCAAACTGGGGAAGGCATCAAACAAGTGGGGAAGGCATCAAACTGGGGAAGGCATCAAACTGGGGAAGGCATCAGACTGGGGAAGGCATCAAACAACTGGGGAAGGCATCAAACTGGGGAAGGCATCAACCTGGGGAAGGCATGAAACTGGGGAAGGCATGAAACTGGGGAAGACATCAACTGGGGAAGGCATCAAACAGCTGGGGAAGGCATCAAACTGGGGAAGGCTTCAAACTGGGGAAGGCATCAAACTGGGGAAGGTATCAAACTGGGGAAGGCATCAAACAACTGGGGAAGGCATCAAACTGGGAAAGGCATCAAACTAGGTAAGGCATCAAACTGGGGAAGGCATCAAACAAATGGGGAAGGCATCAAACTGAGGAAGGAATCAAACTGGGGAAGGCTTCAATCTGGGGAAGGCATCAAACTGGGGAAGCCATCAAACAACTGGGGAAGGCATCAAACTGGGGAAGGCATCAAACTGGGGAAGGCAACAAATTGGGGAAGGCATGAAACAACTGGGGAAGGCATGAATCTGGGGAAGGCATGAAACTGGGGAAGGCATCAAACTGGGGAAGGCATCAGACTGGGGAAGGCATCAAACAACTGGGGAAGGCATCAAAGTGGGAAAGGCTTCAAACTGGGGAAGGCATCAAACTGGGGAATGCATCAAACTGGGGAAGGCATCAAACAACTGGGGAAGGCATCAAACTGGGGAAGGCATCAAATTGGGGAAGGCATCAACCAATTGGGGAAGGCATCAAACTGGGGAAGGCATCAAACTGGGGAAGGCATCAGACTGGGGAAGGCATCAAACAACTGGGGAAGGCACCAAACTGGGAAAGGCATCAGACTGGGGAAGGCATCAAACTGGGGAAGGCATCAAACAACTGGGGAAGCCATCAAACTGGGGAAGGCATCAAACTGGGGAAGGCATCAGACTGGGGAAGGCATCAAACAACTGGTGAAGGCATCAAACTGGGGAAGGAATCAACCTGGGGAAGGCATGAAACTGGGGAAGGCAACAAACTGGGGAAGACATCAAACTGTGGAAGGCATCAAACAGCTGGGGAAGGCATCAAACTGGGGAAGGCTTCAAACTGGGGAAGGCATCAAACTGGGGAAGGCATCAAACAACTGGGGAAGGCATCAAACTGGGGAAGGCATCAAACTGGGGAAGACATCAGACTGGTGAAGGCATCAAACAACTGGGGAAGGCATCAAACTGGGGAAGGCATCAAACAACTGGGGAAGGCATGAAACTGGGGAAGGCATCAAACTGGGGAAGGCATCAAACAACTGAGGAAGGCATGAAACTGGGGAAGGCATGAAACTAGGGAAGGCATCAGACTTGGGAAGGCATCAAACAACTGGGGAAGGCATCAAACTGGGGAAGGCAGGAAACTGGGGAAGGAATCAAACTGGGGAAGGCATCAAACTGGGTAAGACATCAAACTGGGGAAGGCATCAAACTTGGAAGGCTTCAGACTGGGGAAGGAATCAAACTGGGGAGGGCATCAAACTGGGGAAGGCACCAAACAACTGGGGAAGGCATCAAACTGGGGAAGGCATCAAACTGGGGTAGGCATCAAACTGGGGAAGGCATCAAACTACTGTGGAAGGCATCAAACAACTTGGCAAGGCATCAAACTGGGGAAGGCATCAAACTGGGGAGGGCATCAAACTGGGGAAGGCACCAAACAACTGGTGAAGGCATCAATCTGGGGAAGGCATCAAACTGGGGAAGGCATCAAACAACTGGGGAAAGCATCAAACTGGGGAAGGCATCAAACTGAGGAAGGCATCAAACTGGGGAAGGCATCAAACAACTGGGGAAGGCATCAAACTGGGGAAGGCATCAAACAACTGTGGAAGGCATCAAACTGGGGAAGTCATCAAACTGGGGAAGGCATCAAACTGGGGAAGGCATGAAACAACTGGGAAAGGCATCAAACTGGGGAAGGCATCAAACTGGGGAAGGCATCAAACAACTGGGAAAGGCATCAAACAACTGGGGAAGGCATCAAACTGGGAAAGGCATCAAACTGGGGAAGGCATCAAACAACTGGGGAAGGCATCAAACTGGGGAAGGCATCAAACTGGGGAAGGCATCAAACAACTGGGGAAGACATAAAACTGGGGAAGGCATGAAACTGGGGAAAGCATTAAACTTGGGAAGACATCAAACTGGGGAAGGCATCAAACTTGGAAGGCTTCAGACTGGGGAAGGAATCAAACTGGGGAGGGCATCAAACTGGGGAAGGCACCAAACAACTGGGGAAGGCATCAAACTGGGGAAGGCATCAAACTGGGGTAGGCATCAAATTGGGGAAGGCATCAAACAACTGTGGAAGGCATCAAACAACTTGGCAAGGCATCAAACTGGGGAAGGCATCAAACTGGGGAGGGCATCAAACTGGGGAAGGCACCAAACAACTGGTGAAGGCATCAATCTGGGGAAGGCATCAAACTGGGGAAGGCATCAAACAACTGGGGAAAGCATCAAACTGGGGAAGGCATCAAACTGAGGAAGGCATCAAACTGGGGAAGGCATCAAACAACTGGGGAAGGCATCAAACTGGGGAAGGCATCAAACAACTGTGGAAGGCATCAAACTGGGGAAGTCATCAAACTGGGGAAGGCATCAAACTGGGGAAGGCATGAAACAAATGGGAAAGGCATCAAACTGGGGAAGGCATCAAACTGGGGAAGGCATCAAACAACTGGGAAAGGCATCAAACAACTGGGGAAGGCATCAAACTGGGAAAGGCATCAAACTGGGGAAGGCATCAAACTGGGGAAGGCATCAAACTGGGGAAGGCATCAAACAACTGGGGAAGACATAAAACTGGGGAAGGCATGAAACTGGGGAAAGCATCAAACTTGGGAAGACATCAAACTGGGGAAGGCATCAAACTTGGAAGGCTTCAGACTGGGGAAGGAATCAAACTGGGGAGGGCATCAAACTGGGGAAGGCACCAAACAACTGGGGAAGGCATCAAACTGGGGAAGGCATCAAACTGGGGTAGGCATAAAACTGGGGAAGGCATCAAACAACTGTGGAAGGCATCAAACAACTTGGCAAGGCATCAAACTGGGGAAGGCATCAAACTGGGGAGGGCATCAAACTGGGGAAGGCACCAAACAACTGGTGAAGGCATCAATCTGGGGAAGGCATCAAACTGGGGAAGGCATCAAACAACTGGGGAAAGCATCAAACTGGGGAAGGCATCAAACTGAGGAAGGCATCAAACTGGGGAAGGCATCAAACAACTGGGGAAGGCATCAAACTGGGGAAGGCATCAAACAACTGTGGAAGGCATCAAACTGGGGAAGTCATCAAACTGGGGAAGGCATCAAACTGGGGAAGGCATGAAACAACTGGGAAAGGCATCAAACTGGGGAAGGCATCAAACTGGGGAAGGCATCAAACAACTGGGAAAGGCATCAAACAACTGGGGAAGGCATCAAACTGGGAAAGGCATCAAACTGGGGAAGGCATCAAACAACTGGGGAAGGCATCAAACTGGGGAAGGCATCAAACTGGGGAAGGCATCAAACAACTGGGGAAGACATAAAACTGGGGAAGGCATGAAACTGGGGAAAGCATCAAACTTGGGAAGACATCAAACTGGGGAAGGCATCAAACTTGGAAGGCTTCAGACTGGGGAAGGAATCAAACTGGGGAGGGCATCAAACTGGGGAAGGCACCAAACAACTGGGGAAGGCATCAAACTGGGGAAGGCATCAAACTGGGGTAGGCATCAAACTGGGGAAGGCATCAAACAACTGTGGAAGGCATCAAACAACTTGGCAAGGCATCAAACTGGGGAAGGCATCAAACTGGGGAGGGCATCAAACTGGGGAAGGCACCAAACAACTGGTGAAGGCATCAATCTGGGGAAGGCATCAAACTGGGGAAGGCATCAAACAACTGGGGAAAGCATCAAACTGGGGAAGGCATCAAACTGAGGAAGGCATCAAACTGGGGAAGGCATCAAACAACTGGGGAAGGCATCAAACTGGGGAAGGCATCAAACAACTGTGGAAGGCATCAAACTGGGGAAGTCATCAAACTGGGGAAGGCATCAAACTGGGGAAGGCATGAAACAAATGGGAAAGGCATCAAACTGGGGAAGGCATCAAACTGGGGAAGGCATCAAACAACTGGGAAAGGCATCAAACAACTGGGGAAGGCATCAAACTGGGAAAGGCATCAAACTGGGGAAGGCATCAAACTGGGGAAGGCATCAAACTGGGGAAGGCATCAAACAACTGGGGAAGACATAAAACTGGGGAAGGCATGAAACTGGGGAAAGCATCAAACTTGGGAAGACATCAAACTGGGGAAGGCATCAAACTTGGAAGGCTTCAGACTGGGGAAGGAATCAAACTGGGGAGGGCATCAAACTGGGGAAGGCACCAAACAACTGGGGAAGGCATCAAACTGGGGAAGGCATCAAACTGGGGTAGGCATCAAACTGGGGAAGGCATCAAACAACTGTGGAAGGCATCAAACAACTTGGCAAGGCATCAAACTGGGGAAGGCATCAAACTGGGGAGGGCATCAAACTGGGGAAGGCACCAAACAACTGGTGAAGGCATCAATCTGGGGAAGGCATCAAACTGGGGAAGGCATCAAACAACTGGGGAAAGCATCAAACTGGGGAAGGCATCAAACTGAGGAAGGCATCAAACTGGGGAAGGCATCAAACAACTGGGGAAGGCATCAAACTGGGGAAGGCATCAAACAACTGTGGAAGGCATCAAACTGGGGAAGTCATCAAACTGGGGAAGGCATCAAACTGGGGAAGGCATGAAACAACTGGGAAAGGCATCAAACTGGGGAAGGCATCAAACTGGGGAAGGCATCAAACAACTGGGAAAGGCATCAAACAACTGGGGAAGGCATCAAACTGGGAAAGGCATCAAACTGGGGAAGGCATCAAACAACTGGGGAAGGCATCAAACTGGGGAAGGCATCAAACTGGGGAAGGCATCAAACAACTGGGGAAGACATAAAACTGGGGAAGGCATGAAACTGGGGAAAGCATCAAACTTGGGAAGACATCAAACTGGGGAAGGCATCAAACTTGGAAGGCTTCAGACTGGGGAAGGAATCAAACTGGGGAGGGAATCAAACTGGGGAAGGCACCAAACAACTGGGGAAGGCATCAAACTGGGGAAGGCATCAAACTGGGGTAGGCATCAAACTGGGGAAGGCATCAAACAACTGTGGAAGGCATCAAACAACTTGGCAAGGCATCAAACTGGGGAAGGCATCAAACTGGGGAAGGCATCAGACTGGGGAAGTCATCAAACAACTGGGGAAGGCATCAAACTGGGGAAGGAATCAAAAAGGGGAAGGCATCAAACTGGGGAAGGGACCAAACAGCTGGGGAAGGCATTAAACTGAGGAAGGCATCAAACTGGGGAAGGCATCAAACAACTGGGGAAGGCATCAAACTGGGGAAGGCATCAAACAACTGGGAAAGGCATCAAACAACTGGGGAAGGCATCAAACTGGGAAAGGCATCAAACTGGGGAAGGCATCAAACAACTGGGGAAGGCATCAAACTGGGGAAGGCATCAAACTGGGGAAGGCATCAAACAACTGGGGAAGACATAAAACTGGGGAAGGCATGAAACTGGGGAAAGCATTAAACTTGGGAAGACATCAAACTGGGGAAGGCATCAAACTTGGAAGGCTTCAGACTGGGGAAGGAATCAAACTGGGGAGGGCATCAAACTGGGGAAGGCACCAAACAACTGGGGAAGGCATCAAACTGGGGAAGGCATCAAACTGGGGTAGGCATCAAATTGGGGAAGGCATCAAACAACTGTGGAAGGCATCAAACAACTTGGCAAGGCATCAAACTGGGGAAGGCATCAAACTGGGGAGGGCATCAAACTGGGGAAGGCACCAAACAACTGGTGAAGGCATCAATCTGGGGAAGGCATCAAACTGGGGAAGGCATCAAACAACTGGGGAAAGCATCAAACTGGGGAAGGCATCAAACTGAGGAAGGCATCAAACTGGGGAAGGCATCAAACAACTGGGGAAGGCATCAAACTGGGGAAGGCATCAAACAACTGTGGAAGGCATCAAACTGGGGAAGTCATCAAACTGGGGAAGGCATCAAACTGGGGAAGGCATGAAACAAATGGGAAAGGCATCAAACTGGGGAAGGCATCAAACTGGGGAAGGCATCAAACAACTGGGAAAGGCATCAAACAACTGGGGAAGGCATCAAACTGGGAAAGGCATCAAACTGGGGAAGGCATCAAACAACTGGGGAAGGCATCAAACTGGGGAAGGCATCAAACTGGGGAAGGCATCAAATAACTGGGGAAGGCATCAAACTGTTGAAGACATCAAACTAGGGAAGGCATCAAACTTTGGAAGGCATCAAAAAACTGGGGAAGGCATCAAACTGGGGAAGGCATCAAACTGGGGAAGGCATCAAAGTCGGGAAGGCATCAAACAACTGGGGAAGGCATCAAACTGGGGAAGGCATCAAACTGGGGAAGGCACCAAACAGCTGGGGAAGGCATCAAACTGGGGAAGGCTTCAAACTGGGGAAGGCATCAAACTGGGGAAGGCATCAAACTGGGGAAGGCATCAAACAACTGGGGAAGGCATCAAACTGGGGAAGGCATCACATTGGGGAGGGCATCAAACAACTGGGGAAATCATCAAACTGGGGAAGGCATCAAACTGGGGAAGGCATCAGACTGGGGAAGGCATCAAACAACTGGGGAAGGCATCAAACTGGGGAAGGAATCAAACTGGGGAAGACATCAAACTGGGGAAGGCACCAAACAGCTGGGGAAGGCATTAAACTGTGGAAGGCTTCAAACTGGGGAAGGCATCAAACTGGGGAAGGCATCAAACTGGGGAAGGCTTCAAACAACTGGGGAAGGCATCAAACTGGGGAAGGCATCAAACTGGGGAAGTCATCAAATTGCGGAATCCATCAAACAACTGGGGAAGGCATCAAACTGGGGAAGGCATCAAACTGGGGAAGACTTCAGACTGGGGAAGGCATCAAACAACTGGGGAAGGCATCAAACTGGGAAAGGCATTAAACTGGGGAAGGCATCAAACTGGGGAAGGTATCAAACTGGGGAAGGCATCAAACAAATGGGGAAGGCATCAAACTGGGGAAGGCATCAAACAACTGGGGAAGGCATCAAACTGGGGAAGGCATCAAACTGGAGAAGGCATCAAACTGGGGAAGGCATCAAACTGGGGAAGGATTCAACCTGGGGAAGGCATCAAACTGGGGAAGGCATCAAACAAGTGGGGAAGGCATCAAACTGGGGAAGGCATCAAACTGGGGAAGGCATCAGACTGGGGAAGGCATCAAACAACTGGGGAAGGCATCAAACTGGGGAAGGCATCAACCTGGGGAAGGCATGAAACTGGGGAAGGCATGAAACTGGGGAAGACATCAACTGGGGAAGGCATCAAACAGCTGGGGAAGGCATCAAACTGGGGAAGGCTTCAAACTGGGGAAGGCATCAAACTGGGGAAGGTATCAAACTGGGGAAGGCATCAAACAACTGGGGAAGGCATCAAACTGGGGAAGGCATCAAACTAGGTAAGGCATCAAACTGGGGAAGGCATCAAACAAATGGGGAAGGCATCAAACTGAGGAAGGAATCAAACTGGGGAAGGCTTCAATCTGGGGAAGGCATCAAACTGGGGAAGCCATCAAACAACTGGGGAAGGCATCAAACTGGGGAAGGCATCAAACTGGGGAAGGCAACAAATTGGGGAAGGCATGAAACAACTGGGGAAGGCATGAATCTGGGGAAGGCATGAAACTGGGGAAGGCATCAAACTGGGGAAGGCATCAGACTGGGGAAGGCATCAAACAACTGGGGAAGGCATCAAAGTGGGAAAGGCTTCAAACTGGGGAAGGCATCAAACTGGGGAATGCATCAAACTGGGGAAGGCATCAAACAACTGGGGAAGGCATCAAACTGGGGAAGGCATCAAATTGGGGAAGGCATCAACCAATTGGGGAAGGCATCAAACTGGGGAAGGCATCAAACTGGGGAAGGCATCAGACTGGGGAAGGCATCAAACAACTGGGGAAGGCACCAAACTGGGAAAGGCATCAGACTGGGGAAGGCATCAAACTGGGGAAGGCATCAAACAACTGGGGAAGCCATCAAACTGGGGAAGGCATCAAACTGGGGAAGGCATCAGACTGGGGAAGGCATCAAACAACTGGTGAAGGCATCAAACTGGGGAAGGAATCAACCTGGGGAAGGCATGAAACTGGGGAAGGCAACAAACTGGGGAAGACATCAAACTGTGGAAGGCATCAAACAGCTGGGGAAGGCATCAAACTGGGGAAGGCTTCAAACTGGGGAAGGCATCAAACTGGGGAAGGCATCAAACAACTGGGGAAGGCATCAAACTGGGGAAGGCATCAAACTGGGGAAGACATCAGACTGGTGAAGGCATCAAACAACTGGGGAAGGCATCAAACTGGGGAAGGCATCAAACAACTGGGGAAGGCATGAAACTGGGGAAGGCATCAAACTGGGGAAGGCATCAAACAACTGAGGAAGGCATGAAACTGGGGAAGGCATGAAACTAGGGAAGGCATCAGACTTGGGAAGGCATCAAACAACTGGGGAAGGCATCAAACTGGGGAAGGCAGGAAACTGGGGAAGGAATCAAACTGGGGAAGGCATCAAACTGGGTAAGACATCAAACTGGGGAAGGCATCAAACTTGGAAGGCTTCAGACTGGGGAAGGAATCAAACTGGGGAGGGCATCAAACTGGGGAAGGCACCAAACAACTGGGGAAGGCATCAAACTGGGAAAGGCATCAAACTGGGGTAGGCATCAAACTGGGGAAGGCATCAAACAACTGTGGAAGGCATCAAACAACTTGGCAAGGCATCAAACTGGGGAAGGCATCAAACTGGGGAGGGCATCAAACTGGGGAAGGCAAAAAACAACTGGTGAAGGCATCAATCTGGGGAAGGCATCAAACTGGGGAAGGCATCAAACAACTGGGGAAAGCATCAAACTGGGGAAGGCATCAAACTGAGGAAGGCATCAAACTGGGGAAGGCATCAAACAACTGGGGAAGGCATCAAACTGGGGAAGGCATCAAACAACTGTGGAAGGCATCAAACTGGGGAAGTCATCAAACTGGGGAAGGCATCAAACTGGGGAAGGCATGAAACAACTGGGAAAGGCATCAAACTGGGGAAGGCATCAAACTGGGGAAGGCATCAAACAACTGGGAAAGGCATCAAACAACTGGGGAAGGCATCAAACTGGGAAAGGCATCAAACTGGGGAAGGCATCAAACAACTGGGGAAGGCATCAAACTGGGGAAGGCATCAAACTGGGGAAGGCATCAAACAACTGGGGAAGACATAAAACTGGGGAAGGCATGAAACTGGGGAAAGCATTAAACTTGGGAAGACATCAAACTGGGGAAGGCATCAAACTTGGAAGGCTTCAGACTGGGGAAGGAATCAAACTGGGGAGGGCATCAAACTGGGGAAGGCACCAAACAACTGGGGAAGGCATCAAACTGGGGAAGGCATCAAACTGGGGTAGGCATCAAATTGGGGAAGGCATCAAACAACTGTGGAAGGCATCAAACAACTTGGCAAGGCATCAAACTGGGGAAGGCATCAAACTGGGGAGGGCATCAAACTGGGGAAGGCACCAAACAACTGGTGAAGGCATCAATCTGGGGAAGGCATCAAACTGGGGAAGGCATCAAACAACTGGGGAAAGCATCAAACTGGGGAAGGCATCAAACTGAGGAAGGCATCAAACTGGGGAAGGCATCAAACAACTGGGGAAGGCATCAAACTGGGGAAGGCATCAAACAACTGTGGAAGGCATCAAACTGGGGAAGTCATCAAACTGGGGAAGGCATCAAACTGGGGAAGGCATGAAACAAATGGGAAAGGCATCAAACTGGGGAAGGCATCAAACTGGGGAAGGCATCAAACAACTGGGAAAGGCATCAAACAACTGGGGAAGGCATCAAACTGGGAAAGAAATCAAACTGGGGAAGGCATCAAACTGGGGAAGGCATCAAACTGGGGAAGGCATCAAACAACTGGGGAAGACATAAAACTGGGGAAGGCATGAAACTGGGGAAAGCATCAAACAACTGGGGAAGGCATCAAACTGGGGAAGGCATCAGACTGGGGAAGGCATCAAACTGGGGAAGGCATCAAACAACTGGGGAAGCCATCAAACTGGGGAAGGCATCAAACTGGGGAAGGCATCAGACTGGGGAAGGCATCAAACAACTGGTGAAGGCATCAAACTGGGGAAGGAATCAACCTGGGGAAGGCATGAAACTGGGGAAGGCAACAAACTGGGGAAGACATCAAACTGTGGAAGGCATCAAACAGCTGGGGAAGGCATCAAACTGGGGAAGGCTTCAAACTGGGGAAGGCATCAAACTGGGGAAGGCATCAAACAACTGGGGAAGGCATCAAACTGGGGAAGGCATCAAACTGGGGAAGACATCAGACTGGTGAAGGCATCAAACAACTGGGGAAGGCATCAAACTGGGGAAGGCATCAAACAACTGGGGAAGGCATGAAACTGGGGAAGGCATCAAACTGGGGAAGGCATCAAACAACTGAGGAAGGCATGAAACTGGGGAAGGCATGAAACTAGGGAAGGCATCAGACTTGGGAAGGCATCAAACAACTGGGGAAGGCATCAAACTGGGGAAGGCAGGAAACTGGGGAAGGAATCAAACTGGGGAAGGCATCAAACTGGGTAAGACATCAAACTGGGGAAGGCATCAAACTTGGAAGGCTTCAGACTGGGGAAGGAATCAAACTGGGGAGGGCATCAAACTGGGGAAGGCACCAAACAACTGGGGAAGGCATCAAACTGGGAAAGGCATCAAACTGGGGTAGGCATCAAACTGGGGAAGGCATCAAACAACTGTGGAAGGCATCAAACAACTTGGCAAGGCATCAAACTGGGGAAGGCATCAAACTGGGGAGGGCATCAAACTGGGGAAGGCAAAAAACAACTGGTGAAGGCATCAATCTGGGGAAGGCATCAAACTGGGGAAGGCATCAAACAACTGGGGAAAGCATCAAACTGGGGAAGGCATCAAACTGAGGAAGGCATCAAACTGGGGAAGGCATCAAACAACTGGGGAAGGCATCAAACTGGGGAAGGCATCAAACAACTGTGGAAGGCATCAAACTGGGGAAGTCATCAAACTGGGGAAGGCATCAAACTGGGGAAGGCATGAAACAACTGGGAAAGGCATCAAACTGGGGAAGGCATCAAACTGGGGAAGGCATCAAACAACTGGGAAAGGCATCAAACAACTGGGGAAGGCATCAAACTGGGAAAGGCATCAAACTGGGGAAGGCATCAAACAACTGGGGAAGGCATCAAACTGGGGAAGGCATCAAACTGGGGAAGGCATCAAACAACTGGGGAAGACATAAAACTGGGGAAGGCATGAAACTGGGGAAAGCATTAAACTTGGGAAGACATCAAACTGGGGAAGGCATCAAACTTGGAAGGCTTCAGACTGGGGAAGGAATCAAACTGGGGAGGGCATCAAACTGGGGAAGGCACCAAACAACTGGGGAAGGCATCAAACTGGGGAAGGCATCAAACTGGGGTAGGCATCAAATTGGGGAAGGCATCAAACAACTGTGGAAGGCATCAAACAACTTGGCAAGGCATCAAACTGGGGAAGGCATCAAACTGGGGAGGGCATCAAACTGGGGAAGGCACCAAACAACTGGTGAAGGCATCAATCTGGGGAAGGCATCAAACTGGGGAAGGCATCAAACAACTGGGGAAAGCATCAAACTGGGGAAGGCATCAAACTGAGGAAGGCATCAAACTGGGGAAGGCATCAAACAACTGGGGAAGGCATCAAACTGGGGAAGGCATCAAACAACTGTGGAAGGCATCAAACTGGGGAAGTCATCAAACTGGGGAAGGCATCAAACTGGGGAAGGCATGAAACAAATGGGAAAGGCATCAAACTGGGGAAGGCATCAAACTGGGGAAGGCATCAAACAACTGGGAAAGGCATCAAACAACTGGGGAAGGCATCAAACTGGGAAAGAAATCAAACTGGGGAAGGCATCAAACTGGGGAAGGCATCAAACTGGGGAAGGCATCAAACAACTGGGGAAGACATAAAACTGGGGAAGGCATGAAACTGGGGAAAGCATCAAACTTGGGAAGACATCAAACTGGGGAAGGCATCAAACTTGGAAGGCTTCAGACTGGGGAAGGAATCAAACTGGGGAGGGCATCAAACTGGGGAAGGCACCAAACAACTGGGGAAGGCATCAAACTGGGGAAGGCATCAAACTGGGGTAGGCATAAAACTGGGGAAGGCATCAAACAACTGTGGAAGGCATCAAACAACTTGGCAAGGCATCAAACTGGGGAAGGCATCAAACTGGGGAGGGCATCAAACTGGGGAAGGCACCAAACAACTGGTGAAGGCATCAATCTGGGGAAGGCATCAAACTGGGGAAGGCATCAAACAACTGGGGAAAGCATCAAACTGGGGAAGGCATCAAACTGAGGAAGGCATCAAACTGGGGAAGGCATCAAACAACTGGGGAAGGCATCAAACTGGGGAAGGCATCAAACAACTGTGGAAGGCATCAAACTGGGGAAGTCATCAAACTGGGGAAGGCATCAAACTGGGGAAGGCATGAAACAACTGGGAAAGGCATCAAACTGGGGAAGGCATCAAACTGGGGAAGGCATCAAACAACTGGGAAAGGCATCAAACAACTGGGGAAGGCATCAAACTGGGAAAGGCATCAAACTGGGGAAGGCATCAAACAACTGGGGAAGGCATCAAACTGGGGAAGGCATCAAACAACTGGGGAAGACATAAAACTGGGGAAGGCATGAAACTGGGGAAAGCATCAAACTTGGGAAGACATCAAACTGGGGAAGGCATCAAAGAACTGGGGAAGGCATCAAACTGGAGAAGGCATCAAACTGGGGAAGGAATCAAACTGGGGAAGGCATCAAATAACTGGGGAAGGCATCAAACTGTTGAAGGTATCAAACTAGGGAAGGCATCAAACTTTGGAAGGCATCAAAAAACTGGGGAAGGCATCAAACTGGGGAAGGCATCAAACTGGGGAAGGCATCAAACTGGGGAAGGCATCAAAGTGGGGAAGGCATCAAACAACTGGGGAAGGCATCAAACTGGGGAAGGCATCAAACTGGAGAAGGCACCAAACAGCTGGGGAAGGCATCAAACTGGGGAAGGCATCAAACTGGGGAAGGCATCAAACAACTGGGGAAGGCATCAAACTGGGGAAGGCATCAAACTGGGGAAGGCAACAAACTGGGGAAGGCATCAAAGTGGGGAAGGCATCAATCAACTGGGGAAGGCATCAAACAACTGGGGAAGGCATAAACTGGGGAAGGCATCAAACTGGGGAAGGCATCAAACAACTGGGGAAGGCATCAAACTGGGGAAGGCATCAAACTGGGGAAGGCATCACATTGGGGAAGGCATCAAACAACTGGGGAAAGCATCAAACTGGGGAAGGCATCAAACTGGGGAAGGCATCAAACTGGGGAAGGCATCAGACTGGGGAAGTCATCAAACAACTGGGGAAGGCATCAAACTGGGGAAGGCATCAAACTGGGGAGGGCATCAAACTGGGGAAGGCACCAAACAACTGGTGAAGGCATCAATCTGGGGAAGGCATCAAACTGGGGAAGGCATCAAACAACTGGGGAAAGCATCAAACTGGGGAAGGCATCAAACTGAGGAAGGCATCAAACTGGGGAAGGCATCAAACAACTGGGGAAGGCATCAAACTGGGGAAGGCATCAAACAACTGTGGAAGGCATCAAACTGGGGAAGTCATCAAACTGGGGAAGGCATCAAACTGGGGAAGGCATGAAACAACTGGGAAAGGCATCAAACTGGGGAAGGCATCAAACTGGGGAAGGCATCAAACAACTGGGAAAGGCATCAAACAACTGGGGAAGGCATCAAACTGGGAAAGGCATCAAACTGGGGAAGACATCAAACAACTGGGGAAGGCATCAAACTGGGGAAGGCATCAAACTGGGGAAGGCATCAAACAACTGGGGAAGACATAAAACTGGGGAAGGCATGAAACTGGGGAAAGCATCAAACTTGGGAAGACATCAAACTGGGGAAGGCATCAAACTTGGAAGGCTTCAGACTGGGGAAGGAATCAAACTGGGGAGGGCATCAAACTGGGGAAGGCACCAAACAACTGGGGAAGGCATCAAACTGGGGAAGGCATCAAACTGGGGTAGGCATCAAACTGGGGAAGGCATCAAACAACTGTGGAAGGCATCAAACAACTTGGCAAGGCATCAAACTGGGGAAGGCATCAAACTGGGGAGGGCATCAAACTGGGGAAGGCACCAAACAACTGGTGAAGGCATCAATCTGGGGAAGGCATCAAACTGGGGAAGGCATCAAACAACTGGGGAAAGCATCAAACTGGGGAAGGCATCAAACTGAGGAAGGCATCAAACTGGGGAAGGCATCAAACAACTGGGGAAGGCATCAAACTGGGGAAGGCATCAAACAACTGTGGAAGGCATCAAACTGGGGAAGTCATCAAACTGGGGAAGGCATCAAACTGGGGAAGGCATGAAACAAATGGGAAAGGCATCAAACTGGGGAAGGCATCAAACTGGGGAAGGCATCAAACAACTGGGAAAGGCATCAAACAACTGGGGAAGGCATCAAACTGGGAAAGGCATCAAACTGGGGAAGGCATCAAACTGGGGAAGGCATCAAACTGGGGAAGGCATCAAACAACTGGGGAAGACATAAAACTGGGGAAGGCATGAAACTGGGGAAAGCATCAAACTTGGGAAGACATCAAACTGGGGAAGGCATCAAACTTGGAAGGCTTCAGACTGGGGAAGGAATCAAACTGGGGAGGGCATCAAACTGGGGAAGGCACCAAACAACTGGGGAAGGCATCAAACTGGGGAAGGCATCAAACTGGGGTAGGCATAAAACTGGGGAAGGCATCAAACAACTGTGGAAGGCATCAAACAACTTGGCAAGGCATCAAACTGGGGAAGGCATCAAACTGGGGAGGGCATCAAACTGGGGAAGGCACCAAACAACTGGTGAAGGCATCAATCTGGGGAAGGCATCAAACTGGGGAAGGCATCAAACAACTGGGGAAAGCATCAAACTGGGGAAGGCATCAAACTGAGGAAGGTATCAAACTGGGGAAGGCATCAAACAACTGGGGAAGGCATCAAACTGGGGAAGGCATCAAACAACTGTGGAAGGCATCAAACTGGGGAAGTCATCAAACTGGGGAAGGCATCAAACTGGGGAAGGCATGAAACAACTGGGAAAGGCATCAAACTGGGGAAGGCATCAAACTGGGGAAGGCATCAAACAACTGGGAAAGGCATCAAACAACTGGGGAAGGCATCAAACTGGGAAAGGCATCAAACTGGGGAAGGCATCAAACAACTGGGGAAGGCATCAAACTGGGGAAGGCATCAAACTGGGGAAGGCATCAAACAACTGGGGAAGACATAAAACTGGGGAAGGCATGAAACTGGGGAAAGTATCAAACTTGGGAAGACATCAAACTGGGGAAGGCATCAAAGAACTGGGGAAGGCATCAAACTGGAGAAGGCATCAAACTGGGGAAGGCATCAAACTGGGGAAGGCATCAAATAACTGGGGAAGGCATCAAACTGTTGAAGGTATCAAACTAGGGAAGGCATCAAACTTTGGAAGGCATCAAAAAACTGGGGAAGGCATCAAACTGGGGAAGGCATCAAACTGGGGAAGGCATCAAAGTGGGGAAGGCATCAAACAACTGGGGAAGGCATCAAACTGGGGAAGGCATCAAACTGGAGAAGGCACCAAACAGCTGGGGAAGGCATCAAACTGGGGAAGGCATCAAACTGGGGAAGGCATCAAACAACTGGGGAAGGCATCAAACTGGGGAAGGCATCAAACTGGGGAAGGCATCAAACTGGGGAAGGCATCAAAGTGGGGAAGGCATCAATCAACTGGGGAAGGCATCAAACAACTGGGGAAGGCATCAAACTGGGGAAGGCATCAAACTGGGGAAGGCATCAAACTGGGGAAGGCATCAAACAACTGGGGAAGGCATCAAACTGGGGAAGGCATCAAACTGGGGAAGGCATCACATTGGGGATGGCATCAAACAACTGGGGAAAGCATCAAACTGGGGAAGGCATCAAACTGGGGAAGGCATCAAACTGGGGAAGGCATCAGACTGGGGAAGTCATCAAACAACTGGGGAAGGCATCAAACTGGGGAAGGAATCAAAAAGGGGAAGGCATCAAACTGGGGAAGGCACCAAACAGCTGGGGAAGGCATTAAACTGTGGAAGGCTTCAAACTGGGGAAGGCATCAAACTGGGGAAGGCATCAAACTGGGGAAGGCTTCAAACAACTGGGGAAGGCATCAAACTGGGGAAGGCATCAAACTGGGGAAGTCATCAAATTGCGGAATCCATCAAACAACTGGGGAAGGCATCAAACTGGGGAAGGCATCAAACTGGGGAAGACTTCAGACTGGGGAAGGCATCAAACAACTGGGGAAGGCATCAAACTGGGAAAGGCATTAAACTGGGGAAGGCATCAAACTGGGCAAGGCATCAAACTGGGGAAGGCATCAAACAAATGGGGAAGGCATCAAACTGGGGAAGGCATCAAACTGGGGAAGGCATCAAACAAATGGGGAAGGCATCAAACTGGGGAAGGCATCAAACTTTAGAAGGAATCAAACTGGGGAAGGCATCAAACTGGGGAAGACATCAACCTGGGGAAGGCATCAAACTGGGGAAGGCATCAAACTGGGGAAGGCATCAGACTGGGGAAGGCATCAAACAACTGGGGAAGGCATCAAACTGGGGAAGGCATCAACCTGGGGAAGGCATGAAACTGGGGAAGGCATGAAACTGGGGAAGACATCAACTGGGGAAGGCATCAAACAGCTGGGGAAGGCATCAAACTGGGGAAGGCTTCAAACTGGGGAAGGCATCAAACTGGGGAAGGTATCAAACTGGGGAAGGCATCAAACAACTGGGGAAGGCATCAAACTGGGGAAGGCATCAAACTAGGTAAGGCATCAAACTGGAGAAGGCATCAAACAAATGGGGAAGGCATCAAACTGAGGAAGGAATCAAACTGGGGAAGGCTTCAATCTGGGGAAGGCATCAAACTGGGGAAGGCATCAAACAACTGGGGAAGGCATCAAACTGGGGAAGGCATCAAACTGTGGAAGGCAACAAATTGGGGAAGGCATGAAACAACTGGGGAAGGCATGAAACTGGGGAAGGCATGAAACTGGGGAAGGCATCTATCTGGGGAAGGCATCAGACTGGGGAAGGCATCAAACAACTGGGGAAGGCATCAAAGTGGGAAAGGCTTCAAACTGTGGAAGGCATCAAACTGGGGAATGCATCAAACTGGGGAAGGCATCAAACAACTGGGGAAGGCATCAAACTGGGGAAGGCATCAAATTGGGGAAGGCATCAACCAATTGGGGAAGGCATCAAACTGGGGAAGGCATCAGACTGGGGAAGGCATCAGACTGGGGAAGGCATCAAACAACTGGGGAAGGCACCAAACTGGGAAAGGCATCAGACTGGGGAAGGCATCAAACTGGGGAAGGCATCAAATTGGGGAAGGCTTCAAACAACTGGGGAAGGCATCAAACTGTTGAAGGCATCAAACTAGGGAAGGCATCAAACTTTGGAAGGCATCAAAAAACTGGGGAAGGCATCAAACTGGGGAAGGCATCAAACTGGGGAAGGCATCAAAGTGGGGAAGGCATCAAACAACTGGGGAAGGCATCAAACTGGGGAAGGCATCAAACTGGAGAAGGCACCAAACAGCTGGGGAAGGCATCAAACTGGGGAAGGCATCAAACTGGGGAAGACATCAAACAACTGGGGAAGGCATCAAACTGGGGAAGGCATCAAACTGGGGAAGGCATCAAAGTGGGGAAGGCATCAAACAACTGGTGAAGGCATCAAACAACTGGGGAAGGCATCAAACTGGGGAAGGCATCAAACTGGGGAAGGCATCAAACAACTGGGGAAGGCATCAAACTGGGGAAGGCATCAAACTGGGGAAGGCATCACATTGGGGAGGGCATCAAACAACTGGGGAAAGCATCAAACTGGGGAAGACATCAAACTGGGGAAGGCATCAAACTGGGGAAGGCATCAGACTGGGGAAGTCATCAAACAACTGGGGAAGGCATCAAACTGGGGAAGGAATCAAAAAGGGGAAGGCATCAAACTGGGGAAGGCACCAAACAGCTGGGGAAGGCATTAAACTGTGGAAGGCTTCAAACTGGGGAAGGCATCAAACTGGGGAAGGCATCAAACTGGGGAAGGCTTCAAACAACTGGGGAAGGCATCAAACTGGGGAAGGCATCAAACTGGGGAAGTCATCAAATTGCGGAATCCATCAAACAACTGGGGAAGGCATCAAACTGGGGAAGGCATCAAACTGGGGAAGACTTCAGACTGGGGAAGGCATCAGACAACTGGGGAAGGCATCAAACTGGAAAAGGCATTAAACTGGGGAAGGCATCAAACTGGGCAAGGCATCAAACTGGGGAAGGCATCAAACAAATGGGGAAGGCATCAAACTGGGGAAGGCATCAAACTGGGGAAGGCATCAAACAAATGGGGAAGGCATCAAACTGGGGAAGGCATCAAACTTTAGAAGGAATCAAACTGGGGAAGGCATCAAACTGGGGAAGACATCAACCTGGGGAAGGCATCAAACTGGGGAAGGCATCAAACTGGGGAAGGCATCAGACTGGGGAAGGCATCAAACAACTGGGGAAGGCATCAAACTGGGGAAGGCATCAACCTGGGGAAGGCATGAAACTGGGGAAGGCATGAAACTGGGGAAGACATCAACTGGGGAAGGCATCAAACAGCTGGGGAAGGCATCAAACTGGGGAAGGCTTCAAATTGGGGAAGGCATCAAACTGGGGAAGGTATCAAACTGGGGAAGGCATCAAACAACTGGGGAAGGCATCAAACTGGGGAAGGCATCAAACTAGGTAAGGCATCAAACTGGAGAAGGCATCAAACAAATGGGGAAGGCATCAAACTGAGGAAGGAATCAAACTGGGGAAGGCTTCAATCTGGGGAAGGCATCAAAGTGGGGAAGGCATCAAACAACTGGGGAAGGCATCAAACTGGGGAAGGCATCAAACTGGGGAAGGCAACAAATTGGGGAAGGCATGAAACAACTGGGGAAGGCATGAAACTGGGGAAGGCATGAAACTGGGGAAGGCATCTATCTGGGGAAGGCATCAGACTGGGGAAGGCATCAAACAACTGGGGAAGGCATCAAAGTGGGAAAGGCTTCAAACTGTGGAAGGCATCAAACTGGGGAATGCATCAAACTGGGGAAGGCATCAAACAACTGGGGAAGGCATCAAACTGGGGAAGGCATCAAATTGGGGAAGGCATCAACCAATTGGGGAAGGCATCAAACTGGGGAAGGCATCAGACTGGGGAAGGCATCAGACTGGGGAAGGCATCAAACAACTGGGGAAGGCACCAAACTGGGAAAGGCATCAGACTGGGGAAGGCATCAAACTGGGGAAGGCATCAAATTGGGGAAGGCTTCAAACAACTGGGGAAGGCATCAAACTGGGGAAGGCATCAAACTGGGGAAGGCATCAAACAACTGGGGAAGGCATCAAACTGGGGAAGGCATCAAACTGGGGAAGGCATCAAACAACTGGGGAAGGCATCAAACTGGGGAAGGCATCAACCTGGGGAAGGCATGAAACTGGGGAAGGCAACAAACTGGGGAAGACATCAAACTGTGGAAGGCATCAAACAGCTGGGGAAGGCATCAAACTGGGGAAGGCTTCAAACTGGGGAAGGCATCAAACTGGGGAAGGTATCAAACAACTGGGGAAGGCATCAAACTGGGGAAGGCATCAAACTGGGGAAGACATCAGACTGGTGAAGGCATCAAACAACTGGGGAAGGCATCAAACTGGGGAAGGCATCAAACAACTGGGGAAGGCATCAAACTGGGGAAGGCATCAAACTGGGGAAGGCATCAGACTGGTGAAGGCATCAAACAACTGGGGAAGGCATCAAACTGGGGAAGGCATCAAACTGGGGAACGCATCAAACTGGGGAAGTCATCAAACTGGGGAAGACATCAAACTGGGGAAGGCATCAAACAGGGGAAGGCATGAAACTGGGGAAGGCATCAAACTGGGGAAGGCATCAAACTGGGGAAGGCATCATACTGGGGAAGGCATCATACTGGGGAAGTCATCAAACTGGGAAGGCATCAAACTGGGGAAGGCATCAAACTGGGGAAGGCATCAAACAACTGGGGAAGGCATCAAACTGGGGAAGGCATCAAAGTGGGGAAGGCATCAAACAACTGGGGAAGGCATCAAACTGGGGAAGGCATCAAACTGGAGAAGCCATTAGACTTTGGGAGGCATCAAACAACTGGAGAAGGCATCAAACTGGGGAAGGCATCAAATTGGGAAAGGCATCAAACTGGGGAAGGCATCAAACAACTGGGGAAGGCATCAAACTGGGGAAGGCATCAAACTGGGGAAGGCATCAAACTGGGGAAGGCATCAAACTGGAAAGGCATCAAACTGGGGAAGGCATCAAACTGGGGAAGGCATCAAACAACTGGGGAAGGCATCAAACTGGAGAAGGCATAAAACTGCTGGAGAAGGCATCAAACTGGGGAAGGCATCAAACTGGGGAAGGCATCAAACTGAGGAAGGCATCAAACAACTGGGGAAGGCATCAAACTGGGGAAGGCATCAAACTTGGGAAGGCATAAAACAACTGAGGAATGCATCAAATTAGGGAAGGCATCAAACTGGGGAAGGCATCAAACTTTGGAAGGCATCAAACAACTGGGGAAGGCATCAAACTGGGGAAGGCATCAAACAACTGGGGAAGGCATCAAACTGGGGAAGGCATCAAACTTTGGAATCTGTCAAACAACTGGGGAAGGCATCAAACTGGGGAAGGCATCAAACAACTGGGGAAGGCATCAAACTGGGGAAGGCATCAAACTGGGGAAGGCATCAAACAACTGGGGAAGGCATCAAACTGGGAGAGGCATCAAACTGGGGAAGGCATCAAACTGTGGAAGGCATCAAACTGGGGAAGGCATAAAACATCTGGGGAAGGTATCAAACTGCGGAAGGCATCAAACTGGGGAAGGCATGAAAGAAAATGGGGAAGGCATCAAACTGGGGAAGGCATCAAACAACTGAGGAAGGCATGAAACTGGGGAAGGCATGAAACTAGGGAAGGCGTCAGACTTGGGAAGGAATCAAACTGGGGAAGGCATCAAACTGGGTAAGACATCAAACTGGGGAAGGCATCAAACTGGGAAGGCATCAGACTGGGGAAGGAATCAAACTGGGGAGGGTATCAAACTGGGGAAGGCACAAAACAACTGGGGAAGGCATCAAACTGGGGAAGGCATCAAACTGGGGAAGGCATCAAACTGGGGAAGGCATCAAACAACTTGGGAAGGCATCAAACTGGGGAAGGCATCAAACTGGGGAGGGCATCAAACTGGGGAAGGCATCAAACTGGGGAAGGCATCAAACTGGGGAAGGCATCAGACTGGGGAAGGCATCAAACAACTGGGGAAGGCATCAATCTGGGAAAGGCATTAAACTGGGGGAGGCATCAAACTGGGGAAGGCATCAAATTGGGGAAGGCATCAAACTACTGGGGAAGGCATCAAACTGGGGAAGGCATCAAACAGGGGAAGGCATCAAACTGGGGAAGGCATCAAACAACTGGGGAAGGCATCAAACTGGGGAAGGCATCGAACTGGAGAAGGCATGAAACTGGGGAAGGCATCAAACTGGGGAAGGCATCAACCTGGGGAAGGCATCAAACTGGGGAAGGCATCAAACAACTGGGGAAGGCATCAAACTGGGGTAGGCATCAAACTGGGGAAGGTATCAAACTGGGGAAGGCATCAAACAAATGGGGAAGGCATCAAACTGGGGAAGGCATCAAACAACTGGGGAAGGCATCAAACTGGGGAAGGCATCAAACTGGAGAAGGCATCAAACTGGGGAAGGCATCAAACTGGGGAAGGATTCAACCTGGGGAAGGCATCAAACTGGGGAAGGCATCAAACAAGTGGGGAAGGCATCAAACTGGGGAAGGCATCAAACTGGGGAAGGCATCAGACTGGGGAAGGCATCAAACAACTGGGGAAGGCATCAAACTGGGGAAGGCATCAACCTGGGGAAGGCATGAAACTGGGGAAGGCATGAAACTGGGGAAGACATCAACTGGGGAAGGCATCAAACAGCTGGGGAAGGCATCAAACTGGGGAAGGCTTCAAACTGGGGAAGGCATCAAACTGGGGAAGGTATCAAACTGGGGAAGGCATCAAACAACTGGGGAAGGCATCAAACTGGGGAAGGCATCAAACTAGGTAAGGCATCAAACTGGGGAAGGCATCAAACAAATGGGGAAGGCATCAAACTGATTAAGGAATCAAACTGGGGAAGGCTTCAATCTGGGGAAGGCATCAAACTGGGGAAGCCATCAAACAACTGGGGAAGGCATCAAACTGGGGAAGGCATCAAACTGGGGAAGGCAACAAATTGGGGAAGGCATGAAACAACTGGGGAAGGCATGAATCTGGGGAAGGCATGAAACTGGGGAAGGCATCAAACTGGGGAAGGCATCAGACTGGGGAAGGCATCAAACAACTGGGGAAGGCATCAAAGTGGGAAAGGCTTCAAACTGGGGAAGGCATCAAACTGGGGAATGCATCAAACTGGGGAAGGCATCAAACAACTGGGGAAGGCATCAAACTGGGGAAGGCATCAAATTGGGGAAGGCATCAACCAATTGGGGAAGGCATCAAACTGGGGAAGGCATCAAACTGGGGAAGGCATCAGACTGGGGAAGGCATCAAACAACTGGGGAAGGCACCAAACTGGGAAAGGCATCAGACTGGGGAAGGCATCAAACTGGGGAAGGCATCAAACAACTGGGGAAGCCATCAAACTGGGGAAGGCATCAAACTGGGGAAGGCATCAGACTGGGGAAGGCATCAAACAACTGGTGAAGGCATCAAACTGGGGAAGGAATCAACCTGGGGAAGGCATGAAACTGGGGAAGGCAACAAACTGGGGAAGACATCAAACTGTGGAAGGCATCAAACAGCTGGGGAAGGCATCAAACTGGGGAAGGCTTCAAACTGGGGAAGGCATCAAACTGGGGAAGGCATCAAACAACTGGGGAAGGCATCAAACTGGGGAAGGCATCAAACTGGGGAAGACATCAGACTGGTGAAGGCATCAAACAACTGGGGAAGGCATCAAACTGGGGAAGGCATCAAACAACTGGGGAAGGCATGAAACTGGGGAAGGCATCAAACTGGGGAAGGCATCAAACAACTGAGGAAGGCATGAAACTGGGGAAGGCATGAAACTAGGGAAGGCATCAGACTTGGGAAGGCATCAAACAACTGGGGAAGGCATCAAACTGGGGAAGGCAGGAAACTGGGGAAGGAATCAAACTGGGGAAGGCATCAAACTGGGTAAGACATCAAACTGGGGAAGGCATCAAACTTGGAAGGCTTCAGACTGGGGAAGGAATCAAACTGGGGAGGGCATCAAACTGGGGAAGGCACCAAACAACTGGGGAAGGCATCAAACTGGGGAAGGCATCAAACTGGGGTAGGCATCAAACTGGGGAAGGCATCAAACAACTGTGGAAGGCATCAAACAACTTGGCAAGGCATCAAACTGGGGAAGGCATCAAACTGGGGAGGGCATCAAACTGGGGAAGGCACCAAACAACTGGTGAAGGCATCAATCTGGGGAAGGCATCAAACTGGGGAAGGCATCAAACAACTGGGGAAAGCATCAAACTGGGGAAGGCATCAAACTGAGGAAGGCATCAAACTGGGGAAGGCATCAAACAACTGGGGAAGGCATCAAACTGGGGAAGGCATCAAACAACTGTGGAAGGCATCAAACTGGGGAAGTCATCAAACTGGGGAAGGCATCAAACTGGGGAAGGCATGAAACAACTGGGAAAGGCATCAAACTGGGGAAGGTATCAAACTGGGGAAGGCATCAAACAACTGGGAAAGGCATCAAACAACTGGGGAAGGCATCAAACTGGGAAAGGCATCAAACTGGGGAAGGCATCAAACAACTGGGGAAGGCATCAAACTGGGGAAGGCATCAAACTGGGGAAGGCATCAAACAACTGGGGAAGACATAAAACTGGGGAAGGCATGAAACTGGGGAAAGCATTAAACTTGGGAAGACATCAAACTGGGGAAGGCATCAAACTTGGAAGGCTTCAGACTGGGGAAGGAATCAAACTGGGGAGGGCATCAAACTGGGGAAGGCACCAAACAACTGGGGAAGGCATCAAACTGGGGAAGGCATCAAACTGGGGTAGGCATCAAATTGGGGAAGGCATCAAACAACTGTGGAAGGCATCAAACAACTTGGCAAGGCATCAAACTGGGGAAGGCATCAAACTGGGGAGGGCATCAAACTGGGGAAGGCACCAAACAACTGGTGAAGGCATCAATCTGGGGAAGGCATCAAACTGGGGAAGGCATCAAACAAATGGGGAAAGCATCAAACTGGGGAAGGCATCAAACTGAGGAAGGCATCAAACTGGGGAAGGCATCAAACAACTGGGGAAGGCATCAAACTGGGGAAGGCATCAAACAACTGTGGAAGGCATCAAACTGGGGAAGTCATCAAACTGGGGAAGGCATCAAACTGGGGAAGGCATGAAACAAATGGGAAAGGCATCAAACTGGGGAAGGCATCAAACTGGGGAAGGCATCAAACAACTGGGAAAGGCATCAAACAACTGGGGAAGGCATCAAACTGGGAAAGGCATCAAACTGGGGAAGGCATCAAACTGGGGAAGGCATCAAACTGGGGAAGGCATCAAACAACTGGGGAAGACATAAAACTGGGGAAGGCATGAAACTGGGGAAAGCATCAAACTTGGGAAGACATCAAACTGGGGAAGGCATCAAACTTGGAAGGCTTCAGACTGGGGAAGGAATCAAACTGGGGAGGGCATCAAACTGGGGAAGGCACCAAACAACTGGGGAAGGCATCAAACTGGGGAAGGCATCAAACTGGGGTAGGCATAAAACTGGGGAAGGCATCAAACAACTGTGGAAGGCATCAAACAACTTGGCAAGGCATCAAACTGGGGAAGGCATCAAACTGGGGAGGGCATCAAACTGGGGAAGGCACCAAACAACTGGTGAAGGCATCAATCTGGGGAAGGCATCAAACTGGGGAAGGCATCAAACAACTGGGGAAAGCATCAAACTGGGGAAGGCATCAAACTGAGGAAGGCATCAAACTGGGGAAGGCATCAAACAACTGGGGAAGGCATCAAACTGGGGAAGGCATCAAACAACTGTGGAAGGCATCAAACTGGGGAAGTCATCAAACTGGGGAAGGCGTCAAACTGGGGAAGGCATGAAACAACTGGGAAAGGCATCAAACTGGGGAAGGCATCAAACTGGGGAAGGCATCAAACAACTGGGAAAGGCATCAAACAACTGGGGAAGGCATCAAACTGGGAAAGGCATCAAACTGGGGAAGGCATCAAACAACTGGGGAAGGCATCAAACTGGGGAAGGCATCAAACTGGGGAAGGCATCAAACAACTGGGGAAGACATAAAACTGGGGAAGGCATGAAACTGGGGAAAGCATCAAACTTGGGAAGACATCAAACTGGGGAAGGCATCAAAGAACTGGGGAAGGCATCAAACTGGAGAAGGCATCAAACTGGGGAAGGCATCAAACTGGGGAAGGCATCAAATAACTGGGGAAGGCATCAAACTGTTGAAGGTATCAAACTAGGGAAGGCATCAAACTTTGGAAGGCATCAAAAAACTGGGGAAGGCATCAAACTGGGGAAGGCATCAAACTGGGGAAGGCATCAAACTGGGGAAGGCATCAAAGTGGGGAAGGCATCAAACAACTGGGGAAGGCATCAAACTGGGGAAGGCATCAAACTGGAGAAGGCACCAAACAGCTGGGGAAGGCATCAAACTGGGGAAGGCATCAAACTGGGGAAGGCATCAAACAACTGGGGAAGGCATCAAACTGGGGAAGGCATCAAACTGGGGAAGGCATCAAACTGGGGAAGGCATCAAAGTGGGGAAGGCATCAATCAACTGGGGAAGGCATCAAACAACTGGGGAAGGCATAAACTGGGGAAGGCATCAAACTGGGGAAGGCATCAAACAACTGGGGAAGGCATCAAACTGGGGAAGGCATCAAACTGGGGAAGGCATCACATTGGGGATGGCATCAAACAACTGGGGAAAGCATCAAACTGGGGAAGGCATCAAACTGGGGAAGGCATCAAACTGGGGAAGGCATCAGACTGGGGAAGTCATCAAACAACTGGGGAAGGCATCAAACTGGGGAAGGCATCAAACTGGGGAGGGCATCAAACTGGGGAAGGCACCAAACAACTGGTGAAGGCATCAATCTGGGGAAGGCATCAAACTGGGGAAGGCATCAAACAACTGGGGAAAGCATCAAACTGGGGAAGGCATCAAACTGAGGAAGGCATCAAACTGGGGAAGGCATCAAACAACTGGGGAAGGCATCAAACTGGGGAAGGCATCAAACAACTGTGGAAGGCATCAAACTGGGGAAGTCATCAAACTGGGGAAGGCATCAAACTGGGGAAGGCATGAAACAACTGGGAAAGGCATCAAACTGGGGAAGGCATCAAACTGGGGAAGGCATCAAACAACTGGGAAAGGCATCAAACAACTGGGGAAGGCATCAAACTGGGAAAGGCATCAAACTGGGGAAGGCATCAAACAACTGGGGAAGGCATCAAACTGGGGAAGGCATCAAACTGGGGAAGGCATCAAACAACTGGGGAAGACATAAAACTGGGGAAGGCATGAAACTGGGGAAAGCATCAAACTTGGGAAGACATCAAACTGGGGAAGGCATCAAACTTGGAAGGCTTCAGACTGGGGAAGGAATCAAACTGGGGAGGGCATCAAACTGGGGAAGGCACCAAACAACTGGGGAAGGCATCAAACTGGGGAAGGCATCAAACTGGGGTAGGCATCAAACTGGGGAAGGCATCAAACAACTGTGGAAGGCATCAAACAACTTGGCAAGGCATCAAACTGGGGAAGGCATCAAACTGGGGAGGGCATCAAACTGGGGAAGGCACCAAACAACTGGTGAAGGCATCAATCTGGGGAAGGCATCAAACTGGGGAAGGCATCAAACAACTGGGGAAAGCATCAAACTGGGGAAGGCATCAAACTGAGGAAGGCATCAAACTGGGGAAGGCATCAAACAACTGGGGAAGGCATCAAACTGGGGAAGGCATCAAACAACTGTGGAAGGCATCAAACTGGGGAAGTCATCAAACTGGGGAAGGCATCAAACTGGGGAAGGCATGAAACAAATGGGAAAGGCATCAAACTGGGGAAGGCATCAAACTGGGGAAGGCATCAAACAACTGGGAAAGGCATCAAACAACTGGGGAAGGCATCAAACTGGGAAAGGCATCAAACTGGGGAAGGCATCAAACTGGGGAAGGCATCAAACTGGGGAAGGCATCAAACAACTGGGGAAGACATAAAACTGGGGAAGGCATGAAACTGGGGAAAGCATCAAACTTGGGAAGACATCAAACTGGGGAAGGCATCAAACTTGGAAGGCTTCAGACTGGGGAAGGAATCAAACTGGGGAGGGCATCAAACTGGGGAAGGCACCAAACAACTGGGGAAGGCATCAAACTGGGGAAGGCATCAAACTGGGGTAGGCATAAAACTGGGGAAGGCATCAAACAACTGTGGAAGGCATCAAACAACTTGGCAAGGCATCAAACTGGGGAAGGCATCAAACTGGGGAGGGCATCAAACTGGGGAAGGCACCAAACAACTGGTGAAGGCATCAATCTGGGGAAGGCATCAAACTGGGGAAGGCATCAAACAACTGGGGAAAGCATCAAACTGGGGAAGGCATCAAACTGAGGAAGGCATCAAACTGGGGAAGGCATCAAACAACTGGGGAAGGCATCAAACTGGGGAAGGCATCAAACAACTGTGGAAGGCATCAAACTGGGGAAGTCATCAAACTGGGGAAGGCATCAAACTGGGGAAGGCATGAAACAACTGGGAAAGGCATCAAACTGGGGAAGGCATCAAACTGGGGAAGGCATCAAACAACTGGGAAAGGCATCAAACAACTGGGGAAGGCATCAAACTGGGAAAGGCATCAAACTGGGGAAGGCATCAAACAACTGGGGAAGGCATCAAACTGGGGAAGGCATCAAACTGGGGAAGGCATCAAACAACTGGGGAAGACATAAAACTGGGGAAGGCATGAAACTGGGGAAAGCATCAAACTTGGGAAGACATCAAACTGGGGAAGGCATCAAAGAACTGGGGAAGGCATCAAACTAGAGAAGGCATCAAACTGGGGAAGGCATCAAACTGGGGAAGGCATCAAATAACTGGGGAAGGCATCAAACTGTTGAAGGTATCAAACTAGGGAAGGCATCAAACTTTGGAAGGCATCAAAAAACTGGGGAAGGCATCAAACTGGGGAAGGCATCAAACTGGGGAAGGCATCAAAGTGGGGAAGGCATCAAACAACTGGGGAAGGCATCAAACTGGGGAAGGCATCAAACTGGAGAAGGCACCAAACAGCTGGGGAAGGCATCAAACTGGGGAAGGCATCAAACTGGGGAAGGCATCAAACAACTGGGGAAGGCATCAAACTGGGGAAGGCATCAAACTGGGGAAGGCATCAAACTGGGGAAGGCATCAAAGTGGGGAAGGCATCAATCAACTGGGGAAGGCATCAAACAACTGGGGAAGGCATCAAACTGGGGAAGGCATCAAACTGGGGAAGGCATCAAACTGGGGAAGGCATCAAACAACTGGGGAAGGAATCAAACTGGGGAAGGCATCAAACTGGGGAAGGCATCACATTGGGGATGGCATCAAACAACTGGGGAAAGCATCAAACTGGGGAAGGCATCAAACTGGGGAAGGCATCAAACTGGGGAAGGCATCAGACTGGGGAAGTCATCAAACAACTGGGGAAGGCATCAAACTGGGGAAGGAATCAAAAAGGGGAAGGCATCAAACTGGGGAAGGCACCAAACAGCTGGGGAAGGCATTAAACTGTGGAAGGCTTCAAACTGGGGAAGGCATCAAACTGGGGAAGGCATCAAACTGGGGAAGGCTTCAAACAACTGGGGAAGGCATCAAACTGGGGAAGGCATCAAACTGGGGAAGTCATCAAATTGCGGAATCCATCAAACAACTGGGGAAGGCATCAAACTGGGGAAGGCATCAAACTGGGGAAGACTTCAGACTGGGGAAGGCATCAAACAACTGGGGAAGGCATCAAACTGGGAAAGGCATTAAACTGGGGAAGGCATCAAACTGGGCAAGGCATCAAACTGGGGAAGGCATCAAACAAATGGGGAAGGCATCAAACTGGGGAAGGCATCAAACTGGGGAAGGCATCAAACAAATGGGGAAGGCATCAAACTGGGGAAGGCATCAAACTTTAGAAGGAATCAAACTGGGGAAGGCATCAAACTGGGGAAGACATCAACCTGGGGAAGGCATCAAACTGGGGAAGGCATCAAACTGGGGAAGGCATCAGACTGGGGAAGGCATCAAACAACTGGGGAAGGCATCAAACTGGGGAAGGCATCAACCTGGGGAAGGCATGAAACTGGGGAAGGCATGAAACTGGGGAAGACATCAACTGGGGAAGGCATCAAACAGCTGGGGAAGGCATCAAACTGGGGAAGGCTTCAAACTGGGGAAGGCATCAAACTGGGGAAGGTATCAAACTGGGGAAGGCATCAAACAACTGGGGAAGGCATCAAACTGGGGAAGGCATCAAACTAGGTAAGGCATCAAACTGGAGAAGGCATCAAACAAATGGGGAAGGCATCAAACTGAGGAAGGAATCAAACTGGGGAAGGCTTCAATCTGGGGAAGGCATCAAACTGGGGAAGGCATCAAACAACTGGGGAAGGCATCAAACTGGGGAAGGCATCAAACTGTGGAAGGCAACAAATTGGGGAAGGCATGAAACAACTGGGGAAGGCATGAAACTGGGGAAGGCATGAAACTGGGGAAGGCATCTATCTGGGGAAGGCATCAGACTGGGGAAGGCATCAAACAACTGGGGAAGGCATCAAAGTGGGAAAGGCTTCAAACTGTGGAAGGCATCAAACTGGGGAATGCATCAAACTGGGGAAGGCATCAAACAACTGGGGAAGGCATCAAACTGGGGAAGGCATCAAATTGGGGAAGGCATCAACCAATTGGGGAAGGCATCAAACTGGGGAAGGCATCAGACTGGGGAAGGCATCAGACTGGGGAAGGCATCAAACAACTGGGGAAGGCACCAAACTGGGAAAGGCATCAGACTGGGGAAGGCATCAAACTGGGGAAGGCATCAAATTGGGGAAGGCTTCAAACAACTGGGGAAGGCATCAAACTGTTGAAGGCATCAAACTAGGGAAGGCATCAAACTTTGGAAGGCATCAAAAAACTGGGGAAGGCATCAAACTGGGGAAGGCATCAAACTGGGGAAGGCATCAAAGTGGGGAAGGCATCAAACAACTGGGGAAGGCATCAAACTGGGGAAGGCATCAAACTGGAGAAGGCACCAAACAGCTGGGGAAGGCATCAAACTGGGGAAGGCATCAAACTGGGGAAGACATCAAACAACTGGGGAAGGCATCAAACTGGGGAAGGCATCAAACTGGGGAAGGCATCAAAGTGGGGAAGGCATCAAACAACTGGTGAAGGCATCAAACAACTGGGGAAGGCATCAAACTGGGGAAGGCATCAAACTGGGGAAGGCATCAAACAACTGGGGAAGGCATCAAACTGGGGAAGGCATCAAACTGGGGAAGGCATCACATTGGGGAGGGCATCAAACAACTGGGGAAAGCATCAAACTGGGGAAGACATCAAACTGGGGAAGGCATCAAACTGGGGAAGGCATCAGACTGGGGAAGTCATCAAACAACTGGGGAAGGCATCAAACTGGGGAAGGAATCAAAAAGGGGAAGGCATCAAACTGGGGAAGGCACCAAACAGCTGGGGAAGGCATTAAACTGTGGAAGGCTTCAAACTGGGGAAGGCATCAAACTGGGGAAGGCATCAAACTGGGGAAGGCTTCAAACAACTGGGGAAGGCATCAAACTGGGGAAGGCATCAAACTGGGGAAGTCATCAAATTGCGGAATCCATCAAACAACTGGGGAAGGCATCAAACTGGGGAAGGCATCAAACTGGGGAAGACTTCAGACTGGGGAAGGCATCAGACAACTGGGGAAGGCATCAAACTGGGAAAGGCATTAAACTGGGGAAGGCATCAAACTGGGCAAGGCATCAAACTGGGGAAGGCATCAAACAAATGGGGAAGGCATCAAACTGGGGAAGGCATCAAACTGGGGAAGGCATCAAACAAATGGGGAAGGCATCAAACTGGGGAAGGCATCAAACTTTAGAAGGAATCAAACTGGGGAAGGCATCAAACTGGGGAAGACATCAACCTGGGGAAGGCATCAAACTGGGGAAGGCATCAAACTGGGGAAGGCATCAGACTGGGGAAGGCATCAAACAACTGGGGAAGGCATCAAACTGGGGAAGGCATCAACCTGGGGAAGGCATGAAACTGGGGAAGGCATGAAACTGGGGAAGACATCAACTGGGGAAGGCATCAAACAGCTGGGGAAGGCATCAAACTGGGGAAGGCTTCAAACTGGGGAAGGCATCAAACTGGGGAAGGTATCAAACTGGGGAAGGCATCAAACAACTGGGGAAGGCATCAAACTGGGGAAGGCATCAAACTAGGTAAGGCATCAAACTGGAGAAGGCATCAAACAAATGGGGAAGGCATCAAACTGAGGAAGGAATCAAACTGGGGAAGGCTTCAATCTGGGGAAGGCATCAAAGTGGGGAAGGCATCAAACAACTGGGGAAGGCATCAAACTGGGGAAGGCATCAAACTGGGGAAGGCAACAAATTGGGGAAGGCATGAAACAACTGGGGAAGGCATGAAACTGGGGAAGGCATGAAACTGGGGAAGGCATCTATCTGGGGAAGGCATCAGACTGGGGAAGGCATCAAACAACTGGGGAAGGCATCAAAGTGGGAAAGGCTTCAAACTGTGGAAGGCATCAAACTGGGGAATGCATCAAACTGGGGAAGGCATCAAACAACTGGGGAAGGCATCAAACTGGGGAAGGCATCAAATTGGGGAAGGCATCAACCAATTGGGGAAGGCATCAAACTGGGGAAGGCATCAGACTGGGGAAGGCATCAGACTGGGGAAGGCATCAAACAACTGGGGAAGGCACCAAACTGGGAAAGGCATCAGACTGGGGAAGGCATCAAACTGGGGAAGGCATCAAATTGGGGAAGGATTCAAACAACTGGGGAAGGCATCAAACTGGGGAAGGCATCAAACTGGGGAAGGCATCAAACAACTGGGGAAGGCATCAAACTGGGGAAGGCATCAAACTGGGGAAGGCATCAAACAACTGGGGAAGGCATCAAACTGGGGAAGGCATCAACCTGGGGAAGGCATGAAACTGGGGAAGGCAACAAACTGGGGAAGACATCAAACTGTGGAAGGCATCAAACAGCTGGGGAAGGCATCAAACTGGGGAAGGCTTCAAACTGGGGAAGGCATCAAACTGGGGAAGGTATCAAACAACTGGGGAAGGCATCAAACTGGGGAAGGCATCAAACTGGGGAAGACATCAGACTGGTGAAGGCATCAAACAACTGGGGAAGGCATCAAACTGGGGAAGGCATCAAACAACTGGGGAAGGCATCAAACTGGGGAAGGCATCAAACTGGGGAAGGCATCAGACTGGTGAAGGCATCAAACAACTGGGGAAGGCATCAAACTGGGGAAGGCATCAAACTGGGGAACGCATCAAACTGGGGAAGTCATCAAACTGGGGAAGACATCAAACTGGGGAAGGCATCAAACAGGGGAAGGCATGAAACTGGGGAAGGCATCAAACTGGGGAAGGCATCAAACTGGGGAAGGCATCATACTGGGGAAGGCATCATACTGGGGAAGTCATCAAACTGGGAAGGCATCAAACTGGGGAAGGCATCAAACTGGGGAAGGCATCAAACAACTGGGGAAGGCATCAAACTGGGGAAGGCATCAAAGTGGGGAAGGCATCAAACAACTGGGGAAGGCATCAAACTGGGGAAGGCATCAAACTGGAGAAGCCATTAGACTTTGGGAGGCATCAAACAACTGGAGAAGGCATCAAACTGGGGAAGGCATCAAATTGGGAAAGGCATCAAACTGGGGAAGGCATCAAACAACTGGGGAAGGCATCAAACTGGGGAAGGCATCAAACTGGGGAAGGCATCAAACTGGGGAAGGCATCAAACTGGAAAGGCATCAAACTGGGGAAGGCATCAAACTGGGGAAGGCATCAAACAACTGGGGAAGGCATCAAACTGGAGAAGGCATAAAACTGCTGGAGAAGGCATCAAACTGGGGAAGGCATCAAACTGGGGAAGGCATCAAACTGAGGAAGGCATCAAACAACTGGGGAAGGCATCAAACTGGGGAAGGCATCAAACTTGGGAAGGCATAAAACAACTGAGGAATGCATCAAATTAGGGAAGGCATCAAACTGGGGAAGGCATCAAACTTTGGAAGGCATCAAACAACTGGGGAAGGCATCAAACTGGGGAAGGCATCAAACAACTGGGGAAGGCATCAAACTGGGGAAGGCATCAAACTTTGGAATCTATCAAACAACTGGGGAAGGCATCAAACTGGGGAAGGCATCAAACAACTGGGGAAGGCATCAAACTGGGGAAGGCATCAAACTGGGGAAGGCATCAAACAACTGGGGAAGGCATCAAACTGGGAGAGGCATCAAACTGGGGAAGGCATCAAACTGTGGAAGGCATCAAACTGGGGAAGGCATAAAACATCTGGGGAAGGTATCAAACTGCGGAAGGCATCAAACTGGGGAAGGCATGAAAGAAAATGGGGAAGGCATCAAACTGGGGAAGGCATCAAACAACTGAGGAAGGCATGAAACTGGGGAAGGCATGAAACTAGGGAAGGCGTCAGACTTGGGAAGGAATCAAACTGGGGAAGGCATCAAACTGGGTAAGACATCAAACTGGGGAAGGCATCAAACTGGGAAGGCATCAGACTGGGGAAGGAATCAAACTGGGGAGGGTATCAAACTGGGGAAGGCACAAAACAACTGGGGAAGGCATCAAACTGGGGAAGGCATCAAACTGGGGAAGGCATCAAACTGGGGAAGGCATCAAACAACTTGGGAAGGCATCAAACTGGGGAAGGCATCAAACTGGGGAGGGCATCAAACTGGGGAAGGCATCAAACTGGGGAAGGCATCAAACTGGGGAAGGCATCAGACTGGGGAAGGCATCAAACAACTGGGGAAGGCATCAATCTGGGAAAGGCATTAAACTGGGGGAGGCATCAAACTGGGGAAGGCATCAAATTGGGGAAGGCATCAAACTACTGGGGAAGGCATCAAACTGGGGAAGGCATCAAACAGGGGAAGGCATCAAACTGGGGAAGGCATCAAACAACTGGGGAAGGCATCAAACTGGGGAAGGCATCGAACTGGAGAAGGCATGAAACTGGGGAAGGCATCAAACTGGGGAAGGCATCAACCTGGGGAAGGCATCAAACTGGGGAAGGCATCAAACAACTGGGGAAGGCATCAAACTGGGGTAGGCATCAAACTGGGGAAGGCATCAGACTGGGGAAGGCATCAAACAACTGAGGAAGGCATCAAACTGGGGAAGGCATCAACCTGGGGAAGGCATGAAACTGGGGAAGGCATCAAACTGGGGAAGACATCAAACTGGGGAAGGTATCAAACTGCTGGGGAAGGCATCAAACTGGGGAAGGCTTCAAACTGGGGAAGGCATCAAACTGGGGAAGGCATCAAACAACTGGGGAAGGCATCAAACTGAGGAAGGAATCAAGCTGGGGAAGGCTTCAAACTGGGGAAGGCATCAAACTGGGGAAGGCATCAAACAACTGGGAAAGGTATCAAACTGGGGATGGCATCAAACTGGTGAAGGCATCAAATTGGGGAAGGCATCAAACAAACTAGGGAAGGCATCAATCTGGGGAAGGCATCAAACTGGGGATGGCATCAAACTGGGGAAGGCATCAAATTGGGGAAGGCATCAAACAACTGGGGAAGGCATCAAACTGGGGAAGGCATCAAACTGGGGAAGGCATCAAACTGGGGAAGGCATCGAATTGGAGAAGGCATCAAACTGGGGAAGGCATCAAACTGGGGAAGGCATCAACCTGGGGAAGGCATCAAACTGGGGAAGGCATCAAACAACTGGGGAAGGCATCAAACTGGGGTAGGCATCAAACTGGGGAAGGCATCAGACTGGGGAAGGCATCAAACAACTGAGGAAGGCATCAAACTGGGGAAGGCATCAACCTGGGGAAGGCATCAAACTGGGGAAGGCATCAAACTGGGGAAGGCATCAGACTGGGGAAGTCATCAAACAACTGGGGAAGGCATCAAACTGGGGAAGGAATCAAAAAGGGGAAGGCATCAAACTGGGGAAGGCACCAAACAGCTGGGGAAGGCATTAAACTGTGGAAGGCTTCAAACTGGGGAAGGCATCAAACTGGGGAAGGCATCAAACTGGGGAAGGCTTCAAACAACTGGGGAAGGCATCAAACTGGGGAAGGCATCAAACTGGGGAAGTCATCAAATTGCAGAATCCATCAAACAACTGGGGAAGGCATCAAACTGGGGAAGGCATCAAACTGGGGAAGACTTCAGACTGGGGAAGGCATCAGACAACTGGGGAAGGCATCAAACTGGGAAAGGCATTAAACTGCGGAAGGCATCAAACTGGGCAAGGCATCAAACTGGGGAAGGCATCAAACAAATGTGGAAGGCCTCAAACTGGGGAAGGCATCAAACTGGGGAAGGCATCAAACAAATGGGGAAGGCATCAAACTGGGGAAGGCATCAAACTTTAGAAGGAATCAAACTGGGGAAGGCATCAAACTGGGGAAGACATCAACCTGGGGAAGGCATCAAACTGGGGAAGGCATCAAACTGGGGAAGGCATCAGACTGGGGAAGGCATCAAACAACTGGGGAAGGCATCAAACTGGGGAAGGCATCAACCTGGGGAAGGCATGAAACTGGGGAAGGCATGAAACTGGGGAAGACATCAACTGGGGAAGGCATCAAACAGCTGGGGAAGGCATCAAACTGGGGAAGGCTTCAAACTGGGGAAGGCATCAAACTGGGGAAGGTATCAAACTGGGGAAGGCATCAAACAACTGGGGAAGGCATCAAACTGGGGAAGGCATCAAACTAGGTAAGGCATCAAACTGGAGAAGGCATCAAACAAATGGGGAAGGCATCAAACTGAGGAAGGAATCAAACTGGGGAAGGCTTCAATCTGGGGAAGGCATCAAACTGGGGAAGGCATCAAACAACTGGGGAAGGCATCAAACTGGGGAAGGCATCAAACTGGGGAAGGCAACAAATTGGGGAAGGCATGAAACAACTGGGGAAGGCATGAAACTGGGGAAGGCATGAAACTGGGGAAGACATCTATCTGGGGAAGGCATCAGACTGGGGAAGGCATCAAACAACTGGGGAAGGCATCAAAGTGGGAAAGGCTTCAAACTGTGGAAGGCATCAAACTGGGGAATGCATCAAACTGGGGAAGGGATCAAACAACTGGGGAAGGCATCAAACTGGGGAAGGCATCAAATTGGGGAAGGCATCAACCAATTGGGGAAGGCATCAAACTGGGGAAGGCATCAGACTGGGGAAGGCATCAGACTGGGGAAGGCATCAAACAACTGGGGAAGGCACCAAACTGGGAAAGGCATCAGACTGGGGAAGGCATCAAACTGGGGAAGGCATCAAATTGGGGAAGGCTTCAAACAACTGGGGAAGGCATCAAACTGGGGAAGGCATCAAACTGGGGAAGGCATCAAACAACTGGGGAAGGCATCAAACTGGGGAAGGCATCAAACTGGGGAAGGCAACAAACAACTGGGAAAGGCATCAAACTGGGGAAGGCATCAACCTGGGGAAGGCATGAAACTGGGGAAGGCAACAAACTGGGGAAGACATCAAACTGTGGAAGGCATCAAACAGCTGGGGAAGGCATCAAACTGGGGAAGGCTTCAAACTGGGGAAGGCATCAAACTGGGGAAGGTATCAAACAACTGGGGAAGGCATCAAACTGGGGAAGGCATCAAACTGGGGAAGACATCAGACTGGTGAAGGCATCAAACAACTGGGGAAGGCATCAAACTGGGGAAGGCATCAAACAACTGGGGAAGGCATCAAACTGGGGAAGGCATCAAACTGGGGAAGGCATCAGACTGGTGAAGGCATCAAACAACTGGGGAAGGCATCAAACTGGGGAAGGCATCAAACTGGGGAACGCATCAAACTGGGGAAGTCATCAAACTGGGGAAGACATCAAACTGGGGAAGGCATCAAACAGGGGAAGGCATGAAACTGGGGAAGGCATCAAACTGGGGAAGGCATCAAACTGGGGAAGGCATCATACTGGGGAAGGCATCATACTGGGGAAGTCATCAAACTGGGAAGGCATCAAACTGGGGAAGGCATCAAACTGGGGAAGGCATCAAACAACTGGGGAAGGCATCAAACTGGGGAAGGCATCAAAGTGGGGAAGGCATCAAACAACTGGGGAAGGCATCAAACTGGGGAAGGCATCAAACTGGGGAAGCCATTTGACTTTGGGAGGCATCAAACAACTGGAGAAGGCATCAAACTGGGGAAGGCATCAAATTGGGAAAGGCATCAAACTGGGGAAGGCATCAAACAACTGGGGAAGGCATCAAACTGGGGAAGGTATCAAACTGGGGAAGACATCAAACTGGGGAAGGCATCAAACTGGAAAGGCATCAAACTGGGGAAGGCATCAAACTGGGGAAGGCATCAAACAACTGGGGAAGGCATCAAACTGTTGAAGGCATAAAACTGCAGGAGAAGGCATCAAACTGGGGAAGGCATCAAACTGGGGAAGGCATCAAACTGAGGAAGGCATCAAACAACTGGGGAAGGCATCAAACTGGGGAATGCATCAAACTTGGGAAGGCATAAAACAACTGAGGAATGCATCAAATTAGGGAAGGCATCAAACTGGGGAAGGCATCAAACTTTGGAAGGCATCAAACAACTGGGGAAGGCATCAAACTGGGGAAGGCATCAAACAACTGGGGAAGGCATCAAACTGGGGAAGGCATCAAACTTTGGAATGCATCAAACAACTGGGGAAGGCATCAAACTGGGGAAGGCATCAAACAACTGGGGAAGGCATCAAACTGGGGAAGGCATCAAACTGGGGAAGGCATCAAACAACTGGGGAAGGCATCAAACTGGGAGAGGCATCAAACTGGGGAAGGCATCAAACTGGGGAAGGCATCAAACTGGGGAAGGCATAAAACATCTGGGGAAGGTATCAAACTGCGGAAGGCATCAAACTGGGGAAGGCATGAAAGAAAATGGGGAAGGCATCAAACTGGGGAAGGCATCAAACAACTGAGGAAGGCATGAAACTGGGGAAGGCATGAAACTAGGGAAGGCGTCAGACTTGGGAAGGAATCAAACTGGGGAAGGCATCAAACTGGGTAAGACATCAAACTGGGGAAGGCATCAAACTGGGAAGGCATCAGACTGGGGAAGGAATCAAACTGGGGAGGGTATCAAACTGGGGAAGGCACAAAACAACTGGGGAAGGCATCAAACTGGGGAAGGCATCAAACTGGGGAAGGCATCAAACTGGGGAAGGCATCAAACAACTTGGGAAGGCATCAAACTGGGGAAGGCATCAAACTGGGGAGGGCATCAAACTGGGGAAGGCATCAAACTGGGGAAGGCATCAAACTGGGGAAGGCATCAGACTGGGGAAGGCATCAAACAACTGGGGAAGGCATCAATCTGGGAAAGGCATTAAACTGGGGGAGGCATCAAACTGGGGAAGGCATCAAATTGGGGAAGGCATCAAACTACTGGGGAAGGCATCAAACTGGGGAAGGCATCAAACAGGGGAAGGCATCAAACTGGGGAAGGCATCAAACAACTGGGGAAGGCATCAAACTGGGGAAGGCATCAACCTGGGGAAGGCATCAAACTGGGGAAGGCATCAACCTGGGGAAGGCATCAAACTGGGGAAGGCATCAAACAACTGGGGACGGCATCAAACTGGGGTAGGCATCAAACTGGGGAAGGCATCAGACTGGGGAAGGCATCAAACAACTGAGGAAGGCATCAAACTGGGGAAGGCATCAACCTGGGGAAGGCATGAAACTGGGGAAGGCATCAAACTGGGGAAGACATCAAACTGGGGAAGGTATCAAACTGCTGGGGAAGGCATCAAACTGGGGAAGGCTTCAAACTGGGGAAGGCATCAAACTGGGGAAGGCATCAAACAACTGGGGAAGGCATCAAACTGAGGAAGGAATCAAGCTGGGGAAGGCTTCAAACTGGGGAAGGCATCAAACTGGGGAAGGCATCAAACAACTGGGAAAGGTATCAAACTGGGGATGGCATCAAACTGGTGAAGGCATCAAATTGGGGAAGGCATCAAACAAACTAGGGAAGGCATCAATCTGGGGAAGGCATCAAACTGGGGATGGCATCAAACTGGGGAAGGCATCAAATTGGGGAAGGCATCAAACAACTGGGGAAGGCATCAAACTGGGGAAGGCATCAAACTGGGGAAGGCATCGAATTGGAGAAGGCATCAAACTGGGGAAGGCATCAAACTGGGGAAGGCATCAACCTGGGGAAGGCATCAAACTGGGGAAGGCATCAAACAACTGGGGAAGGCATCAAACTGGGGTAGGCATCAAACTGGGTAAGGCATCAGACTGGGGAAGGCATCAAACAACTGAGGAAGGCATCAAACTGGGGAAGGCATCAACCTGGGGAAGGCATGAAACTGGGGAAGGCATCAAACTGGGGAAGGCATCAAACTGGGGAAGGCATCAAACAACTGGGAAAGGTATCAAACTGGGGAAGGCATCAAACTGGTGAAGGCATCAAATTGGGGAAGGCATCAAACAAACTAGGGAAGGCATCAATCTGGGGAAGGCATCAAACTGGGGATGGCATCAAACTGGGGAAGGCATCAAATTGGGGAAGGCATCAAACAACTGGGGATGGCATCAAACTGGGGAAGGCATCAAACTGGGGAAGGCATCAGACTGGGGAAGGCATCAAACAACTTGGGAAGGCATCAAACTGGAAAAGGCATTAAACTGGGAAAGGCATCAAACTGGGGAAGGCATCAAACTGGGGAAGGCTTCATACAACTGGGGAAGGCATCAAACTGGGGAAGGCATCAAACTGGGGAAGGGATCAAACAACTGGGGAAGGCATCAAACTGGGGAAGGCATCAAACTGGATAAGGCATCAAACTGGGGAAGGCATCAAACTGGGGAAGGAATCAACCTGGGGAAGGCATCAAACTGGGGAAGGCATCAAAAAACTGGGGAAGGCATCAAACTGGGGAAGGCATCAGACTGGGGAAGGCATCAAACAACTTGGGAAGGCATCAAACTGGGGAAGGCATCAACCTGAGGAAGTCATGAAACTGGGGAAGGCAACAAACTGGGGAAGACATCAAACTGGGGAAGTCATCAAACAGCTGGGGAAGGCATCAAACTGGGGAAGGCTTCAAACTGGGGAAGGCATCAAACTGGGGAAGGCATCAAACTGGGGAAGGCATCAAACAACTGGGGAAGGCATCAAACTGGGGAAGGCATCAAACTCTGGAAGGAATCAGATTGGTGAAGGCATCAAACAACTGGGGAAGGCATCAAACTGGGGAAGGCATCAAAGAACCTGGGAAGGCATCAAACTGGGGAAGGCATCAAACAACTGGGTAAGGCATCAAACTGGGGAAGACATCAAACTGGGGAAGGCATCAAACAACTAGGGAAGGCATCAAAGTGGGGAAGGCATCAAACTGGGGAAGGCATCAAACAACTGGGGAAGGCATCAAACTGGGGAAGGCATCAAACTGGGGAAGGCATCAACCTACTGGGGAAGGCATCAAACTGTGGTAGGCATCAAACTGGGGAAGGCATCAAACAACTGGGGAAGGTATCAAACTGGGGAAGGCATCCAACTGGGGAAGGCATCCAACTGGGGAAGGCATCAAACTGGGGAAGGCATCAAACAACTGGGGATGGCATCAAACTGTGGAAGGCATCAAACTGGGGAAGGCATCAAAATGGGGAAGGCATGAAACAACAGGGGAAGGCATCAAACAACTGGGGAAGGCATCAAACTGAGGAAGGCATCAAACAACTGGGGAAGGCATGAAACTGGGAAAGACATCAAACTGGGGAAGGCGTCAAACTGGGGAAGGCATAAAACAACTGGGGAAGGCATCAAACTGCGGAAGGCATCAAACTGGGGTAGGCATGAAACAAATGGGGAAGGCATCAAACTGGGGAAGGCATCAAACAACTGGGGAAGGCATCAAACTGGGGAAGGCATGAAACTAGGGAATGCGTCAAACTGGGGAAGGCATCAAACAACTGGGGAAGGCATCAAAATGGGGAAGGCATGAAACTGGGGAAGGAATCAAACTGGGGAAGGCATCAAACTGGGTAAGACATCAAACTGGGAAGGCATCAGACTTGGGAAGGAATCAAACTTGGGAAGGCATCAAACTGGGTTAGGCATCAAACAACTGGGGAAGGCATCAAACTGGGGAAGGGATCAAACTGGGGAAGGCATCAAACTGGGGAAGGCATCAAACAACTAGAGAAGGCATCAAACTGGGGAAGGCATCAAACTGGGGAAGGCTTCAAACAGCTGGGGAATGCATCAAACTGGGGAAGGCATCAAACAACTGGGGATTGTATCAAACTGGGGAAGGCATCAAACTGGGGAAGGCATCAAACTGGGGACGGCATCAATGAACTGGGGAAGGCATCATACTGGGGAAGGCATCAAACTGGGGAAGGCATCAATCTGGGGAAGTCATCAAACTGGGGAAGGCATCAAACAACTGGGGAAGGCATCAAACTGGGGAAGGCATCAAACAACTGGGGAAGGCATCAAACTGGGGAAGACATCAAACTGGGGAAGGCATCAAACAACTGGGGAAGGCATCAAACTGGGGAAGGCATCAAACTGGGGAAGGCATCGAATTGGAGAAGGCATCAAACTGGGGAAGGCATCAAACTGGGGAAGGCATCAACTTGGGGAAGGCATCAAACTGGGGAAGGCATCAAACAACTGGGGAAGGCATCAAACTGGGGTAGGCATCAAACTGGGTAAGGCATCAGACTGGGGAAGGCATCAAACAACTGAGGAAGGCATCAAACTGGGGAAGGCATCAACCTGGGGAAGGCATGAAACTGGGGAAGGCATCAAACTGGGGAAGGCATCAAACTGGGGAAGGCATCAAACAACTGGGAAAGGTATCAAACTGGGGAAGGCATCAAACTGGTGAAGGCATCAAATTGGGGAAGGCATCAAACAAACTAGGGAAGGCATCAATCTGGGGAAGGCATCAAACTGGGGATGGCATCAAACTGGGGAAGGCATCAAATTGGGGAAGGCATCAAACAACTGGGGATGGCATCAAACTGGGGAAGGCATCAAACTGGGGAAGGCATCAGACTGGGGAAGGCATCAAACAACTTGGGAAGGCATCAAACTGGAAAAGGCATTAAACTGGGAAAGGCATCAAACTGGGGAAGGCATCAAACTGGGGAAGGCTTCATACAACTGGGGAAGGCATCAAACTGGGGAAGGCATCAAACTGGGGAAGGGATCAAACAACTGGGGAAGGCATCAAACTGGGGAAGGCATCAAACTGGATAAGGCATCAAACTGGGGAAGGCATCAAACTGGGGAAGGAATCAACCTGGGGAAGGCATCAAACTGGGGAAGGCATCAAAAAACTGGGGAAGGCATCAAACTGGGGAAGGCATCAGACTGGGGAAGGCATCAAACAACTTGGGAAGGCATCAAACTGGGGAAGGCATCAACCTGAGGAAGTCATGAAACTGGGGAAGGCAACAAACTGGGGAAGACATCAAACTGGGGAAGTCATCAAACAGCTGGGGAAGGCATCAAACTGGGGAAGGCTTCAAACTGGGGAAGGCATCAAACTGGGGAAGGCATCAAACTGGGGAAGGCATCAAACAACTGGGGAAGGCATCAAACTGGGGAAGGCATCAAACTCTGGAAGGAATCAGATTGGTGAAGGCATCAAACAACTGGGGAAGGCATCAAACTGGGGAAGGCATCAAAGAACCTGGGAAGGCATCAAACTGGGGAAGGCATCAAACAACTGGGTAAGGCATCAAACTGGGGAAGACATCAAACTGGGGAAGGCATCAAACAACTAGGGAAGGCATCAAAGTGGGGAAGGCATCAAACTGGGGAAGGCATCAAACAACTGGGGAAGGCATCAAACTGGGGAAGGCATCAAACTGGGGAAGGCATCAACCTACTGGGGAAGGCATCAAACTGTGGTAGGCATCAAACTGGGGAAGGCATCAAACAACTGGGGAAGGTATCAAACTGGGGAAGGCATCCAACTGGGGAAGGCATCCAACTGGGGAAGGCATCAAACTGGGGAAGGCATCAAACAACTGGGGATGGCATCAAACTGTGGAAGGCATCAAACTGGGGAAGGCATCAAAATGGGGAAGGCATGAAACAACAGGGGAAGGCATCAAACAACTGGGGAAGGCATCAAACTGAGGAAGGCATCAAACAACTGGGGAAGGCATGAAACTGGGAAAGACATCAAACTGGGGAAGGCGTCAAACTGGGGAAGGCATAAAACAACTGGGGAAGGCATCAAACTGCGGAAGGCATCAAACTGGGGTAGGCATGAAACAAATGGGGAAGGCATCAAACTGGGGAAGGCATCAAACAACTGGGGAAGGCATCAAACTGGGGAAGGCATGAAACTAGGGAATGCGTCAAACTGGGGAAGGCATCAAACAACTGGGGAAGGCATCAAAATGGGGAAGGCATGAAACTGGGGAAGGAATCAAACTGGGGAAGGCATCAAACTGGGTAAGACATCAAACTGGGAAGGCATCAGACTTGGGAAGGAATCAAACTTGGGAAGGCATCAAACTGGGTTAGGCATCAAACAACTGGGGAAGGCATCAAACTGGGGAAGGGATCAAACTGGGGAAGGCATCAAACTGGGGAAGGCATCAAACAACTAGAGAAGGCATCAAACTGGGGAAGGCATCAAACTGGGGAAGGCTTCAAACAGCTGGGGAATGCATCAAACTGGGGAAGGCATCAAACAACTGGGGATTGTATCAAACTGGGGAAGGCATCAAACTGGGGAAGGCATCAAACTGGGGACGGCATCAATGAACTGGGGAAGGCATCATACTGGGGAAGGCATCAAACTGGGGAAGGCATCAATCTGGGGAAGTCATCAAACTGGGGAAGGCATCAAACAACTGGGGAAGGCATCAAACTGGGGAAGGCATCAAACAACTGGGGAAGGCATCAAACTGGGGAAGACATCAAACTGGGGAAGGCATCAAACAACTGGGGAAGCCATCAAACTGGTGAAGGTATCAAACGGGGGAAGGCATCAAACTGGAGAAGGCATCAAACTAGGGAAGGCATCAAACAACACTGGAAAGCATCAAACTGGGGAAGGCATCAAACGGGGAAGGCATCAAACTGGGGAAGGCATCAAACAACTGGGAAAAGCATCAACCTGGGGAAGGCATCAAACTGGGGAAGGCATCAAACAACTGGGGAAGGCATCAAACTGGGAAGGCATAATACTGGGGAAGGCATAAAACTGGGGAAGGCATCAAACAACTGGGGAAGGCATCAAACTGGGGACGGCATCAACTGGGGAAGACATCAAACAACTGGGTAAGGCATCACACTGGGGATGGCATCAAACTGGGGAAGGCATCAATCTGGGGAAGTCATCAAACTGGGGAAGGCATCAAACAACTGGGGAAGGCATCAAACAACTGAGGAAGGCATCAAACTGGGGAAGGCATCAAACAACTGGGGAAGGCATCAAACTGGGGAAGGCATCAAACTGGGGAAGGCATCAAACAACTGGGGAAGGCATCAAACTGGGGAAGGCATCAAACTTTGGAATGCATCAAACAACTGGGGAAGGCATCAAACTGGGGAAGGCATCAAACAACTGGGAAAGGCATCAAACTGGGGAAGGCATCAAACTGGGGAAGGCATCAAACAACTGGGGAAGGCATCAAACTGGGAAAGGCATCAAACTGGGGAAGGCATCAAACTGGGGAAGGCATCAAACTGGGGAAGGCATAAAACATCTGGGGAAGGTATCAAACTGCGGAAGGCATCAAACTGGGGAAGGCATGAAAGAAAATGGGGAAGGCATCAAACTGGGGAAGGCATCAAACAACTGAGGAAGGCATGAAACTGGGGAAGGCATGAAACTAGGGAAGGCGTCAGACTTGGGAAGGAATCAAACTGGGGAAGGCATCAAACTGGGTAAGACATCAAACTGGGGAAGGCATCAAACTGGGAAGGCATCAGACTGGGGAAGGAATCAAACTGGGGAGGGTATCAAACTGGGGAAGGCACAAAACAACTGGGGAAGGCATCAAACTGGGGAAGGCATCAAAATGGGGAAGGCATCAAACTGGGGAAGGCATCAAACAACTTGGGAAGGCATCAAACTGGGGAAGGCATCAAACTGGGGTAGGCATCAAACTGGGGAAGGCATCAGACTGGGGAAGGCATCAAACAACTGAGGAAGGCATCAAACTGGGGAAGGCATCAACCTGGGGAAGGCATGAAACTGGGGAAGGCATCAAACTGGGGAAGACATCAAACTGGGGAAGGTATCAAACTGCTGGGGAAGGCATCAAACTGGGAAAGGCTTCAAACTGGGGAAGGCATCAAACTGGGGAAGGCATCAAACAACTGGGGAAGGCATCAAACTGAGGAAGGAATCAAGCTGGGGAAGGCTTCAAACTGGGGAAGGCATCAAACTGGGGAAGGCATCAAACAACTGGGAAAGGTATCAAACTGGGGATGGCATCAAACTGGTGAAGGCATCAAATTGGGGAAGGCATCAAACAAACTAGGGAAGGCATCAATCTGGGGAAGGCATCAAACTGGGGATGGCATCAAACTGGGGAAGGCATCAAATTGGGGAAGGCATCAAACAACTGGGGAAGGCATCAAACTGGGGAAGGCATCAAACTGGGGAAGGCATCAAACTGGGGAAGGCATCGAATTGGAGAAGGCATCAAACTGGGGAAGGCATCAAACTGGGGAAGGCATCAACCTGGGGAAGGCATCAAACTGGGGAAGGCATCAAACAACTGGGGAAGGCATCAAACTGGGGTAGGCATCAAACTGGGGAAGGCATCAGACTGGGGAAGGCATCAAACAACTGAGGAAGGCATCAAACTGGGGAAGGCATCAACCTGGGGAAGGCATGAAACTGGGGAAGGCATCAAACTGGGGAAGGCATCAAACTGGGGAAGGCATCAAACAACTGGGAAAGGTATCAAACTGGGGAAGGCATCAAACTGGTGAAGGCATCAAATTGGGGAAGGCATCAAACAAACTAGGGAAGGCATCAATCTGGGGAAGGCATCAAACTGGGGATGGCATCAAACTGGGGAAGGCATCAAATTGGGGAAGGCATCAAACAACTGGGGATGGCATCAAACTGGGGAAGGCATCAAACTGGGGAAGGCGTCAGACTGGGGAAGGCATCAAACAACTTGGGAAGGCATCAAACTGGAAAAGGCATTAAACTGGGAAAGGCATCAAACTGGGGAAGGCATCAAACTGGGGAAGGCTTCATACAACTGAGGAAGGCATCAAACTGGGGAAGGCATCAAACTGGGGAAGGCATCAAACTGGGGAAGGGATCAAACAACTGGGGAAGGCATCAAACTGGGGAAGGCATCAAACTGGATAAGGCATCAAACTGGGGAAGGCATCAAACTGGGGAAGGAATCAACCTGGGGAAGGCATCAAACTTGGGAAGGCATCAAAAAACTGGGGAAGGCATCAAACTGGGGAAGGCATCAGACTGGGGAAGGCATCAAACAACTTGGGAAGGCATCAAACTGGGGAAGGCATCAACCTGAGGAAGTCATGAAACTGGGGAAGGCAACAAACTGGGGAAGACATCAAATTGGGGAAGTCATCAAACAGCTGGGGAAGGCATCAAACTGGGGAAGGCTTCAAACTGGGGAAGGCATCAAACTGGGGAAGGCATCAAACTGGGGAAGGCATCAAACAACTGGGGAAGGCATCAAACTGGGGAAGGCATCAAACTGGGGAAGGAATCAGATTGGTGAAGGCATCAAACAACTGGGGAAGGCATCAAACTGGGGAAGGCATCAAAGAACCTGGGAAGGCATCAAACTGGGGAAGGCATCAAACAACTGGGTAAGGCATCAAACTGGGGAAGACATCAAACTGGGGAAGGCATCAAACAACTAGGGAAGGCATCAAACTGGGGAAGGCATCAAACTGGGGAAGGCATCAAACAACTGGGGAAGGCATCAAACTGGGGAAGGCATCAAACTGGGGAAGGCATCAACCTACTGGGGAAGGCATCAAACTGTGGTAGGCATCAAACTGGGGAAGGCATCAAACAACTGGGGAAGGTATCAAACTGGGGAAGGCATCCAACTGGGGAAGGCATCCAACTGGGGAAGGCATCAAACTGGGGAAGGCATCAAACAACTGGGGATGGCATCAAACTGTGGAAGGCATCAAACTGGGGAAGGCATCAAAATGGGGAAGGCATGAAACAACAGGGGAAGGCATCAAACAACTGGGGAAGGCATCAAACTGAGGAAGGCATCAAACAACTGGGGAAGGCATGAAACTGGGAAAGACATCAAACTGGGGAAGGCGTCAAACTGGGGAAGGCATAAAACAGCTGGGGAAGGCATCAAACTGAGGAAGGCATCAAACTGGGGAAGGCATGAAACAAATGGGGAAGGCATCAAACTGGGGAAGGCATCAAACAACTGGGGAAGGCATCAAACTGGGGAAGGCATGAAACTAGGGAATGCGTCAAACTGGGGAAGGCATCAAACAACTGGGGAAGGCATCAAAATGGGGAAGGCATGAAACTGGGGAAGGAATCAAACTGGGGAAGGCATCAAACTGGGTAAGACATCAAACTGGGAAGGCATCAGACTTGGGAAGGAATCAAACTTTGGAAGGCATCAAACTGGGTTAGGCATCAAACAACTGGGGAAGGCATCAAACTGGGGAAGGGATCAAACTGGGGAAGGCATCAAACTGGGGAAGGCATCAAACAACTAGAGAAGGCATCAAACTGGGGAAGGCATCAAACTGGGGAAGGCTTCAAACAGCTGGGGAATGCATCAAACTGGGGAAGGCATCAAACAACTGGGGATTGTATCAAACTGGGGAAGGCATCAAACTGGGGAAGGCATCAAACTGGGGACGGCATCAATGAACTGGGGAAGGCATCATACTGGGGAAGGCATCAAACTGGGGAAGGCATCAATCTGGGGAAGTCATCAAACTGGGGAAGGCATCAAACAACTGGGGAAGGCATCAAACTGGGGAAGGCATCAAACAACTGGGGAAGGCATCAAACTGGGGAAGACATCAAACTGGAGAAGGCATCAAACAACTGGGGAAGGCATCAAACTGGTGAAGGTATCAAACGGGGGAAGGCATCAAACTGGAGAAGGCATCAAACTAGGGAAGGCATCAAACAACTCGGGAAAGCATCAAACTGGGGAAGGCATCAAACGGGGAAGGCATCAAACTGGGGAAGGCATCAAACAACTGGGAAAAGCATCAAACTGGGGAAGGCATCAAACTGGGGAAGGCATCAAACAACTGGGGAAGGCATCAAACTGGGGAAGGCATAATACTGGGGAAGGCATAAAACTGGGGAAGGCATCAAACAACTGGGGAAGGCATCAAACTGGGGACGGCATCAACTGGGGAAGACATCAAACAACTGGGTAAGGCATCAAACTGGGGATGGCATCAAACTGGGGAAGGCACCAATCTGGGGAAGTCATCAAACTGGGGAAGGCATCAAACAACTGGGGAAGGCATCAAACAACTGAGGAAGGCATCAAACTGGGGAAGGCATCAAACAACTGGGGAAGGCATCAAACTGGGGAAGGCATCAAACTGGGGAAGGCATCAAACAACTGGGGAAGGCATCAAACTGGGGAAGGAATCAAACTGCGGAAGGCATCAAACAACTGGGGAAGACATCAAAATGGGGAAGGCATCAAAGTGGGGAAGGCATCAAAATGGGGAAGGCATCAAAGTGGGGAAGGCATCAAGCTGGGTAAGGCATCAAACTGGGGAAGGCATCAAACAACTGGGGAAGGCATCAAACTGGGGAAGGCATCAAACGGGGGAAGGCATCAAACTGGGGAAGGCATCAAACTGGGGAAGGCATCAAACAACTGGGGAAGGCATCAAACTGGCGAAGGCATCAAACTGGGGAAGGCATCAAACTGGGGAAGGCATCAAACAACTGGAGAAGGCATCAAACTGGGGAAGCCTTCAAACAGCTGGGGAAGGCATCAAACTGGGGAAGGCATCAAACAACTGGGGATGGCATCAAACTGGGGAAGGCATCAAACTGGGGAAGGCATCAAACTGGGGAAGGCATCAAAGAACTGGGGAAGGCATCAAACAACTGGGGAAGGCATGAAACTGGGGAATGCATCAAACAACTGGGGAAGGCATAAAACTGGGGAAGGCATCAAACAACTGGGGAAGGCATCAAACTGGGGAAAGCATCAAACAACTGGGGAAGGCATCAAAATGGGGAAGGCATCAAAGTGGGGAAGGCATCAAAATTGGGAAGGCATCAAAGTGGGGAAGGCATCAAACTGGGGAAGGCATCAAACTGGGGAAGGCATCAAACAACTGGGGAAGGCATCAAACAACTGGGGAAGGCATCAAACAACTGGGGAAGGCATCAAACTGTGGAAGGCATCAAACTGGGGAAGGCATCAAACAACTGGGGAAGGCTTCAAACTGGGAAGGCATCAAACAACTGGGGAAGGCATCAAACTGGGGAAGGCATCAAACTGGGGAAGGTATCAAACTGAGGAAGGGATCAAACAACTGGGGAAGACATCAAACTAAGGAAGGCATCAAACTGGGGAAGGCATCAAACAACTGGAGAAGGCATCAAACTGGGGAAGTCATCAAACTGGGGAAGGCATCAAACTGGGGAAGGCTTCAAACAGCTGGGGAAGGCATCAAACTGGGAAAGGCATCAAACAACTGGGGTTGGCATCAAACTGGGGAAGGCATCAAACTGGGGAAGGCATCAAAATGGGGACGGCATCAAAGAACTGTGGAAGCCATCAAACTGGGGAAGGCATCAAACTGGGGAAGGCATCAATCTGGGGAAGTCATCAAACTGGGGAAGGTATCAAACAACTGGGGAAGGCATCAAACTGGGGAAGGCATCAAACAACTGGGGAAGGCATCAAACTGGGGAAGGCATCAAACTGGGGAAGGCATCAAACTGGGGAAGGCATCAAACAACTGGGGAAGGCATCAAACTGGGGAAGGTATCAAACGGGGGAAGGCATCAAACTGGAGAAGGCATCAAACTGGGGAAGGCATCAAACAACTCGGGAAGGCATCAAACTGGGGAAGGCATCAAACTGCGGAAGGCATCAAACAACTGGGGAAGGCATCAAACTGGGGAAGGCATCAAACAACTGGGGAAAGCATCAAAATGGGGAAGGCATCAAACTGGGGAAGGCATCAAACAACTGGGGAAGGCATTAAACTGGAGAAGGCATCAAACTGGGGAAGGCATCAAACTGGGGAAGGAATCAAACAACTGGGGAAGGCATCAAACTGGGGAAGGCATCAAACGGGGAAGGCATCAAACTGGAGAATGCATCAAACAACTGGGGAAGGCATCAAACTGGGAAGGCATCAAACTGGGGAAGGTATCAAACAACCGTGGAAGGCATCAAACTGGGTAAGGCATCAAACTGCGGAAGGCATCAAATAAACTGGGGAAGGCATCAAACTGGGGAAGACATCAAACTGGGGAAGGCATAAAACAACTGGGGAAGGCATCAAACTGGGGAAGGCATCAAACAACTGGGGAAGGCATCAAACTGGGGAAGGCATTAAACTGGGAAAGGCATCAAAATGGGGAAGGCATCAAACTGGGTAAGGCATTAAACTGGGGAAGGCATCAAACTGGAGAAGGTATCAAACTGGGGAAGGCATCAAACTGGGGAAGGTATCAAACTGGGGAAGGTATCAATCAACTGGGGAAGGCATCAAACTAAGGAAGGTATCAAACTGGGGAAGGCATCAAACAACTGGGGAAGGCATCAAACTGGGGAAGGCATGAAACAACTGGGGAAGGCATCAAACTGGGGAAGGTTTAAAACTGGGGAAGGCATCAAACTGGGGAAGGCATCAAACAACTGGGGAAGGTATCAAACTTGGGAAGGCATCAAACTGGGTTAGGCATCAAACAACTGGGGAAGGCAACAAACTGGGGAAGGGATCAAACTGGGGAAGGCATCAAACTGGGGAAGGCATCAAACAACTAGAGAAGGCATCAAACTGGGGAAGGCATCAAACTGGGGAAGGCATCAAACTGGGGAAGGCTTCAAACAGCTGGGGAAGGCATCAAACTGGGGAAGGCATCAAACAACTGGGGATGGTATCAAACTGGGGAAGGCATCAAACTGGGGAAGGCATCAAACTGGGGACGGCATCAAAGAACTGGGGAAGGCATCATACTGGGGAAGGCATCAAACTGGGGAAGGCATCAATCTGGGGAAGTCATCAAACTGGGGAAGGCATCAAACAACTGGGGAAGGCATAAAACTGGGGAAGGCATCAAACAACTGGGGAAGGCATCAAACTGGGGAAGGCATCAAACTGGGGAAGGCATCAAACAACTGGGGAAGGCATCAAACTGGTGAAGGTATCAAACGGGAGAAGGCATCAAATTGGAGAAGGCATCAAACTGGGGAAGGCATCAAACAACTCGGGAAAGCATCAAACTGGGGAAGGCATCAAACGGGGAAGGCATCAAACTGGGGAAGGCATCAAACAACTGGGAAAAGCATCAAACTGGGGAAGGCATCAAACAACTGGGGAAGGCATCAAACTGGGGAAGGCATAATACTGGGGAAGGCATAAAACTGGGGAAGGCATCAAACAACTGGGGAAGGCATCAAACTGGGGAAGGCATCAACTGGGGAAGACATCAAACAACTGGGGAAGGCATCAAACTGGGGATGGCATCAAACTGGGGAAGGCATCAATCTGGGGAAGTCATCAAACTGGGTAAGGCAGTAAACTGGGGAAGGCATCAAACTGGAGAAGGTATCAAACTGGGGAAGTCATCAAACTGGGGAAGGTATCAAACTGGGGAAGGTATCAATCAACTGGGGAAGGCATCAAACTAAGGAAGGTATCAAACTGGGGAAGGCATCAAACAACTGGGGAAGGCATCAAACTGGGGAAGGCATGAAACAACTGGGGAAGGCATCAAACTGGAGAAGGTTTAAAACTGGGGAAGGCATCAAACTGGGGAAGGCATCAAACAACTGGGGAAGGTATCAAACTTGGGAAGGCATCAAACTGGGTTAGGCATCAAACAACTGGGGAAGGCATCAAACTGGGGAAGGGATCAAACTGGGGAAGGCATCAAACTGGGGAAGGCATCAAACAACTAGGGAAGGCATCAAACTGGGGAAGGCATCAAACTGGGGACGGCATCAAAGAACTGGGGAAGGCATCAAACTGGGGAAGGCATCAAACAACTGGGGAAGGTATCAAACTTGGGAAGGCATCAAACTGGGTTAGGCATCAAACAACTGGGGAAGGCAACAAACTGGGGAAGGGATCAAACTGGGGAAGGCATCAAACTGGGGAAGGCATCAAACAACTAGAGAAGGCATCAAACTGGGGAAGGCATCAAACTGGGGAAGGCATCAAACTGGGGAAGGCTTCAAACAGCTGGGGAAGGCATCAAACTGGGGAAGGCATCAAACAACTGGGGATGGTATCAAACTGGGGAAGGCATCAAACTGGGGAAGGCATCAAACTGGGGACGGCATCAAAGAACTGGGGAAGGCATCATACTGGGGAAGGCATCAAACTGGGGAAGGCATCAATCTGGGGAAGTCATCAAACTGGGGAAGGCATCAAACAACTGGGGAAGGCATAAAACTGGGGAAGGCATCAAACAACTGGGGAAGGCATCAAACTGGGGAAGGCATCAAACTGGGGAAGGCATCAAACAACTGGGGAAGGCATCAAACTGGTGAAGGTATCAAACGGGAGAAGGCATCAAATTGGAGAAGGCATCAAACTGGGGAAGGCATCAAACAACTCGGGAAAGCATCAAACTGGGGAAGGCATCAAACGGGGAAGGCATCAAACTGGGGAAGGCATCAAACAACTGGGAAAAGCATCAAACTGGGGAAGGCATCAAACAACTGGGGAAGGCATCAAACTGGGGAAGGCATAATACTGGGGAAGGCATAAAACTGGGGAAGGCATCAAACAACTGGGGAAGGCATCAAACTGGGGAAGGCATCAACTGGGGAAGACATCAAACAACTGGGGAAGGCATCAAACTGGGGATGGCATCAAACTGGGGAAGGCATCAATCTGGGGAAGTCATCAAACTGGGTAAGGCAGTAAACTGGGGAAGGCATCAAACTGGAGAAGGTATCAAACTGGGGAAGTCATCAAACTGGGGAAGGTATCAAACTGGGGAAGGTATCAATCAACTGGGGAAGGCATCAAACTAAGGAAGGTATCAAACTGGGGAAGGCATCAAACAACTGGGGAAGGCATCAAACTGGGGAAGGCATGAAACAACTGGGGAAGGCATCAAACTGGAGAAGGTTTAAAACTGGGGAAGGCATCAAACTGGGGAAGGCATCAAACAACTGGGGAAGGTATCAAACTTGGGAAGGCATCAAACTGGGTTAGGCATCAAACAACTGGGGAAGGCATCAAACTGGGGAAGGGATCAAACTGGGGAAGGCATCAAACTGGGGAAGGCATCAAACAACTAGGGAAGGCATCAAACTGGGGAAGGCATCAAACTGGGGACGGCATCAAAGAACTGGGGAAGGCATCAAACAACTGGGGAAGGCATGAAACTGGGGAATGCATCAAAAAACTCGGGAAGGCATAAAACTGGGGAAGGCATCAAACAACTGGGGAAGGCATCAAACTGGGGAAGGCATCAAACAACTGGGGAAGGCATCAAAATGGGGAAGGCATCAAAGTGGGGAAGGCATCAAAATGGGGAATGCATCAAAGTGGGGAAGGCTTCAAACTGGGGAAGGCATCAAACTGGGGAAGGCATCAAACAACTGGGGAAGGCATCAAACTGGGGAAGGCATCAAACAACTGGGGAAGGCATCAAACTGTGGAAGGCATCAAACTGGGGAAGGCATCAAACAACTGGTGTAGGCTTCAAACTGGGAAGGCATCAAACAACTGGGGAAGGCATCAAACTGGGGAAGGCATCAAACTGGGGAAGGTATCAAACTGAGGAAGGGATCAAACAACTGGGGAAGACATCAAACTAAGGAAGCTATCAAACTGGGGAAGGCATCAAACAACTGGGGAAGGCATGAAACTGGGGAAGGCATCAAACTGGGGAAGGCATCAAACAACTGGGGAACGCATGAAACAACTGGGGAAGGCATCAAACTGGGGAAGGCATAAAACTGGGGAAGGCATCAAACTGGGGATGGCATCAAGCTGGGGATGGCATCAAACTGGGGAAGGCATCAATCTGGGGAAGTCATCAAACTGGGGAAGGCATCAAACAACTGGGGAAGGCATCAAACAACTGGGGAAGGCATCAAACTGGGGAATGCATCAAACAACTGGGGAAGGCATAAAACTGGGGAAGGCATCAAACAACTGGGGAAGGCATCAAACTGGGGAAGGCATCAAACAACTGGGGAAGGCATCAAAATGGGGAAGGCATCAAAGTGGGGAAGGCATCAAACTGGGGAAGGCATCAAACTGGGGACGGCACCAAAGAACTGGGGAAGGCATCAAACAACTGGGGAAGGCATGAAACTGGGGAATGCATCAAACAACTGGGGAAGGCATAAAACTGGGGAAGGCATCAAACAACTGGGGAAGGCATCAAACTGGGGAAGGCATCAAACAACTGGGGAAGGCATCAAAATGGGGAAGGCATCAAAGTGGGGAAGGCATCAAAATGGGGAAAGCATCAAAGTGGGGAAGGCATCAAACTGGGGAAGGCATCAATTTGGGGAAGTCATCAAACTGGGGAAGGCATCAAACAACTGGGCAAGGCATCAAACTGGGGAAGGCATCAAACAACTGGGGAAGGCATCAAACTGGGGAAGGCATCAAACTGGGGAAGGCATCAAACAACTGGGGAAGGCATCAAAATGGGGAAGGCATCAAAGTGGGGAAGGCATCAAAATGGGGAAGGCATCAAAGTGGGGAAGGCATCAAACTGGGGAAGGCATCAAACTGGGGAAGGCATCAAACAACTGGGGAAGGTATCAAACTGGGGAAGGCATCAAACAACTGGGGAAGGCATCAAACAACTGGGGAAGGCATGAAACTGGGGAATGCATCAAACAACTGGGGAAGGCATAAAACTGGGGAAGGCATCAAACAACTGGGGAAGGCATCAAACTGGGGAAGGCATCAAACAACTGGGGAAGGCATCAAAATGGGGAAGGCATCAAAGTGGGGAAGGCATCAAAATAGGGAAGGCATCAAAGTGGGGAAGGCATCAAACTGGGGAAGGCATCAAACTGGGGAAGGCGTCAAACTGGGGACGGCATCAAAGAACCTGGGAAGGCATCAAACAACTGGGGAAGGCATGAAACTGGGGAATGCATCAAACAACTGGGGAAGGCATAAAACTGGGGAAGGCATCAAACAACTGGGGAAGGCATCAAACTGGGGAAGGCATCAAACAACTGGGGAAGGCATCAAAATGGGGAAGGCATCAAAGTGGGGAAGGCATCAAAATGGGGAAGGCATCAAAGTGGGGAAGGCATCAAACTGGGGAAGGCATCAAACTGAGGAAGGCATCAAACAACTGGGGAAGGCATCAAACTGGGGAAGGCATCAAACAACTGGGGAAGGCATCAAACTGTGGAAGGCATCAAACTGGGGAAGGCATCAAACAACTGGGGAAGGCTTCAAACTGGGAAGGCATCAAACAACTGGGGAAGGCATCAAACTGGGGAAGGCATCAAACAACTGGGGAAGGCATCAAACTGGGGAAGGCATCAAACTGGGGAAGGCATCAAACAACTGGGGAACGCATGAAACAACTGGGGAAGGCATCAAACTGGGGAAGGCATAAAACTGGGGAAGGCATCAAACTGGGGATGGCATCAAGCTGGGGATGGCATCAAACTGGGGAAGGCATCAATCTGGGGAAGTCATCAAACTGGGGAAGGCATCAAACAACTGGGGAAGGCATCAAACAACTGGGGAAGGCATCAAACTGGGGAATGCATCAAACAACTGGGGAAGGCATAAAACTGGGGAAGGCATCAAACAACTGGGGAAGGCATCAAACTGGGGAAGGCATCAAACAACTGGGGAAGGCATCAAAATGGGGAAGGCATCAAAGTGGGGAAGGCATCAAAATGGGGAAGGCATCAAAGTGGGGAAGGCATCAAACTGGGGAAGGCATCAAACTGGGGAAGGCATCAAACAACTGGGGAAGGCATCAAACTGGGGAAGGCATCAAACAACTGGGGAAGGCATCAAACTGTGGAAAGCATCAAACTGGGGAAGGCATCAAACAACTGGGGAAGGCTTCAAACTGGGAAGGCATCAAACAACTGGGGAAGGTATCAAACTGGGGAAGGCATCAAACTGTGGAAGGTATCAAACTGGGGAAGGCATCAAACTGGGGAATGCATTAAACTGGGAAAGGCATCAAACTGGGGAAGGCATAAAACTGGCGAAGGCATCAAACAACTGGGGAAGGCATCAAACTGGGGAAGGCATCAACTGGGGAAGACATCAAACAACTGGGGAAGGCATCAAACTGGGGATGGCATCAAACTGGGGAAGGCATCAATCTGGGGAAGTCATCAAACTGGGTAAGGCATTAAACTGGGGAAGGCATCAAACTGGAGAAGGTATCAAACTGGGGAAGTCATCAAACTGGGGAAGGTATCAAACTGGGGAAGGTATCAATCAACTGGGGAAGGCATCAAACTAAGGAAGGTATCAAACTGGGGAAGGCATCAAACAACTGGGGAAGGCATCAAACTGGGGAAGGCATGAAACAACTGGGGAAGGCATCAAACTGGGTTAGGAATCAAACAACTGGGGAAGGCATCAAACTGGGGAAGGGATCAAACTGGGGAAGGCATCAAACTGGGGAAGGCATCAAACAACTAGAGAAGGCATCAAACTGGGGAAGGCATCAAACTGGGGAAGGCATCAAACTGGGGAAAGCTTCAAACAGCTGGGGAAGGCATCAAACTGGGCAAGGCATCAAACAACTGGGGATGGTATCAAACTGGGGAAGGCATCAAACTGGGGAAGGCATCAAACTGGGGACGGCATCAAAGAACTGGGGAAGGCATCATACTGGGGAAGGCATCAAACTGGGGAAGGCATCAATCTGGGGAAGTCATCAAACTGGGGAAGGCATCAAACAACTGGGGAAGGCATCAAACTGGGGAATGCATCAAACAACTGGGGAAGGCATCAAACTGGGGAAGGCATCAAACTGGGGAAGGCATCAAACAACTGGGGAAGGCATCAAACTGGTGAAGGTATCAAACGGGAGAAGGCATCAAACTGGAGAAGGCATCAAACTGGGGAAGGCATCAAACAACTCGGGAAAGCATCAAACTGGGGAAGGCATCAAACGGGGAAGGCATCAAACTGGGGAAGGCATCAAACAACTGGGAAAAGCATCAAACTGGGGAAGGCATCAAACAACTGGGGAAGGCATCAAACTGGGGAAGGCATAATAGTGGGGAAGGCATAAAACTGGGGAAGGCATCAAACAACTGGGGAAGGCATCAAACTGGGGAAGGCATCAACTGGGGAAGACATCAAACAAATGGGGAAGGCATCAAACTGGGGATGGCATCAAACTGGGGAAGGCATCAATCTGGGGAAGTCATCAAACTGGGGAAGGCATCAAACAACTGGGGAAGGCATCAAACAACTGGGGAAGGCATCAAACAACTGGGGAAGGCATCAAACTGGGGAAGGCATCAAACAACTGGGGAAGGCATCAAACTGGGGAAGGCATCAAACTGTGGAAGGCATCAAACAACTGGGGAAGGCATCAAACTGGGGAAGGAATCAAACTGCGGAAGGCATCAAACAACTGGGGAAGGCATCAAAATGGGGAAGGCATCAAAGTGGGGAAGGCATCAAAATGGGGAAGGCATCAAAGTGGGGAAGGCATCAAGCTGGGTAAGGCATCAAACTGGGGAAGGCATCAAACAACTGGGGAAGGCATCAAACTGGGGAAGGCATCAAACGGGGGAAGGCATCAAACTGGGGAAGGCATCAAACTGGGGAAGGCATCAAACAACTGGGGAAGGCATCAAACTGGGGAAGGCATCAAACTGGGGAAGGCATCAAACAACTGGGGAAGGCATCAAACTGGGGAAGGCATCAAACTGGGGAAGGCATCAAGCAACTGGAGAAGGCATCAAACTGGGGAAGGCATCAAACTGGGGAAGGCTTCAAACAGCTGGGGAAGGCATCAAACTGGGGAAGGCATCAAACAACTGGGGATGGCATCAAACTGGGGAAGGCATCAAACTGGGGAAGGCATCAAACTGGGGAAGGCATCAAACAACTGGGGAAGGCATCAAACTGGGGAAGGCATCAAACAACTGGGGAAGGCATCAAACTGTGGAAAGCATCAAACTGGGGAAGGCATCAAACAACTGGGGAAGGCTTCAAACTGGGAAGGCATCAAACAACTGGGGAAGATATCAAACTGGGGAAGGCATCAAACTGTGGAAGGTATCAAACTGGGGAAGGCATCAAACTGGGGAATGCATTAAACTGGGAAAGGCATCAAACTGGGGTAGACATCAAACTGGGGAAGGCATCAAACTGGGGAAGGCATCAAACAACTGGGGAAGGCATCAAACTGGGGAAGGCATCAAACGGGGGAAGGCATCAAACTGGGGAAGGCATCAAACAACTGGGGAAGGCATCAAAATGGGGAAGGCATCAAAGTGGGGAAGGAATCAAACAACTGGGGAAGGCATCAAACTGTGGAAGGCATCAAACTGGGGAGGGCATCAAACTGGGGAATGCATCAAACATCTGTGGAAGGCATCAAACTGGGGAATGCATTAAACTGGGGAAGGCATCAAATATACTGGGGAAGGCATCAAACTGGGGAAGGCATCAAACTGGGTTAGGCATCAAACAACTGGGGAAGGCATCAAACTGGGGAAGGTATCAAACTGGGGAAGGCATCAAACTGGGGAAGGCATTAAACTGGGAAAGGCATCAAACTGGGGAAGGCATCAAACAGCTGGGGAAGGCATCAAACAACTGGGGTAGGCGTCAAACTGGGGAAGGCATTAAACAACTGGGGAAGGCATAAAACTGGGGTAGGCATTAAACTGGGGAAGGCATGAAACTATGGAAGGCATCAAACAACTGGGGAAGGCATCAAACTGTGGAAAGCATCAAACAACTGGGGAAGGCATCAAAATGGGGAAGGCATCAAACTGGGGAAGGCATCAAACAACTGGGGAAGGCACTAAACTGGAGAAGGCATCAAACTGGGGAAGGAATCAAACTGGGGAAGGAATCAAACAACTGGGGAAGGCGTCAAACTGGGGAAGGCATCATACGGGGAAGGCATCAAACTAGAGAAGGCATCAAACAACTGGGGAAGGCATCAAACTGGGGAAGGCATCAAACTGGGGAAGGCATCAAACAACCGTGGAAGGCATCAAACTGGGGAAGGCATCAAACTGGGGAAGGCATCAAATAAGCTGGGGAAGGTATCAAACTGGGGAAGACATCAAACTGGGGAAGGCCTAAAACAACTGGGGAAGGCATCAAACTGGGGAAGTCATCAAACAACTGGGGAAGGCATCAAACTGGGGAAGTCATCAAACTGGGGAAGTCATTTAACTGAGAAAGGCATCAAACTGGGGAAGGCTTCAAACTGGGGAAGGCATTAAACTGGGGAAGGCATCAAACTGGAGAAGGTATCAAACTGGGGATGGCATCAAACTGGGGAAGGTATCAAACTGGGGAAGGCATCAAACAACTGGGGAAGGCATCAAACTAAGGAATGTATCAAACTGGGGAAGGCATCAAACAACTGGGGAAGGCATCAAACTGGGGAAGGCATCAAACTGGGGAAGGCAACAGACAACTGGGGAAGGCATCAAACAAAGGAAGGTATCAAACTGGGGAAGGCATCAAACAACTGGGGAAGGCATCAAACTGGGGAAGGCATCAAACTGGGGAAGGCATCAGACAACTGGGGAAGGCATCAAACAAATGGGGAAGGCTTCAAACTGGGGAAGGCATAAAACTGGCGAAGGCATCAAACTGGGGAAGGCATCAAACTTGGGAAGGCATCAAACTGGGGAAGGCATCAAACAACTGAGGAAGGCATCAAACTGGGGATGGCATCAAACTGGGGAATGCATCAAACTGGGGAAGTAATCAAACTGGGGAATGCATCAAACAGCTGGGGAAGGCATCAAACAACTGGGGTAGGCTTCAAACTGGGGAAGGCATTAAACAACTGGGGAATGCATAAAACTGGGGTAGGCATTAAACTGGGGAAGGCATGAAACTATGGAAGGCATCAAACAACTGGGGAAGGCATCAAACTGGGGAAAGCATCAAACAACTGGGGAAGGCATCAAAATGGGGAAGGCATCAAACTGGGGAAGGCATCAAACAACTGGGGAAGGCATTAAACTGGAGAAGGCATCAAACTGGGGAAGCAATAAAACTGGGGAAGGAATCAAACAACTGGGGAAGGCATCAAACTGGGGAAGGCATTAAACGGGGAAGGCATCAAACTGGAATAGGCATCAAACAACTGGTGAAGGCATCAGACTGGGGAAGGCATCAAACTGGGGAAGGCATCAAACAACCGTGGAAGGCATCAAACTGGGGAAGGCATCAAACTGGGGAAAGCATCAAATAAACTGGGGAAGGCATCAAACTGGGGAAGACATCAAACTGGGGAAGGCATAAAACAACTGGGGAAGGCATCAAACTGGGGAAGGCATCAAACAACTGGGGAAGGCATCAAACTGGGGAAGGCATCAAACTGGGGAAGTAATTAAACTGGGAAAGACATCAAACTGGGGAAGGCTTCAAACTGGGGAAGGCATTAAACTGGGGAAGGCGTCAAACTGGAGAAGGTATCAAACTGGGGAAGGCATCAAACTGGGGAAGATATCAAACTGGGGAAGGCATCAAACAACTGGGGAAGGCATCAAACTAAGGAAGGTATCAAACTGGGGAAGGCATGAAACAACTGGGGAAGGCATCAAACTGGGGATGGCATCAAACTGTGGAAGGCATCAAACAACTGGGGAAGGCATGAAACAACTGGGGAAGGCATCAAACTGGGGAAGGCATAAAACTGGGGAAGGCATCAAACTGGGGAAGGAATCAAACAACTGGGGAAGGCATCAAACTGGGGAAGGCATCAAACTGGGGAAGGCATCAAACTGGGGAAGGCATCAAACAACTGGGGAAGGCATCAAACTGGGGAAGGGATCAAACCGGGGAAGGCATCAAACTGGGGAAGGCATCAAACAACTGGAGAAGGCATCAAACTGGGGAAGGCATCAAACTGGGGAAGGCTTCAAACAGCTGGGGAAGGCATCAAACTGGGGAAGGCATCAAACAACTGGGGATGGCATCAAACTGGGGAAGGTATCAAACTGGGGAAGGCATCAAACTGGGGACGGCATCAAAGAACTGGGGAAGGCATCATACTGGGGAATGCATCAAACTGGGGAAGGCATCAATCTGGGGAAGTCATCAAACTGGGGAAGGTATCAAACAACTGGGGAAGGCATCAAACTGGGGAAGGCATCAAACAACTGGGGAAGGCATCAAACTGGGGAAGGCATCAAACTGTGGAAGGCATCAAACAACTGGGGAAGGCATCAAACTGGGGAAGGTATCAAACGGGGGAAGGCATCAAACTGGAGAAGGCATCAAACTGGGGAAGGCATCAAACAACTCGGGAAGGCATCAAACTGGGGAAGGCAGCAAATAAACTGGGGAAGGCATCAAACTGCGGAAGACATCAAACTGGGGAAGGCATAAAACAACTGGGGAAGGCATCAAACTGGGGAAGGCATCAAACAACTGGGGAAGGCATCAAACTGGGGAAGGCATTAAATTGGGAAATGCATCAATCTGGGGAAGGCATCAAACTGGGTAAGGCATTAAACTGGGGAAGGCATCAAACTGGAGAAGGTATCAAACTGGGGAAGGCATCAAACTGGGGAAGGTATCAAACTGGGGAAGGTATCAAACAACTGGGGAAGGCATCAAACTAAGGACGGTATCAAACTGGGGAAGGCATCAAACAACTGGGGAAGGCATCAAACTGGGGAAGGCATCAAACAACTGGGGAAAGCATCAAAATGGGGAAGGCATCAAACTGGGGAAGGCATCAAACAACTGGGGAAGGCATTAAACTGGAGAAGGCATCAAACTGGGGAAGGCATCAAACTGGGGAAGGAATCAAACAACTGGGGAAGGCATCAAACTGGGGAAGGCATCAAACGGGGAAGGCATCAAACTGGAGAAGGCATCAAACAACTGGGGAAGGCATCAAACAACCGTGGAAGGCATCAAACTGGGGAAGGCATCAAACTGGGGAAGGCAGCAAATAAACTGGGGAAGGCATCAAACTGGGGAAGACATCAAACTGGGGAAGGCATAAAACAACTGGGGAAGGCATCAAACTCGGGAAGGCATCAAACAACTGGGGAAGGCATCAAACTGGGGAAGGCATTAAATTGGGAAAGGCATCAAACTGGGGAAGGCATCAAACTGGGTAAAGCATTAAACTGGGGAAGGCATCAAACTGGAGAAGGTATCAAACTGGGGAAGGCATCAAACTGGGGAAGGTATCAAACTGGGGAAGGTATCAAACAACTGGGGAAGGCATCAAACTAAGGACGGTATCAACTGGGGAAGGCATCAAACAACTGGGGAAGACATCAAACTGGGGAAGGCATCAAACAACTGGGGAAGGCATGAAACAACTGGGGAAGGCATCACACTGGGGAAGGTTTAAAACTGGGGAAGGCATCAAACTGGGGAAGGCATCAAACAACTGGGGAAGGTATCAAACTTGGGTAGGCATCAAACTGGGTTAGGCATCAAACAACTGGGGAAGGCATCAAACTGGGGAAGGGATCAAACTGGGGAAGGCATCAAACTGGGGAAGGCATCAAAGAACTAGAGAAGGCATCAAACTGGGGAAGGCATCAAACTGGGGAAGGCATCAAACTGGGGAAGGCTTCAAACAGCTGGGGAAGGCATCAAACTGGGGAAGGCATCAAACAACTGGGGATGGTATCAAACTGGGGAAGGCATCAAACTGGGGAAGGCATCAAACTGGGGACGGCATCAAACAACTGGGGTAGGCATCATACTGGGGAAGGCATGAAACTGGGGAAGGCATCAATCTGGGGAAGTCATCAAACTGAGGAAGGCATCAAACAACTGGGGAAGGCATCAAACTGGGGAAGGCATCAAACAACTGGGGAAGGCATCAAACTGGGGAAGGCATCAAACTGGGGAAGGCATCAAACTTGAGAAGGCATCAAACAACTGGGGAAGGCATCAAACTGGGGAAGGTATCAAACGGGGGAAGGCATCAAACTGGAGAAGGCATCAAACTGGGGAAGGCATCAAACAACTCGGGAAAGCATCAAACTGGGAAAGGCATCAAACGGGGAAGGCATCAAACTGGGGAAGGCATCAAACAACTGGGAAAAGCATCAAACTGGGGAAGGCATAAAACTGGGGAAGACATCAAACAACTGGGGAAGACATCAAACTGGGGATGGCATCAAACTGGGGAAGGCATCAATCTGGGGAAGTCATCAAACTGGGGAAGGCATCAAACAACTGGGGAAGGCATCAAACTGGGGAAGGCATCAATCAACTGGGGAAGGCATAAAACTGGGGAAGGCATCAAACTGGGGAATGCATCAAACTGGGGAAGGCATCAAACAACTGGGGAAGGCATCAAACTGGGGAAGGAATCAAACTGCGGAAGGCATCAAACAACTGGGGAAGGCATCAAAATGGGGAAGGCATCAAAGTGGGGAAGGCATCAAAATGGGGAAGGCATCAAAGTGGGGAAGGCATCAAGCTGGGTAAGGCATCAAACTGGGGAAGGCATCAAACAACTGGGGAAGGCATCAAACTGGGGAAGGCATCAAACGGGGGAAGGCATCAAACTGGGGAAGGCATCAAACTGGGGAAGGCATCAAACTGGGGAAGGTATCAAACTGGGGAAGGCATCAAACTGGGGAAGGCATCAAACGGGGGAAGGCGTCAAACTGGGGAAGGCATCAAACTGGGGAAGGGATCAAACTGGGGAAGGTATCAAACTGGGGAAGGCATCAAACTGGGGAAGGCATCAAACAACTGGGGAAGGATTCAAACTGGGAAGGCATCAAACAACTGGGGAAGGCATCAAACTGGGGAAGGAATCAAACTGGGGAAGGTATCAAACTGGGGAAGGCATCAAACTGGGGAAGGCATCAACCTGGGAAAAGCATCAAACTGGGGTAGATATCAAACCGGGGAAGGCATCAAACTGGGGAAGGCATCAAACAACTGGGGAAGGCATCAAACTGGGGAAGGCATGAAACTGGGAAAGGCATAAAACAACTGGGGAAGGCATCAAGCTAAGGAAGGTATCAAACTGGGGAAGGCATCAAACAACTGGGGAAGGCATCAAACTGGGGAAGGCATCAAACTTTGGAAGGCATCAGACAACTGGGGAAGGCATCAAACAACTGGGGAAGGCTTCAAACTGGGGAAGGCATAAAACTGGCGAAGGCATCAAACTAGGGAAGGCATCAAACTTGGGAAGGCATCAAACTGGGGAAGGCATCAAACAACTGAGGAAGGCATCAAACTGGGGATGGCATCAAACTGGGGAAGGCATCAAACTGGGGAAGTAATCAAACTGGGGAAGGCATCAATCAGCTGGGGAAGGCATCAAACATCTGATGTAGGTGTCAAACTGGGGAAGGCATCAAACTGGGGAGGCATCAAACTGGGGAAGGCATCAAACATCTTTGGAAGGCATCAAACTGGGGAAGGCATCAAACAACTGGGGAAGGCACAAAACTGGGGTAGGCATTAAACTGGGGAAGGCATCAAACTGGGGAAGGCATCAAACAACTGGGGAAGGCATCAAACTGGGGAAGGCATCAAACAACTGGGGAAGGCATCAAAATGGGGAAGGCATCAAACTGGGGAAGGCATCAAACAACTGGGGAAGGCACTAAACTGGAGAAGGCATCAAACTGGGGAAGGCATCAAACTGGGGAAGGAATCAAACAACTGGGGTAGGCATCAAACTGGGGAAGGCATCAAACGGGGAAGGCATCAAACTGGAGAAGGCATCAAACAACTGGGGAAGGCATCAAACTGGGGAAGGCATCAAACAACCGTGGAAGGCATCAAACTGGGGAAGGCATCAAACTGGGGAAGGCATCAAATAAACTGGGGAAGGCATCAAACTGGGGAAGACATCAAACTGGGAAAGGCATCAAACAACTGGGGAAGGCATCAAACTGGGGAAGGCATCAAACAACTGGGGAAGGCATAAAACTGGGGAAGGCATCAAACTTGGGAAGGTATTAAACTGGGAAAGGCATCAAACTGGGGAAGGCATCAAACTGGGGAAGGCATCAAACTGGGGAAGGCATCAAACTGGAGAAGGTATCAAACTGGGGAAGGCATCAAACTGGGGAAGGTATCAAACTGGGGAAGGCATCAAACAACTGGGGAAGGCATCAAACTGGGGAAGGCATCAAACTGGGGAAGGCATCAAACAACTGGGGAAGGCATGAAACTGGGGAAGGCATAAAACTGGGGAAGGTATCAAACTGGGAAAGGCATCAAACTGGGGAAGGCATCAAACAACTGGGGAAGGCATCAAATTGGGGATGGAATCAAACTGGGGAAGTCTTCAAACTGGGGAAGGCATCAAACAACAGGGGAAGGCATCAAACAACTGGGGTAGGCATCAAACTGGGGAACTCATCAAACTGGGGAAGGCATCAAACAACTTGGGAAGGCATCAAACTGGGGAAGGCATCAAACAACTGGGAAGGCATAAAACTGGGGAAGGCATTAAACTGGGGAATGCATCAAACTGGGGAAGGCATCAAACAACTGGGGGAGGCATCAAACTGGGGAAGGCATCAAACTGGGGAATGCATCAAACAACTGGGGAAGGCATCAAAATGGGGAAGGCATCAAATTGGGGAAGGCATCAAACAACTGGGGAATGCATTAAACTGGGGAAGGCATCAAAATGGGGAAGGAATCAAACAACTGGGGAAGGCATCAAACTGGGGAAGGCATCAACTGGGGAAGGCATCAAACTTGGGAAGGCATCAAACAACTGGGAAAGGCATCAAACTGGAGAAGGCATCAAACTGGGGAAGGCATCAAAAAACTGGGGAAGGCATCAAACTGGGGAAGGCATCAAACAACTGGGGAAGGCATCAAACTGGGGAAGCCATCAAACTGGGGAAGGTATCATACCGGGGAAGGCATCAAACTGGGGAAGGCATCAAACTGTGAAAGGCATCAAACTGGGGAAGGCATCAAACAACTGGGGAAGGCAACAAACTGGGGAAGGCATCAAACAACTGGGGAAGGCATCAAACTGAGGAATGCATCAAACTGGGAAAGGCATCAAACTGGGGAAAGCATCAGACCGGGGAAAGTATCAAACTGGGGAAGGCATCAAACTGGCGAAGGCATCAAACTGGGGAAGTCATTAAACTGGGGAATGCATCAAACAACTGGGGAAGGCATCAAACTGGGGAAGGCATCAAACTGGGGAAGGCATCAAATAAATTGGGGAAGGCATCAAAATGAGGAAGGCATCAGACTGGCGAAGGCATCAAACAACTGGGGAAGGCATCAAACAACTGGGGAAGGCATCAAACTGGGGAAGGCATCAAACTGGGAAAGGCATCAAACAACTGGGGAAGGCATAAAACTGGGGAAGGCATTAAACTGGGGAATGCATCAAACTGGGGGAGGCATCAAACTGGGGAAGGCATCAAACTGGGGAAGGCATCAAACAACTGGGGAAGGCATCAAAATGGGGAAGGCATCAAATTGGGGAAGGCATCAAACAACTGGGGAATGCATTAAACTGGGGAAGGCATCAAAATGGGGAAGGAATCAAACAACTGGGGAAGGCATCAAACGGACGGAGAAGGCATCAAACTGGGGAAGGCATCAAACTGGAGAAGGCATCAAACTGGGGAAGGCTTCAAAAAACTGGGGAAGGCATCAAACTGGGGAAGGCATCAAACAACTGGGGAAGGCATCAAAATGGGGAAGGCATCAAACTGGGGAAGCCATCAAACTGGGGAAGGTATCATACTGGGGAAGGCATCAAACTGGGGAAGGCATCAAACTGGGAAAGGCATCAAACTGGGGAAGGCATCAAACAACTGGGGAAGGCATCAAACTGGGGAAGGCAACAAACTGGGGAAGGCATCAAACAACTTGGGAACTCATCAAACTGTGGAAGGCATCAAACTGGGGAAGGCATCAGACTGGGGAAGGCATCAAACTGGGGAAGGCATCAAACTGGCGAAGGCATCAAACTGGGGAAGGCATTAAACTGGGGAATGCATCAAACAACTGGGGAACGCATCAAACTGGGGAAGGCATCAAACTGGGGAAGGCATCAAACTGGGGAAGGCATCAAATAAATTGGGGAAGGCATCAAAATGAGGAAGGCATCAGACTGGGGAAGGCATCAAACAACTGGGGAAGGCATCAAACAACTGGGGAAGGCATCAAACTGGGGAAGGCATCAAACTGGGGAAGGCATCAAACAACTGGAGAAGGCATCAAACTGGGGAAGGCATCAAACTGGGGAAGGCATCAAACTGGGGAAGGCTTCAAACAGCTGGGGAAGGCATCAAACTGGGGAAGGCATCAAACAACTGGGGATGGCATCAAACTGGGGAAGGCATCAAACTGGGGAAGGCATCAAACTGGGGACGGCATCAAAGGACTGGGGAAGGCATCATACTGGGGAATGCATCAAACTGTGGAAGGCATCAATCTGGGGAAGTCATCACACTGGGGAAGGTATCAAGAACTGGGGAAGGCATCAAACTGGGGAAGGCATCAAACAACTGGGGAAGGCATCAAACTGGGGAAGGTATCAAACTGGGGAAGGCATCAAACTGGGTAAGGCATCAAACAACTGGGGAAGGCATCAAACTGGGGAAGGTATCAAACGGGGGAAGGCATCAAACTGGAGAAGGCATCAAACTAGGGAAGGCATCAAACAACTCGGGAAGGCATCAAACTGGGGAAGGCATCAAACTGCGGAAGGCATCAAACAACTGGGGAAGGCATCAAACTGGGGAAGGCATCAACAACTGGGGAAAGCATCAAAATGGGGAAGGCATCAAACTGGGGAAGGCATCAAACAACTGGGGAAGGCATTAAACTGGAGAAGGCATCAAACTGGGGAAGGCATCAAACTGGGGAAGGAATCAAACAACTAGGGAAGGCATCAAACTGGGGAAGGCATCAAACGGGGAAGGCATCAAACTGGAGAAGGCATCAAACAACTGGGGAAGGCATCAAACTGGGGAAGGCATCAAACAACCGTGGAAGGCATCAAACTGGGGAAGGCATCAAACTGGGGAAGGCATCAAATAAACTGGGGAAGGCATCAAACTGGGGAAGGCATCAAATAAACTGGGGAAGGCATCAAACTGGGGAAGACATCAAACTGGGGAAGGCATAAAACAACTGGGGAAGGCATCAAACTGGGGAAGGCATCAAACAACTGGGGAAGGCATCAAACTGGGGAAGGCATTAAACTGGGAAAGGCATCAAACTGGGGAAGGCATCAAACTGGGTAAGGCATTAAACTGGGGAAGGCATCAAACTGGAGAAGGTATCAAACTGGGGAAGGCATCAAACTGGGGAAGGTATCAAACTGGGGAAGGTATCAAACAACTGGGGAAGGCATCAAACTGGGGAAGGTATCAAACTGGGGAAGGCATCAAACAACTGGGGAAGGCATCAAACTAAGGAAGGTATCAAACTGGGGAAGGCATCAAACAACTGGGGAAGGCATCAAACTGGGGAAGGCATCAAACTGGGGAAGGCATCAAACAACTGGGGAAGGCATGAAACTGGGGAAGGCATAAAACTGGGGAAGGTATTAAACTGGGAAAGGCATCAAACTGGGTTAGGCATCAAACAACTGGGGAAGGCATCAAGCTTGGGAAGGCATCAAACTGGGTTAGGCATCAAACAACTGGGGAAGGCATCAAACTGGGGAAGGGATCAAACTGGGGAAGTCATCAAACTGGGGAAGGCATCAAACAACAGGGGAAGGCATCAAACAACTGGGGTAGGCATCAAACTGGGGAAGGCATCAAAATGGGGAAGGCATCAAACAACTTGGGAAGGCATCAAACTGGGGAAGGCATCAAACAACTGGGAAGGCATAAAACTGGGGAAGGCATTAAACTGGGGAATGCATCAAACTGGGTAAGGCATCAAACAACTGGGGGAGGCATCAAACTGGGGAAGGCATCAAACTGTGGAAGGCATCAAACAATTGGGGAAGGCATCAAAATGGGGAAGGCATCAAATTGGGGAAGGCATCAAACAACTGGGGAATGCATTAAACTGGGGAAGGCATCAAAATGGGGAAGGAATCAAACAACTGGGGAAGGCATGAAACTGGGGAAGGCATCAAACGGGGAAGGCATCAAACTGGGGAAGGCATCAAACAACTGGGGAAGGCATCAAACTGGAGAAGGCATCAAACTGGGGAAGGCATCAAAAAACTGGGGAAGGCATCAAACTGGGGAAGGCATCAAACAACTGGGCAAGGCATCAAACTGGGGAAGCCATCAAACTGGGGAAGGTATCATACCGGGGAAGGCATCAAACTGGGGAAGGCATAAAACTGTGAAAGGCATCAAACTGGGGAAGGCATCAAACAACTGGGGAAGGCATCAAACTGGGGAAGGCAACAAACTGGGGAAGGCATCAAACAACTGTGGAAGGCATCAAACTGGGGAAGGCATCAAACTGGGGAAGGCATCAAACAACTAGGGAAGGCAACAAACTGAGGAATGCATCAAACTGGGAAAGGCATCAAACTGGGGAAGGCATCAGACCGGGGAAAGTATCAAACTGGGGAAGGCATCAAACTGGCGAAGGCATCAAACTGGGGAAGGCATTAAACTGGGGAATGCATCAAACAACTGGGGAAGGCATCAAACTGGGGAAGGCATCAAACTGAGGAAGGCATCAAACTGGGGAAGGCATCAAATAAATTGGGGAAGGCATCAAAATGAGGTAGGCATCAGACAGGGGAAGGCATCAAACAACTGGGGAAGGCATCACACAACTGGGGAAGGCACCAAACTGGGGCAGGCATCTAACTGGGGAAGGCATCAAACAACTGGGGAAGGCATAAAACTGGGGAAGGCATTAAACTGGGGAATGCATCAAACTGGGGAAGGCATCAAACAACTGGGGGAGGCATCAAACTGGGGAAGGCATCAAACTGGGGAAGGCATCAAACAACTGGGGAAGGCATCAAAATGGGGAAGGCATCATATTGGGGAAGGCATCAAACAACTGGGGAATGCATTAAACTGGGGAAGGCATCAAAATGGGGATGGAATCAAACAACTGGGGAAGGCATCAAACTGGGGAAGGCATCAAACGGACGGAGAAGGCATCAAACTGGGGAAGGCATCAAACTGGAGAAGGCATCAAACTGGGGAAGGCATCAAAAAACTGGGGAAGGCATCAAACTGGGGAAGGCATCAAACAACTGGGGAAGGCATCAAACTGGGGAAGCCATCAAACTGGGGAAGGTATCATACTGGGGAAGGCATCAAACTGGGGAAGGCATCAAACTGGGAAAGGCATCAAACTGGGGAAGGCATCAAACAACTGGGGAAGGCATCAAACTGGGGAAGGCAACAAACTGGGGAAGGCATTAAACAACTGGGGAACTCATCAAACTGGGGAAGGCATCAAACTGGGGAAGGCATCAAACAACTAGGGAAGGCATCAAACTGAAGAATGCATCAAACTGGGAAAGGCATCAAACTGGGGAAGGCATCAGACTGGGGAAGGTATCAAACTGGGGAAGGCATCAAACTGGCGAAGGCATCAAACTGGGGAAGGCATTAAACTGGGGAATGCATCAAACAACTGGGGAAGGCATCAAACTGGGGAAGGCATCAAACTGGGGAAGGCATCAAATAAATTGGGGAAGGCATCAAAATGAGGAAGGCATCAGACTGGGGAAGGCATCAAACAACTGGGGAAGGCATCAAACAACTGCGGAAGGCATCAAACTGGGGAAGGCATCAAACTGGGGAAGGCATTAAACTGCCTAAGGCATCAAACTGGGGAAGGCATCAAACAACTGGGGAAGGCATCAAACTGTGGAAGGCATCAAACTGGGGAAGGCATCAAACAACTGGGGAAGGCATCAAACTGGGGAAGGCATTAAACTGGTGAAGGTATCAAACTGGGGAAGGCATCAAACAACTGGGGAAGGCATCAAACTAAGAAAGGTATCAAACTGGGGAAGGCATCAAACAACTGGGGAAGGCAACAAACTGGGGAAGGCATCAAACTGGGGAAGGCATCAAGCAACTTGGGAAGGCATCAAACTGGGGAAGGCATCAAACAACTGGGGAAGGCATAAAACTGGGGAAGGCATTAAACTGGGGAATGCATCAAACTGGGGAAGGCATCAAACAACTGGGGGAGGCTTCAAACTGGGGAAGGCATCAAACTGGGGAAGGCATCAAACAACTGGGGAAGGCATCAAAATGGGGAAGGCATCAAATTGGGGAAGGCATCAAACAACTGGGGAAGGCATTAAACTGGGGAAGGAATCAAAATGGGGAAGGAATCAAACAACTGGGGAAGGCATCAAACTGGGGAAGGCATCAAACGGGGAAGGCATCAAACTGGGGAAGGCATCAAACAACTGGGGAAGGCATCAAACTGGAGAAGGCATCAAACTGGGGAAGGCATCAAACAACTGGGGAAGGCATCAAACTTGGGAAGGCATCAAACAACTGGGGAAGGCATCAAACTGGGGAAGGCATCAATCTGGGGAAGGTATCATACTGGGGAAGGCATCAAACTGGGGAAGGCATCAAACTGGGAAAGGCATCAAACTGGGGAAGGCATCAAACATCTGGGGAAGACATCAAACTGGGGAAGGCATCAAACTGGGGAAGGCATCAAACAACAGGGGAAGGCATCAAACTGGGGAAGGCATCAAACTGGGGAAGGCATCAAACAACTAGGGAAGGCATCAAACTTAGGAAGGCATCAAACTGGGAAAGGCATCAAACTGGGGAAGGCATCAGACTAGGGAAGGTATCAAACTGGGGAAGGCATCAAACTGGCGAAGGCATCAAACTGGGGAAGGCATTAAACTGGGGAATACATCAAACAACTGGGGAAGGCATCAAACTGGGGAAGGCATCAAACTGGGGAAGGCATCAAATAAATTGGGGAAGGCATTAAAATGAGGAAGGCATCAGACTGGGGAAGGCATCAAACAACTGGGGAAGGCATCAAACAACTGGGGAAGGCATCAAACTGGGGAAGGCATTAAACTGGGGAAGGCATCATACTGGGGAATGCATCAAACTGGGGAAGGCATCAAACAACTGGGGAAGGCATCAAACTGTGGAAGGCATCAAACTGGGGAAGGCATCAAACAACTGGGGAAGGCATCAAACTGGGGAAGGCATCAAACTGGGGAAGGTATCAAACTGGGGAATGCATCAAACAACTGGGGTAGGCGTCAAACTGGGGAAGGCATCAAACTGGGGAAGGCATCAAACTGGGGAAGGCATCATACAACTTGGGAAGGCATCAAACTGGGGAAGGCATCAAACAACTGGGGAAGGCATAAAACTGGGGAAGGCAATAAACTGGGGAAGGCATCAAACAACTTGGGAAGGCATCAAACTGGGGAAGGCATCAAACTGGGAAGGCATCAAATTGGGGAAGGCATCAAACAACTGGGGAAGGCATCAAACTTGGGAAGGCATCAAACTGGGGAAGGCATCAAACGGGGAAGGCATCAAACTGGGGAAGGCATCAAACAACTGGGGATGGCATCAAACTGGAGAAGGCATCAAACTGGGGAAGGCATCAAAAAACTGGGGAAGGCATCAAACTGGGGAAGGCATCAAACAACTGGGGAAGGCATCAAATTGGGGAAGCCATCAAACTGGGGAAGGTATCATACCGGGGAAGGCATCAAACTGGGGAAGGCATCAAACTGTGAAAGGCATCAAACTGGGGAAGGCATCAAACAACTGGGGAAGGCATCAAACTGGGGAAGGCAACAAACTGGGGAAGGCATCAAACAACTGTGGAAGGCATCAAACTGGGGAAGGCATCAAACTGGGGAAGGCATCAAACAACTAGGGAAGGCAACAAACTGAGGAATGCATCAAACTGGGAAAGGCATCAAACTGGGGAAGGCATCAGACCGGGGAAAGTATCAAACTGGGGAAGGCATCAAATTGGCGAAGGCATCAAACTGGGGAAGGCATTAAACTGGGGAATGCATCAAACAACTGGGGAAGGCATCAAACTGGGGAAGGCATCAAACTGGGGAAGGCATTAAACTGGGGAAGGCATCAAATAAATTGGGGAAGGCATCAAAATGAGGAAGGCATCAGACTGTGGAAGGCATCAAACAACTGGGGAAGGCATCAAACTGGGGAAGGCATCAAACTGGGGAAGGCATCAAACAACTGGGGAAGGCATAAAACTGGGGAAGGCATTAAACTGGGGAATGCATCAAACTGGGGAAGGCATCAAACACCTGGGGGAGGCATCAAACTGGGGAAGGCATCAAACTGGGGAAGGCATCAAACAACTGGGGAAGGCATCAAAATAGGGAAGTCATCAAATTGGGGAAGGCATCAAACAACTGGGGAATGCATTAAACTGGGGAAGGCATCAAAATGGGGAAGGAATCAAACAACTGGGGAAGGCATCAAACTGGGGAAGGCATCAAACGGACGGAGAAGGCATCAAACTGGGGAAGGCATCAAACTGGAGAAGGCATCAAACTGGGGAAGGCATCAAACTGGGGAAGGCATCAAACAACTGGGGAAGGCATCAAACTAAGAAAGGTATCAAACTGGGGAAGGCATCAAACAACTGGGGAAGGCGTCAAACTGGGGAAAGCATCAAACTGGGGAAGGCATCAAACTGGGAAAGGCATCAAACTGGGGAAGGCATCAAACAACTGGAGAAGGCATCAAACTGGGGAAGGCAACAAACTGGGGAAGGCATCAAACAACTGGGGAACTCATCAAACTGGGGAAGGCATCAAACTGGGGAAGGCATCAAACAACTAGGGAAGACATCAAACTGAGGAATGCATCAAACTGGGAAAGGCATCAAACTGGGGAAGGCATCAGACTGGGGAAGGTATCAAACTGGGGAAGGCATCAAACTGGCGAAGGCATCAAACTGGGGAAGGCATTAAACTGGGGAATGCATCAAACAACTGGGGAAGGCATCAAACTGGGGAAGGCATCAAACTGGGGAAGGCATCAAACTGGGGAAGGCATCAAATAAATTGGGGAAGGCATCAAATAAAATGAGGAAGTCATCAGACTGGGGAAGGCATCAAACAACTGGGGAAGGCATCAAACAACTGGGGAAGGCATCAAACTGGGGAAGGCATCAAACTGGGGAAGGCATTAAACTGCCTAAGGCATCAAACTGGGGAACGCATCAAACAACTGGGGAAGGCATCAAACTGTGGAAGGCATCAAACTGGGGAAGGCATCAAACAACTGGGGAAGGCATCAAACTGGGGAAGGCATCAAACTGGTGAAGGTATCAAACTGGGGAAGGCATCAAACAACTGGGGAAGGCATCAAAATAAGAAAGGTATCAAACTGGGGAAGGCATCAAACAACTGGGGAAGGCGTCAAACTGGGGAAGGCATCAAACTGGGGAAGGCATCAAACAACTTGGGAAGGCATCAAACTGGGGAAGGCATCAAACAACTGGGGAAGGCATAAAACTGGGGAAGGCATTAAACTGGGGAATGCATCAAACTGGGGAAGGCATCAAACAACTGGGGGAGGCTTCGAACTGGGGAAGGCATCAAACTGGGGAAGGCATCAAACAACTGGGGAAGGCATCAAAATGGGGAAGGCATCAAATTGGGGAAGGCATCAAACAACTGGGGAAGGCATTAAACTGGGGAAGGCATCAAAATGGGGAAGGAATCAAACAACTGGGGAAGGCATCAAACTGGGAAAGGCATCAAACGGGGAAGGCATCAAACTGGGGAAGGCATCAAACAACTGGGGAAGGCATCAAACTGGAGAAGGCATCAAACTGGGGAAGGCATCAAACAACTGGGGAAGGCATCAAACTTGGGAAGGCATCAAACAACTGGAGAAGGCATCAAACTGGGGAAGGCATCAATCTGGGGAAGGTATCATACTGGGGAAGGCATCAAACTGGGGAAGGCATCAAACTGGGAAAGGCATCAAACTGGGGAAGGCATCAAACATCTGGGGAAGGCATCAAACTGGGGAAGGCATCAAACTGGCGAAGGCATCAAACAACTGGGGAAGGCATCAAACTGGGGAAGGCATTAAACTGGGGAAGGCATCAAACAACTAGGGAAGGCATCAAACTGAGGAAGGCATCAAACTGGGAAAGGCATGAAACTGGGGAAGGCATCAGACTGGGGAAGGTATCAAACTGGGGAAGGCATCAAACTGGCGAAGGCATCAAACTGGGGAAGGCATTAAACTGGGGAATGCATTAAACAACTGGGGAAGGCATCAAACTGGGGAAGGCATCAAACTGGGGAAGGCATCAAATAAATTGGGGAAGGCATTAAAATGAGGAAGGCATCAGACTGGGGAAGGCATCAATCAACTGGGGAAGGCATCAAACAACTGGGGAAGGCATCAAACTGGGGAAGGCATCAAACTGGGGAAGGCATTAAACTGGGGAAGGCATCATACTGGGGAATGCATCAAACTGGGGAAGTCATCAAACAACTGGGGAAGGCATCAAACTGTGGAAGGCATCAAACTGGGGAAGGCATCAAACAACTGGGGAAGGCATCAAACTGGGGAAGGCATCAAACTGGGGAAGGTATCAAACTGTGGAAGGCATCAAACAACTGGGGTAGGCGTCAAACTGGGGAAGGCATCAAACTGGGGAAGGCATCAAACTGGGGAAGGCATCAAACAACTTGGGAAGGCATCAAACTGGGGAAGGCATCAAACAACTGGGGAAGGCATAAAACTGGGGAAGGCAATAAACTGGGGAAGGCATCAAACAACTTGGGAAGGCATAAAATTGGAGAAGGCATCAAACTGGGAAGGCATCAAATTGGGGAAGGCATCAAACAACTGGGGAAAGCTTCAAACTTGGGAAGGCATCAAACTGGGGAAGGCATCAAACTGGGGAAGGCATCAAACAACTGGGGAAGGCATCAAACAACTGGGGAAGGCATCAAACTGGGGAAGGCATCAAACTGGGGAAGGCATCAAACTGGGGTAGACATCAAACAAATGGGGAAGGCATCAAACTAGGGAAGGCATCAAACTGGGGAAGGCATCAAACAAATGGGGAAGGCATCAAACTGGGGAAGGCATCAAACTGAGGTAGACATCAAACTGCGGAAGGCATCAAACAACGGGGAAGGCAACAAACTGGGGAAGGCATCCAACTGGGGAAGGCATCAAACAACTGGGGTAGGCATCAAACAACTGGGGAAGGCATCAAACTGGGGAAGGCATCCAACTAGGGAAGGGATCAAACTGAGTAAGGCATCAAACTGGGGAAAGCATCAAACTGGGTAAGGCATCAAACTGGAGATGGCCTCAAACTGGGGAAGGCATCAAACTGGGGAAAGCATCAAACAACTGGGAAAGGCATCAAACTGGGGAAGGCATCAAACTGGGGAAGGCATCAAACAACTGGGGAAGGCATCAAACTGGGGAAGGCATCAATCTGGGGAAGGCATCAAACTGGGAAAGGCATCAAACACCAGGGGAAGGCGTCAAAGTGGGGACGGCATCAAACTGGGGAAGGCATCAAACTGAGGAAGGTATCACACTGGGGAAGGCATCAAACAACTGGGAAAGGCATCAAACTGGGAAAGGCATCAAACTGGGGAAGGCATCAGACTGGGGAAAGCATCATACTGGGGAAGGCATCAAACTGGCGAAGGCATCAAACTGGGGAAGGCATCAAACTGGGGAAGGCATCAAATAACTGGGGAAGGCATCAAAATGGGGAAGTCATCAAATTGGGGAAGGCATCAAACAACTGGGGAATGCATTAAACTGGGGAAGGCATCAAAATGGGGAAGGAATCAAACAACTGGGGAAGGCATCAAACTGGGGAAGGCATCAAACGGACGGAGAAGGCATCAAACTGGGGAAGGCATCAAACTGGAGAAGGCATCAAACTGGGGAAGGCAACAAACTGGGGAAGGCATCAAACTGGGGAAGGCATCAAACTGGGGAAGGCATCAAACAACTGGGGAAGGCATCAAACTAAGAAAGGTATCAAACTGGTGAAGGCATCAAACAACTGGGGAAGGCGTCAAACTGGGGAAAGCATCAAACTGGGGAAGGCATCAAACTGGGAAAGGCATCAAACTGGGGAAGGCATCAAACAACTGGAGAAGGCATCAAACTGGGGAAGGCAACAAACTGGGGAAGGCATCAAACAACTGGGGAACTCATCAAACTGGGGAAGGCATCAAAATGGGGAAGGCATCAAATTGGGGAAGGCATCAAACAACTGGGGAAGGCATTAAACTGGGGAAGGCATCAAAATGGGGAAGGAATCAAACAACTGGGGAAGGCATCAAACTGGGGAAGGCATCAAACGGGGAAGGCATCAAACTGGGGAAGGCATCAAACAACTGGGGAAGGCATCAAACTGGAGAAGGCATCAAACTGGGGAAGGCATCAAACAACTGGGGAAGGCATCAAACTTGGGAAGGCATCAAACAACTGGGGAAGGCATCAAACTGGGGAAGGCATCAATCTGGGGAAGGTATCATACTGGGGAAGGCATCAAACTGGGGAAGGCATCAAACTGGGAAAGGCATCAAACTGGGGAAGGCATCAAACATCTGGGGAAGGCATCAAACTGGGGAAGGCATCAAACTGGCGAAGGCATCAAACAACTGGGGAAGGCATCAAACTGGGGAAGGCATTAAACTGGGGAAGGCATCAAACAACTAGGGAAGGCATCAAACTGAGGAAGGCATCAAACTGGGAAAGGCATCAAACTGGGGAAGGCATCAGACTGGGGAAGGTATCAAACTGCGGAAGGCATCAAACTGGCGAAGGCATCAAACTGGGGAAGGCATTAAACTGGGGAATGCATTAAACAACTGGGGAAGGCATCAAACTGGGGAAGGCATCAAACTGGGGAAGGCATCAAATAAACTGGGGAAGGCATTAAAATGAGGAAGGCATCAGACTGGGGAAGGCATCAATCAACTGGGGAAGGCATCAAACAACTGGGGAAGGCATCAAACTGGGGAAGGCATCAAACTGGGGAAGGCATTAAACTGGGGAAGGCATCATACTGGGGAATGCATCAAACTGGGGAAGTCATCAAACAACTGGGGAAGGCATCAAACTGTGGAAGGCATCAAACTGGGGAAGGCATCAAACAACTGGGGAAGGCATCAAACTGGGGAAGGCATCAAACTGGGGAAGGTATCAAACTGGGGAAGGCATCAAACAACTGGGGTAGGCGTCAAACTGGGGAAGGCATCAAACTGGGGAAGGCATCAAACTGGGGAAGGCATCAAACAACTTGGGAAGGCATCAAACTGGGGAAGGCATCAAACAACTGGGGAAGGCATAAAACTGGGGAAGGCAATAAACTGGGGAAGGCATCAAACAACTTGGGAAGGCATCAAATTGGGGAAGGCATCAAACTGGGAAGGCATCAAATTGGGGAAGGCATCAAACAACTGGGGAAAGCTTCAAACTTGGGAAGGCATCAAACTGGGGAAGGCATCAAACTGGGGAAGGCATCAAACAACTGGGGAAGGCATCAAACAACTGGGGAAGGCATCAAACTGGGGAAGGCATCAAACTGGGGAAGGCATCAAACTGGGGTAGACATCAAACTGGGGAAGGCATCAAACAACTGGGGAAGGCATCAAACTAGGGAAGGCATCAAACTGGGGAAGGCATCAAACAAATGGGGAAGGCATCAAACTGGGGAAGGCATCAAACTGAGGTAGACATCAAACTGCGGAAGGCATCAAACAACGGGGAAGGCAACAAACTGGGGAAGGCATCCAACTGGGGAAGGCATAAAACAACTGGGGTAGGCATCAAACAACTGGGGAAGGCATCAAACTGGGGAAGGCTTCCAACTAGGGAAGGGATCAAACTGAGTAAGGCATCAAACTGGGGAAAGCATCAAACTGGGTAAGGCATCAAACTGGAGATGGCCTCAAACTGGGGAAGGCATCAAACTGGGGAAAGCATCAAACAACTGGGAAAGGCATCAAACTGGGGAAGGCATCAAACTGGGGAAGGCATCAAACAACTGGGGAAGGCATCAAACTGGGGAAGGCATCAAACTGGGAAAGGCATCAAACACCAGGGGAAGGCATCAAAGTGGGGACGGCATCAAACTGGGGAAGGCATCAAACTGAGGAAGGTATCACACTGGGGAAGGCATCAAACAACTGGGAAAGGCATCAAACTGGGAAAGGCATCAAACTGGGGAAGGCATCAGACTGGGGAAAGCATCATACTGGGGAAGGCATCAAACTGGCGAAGGCATCAAACTGGGGAAGGCATCAAACTGGGGAAGGCATCAAACAACTGGGGAAGGCATCAAAATGGGGAAGTCATCAAATTGGGGAAGGCATCAAACAACTGGGGAATGCATTAAACTGGGGAAGGCATCAAAATGGGGAAGGAATCAAACAACTGGAGAAGGCATCAAACTGGGGAAGGCATCAAACGGACGGAGAAGGCATCAAACTGGGGAAGGCATCAAGCTGGAGAAGGCATCAAACTGGGGAAGGCAACAAACTGGGGAAGGCATCAAACTGGGGAAGGCATCAAACTGGGGAAGGCATCAAACAACTGGGGAAGGCATCAAACTAAGAAAGGTATCAAACTGGGGAAGGCATCAAACAACTGGGGAAGGCGTCAAACTGGGGAAAGCATCAAACTGGGGAAGGCATCAAACTGGGAAAGGCATCAAACTGGGGAAGGCATCAAACAACTGGAGAAGGCATCAAACTGGGGAAGGCAACAAACTGGGGAAGGCATCAAACAACTGGGGAACTCATCAAACTGGGGAAGGCATCAAACTGGGGAAGGCATCAAACAACTAGGGAAGGCATCAAACTGAGGAATGCATCAAACTGGGAAAGGCATTAAACTGGGGAAGGCATCAGACTGGGGAAGGTATCAAACTGGGGAAGGCATCAAACTGGCGAAGGCATCAAACTGGGGAATGCATTCAACTGGGGAATGCATCAAACAACTGGGGAAGGCATCAAACTGGGGAAGGCATCAAACTGGGGAAGGCATCAAACTGGGGAAGGCATCAAATAAATTGGGGAAGGCATCAAATAAAATGAGGAAGTCATCAGACTGGGGAAGGCATCAAACAACTGGGGAAGGCATCAAACAACTGGGGAAGGCATCAAACTGGGGAAGGCATCAAACTGGGGAAGGCATTAAACTGCCTAAGGCATCAAACTGGGGAAGGCATCAAACAACTGGGGAAGGCATCAAACTGTGGAAGGCATCAAACTGGGGAAGGCATCAAACAACTGGGGAAGGCATCCAACTGGGGAAGGCATCAAACTGGTGAAGGTATCAAACTGGGGAAGGCATCAAACAACTGGGGAAGGCATCAAACTAAGAAAGGTATCAAACTGGGGAAGGCATCAAACAACTGGGGAAGGCGTCAAACTGGGGAAGGCGTCAAACTGGGGAAGGCATCAAACAACTTGGGAAGGCATCAAACTGGGGAAGGCATCAAACAACTGGGGAAGGCATAAAACTGGGGAAGGCATTAAACTGGGGAATGCATCAAACTGGGGAAGGCATCAAACAACTGGGGGAGGCTTCGAACTAGGGAAGGCATCAAACTGGGGAAGGCATCAAACAACTGGGGAAGGCATCAAAATGGGGAAGGCATCAAATTGGGGAAGGCATCAAACAACTGGGGAAGGCATTAAACTGGGGAAGGCATCAAAATGGGGAAGGAATCAAACAACTGGGGAAGGCATCAAACTGGGGAAGGCATCAAATGGGGAAGGCATCAAACTGGGGAAGGCATCAAACAACTGGGGAAGGCATCAAACTGGAGAAGGCATCAAACTGGGGAAGGCATCAAACAACTGGGGAAGGCATCAAACTTGGGAAGGCATCAAACAACTGGGGAAGGCATCAAACTGGGGAAGGCATCAATCTGGGGAAGGTATCATACTGGGGAAGGCATCAAACTGGTGAAGGCATCAAACTGGGAAAGGCATCAAACTGGGGAAGGCATCAAACATCTGGGGAAGGCATCAAACTGGGGAAGGCATCAAACTGGCGAAGGCATCAAACAACTGGGGAAGGCATCAAACTGGGGAAGGCATCAAACTGGGGAAGGCATCAAACAACTAGGGAAGGCATCAAACTGAGGAAGGCATCAAACTGGGAAAGGCATCAAACTGGGCAAGGCATCAGACTGGGGAAGGTGTCAAACTGGGGAAGGCATCAAACTGGCGAAGGCATCAAACTGGGGAAGGCATTAAACTGGGGAATGCATTAAACAACTGGGAAAGGCATCAAACTGGGGAAGGCATCAAACTGGGGAAGGCATCAAATAAATTGGGGAAGGCATTAAAATGAGGAAGGCATCAGACTGGGGAAGGCATCAAACAACTGGGGAAGGCATCAAACAACTGGGGAAGGCATCAAACTGGGGAAGGCATCATACTGGGGAAGGCATTAAACTGGGGAAGGCATCATACTGGGGAACGCATCAAACTGGGGAAGGCATCAAACAACTGGGGAAGGCATCAAACTGTGGAAGGCATCAAACTGGGGAAGGCATCAAACAACTGGGGAAGGCATAAAACTGGGGAAGGCAATAAACTGGGGAAGGCATCAAACAACTTGGGAAGGCATCAAACTGGGGAAGGCATCAAACTGGGAAGGCATCAAATTGGGGAAGGCATCAAAAAACTGGGGAAGGCTTCAAACTTGGGAAGGCATCAAACTGGGGAAGGCATCAAACTGGGGATGGCATCAAACAACTGGGGAAGGCATCAAACAACTGGGGAAGGCATCAAACTGGGGAAGGCATCAAACTGGGGAAGGCATCAAACTGGGGTAGACATCAAACTGGGGAAGGCATGAAACAACTGGGGAAGGCATCAAACTAGGGAAGGCATCAAACTGGGGAAGGCATCAAACAACTGGGGAAGGCATCAAACTGGGGAAGGCATCAAACTGGGGAAGGCATCAAACTGAGGTAGACATCAAACTGCGGAAGGCATCAAACAACGGGGAAGGCATCAAACTGGGGAAGGCATCCAACTGGGGAAGGCATCAAACAACTGGGGTAGGCATCAAACAACTGGGGAAGGCATCAAACTGGGGAAGGCATCCAACTAGGGAAGGCATCAAACTGAGTAAGGCATCAAACTGGGGAAAGCATCAAACTGCGTAAGGCATCAAACTGGAGATGGCCTCAAACTGGGGAAGGCATCAAACTGGGGAAAGCATCAAACAACTGGGAAAGGCATCAAACTGGGGAAGGCATCAAACTGGGGAAGGCATCAAACAACTGGGGAAGGCATCAAACTGGGGAATGCATCAAACTGGGGAAGGCATCAAACTGGGAAAGGCATCAAACACCAGGGGAAGGCGTCAAAGTGGGGACGGCATCAAACTGGGGAAGGCATCAAACTGAGGAAGGTATCACACTGGGGAAGGCATCAAACAACTGGGAAAGGCATCAAACTGGGAAAGGCATCAAACTGGGGAAGGCATCAGACTGGGGAAGGCATCATACTGGGGAAGGCATCAAACTGGCGAAGGCATCAAACTGGGGAAGGCATCAAACTAGGGAATGCATCAAACAACTGTGGAAGGCATCAAACTGGGGAAGGCATCAAATAAACTGGAGAAGGCATCAAACTGGGGAAGACATCAAACTGGGGAAGTCATCAAAGAACTGGGGAAGGCATCAAACTGGGGAAGGCATCAAACAACTGGGGAAGGCATCAAATTGGGGAAGGTATCAAACTGGGCAAGGCATTAAACTGGGAAAGGCATCAAACTGGGGAAGGCATCAGACTGGGGAAGGCATCAAACTGGGGAAGGCATCAAACTGGAGAAGGCATCAAACTGGGGAAGGCATCAAACTGGGGAAGGCATCAAACTGGGGAAGGCATCAAACAACTGGGGAAGGCATCAAACTAAGGAAGGTATCAAACTGGGGAAGGCATCAAACCACTGGGAAAGGCATCAAACTGGGGAAGACATCAAAAAACTGGAGAAGGCATCAAACTAGGGAAGGCATCAAACTGGGGATGGCATCAAACAACAGGGGAAGGCATCAAACTCGGAAGGAATCAAACTGGGGTAGGCATCAAACTGGGGAAGGCATCAAACTGGGGAAGGCATCAAACTGTGGTAAACATCAAACTGGGGAAGGAATCAAACTGGGGAAGGCATCAAACTGGGGAAGGCATCAAACAACTGGAGAAGGCATGAAACTGGGGAAGGCATGAAACTGGGGAAGGCATCAAACAACTGGGGAAGGCATCAAAGTGGGGAATGCATCAAACTGGGGAAGGCATCAAACAACTGGGGAAGGCATCAAAGTGGGGAAGGCATAAAACTGGGGTAGGCATGAAACTGGGGAAGGTATCAAACTGGGTAGGCATCAAAGTGGGGAAGGCATCAAACTGCGGAAGGCATCAAACTGGGGAAGGCATCAAACTGGCGAAGGCATTAAACTGGGGAAGGCATCAAACTGAGGAAGGCAAAAAACTGGGAAAGCCATCAAACTGGGGAAGTCATCAATTTGGGGAAGGCATCAAACAGCTGGGGAAGGCATCAAACTGGGTAAGGCATCAAACTGGGGAAGGCATCAAAGAAACTGGGGAAGGCATCAAACTGGGGTAGGCATCAAACTGGGGAAGGCATCAAACAACTGGGAAAAGCATCAAACTGGGGAAGGCATCAAACTGGGGAAGACATCAGACTGGGGAAGGCATCAAACTGGGTAAGGCAACAAACTGGGGAAGGCAACAAACTGGGGAAGGCATCAAACTGGGGAAGGAATCAAACTGGTGAAGGCATCAAACTGGGGAAGGCATCAAACAACTGTGTAAGGCATCAAACTCAGGAAGGCATCAAACTGGGGAAGGCATCAAACTGGGGAAGATGTCAAACAACTGAGAAAGGCATCAAACTGGAGAAGGCATCAAACTGGGGAAGGCATCAAACAACTGGGGAAGGCATCAAACTGGGGAACGCATCAAACTGGGGTAGACATCAAACTGGTGAAGGCATCAAACAACTAGGGAAGGCATCAAACTGGGGAAGTCATCAAACTGGGGAAGGCATCAAACAACTGGGGAAGGCATCAAACTGGGGAAGGCATCAAACTGGGAAAGGCATCAAACTGGGGAAGACATCAGACTGGGGAAGGTATCAAACTGGGGAAGGCATCAAACTGGCGAAGGCATCAAACTGGGGAAGGCATCAAACTGGGGAATGCACCAAACAACTGTGGAAGGCATCAAACTGGGGAAGGCATCAAACTGGGGAAGGAATCAAATAAACTGGGGAAGGCATCAAACTGGGGAAGACATCAGACTGGGGAAGGCATCAAACAACTGGGGAAGGCATCAAATTGGGGAAGGCATCAAACAACTGGGGAAGGCATCAAACTAAGGAAGGTATCAAACTGGGGAAAGCATCAAACAACTGGGGAGGGCATCAAATGGGGGAAGGCATCAAACAACTGGGGAAGCATCAAACTGGGGAAGGCATCAAACTGGGGAAGGCATCAAAAAACTGGGGAAAGCATCAAACTGGGGAAGGCATCAAACAACTGGGGAAGGCATCAAACTGGGGAAGGCATCAAACAACTGGGTAAGGCATCAAACTAGGGAAGGCATCAAACTGGGGAAGGCATCAAACAACTAGGGAAGGCATCAAACTGGGTAAGGCATCAAACTGGGGTAGACATCAAACTGGGGAAAGCATCAAACAACTGGGGAAGGCATCAAACTAGGGAAGGCATCAAACTGGGGAAGGCATCAAACAACTGGGGAAGGCATAAAACTGGGGAAGGCATCGAACTGGGGAAGGCATCAAACTGAGGTAGACATCAAACTGCGGAAGGCATCAAACAACGGGGAAGGCATCAAACTGGGGAAGGCATCAAACTGGGGAAGGCATCAAACAACTGGGGAAGGCATCAAACAACTGGGGAAGGCATCAAACTGGGGAAGGCATCAAACTGAGGAAGGCATCAAACGGGGGAAGGCATCAAACTGGGGAAGGCATCAAACTGGGGAAGGCATCAAACAATTGGGGAAGGCATCAAGCTGGGGAAGGCATCAAACTGGGGAAGGCATCAAACTAGGGAAGGCATCAAACTGGGAAAACATCAAACAGTGTAAGGCATCAAACTGGAGATGGCATCAAACTGGGGAAGGCATCAAATTGGGGAAGGTATCAAACAATTGGGGAAGGCATCACACAGGGGAAGGCATCAAACTGGGGAAGGCATCAAACTGGGGAAGGCATCAAACAACTGGGGAAGGCATCAAACTGGGGAAGGCATGAAACTGGGAAAGGCATCAAACTGGGGAAGGCATCAGACTGGGGAAGGTATCAAACTGGGGAAGGCATCAAACTGGCGAAGACATCAAACTGGGGAAGGCATCAAACTGGGGAAGGAATCAAATAAACTGGGGAAGGCATCCAACTGGGGAAGACATCAGACTGGGGAAGGCATCAAACAACTGGGGAAGGCATCAAATTGGGGAAGGCATTTAACAACTGGGGAAGACATCAAACTAAGGAAGGTATCAAACTGGGGAAAGCATCAAAGAACTGGGGAGGGCATCAAACGGGGGAAGGCATCAAACAACTGGGGAAGCATCAAACTGGGGAAGGCATCAAACTGGGGAAGGCATCAAAAAACTGGGGAAATTATCAAACTGGGGAAGGCATCAACAACTGGGGAAGGCATCAAACTGGGGAAGGCATCAAACTGGGGAAGGCATCAAACAACTGGGTAAGGCATCAAACTGGGGAAGGCATCAAACTGGGGAAGGCACCAAACAACTGGGGAAGGCATCAAACTGGGGAAGGCATCAAACTGGGGTAGATATCAAACTGGGGAAGGCATCAAACAACTGGGGAAGGCATCAAACTAGGGAAGGCATCAAACTGGGGAAGGCATCAAACAACTGGGGAAGGCATAAAACTGGGGAAGGCATCAAACTGAGGTAGACATCAAACTGCAGAAGGCATCAAACAACATGGAAGGCATCAAACTGGGGAAGGCATCAAACAACTGGGGAAGGCATCAAACAACTGGGGAAGGCATCAAACTGGGGAAGGCATCAAACTGAGGAAGGCATCAAACGGGGGAAGGCATCAAAGTGGGGAAGGCATCAAACTGGGGAAGGCATCATACAATTGGGGAAGGCATCACACAGGGGAAGGCATCAAACTGGGAAAGGCATCAAACTGGGGAAGGCATCAAACAACTGGGGAAGGCATCAGACTGGGGAAGGCATCAAACTGGGGAAGGAATCAAACAACTGGGGAAAGCATCAAAGTGGGGAAGGCATCAAACTAGGGAAGGCATCAAACAACTGGGGAAGGCATCAAACTGGGGAAGGCATCAAACGGGGGAGGCATTAAACTGGGGAAGGCATCAAACAACTGGGGAAGGCATCAAACTGGGGAAGGCATCAAACAACTGGGGAAGGCATCAAATTGGGGAAGGCATCAAACTGGGGAAGGCATCAAACAACTGGGGAAGGTATCAAACTGGGGAAGGCATCAAACTGGGGAAAGCATCAAACTGGGGAAGGCATGAAACTGGGGAAGGTATCAACCTGGGTACCCATCAAAGTGGGGAAGGCATCAAAGTGGGGAAGGCATCAAACTGGGGAACGCATCAAACTGGGGAAGGCATCGAACTGGAGAAGGCAACAAACTGGGGAAGGCATCAAACTGGGGAAGGCATCAAACTGGGGAAGGTAAAAAACTGGGGAAGGCATCAAACTGGGGAAGGCATCAAACTGGGGAAGGCATCAAACAACTGGGGAAGGCATTAAACTGGGGAAGGCATCAAACAACTGGGGATGGCATCAAAGTGGGGAAGGCATCAAACTGGGGAAGGCATCAAACAACTGGGGAAGGCATCAAACTGGGGAAGGCATTAAACTGGGGAAGGCATCAAACAACTGGGTAAGGCATCAAACTAGGGAAGGCATCAAACTGGGGAAGGCATCAAACAACTGGGGAAGGCATCAAACAACTGGGGAAGGCATCAAACTGGGGAAGGCATCAAACTGAGGAAGGCATCAAACGGGGGAAGGCATCAAACTGGGGAAGGCATCAAACTGGGGAAGGCATCAAACAATTGGGGAAGGCATCACACAGGGGAAGGCATCAAACTGGGGAAGGCATCAAACTGGGGAAGACATCAAACAACTGGGGAAGGCATCAGACTGGGGAAGGCATCAAACTGGGGAAGGAATCAAACAACTGGGGAATGCATCAAAGTGGGGAAGGCATCAAACTAGGGAAGGCATCAAACAACTGGGGAAGGCATCAAACTGGGGAAGGCATCAAACAACTGGGGAAGGCATCAAATTGGGGAAGGCATCAAACTGGGGAAGGCATCAAACAACTGGGGAAGGCATCAAACTGGGGAAGGCATCAAACAACTGGGGAAGGCATCAAAGTGGGGAAGGCATCAAACTGGGGAAGGCATCAAACAACTGGGGAAGGCATCAAAGTGGGGAAGGCATTAAACTGGGGAAGGCATCAAACAACTGGGTAAGGCATCAAACTAGGGAAGCCATCAAACTGGGGAAGGCATCAAACAACTGGGGAAGGCATCAAACTGGGTAAGGCATCAAACTGGGGTAGACATCAAACTGGGGAAGGCATCAAACAACTGGGGAAGGCTTCAAACTAGGGAAGGCATCAAACTGGGGAAGGCATCAAACAACTGGGGAAGGCATAAAACTGGGGAAGGCATCGAACTGGGGAAGGCATCAAACTGAGGTAGACATCAAACTGCGGAAGGCATCAAACAACGGGGAAGGCATCAAACTGGGGAAGGCATCAAACTGGGGAAGGCATCAAACAACTGGGGAAGGCATCAAACAACTGGGGAAGGCATCAAACTGGGGAAGGCATCAAACTAAGGAAGGCATCAAACGGGGGAAGGCATCAAACTGGGGAAGGCATCAAACTGGGGAAGGCATCAAACAATTGGGGAAGGCATCAAGCTGGGGAAGGCATCAAACTGGGGAAGGCATCAAACTAGGGAAGGCATCAAACTGGGAAAACATCAAACAGTGTAAGGCATCAAACTGGAGATGGCATCAAACTGGGGAAGGCATCAAATTGGGGAAGGCATCAAACAATTGGGGAAGGCATCACACAGGGGAAGGCATCAAACTGGGGAAGGCATCAAACTGGGGAAGGCATCAAACAACTGGGGAAGGCATCAAACTGGGGAAGGCATGAAACTGGGAAAGGCATCAAACTGGGGAAGGCATCAGACTGGGGAAGGTATCAAACTGGGGAAGGCATCAAACTGGCGAAGGCATCAAACTGGGGAAGGCATCAAACCGGGGAATGCATCAAACAACTGTGGAAGGCATCAAACTGGGGAAGGTATGAAACTGGGAAAGGCATCGAACTGGGGAAGGCAACAAATTGGGGAAGGCATGAAACTGGGGAAGGTATCAAACTGGGTACCCATCAAAGTGGGGAAGGCATCAAAGTGGGGAAGGCATCAAACTGGGGAAGGCATCCAACTGGGGAAGGCAACAAACTGGGGAAGGCATCAATCTGGGGAAGGCATCAAACTGGGGAAGGCATCAAACTGGGGAAGGCATCAAACAACTGGGGAAGGCATCAAACTGGGGAAGGCATGAAACTGGCAAAGGCATCAAACTGGGGAAGGCATCAAACTGGGGAAGGAATCAAATAAACTGGGGAAGGCATCCAACTGGGGAAGACATCAGACTGGGGAAGGCATCAAACAACTGGGGAAGGCATCAAATTGGGGAAGGCATCAAACAACTGGGGAAGACATCAAACTAAGGAAGGTGTCAAACTGGGGAAAGCATCAAACAACTGGGGAGGGCATCAAACGGGGGAAGGTATCAAACAACTGGGGAAGCATCAAACTGGGGAAGGCATCAAACTGGGGAAGGCATCAAAAAACTGGGGAAAGCATCAAACTGGGGAAGGCATCAAACAACTGGGGAAGGCATCAAACTGGGGAAGGCATCAAACTGGGGAAGGCATCAAACAACTGGGTAAGGCATCAAACTGGGGAAGGCATCAAACTGGGGAAGGCATCAAACAACTGGGGAAGGCATCAAACTGGGGAAGGCATCAAACTGGGGTAGACATCAAACTGGGGAATGCATCAAACAACTGGGGAAGGCATCAAACTAGGGAAGGCATCAAACTGGGGAAGGCATCAAACAACTGGGGAAGACATAAAACTGGGGAAGGCATCAAACTTGGGAAGGCATCAAACTGAGGTAGACATCAAACTGCAGAAGGCATCAAACAACTTGGAAGGCATCAAACTGGGGAAGGCATCAAACTGGGGAAGGCATGAAACAACTGGGGAAGGCATCAAACAACTGGGGAAGGCATCAAACTGAGGAAGGCATCAAACTGGGGAAGGCATCAAACTGGGGAAGGCATCAAACAATTGGGGAAGGCATCACACAGGGGAAGGCATCAAACTGGGGAAGGCATCAAACTGGGGAAGGCATCAAACAACTGGGGAAGGCATCAGACTGGGGAAGGCATCAAACTGGGGAAGGAATCAAACAACTGGGGAATGCATCAAAGTGGGGAAGGCATCAAACTAGGGAAGGCATCAAACAACTGGGGAAGGCATCAAACTGGGGAAGGCATCAAACGGGGGGAGGCATTAAACTGGGGAAGGCATCAAACAACTGGGGAAGGCATCAAACTGGGGAAGGCATCAAACAACTGGGGAAGGCATCAAATTGGGGAAGGCATCAAACTGGGGAAGGCATCAAACAACTGGGTAAGGCATCAAACTGGGGAAGGCATCAAATGGGGAAGGCATCAAACAACTGGGGAAGGTATCAAACTGGGGAAGGCATCAAACTGGGGAAAGCATCAAATTGGGGAAGGCATGAAACTGGGGAAGGTATCAAACTGGGTACCCATCAAAGTGGGGAAGGCATCAAAGTGGGGAAGGCAACAAACTGGGGAAGGCATCAAACTGGGGAAGGCATCGAACTGGGGAAGGCAACAAACTGGGGAAGGCATCAAACTGGGGAAGGCATCAAACTGGGGAAGGTAAAAAACTGGGGAAGGCATCAAACTGGGGAAGGCATCAAACTGGGGAAGGCATCAAACTGGGGAAGGCATCAAACAACTGGGGAAGGCATCAAACTGGGGAAGGCATCAAACAACTGGGGAAGGCATCAAAGTGGGGAAGTCATCAAACTGGGGAAGGCATCAAACTGGGGAAGGCATCAAACGGCGGGAGGCAACAAACTGGGGAAGGCATCAAACAAATGGGGAAGGCATCAAACTGGGGAATGCATCAAACAACTGGGGAAGGCATCAAACTGGGGAAGGCATCAAACAACTTGGGAAGGCATAAAACTGGGGAAGGCATCAAATGGTGAATGCATCAAACAACTGGGGAAGGCATCAAACTGGGGAAGGCATCAAACTGGGGAAGGCATCAAACTGGGGAAGGCATAAAACTGGGTAGGCATCAAAGTGGAGAAGCCATCAAAGTGGGAAAGGCATCAAACTGTGGAAGTCATCAAACTGGGGAAGGCATCAAAGAACTGGGGAAGGCAACAAACTGGGGAAGGCATGAAACTGGGGAAGTCATCAAAGAAACTGGGGAAGGCATCAGAATGGGGAAGGCATCAAACTGGGGAAGGCATCAAACAACTGGGGAAGGCATCAAAAGGGGGAAGGCATCAAACTGGGGAAGGCATCAAACAACTGGGGAAGGCATCAAACTGGGGAAGGCATGAAACTGGGAATGGCATCAAACTGGGGAAGGCATCAGACTGGGGAAGGTATCAAACTGGGGAAGGCATCAAACTGGCGAAGGCATCAAACTGGGGAAGGCTTCAAACTGGGGAATGCATCAAACAACTGTGGAAGGCATCAAACTGGGGAAGGCATCAAACTGGGGAAAGAATCAAATAAACTGGGGAAGGCATCCAACTGGCGAAGACATCAGACTGGGGAAGGCATCAAACAACTGGGGAAGGCATCAAATTGGGGAAGGCATCAAACAACTGGGGAAGACATCAAACTAAGGAAGGTATCAAACTGGGGAAAGCATCAAACAACTGGGGAGGGCATCAAACGGGGGAAGGCATCAAACAACTTGGGAAGCATCAAACTGGGGAAGGCATCAAACTGGGGAAGGCATCAAAAAACTGGGGAAAGCATCAAACTGGGGAAGGCATCAAACAACTGGGGAAGGCATCAAACTGGGGAAGGCATCAAACTGGGGAAGGCATCAAACAACTGGGTAAGGCATCAAACTGGGGAAGGCATCAAACTGGGGAAGGCATCAAACAACTGGGGAAGGCATCAAACTGGGGAAGGCATCAAACTGGGGTAGACATCAAACTGGGGAAGGCATCAAACAACTGGGGAAGGCATCAAACTAGGGAAGGCATCAAACTGGGGAAGGCATCAAACAACTGGGGAAGGCATAAAACTGGGGAAGGCATCAAACTTGGGAAGGCATCAAACTGAGGTAGATATCAAACTGCAGAAGGCATCAAACAACTTGGAAGGCATCAAACTGGGGAAGGCATCAAACTGGGGAAGGCATCAAACAACTGGGGAAGGCATCAAACAACTGGGGAAGGCATCAAACTGAGGAAGGCATCAAACGGGGGAAGGCATCAAACTGGGGAAGGCATCAAACTGGGGAAGGCATCAAACAACTGGGGAAGGCATCAAACAACTGGGGAAGGCATCAAACTGAGGAAGGCATCAAACGGGGGAAGGCATCAAACTGGGGAAGGCATCAAACTGGGGAAGGCATCAAACAATTGGGGAAGGCATCACACAGGGGAAGGCATCAAACTGGGGAAGGCATCAAACTGGGGAAGGCATCAAACAACTGTGGAAGGCATCAGACGGGGGAAGGCATCAAACTGAGGAAGGCATCAAACGGGGGAAGGCATCAAACTGGGGAAGGCATCAAACTGGGGAAGGCATCAAACAACTGGGGAAGGCATCAAACAACTGGGGAAGGCATCAAACTGAGGAAGGCATCAAACGGGGGAAGGCATCAAACTGGGGAAGGCATCAAACTGGGGAAGGCATCAAACAATTGGGGAAGGCATCACACAGGGGAAGGCATCAAACTGGGGAAGGCATCAAACTGGGGAAGGCATCAAACAACTGGGGAAGGCATCAGACTGGGGAAGGCATCAAACTGGGGAAGGAATCAAACTACTGGGGAATGCATCAAAGGGGGGAAGGCATCAAACTAGGGAAGGCATCAAACAACTGGGGAAGGCATCAAACTGGGGAAGGCATCAAACGGGGGGAGGCATTAAACTGGGGAAGGCATCAAACAACTGGGGAAGGCATCAAACTGGGGAAGGCATCAAACAACTGGGGAAGGCATCAAATTGGGGAAGGCATCAAACTGGGGAAGGCATCAAACAACTGGGTAAGGCATCAAACTGGGGAAGGCATCAAATGGGGAAGGCATCAAACAACTGGGGAAGGTATCAAACTGGGGAAGGCATCAAACTGGGGAAAGCATCAAACTGGGGAAGGCATAAAACTGGGGAAGGTATCAAACTGGGTACCCATCAAAGTGGGGAAGGCATCAAAGTGGGGAAGGCATCAAACTGGGGAAGGCATCAAACTGGGGAAGGCAACAAACTGGGGAAGGCATCAAACTGGGGAAGGCATCAAACTGGGGAAGGTAAAAAACTGGGGAAGGCATCAAACTGGGGAAGGCATCAAACTGCGAAAGGCATCAAACAACTGGGGAAGGCATCAAACTGGGGAAGGCATCAAACAACTGGGGAAGGCATCAAAGTGGGGAAGGCATCAAACTGGGGAAGGCATCAAACAACTGGGGAAGGCATCAAACTGGGGAAGGCATCAAACGGCGGGAGGCATCAAACTGGGGAAGGCATCAAACAAATGGGGAAGGCATCAAACTGGGGAATGCATCAAACAACTGGGGAAGGCATCAAACTGGGGAAGGCATCAAACTGGGGAAGGCATCAAACAACTTGGGAAGGCATAAAACTGGGGAAGGCATCAAACAACTGGGGAAGGCATCAAACTGGGGAAGGCATCAAACTGGGGAAGACATCAAACTGGGGAAGGCATAAAACTGGGTAGGCATCAAAGTGGAGTAGCCATCAAAGTGGGAAAGGCATCAAACTGTGGAAGTCATCAAACTGGGGAAGGCATCAAAGAACTGGGGAAGGCAACAAACTGGGGAAGTCATGAAACTGGGGAAGGCATCAAAGAAACTGGGGAAGGCATCAGAATGGGGAAGGCAAAAAACTGGGGAAGGCATCAAACAACTGGGGAAAGCATCAAAAGGGGGAAGGCATCAAACTGGGGAAGGCATCAGACTGGGGAAGGCATCAAACTGGGTAAGGCATCAAACTGGGGAAGGCAACAAACTGGGGAAGGCATCAAACTGGGGAAGGCATCAAACTGGGGAAGGCATCAAACCGGGGAAGGAATCAAACAACTGGGGAAGGCATCAAACTGGGGAAGGCATCAAACAACTGGGGAAGGCATCAAACAACTGGGGAAGGCATCAAACTCGGGAAGGCATCGAACTGGGGAAGGAATCAAACTGGGGAAGATATCAAACGGGGGAAGGCATCAAACTGTGGAAGGCATCAAACAACTGGGGAAGGCATCAAACTGGGGAAGGCATCAAACTGGGAAGGCATCAAACAACTGGGGAAGTCATCAAACTGGGGAAGGCATCAAACTGGGGAAGGCATCAAACAACTGGGGAAGGCATCAAACTGGGGAAGGCATCAAATGGGAAATGCATCAAACAACTGGGGAAGGTATCAAATTGGGGAAGGCATCAAACTGGGGAAGGCATCAAACTGGGGAAGGAATCAAACAACTGGGGAAGGCATCAAACTGGGGAAGGCATCTAACAACTGGGGATGGCATCAAACTCGGGAAGGCATCAAGCTGGGGAAAGAATCAAACTGGGGAAGACATCAAACAACTGGGGAAGGCATCAAACTGGGGAAGGCATCAAACTGGGGAAGGCATCAAACAACTGGGCAAGGCAACAAACAACTGGGGAAGGCATCAAACTGGGGAAGGAATCAAACTGAGGAAGGCATAAAACTGGGGAAGACATCAAACTGGGGAAGGCATCAAACAACTGGGAAAGGCATCAAACTGGGGAAGGCATCAAACTGGGGAAGGCATCAAACTGGGGAAGGCTTCAAACTGGGGAAGGCATAAAGCTGGGGAAAGCATCAAACTCGGTAAGGCATCAAACTTGGGAAGGCATCAAACTGGGGAAGGCATCAAACAACTGGGGAAGGCATCAAACTGGGGAAGGCATCAAACTGGGGAAGGCATCAAACAACTGGGGAAGGCATCAAAATGAGGAAGGCATCAAACTGGGGAATGCATCAAAATGGGGAAGGCATCAAACTGGGGAAGGCATCAAACTGGGGGAAGACATCAAACTGGGGAAGGCATCCAACAACTGGTGAAGGCATCAAACTGGGGAAGGCATCAAACTGGGGAAGGCATCAAACTGGGGTAGGCATCAAACAACTGGGGAAGGCATCAAACTGGGGAAGGCATCAAATGGGGAAGGCATCAAACAACTGGGGAAGGCATCAAACTGGGGAAGGCATCAAACTGGGGAAGGTATCAAACTGGGTAGGCATCAAAGTGGGGAAGTCATCAAAGTGGGGAAGGCATCAAACTGGGGAAGGCATCAAACTGGGGAAGGCATCAAACTTGGGAAGACATTAAACTGGGGAAGTCATCAAACTGTGGAAGGCATCAAACTGGGAAAGGCATCAAACTGGGGAAGTCATCAAACTGGGGAAGGCATCAAACAACTGGGGAAGGCATAAAACTGGGGAAGGCATCAAACTGGGGAAGGCATAAACGAAACTGGGGAAGGCATCAAACTGGGGATGGCATCAAACTGGGGAAGGCATCAAACAACTGGGGAAAGCATCAAACTGGGGAAGGCATCAAACTGGGGAAGGCATCAGACTGGGTAAGGCATCAAACTGGGGAAGACATCAAGCTAGGTAAGGCATCAAACTGGGGAAGGCAACAAACTGGGGAAGGCATCAAACTGGGGAAGACAATAAAACGGGGAAAGGCATCAAACTGGGGAAGGCATCAAACTGAGGAAGGCATAAAACTGGGGAAGGCATAAAACTGGGGAAGGCATCAAACTGGGGAAGGCATCAAACAACTGGGGAAGGCATCAAACTGAGGAAGGCATTAAACTGGGGAAGGCATCAAACTGGGGAAGGCTTCAAACTGGGGAAGTCATCAAACTGGGGTAAGCATCAAGCTGGGGAAGGCATCAAACTGGGGAAGGCATCAAACAACTGGGGAAGGCATCAAACTGGGGAAGGCATCAAACTGGGGAAGGCATCAAACAACTTGGGAAGGCATCAAACTGGGTAAGGCATCAAACTGGGGAAGGCAACAAACTGGGGAAGGCATCAAACTGGGGAAGGCATCAAACTGGGGAAGGCATCAAACCGGGGAAGGAATCAAACAACTGAGGAAGGCATCAAACTGGGGAAGGCATCAAACAACTGGGGAAGGCATCAAACAACTGGGGAAGGCATCAAACTCGGGAAGGCATCGAACTGGGGAAGGCATCAAACTGGGGAAGATATCAAACGGGGGAAGGCATCAAACTGTGGAAGGCATCAAACAACTGGGGAAGGCATCAAACTGGGGAAGGCATCAAACTGGGAAGGCATCAAACAACTGGGGAAGTCATCAAACTGGGGAAGGCATCAAACTGGGGAATGCATCAAACAACTGGGGAAGGTATCAAATTGGGGAAGGCATCAAACTGGGGAAGGCATCAAACTGGGGAAGGAATCAAACAACTGGGGAAGGCATCAAACTGGGGAAGGCATCTAACAACTGGGGATGGCATCAAACTAGGGAAGGCATCAAACTGGGTAAAGCATCAAACTGGGGAAGACATCAAACAACTGGGGAAGGCATCAAACTGGGGAAGGCATCAAACAACTGGGCAAGGCATCAAACAACTGGGGAAGGCATCAAACTGGGGAAGGAATCAAACTGAGGAAGGCATAAAACTGGGGAAGACATCAAACTGGGGAAGGCATCAAACAACTGGGGAAGGCATCAAACTGGGGAAGGCATCAAACTGGGGAAGGCATCAAACTGGGGAAGGCTTCAAACTGGGGAAGGCATAAAACTGGGGAAAGCATCAAACTCGGTAAGGCATCAAACTGGGGAAGGCATCAAACTGGGGAAGGCATCAAACAACTGGGGAAGGCATCAAACTGGGGAAGGCATCAAACTGGGGTAGGCATCAAACAACTGGGGAAGGCATCAAACTGGGGAAGGCATCAAATGGGGAAGGCATCAAACAACTGGGGAAGGCATCAAACTGGGGAATGCATCAAAATGGGGAAGACATCAAACTGGGGAAGGCATCAAACTGGGGGAAGACATCAAACTGGGGAAGGCATCAAACAACTGGGGAAGGCATCAAACTGGGGAAGGCATCAAACTGGGGAAGGCATCAAACTGGGGTAGGCATCAAACAACTGGGGAAGGCATCAAACTGGGGAAGGCATCAAATGGGGAAGGCATCAAACAACTGGGGAAGGCATCAAACTGGGGAAGGCATCAAACTGGGGAAGGCATCAAACTGGGGAAGGTATCAAACTGGGTAGGCATCAAAGTGGGGAAGTCATCAAAGTGGGGAAGGCATCAAACTGGGGAAGGCATCAAACTGGGGAAGGCATCAAACTTGGGAAGACATTAAACTGGGGAAGTCATCAAACTGTGGAAGGCATCAAACTGGGAAAGGCATCAAACTGGGGAAGTCATCAAACTGGGGAAGGCATCAAACAACTGGGGAAGGCATAAAACTGCGGAAGGCATCAAACTGGGGAAGGCATCAAAGAAACTGGGGAAGGCATCAAACTCGGGAAGGCATCGAACTGGGGAAGGCATCAAACTGGGGAAGATATCAAACGGTGGAAGGCATCAAACTGTGGAAGGCATCAAACAACTGGGGAAGGCATCAAACTGGGGAAGGCATCAAACTGGGAAGGCATCAAACAACTGGGGAAGTCATCAAACTGGGGAAGGCATCAAACTGGGGAATGCATCAAACAACTGGGGAAGGTATCAAATTGGGGAAGGCATCAAACTGGGGAAGGCATCAAACTGGGGAAGGAATCAAACAACTGGGGAAGGCATCAAACTGGGGAAGGCATCTAACAACTGGGGATGGCATCCAACTAGGGAAGGCATCAAACTGGGTAAAGCATCAAACTGGGGAAGACATCAAACAACTGGGGAAGGCATCAAACTGGGGAAGGCATCAAACTGGGGAAGGCATCAAACAACTGGGCAAGGCATCAAACAACTGGGGAAGGCATCAAACTGGGGAAGGAATCAAACTGAGGAAGGCATAAAACTGGGGAAGACATCAAACTGGGGAAGGCATCAAACAACTGGGGAAGGCATCAAACTGGGGAAGGCATCAAACTGGGGAAGGCATCAAACTGGGGAAGGCTTCAAACTGGGGAAGGCATAAAACTGGGGAAGTCATCAAACTGTGGAAGGCATCAAACTGGGAAAGGCATCAAACTGGGGAAGTCATCAAACTGGGGAAGGCATCAAACAACTGGGGAAGGCATAAAACTGGGGAAGGCATCAAACTGGGGAAGGCATAAACGAAACTGGGGAAGGCATCAAACTGGGGATGGCATCAAACTGGGGAAGGCATCAAACAACTGGGGAAAGCATCAAACTGGGGAAGGCATCAAACTGGGGAAGGCATCAGACTGGGTAAGGCATCAAACTGGGGAAGACATCAAGCTAGGTAAGGCATCAAACTGGGGAAGGCAACAAACTGGGGAAGGCATCAAACTGGGGAAGACAATAAAACGGGGAAAGGCATCAAACTGGGGAAGGCATCAAACTGAGGAAGGCATAAAACTGGGGAAGGCATAAAACTGGGGAAGGCATCAAACTGGGGAAGGCATCAAACAACTGGGGAAGGCATCAAACTGAGGAAGGCATTAAACTGGGGAAGGCATCAAACTGGGGAAGGCTTCAAACTGGGGAAGTCATCAAACTGGGGTAAGCATCAAGCTGGGGAAGGCATCAAACTGGGGAAGGCATCAAACAACTGGGGAAGGCATCAAACTGGGGAAGGCATCAAACTGGGGAAGGCATCAAACAACTTGGGAAGGCATCAAACTGGGTAAGGCATCAAACTGGGGAAGGCAACAAACTGGGGAAGGCATCAAACTGAGGAAGGCATCAAACTGGGGAAGGCATCAAACCGGGGAAGGAATCAAACAACTGAGGAAGGCATCAAACTGGGGAAGGCATCAAACAACTGGGGAAGGCATCAAACAACTGGGGAAGGCATCAAACTCGGGAAGGCATCGAACTGGGGAAGGCATCAAACTGGGGAAGATATCAAACGGGGGAAGGCATCAAACTGTGGAAGGCATCAAACAACTGGGGAAGGCATCAAACTGGGGAAGGCATCAAACTGGGAAGGCATCAAACAACTGGGGAAGTCATCAAACTGGGGAAGGCATCAAACTGGGGAATGCATCAAACAACTGGGGAAGGTATCAAATTGGGGAAGGCATCAAACTGGGGAAGGCATCAAACTGGGGAAGGAATCAAACAACTGGGGAAGGCATCAAACTGGGGAAGGCATCTAACAACTGGGGATGGCATCAAACTAGGGAAGGCATCAAACTGGGTAAAGCATCAAACTGGGGAAGACATCAAACAACTGGGGAAGGCATCAAACTGGGGAAGGCATCAAACAACTGGGCAAGGCATCAAACAACTGGGGAAGGCATCAAACTGGGGAAGGAATCAAACTGAGGAAGGCATAAAACTGGGGAAGACATCAAACTGGGGAAGGCATCAAACAACTGGGGAAGGCATCAAACTGGGGAAGGCATCAAACTGGGGAAGGCATCAAACTGGGGAAGGCTTCAAACTGGGGAAGGCATAAAACTGGGGAAAGCATCAAACTCGGTAAGGCATCAAACTGGGGAAGGCATCAAACTGGGGAAGGCATCAAACAACTGGGGAAGGCATCAAACTGGGGAAGGCATCAAACTGGGGAAGGCATCAAACTGGGGTAGGCATCAAACAACTGGGGAAGGCATCAAACTGGGGAAGGCATCAAATGGGGAAGGCATCAAACAACTGGGGAAGGCATCAAACTGGGGAATGCATCAAAATGGGGAAGGCATCAAACTGGGGAAGGCATCAAACTGGGGGAAGACATCAAACTGGGGAAGGCATCAAACAACTGGGGAAGGCATCAAACTGGGGAAGGCATCAAACTGGGGAAGGCATCAAACTGGGGTAGGCATCAAACAACTGGGGAAGGCATCAAACTGGGGAAGGCATCAAATGGGGAAGGCATCAAACAACTGGGGAAGGCATCAAACTGGGGAAGGCATCAAACTGGGGAAGGCATCAAACTGGGGAAGGTATCAAACTGGGTAGGCATCAAAGTGGGGAAGTCATCAAAGTGGGGAAGGCATCAAACTGGGGAAGGCATCAAACTGGGGAAGGCATCAAACTTGGGAAGACATTAAACTGGGGAAGTCATCAAACTGTGGAAGGCATCAAACTGGGAAAGGCATCAAACTGGGGAAGTCATCAAACTGGGGAAGGCATCAAACAACTGGGGAAGGCATAAAACTGCGGAAGGCATCAAACTGGGGAAGGCATCAAAGAAACTGGGGAAGGCATCAAACTCGGGAAGGCATCGAACTGGGGAAGGCATCAAACTGGGGAAGATATCAAACGGTGGAAGGCATCAAACTGTGGAAGGCATCAAACAACTGGGGAAGGCATCAAACTGGCGAAGGCATCAAACTGGGAAGGCATCAAACAACTGGGGAAGTCATCAAACTGGGGAAGGCATCAAACTGGGGAATGCATCAAACAACTGGGGAAGGTATCAAATTGGGGAAGGCATCAAACTGGGGAAGGCATCAAACTGGGGAAGGAATCAAACAACTGGGGAAGGCATCAATCTGGGGAAGGCATCTAACAACTGGGGATGGCATCAAACTAGGGAAGGCATCAAACTGGGTAAAGCATCAAACTGGGGAAGACATCAAACAACTGGGGAAGGCATCAAACTGGGGAAGGCATCAAACTGGGGAAGGCATCAAACAACTGGGCAAGGCATCAAACAACTGGGGAAGGCATCAAACTGGGGAAGGAATCAAACTGAGGAAGGCATAAAACTGGGGAAGACATCAAACTGGGGAAGGCATCAAACAACTGGGGAAGGCATCAAACTGGGGAAGGCATCAAACTGGGGAAGGCATCAAACTGGGGAAGGCTTCAAACTGGGGAAGGCATAAAACTGGGGAAAGCATCAAACTCGGTAAGGCATCAAACTGGGGAAGGCATCAAACTGGGGAAGGCATCAAACAACTGGGGAAGGCATCAAACTGGGGAAGGCATCAAACTGGGGAAGGCATCAAACTGGGGTAGGCATCAAACAACTGGGGAAGGCATCAAACTGGGGAAGGCATCAAATGGGGAAGGCATCAAACAACTGGGGAAGGCATCAAACTGGGGAATGCATCAAAATGGGGAAGGCATCAAACTGGGGAAGGCATCAAACTGGGGGAAGACATCAAACTGGGGAAGGCATCAAACAACTGGGGAAGGCATCAAACTGGGGAAGGCATCAAACTGGGGAAGGCATCAAACTGGGGTAGGCATCAAACAACTGGGGAAGGCATCAAACTGGGGAAGGCATCAAATGGGGAAGGCATCAAACAACTGGGGAAGGCATCAAACTGGGGAAGGCATCAAACTGGGGAAGGCATCAAACTGGGGAAGGTATCAAACTGGGTAGGCATCAAAGTGGGGAAGTCATCAAAGTGGGGAAGGCATCAAACTGGGGAAGGCATCAAACTGGGGAAGGCATCAAACTTGGGAAGACATTAAACTGGGGAAGTCATCAAACTGTGGAAGGCATCAAACTGGGAAAGGCATCAAACTGGGGAAGTCATCAAACTGGGGAAGGCATCAAACAACTGGGGAAGGCATAAAACTGCGGAAGGCATCAAACTGGGGAAGGCATCAAAGAAACTGGGGAAGGCATCAAACTGGGGATGGCATCAAACTGGGGAAAGCATCAAACAACTGGGGAATGCATCAAACTGGGGAAGGCATCAAACTGGGGAAGGCATCAGACTGGGTAAGGCATCAAACTGGGGAAGGCATCAAGCTAGGTAAGGCATCAAACTGGGGAAGGCAACAAACTGGGGAAGGCATCAAACTGGGGAAGACAATAAAACGGGGAAAGGCATCAAACTGGGGAAGGCATCAAACTGAGGAAGGCATAAAATTGGGGAAGGCATAAAACTGGGGAAGGCATCAAACTGGGGAAGGCATCAAACAACTGGGGAAGGCATCAAACTGAGGAAGGCATCAAACTGGGGTAGGCATCAAACTGGGGAAGGCTTCAAACTTGGGAAGTCATCAAACTGGGGTAAGCATCAAACTGGGGAAGGCATCAAACTGGGGAAGGCATCAAACAACAGGGGAAGGCATCAAACTGGGGAAGGCATCAAACTGGGGAAGGCATCAAACAACTTGGGAAGGCATCAAAATGGGGAAGGCATCAAACTGAGGAAGGCATCAAACTGGGGTAGACATCAAACTGGGGAAGGCATCAAACAACTGGGGAAGGCATCATACTGGGGAAGGCATCAAACTGGGGAAGGCATCAAACTGGGTAAGGCATCAAATAAACTGGGGAAGGTATCAAACTGGTGAAGGCATCAAACTGGGGAAGGCAACAAACTACTGGGGAAGGCATCAAACTGGGGAAGGCATCAAATGGGGAAGGCATCAAACAACTGGGGAAGGCATCAAACTGGGGAAGGTATCAAACTGGGGAAGGCATCAAACTGGGGAAGGTATCAAACTGGGTAGGCATCAAAGTGGGGAAGTCATCAAAGTGGGGAAGGCATCAAACTGGGGAAGGCATCAAACTGGGGAAGGCATCAAACTTGGGAAGACATTAAACTGGGGAAGTCATCAAACTGTGGAAGGCATCAAACTGGGAAAGGCATCAAACTGGGGAAGTCATCAAACTGGGGAAGGCATCAAACAACTGGGGAAGGCATAAAACTGCGGAAGGCATCAAACTGGGGAAGGCATCAAAGAAACTGGGGAAGGCATCAAACTGGGGATGGCATCAAACTGGGGAAAGCATCAAACAACTGGGGAATGCATCAAACTGGGGAAGGCATCAAACTGGGGAAGGCATCAGACTGGGTAAGGCATCAAACTGGGGAAGGCATCAAGCTAGGTAAGGCATCAAACTGGGGAAGGCAACAAACTGGGGAAGGCATCAAACTGGGGAAGACAATAAAACGGGGAAAGGCATCAAACTGGTGAAGGCATCAAACTGAGGAAGGCATAAAATTGGGGAAGGCATAAAACTGGGGAAGGCATCAAACTGGGGAAGGCATCAAACAACTGGGGAAGGCATCAAACTGAGGAAGGCATCAAACTGGGGTAGGCATCAAACTGGGGAAGGCTTCAAACTTGGGAAGTCATCAAACTGGGGTAAGCATCAAACTGGGGAAGGCATCAAACTGGGGAAGGCATCAAAAAACAGGGGAAGGCATCAAACTGGGGAAGGCATCAAACTGGGGAAGGCATCAAACAACTTGGGAAGGCATCAAAATGGGGAAGGCATCAAACTGAGGAAGGCATCAAACTGGGGTAGACATCAAACTGGGGAAGGCATCAAACAACTGGGGAAGGCATCATACTGGGGAAGGCATCAAACTGGGGAAGGCATCAAACTGGGTAAGGCATCAAATAAACTGGGGAAGGTATCAAACTGGTGAAGGCATCAAACTGGGGAAGGCATCAAACTACTGGGGAAGGCATCAAACTGGGGAAGGCATCAAACTGGGGAAGGCATCAAACTGGGGAAGGCATCAAATAACTGGGGAAGGCATCAAACTGTGGAAGGTATCAAACGGGGGAAGGCATCAAAGTGGGGAAGGCATCAAATTGGGGAAGGCATCAAACAACTGGGGAACGCATCAAACTGGGGAAGGCATCAAAATGCGGAAGGCATCAAACAACTGGGGAAGGCATCAAACTAGGGAAGGCATCAAACTGGGGAAGGCATCAAACAACTGGGGAAGGCATCAAACTGGGGAAGGCATCAAACAACTGGGGAAGGCATCAAACTGGGGATGGCATCAAACTGGGGAAGGAATCAAACTGGGGAATTCATCAAACTGGGGAAGGCATCAAACAACTGGGGAAGGCATCAACCAACTGGGGTAGGCATCAAACTGGGGAAGGCATCAAACTGGGCAAGGCATCAAACAACTTGGGAAGGCATCACACTGGGGAAGGCATCAAACAAATGGGGAAGGCATAAAACTGGGGAAGGCATCAAACTGGGGAAGGCATCAAACTGGGGAAGGTATCAAACTGGGTAGGCATCAAAGTGGGGAAGTCATCAAAGTGGGGAAGGCATCAAACTGGGGAAGGCATCAAACTGGGGAAGGCATCAAACTTGGGAAGACATTAAACTGGGGAAGTCATCAAACTGTGGAAGGCATCAAACTGGGAAAGGCATCAAACTGGGGAAGTCATCAAACTGGGGAAGGCATCAAACAACTGGGGAAGGCATAAAACTGCGGAAGGCATCAAACTGGGGAAGGCATCAAAGAAACTGGGGAAGGCATCAAACTGGGGATGGCATCAAACTGGGGAAGTCATCAAACAACTGGGGAAAGCATCAAACTGGGGAAGGCATCAAACTGGGGAAGGCATCAGACTGGGTAAGGCATCAAACTGGGGAAGGCATCAAGCTAGGTAAGGCATCAAACTGGGGAAGGCATCAAACTGGGGAAGGCATCAAACTGGGGAAGACAATAAAACGGGGAAAGGCATCAAACTGGGGAAGGCATCAAACTGAGGAAGGCATAAAACTGGGGAAGGCATAAAACTGGGGAAGGCATCAAACTGGGGAAGGCATCAAACAACTGGGGAAGGCATCAAACTGAGGAAGGCATCAAACTGGGGTAGGCATCAAACTGGGGAAGGCTTCAAACTGGGGAAGTCATCAAACTGGGGTAAGCATCAAACTGGGGAAGGCATCAAACTGGGGAAGGCATCAAACAACAGGTGAAGGCATCAAACTGGGGAAGGCATCAAACTGGGGAAGGCATCAAACAACTTGGGAAGGCATCAAAATGGGGAAGGCATCAAACTGAGGAAGGCATCAAACTGGGGTAGACATCAAACTGGGGAAGGCATCAAACAACTGGGGAAGGCATCATACTGGGGAAGGCATCAAACTGGGGAAGGCATCAAACTGGGTAAGGCATCAAATAAACTGGGGAAGGTATCAAACTGGTGAAGGCATCAAACTGGGGAAGGCATCAAACTACTGGGGAAGGCATCAAACTGGGGAAGGCATCAAACTGGGGAAGGCATCAAACTGGGGAAGGCATCAAATAACTGGGGAAGGCATCAAACTGTGGAAGGTATCAAACGGGGGAAGGCATCAAAGTGGGGAAGGCATCAAATTGGGAAAGGCATCAAACAACTGGGGAACGCATCAAACTGGGGAAGGCATCAAAATGCGGAAGGCATCAAACAACTGGGGAAGGCATCAAACTAGGGAAGGCATCAAACTGGGGAAGGCATCAAACAACTGGGGAAGGCATCAAACTGGGGAAGGCATCAAACAACTGGGGAAGGAATCAAACTGGGGATGGCATCAAACTGGGGAAGGCATCAAACTGGGGAATTCATCAAACTGGGGAAGGCATCAAACAACTGGGGAAGGCATCAACCAACTGGGGTAGGCATCAAACTGGGGAAGGCATCAAACTGGGCAAGGCATCAAACAACTTGGGAAGGCATCACACTGGGGAAGGCATCAAACAACTGGGGAAGGCATAAAACTGGGGAAGGCATCAAACTGGGGAAGGCAACAAACTGGGGAAGACATCAAACAACTGGGGAAGGCATCAAACTGGGGAAGGCATCAAACTGTGGAAGGCATCAAACAACTGGGGAAGGCTTCAAACTGGGAAGGCATCAAACAACTGGGGAAGGCATCAAACAACTGGGGAAGGCATTAAACTGGGGAAGGCATCAAACAACTTGGGAAGGCATCAAACTGGGGAAGGCATCAATCTGGGGGAAGGCATCAAACTGGGGAAGGCATCAAACAACTGGGGAAGGCATCAAACTGGGGAAGGAATCAAACTGGTGTAGGTATCAAACAACTGGGGAAGGAATCAAACTGGGGAAGGCATCAAACCACTGTGGAAGGCATCAAACTGGGGAAAGTATCAAACTGGGGAAGGCATCAAACGACTGGGGAAGGCATCAAACTGGGGATGGCATCAAACTGGGGAAGGCATCAAATTGGAGAAGTCATCAAACTGGGGAAGGCATCAAACAACTGGGAAAGGCATCAAACAACAGGGGTAGGCATCAAACTGGGGAAGGCATCATACTGGGGAAGGCATCAAACAACTGGGAAAGGCATCAAACTGGGGAAGGCATCAAACAACTGGGGAAGGCATAAAACTGGGGAAGGCATCAAACTGGGGAAGGCATCAAACAACTGGGAAAGGCATCAAACTGGGGAAGGCATAAAACTGGGGAAGGCATCAAACAACTGGGGAAGGCATCAAAATGGGGAAGGCATCAAACTGGGGAAGGCATCAAACAACTGGGGAAGGCATCAAACTGGGGAAGGCATCAAACAGGGGAAGGCATCAAACTGGGGAAGGCATCAAACTGGGGAAGGCATCAAACAACTGGGGAAGGCATCAAACTGGGAAAGTCATCAAACTGGGGAAGGCATCAAATAACTGGGGAAGGCATCAAACTGGGGAAGGCATCAAACAACTGGGGAAGGCATCAAACTGGGGAATGCATCAAACAACTGTGGAAGGCATCAAACTGGGGAAGGCATCAAACTGGGGAAGGCATCAAATAGGGGAAGGCATCAAATAAACTGGGGAAGGCATCAAATAGGGGAAGGCATCAAATAAACTGGGGAAGGCATCAAACTGGGGAAGGCATCAAACTGGGGAAGGTATCAAATAAACTGGGGAAGGCATCAAACTGGGGAAGGCATCAAATTGGAAGGTATCAAACAACTGGGGAAGGCATCAAACTGGGGAAGGCATCAAACAACTGGGAAAGGCATCAACCTGGGGAAGGCATCAAACTGGGGAGGGCATTAAACTGGGGAAGGCATCAATCTGGGGAAGGCATCAAACTACTGTGGAAGGCATCAAACTGGGGAAGGTATCAAACTGGGGAAGGCATGAAACGACTGGGGAAGGCATCAAACTGGGGATGGCATCAAACTGGGGAAGGCATCAAATTGGGAAAGTCATCAAACTGGAGAAGGCATCAAACAACTGGGAAAGGCATCAGACTGGGGAAGGCATCAAACAACTGGGGAAGGTATAAAACTGGGGAACGCATCAAACTGGGGAAGGCATCAAACTGGGGAAGGCATCAAACTGGGGAAGGCATCAAACTGGGGAAGGCATCAAACAACTGGGAAAGGCATCAAACTGGGGAAGGCATCAAACTGGGGAAGGCATCAAACAACTGGGAAAGGCATCAAACTGGGGAAAGCATCAAACAACTGGGGAAGGCATAAAACTGGGGAAGGCATCAAACTGGGGAAGGCATCAAACAACTGGGAAAGGCATCAAACTGGGGAAGGCATCAAACTGGGGAAGGCATCAAACAACTGGGAAAGGCATCAAACTGGGGAAGGCATCAAACAACTGGGGAAGGCATAAAACTGGGGAAGGCATCAAACTGGGGAAGGCATCAAACAACTGGGAAAGGCATCAAACTGGGGAAGGCATCAAACTGGGGAAGGCATCAAACAACTGGGGAAGGCATCAAAATGGGGAAGGCATCAAACTGGGGAAGGCATCAAACTGGGGAAGGCATCAAACAACTGGAGAAGGCATCAAACTGGGGAAGGCATCAAACAGGGGAAGGCATCAAACTGGGGAAGGCATCAAACTGGGGAAGGCATCAAACAACTGGGGAAGGCATCAAACTGGGAAAGTCATCAAACTGGGGAAGGCATCAAACAACTGGGGAAGTCATCAAACTGGGGAAGGCATCAAACAACTGGGGAAGGCATCAAACTGGAGAATGCATCAAACAACTGTGGAAGGCATCAAACTGGGGAAGGCATCAAACTGGGGAAGGCATCAAATAGGGGAAGGCATCAAATAAACTGGGGAAGGCATCAAATAGAGGAAGGCATCAAATAAACTGGGGAAGGCATCAAACTGTGGAAGGCATCAAACTGGGGAAGGTATCAAATAAACTGGGGAAGGCATCAAACTGGGGAAGGCATCAAATTGGGAAGGCATCAAACAACTGGGGAAGGCATCAAACTGGGGAAGGCATCAAACAACTGGGAAAGGCATCAACCTCGGGAAGGCATCAAACTGGGGAAGGCATAAAACTATGGAAGGCATCAATCTGGGGAAGGCATCAATCTGGGGAAGGCATCAAACTACTGTGGAAGGCATCAAACTGGGGAAGGTATCAAACTGGGGAAGGCATGAAACAACTGGGGAAGGCATCAAACTGGGGATGGCATCAAACTGGGGAAGGCATCAAATTGGGAAAGTCATCAAACTGGAGAAGGCATCAAACAACTGGGAAAGGCATCAAACTGGGGAAGGCATCAAACAACTGGGGAAGGTATAAAACTAGGGAAGGCATCAAACTGGGGAAGGCATCAAACTGGGGAAGGCATCAAACAACTGGGAAAGGCATCAAACTGGGGAAGGCATCAAACTGGGGAAGGCATCAAACAATTGGGGAAGGCATCAAAATGGGGAAGGCATCAAACTGGAGAAGGCATCAAACAACTGGGGAAGGCAACAAACTGGGGAAGGCATCAAACTGGGGAAGGCATCAAACAACTGGGGAAGGCATGAAACTGGGGAAGGCATCAAAGGGGGGAAGGCATCAAACTGGGGAAGGCATCAAATTGGGGAATGCATCAAACAACTGGGGAAGTCATCAAACTGGGGAAGGCATCAAACAACTGGGGAAGGCATCAAACTGGGAAAGGCATCAAACAACTGGGGAAGGCATCAAACTGGGGAAGGCATCAAACTGGGGAAGGCATCAAACTGGGGAAGGCATCATACTGGGAAAGGCATCAAACTGGGGAAGGCATCAAACAAATAGGGAAGGCATCAAACTCGGGAAGGCAACAGACTGGGAAAGGCATCAAACAACTGGGGAAGGCATCAAACTGGGGAAGGCATCAAACTGGGGAAGGCATCAAACAACTGGGGAAGGCATCAAACTAGGGAAGGCATCAAACTGGGAAAGGCATCAAACTGGGGAAGGCATCAGACTGGGGAAGGCATCAAACTGGAGAATGCAACAAACTGGCGAAGACATCAAACTGGGGAAGGCATCAAACTAGGGAATGCATCAAACAACTGTGGAAGGCATCAAACTGGGGAAGGCATCAAACTGGGGAAGGCATCAAACTGGGGAAGGCATCAAATAAACTAGGGAAGGCATCAAACTGGGGAAGGTATTAAATAAACTGGGGAAGGCATCAAACTGGGGAAGGCATCAAACAACTGGGGAAGGCATCAAACTGGGGAAGGCATCAAACAACTGTGGAAGGCATCAAACTGGGGAAGGCATCAAACTGGGTAAGGTATCAAACTGGAGAAGGCATCAAACTGGGGAAGGCATCAAGCAACTGGGGAAGGCATCAAACAACTGGGTAAGGCATCAAACTGGGGAAGGCATTTAACTGGGGAAGGCATCAAACTGGGGAAGGCATCAAACTGTGGAAGGTATCAAACGGGGGAAGGCATCAAAGTGGGGAAGGCATCAAACTGGGGAAGGCATCAAACAACTGGGGAACGCATCAAACTGGGGAAGGCATCAAACAACTGGGGAATGCATCAAACTGGGGATGGCATCAAACTGGGGAAGGCATCAAACTGGGGAATTCATCAAACTGGGGAAGGCATCAAACAACTGGGGAAGGCATCAAACAACTGGGGTAGGCATCAAACTGGGGAAGGCATCAAACAATTGGGGAAGGCATCAAAATGGGGAAGGCATCAAACTGGAGAAGGCATCAAACAACTGGGGAAGGCAACAAACTGGGGAAGGCATCAAACTGGGGAAGGCATCAAACAACTGGGGAAGGCATGAAACTGGGGAAGGCATCAAAGGGGGGAAGGCATCAAACTGGGGAAGGCATCAAATTGGGGAATGCATCAAACAACTGGGGAAGTCATCAAACTGGGGAAGGCATCAAACAACTGGGGAAGGCATCAAACTGGGAAAGGCATCAAACAACTGGGGAAGGCATCAAACTGGGGAAGGCATCAAACTGGGGAAGGCATCAAACTGGGGAAGGCATCATACTGGGAAAGGCATCAAACTGGGGAAGGCATCAAACAAATAGGGAAGGCATCAAACTCGGGAAGGCAACAGACTGGGAAAGGCATCAAACAACTGGGGAAGGCATCAAACTGGGGAAGGCATCAAACTGGGGAAGGCATCAAACAACTGGGGAAGGCATCAAACTAGGGAAGGCATCAAACTGGGAAAGGCATCAAACTGGGGAAGGCATCAGACTGGGGAAGGCATCAAACTGGAGAATGCAACAAACTGGCGAAGACATCAAACTGGGGAAGGCATCAAACTAGGGAATGCATCAAACAACTGTGGAAGGCATCAAACTGGGGAAGGCATCAAACTGGGGAAGGCATCAAACTGGGGAAGGCATCAAATAAACTAGGGAAGGCATCAAACTGGGGAAGGTATTAAATAAACTGGGGAAGGCATCAAACTGGGGAAGGCATCAAACAACTGGGGAAGGCATCAAACTGGGGAAGGCATCAAACAACTGTGGAAGGCATCAAACTGGGGAAGGCATCAAACTGGGTAAGGTATCAAACTGGAGAAGGCATCAAACTGGGGAAGGCATCAAGCAACTGGGGAAGGCATCAAACAACTGGGTAAGGCATCAAACTGGGGAAGGCATTTAACTGGGGAAGGCATCAAACTGGGGAAGGCATCAAACTGTGGAAGGTATCAAACGGGGGAAGGCATCAAAGTGGGGAAGGCATCAAACTGGGGAAGGCATCAAACAACTGGGGAACGCATCAAACTGGGGAAGGCATCAAACAACTGGGGAATGCATCAAACTGGGGATGGCATCAAACTGGGGAAGGCATCAAACTGGGGAATTCATCAAACTGGGGAAGGCATCAAACAACTGGGGAAGGCATCAAACAACTGGGGTAGGCATCAAACTGGGGAAGGCATAAAACTGGGCAAGGTATCAAACAACTTGGGAAGGCATCACACTGGGGAAGGCATCAAACAACTGGGGAAGGCATAAAACTGGGGAAGACATCAAACAACTGGGGAAGGCATCAAACTGGGGAAGGCATCAAACTGCGGAAGGCATCAAACAACTGGGGAAGGCATCAAACTGGGAAGGCATCAAACTGTGAAGGCATCAAACAACTGGGGAAGGCATCAAACAACTGGGGAAGGCATCAAACTGGGGAAGGCATCAAACAACTTGGGAAGGCATCAAAAAACTGGGGAAGGCATCAAACTGTGGAAGGCATAAAACTGGGGAAGGCACCAAACTGGGGAAGGAATCAAACTGGGGAAGGCATCAAACCACTGTGGAAGGCTTCAAACTGGGGAAGGTATCAAACTGGGGAAGGCATCAAACGACTGGGGAAGGCATCAAACTGGGGATGGCATCAAACTGGGGAAGGCATCAAACTGGAGAAGTCATCAAACTGGGGAAGGCATCAAACAACTGGGAAAGGCATCAAACAACAGGGGTAGGCATCAAACTGGGGAAGGCATCAAACTGGGGAAGGTATCAATCTGGGGAAGGCATCACACGGCTGGGGAAGGCATCAAACTGGGGATGGCATCAAACTGGGGAAGGCATCAGACTGGGGAAGGCATCAAACTGGGGAATGCATCAAACTGGCAAAGGCATCAAACTGGGGAAGGCATCAAACTGGGGAATGAATTAAACAACTGAGAATGCATCAAACTGGGGAAGGCATCAAACTGGGGATGGCATCAAATAAACTGAGGAAGGATTCAAACTGGGGAAGGCATCAAACTGGGGAAGGTATTAAATAAACTGGGGAAGGCATCAAACTGGGGAAGGCATCAAACTGGGGAAGGCATCAAACAACTGGGGAAGGCATCAAACTGGGGAAGGCATCAAACTGGGGAAGGCATTAAACTGGGGAAGGCATCAATCTGGGGAAGGCATCAAACTGGGGAAGGCATCAAACTGAGGAAGACATCAAGCAACTGGGGAAGGCATCAAACAACTGGGGAAGGCATCCAACTGGGGAAGGCATCAAACTGGGGAAGGCATTAAACTGGGGAAGGCATCAATCTGGGGAAGGCATCAAACTGGGGAAGGCATCAAACTGGAGAAGGCATCAAACTGGGGAAGGCATCAAGCAACTGGGGAAGGCATCAAACAACTGGGGAAGGCATCAAACTGGGGAAGGCATTAAACTGGGGAAGGCATCAAACTGGGGAAGGCATCAATCTGTGGAAGGCATCAAACTGGGGAAGGCATCAAACTGGAGAAGTCATCAAACTGGGGAAGGCATCAAACAACTGGGGAAGGCATCAAACAACTGGGGAAGGCATCAAACTGGGGAAGGCATCAAACTGGGGAAGGCATCAAACTGAGGAAGGCATAAAACTGGGGAAGGCATCAAACTGGGGAAGGCATCAAGCTGGGGAAGGAATCAAAAAACTGGGGAAGGCATAAAACTGGGGAAGGCATCAAACTGGGGAAGGCATCAAACTGGGGAAGGCATCAAACAACTGGTGAAGGCATTAAACTGGGGAAGGTATCAAACTGGAGAAGGCATCAAACTGGAGAAGGCATCAAACTGGGGAAAACATCAAGCAACTGGGGAAGGCATCAAACAACTGGGGAACGCATCAAACTGGGGAAGGCATCAAACTGGGGAAGGTATTAAACTGGGGAAGGCATCAATCTGGGGAAGGCATCAAACTGGGGAAGGCATCAAACTGGAGAAGGCATCAAACTGGGGAAGGTATCAAGCAACTGGGGAAGGCATCAAACAACTGGGGAAGGCATCAAACTGGGGAAGGCATTAAACTGGGGAAGGCATCAAACTGGGGATGGCATCAATCTGGGGAAGGCATCAAACTGGGGAAGGCATCAAACTGGAGAAGGCATCAAACTGGGGAAGGCATCAAACAACTGGGGAAGGCATCAAACAACTGGGGAAGGCATCAAACTGGGGAAGGCATCAAACTGGGGAATGAATTAAACAACTGAGAATGCATCAAACTGGGGAAGGCATCAAACTGGGGATGGCATCAAATAAACTGAGGAAGGATTCAAACTGGGGAAGGCATCAAACTGGGGAAGGTATTAAATAAACTGGGGAAGGCATCAAACTGGGGAAGGCATCAAACTGGGGAAGGCATCAAACAACTGGGGAAGGCATCAAACTGGGGAAGGCATCAAACTGGGGAAGGCATTAAACTGGGGAAGGCATCAATCTGGGGAAGGCATCAAACTGGGGAAGGCATCAAACTGAGGAAGACATCAAGCAACTGGGGAAGGCATCAAACAACTGGGGAAGGCATCCAACTGGGGAAGGCATCAAACTGGGGAAGGCATTAAACTGGGGAAGGCATCAATCTGGGGAAGGCATCAAACTGGGGAAGGCATCAAACTGGAGAAGGCATCAAACTGGGGAAGGCATCAAGCAACTGGTGAAGGCATCAAACAACTGGGGAAGGCATCAAACTGGGGAAGGCATTAAACTGGGGAAGGCATCAAACTGGGGAAGGCATCAATCTGTGGAAGGCATCAAACTGGGGAAGGCATCAAACTGGAGAAGTCATCAAACTGGGGAAGGCATCAAACAACTGGGGAAGGCATCAAACAACTGGGGAAGGCATCAAACTGGGGAAGGCATCAAACTGGGGAAGGCATCAAACTGAGGAAGGCATAAAACTGGGGAAGGCATCGAACTGGGGAAGGCATCAAGCTGGGGAAGGAATCAAAAAACTGGGGAAGGCATAAAACTGGGGAAGGCATCAAACAACTGGTGAATGCATCAAACTGGGGAAGGTATCAAACTGGGGAAGGCATCAAACTGGGGAATTCATCAAACTGGGGAAGGCATCAAACAACTGGGGAAGGCATCAAACAACTGGGGTAGGCATCAAACTGGGGAAGGCATAAAACTGGGCAAGGCATCAAACAACTTGGGAAGGCATCACACTGGGGAAGGCATCAAACAACTGGGGAAGGCATAAAACTGGGGAAGACATCAAACAACTGGGGAAGGCATCAAACTGGGGAAGGCATCAAACTGCGGAAGGCATCAAACAACTGGGGAAGGCATCAAACTGGGAAGGCATCAAACTGTGAAGGCATCAAACAACTGGGGAAGGCATCAAACAACTGGGGAAGGCATCAAACTGGGGAAGGCATCAAACAACTTGGGAAGGCATCAAAAAACTGGGGAAGGCATCAAACTGTGGAAGGCATAAAACTGGGGAAGGCATCAAACTGGGGAAGGAATCAAACTGGGGAAGGCATCAAACCACTGTGGAAGGCTTCAAACTGGGGAAGGTATCAAACTGGGGAAGGCATCAAACGACTGGGGAAGGCATCAAACTGGGGATGGCATCAAACTGGGGAAGGCATCAAACTGGAGAAGTCATCAAACTGGGGAAGGCATCAAACAACTGGGAAAGGCATCAAACAACAGGGGTAGGCATCAAACTGGGGAAGGCATCAATCTGGGGAAGGCATCACACGGCTGGGGAAGGCATCAAACTGGGGATGGCATCAAACTGGGGAAGGCATCAGACTGGGGAAGGCATCAAACTGGGGAATGCATCAAACTGGCAAAGGCATCAAACTGGGGAAGGCATCAAACTGGGGAATGAATTAAACAACTGAGAATGCATCAAACTGGGGAAGGCATCAAACTGGGGATGGCATCAAATAAACTGAGGAAGGATTCAAACTGGGGAAGGCATCAAACTGGGGAAGGTATTAAATAAACTGGGGAAGGCATCAAACTGGGGAAGGCATCAAACTGGGGAAGGCATCAAACAACTGGGGAAGGCATCAAACTGGGGAAGGCATCAAACTGGGGAAGGCATTAAACTGGGGAAGGCATCAATCTGGGGAAGGCATCAAACTGGGGAAGGCATCAAACTGAGGAAGACATCAAGCAACTGGGGAAGGCATCAAACAACTGGGGAAGGCATCCAACTGGGGAAGGCATCAAACTGGGGAAGGCATTAAACTGGGGAAGGCATCAATCTGGGGAAGGCATCAAACTGGGGAAGGCATCAAACTGGAGAAGGCATCAAACTGGGGAAGGCATCAAGCAACTGGGGAAGGCATCAAACAACTGGGGAAGGCATCAAACTGGGGAAGGCATTAAACTGGGGAAGGCATCAAACTGGGGAAGGCATCAATCTGTGGAAGGCATCAAACTGGGGAAGGCATCAAACTGGAGAAGTCATCAAACTGGGGAAGGCATCAAACAACTGGGGAAGGCATCAAACAACTGGGGAAGGCATCAAACTGGGGAAGGCATCAAACTGGGGAAGGCATCAAACTGAGGAAGGCATAAAACTGGGGAAGGCATCAAACTGGGGAAGGCATCAAGCTGGGGAAGGAATCAAAAAACTGGGGAAGGCATAAAACTGGGGAAGGCATCAAACTGGGGAAGGCATCAAACTGGGGAAGGCATCAAACAACTGGTGAAGGCATTAAACTGGGGAAGGTATCAAACTGGAGAAGGCATCAAACTGGAGAAGGCATCAAACTGGGGAAAACATCAAGCAACTGGGGAAGGCATCAAACAACTGGGGAACGCATCAAACTGGGGAAGGCATCAAACTGGGGAAGGTATTAAACTGGGGAAGGCATCAATCTGGGGAAGGCATCAAACTGGGGAAGGCATCAAACTGGAGAAGGCATCAAACTGGGGAAGGTATCAAGCAACTGGGGAAGGCATCAAACAACTGGGGAAGGCATCAAACTGGGGAAGGCATTAAACTGGGGAAGGCATCAAACTGGGGATGGCATCAATCTGGGGAAGGCATCAAACTGGGGAAGGCATCAAACTGGAGAAGGCATCAAACTGGGGAAGGCATCAAACAACTGGGGAAGGCATCAAACAACTGGGGAAGGCATCAAACTGGGGAAGGCATCAAACTGGGGAATGAATTAAACAACTGAGAATGCATCAAACTGGGGAAGGCATCAAACTGGGGATGGCATCAAATAAACTGAGGAAGGATTCAAACTGGGGAAGGCATCAAACTGGGGAAGGTATTAAATAAACTGGGGAAGGCATCAAACTGGGGAAGGCATCAAACTGGGGAAGGCATCAAACAACTGGGGAAGGCATCAAACTGGGGAAGGCATCAAACTGGGGAAGGCATTAAACTGGGGAAGGCATCAATCTGGGGAAGGCATCAAACTGGGGAAGGCATCAAACTGAGGAAGACATCAAGCAACTGGGGAAGGCATCAAACAACTGGGGAAGGCATCCAACTGGGGAAGGCATCAAACTGGGGAAGGCATTAAACTGGGGAAGGCATCAATCTGGGGAAGGCATCAAACTGGGGAAGGCATCAAACTGGAGAAGGCATCAAACTGGGGAAGGCATCAAGCAACTGGTGAAGGCATCAAACAACTGGGGAAGGCATCAAACTGGGGAAGGCATTAAACTGGGGAAGGCATCAAACTGGGGAAGGCATCAATCTGTGGAAGGCATCAAACTGGGGAAGGCATCAAACTGGAGAAGTCATCAAACTGGGGAAGGCATCAAACAACTGGGGAAGGCATCAAACAACTGGGGAAGGCATCAAACTGGGGAAGGCATCAAACTGGGGAAGGCATCAAACTGAGGAAGGCATAAAACTGGGGAAGGCATCGAACTGGGGAAGGCATCAAGCTGGGGAAGGAATCAAAAAACTGGGGAAGGCATAAAACTGGGGAAGGCATCAAACTGGGGAAGGCATCAAACTGGGGAAGGCATCAAACAACTGGTGAAGGCATTAAACTGGGGAAGGTATCAAACTGGAGAAGGCATCAAACTGGAGAAGGCATCAAACTGGGGAAAACATCAAGCAACTGGGGAAGGCATCAAACAACTGGGGAACGCATCAAACTGGGGAAGGCATCAAACTGGGGAAGGTATTAAACTGGGGAAGGCATCAATCTGGGGAAGGCATCAAACTGGGGAAGGCATCAAACTGGAGAAGGCATCAAACTGGGGAAGGTATCAAGCAACTGGGGAAGGCATCAAACAACTGGGGAAGGCATCAAACTGGGGAAGGCATTAAACTGGGGAAGGCATCAAACTGGGGATGGCATCAATCTGGGGAAGGCATCAAACTGGGGAAGGCATCAAACTGGAGAAGGCATCAAACTGGGGAAGGCATCAAACAACTGGGGAAGGCATCAAACAACTGGGGAAGGCATCAAACTGGGGAAGGCATCAAACTGAGGAAGGCATAAAACTGAGGAAGGCATCAAACTGGGGAAGGCATCAAACTGGGGAAGGAATCAAAAAACTGGGGAAGGCATAAAACTGGGGAAGGCATCAAACTGGGGAAGGCATCAAACTGGGGAAGGCATCAAGCAACTGGTGAAGGCATCAAACTGGGGAAGGTATCAAACTGGGGAAGGCATCAAACAACTAGGGAAAGCATCAAACTGGGGAAGGCATCAAACTGGGAAAGGCATCAAACTGGGGAATGCATCAGACTGGGGAAGGCATCAAACTGGGGAAGGCATCAAACTGGCTAAGGTATCAAACTGGGGAATCCATCAAACAACTGTGAAAGGCATCAAACTGAGGAAGGCATAAAACTGGGGAAGGCATCAAACTGGGGGAGGCATCAAACTGGGGAAGGAATCAAAAAACTGGGGAAGGCATAAAACTGGGGAAGGCATCAAACTGGGGAAGGCATCAAACAACTGGTGAAGGCATCAAACTGGGAAAGGTATCAAACTGGGGAAGGCATCAAACAACTGGGGAAGGCATCAAACTGGGGAAGGCATCAAACTGGGAAAGGCATCAAACTGGGGAATGCATCAGACTGGGGAAGGCATCAAACTGGGGAATGCATCAAACAACTGTGAAAGGCTTCAAACTGAGGAAGGCATCAAACTGAGGAAGTCATCAAACTGGGGAAGGCATCAAATAAACTAGGTAATGCATCAAACTGGGGAAGGCATCATACTGGGGAAGGCATCAAACAACTGGGGAAGGCATCAAACTGGGGAAGGCATCAAACAACTGGGGAAGGCATCAAACAACTGGGGAAGGCATCAAACTGGGGTAGGCATCAAACTGGGAAAGGCAACAAACTGAGGAAGGCATAAAACTGGGGAAGGCATCAAACTGGGGAAGGCATCAAACTGGGGAAGGCATCAAACTGGGGAAGGAATCAAAAAACTGGGGAAGGCATAAAACTGGGGAAGGCATCAAACTGGGGAAGGCATCAAACTGGGGAAGGCATCAAACAACTGGTGAAGGCATCAAACAACTGGGGAAGGCATCAAACTGGGGAAGGCATCAAACTGGGAAAGGCATCAAACTGGGGAATGCATCAGACTGGGGAAGGCATCAAACTGGGGAAGGCATCAAACTGGCGAAGGCATGAAACTGGGGAAGGCATCAAACTGGGGAATGCATCAAACAACTGTGAAAGGCATCAAACTGAGGAAGGCATAACACTGGGGAAGGCATCAAACTGGGGAAGGCATCAAATAAACTAGGTAATGCATCAAACTAGGGAAGGCATCATACTGGGGAAGGCATCAAACAACTGGGGAATGCATCAAACTGGGGAAGGCATCAAACAACTGGGGAAGGCACCAAACTGGAGAAGGCATCAAATTGGGGAAGGCATCAAACTGGGGAAGGCATTAAACTGGGGAAGGCATCAAACTGGGGAAGGCATCAAACTGGGGAAAGCATCAAACTGGGGAAGGCATCAAACTGAGGAAGGCATCAAACTGGGGAAGGCATCAAACTACTGGGGAAGACATCAAACAACTGGGGAAGGCATCAAACTAGGGAAGGCATCAAACTGAGGAAGGCATAAAACTGGGGAAGGCATCAAACTGGGGAATGCATCAGACTGGGGAAGGCATCAAACTGGGGAAGGCATCAAACTGGCGAAGGCATCAAAATGGGGAAGGCATCAAACTGGGGAAGGCATCAAACAACTGGGAAAGGCATCAAACTGGGGAAGGCATCAAACAACTGGGGAAGGCATCAAACTGGGGAAGGCATCAAACAGGGGAAGGCATCAAACTGGGGAACGCATCAAACTGGGGAAGGCATCAAACAACTGGGGAAGGCATCAAACTGGGAAAGTCATCAAACTGGGGAAGGCATCAAACAACTGGGGAAGGCATCAAACTGGGGAAGTCATCAAACAACTGGGGAAGGCATCAAACTGGGGAATGCATCAAACAACTGTGGAAGGCATCAATCTGGGGAAGGCATCAAACTGGGGAAGGCATCAAATAGGGGAAGGCATCAAATAAACTGGGGAAGGCATCAAATAGGGGAAGGCATCAAATAAACTGGGGAAGGCATCAAACTGTGGAAGGCATCAAACTGGGGAAGGTATCAAATAAACTGGGGAAGGCATCAAACTGGGGAAGGCATCAAATTGGGAAGGCATCAAACAACTGGGGAAGGCATCAAACTGGGGAAGGCATCAAACAACTGGGAAAGGCATCAACCTCGGGAAGGCATCAAACTGGGGAAGGCATAAAACTGGGGAAGGCATCAATCTGGGGAAGGCATCAATCTGGGGAAGGCATCAAACTACTGTGGAAGGCATCAAACTGGGGAAGGTATCAAACTGGGGAAGGCATGAAACGACTGGGGAAGGCATCAAACTGGGGATGGCATCAAACTGGGGAAGGCATCAAATTGGGAAAGTCATCAAACTGGAGAAGGCATCAAACAACTGGGAAAGGCATCAAACTGGGGAAGGCATCAAACAACTGGGGAAGGTATAAAACTGGGGAAGGCATCAAATTGGGGAAGCCATCAAACTGGGGAAGGCATCAAACAACTGGGAAAGGCATCAAACTGGGGAAGGCATCAAACTGGGGAAGGCATCAAACAATTGGGTAAGGCATCAAAATGGGGAAGGCATCAAACTGGAGAAGGCATCAAACAACTGGGGAAGGCATCAAACTGGGGAAGGCATGAAACTGGGGAAGGCATGAAACAACTGGGGAAGGCATCAAACTGGGGAAGGCATCAAAGGGGGGAAGGCATAAAACTGGGGAAGGCATCAAACTGGGGAATGCATCAAACAACTGGGGAAGTCATCAAACTGGGGAAGGCATCAAACAACTGGGGAAGGCATCAAACTGGGGAAGGCATCAAACAACTGGGGAAGGCATCAAACTGGGGAGGCATCAAACTGGGGAAGGCATCAAACTGGGGAAGGCATCACACTGGGAAAGGCATCAAACTGGGGAAGGCATCAAACAAATAGGTAAGGCATCAAACTCGGGAAGGCAACAGACTGGGAAAGGCATCAAACAACTGGGGAAGGCATCAAACTGGGGAAGGCATCAAACTGGCGAAGGCATCAAACAACTGGGGAAGGCATCAAACTAGGGAAGGCATCAAACTCGGAAAGGCATCAAACTGGGGAAGGCATCAGACTGGAGAAGGCATCAAACTGGAGAATGCATCAAACTGGCGAAGGCATCAAACTGGGGAAGGCATCAAACTAGGGAATGCATCAAACAACTGTGGAAGGCATCAAACTGGGGAAGGCATCAAACTGGGGAAGGCATCAAACTGGGGAATGCATCAAATAAACTAGGGAAGGCATCAAACTGGGGAAGGTATTAAATAAACTGGGGAAGGCATCAAACTGGGGAAGGCATCAAACTGGGGAAGGCATCAAACAACTGGGGAAGGCATCAAACTGGGGAAGGCATCAAACAACTGGGGAAGGCATCAAACTGGGGAAGGCATCAAACTGGGGAAGGCATTAAACTGGGGAAGGCATCAATCTGGGGAAGGCATCAAACTGGGGAAGGCATCAAACTGGAGAAGGCATCAAACTGGGGAAGGCATAAAGCAACTGGGGAAGGCATCAAACAACTGGGGAAGGCATCAAACTGGGGAAGGCATCAAATTGGGGAAGGCATTAAACTGGGGAAGGCATCAATCTGGGGAAGGCATCAAACTGGGGAAGGTATCAAACTGGAGAAGGCATCAAACTGGGGAAGGCATCAAGCAACTGGGGAAGGCATCAAACAACTGGGGACGGCATCAAACTGGGGAAGGCATTAAACTGGGGAAGGCATCAAACTGGGGAAGGCATCAAACTGTGGAAGGTATCAAACGGGGGAAGGCATCAAAGTGGGGAAGGCATCAAACTGGGGAAGGCATCAAACAACTGGGGAACGCATCAAACTGGGGAAGGCATCAAACAACTGGGGAATGCATCAAACTGGGGATGGCATCAAACTGGGGAAGGCATCAAACTGGGGAATTCATCAAACTGGGGAAGGCATCAAACAACTGGGGAAGGCATCAAACAACTGGGGTAGGCATCAAACTGGGGAAGGCATCAAACTGGGCAAGGCATCAAACAACTTGGGTAGGCATCACACTGAGGAAGGCATCAATCAACTGGGGAAGGCATAAAACTGGGGAAGACATCAAACAACTGGGGAAGGCATCAAACTGGGGAAGGCATCAAACTGCGGAAGGCATCAAACAACTGGGGAAGGCATCAAAAAACTGGGGAAGGCATCAAACTGGGGAAGGCATAAAACTGGGGAAGACATCAAACTGGGGAAGGAATCAAACTGGGGAAGGCATCAAACCACTGTGGAAGGCATCAAACTGGGGAAGGTATCAAACTGGGGAAGGCATCAAACGACTGGGGAAGGCTTCAAACTGGGGATGGCAGCAAACTGGGGAAGGCATCAAACTGGAGAAGTCATCAAACTGGGGAAGGCATCAAACAACTGGGAAAGGCATCAAACAACAGGGGTAGGCATCAAACTGGGGAAGGCATCAAACTGGGGATGGCATCAAACTGGGGAAGGCATCAGACTGGGGAAGGCATCAAACTGGGGAATGCATCAAACTGGCAAAGGCATCAAACTGGGGAAGGCATCAAACTGGGGAATGAATCAAACAACTGAGAAGGCATCAAACTGGGGAAGGCATCAAACTGGGGATGGCATCAAATAAACTGAGGAAGGATTCAAACTGGGGAAGGCATCAAACTGGGGAAGGTATTAAATAAACTGGGGAAGGCATCAAACTGGGGAAGGCATCAAACTGGGGAAGGCATCAAACAACTGGGGAAGGCATCAAACTGGGGAAGGCATCAAACTGGGGAAGGCATTAAACTGGGGAAGGCATCAATCTGGGGAAGGCATCAAACTGGGGAAGGCATCAAACTGGAGAAGGCATCAAACTGAGGAAGACATCAAGCAACTGGGGAAGGCATCAAACAACTGGGGAAGGCATCAAACTGGGGAAGGCATCAAACTGGGGAAGGCATTAAACTGGGGAAGGCATCAATCTGGGGAAGGCATCAAACTGGGGAAGGCATCAAACTGGAGAAGGCATCAAACTGGGGAAGGCATCAAGCAACTGGGGAAGGCATCAAACAACTGGGGAAGGCATCAAACTGGGGAAGGCATTAAACTGGGGAAGGCATCAAACTGGGGAAGGCATCAATCTGTGGAAGGCATCAAACTGGGGAAGGCATCAAACTGGAGAAGTCATCAAACTGGGGAAGGCATCAAACAACTGGGGAAGGCATCAAACAACTGGGGAAGGCATCAAACTGGGGCAGGCATCAAACTGGGGAAGGCATCAAACTGAGGAAGGCATAAAACTGGGGAAGGCATCAAACTGGGGAAGGCATCAAGCTGGGGAAGGAATCAAAAAACTGGGGAAGGCATAAAACTGGGGAAGGCATCAAACTGGGGAAGGCATCAAACTGGGGAAGGCATCAAACAACTGGTGAAGGCATTAAACTGGGGAAGGTATCAAACTGGAGAAGGCATCAAACTGGAGAAGGCATCAAACTGGGGAAGACATCAAGCAACTGGGGAAGGCATCAAACAACTGGGGAACGCATCAAACTGGGGAAGGCATCAAACTGGGGAAGGCATTAAACTGGGGAAGGCATCAATCTGGGGAAGGCATCAAACTGGGGAAGGCATCAAACTGGAGAAGGCATCAAACTGGGGAAGGTATCAAGCAACTGGGGAAGGCATCAAACAACTGGGGAAGGCATCAAACTGGGGAAGGCATTAAACTGGGGAAGGCATCAAACTGGGGATGGCATCAATCTGGGGAAGGCATCAAACTGGGGAAGGCATCAAACTGGAGAAGGCATCAAACTGGGGAAGGCATCAAACAACTGGGGAAGGCATCAAACAACTGGGGAAGGCATCAAACTGGGGAAGGCATCAAACTGAGGAAGGCATAAAACTGGGGAAGGCATCAAACTGGGGAAGGCATCAAACTGGGGAAGGAATCAAAAAACTGGGGAAGGCATAAAACTGGGGAAGGCAACAAACTGGGGAAGGCATCAAACAACTGGTGAAGGCATCAAACTGGGAAAGGTATCAAACTGGGGAAGGCATCAAACAACTGGGGAAGGCATCAAACTTGGGAAGGCATCAAACTGGGAAAGGCATCAAACTGGGGAATGCATCAGACTGTGGAAGGCATCAAACTGGGGAATGCATCAAACAACTGTGAAAGGCTTCAAACTGAGGAAGGCATCAAACTGGGGAAGTCATCAAACTAGGGAAGGCATCAAATAAACTAGGTAATGCATCAAACTGGGGAAGGCATCATACTGGGGAAGACATCAAACAACTGGGGAAGGCATCAAACTGGGGAAGGCATCAAACAACTGGGGAAGGCATCAAACAACAGGGGAAGGCATCAAACTGGGGAAGGCATCAAACTGGGGAAGGCATCAAACTGAGGAAGGCATAAAACTGGGGAAGGCATCAAACTGGGGAAGGGATTAAACTGGGGAAGGCATCAAACTGGGGAAGGAATCAAAAAACTGGGGAAGGCATAAAACTGGGGAAGGCATCAAACTGGGGAAGGCATCAAACTGGGGAAGGCATCAAACAACTGGTGAAGGCATCAAACAACTGGGGAAGGCATCAAACTGGGGAAGGCATCAAACTGGGAAAGGCATCAAACTGGGGAATGCATCAGACTGGGGAAGGCATCAAACTGGGGAAGGCATCAAACTGGCGAAGGCATCAAACTGGGGAAGGCATCAAACTGGGGAATGCATCAAACAACTGTGAAAGGCATCAAACTGAGGAAGACATAAAACTGTGGAAGGCATCAAACTGGGGAAGGAATCAGAAAACTGGGGAAGGCATAAAACTGGGGAAGGCATCAAACTGGGGAAGGCATCAAACAACTGGTGAAGGCATCAAACTGGGAAAGGTATCAAACTGGGGAAGGCATCAAACAATTGGGGAAGGCATCAAACTCGGGAAGGCATCAAACTGGGAAAGGCATCAAACTGGGGAATACATCAGACTGGGGAAGGCATCAAACAACTGGTGAAGGCATCAAACTGGGAAAGGTATCAAACTGGGGAAGGCATCAAACAACTGGGGAAGGCATCAAACTCGGGAAGGCATCAAACTGGGAAAGGCATCAAACTGGGGAATGCATCAGACTGGGGAAGGCATCAAACTGGGGAATGCATCAAACAACTGTGAAAGGCTTCAAACTGAGGAAGGCATCAAACTGGGGAAGGCATCAAACTGGGGAAGGCATCAAATAAACTAGGTAATGCATCAAACTAGGGAAGGCATCATACTGGGGAAGGCATCAAACAACTGGGGAATGCATCAAACTGGGGAAGGCATCAAACAACTGGGGAAGGCACCAAACTGGGGAAGGCATCAAAATTGGGGAAGGCATCAAACTGGGGAAGGCATTAAACTGGGGAAGGCATCAAACTGGGGAAGGCATCAAACTGGGGAAAGCATCAAACTGGGGAAGGCATCAAACTGAGGAAGGCATCAAACTGGGGAAAGCATCAAACTACTGGGGAAGACATCAAACAACTGGGGAAGGCATCAAACTAGGGAAGGCATCAAACTGAGGAAGGCATAAAACTGGGGAAGGCATCAAACTGGGGAATGCATCAGACTGGGGAAGGCATCAAACTGGGGAAGGCATCAAACTGGCGAAGGCATGAAAATGGGGAAGGCATCAAACTGGGGAATGCATCAAACAACTGTGAAAGGCATCAAACTGAGGAAGGCATAAAACTGGGGAAGGCATCAAACTGGGGAAGGCATCAAACTGGGGAAGGAATCAAAAAACTGGGGAAGGCATAAAACTGGGGAAGGCATCAAACTGGGGAAGGCATCAAACAACTGGTGAAGGCATCAAACTGGGAAAGGTATCAAACTGGGGAAGGCATCAAACAACTGGGGAAGGCATCAAACTGGGGAAGGCATCAAACTGGGAAAGGCATCAAACTGGGGAGTGCATCAGACTGGGGAATGCATCAAACTGGGGAATGCAACAAACAACTGTGAAAAGCTTCAAACTGAGGAAGGCATCAAACTGGGGAAGGCATCAAACTGGGGAAGGTATCAAACTGGGTACGCACCAAAGTGGGGAAGGCATCAAAATGGGGAAGGCATCAAACTGGTGAAGGCATCAAACTGGGGAAAGCATCAAACTTGGGAAAGCATCAAACTGGGGAAGACATCAAACAACTGGGGAAGGCATCAAACTGGGGAAGGCATCAAACTGGGGAAGGCATCAAACAACTGGGCAAGGCATTAAACAACTGGGGAAGGCATCAAACTGGGGAAGGAATCAAACTGAGGAAGGCATCAAACTGGGGAAGGCATCAAACTGGGGAAGGCATCAAACAACTGGGGAAGGCATCAAACTGGGGAAGGCATCAAACTGGGGAAGGCATCAAACTGGGGAAGGCTTCAAACTGGGGAAGGCATAAAACTGGGGAAAGCATCAAACTCGGTAAGGCATCAAACTGGGGAAGGCATCAAACTGGGGAAGGCATCAAACAACTGGGGAAGGCATCAAACTGGGGAAGGCATCAAACAACTGGGGAAGGCATCAAAATGAGGAAGGCATCAAACTGGGGAATGCATCAAAATGGGGAAGGCATCAAACTGAGCAAGGCATCAAACTGGGGGAAGACATCAAACTGGGGAAGTCATCAAACAACTGGGGAAGGCATCAAACTGGGGAAGGCATCAAACAACTGGGGAAGGCATCAAACTGGGGAAGGCATCAAATGGGGAAGGTATCAAACAACTGGGGAAGGAATCAAACTGGGGAAGGCATCAAACTGGGGAAGGCATCAAACTGCGGAAGGCATCAAACTTGGGAAGACATTAAACTGGGGAAGTCATCAAACTGTGGAAGGCATCAAACTGGGAAAGGCATCAAACTGGGGAAGTCATCAAACTGGGGAAGGCATCAAACAACTGGGGAAGGCATAAAACTGGGGAAGGCATCAAACTGGGGAAGGCATCAAAGAAACTGGGGAAGGCATCAAACTGGGGATGGCATCAAACTGGGGAAGGCATCAAACAACTGGGGAAAGCATCAAACTGGGGAAGGCATCAAACTGGGGAAGGCATCAGACTGGGTAAGGCATCAAACTGGGTTAGGCATCAAGCTGGGTAAGGCATCAAACTGGGGAAGGCAACAAACTGGGGAAGGCATCAAACTGGGGCAGACAATAAAACGGGGAAAGGCATCAAACTGGGGAAGGCATAAAACTGAGGAAGGCATAAAACTGGGGAAGGCATAAAACTGGGAAAGGCATCAAACTGGGGAAGACATCAAACAACTGGGGAAGGCATCAAACTGGGGGAGGCATCAAACTGGGGAAGGCATCAAACTGGGGAAGGCTTCAAACTGGGGAAGTCATCAAACTGGGGTAAGCATCAAACTGGGGAAGGCATCAAACTGGGGAAGGCATCAAACAACTGGGGAAGGCACCAAACTGGGGAAGGCATCAAACAACTTGGGAAGGCATCAAAATGGGGAAGGCATCAAACTGAGGAAGGCATCAAACTGGGGTAGACATCAAACTGGGGAAGGCATCAAACAACTGGGGAAGGCATCATACTGGGGAAGGCATCAAACTGGGGAAGGCACCAAACTGGGAAAGGCATCAAATAAACTGGGGAAGGTATCAAACTGGTGAAGGCATCAAACTGGGGAAGGCATCAAACTACTGGGGAAGGCATCAAACTGGGGAAGGCATCAAACTGGGGAAGGCATCAAACTGGGGAAGGCATCAAATAACTGGGGAAGGCATCAAACTGTGGAAGGTATCAAACGGGGGAAGGCATCAAAGTGGGGAAGGCATCAAACTGGGGAAGGCATCAAACAACTGGGGAAGGCATCAAACTGGGGAAGGCATCAAACAACTTGGGAAGGCATCAAAAAACTGGGGAAGGCATCAAACTGGGGAAGGCATAAAACTGGGGAAGGCATCAAACTGGGGAAGGAATCAAACTGGGGAAGGCATCAAACCACTGTGGAAGGCATCAAACTGGGGAAGGTATCAAACTGGGGAAGGCATCAAACGACTGGGGAAGGCATCAAACTGGGGATGGCATCAAACTGGGGAAGGCATCAAACTGGAGAAGTCATCAAACTGGGGAAGGCATCAAACAACTGGGAAAGGCATCAAACAACAGGGGTAGGCATCAAACTGGGGAACGCATCAAACTGGGGAAGGCATCAAACAACTGGGAAAGGCATCAAACTGGGGAAGGCATCAAACAACTGGGGAAGGCATAAAACCGGGGAAGGCATCAAACTGGGGAAGGCATCAAACAACTGGGAAAGGCATCAAACTGGGGAAGGCATCAAACTGGGGAAGGCATCAAACAACTGGGGAAGGCATCAAAATGGGGAAGGCATCAAACTGGGGAAGGCATCAAACTGGGGAAGGCATCAAACAACTGGGGAAGGCATCAAACTGGGGAAGGCATCAAACAGGGGAAGGTATAAAACTGGGGAAGGCATCAAACTGGGGTAGGCATCAAACAACGGGGGAAGGCATCAAACTGGGAAAGTCATCAAACTGGGGAAGGCATCAAACAACTGGGGAAGGCATCAAACTGGGGAAGGCATCAAACAACTGGGGAAGGCATCAAACTGGGGAATGCATCAAACAACTGTGGAAGGCATCAAACTGGGGAAGGCATGAAACTGGGGAAGGCATCAAATAGGGGAAGGCATCAAATAAACTGGGGAAGGCATCAAACTGGGGAAGGCATCAAACTGGGGAAGGTATCAAATAAACTGGGGAAGGCATCAAACTGGGGAAGGCATCAAATTGGGAAGGCATCAAACAACTGGGGAAGGCATCAAACTGGGGAATGCATCAAACAACTGGGAAAGACATCAATCTGGGGAAGGCATCAAACTGGGGAAGGCATTAAACTGGGGAAGGCATCAATCTGGGGAAGGCATCAAACTACTGTGGAAGGCATCAAACTGGGGAAGGTATCAAACTGAGGAAGGCATGAAACGACTGGGGAAGGCATCAAACTGGGGATGGCATCAAACTTGGGAAGGCATCAAATTGGGAAAGTCATCAAACTGGAGAAGGCATCAAACAACTGGGAAAGGCATCAAACTGGGGAAGGCATCAAACAACTGGGGAAGGCATAAAACTGGGGAAGGCATCAAACTGGGGAAGGCATCATACTGGGGAAGGCATCAAACAACTGGGAAAGGCATCAAACTGGGGAAGGCATAAAACTGGGGAAGGCATCAAACAATTGGGGAAGGCATCAAAATGGGGAAGGCATCAAACTGGAGAAGGCATCAAACAACTGGGGAAGGCATCAAACTGGGGAAGGCATCAAACAACTGGGGAAGGCATGAAACTGGGGAAGGCATCAAAAGGGGGAAGGCATCAAACTGGGGAAGGCATCAAACTGGGGAATGCATCAAACAACTGGGGAAGACATCAAACTGGGGAAGTCATCAAACTGGGGAAGGCATCAAACAACTGGGGAAGGCATCAAACTGGGGAAGGCATCAAACAACTGGGGAAGGCATCAAACTAGGGAAGGCTTCAAACTGGGGAAGGCATCCAACTGGGGAAGGAATCAAACTGGGGAAGGCATCAAACAACTGGGCAAGGCATCAAACAACTGGGGAAGGCATCAAACTGGGGAAGGAATCAAACTGAGGAAGGCATACAACTGGGGAAGGCATCAAACTGGGGAAGGCATCAAACAACTGGGGAAGGCATCAAACTGGGGAAGGCATCAAACTGGTGAAGGCTTCAAACTGGGGAAGGCATAAAACTGTGGAAGGTATCAAACGGGGGAAGGCATCAAAGTGGGGAAGGCATCAAACTGGGGAAGGCATCAACTGGGGAACGCATCAAACTGGGGAAGGCATCAAAATGCGGAAGGCATCAAACAACTGGGGCAGGCATCAAACTGGGGATGGCATCAAACTGGGGAAGGCATCAAACTGGGGAATTCATCAAACTGGGGAAGGCATCAAACAACTGAGGAAGGCATCAACCAACTTGGGTAGGCATCAAACTGGGGAAGGCATCAAACTGGGCAAGGCATCAAACAACTTGGGAAGGCATCACACTGGGGAAGGCATCAAACAACTGGGGAAGGCATAAAACTGGGGAAGGCATCAAACTGGGGAAGGCAACAAACTGGGGAAGACATCAAACAACTGGGGAAGGCATCAAACTGGGGAAGGCATCAAACTGCAGAAGGCATCAAACAACTGGGGAAGGCTTCAAACTGGGAAGGCATCAAACTGGGAAGGCATCAAACAACTGGGGAAGGCATCAAACAACTGGGGAAGGCATCAAACTGGGGAAGGCATCAAACAACTTGGGAAAGCATCAAAATACTGGGGAAGGCATCAAACTGGGGAAGGCATCAAACTGGGGAAGGAATCAAACTGGGGAAGGCATCAAACCACTGTGGAAGGCATCAAACTGGGGAAGGTATCAAACTGGGGAAGGCATCAAACGACTGGGGAAGGCATCAAACTGGGGATGGCATCAAACTGGGGAAGGCATCAAACTGGAGAAGTCATCAAACTGGGGAAGGCATCAAACAACTGGGAAAGGCATCAAACAACAGGGGTAGGCATCAAACTGGGGAACGCATCAAACTGGGGAAGGCATCAAACAACTGGGAAAGGCATCAAACTGGGGAAGGCATCAAACAACTGGGGAAGGCATAAAACTGGGGAAGGCATCAAACTGGGGAAGGCATCAAACAACTGGGAAAGGCATCAAACTGGGGAAGGCATCAAACTGGGGAAGGCATCAAACAACTGGGGAAGGCATCAAAATGGGGAAGGCATCAAACTGGGGAATGCGTCAAACTGGGGAAGGCATCAAACAACTGGGGAAGGCATCAAACTGGGGAAGGCATCAAACAGGGGAAGGTATCAAACTGGGGAAGGCATCAAACTGGGGTAGGCATCAAACAACGGGGGAAGGCATCAAACTGGGAAAGTCATCAAACTGGGGAAGGCATCAAACAACTGGGGAAGGCATCAAACTGGGGAAGGCATCAAACAACTGGGGAAGGCATCAAACTGGGGAATGCGTCAAACAACTGTGGAAGGCATCAAACTGGGGAAGGCATCAAACTGGGGAAGGCATCAAATAGGGGAAGGCATCAAGTAAACTGGGGAAGGCATCAAACTGGGGAAGGCATCAAACTGGGGAAGGTATCAAATAAACTGGGGAAGGCATCAAACTGGGGAAGGCATCAAATTGGGAAGGCATCAAACAACTGGGGAAGGCATCAAACTGGGGAAGGCATCAAACAACTGGGAAAGACATCAACCTGGGGAAGGCATCAAACTGGGGAAGGCATTAAACTGGGGAAGGCATCAATCTGGGGAAGGCATCAAACTACTGTGGAAGGCATCAAACTGGGGAAGGTATCAAACTGGGGAAGGCATGAAACGACTGGGGAAGGCATCAAACTGGGGATGGCATCAAACTGGGGAAGGCATCAAATTGGGAAAGTCATCAAACTGGAGAAGGCATCAAACAACTGGGAAAGGCATCAAACTGGCGAAGGCATCAAACAACTGGGGAAGGCATAAAACTGGGGAAGGCATCAAACTGGGGAAGGCATCATACTGGGGAAGGCATCAAACAACTGAGAAAGGCATGAAACTGGGGAAGGCATAAAACTGGGGAAGGCATCAAACAATTGGGGAAGGCATCAAAATGGGGAAGGCATCAAACTGGAGAAGGCATCAAACAACTGGGGAAGGCATCAAACTGGGGAAGGCATCAAACAACTGGGGAAGGCATGAAACTGGGGAAGGCATCAAAAGGGGGAAGGCATCAAACTGGGGAAGGCATCAAACTGGGGAATGCATAAAACAACTGGGGAAGACATCAAACTGGGGAAGTCATCAAACTGGGGAAGGCATCAAACAACTGGGGAAGGCATCAAACTGGGGAAGGCATCAAACAACTGGGGAAGGCATCAAACTGGGGAAGGCTTCAAACTGGGGAAGGCATCAAACTGGGGAAGTCATCAAACTGGGGAAGGCATCAAACAACTGGGCAAGGCATCAAACAACTGGGGAAGGCATCAAACTGGGGAAGGAATCAAACTGAGGAGGGCATAAAACTTTGGAAGGCATCAAACTGGGGAAGGCATCAAACAACTGGGGAAGGCATCAAACTGGGGAAGGCATCAAACTGTGGAAGGCATCAAACTGGGGAAGGCTTCAAACTGGGGAAGGCATAAAACTGGGGAAAGCATCAAACTCGGTAAGGCATCAAACTGGGGAAGGCATCAAACTGAGGAAGGCATCAAACAACTGGGGAAGGCATCAAACTGGGGAAGGCATCAAACAACTGGGGAAGGCATTAAAATGAGGAAGGCATCAAACTGGGGAATGCATCAAAATGGGGAAGGCATCAAACTGGGGAAGGCATCAAACTGGGAGAAGACATCAAACTGGGGAAGGCATCAAACAACAGGGGAAGGCATCAAACAACAGGGGAAGGCATCAAACTGGGGAAGGCATCAAACTGGGGTAGGCATCAAACAACTGGGGAAGGCATCAAACTGGGGAAGGCATCAAATGGGGAAGGCATCAAACAACTGGGGAAGGCATCAAACTGGGGAAGGCATCAAACTGGGGAAGGTATCAAACTGGGTAGGCATCAAAGTGGGGAAGTCATCAAAGTGGGGAAGGCATCAAACTGGGGAAGGCATCAAACTGCGGAAGGCATCAAACTTGGGAAGACATTAAACTGGGGAAGTCATCAAACTGTGGAAGGCATCAAACTGGGAAAGGCATCAAACTGGGGAAGTCATCAAACTGGGGAAGGCATCAAACAACTGGGGAAGGCATAAAACTGGGGAAGGCATCAAACTGGGGAAGGCATCAAAGAAACTGGGGAAGGCATCAAACTGGGGATGGCATCAAACTGGGGAAGGCATCAAACAACTGGGGAAAGCATCAAACTGGGGAAGGCATCAAACTGGGGAAGGCATCAGACTGGGTTAGACATCAAACTGGGGTAGGCATCAAGCTGGGTAAGGCATTAAACTGGGGAAGGCAACAAACTGGGGAAGGCATCAAACTGGGGAAGACAATAAGACGGGGAAAGGCATCAAACTGGGGAAGGCATCAAACTGAGGAAGGCATAAAACTGCGGAAGGCATAAAACTGGGGAAGGCATCAACCTGGGGAAGGCATCAAACAACTGGGGAAGGCATCAAACTTGGGAAGGCATCAAACTGGGGAAGGCATCAAACTGGGGAAGGCTTCAAACTGGGGAAGTCATCAAACTGGGGTAAGCATCAAACTGGGGAAGGCATCAAACTGGGGAAGGCATCAAACAACTGGGGAAGGCATCAAACTGGGGAAGGCATCAAACTGGGGAAGGCATCAAACAACTTGGGAAGGCATCAAAATGGGGAAGGCATCAAACTGAGGAAGGCATCAAACTGGGGTAGACATCAAATTGGGGAAGGCATCAAACAACTGGGGAAGGCATCATACTGGCGAAGGCATCAAACTGGGGAAGGCATCAAACTGGGAAAGGCATCAAATAAACTGGGGAAGGTATCAAACTGGTGAAGGCATCAAACTGGGGAAGGCATCAAACTACTGGGGAAGGCATCAAACTGGGGAAGGCATCAAACTGGGGAAGGCATCAAACTGGGGAAGGCATCAAACTGGGGAAGGCATCAAATAACTGGGGAAGGCATCAAACTGTGGAAGGTATCAAACGGGGGAAGGCATCAAAGTGGGGAAGGCATCAAACTGGGGAAGGCATCAAACAACTGGGGAACGCATCAAACTGGGGAAGGCATCAAAATGCGGAAGGCATCAAACAACTGGGGAAGGCATCAAACTAGGGAAGGCATCAAACTGGGGAAGGCATCAAACAACTGGGGAAGGGATCAAACTGGGGATGGCATCAAACTGGGGAAGGCATCAAACTGGGGAATTCATCAAACTGGGGAAGGCATCAAACAACTGGGGAAGGCATCAACCAACTGGGGTAGGCATCAAACTGGGGAAGGCATCAAACTGGGCAAGGCATCAAACAACTTGGGAAGGCATCACACTGGGGAAGGCATCAAACAACTGGGGAAGGCATAAAACTGGGGAAGGCATCAAACTGGGGAAGGCAACAAACTGGGGAAGACATCAAACAACTGGGGAAGGCATCAAACTGGGGAAGGCATCAAACTGCGGAAGGCATCAAACAACTGGGGAAGGCTTCAAACTGGGAAGGCATCAAACTGGGAAGGCATGAAACAACTGGGGAAGGCATCAAACAACTGGGGAAGGCATCAAACTGGGGAAAGCATCAAACAACTTGGGAAGGCATCAAAAAACTGGGGAAGGCGTCAAACTGGGGAAGGAATCAAACTGGGGAAGGCATCAAACCACTGTGGAAGGCATCAAACTGGGGAAGGTATCAAACTGGGGAAAGCATCAAACGACTGGGGAAGGCATCAAACTGGGGATGGCATCAAACTGGGGAAGGCATCAAACTGGAGAAGTCATCAAACTGGGGAAGGCATCAAACAACTGGGAAAGGCATCAAACAACAGGGGTAGGCATCAAACTGGGGAAGGCATCAAACAGGGGAAGGTATCAAACTGGGGAAGGCATCAAACTGGGGTAGGCATCAAACAACGGGGGAAGGCATCAAACTGGGAAAGTCATCAAACTGGGGAAGGCATCAAACAACTGGGGAAGGCATCAAACTGGGGAAGGCATCAAACAACTGGGGAAGGCATCAAACTGGGGAATGCATCAATCAACTGTGGAAGGCATCAAACTGGGGAAGGCATCAAACTGGGGAAGGCATCAAATAGGGGAAGGCATCAAATAAACTGGGGAAGGCATCAAACTGGGGAAGGCATCAAACTGGGGAAGGTATCAAATAAACTGGGGAAGGCATCAAACTGGGGAAGGCATCAAATTGGGAAGGCATCAAACAACTGGGGAAGGCATCAAACTGGGGAAGGCATCAAACAACTGGGAAAGACATCAACCTGGGGAAGGCATCAAACTGGGGAAGGCATTAAACTGGGGAGGGCATCAATCTGGGGAAGGCATCAAACTACTGTGGAAGGCATCAAACTGGGGAAGTTATCAAACTGGGGAAGGCATGAAACGACTGGGGAAGGCATCAAACTGGGGATGGCATCAAACTGGGGAAGGCATCAAATTGGGAAAGTCATCAAACTGGAGAAGGCATCAAACAACTGGGAAAGGCATCAAACTGGCGAAGGCATCAAACAACTGGGGAAGGCATAAAACTGGGGAAGGCATCAAACTGGGGAAGGCATCATACTGGGGAAGGCATCAAACAACTGGGAAAGGCATCAAACTGGGGAAGGCATAAAACTGGGGAAGGCATCAAACAATTGGGGAAGGCATCAAAATGGGGAAGGCATCAAACTGGAGAAGGCATCAAACAACTGGGGAAGGCATCAAACTGGGGAAGGCATCAAACAACTGGGGAAGGCATGAAACTGGGGAAGGCATCAAAAGGGGGAAGGCATCAAACTGGGGAAGGCATCAAACTGGGGAATGCATAAAACAACTGGGGAAGACATCAAACTGGGGAAGTCATCAAACTGGGGAAGGCATCAAACAACTGGGGAAGGCATCAAACTGGGGAAGGCATCAAACAACTGGGGAAGGCATCAAACTGGGGATGGCTTCAAACTGGGGAAGGCATCAAACTGGGGAAGGCATCAAACTGGGGAAGGCATCAAACAACTGGGCACGGCATCAAACAACTGGGGAAGGCATCAAACTGGGGAAGGAATCAAACTGAGGAAGGCATAAAACTGGGGAAGGCATCAAACTGGGGAAGGCATCAAACAACTGGGGAAGGCATCAAACTGGGGAAGGCATCAAACTGGGGAAGGCATCAAACTGGGGAAGGCTTCAAACTGGGGAAGGCATAAAACTGGGGAAAGCATCAAACTCGGTAAGGCATCAAACTGGGGAAGGCATCAAACTGGGGAAGGCATCAAACAACTGGGGAAGGCATCAAACTGGGGAAGGCATCAAACAACTGGGGAAGGCATCAAAATGAGGAAGGCATCAAACTGGGGAATGCATCAAACTGGGGAAGGCATCAAACTGGGGAAGGCATCAAACTGGGAGAAGACATCAAACTGGGGAAGGCGTCAAACAACTGGGGAAGGCATCAATCTGGGGAAGGCATCAAACTGGGGAAGGCATCAAACTGGGGTAGGCATCACACAACTGGGGAAGGCTTCAAACTGGGGAAGGCATCATATGGGGAAGGCATCAAACAACTGGGGAAGGCATCAAACTGGGGAAGGCATAAAACTGGGGAAGGTATCAAACTGGGTAGGCATCAAAGTGGGGAAGTCATCAAAGTGGGGAAGGCATCAAACTGGGGAAGGCATCAAACTGGGGATGGCATCAAACTGGGGAAGGCATCAAATTGGGAAAGTCATCAAACTGGAGAAGGCATCAAACAACTGGGAAAGGCATCAAACTGGCGAAGGCATCAAACAACTGGGGAAGGCATAAAACTGGGGAAGGCATCAAACTGGGGAAGGCATCATACTGGGGAAGGCATCAAACAACTGGGAAAGGCATCAAACTGGGGAAGGCATAAAACTGGGGAAGGCATCAAACAATTGGGGAAGGCATCAAAATGGGGAAGGCATCAAACTGGAGAAGGCATCAAACAACTGGGGAAGGCATCAAACTGGGGAAGGCATCAAACAACTGGGGAAGGCATGAAACTGGGGAAGGCATCAAAAGGGGGAAGGCATCAAACTGGGGAAGGCATCAAACTGGGGAATGCATAAAACAACTGGGGAAGACATCAAACTGGGGAAGTCATCAAACTGGGGAAGGCATCAAACAACTGGGGAAGGCATCAAACTGGGGAAGGCATCAAACAACTGGGGAAGGCATCAAACTGGGGATGGCTTCAAACTGGGGAAGGCATCAAACTGGGGAAGGCATCAAACTGGGGAAGGCATCAAACAACTGGGCACGGCATCAAACAACTGGGGAAGGCATCAAACTGGGGAAGGAATAAAACTGAGGAAGGCATAAAACTGGGGAAGGCATCAAACTGGGGAAGGCATCAAACAACTGGGGAAGGCATCAAACTGGGGAAGGCATCAAACTGGGGAAGGCATCAAACTGGGGAAGGCTTCAAACTGGGGAAGGCATAAAACTGGGGAAAGCATCAAACTCGGTAAGGCATCAAACTGGGGAAGGCATCAAACTGGGGAAGGCATCAAACAACTGGGGAAGGCATCAAACTGGGGAAGGCATCAAACAACTGGGGAAGGCATCAAAATGAGGAAGGCATCAAACTGGGGAATGCATCAAAATGGGGAAGGCATCAAACTGGGGAAGGCATCAAACTGGGAGAAGACATCAAACTGGGGAAGGCGTCAAACAACTGGGGAAGGCATCAAACTGGGGAAGGCATCAAACTGGGGAAGGCATCAAACTGGGGTAGGCATCACACAACTGGGGAAGGCTTCAAACTGGGGAAGGCATCATATGGGGAAGGCATCAAACAACTGGGGAAGGCATCAAACTGGGGAAGGCATAAAACTGGGGAAGGTATCAAACTGGGTAGGCATCAAAGTGGGGAAGTCATCAAAGTGGGGAAGGCATCAAACTGGGGAAGGCATCAAACTGGGGAAGGCATCAAGCTTGGGAAGACATTAAACTGGGGAAGTCATCAAACTGTGGAAGGCATCAAACTGGGAAAGGCATCAAACTGGGGAAGTCATCAAACTGGGGAAGGCATCAAACAACTGGGGAAGGCATAAAACTGGGGAAGGCATCAAACTGGGGAAGGCATCAAAGAAACTGGGGAAGGCATCAAACTGGGGATGGCATCAAACTGGGGAAGGCATCAAACAACTGGGGAAAGCATCAAACTGGGGAAGGCATCAAACTGGGGAAGGCATCAGACTGGGTTAGACATCAAACTGGGGTAGGCATCAAGCTGGGTAAGGCATCAAACTGGGGAAGGCAACAAACTGGGGAAGGCATCAAACTGGGGAAGACAATAAAACGGGGAAAGGCATCAAACTGGGGAAGGCATCAAACTGAGGAAGGCATAAAACTGCGGAAGGCATAAAACTGGGGAAGGCATCAAACTGGGGAAGGCATCAAACAACTGGGGAAGGCATCAAACTGGGGAAGGCATCAAACTGGGGAAGGCATCAAACTCGGGAAGGCTTCAAACTGGGGAAGTCATCAAACTGGGGTAAGCATCAAACTGGGGAAGGCATCAAACTGGGGAAGGCATCAAACAACTGGGGAAGGCATCAAACTGGGGAAGGCATCAAACTGGGGAAGGCATCAAACAACTTGGGAAGGCATCAAAATGGGGAAGGCATCAAACTGAGGAAGGCATCAAACTGGGGTAGACATCAAATTGGGGAAGGCATCAAACAACTGGGGAACGCATCATACTGGCGAAGGCATCAAACTGGGGAAGGCATCAAACTGGGAAAGGCATCAAATAAACTGGGGAAGGTATCAAACTGGTGAAGGCATCAAACTGGGGAAGGCATCAAACTACTGGGGAAGGCATCAAACTGGGGAAGGCATCAAACTGGGGAAGGCATCAAACTGGGGAAGGCATCAAATAACTGGGGAAGGCATCAAACTGTGGAAGGTATCAAACGGGGGAAGGCATCAAAGTGGGGAAGGCATCAAACTGGGGAAGGCATCAAACAACTGGGGAACGCATCAAACTGGGGAAGGCATCAAAATGCGGAAGGCATCAAACAACTGGGGAAGGCATCAAACTAGGGAAGGCATCAAACTAGGGAATGCATCAATCAACTGTGGAAGGCATCAAACTGGGGAAGGCATCAAACTGGGGAAGGCATCAAATAGGGGAAGGCATCAAATAAACTGGGGAAGGCATCAAACTGGGGAAGGCATCAAACTGGGGAAGGTATCAAATAAACTGGGGAAGGCATCAAACTGGGGAAGGCATCAAATTGGGAAGGCATCAAACAACTGGGGAAGACATCAAACTGGGGAAGGCATCAAACAACTGGGAAAGACATCAACCTGGGGAAGGCATCAAACTGGGGAAGGCATTAAACTGGGGAAGGCATCAATCTGGGGAAGGCATCAAACTACTGTGGAAGGCATCAATACTGGGGAAGGTATCAAACTGGGGAAGGCATGAAACGACTGGGGAAGGCATCAAACTGGGGATGGCATCAAACTGGGGAAGGCATCAAATTGGGAAAGTCATCAAACTGGAGAAGGCATCAAACAACTGGGAAAGGCATCAAACTGGCGAAGGCATCAAACAACTGGGGAAGGCATAAAACTGGGGAAGGCATCAAACTGGGGAAGGCATCATACTGGGGAAGGCATCAAACAACTGGGAAAGGCATCAAACTGGGGAAGGCATAAAACTGGGGAAGGCATCAAACAATTGGGGAAGGCATCAAAATGGGGAAGGCATCAAACTGGAGAAGGCATCAAACAACTGGGGAAGGCATCAAACTGGGGAAGGCATCAAACAACTGGGGAAGGCATGAAACTGGGGAAGGCATCAAAAGGGGGAAGGCATCAAACTGGGGAAGGCATCAAACTGGGGAATGCATAAAACAACTGGGGAAGACATCAAACTGGGGAAGTCATCAAACTGGGGAAGGCATCAAACAACTGGGGAAGGCATCAAACTGGGGAAGGCATCAAACAACTGGGGAAGGCATCAAACTGGGGATGGCTTCAAACTGGGGAAGGCATCAAACTGGGGAAGGCATCAAACTGGGGAAGGCATCAAACAACTGGGCACGGCATCAAACAACTGGGGAAGGCATCAAACTGGGGAAGGAATCAAACTGAGGAAGGCATAAAACTGGGGAAGGCATCAAACTGGGGAAGGCATCAAACAACTGGGGAAGGCATCAAACTGGGGAAGGCATCAAACAACTGGGGAAGGCATCAAAATGAGGAAGGCATCAAACTGGGGAATGCATCAAAATGGGGAAGGCATGAAACTGGGGAAGGCATCAAACTGGGAGAAGACATCAAACTGGGGAAGGCATCAAACAACTGGGGAAGGCATCAAACTGGGGAAGGCATCAAACTGGGGAAGGCATCAAACTGGGGTAGGCATCACACAACTGGGGAAGGCTTCAAACTGGGGAAGGCATCATATGGGGAAGGCATCAAACAACTGGGGAAGGCATCAAACTGGGGAAGGCATAAAACTGGGGAAGGTATCAAACTGGGTAGGCATCAAAGTGGGGAAGTCATCAAAGTGGGGAAGGCATCAAACTGGGGAAGGCATCAAACTGGGGAAGGCATCAAGCTTGGGAAGACATTAAACTGGGGAAGTCATCAAACTGTGGAAGGCATCAAACTGGGAAAGGCATCAAACTGGGGAAGTCATCAAACTGGGGAAGGCATCAAACAACTGGGGAAGGCATAAAACTGGGGAAGGCATCAAACTGGGGAAGGCATCAAAGAAACTGGGGAAGGCATCAAACTGGGGATGGCATCAAACTGGGGAAGGCATCAAACAACTGGGGAAAGCATCAAACTGGGGAAGGCATCAAACTGGGGAAGGCATCAGACTGGGTTAGACATCAAACTGGGGTAGGCATCAAGCTGGGTAAGGCATCAAACTGGGGAAGGCAACAAACTGGGGAAGGCATCAAACTGGGGAAGACAATAAAACGGGGAAAGGCATCAAACTGGGGAAGGCATCAAACTGAGGAAGGCATAAAACTGCGGAAGGCATAAAACTGGGGAAGGCATCAAACTGGGGAAGGCATCAAACAACTGGGGAAGGCATCAAACTGGGGAAGGCATCAAACTGGGGAAGGCATCAAACTGGGGAAGGCTTCAAACTGGGGAAGTCATCAAACTGGGGTAAGCATCAAACTGGGGAAGGCATCAAACTGGGGAAGGCATCAAACAACTGGGGAAGGCATCAAACTGGGGAAGGCATCAAACTGGGGAAGGCATCAAACAACTTGGGAAGGCATCAAAATGGGGAAGGCATCAAACTGAGGAAGGCATCAAACTGGGGTAGACATCAAATTGGGGAAGGCATCAAACAACTGGGGAAGGCATCATACTGGCGAAGGCATCAAACTGGGGAAGGCATCAAACTGGGAAAGGCATCAAATAAACTGGGGAAGGTATCAAAATGGTGAAGGCATCAAACTGGGGAATGCATCAAACTACTGGGGAAGGCATCAAACTGGGGAAGGCATCAAACTGGGGAAGGCATCAAACTGGGGAAGGCATCAAATAACTGGGGAAGGCATCAAACTGTGGAAGGTATCAAACGGGGGAAGGCATCAAAGTGGGGAAGGCATCAAACTGGGGAAGGCATCAAACAACTGGGGAACGCATCAAACTGGGGAAGGCATCAAAATTCGGAAGGCATCAAACAACTGGGGAAGGCATCAAACTAGGGAAGGCATCAAACTGGGGAAGGCATCAAACAACTGGGGAAGGCATCAAACTGGGGATGGCATCAAACTGGGGAAGGCATCAAACTGGGGAATTCATCAAACTGGGGAAGGCATCAAACAACTGGGGAAGGCATCAACCAACTGGGGTAGGCATCAAACTGGGGAAGGCATCAAACTGGGCAAGGCATCAAACAACTTGGGAAGGCATCACACTGGGGAAGGCATCAAACAACTGGGGAAGGCATAAAACTGGGGAAGGCATCAAACTGGGGAAGGCAACAAACTGGGGAAGACATCAAACAACTGGGGAAGGCATCAAACTGGGGAAGGCATCAAACTGCGGAAGGCATCAAACAACTGGGGAAGGCTTCAAACTGGGAAGGTATCAAACTGGGAAGGCATCAAACAACTGGGGAAGGCATCAAACAACTGGGGAAGGCATCAAACTGGGGAAGGCATCAAACAACTTGGGAAGGCATCAAAAAACTGGGGAAGGCGTCAAACTGGGGAAGGCATAAAACTGGGGAAGGCATCAAACTGGGGAAGGAATCAAACTGGGGAAGGCATCAAACCACTGTGGAAGGCATCAAACTGGGGAAGGTATCAAACTGGGGAAAGCATCAAACGACTGGGGAAGGCATCAAACTGGGGATGGCATCAAACTGGGGAAGGCATCAAACTGGAGAAGTCATCAAACTGGGGAAGGCATCAAACAACTGGGAAAGGCATCAAACAACAGGGGTAGGCATCAAACTGGGGAAGGCATCAAACTGGGGAAGGCATCAAACAACTGGGAAAGGCATCAAACTGGGGAAGGCATCAAACAACTGGGGAAGGCATAAAACTGGGGAAGGCATCAAACTGGGGAAGGCATCAAACAACTGGGAAAGGCATCAAACTGGGGAAGGCATCAAACTGGGGAAGGCATCAAACAACTGGGGAAGGCATCAAAATGGGAAAGACATCAAACTGGGGAAGGCATCAAACAACTGGGGAAGGCATCAAACTGGGGAAGGCATCAAACAGGGGAAGGCATCAAAGTGGGGAAGGCATCAAACTGGGGAAGGCATCAAACAACTGGGGAAGGCATCAAACTGGGAAAGTCATCAAACTGGGGAAGGCATCAAACAATTGGGGAAGGCATCAAACTGGGGAAGGCATCAAACAACTGGGGAAGGCATCAAACTGGGGAATGCATCAAACAACTGTGGAAGGCATCAAACTGGGGAAGGCATCAAACTGGGGAAGGCATCAAATAGGGGAAGTCATCAAATAAACTGGGGAAGGCATCAAACTGGGGAAGGCATCACACTGGGGAAGGTATCAAATAAACTGGGGAAGGCATCAAACTGGGGAAGGCATCAAATTGGGAAGGCATCAAACAACTGGGGAAGGCATCAAACTGGGGAAGGCATCAATCAACTGGGAAAGACATCAACCTGGGGAAGGCATCAACCTGGGGAAGGCATTAAAGTGGGGAAGGCATCAATCTGGGGAAGGCATCAAACTACTGTGGAAGGCATCAAACTGGGGAAGGTATCAAACTGGGGAAGGCATGAAACGACTGGGGAAGGCATCAAACTGGGGAAGGCATCAAACTTGGGAAGACATTAAACTGGGGAAGTCATCAAACTGTGGAAGGCATCAAACTGGGAAAGGCATCAAACTGGGGAAGTCATCAAACTGGGGAAGACATCAAACAACTGGGGAAGGCATAAAACTGGGGAAGGCATCAAACTGGGGAAGGCATCAAAGAAACTGGGGAAGGCATCAAACTGGGGATGGCATCAAACTGGGGAAGGCATCAAACAACTGGGGAAAGCATCAAACTGGGGAAGGCATCAGACTGGGTTAGACATCAAACTGGGGTAGGCATCAAGCTGGGTAAGGCATCAAACTGGGGAAGGCAACAAACTGGGGAAGGCATCAAACTGGGGAAGACAATAAAACGGGGAAAGGCATCAAACTGGGGAAGGCATCAAACTGAGGAAGGCATAAAACTGCGGAAGGCATAAAACTGGGGAAGGCATCAAACTGGGGAAGGCATCAAACAACTGGGGAAGGAATCAAACTGGTGAAGGCATCAAACTGGGGAAGGCATCAAACTGGGGAAGGCTTCAAACTGGGGAAGTCATCAAACTGGGGTAAGCATCAAACTGGGGAAGGCATCAAACTGGGGAAGGCATCAAACAACTGGGGAAGGCATCAAACTGGGGAAGGCATCAAACTGGGGAAGGCATCAAACAACTTGGGAAGGCATCAAAATGGGGAAGGCATCAAACTGAGGAAGGCATCAAACTGGGGTAGACATCAAATTGGGGAAGGCATCAAACAACTGGGGAAGGCATCATACTGGCGAAGGCATCAAACTGGGGAAGGCATCAAACTGGGAAAGGCATCAAATAAACTGGGGAAGGTATCAAACTGGTGAAGGCATCAAACTGGGGAAGGCATCAAACTACTGGGGAAGGCATCAAACTGGGGAAGGCATCAAACTGGGGAAGGCATCAAACTAGGGAAGGCATCAAACTGGGGAAGGCATCAAATAACTGGGGAAGGCATCAAACTGTTGAAGGTATCAAACGGGGGAAGGCATCAAAGTGGGGAAGGCATCAAACTGGGGAAGGCATCAAACAACTGGGGAACGCATCAAACTGGGGAAGGCATCAAAATGCGGAAGGCATCATACAACTGGGGAAGGCATCAAACTAGGGAAGGCATCAAACTGGGGAAGGCATCAAACAACTGGGGAAGGCATCAAACTGGGGATGGCATCAAACTGGGGAAGGCATCAAACTGGGGAATTCATCAAACTGGGGAAGGCATCAAACAACTGGGGAAGGCATCAACCAACTGGGGTAGGCATTAAACTGGGGAAGGCATCAAACTGGGCAAGGCATCAAACAACTTGGGAAGGCATCACACTGGGGAAGGCATCAAACAACTGGGGAAGGCATAAAACTGGGGAAGGCATCAAACTGGGGAAGGCAACAAACTGGGGAAGACATCAAACAACTGGGGAAGGCATCAAACTGGGGAAGGCATCAAACTGCGGAAGGCATCAAACAACTGGGGAAGGCTTCAAACTGGGAAGGCATCAAACTGGGAAGGCATCAAACAACTGGGGAAGGCATCAAACAACTGGGGAAGGCATCAAACTGGGGAAGGCATCAAACAACTTGGGAAGGCATCAAAAAACTGGGGAAGGCGTCAAACTGGGGAAGGCATAAAACTGGGGAAGGCATCAAACTGGGGAAGGAATCAAACTGGGGAAGGCATCAAACCACTGTGGAAGGCATCAAACTGGGGAAGGTATCAAACTGGGGAAAGCATCAAACGACTGGGGAAAGCATCAAACTGGGGATGGCATCAAACTGGGGAAGGCATCAAACTGGAGAAGTCATCAAACTGGGGAAGGCATCAAACAACTGGGAAAGCCATCAAACAACAGGGGTAGGCATCAAACTGGGGAAGGCATCAAACTGGGGAAGGCATCAAACAACTGGGAAAGGCATCAAACTGGGGAAGGCATCAAACAACTGGGGAAGGCATAAAACTGGGGAAGGCATCAAACTGGGGAAGGCATCAAACAACTGGGAAAGGCATCAAACTGGGGAAGGCATCAAACTGGGGAAGGCATCAAACAACTGGGGAAGGCATCAAAATGGGGAAGACATCAAACTGGGGAAGGCATCAAACAACTGGGGAAGGCATCAAACTGGGGAAGGCATCAAACAGGGGAAGGCATCAAACTGGGGAAGGCATCAAACTGGGGAAGGCATCAAACAACTGGGGAAGGCATCAAACTGGGAAAGTCATCAAACTGGGGAAGGCATCAAACAACTGGGGAAGGCATCAAACTGGGGAAGGCATCAAACAACTGGGGAAGGCATCAAACTGGGGAATGCATCAAACAACTGTGGAAGGCATCAAACTGGGGAAGGCATCAAACTGGGGAAGGCATCAAATAGGGGAAGTCATCAAATAAACTGGGGAAGGCATCAAACTGGGGAAGGCATCACACTGGGGGAGGTATCAAATAAACTGGGGAAGGCATCAAACTGGGGAAGGCATCAAATTGGGAAGGCATCAAACAACTGGGGAAGGCATCAAACTGGGGAAGGCATCAAACAACTGGGAAAGACATCAACCTGGGGAAGGCATCAAACTGGGGAAGGCATTAAACTGGGGAAGGCATCAATCTGGGGAAGGCATCAAACTACTGTGGGAGGCATCAAACTAGGGAAGGTATCAAACTGGGGAAGGCATGAAACGACTGGGGAAGGCATCAAACTGGGGATGGCATCAAACTGGGGAAGGCATCAAATTGGGAAAGTCATCAAACTGGAGAAGGCATCAAACAACTGGGAAAGGCATCAAACTGGGGAAGGCATCAAACAACTGGGGAAGGCATAAAACTGGGGAAGGCATCAAACTGGGGAAGGCATCAAACTGGGGAAGGCATCAAACAACTGGGAAAGGCATCAAACTGGGGAAGGCATCAAACTGGGGAAGGCATCAAACAATTGGGGAAGGCATCAAAATGGGGAAGGCATCAAACTGGAGAAGGCATCAAACAACTGGGGTAGGCATTAGTGTTGAGCCACCCCCGTAGTGTTCGAGTTCGGTTCGGTTCGTCGAACACCCGTGTGTTCGCCGAACTGTTCGTCGAACTGTTCGTCGAACACCTTCGAACACCGTTAAAACCAATGGCAGGCAAACAAAAACACATAGAAACACATAGAAAACACCTTCAAAGGTGTCCAAAAGCTGACAAACTGCTCAGAAGACATAACTAACACATGGAAAAGTGACAAGTACATATAGTCATGCGAAAATAAAAGAGGTGGAGGAGTAAAAGGAGGGGGAGACACAGATATAGGCATGTCATGCCCTTCTAAAATCCAAAAAGTGAGAAGCCGACACGGCCAGTCCGCTCCTGCCCGTGCCACCTCCGTGTCGCCGGGTTTGTGCCAGAGCCGCGGTGAACCCTGACGGCCAGCCCCCCTCTCCCAATACTGGTGCCTGTCCGCTGGTGGGTCGAGCGAGCCCCCCTGTGGTGGAGGCAGCTCTAAGCTTTTTAATTTAAATTGTCTCTCTAATTTGAATGAATACACTTTAAATCCATTTACAAGGATCTATTGGAGGGCAAGTCTCATGCCAGCAGCCGCGGTAATTCCAGCTCCAGTAGCGTCCACTAAAGCTGCTGCAGTTAAAAAGCTTTTATAAGGATCGAGCTCGGCTGTCCACCGCAAGGCATCCTACTGCCAGTCCCAGCCCCTATGCCTTGGGGTGCCTCCTGATGCTCTTCACTAAGTATCCCATGGTCCCGAAGCATTTCCTTTGAAAAAATTAAGTGTCTAAACTACAGGTGGTGCAGCTTGCTTAACAGCCGGGAAAATCCGCTCACTAGCAGACACTGCTACTAGGCACAAAGTATTTCCTGGGCTAGATGCAGTTAAAAATTTGTAATTAGATACTCTCGTTGGATGCTGAGAAAGCATTCCATAGAGTCTCCTGGCACGCCATATATGATTCTCTTAAAAAGCTTGGGGTAGGGGTCTAGGGGACCCTTTTATAGCCAAAATCACGGCCCTGTATCGCAATACGTCACCTAGGCTGAAGATAAATGGAACTGTAGCACCCTGAGGGCTCGGTTGCTACAGACGTATTGCACCTCACCCAGAGGTGTGATATCTCACTCTCAGGTAAGGATGGAGTGTGGATCAGGACCCGACACCTGCATGCATTACACCACATTGCCGTGGGGCAGGGCGACCAATATGCCCCTGAGATGGGCACGACAGTCCCTGTCCCTGGCTGGAGTGGGGGGAGGGAACACTGAGGAAGGGGAACCCTGTAGTGCAGGAGCAGGGAGGAAGCAGTTCCTGGTTGCATTGAGAAGGGAGTATAAAAGGTGGGCACCATCTTAGTTCAGTGCAGAGAAGTCTGAGCAGAAGTGGCAGGGAGCAGGGGCTCTGCATGAGCTCTGCTCCGGAGGCGGGCCTAGTAACAGAGGCCCAGGCCTGGAAGAGGGAGAAGGAAGGAAGAGGAGCGGAGAAGGCTCCAGGAACGAGGAATGAAGGGATCCCAGGGGTGCGGACGGGCGAGTCGCCACCGCACGCCCGAATCCACCTGCGTGGAGGGGTCAGGCCAAAGGGGGAGACCGGTCCCCGAACTAGTGGAGGCAGGAAACGACCCTCAGCTAGAAACCGGAGGCTCTGACATTTTATGTGGCGCAGCCCCTCGCTACACCCGCTAGGAAGGCACCACATAGGGTCAGGGAAACTGGCGCCAAGTTTACCAAGAGGAGGCCCGAGGCAGCCGGACAGAAGTGTTGGTAAGAAAGGCCAGACAAAGGACACACAAAGGGGGTCCTGTGAAGTGCTCCAAAGTTATCTGGGAGTTGTCTGAGCCCCTCACCTGGTGAGCACAGTACGACGTGGGCAGCCGTTACCTGCAGACGTGGTCTGGATAATAAGAACTGTGAGTAAAGGCCCTGAACTGCATCACTGACTCCGTGTCGTTACTGCTGCTGCCCTGCACCATCACCCCCATCCTCTGCATACACTGCCCTGAGGCTATACTCCTCCCGTGGGGAGTTATGCTACGCTCTGCTGCACCCACAACACCAGCCTCAGTGGTCTGCCCTGTAGCGGCGGTTCACTCTGACCGCAATCCACGGGTGGCGTAGTCGGACATTTAAACATGAAAACCACATAAATAGTTCCGACACTGGTTTGACCGCCCTGAGCCACGGAACTGGGTCGCCGCCACGAAGACTACAACCACCAGCATCCACCAAAAAGGGTCCGGCTCCGGGTGTCCCAAGGCCCAGGGGGTGCGTCAGAACATTTTCATCACCTTTCACAATCACCAATGGGACAAGGCAGTGATGTCCTCTGTCCCCTCTCTTATACATCCTAGTGACGGAGCACCTGCTCTCATCAATTCGCCATAACCCCAATATTAGGTGGATTGAGGTGGGAGGCACCGAGTACAAGTGCTCTCTATTTGCTGATGATGTCCTAGTATATATCACTCAATCACATATATCCATCCATGCTGTTATGGCTGAAATAGATCACTTTGTTACATGGTAAAATTTTAAAATCAATGCAGCGAAGTCTGAGGCCCTCGATGTCTCCCTTCCCAAATCCATATAGGATTCCATCCAGTCCAACTTTCCCTTTGCCTGGCCCTCACAGGGTATCAAATACTTAGGAATTCCTATTCATAGAGACCTCTCCCATCTATGTTATCTTAATTTTGGGCCCTTTATTGAACAACTCCATACAGACCACGGTTGGCAAGTTAGAACTGTAAGATTCACTACGTGAACCACTGGTGTTTTGTGGAAAAGCACATGTACACTGCGTTCCAAATTATTATACAAAAAGTGTTTAGGAGTGATAAGGGAAGAATTTGTTTGTTTGTCAGTTAAACTCATTGATGGTGATGTGTGTCAGGGCTCTTTATATCACTGTAAGCAATTGCAGACACCTGTGCTAATTAGTTTGGCAGGTGTGTCCAATGAAAGGCAAGACTACTTAAGAAGGCTCTCTCACATTATTAAGCAGCCTACATTTTCTGCCAAAATGGGAAAGAAAAAGGATGTGTCGGCTGCTGAGAAGCAACAAATTGTGGAGTGTTTAGGTCAAGGCATGACTACAATCAACATTGTGCGATGATCAGGATGAAGTGTCTTGGCGATCAAGAAGTATGTAGCTGATTCACAGTACACACGTGTGCGTGCTGATAAGGGCAAATTGAGGACTCTTTCCTACAGGCAATTACGTCAGGTTGAAAGAGCAGCGGCAAAAAAGCCTTGTCATAGCAGCAGACAAGTTTTTGAAGCTGCTTGTGCCTCCAACGTCCCCCGAACAACAAGATGCAGGGTCCTTCAGAGGTTTGCAGCTGTGCATGCGCCATCCTGTCGACCTCCTCTATCCACTTCACACAAGCAGAAACGGCTCCAGTGGGCCAAACATTACATGAAGACTGATTTCAAAACTGTTTTGTTCACGGATGAGTGCCGTGCAGCGCTCGATGGTCCAGATGGATGGAGTGGAGGATGGCTGGTTGATGGACACCCCACGCAAACACGGCTACAGCGCCAACAAGGAGGAGGTGGAGTAATGTTTTGGGCTGGAATCATGGGGAGAGAGATTGTCGGCCCCTTTAGGATCCCTGAAGGCGCTAAAGATGAACTCCATAATGTATGTGGATTTTCTCAAACAGCACTTCCTGCCATGGTTCAAGAAGAAGAACCGTGTATTTCACAGCAAGATCATTTTTCTGCATGATAATGCACCATCTCATGCTGCACATAAAACATCTGCATCTCTGGCTGATATGGGCATAAAAGGGGACAAACTTATGGTGTGACCCCCATGCTCCCCTGACCTCTACCCCATTCAGAACCTTTGGAGCATCATTAAAAGGAGTGTCTATGATGGCGGGAGGCAGTTTACATCTAAGCAACAGCTCTGGGAGGGTATTCTGTCCTCATGCAAAACAATTGAAGCAGAAACCATCCAAAACCTGACAAATTCAATGGACGAGAGAGTTCAGAAGCTCCTTTCGAACAAGGGGTCCTATGTGAAAATGTAACATCACCTAGAATAAAGTTTTGAGTTGAAAACTGTTTGATTTCAGTTTCTAACAACCTGCTAATGCTTATAATTTCAAAAATGACCATTTTTTTGGTCTTTATTAAAATGAAAAGGTTGATCGAAAAGTTTGGGGGATCTAAGAGTGTGGCAACCCAGTAGTCATAATTACTTCGAATTCTGACAATATGAGGGTCATGCTGCAGGTAGTGCAGCAAGAAGGCACTTATGTGCCTTGCGCATCTCGGAGCCCCAAAATTATTTTCCGGGCTAGATGCAGCTAAAAATTATTTTTAATTTTAAATCTGCTGAAGCTTTAGTATAGATGGCCTAATAGGATCAGTGCTGCACACTGCTACAAAGCCCAAATTTTTTTCCAGTCAAGATACAGATAAACATGATTAGTAATTTGAAAGCTTAAAACGGTTGGTAGGGTGATTTTAACCAATCATCAAGCTTTTACTCTCCCCAGGATGACACAGGGGTAGAAAAGTCGTTTCGGATCCATGATTTGTTCATCTTTATGAACGTGAGTCTGTCTACATTATCAGTGGAGAGCCGCGTGCGCTTATCTGTCAGCACACCACCAGCAGCGCTGAACACACGTTCAGACAGAACGCTGGCTGCGGGGCATGACAAGATCTCCAAGGCGTAAGTGGCTAGCTCCGGCCATTTATCCAGATTGGAAGCCCAAAAAGAGCAAGGGTCCAGTGACACAGTCGTGGCTTCAATGTTTACTTGGAGATACTCCTGTACCATCGTCTCTAGGCGTTGACTATGTGTCAGACTTCTTGTCTCCTGTGGCCTTGCAAAGGATGGGCTAAAAAAGTGGTGAAATGATTCCGCAAAATTGATGTTACCAGCAGATACTGTGGTTCTGTTACGGTTTGAGTGCTGAACACTTGACGGTCCCACGGTTGGCAAGTTGGAACTGTGAGATTCACTACGTGCACCACTGGTATTTTGTGGAAAAGCACATGTAAGATTCTGCAACAGTCTCTGCTGATACTCCTGCATGCGTGCATCCCTTTCTATGGCAGGAATAATTTCTGCAAATTTACTTTTGTACCGGGGATCTAACAGTGTGGCAACCCAGTAGTCAGGATTATTTCTAATTCTCACAATTCGAGGGTCATGTTGCAGGTAGTGCAGCAAGAAGGCACTCATGTGTGTTGCGCATCCAGGAGCACCAAGTCCCTGTTGTGTTGGTGGCGAGGTAACAATCATGCTTCCTTCCTCTGTCCTCTCCCCCCAACCTCGCACAACAGAAATGTGATCAAGGTCTCCCTCATCTGATGAGTCTTCCATCAGTTCGTCCTCCACTTCTTCCTGGGCTCCTGCACCTTCCTCACTAGTTTGGCTGCTACCATGCGCCCTGGTAAAACCATCTCCCCCACCCTCACATGCCTGCCGCCTTGGTGCTGCCGACCGTCTGGACCTTGCAGATGTTAGCCCTTCCGCATACAACTCCTCCTCCTCTACTTCCTCCACCTCCTCTTGTGCCACCACCTGACTCCGAATTCTGTTTAACATGTGCTCCAGCATGTAAATCACCGGAATAGTCATGCTGATAATGGCATCGTCAGCACTAAACATCTTCGTCGCCATTTCAAAACTGTGCAGAAGGGTGCATAGGTCCCTGATCTGAGACCACTCCTCCAGCGTGATTTGCCCCACCTCTGAATCTCGTTGGCCCAGGCTATAAGTCAGAACGTATTGCACCAGGGCTTGTCGGTGCTGCCACAGTCGCTGCAACATGTGCAGAGTTGAATTCCACCGGGTAGGCACATCGCATTTTAGCCGGTGAAGTGGCAGGCCCAACGACTTCTGTAGAGATGTAAGTCGCTGAGCTGCGGGATGCGAACGGCGGAAGTGAGCACACAGCGACCGTGCCCTCTGCAGAAGGCCATCTAGTCTGGGATAGTGGGCTAAAAATTGCTGGACAACCAGGTTCAACACGTGAGCCATACAAGGCACGTGTGTGACATTGCCCCGGCGAAGGGCCGCACCCAGGTTTGCAGCATTGTCGCACACGGCCTTCCCTGGTTTCAGGTCCAGTGGAGACAACCATTCATGAAATTGGTTCTCCAGAGCTGACCACAACTCCTCAGCTGTGTGACTCACATTTCCCAGACATTTCAATGTAAAAACCGCCTGATGACGTTGAGCCCTACTGCCAGCATAGTAAGGAGGTGTGCAGGATCCCTTCTGCGCAGTTAGAAAGCTTGTGGCATGACCAGACAGGCTTTGGGTGCAGGTGGAAGACCGAGAGGAGGTTGAGGAGGCAGAAGCAGTGGAGGAACTTTGACATAAAGAGGATTGACGCACAACTCGTGGGGACGGCAAGACTTGGACAGCAGCCCCTTGTCCTGCTGTCACCATAGTTACCCAGTGCCCAGTCAGCGACATGTAACGCCCCTGTCCATGCCTACTCGTCCAAGTGTCTGTGGTGAAATGCACCCTGTCACACACAGAGTTTCTCAAAGAAGCGGTGATGTTGTGTGCGACATGCTGGTGGAGCGCAGGCACACCTTTCTTTGAGAAGTAGTGCCGACTGGGCATCTGGTACTGGGGCACTGCGACGGACATAAGGTCTCGAAAATCCTCTGTGTCCACCAGGCGGAAAGGCAGCATTTCTGTAGCCAAGAGCTTGCAGATGGTGAAATTCAACCTCTTAGCTTTCTCATGGCTAGGAGGAAATGGTCTTTTACTTGTCCACATCTGAGGGACCGAGGGCTGGCTATTGTGCTTAGACGGGGTTGATAAGGGTGTCCCCGGCAAACTGCCGGTCTGTGAGGAAGATGCAGGCGGACATGTTAGGTTGCCTTGATCCAAAGATGGTGCTATCGATGTCGGACAGCACTCAACACCAGCTGGTGTTACCACCTCCAAAGAAAATGATGACCTGCCAATCACGCTGGCTGTTGCGGGTAAAGAGGTGGCAGGTCTGCGCCCCAAAACAGGTGTGACTGCTGTCCCCCCAGTCACAGAGGATGAAGAGGCCGCGGATGCACAAGATATGGCAGACGGTGATTGGCCCGGCCGGCTAGGCCGCATTGTAGCACACTGAGCTTCCCACTGCAACTTATGCTTCATGTCCATGTGCCGGTTCATGCATGAAGTACTCAAACTATGTATTTTTTGGCCTCTACTTAGCTTTTGCTGACAAATGTTACAGATAACACGAGTTGGGTCATCTTTATCGATCTGAAAAAATGCCCAGGCTATGCAAGGCTTAGCACCCATGCGACCTGAAGAGCCACCACGACTTGTGGTGAGAGGCAGAGTTGTGTTTGAGGATGCAGTTGTTGACGTGCTTCCAGTACTACGTCTCTGTCCAGGAAGGCGCAACCTGACCTCGTCGTCACTAGCATCTTCCTCCACCTCCTCTGCTGACCTCATCTCTTGGCTGACTGTGGGTTGACAGTAAGTGGGATCTCCGACCTCATCATCATCACCCTGTGCGTTATCACACCCGTCGTCCTCAGAGCCAACCTGTTCCTGCCCTGACAAAAAACTAAAGTTGTCGCTCCAATCAGGTATTTGAGTCTTATCATCGTCTTCCTCATTGTCTCCACCAACAGGAGTTACAGTTTGGGAATGAGGGTCTACATTATGGTCAGAACCTTCTGCGTCTGGTCCTGGATCCGACTCATAAAGATTCTGGGCATCAGTGCAGATCATTTCCTCGTCTGGATTCACAGAAGCGCTGGAGTCGACCTCTGATTCCCAGGCTATAGTATGAGTAAACAGCTCTGCAGACTCAACCATCTGTTCTACCTCATACTCAGACGGGCAGCTGGAGATTTGGGAGCTGTGAGGAAGCAAGTGCGATTTGGGTGACACCTTTGAGGACTGGAGTATTTGTGATGTTGAAGTTGATGTGGAGGAGAGCCCACTTAAAGGAGCACTTGATATCCGTTGAAGCACCTGCTGTTTTTGTGCCTCATCTGGAATTTGTAGCGATTGGCGTGGCCGTAAGAAAGGGATCTTATCACATTGTCCGCTAAAAGAAGTAGACATTTTAGTTTGGCTGGAAGATGGTCTTTCTTCTGCAGATGTTACTGTTGCTTTAACACCTACCCCACGGACACAACCTTTTTTCCCCTTCCCAACACGCCTATTCCCCTTTCCACCAGCAGCAGGCCTTTTTCCACTCATTTTGGTGGTTAACTAATTCACAACTCTGGAGTTGTTTGCACAAAAAAACAATGGATGGTAACCGAGCAGAGCTGAGTGGCCAAACTGTGGTATTAGGCCAAAACTATTGGCTGGGTTAGATGCAGAAAAAAATTATTTTGAATTTGCAACCTGATGGAGGTCAGTATAGATGGACTAATACAAATAGTCCCACACACAGCTAGAAGCCCAAATATTTTTTCAGAGGTACTGTAGATGCAGATAAAAATTATTTTTAATTTGCAACCTGATGGAGGTCAGTATAGATGGACTAATAGACCAAGTCCCACACACTGCTAGAAGCCCAAATATTTTTTCAGAGCTAGATGCAGAAAAAAATTATTTTTAATTTGCAACCTGATGGAGGTCAGTATAGATGGACTAATAGACCAAGTCCCACACACCGCTAGAAGCCCAACTATTTTTTCAGAGCTAGATGCAGAAAAAAATTATATTCAATTTGCAACCTGCTGGAGGTCAGTATAGAAGGACTAATAGAACAAGTCCCACACACTGCTAGAAGCCCAAATATTTTTTCAGAGCTAAATGAAGAAAAAAATTATTTTTAATTTGCAACCTGATGGAGGTCAGTATAGATGGACTAATAGACCAAGTCCCACACACTGCTAGAAGCCCAAATATTTTTTCAGAGCTAGATGCAGAAAAAAATTATTTTTAATTTGCAACCTGCTGGAGGTCAGTATAGATGGACTAATAGACCAAGTCCCACACACCGCTAGAAGCCCAAATATTTTTTCAGAGCTAGATGCAGAAAAAAATTATTTTTAATTTGCAACCTGATGGAGGTCAGTATAGATGGACTAATAGACCAAGTCCCACACACTGCTAGAAGCCCAAATATTTTTTCAGAGCTAGATGCAGAAAAAAATTATTTTTAATTTGCAACCTGATGGAGGTCAGTATAGATGGACTAATAGACCAAGTCCCACACACCGCTAGAAGCCCAAATATTTTTTCAGAGCTAGATGCAGAAAAAAATTATTTTTAATTTGCAACCTGATGGAGGTCAGTATAGATGGACTAATAGACCAAGTCCCACACACTGCTAGAAGCCCAAATATTTTTTCAGAGCTAGATGCAGAAAAAAATTATTTTTAATTTGCAACCTGATGGAGGTCAGTATAGATGGACTAATAGACCAAGTCCCACACACTGCTAGAAGCCCAAATATTTTTTCAGAGCTAGATGCAGAAAAAAAATATTTTTAATTTGCAACCTGATGGAGGTCAGTATAGATGGACTAATAGACCAAGTCCCACACACCGCTAGAAGCCCAACTATTTTTTCAGAGCTAGATGCAGAAAAAAATTATATTCAATTTGCAACCTGCTGGAGGTCAGTATAGAAGGACTAATAGAACAAGTCCCACACACTGCTAGAAGCCCAAATATTTTTTCAGAGCTAAATGAAGAAAAAAATTATTTTTAATTTGCAACCTGATGGAGGTCAGTATAGATGGACTAATAGACCAAGTCCCACACACTGCTAGAAGCCCAAATATTTTTTCAGAGCTAGATGCAGAAAAAAATTATATTCAGTTTGCAACCTGATGGAGGTCAGTATAGATGGACTAATAGAATGATGCTATGCCCAAAAGATTTTACTTCACTAGGTGCAGTAAAAAAATTGGTATTCTATACACAGGTGTTATATCTTGCAACACAGATAGGCTACTCCACTGACTAACACACTCTGCAATAGGCCAAAAAGGATTAGCTTTGCTAGATTCAGCCAAATGCTGTGAAAAAAACTTGCACAGCACTGGCACAGACCTGCCTGGCAAAAACTGATAGGAACTCATGTAACCTAGTCCTGAAAAGGACTCCAATTACAATTAGTCTTTACTCCCACAACCTATCTATTTAAGAGCACAGACCTCCCTGATAAAAGTCGTAGGAAATGCTGTAACCTAGTCCTTAAAAGGACTGCAATCACAACTATTCCCTACTCCCAAGCTATCTGTATATTTGTGCGAAAATTGGCTTGAAATTAACAAGGTATAGCGCACACAGCAACAGAGGTGCCGTCTAACACGCAGCTGCAGCAGTGAGAAAATGGTGGCGACGGGGAAAATGGCTTGGTCTTATAGGGCAAGGACATGTGACATACACTGCCAATCACACATGCCCTTGCTTGTGTGAAAAAAAGCACTTCGCTCCGTGTGTGCGCTGCTGATAGGCTGACAGATTGCACCTCCCCACTGCAAATGCGGGAAAGAGAAAAAAAAATGGAGATCTTCATTGTTCCTGCAGAGATCCATCCCCTGCCCCTCCCCCCACCCCGCTGTACACTCAAACTGCGTATTAACATTAATTTTCATCATTACTGAGAAAAAATCCAGTTATGATTTTGGTGCACGAACAGTTATCGAACATAACCTCGAACAGCCGAATTTTTCTCAAATTGTTCGTGTTCGCCGAACGGCTCGAACACCGCCCAAAACAGCTCGAATTTGAGATTGGCGAACAGTTCGAGTAGAACAACGCTCATCTCTAGTAGGCATCAAACTGGGGAAGGCATCAAACTGGGGAAGGCATCAAACAACTGGGGAAGGCATGAAACTGGGGAAGGCATCAAACGGGGGAAGGCATCAAACTGGGGAAGGCATCAAACTGGGGAATGCATCAAACAACTGGGGAAGACATCAAACTGGGGAAGTCATCAAACTGGGGAAGGCATCAAACAACTGGGGAAGGCATCAAACTGGGGAAGGCATCAAACAACTGGGGAAGGCATCAAACTGGGGAAGGCATCAAACTGGGGAAGGCATCAAACTGGGGAAGGCATCACACTGGGAAAGGCATCAAACTGGGGAAGGCATCAAACAAATAGGGAAGGCATCAAACTCGGGAAGGCAACAGACTGGGGAAGGCATCAAACAACTGGGGAAGGCATCAAACTGGGGAAGGCATCAAACTGGGGAAGGCATCAAACAACTGGGGAAGGCATCAAACTGGGGAAGGCATCAAACTGGGAAAGGCATCAAACTGGGGAAGGCATCAGACTGGGGAAGGCATCAAACTGGAGAATGCATCAAACTGGCGAAGGCATCAAACTGGGGAAGGCATCAAACTAGGGAATGCATCAAACAACTGTGGAAGGCATCAAACTGGGGAAGGCATAAAACTGGGGAAGGCATCAAACTGGGGAAGGCATCAAACTGGGGAAGGAATCAAAAAACTGGGGAAGGCATAAAACTGGGGAAAGCATCAAACTGGGGAAGGCATCAAACAACTGGTGAAGGCATCAAACTGGGAAAGGTATCAAACTGGGGAAGGCATCAAACAACTGGGGAAGGCATCAAACTGGGGAAGGCATCAAACTGGGAAAGGCATCAAACTGGGGAATGCATCAGACTGGGGAAGGCATCAAACTGGGGAATGCATCAAACAACTGTGAAAGGCTTCAAACTGAGGAAGGCATCAAACTGGGGAAGGCATCAAACTGGGGAAGGCATCAAATAAACTAGGTAATGCATCAAACTGGGGAAGGCATCATACTGGGGAAGGCATCAAACAACTGGGGAAGGCATCAAACTGGGGAAGGCATCAAACAACTGGGGAAGGCATCAAACTACTGGGGAAGGCATCAAACTGGGGAAGGCATCAAACTGGGGAAGGCATCAAACTGAGGAAGGCATAAAACTGGGGAAGGCATCAAACTGGGGAAGGCATCAAACTGGGGAAGGCATCAAACTGGGGAAGGAATCAAAAAACTGGGGAAGGCATAAAACTGGGGAAGACATCAAACTGGGGAAGGCATCAAACTGGGGAAGGCATCAAACAACTGGGGAAGGCATCAAACTGGGGAAGGTATCAAACTGGGGAAGGCATCAAACAACTGGGGAAGGCATCAAACTGGGGAAGGCATCAAACTGGGAAAGGCATCAAACTGGGGAATGCATCAGACTGGGGAAGGCATCAAACTGGGGAAGGCATCAAACTGGCGAAGGCATCAAACTGGGGACGGCATCAAACTGGGGAATGCATCAAACAACTGTGAAAGGCATCAAACTGAGGAAGGCATAAAACTGGGGAAGGCATCAAACTGGAGAAGGCATCAAACTGGGGAAGGCATTAAACTGGGGAAGGCATCAAACTGGGGAAGGCATCAAACTGGGGAAAGCATCAAACTGGGGAAGGCATTAAACTGGGGAAGGCATCAAACTGGGGAAGGCATCAAACTGGGGAAAGCATCAAACTGGGGAAGGCATCAAACTGAGGAAGGCATCAAACTGGGGAAGGCATCAAACTACTGGGGAAGACATCAAACAACTGGGGAAGGCATCAAACTAGGGAAGGCATCAAACTGAGGAAGGCATAAAACTGGGGAAGGCATCAAACTGGGGAATGCATCAGACTGGGGAAGGCATCAAACTGGGGAAGGCATCAAACTGGCGAAGGCATCAAACTGGGGAAGGCATCAAACTGGGGAATGCATCAAACAGCTGTGAAAGGCATCAAACTGAGGAAGGCATAAAACTGGGGAAGGCATAAAACTGGGGAAGGCATCAAACTGGGGAAGGCATCAAGCAACTGGTGAAGGCATCAAACTGGGAAAGGTATCAAACTGGGGAAGGCATCAAACAACTGGGGAAGGCATCAAACTGGGGAAGGCGTCAAACTGGGAAAGGCATCAAACTGGGGAATGCATCAGACTGGGGAAGGCATCAAACTGGGGAATGCATCAAACAACTGTGAAAGGCTTCAAACTGAGGAAGGCATCAAACTGGGGAAGGCATCAAACTGGGGAAGGTATCAAACTGGGTACGCACCAAAGTGGGGAAGGCATCAAAGTGGGGAAGGCATCAAACTGGTGAAGGCATCAAACTTGGGAAGGCATTAAACTGGGGAAGTCATCAAACTGAGGAAGGCATCAAACTGGGAAAGGCATCAAATTGGGGAAGTCATCAAATTGGGGAACGCATCAAACAACAGGGGAAGGCATCAAACTGGGGATGGCATCAAAGAAACTGGGGAAGGCATCAAACTGGGGAAGGCATCAAACTGGGGAAGGGATCAAACAACAGGGGAAAGCATCAAACTGGGGAAGGCATCAAACTGGGAAAGGCATCTGACTGGGGAAGGCATCAAACTGGGGAAGGCATCAAGCTGGGTAAGGCATCAAACTGGGGAAGGCAACAAACTGGGGAAGGCATCAAACTGGGGAAGGCATCAAACTGGGGCAGGCATCAAAGTGGGGAAGGCATCAAACTGGGGAAGGAATCAAACAACTGGGGAAGGCATCAAACTGGGGAAGGCATCTAACAACGGGATGGCATGAAACTCGGGAAGGCATCAAACTGGGGAAAGCATCAAACTGGGGAAGACATCAAACAACTGGGGAAGGCATCAAACTGGGGAATGCATCAAACTGGTGAAGGCATCAAACAACTGGGCAAGGCATCAAACAACTGGGGAAGGCATCAAACTGGGGAAGGAATCAAACTGAGGAAGGCATAAAACTGGGGAAGGCATCAAACTGGGGAAGGCATCAAACAACTGGGGAAGGCATCAAACTGGGGAAGGCATCAAACTGGGGAAGGCATCAAACTGGGGAAGGCTTCAAACTGGGGAAGGCATAAAACTGGGGAAAGCATCAAACTCGGTAAGGCATCAAACTGGGGAAGGCATCAAACTGGGGAAGGCATCAAACAACTGGGGAAGGCATCAAACTGGGGAAGGCATCAAACTAGGGAAGGCATCAAACAACTGGTGAAGGCATCAAACTGGGAAAGGTATCAAACTGGGGAAGGCATCAAACAACTGAGGAAGGCATCAAACTGGGGAAGGCATCAAACTGGGAAAGGCATCAAACTGGGGAATGCATCAGACTGGGGAAGGCATCAAACTGGGGAATGCATCAAACAACTGTGAAAGGCTTCAAACTGAGGAAGGCATCAAACTGGGGAAGGCATCAAACTGGGGAAGGCATCAAATAAACTAGGTAATGCATCAAACTGGGGAAGGCATCATACTGGGGAAGGCATCAAACAACTGGGGAAGGCATCAAACTGGGGAAGGCATCAAACAACTGGGGAAGGCATCAAACTACTGGGGAAGGCATCAAACTGGGGAAGGCATCAAACTGGGGAAGGCATCAAACTGAGGAAGGCAAAAAACTGGGGAAGGCATCAATCTGGGGAAGGCATCAAACTGGGGAAGGCATCAAACTGGGGAAGGAATCAAAAAACTGGGGAAGGCATAAAACTGGGGAAGGCATCAAACTGGGGAAGGCATCAAACTGGGGAAGGCATCAAACAACTGGGGAAGGCATCAAACTGGGGAAGGTATCAAACTGGGGAAGGCATCAAACAACTGGGGAAGGCATCAAACTGGGGAAGGCATCAAACTGGGAAAGGCATCAAACTGGGGAATGCACCAGACTAGGGAAGGCATCAATCTGGGGAAGGCATCAAACTGGCGAAGGCATCAAACTGGGGACGGCATCAAACTGGGGAATGCATCAAACAACTGTGAAAGGCATCAAACTGAGGAAGGCATAAAACTGGGGAAGGCATCAAACTGGGGAAGGCATCAAACTGGGGAAGGCATTAAACTGGGGAAGGCATCAAACTGGGGAAGGCATCAAACTGGGGAAAGCATCAAACTGGGGAAGGCATTAAACTGGGGAAGGCATCAAACTGGGGAAGGCATCAAACTGGGGAAAGCATCAAACTGGGGAAGGCATCAAACTGAGGAAGGCATCAAACTGGGGAAGGCATCAAACTACTGGGGAAGACATCAAACAACTGGGGAAGGCATCAAACTAGGGAAGGCATCAAACTGAGGAAGGCATAAAACTGGGGAAGGCATCAAACTGGGGAATGCATCAGACTGGGGAAGGCATCAAACTGGCGAAGGCATCAAACTGGGGAAGGCATCAAACTGGGGAATGCATCAAACAGCTGTGAAAGGCATCAAACTGAGGAAGGCATAAAACTGGGGAAGGCATAAAACTGGGGAAGGCATCAAACTGGGGAAGGCATCAAACAACTGGTGAAGGCATCAAACTGGGAAAGGTATCAAACTGGGGAAGGCATCAAACAACTGGGGAAGGCATCAAACTGGGGAAGGCGTCAAACTGGGAAAGGCATCAAACTGGGGAATGCATCAGACTGGGGAAGGCATCAAACTGGGGAATGCATCAAACAACTGTGAAAGGCTTCAAACTGAGGAAGGCATCAAACTGGGGAAGGCATCAAACTGGGGAAGGTATCAAACTGGGTACGCACCAAAGTGGGGAAGGCATCAAAGTGGGGAAGGCATCAAACTGGTGAAGGCATCAAACTGGGGAAGGCATCAAACTTGGGAAGGCATTAAACTGGGGAAGTCATCAAACTGAGGAAGGCATCAAACTGGGAAAGGCATCAAATTGGGGAAATCATCAAATTGGGGAACGCATCAAACAACAGGGGAAGGCATCAAACTGGGGATGGCATCAAAGAACTGGGGAAGGCATCAAACTGGGGAAGGCATCAAACTGGGGAAGGGATCAAACAACAGGGGAAAGCATCAAACTGGGGAAGGCATCAAACTGGGAAAGGCATCTGACTGGGGAAGGCATCAAACTGGGGAAGGCATCAAGCTGGGTAAGGCATCAAACTGGGGAAGGCAACAAACTGGGGAAGGCATCAAACTGGGGAAGGCATCAAACTGGGGCAGGCATCAAAGTGGGGAAGGCATCAAACTGGGGAAGGAATCAAACAACTGGGGAAGGCATCAAACTGGGGAAGGCATCTAACAACTGGGGATGGCATGAAACTCGGGAAGGCATCAAACTGGGGAAAGCATCAAACTGGGGAAGACATCAAACAACTGGGGAAGGCATCAAACTGGGGAATGCATCAAACTGGTGAAGGCATCAAACAACTGGGCAAGGCATCAAACAACTGGGGAAGGCATCAAACTGGGGAAGGAATCAAACTGAGGAAGGCATAAAACTGGGGAAGGCATCAAACTGGGGAAGGCATCAAACAACTGGGGAAGGCATCAAACTGGGGAAGGCATCAAACTGGGGAAGGCATCAAACTGGGGAAGGCATCAAACAACTGGTGAAGGCATCAAACTGGGAAAGGTATCAAACTGGGGAAGGCATCAAACAACTGGGGAAGGCATCAAACTGGGGAAGGCGTCAAACTGGGAAAGGCATCAAACTGGGGAATGCATCAGACTGGGGAAGGCATCAAACTGGGGAATGCATCAAACAACTGTGAAAGGCTTCAAACTGAGGAAGGCATCAAACTGGGGAAGGCATCAAACTGGGGAAGGTATCAAACTGGGTACGCACCAAAGTGGGGAAGGCATCAAAGTGGGGAAGGCATCAAACTAGTGAAGGCATCAAACTGGGGAAGGCATCAAACTTGGGAAGGCATTAAACTGGGGAAGTCATCAAACTGAGGAAGGCATCAAACTGGGAAAGGCATCAAATTGGGGAAGTCATCAAATTGGGGAACGCATCAAACAACAGGGGAAGGCATCAAACTGGGGATGGCATCAAAGAAACTGGGGAAGGCATCAAACTGGGGAAGGCATCAAACTGGGGAAGGGATCAAACAACAGGGGAAAGCATCAAACTGGGGAGGGCATCAAACTGGGAAAGGCATCTGACTGGGGAAGGCATCAAACTGGGGAAGGCATCAAGCTGGGTAAGGCATCAAACTGGGGAAGGCAACAAACTGGGGAAGGCATCAAACTGGGGAAGGCATCAAACTGGGGCAGGCATCAAAGTGGGGAAGGCATCAAACTGGGGAAGGAATCAAACAACTGGGGAAGGCATCAAACTGGGGAAGGCATCTAACAACTGGGGATGGCATGAAACTCGGGAAGGCATCAAACTGGGGAAAGCATCAAACTGGGGAAGACATCAAACAACTGGGGAAGGCATCAAACTGGGGAATGCATCAAACTGGTGAAGGCATCAAACAACTGGGCAAGGCATCAAACAACTGGGGAAGGCATCAAACTGGGGAAGGAATCAAACTGAGGAAGGCATAAAACTGGGGAAGGCATCAAACTGGGGAAGGCATCAAACAACTGGGGAAGGCATCAAACTGGGGAAGGCATCAAACTGGGGAAGGCATCAAACTGGGGAAGGCTTCAAACTGGGGAAGGCATAAAACTGGGGAAAGCATCAAACTTGGTAAGGCATCAAACTGGGGAAGGCATCAAACTGGGGAAGGCATCAAACAACTGGGGAAGGCATCAAACTGGGGAAGGCATCAAACTGGGGAAGGCATCAAACAACTGGTGAAGGCATCAAACTGGGAAAGGTATCAAACTGGGGAAGGCATCAAACAACTGGGGAAGGCATCAAACTGGGAAAGGCATCAAACTGGGGAATGCATCAGACTGGGGAAGGCATCAAACTGGGGAATGCATCAAACAACTGTGAAAGGCTTCAAACTGAGGAAGGCATCAAACTGGGGAAGGCATCAAACTGGGGAAGGCATCAAATAAACTAGGTAATGCATCAAACTGGGGAAGGCATCATACTGGGGAAGGCATCAAACAACTGGGGAAGGCATCAAACTGGGGAAGGCATCAAACAACTGGGGAAGGCATCAAACTACTGGGGAAGGCATCAAACTGAGGAAGGCAAAAAACTGGGGAAGGCATCAAACTGGGGAAGGCATCAAACTGGGGAAGGCATCAAACTGGGGAAGGAATCAAAAAACTGGGGAAGGCATAAAACTGGGGAAGCCATCAAACTGGGGAAGGCATTAAACTGGGGAAGGCATCAAACAACTGGGGAAGGCATCAAACTGGGGAAGGTATCAAACTGGGGAAGGCATCAAACAACTGGGGAAGGCATCAAACTGGGGAAGGCATCAAACTGGGAAAGGCATCAAACTGGGGAATGCATCAGACTGGGGAAGGCATCAAACTGGGGAAGGCATCAAACTGGCGAAGGCATCAAACTGGGGACGGCATCAAACTGGGGAATGCATCAAACAACTGTGAAAGGCATCAAACTGAGGAAGGCATAAAACTGGGGAAGGCATCAAACTGGGGAAGGCATTAAACTGGGGAAGGCATCAAACTGGGGAAGGCATCAAACTGGGGAAAGCATCAAACTGGGGAAGGCATTAAACTGGGGAAGGCATCAAACTGGGGAAGGCATCAAACTGGGGAAAGCATCAAACTGGGGAAGGCATCAAACTGAGGAAGGCATCAAACTGGGGAAGGCATCAAACTACTGGGGAAGACATCAAACAACTGGGGAAGGCATCAAACTAGGGAAGGCATCAAACTGAGGAAGGCATAAAACTGGGGAAGGCATCAAACTGGGGAATGCATCAGACTGGGAAAGGCATCAAACTGGGGAAGGCATCAAGCTGGTGAAGGCATCAAACTGGGGAAGGCATCAAACTGGGGAATGCATCAAACAGCTGTGAAAGGCATCAAACTGAGGAAGGCATAAAACTGGGGAAGGCATAAAACTGGGGAAGGCATCAAACTGGGGAAGGCATCAAACAACTGGTGAAGGCATCAAACTGGGAAAGGTATCAAACTGGGGAAGGCATCAAACAACTGGGGAAGGCATCAAACTGGGGAAGGCGTCAAACTGGGAAAGGCATCAAACTGGGGAATGCATCAGACTGGGGAAGGCATCAAACTGGGGAATGCATCAAACAACTGTGAAAGGCTTCAAACTGAGGAAGGCATCAAACTGGGGAAGGCATCAAACTGGGGAAGGTATAAACTGGGTACGCACCAAAGTGGGGAAGGCATCAAAGTGGGGAAGGCATCAAACTGGTGAAGGCATCAAACTGGGGAAGGCATCAAACTTGGGAAGGCATTAAACTGGGGAAGTCATCAAACTGAGGAAGGCATCAAACTGGGAAAGGCATCAAATTGGGGAAGTCATCAAATTGGGGAACGCATCAAACAACAGGGGAAGGCATCAAACTGGGGATGGCATCAAAGAAACTGGGGAAGGCATCAAACTGGGGAAGGCATCAAACTGGGGAAGGGATCAAACATCAAGGGAAAGCATCAAACTGGGGAATGCATCAAACTGGTGAAGGCATCAAACAACTGGGAAAGGCATCAAACAACTGGGGAAGGCATCAAACTGGGGAAGGAATCAAACTTAGGAAGGCATAAAAGTGGGGAAGGCATCAAACTGGGGAAGGCATCAAACAACTGGGGAAGGCATCAAACTGGGGAAGGCATCAAACTGGGGAAGGCATCAAACTGGGGAAGGCTTCAAACTGGGGAAGGCATAAAACTGGGGAAAGCATCAAACTCGGTAAGGCATCAAACTGGGGAAGGCATCAAACTGGGGAAGGCATCAAACAACTGGGGAAGGCATCAAACTGGGGAAGGCATCAAACTGGGGAAGGCATCAAACAACTGGTGAAGGCATCAAACTGGGAAAGGTATCAAACTGGGGAAGGCATCAAACAACTGGGGAAGGCATCAAACTGGGAAAGTCATCAAACTGGGGAATGCATCAGACTGGGGAAGGCATCAAACTGGGGAATGCATCAAACAACTGTGAAAGGCTTCAAACTGAGGAAGGCATCAAACTGGGGAAGGCATCAAACTGGGGAAGGCATCAAATAAACTAGGTAATGCATCAAACTGGGGAAGGCATCATACTGGGGAAGGCATCAAACAACTGGGGAAGGCATCAAACTGGGGAAGGCATCAAACAACTGGGGAAGGCATCAAACTACTGGGGAAGGCATCAAACTGGGGAAGGCATCAAACTGAGGAAGGCAAAAAACTGGGGAAGGCATCAAACTGGGGAAGGCATCAAACTGGGGAAGGCATCAAACTGGGGAAGGAATCAAAAAACTGGGGAAGGCATAAAACTGGGGAAGCCATCAAAGTGGGGAAGGCATCAAACTGGGGAAGGCATCAAACAACTGGGGAAGGCATCAAACTGGGGAAGGTATCAAACTGGGGAAGGCATCAAACAACTGGGGAAGGCATCAAACTGGGGAAGGCATCAAACTGGGAAAGGCATCAAACTGGGGAATGCATCAGACTGGGGAAGGCATCAAACTGGGGAAGGCATCAAACTGGCGAAGGCATCAAACTGGGGACGGCATCAAACTGGGGAATGCATCAAACAACTGTGAAAGGCATCAAACTGAGGAAGGCATAAAACTGGGGAAGGCATCAAACTGGGGAAGGCATTAAACTGGGGAAGGCATCAAACTGGGGAAGGCATCAAACTGGGGAAAGCATCAAACTGGGGAAGGCATTAAACTGGGGAAGGCATCAAACTGGGGAAGGCATCAAACTGGGGAAAGCATCAAACTGGGGAAGGCATCAAACTGAGGAAGGCATCAAACTGGGGAAGGCATCAAACTACTGGGGAAGACATCAAACAACTGGGGAAGGCATCAAACTAGGGAAGGCATCAAACTGAGGAAGGCATAAAACTGGGGAAGGCATCAAACTGGGGAATGCATCAGACTGGGGAAGGCATCAAACTGGGGAAGGCATCAAACTGGTGAAGGCATCAAACTGGGGAAGGCATCAAACTGGGGAATGCATCAAACAGCTGTGAAAGGCATCAAACTGAGGAAGGCATAAAACTGGGGAAGGCATAAAACTGGGGAAGGCATCAAACTGGGGAAGGCATCAAACAACTGGTGAAGGCATCAAACTGGGAAAGGTATCAAACTGGGGAAGGCATCAAACAACTGGGGAAGGCATCAAACTGGGGAAGGCGTCAAACTGGGAAAGGCATCAAACTGGGGAATGCATCAGACTGGGGAAGGCATCAAACTGGGGAATGCATCAAACAACTGTGAAAGGCTTCAAACTGAGGAAGGCATCAAACTGGGGAAGGCATCAAACTGGGGAAGGTATCAAACTGGGTACGCACCAAAGTGGGGAAGGCATCAAAGTGGGGAAGGCATCAAACTGGTGAAGGCATCAAACTGGGGAAGGCATCAAACTTGGGAAGGCATTAAACTGGGGAAGTCATCAAACTGAGGAAGGCATCAAACTGGGAAAGGCATCAAATTGGGGAAGTCATCAAATTGGGGAACGCATCAAACAACAGGGGAAGGCATCAAACTGGGGATGGCATCAAAGAAACTGGGGAAGGCATCAAACTGGGGAAGGCATCAAACTGGGGAAGGGATCAAACAACAAGGGAAAGCATCAAACTGGGGAAGGCATCAAACTGGGAAAGGCATCTGACTGGGGAAGGCATCAAACTGGGGAAGGCATCAAGCTGGGTAAGGCATCAAACTGGGGAAGGCAACAAACTGGGGAAGGCATCAAACTGGGGAAGGCATCAAACTGGGGCAGGCATCAAAGTGGGGAAGGCATCAAACTGGGGAAGGAATCAAACAACTGGGGAAAGCATCAAACTGGGGAAGGCATCTAACAACTGGGGATGGCATGAAACTCGGGAAGGCATCAAACTGGGGAAAGCATCAAACTGGGGAAGACATCAAACAACTGGGGAAGGCATCAAACTGGGGAATGCATCAAACTGGTGAAGGCATCAAACAACTGGGCAAGGCATCAAACAACTGGGGAAGGCATCAAACTGGGGAAGGAATCAAACTGAGGAAGGCATAAAACTGGGGAAGGCATCAAACTGGGGAAGGCATCAAACAACTGGGGAAGGCATCAAACTGGGGAAGGCATCAAACTGGGGAAGGCATCAAACTGGGGAAGGCTTCAAACTGGGGAAGGCATAAAACTGGGGAAAGCATCAAACTCGGTAAGGCATCAAACTGGGGAAGGCATCAAACTGGGGAAGGCATCAAACAACTGGGGAAGGCATCAAACTGGGGAAGGCATCAAACTGGGGAAGGCATCAAACAACTGGGGAAGGCATCAAAATGAGGAAGGCATCAAACTGGGGAATGCATCAAAATGGGGAAGGCATCAAACTGGGGAAGTCATCAAACTGGGGGAAGACATCAAACTGGGGAAGGCATCAAACAACTGGGGAAGGCATCAAACTGGGGAAGGCATCAAACTGGGGAAGGCATCAAACTGGGGTAGGCATCAAACAACTGGGGAAGGCATCAAACTGGGGAAGGCATCAAATGGGGAAGGCATCAAACAACTGGGGAAGGCATCAAACTGGGGAAGGCATCAAACTGGGGAAGGCATCAAACTGGGGAAGGTATCAAACTGGGTAGGCATCAAAGTGGGGAAGTCATCAAAGTGGGGAAGGCATCAAACTGGGGAAGGCATCAAACTGGGGAAGGCATCAAACTTGGGAAGACATTAAACTGGGGAAGTCATCAAACTGTGGAAGGCATCAAACTGGGAAAGACATCAAACTGGGGAAGTCATCAAACTGGGGAAGGCATCAAACAACTGGGGAAGGCATAAAACTGGGGAAGGCATCAAACTGGGGAAGGCATCAAAGAAACTGGGGAAGGCATCAAACTGGGGATGGCATCAAACTGGGGAAGTCATCAAACAACTGGGGAAAGCATCAAACTGGGGAAGGCATCAAACTGGGGAAGGCATCAGACTGGTAAGGCATCAAACTGGGGTAGGCATCAAGCTGGGTAAGGCATCAAACTGGGGAAGGCAACAAACTGGGGAAGGCATCAAACTGGGGAAGACAATAAAACGGGGAAAGGCATCAAACTGGGGAAGGCATCAAACTGAGGAAGGCATAAAACTGGGGAAGGCATAAAACTGGGGAAGGCATCAAACTGGGGAAGGCATCAAACAACTGGGGAAGGCATCAAACTGGGGAAGGCATCAAACTGGGGAAGGCATCAAACTGGGGAAGGCTTCAAACTGGGGAAGTCATCAAACTGGGGTAAGCATCAAAATGGGGAAGACATCAAACTGGGGAAGGCATCAAACAACTGGGGAAGGCATCAAACTGGGGAAGGCATCAAACTAGGGAAGGCATCAAACAACTTGGGAAGGCATCAAAATGGGGAAGGCATCAAACTGTGGAAGGCATCAAACTGGGGTAGACATCAAACTGGGGAAGGCATCAAACAACTGGGGAAGGCATCATACTGGGGAAGGCATCAAACTTGGGAAGGCATCAAACTGTGAAAGGCATCAAATAAACTGGGGAAGGTATCAAACTGGTGAAGGCATCAAACTGGGGAAGGCATCAAACTACTGGGGAAGGCATCAAACTGGGGAAGGCATCAAACTGGGGAAGGCATCAAATTACTGGGGAAGGCATCAAACTGTGGAAGGTATCAAACGGGGGAAGGCATCAAAGTGGGGAAAGCATCAAACTGGGGAAGGTATCAAACAACTGGGGAACGCATCAAACTGGGGAAGGCATCAAAATGCGGAAGGCATCAAACAACTGGGGAAGGCATCAAACTAGGGAAGACATCAAACTGGGGAAGGCATCAAACAACTGGGGAAGGCATCAAACTGGGGAAGGCATCAAACAACTGGGGAAGGCATCAAACTGGGGATGGCATCAAACTGGGGAAGGCATCAAACTTGGGAATTCATCAAACTGGGGAAGGCATCAAACAACTGGGGAAGGCATCAACCAACTGGGGTAGGCATCAAACTGGGGAAGGCATCAACTGGGCAAGGCATCAAACAACTTGGGAAGGCATCACACTGGGGAAGGCATCAAACAACTGGGGAAGGCATAAAACTGGGGAAGGCATCAAACTGGGGAAGGCAACAAACTGGGGAAGACATCAAACAACTGGGGAAGGCATCAAACTGGGGAAGGCATCAAACTGCGGAAGGCATCAAACAACTGGGGAAGGCTTCAAACTGGGAAGGCATCAAACAACTGGGGAAGGTTTCAAACTGGGAAGGCATCAAACTGGGAAGGCATCAAACAACTGGGGAAGGCATCAAACAACTGGGGAAGGCATCAAACTGGGGAAGGCATCAAACAACTTGGGAAGGCATCAAAAAAATGGGGAAGGCATCAAACTGGGGAAGGCATAAAACTGGGGAAGGCATCAAACTGGGGAAGGAATCAAACTGGGGAAGGCATCAAACTACTGTGGAAGGCATCAAAATGGGGAAGGTATCAAACTGGGGAAGGCATCAAACGACTGGGGAAGGCATCAAACTGGGGATGGCATCAAACTGGGGAAGGCATCAAACTGGAGAAGTCATCAAACTGGGGAAGGCATCAAACAACTGGGAAAGGCATCAAACAACAGGGGTAGGCATCAAACTGGGGAAGGCATCAAACTGGGGAAGGCATCAAACAACTGGGAAAGGCATCAAACTGGGGAAGGCATCAAACTACTGGGGAAGGCATCAAACTGGGGAAGGCATCAAACAACTGGGAAAGGCATCAAACTGGGGAAGGCATCAAACTGGGGAAGGCATCAAACAACTGGGGAAGGCATCAAAATGGGGAAGGCATCAAACTGGGGAAGGCATCAAACTGGGGAAGGCATCAAACAACTAAGGAAGGCATCAAACTGGGAAAGGCATCAAACAGGGGAAGGCATCAAACTGGGGAAGGCATCAAACTGGGGAAGGCATCAAACAACTGGGGAAGGCATCAAACTGGGAAAGTCATAAAACTAGGGAAGGCATCAAACAACTGGGGAAGGCATCAAACTGGGGAAGGCATCAAACAACTGGGGAATGCATCAAACTGGGGAATGCATCAAACAACTGTGGAAGGCATCAAACTGGGGAATGCATCAAACTGGGGAAGGCATCAAATAGGGGAAGGCATCAAATAAACTGGGGAAGGCATCAAACTGGGGAAGGCATCAAATTGGGAAGGCATCAAAAAACTGGGGAAGGCATCAAACTGGGGAAGGCATCAAACAACTGGGAAAGACATCAACCTGGGGAAGGCATCAAACTGGGGAAGGCATTAAACTGGGGAAGGCATCAATCTGGGGAAGGCATCAAACTACTGTGGAAGGCATCAAACTGGGGAAGGTATCAAACTGGGGAAGGCATGAAACGACTGGGGAAGGCATCAAACTGGGGATGGCATCAAACTGGGGAAGGCATCAAATTGGGAAAGTCTTCAAACTGGAGAAGGCATCAAACAACTGGGAAAGGCATCAAACTGGGGAAGGCATCAAACAACTGGGGAAGGCATAAAACTGGGGAAGGCATCAAACTGGGGAAGGCATCAAACTGGGGAAGGTATCAAACTGGGGAAGGCATCAAACAACTGTGGAACGCATCAAACTGGGGAAGGCATCAAACAACTGGGGAATGCATCAAACTGGGGATGGCATCAAACTGGGGAAGGCATCAAACTGGGGAATTCATCAAACTGGGGAAGGCATCAAACAACTGGGGTAGGCATCAAACAACTGGGGTAGGCATCAAACTGGGGAAGGCATCAAACAACTGGGAAAGTCATCAACCTGGTGAAGGCATCAAACTGGGGAAGGCATTAAACTGGGGAAGGCATCAATCTGGGGAAGGCATCAAACTACTGTGGAAGGCATCAAACTGGGGAAGGTATCAAACTGGGGAAGGCATGAAACGACTGGGGAAGGCATCAAACTGGGGATGGCATCAAACTGGGGAAGGCATCAAATTGGGAAAGTCTTCAAACTGGAGAAGGCATCAAACAACTGGGAAAGGCATCAAACTGGGGAAGGCATCAAACAACTGGGGAAGGCATAAAACTGGGGAAGGCATCAAACTGGGGAAGGCATCAAACTGGGGAAGGCATCAAACAACTGGGAAAGGCATCAAACTGGGGAAGGCATCAAACTGGGGAAGGCATCAAACAATTGGGGAAGGCATCAAAATGGGGAAGGCATCAAACTGGAGAAGGCATCAAACAACTGGGGAAGGAATCAAACTGGGGAAGGCATCAAACTGGGGAAGGCATCAAACAACTGGGGAAGGCATGAAACTGGGGAAGGCATCAAACGGGGGAAGGCATCAAACTGGGGAAGGCATCAAACTGGGGAATGCATCAAACAACTGGGGAAGACATCAAACTGGGGAAGTCATCAAACTGGGGAAAGCATCAAACAACTGGGGAAGGCATCAAACTGGGGAAGGCATCAAACAACTGGGGAAGTCATCAAACTGGGGAAGGCATCAAACTGGGGAAGGCATCAAACTGGGGAAGGCATCACACTGGGAAAGGCATCAAACTGGGGAAGGCATCAAACAAATAGGGAAGGCATCTAACTCGGGAAGGCAATAGACTGGGGAAGGCATCAAACAACTGGGGAAGGCATCAAACTGGGGAAGGCATCAAACTGGGGAAGGCATCAAACAACTGGGGAAGGCATAAACTGGGGAAGGCATCAAACTGGGAAAGGCATCAAACTGGGGAAGGCATCAGACTGGGGAAGGCATCAAACTGGAGAATGCATCAAACTGGCGAAGGCATCAAACTGGGGAAGGCATCAAACTAGGGAATGCATCAAACAACTGTGGAAGGCATCAAACTGGGGACGGCATCAAACTGGGGAAGGCATCAAACTGGGGAATGCATCAAATAATCTAGGGAAGGCATCAAAATGGGGAAGGTATTAAATAAACTGGGGAAGGCATCAAACTGGGGAAGGCATCAAACTGGGGAAGGCATCAAACAACTGGGGAAGGCATCAAACTGGGGAAGGCATCAAACAACTGGGGAAGGCATCAAACTGGGGAAGGCATCAAACTGGGGAAGGCATCAAACTGGGGAAGGTATCAAACTGGGGAAGGCATGAAACGACTGGGGAAGGCATCAAACTGGGGATGGCATCAAACTGGGGAAGGCATCAAATTGGGAAAGTCTTCAAACTGGAGAAGGCATCAAACAACTGGGAAAGGCATCAAACTGGGGAAGGCATCAAACAACTGGGGAAGGCATAAAACTGGGGAAGGCATCAAACTGGGGAAGGCATTAAACTGGGGAAGGCATCAAACAACTGGGAAAGACATCAAACTGGGGAAGGTATCAAACTGGGGAAGGCATCAAACAATTGGGGAAGGCATCAAAATGGGGAAGGCATCAAACTGGAGAAGGCATCAAACAACTGGGGAAGGAATCAAACTGGGGAAGGCATCAAACTGGGGAAGGCATCAAACAACTGGGGAAGGCATGAAACTGGGGAAGGCATCAAACGGGGGAAGGCATCAAACTGGGGAAGGCATCAAACTGGGGAATGCATCAAACAACTGGGGAAGACATCAAACTGGGGAAGTCATCAAACTGGGGAAAGCATCAAACAACTGGGGAAGGCATCAAACTGGGGAAGGCATCAAACAACTGGGGAAGTCATCAAACTGGGGAAGGCATCAAACTGGGGAAGGCATCAAACTGGGGAAGGCATCACACTGGGAAAGGCATCAAACTGGGGAAGGCATCAAACAAATAGGGAAGGCATCTAACTCGGGAAGGCAATAGACTGGGGAAGGCATCAAACAACTGGGGAAGGCATCAAACTGGGGAAGGAATCAAACTGGGGAAGGCATCAAACAACTGGGGAAGGCATAAACTGGGGAAGGCATCAAACTGGGAAAGGCATCAAACTGGGGAAGGCATCAGACTGGGGAAGGCATCAAACTGGAGAATGCATCAAACTGGCGAAGGCATCAAACTGGGGAAGGCATCAAACTAGGGAATGCATCAAACAACTGTGGAAGGCATCAAACTGGGGACGGCATCAAACTGGGGAAGGCATCAAAATGGGGAATGCATCAAATAATCTAGGGAAGGCATCAAATTGGGGAAGGTATTAAATAAACTGGGGAAGGCATCAAACTGGGGAAGGCATCAAACTGGGGAAGGCATCAAACAACTGGGGAAGGTATCAAACTGGGGAAGGCATCAAACAACTGGGGAAGGCATCAAACTGGGGAAGGCATCAATCTGGGGAAGGCATTAAACTGGGGAAGGCATCAATCTGGGGAAGGCATCAAACTGGGGAAGGCATCAAACTGGAGAAGGCATCAAACTGGGGAAGGCATCAAGCAACTGGAGAAGGCATCAAACAATTGGGGAAGGCATCAAACTGGGGAAGGCATCAAACTGGGGAAGGCATTATACTGGGGAAGGCATCAATCTGGGGAAGGCATCAAACTGGGGAAGGTATCAAACTTGAGAAGGCATCAAACTGGGGAAGGCATCAAGCAACTGGGGAAGGCATCAAGCAACTGGGGAAGGCATCAAACTGGGGAAGGCATTAAACTGGGGAAGGCATCAAACTGTGTAAGGTATCAAACGGGGGAAGGCATCAAAGTGGGGAAGGCATCAAACAACTGGGTAACGCATCAAACTGGGGAAGGCATCAAACAACTGGGGAATGCATCAAACTGGGGATGGCATCAAACTGGGGAAGGCATCAAACTGGGGAATTCATCAAACTGGGGAAGGCATCAAACAACTGGGGAAGGCATCAAACAACTGGGGTAGGCATCAAACTGGGGAAGGCATCAAACTGGGCAAGGCATCAAACAACTTGGGAAGGCATCCCACTGGGGAAGGCATCAAACCACTGGGGAAGGCATAAAACTGGGGAAGGCATCAAACTGGGGAAGGCATCAAACTGGGGAAGACATCAAACAACTGGGGAAGGCATCAAACTGGGGAAGGCATCAAACTGCGGAAGGCATCAAACAACTGGGGAAGGCATCAAACTGGGAAGGCATCAAACAACTGGGGAAGGCATCAAACTGGGGAAGGCATCAAACAACTTGGGAAGGCATCAAAAAACTGGGGAAGGCATCAAACTGGGGAAGGCATAAAACTGGGGAAGGCATCAAACTGGGGAAGGAATCAAACTGGGGAAGGCATCAAACCACTGTGGAAGGCATCAAACTGGGGAAGGTATCAAACTGGGGAAGGCATCAAACGACTGGGGAAGGCATCAAACTGGAGATGGCATCAAACTGGGGAAGCCATCAAACTGGAGAAGTCATCAAACTGGGGAAGGCATCAAACAACTGGGAAAGGCATCAAACAACAGGGGTAGGCATCAAACTGAGGAAGCCATCAAACTGGGGAAGGTATCAAACTGGGGAAGGCATCACACGGCTGGGGAAGGCATCAAACTGGGGATGGCATCAAACTGGGGAAGGCATCAGACTGGGGAAGGCATCAAACTGGGGAATGCATCAAACTGGCAAAGGCATCAATCTGGGGAAGGCATCAAACTGGGGAATGAATCAAACAACTGAGAAAGCATCAAACTGGGGAAGGCATCAAACTGGGGAAGGCATCAAGCTGGGGAAGGAATCAAACTGGGGAAGGCATCAAATAAGCTGAGGAAGGTATCAAACTGGGGAAGGCATCAAACTGGGGAAGGTATTAAATAAACTGGGGAAGGCATCAAACTGGGGAAGGCATCAAACAACTGGGGAAGGCATCAAACGGGGGAAGGCATCAAACTGGGGAAGGCATTAAACTGGGGAAGGCATCAATCTGGGGAAGGCATCAAACTGGGGAAGGAATTAAACTGGGAAAGGCATCAAACTGGGGATGGCATCAATCTGAGGAAGGCATCAAACTGGGGAAGGCATCAAACTGGAGAAGGCATCAAACTGGGGAAGGCATCAAACAACTGGGGAAGGCATCAAACAACTGGGGAATGCATCAAACTGGGGAAGGCATCAAACTGGGGAAGGCATAAAACTGGGGAAGGCATCAAACTGGGGAAGGCATCAAACTGGGGAAGGAATCAAAAAACTGGGGAAGGCATAAAACTGGGGAAGGCATCAAACTGGGGAAGGCATCAAACTGGGGAAGGCATCAAACAACTGGTGAAGGCATCAAACTGGGGAAGGTATCAAACTGGGGAAGGCATCAAACAACTGGGGAAGGCATCAAACTGGGGAAGGCATCAAACTGGGAAAGGCATCAAACTGGGGAATGCATCAGACTGGGGAAGGCATCAAACTGGGGAAGGCATCAAACTGGCGAAGGCATCAAACTGGGGAAGGCATCAAACTGGGGAATGCATCAAACAACTGTGAAAGGCATCAAACTGAGGAAGGCATAAAACTGGGGAAGGCATCAAACTGGGGAAGGCATCAAACTGGGGAAGGAATCAAAAAACTGGGGAAGGCATAAAACTGGGGAAGGCATCAAACTGGGGAAGGCATCAAACAACTGGTGAAGGCATCAAACTGGGAAAGGTATCAAACTAGGGAAGGCATCAAACAACTGGGGAAGGCATCAAACTGGGGAAGGCATCAAACTGGGAAAGGCATCAAACTGGGGAATGCATCAGACTGGGGAAGGCATCAAACTGGGGAATGCACCAAACAACTGTGAAAGGCTTCAAACTGAGGAAGGCATCAAACTGGGGAAGGCATCAAACTGGGGAAGGCATCAAATAAACTAGGTAATGCATCAAACTGGGGAAGGCATCATACTGGGGAAGGCATCAAACAACTGGGGAAGGCATCAAACTGGGGAAGGCATCAAACAACTGGGGAAGGCACCAAACTGGGGAAGGCATCAAACTGGGGAAGGCATCAAACTGGGAAAGGCATCAAACAACTGGTGAAGGCATTAAACTGGGGAAGGTATCAAACTGGGGAAGGCATCAAACTGGGGAAGGCATCAAACTGGGGAAGGCATCAAACAACTGGTGAAGGCATTAAACTGGGGAAGGTATCAAACTGGGGAAGGCATCAAACAACTGGGTAAGGCATCAAACTGGGGAAGGCATCAAACTGGGGAAGGCATCAAACTGGGGAAGGCATCAAATAAGCTGAGGAAGGTATCAAACTGGGGAAGGCATCAAACTGGGGAAGGTATTAAATAAACTGGGGAAGGCATCAAACTGGGGAAGGCATCAAACTGGGGAAGGCATCAAACAACTGGGGAAGGCATCAAACGGGGGAAGGCATCAAACTGGGGAAGGCATTAAACTGGGGAAGGCATCAATCTGGGGAAGGCATCAAACTGGGAAAGGCATCAAACTGGAGAAGGCATCAAACTGGGGAAGACATCAAGCAACTGGGGAAGGCATCAAACAACTGGGGAAGGCATCAAACTGGGGAAGGCATCAAACTGGGGAAGGCATTAAACTGGGGAAGGCATCAATCTGGGGAAGGCATCAAACTGGGGAAGGCATCAAACTGGAGAAGGCATCAAACTGGGGAAGGCATCAAGCAACTGGGGAAGGCATCAAACAACTGGGGAAGGCATCAAACTGGGGAAGGCATTAAACTGGGAAAGGCATCAAACTGGGGATGGCATCAATCTGGGGAAGGCATCAAACTGGGGAAGGCATCAAACTGGAGAAGGCATCAAACTGGGGAAGGCATCATACAACTGGGGAAGGCATCAAACAACTGGGGAAGGCATCAAACTGGGGAAGGCATCAAACTGGGGAAAGCATCAAACTGAGGAAGGCATAAAACTGGGGAAGGCATCAAACTGGGGAAGGCATCAAACTGGGGAAGGAATCAAAAAACTGGGGAAGGCATAAAACTGGGGAAGGCATCAAACTGGGGAAGGCATCAAACTGGCGAAGGCATCAAACAACTGGTGAAGGCATCAAACTGGGGAAGGTATCAAACTGGGGAAGGCATCAAACAACTGGGGAAGGCATCAAACTGGGGAAGGCATCAAACTGGGAAAGGCATCAGACTGGGGAATGCATCAGACTGGGGAAGGCATCAAACTGGGGAAGGCATCAAACTGGCGAAGGCATCAAACTGGGGAAGGCATCAAACTGGGGAATGCATCAAACAACTGTGAAAGGCATCAAAATGAGGAAGGCATAGAACTGGGGAAGGCATCAAACTGGGGAAGGCATCAAACTGGGGAAGGAATCAAAAAACTGGGGAAGGCATAAAACTGGGGAAGGTATCAAACTGGGGAAGGCATCAAACAACTGGTGAAGGCATCAAACTGGGAAAGGTATCAAACTGGGGAAGGCATCAAACAACTGGGGAAGGCATCAAACTGGGGAAGGCATCAAACTGGGAAAGGCATCAAACTGGGGAATGCATCAGACTGGGGAAGGCATCAAACTGGGGAATGCATCAAACAACTGTGAAAGGCTTCAAACTGAGGAAGGCATCAAACTGGGGAAGGCATCAAACTGGGGAAGGCATCAAATAAACTAGGTAATGCATCAAACTGGGGAAGGCATCATACTGGGGAAGGCATCAAACAACTGGGGAAGGCATCAAACTGGGGAAGGCATCAAACAACTGGGGAAGGCACCAAACTGGGGAAGGCATCAAACTGGGGAAGGCATCAAACTGGGGACGGCATCAAACAACTGGAGAAGGCATTAAACTGGGGAAGGTATCAAACTGGGGAAGTCATTAAACAACTGGGGAAGGCATCAAACTGGGGAAGGCATCAAACTGGGGAAGGCATCAAACTGGGGAAGGCATCAAATAAGCTGAGGAAGGCATCAAACTGCGGAAGGCATCAAACTGGGGAAGGTATTAAATAAACTGGGGAAGGCATCAAACTGGGGAAGGCATCAAACTGGGGAAGGCATCAAACAACTGGGGAAGGCATCAAACTGGGGAAGGCATCAAACTGGGGAAGGCATTAACTGGGGAAGGCATCAATCTGGGGAAGGCATCAAACTGGGGAAGGCATCAAACTGGAGAAGGCATCAAACTGGGGAAGACATCAAGCTACTGGGGTAGGCATCAAACAACTGGGGAAGGCATCAAACTGGGGAAGGCATCAAACTGGGGAAGGCATTAAACTGGGGAAGGCATCAATCTGGGGAAGGCATCAAACTGGGGAAGGCATCAAACTGGAGAAGGCATCAAACTGGGGAAGGCATTAAGAAACTGGGGAAGGCATCAAACAACTGGGGAAGGCATCAAACTGGGGAAGGCATTAAACTGGGGAAGGCATCAAACTGGGGATGGTATCAATCTGGGGAAGGCATCAAACCGGGGAAGGCATCAAAATGGAGAAGGCATCAAACTGGGGAAGGCATCAAACAACTGGGGAAGGCATCAAACAACTGGGGAAGGCATCAAACTGGGGAAGGCATCAAACTGGGGAAGGCATCAAACTGGGGAAGGCATCAAACTGGGGAAGGAATCAAAAAACTGGGGAAGGCATAAAACTGGGGAAGGCATCAAACTGGGGAAGGCATCAAACTGGGGAAGGCATCAAACAACTGGTGAAGGCATCAAACTGGGGAAGGTATCAAACTGGGGAAGGCATCAAACAACTGGGGAAGGCATCAAACTGGGGAAGGCATGAAACTGGGAAAGGCATCAAACTGGGGAATGCATCAGACTGGGGAAGGCATCAAACTGGGGAAGGCATCAAACTGGCGAAGGCATCAAACTGGGGAAGGCATCAAACTGGGGAATGCATCAAACAACTGTGAAAGGCATCAAACTGAGGAAGGCATAAAACTGGGGAAGGCATCAAACTGGGGAAGGCATCAAACTGGGGAAGGAGTCAAAAAACTGGGGAAGGCATAAAACTGGGGAAGGCATCAAACTGGGGAAGGCATCAAACAACTGGTGAAGGCATCAAACTGGGAAAGGTATCAAACTGGGGAAGGCATCAAACAACTGGGGAAGGCATCAAACTGGGGAAGGCATAAAACTGGGAAAGGCATCAAACTGGGGAATGCATCAGACTGGGGAAGGCATCAAACTGGGGAATGCATCAAACAACTGTGAAAGGCTTCAAACTGAGGAAGGCATCAAACTGGGGAAGGCATCAAACTGGGGAAGGCATCAAATAAACTAGGTAATGCATCAAACTGGGGAAGGCATCATACTGGGGAAGGCATCAAGCAACTGGGGAAGGCATCAAACTGGGGAACGCATCAAACAACTGGGGAAGGCACCAAACTGGGGAAGGCATCAAATTGGGGAAGGCATCAAACTGGGGAAGGCATTAAACTGGGGAAGGCATCAAACTGGGGAAGGCATCAAACTGGGGAAAGCATCAAACTGGGGAAGGCATCAAACTGAGGAAGGCATCAAACTGGGGAAGGCATCAAACTACTGGGGAAGACATCAAAAAACTGGGGAAGGCATCAAACTAGGGAAGGCATCAAACAACTGGTGAAGGCATCAAACTGGGAATTTATCAAACTGGGGAAGGCATCAAACAACTGGGGAAGGCATCAAACTGGGGAAGGCATCAAACTGGGAAAGGCATCAAACTGGGGAATGCATCAGACTGGGGAAGGCATCAAACTGGGGAATGCATCAAACAACTATGAAAGGCTTCAAACTGAGGAAGGCATCAAACTGGGGAAGGCATCAAACTGGGGAAGGCATCAAATAAACTAGGTAATGCATCAAACTGGGGAAGGCATCATACTGGGGAAGGCATCAAACAACTGGGGAAGGCATCAAACTGGGGAAGGCATCAAACAACTGGGGAAGGCACCAAACTGGGGAAGGCATCAAATTGGGGAAGGCATAAAACTGGGGAAGGCATTAAACTGGGGAAGGCATCAAACTGGGGAAGGCATCAAACTGGGGAAAGCATCAAACTGGGGAAGGCATCAAACTGAGGAAGGCATCAAACTGGGGAAGGCATCAAACTACTGGGGAAGACATAAAACAACTGGGGAAGGCATCAAACTAGGGAAGGCATCAAACTGAGGAAGGCATAAAACTGGGGAAGGCATCAAACTGGGAAAGGCATCAAACTGGGGATGGCAACAAAACTGGGGAAGGAATCAAACAACTGGGGAAGGCATCAAACTGGGGAAGGCAAAAAACTGGGGAAAGCATCAAACTGGGGAAGGCTTCAAACTGGGGAAGGTATCAAACTGGGGAAAGCATCAAACTGGGTAAGGCATCAAACTTGGGCAGGCATCAATCTGGGGAAGGCATCAACAACTGAGGAAGGTATCAAACTGGGGAAGGCACCAAACTGGGGAAGGCATCAAACAACTGGGGAAGGCATCAAAATGGGGAAGGCATCAAACTGGGGAAGGCATCAAACTGGGGAAGGAATCAAACTGGGGAAGGCATCAAACGTGGGAAGGCATCAAACTGGGGAAGGCATCAAACAACTGGGGAAGGCATCGAACTGGGGAAGGCATAAAACTGTAGAAGGCATCAAACAACTGGGGAAGGCATCAAACTGGGGAAGGCATCAAACTGGGGAAGGCGTCAAACAACTGGGGAAGGCATCAAACTGGGGAAGGCATCAAACTGAGGAAGGCATAAAACTGGGGAAGGCAACAAACTGGGGAAGGCATCAAACTGGGGAAGCAATAAAACAGCTGGGGAAGCAATCAAACAACTGGGGAAGGCATCAAACTGGGGAAGGCATCAAACTGGGGAAGGCATCCAACTGGGGAAGGCTTCAAACTGGGGAAGGCTTCAAACTGGGGAAGGCATCAAACTGGGGAAAGCATCAAACTGGGTATGGCATCAAACTGGTAAAGGCATCAAACTGGGGAAGGCATCAAATGTGGTAAGGTATCGAACAACTGGGGAAGGCATCAAACTGGGTAAGGCATCAAACAACTGGGGAAGGCATCAAACTGGGGAAGGCATCAAACTGGGGAAGGCATCAAACAACTGGGGAAGGCATCAAACTGGGGAAGGCATCAAACTGCGGAAGGCATCAAACAACTGTGGAAGGCATCAAACTGGGAAGGCATCAAACTGGGGAAGGCATCAAACAACTGGGGAAGGCATCAAACAACTGGGGAAGGCATCAAACTGGGGAAGGCATCAAACAGCTTGGGAAGGCATCAAACAACTGGGGAAGGCATCAAACTGGGGAAGGCATCAAACTGGGGAAGGCTTCAAACTGGGGAAAGCATCAAACTGGGGAAGGCATCAAACTACTGGGGAAGGCATCAAACTGGGGAAGTTATCAAACTGGGGAAGGCATCACACGACTGGGGAAGTCATCAAACTGGGGAAGGCATCAAACAACTGGGGAAGGCATCAAACAACTGGGGTAGGCATCAAACTGGGGTAGGCATCAAACTGGGGAAGGCATCAAACAACTGGGAAAGTCATCAAACTGGGGAAGGCATCAAACAACTGGGGAATGCATAAAACTGGGAAAGGCATCAAACTGCGGAAGGCATCAAACAACTGGGAAAGGCATCAAACTGGGGAAGGCATCAAACTGGGGAAGGCATCAAACTGGGGAAGGCATCAAAGAACTGGGGAAGGCTTCAAAATGGGGAACGCATCAAACTGGGGAAGGCATCAAACTGGGGAAGGCATCAAACAGGGGAAGGCATCAAACGGATGAAGTCATCAAACTGTGGAAGGCATCAAACTGGGGAAGGCATCAAACAACTGGGGAAGGCATCAAACTGGGGAAGTCATCAAACTGGGGAAGGTATCAAACTGGGGAAGGCTTCAAACTGGGGAAGGTATCAAACTGGGGAAAGCATCAAACTGGGTAAGGCATCAAACTGGGGAAGGCATCAAACTGGGGAAGGCATCAAACAACTGGGGAAGGTATCAAACTGGGGAAGGCACCAAACTGGGGAAGGCATCAAACAACTGGGGAAGGCATCAAAATGGGGAAGGCATGAAACTGGGGAAGGCATCAAAGTGGGGAAGGCATCAAACAACTGGGGAAGGCATCAAACTGGGGAAGGCATCAAAAGGGGGAGGCATCAAACTGGGGAAGGCATCAAACAACTGGGGCAGGCATCAAACTGGGGATGGCATAAAACTGTAGAAGGCATAAAACAACCGGGAAAGGCATCAAACTGGGGATGGCATCAAACAACTGGGGAAGGAATCAAACTGGGGAAGGCATCAAACTGAGGAAGGCGTAAAACTGGGCAAGGCATGAAACTGGGGAAGGCATCAAACTGGGGAAGGCATCAAACTGGGGAAGCAATCAAACAACTGGGGAAGGCATCAAACTGGGGAAGGCATCAAACTGGGGAAGGCATCCAACTGGGTAAGGCATCAAACTGGCGAAGGCATCAAACTGGGAAAGGCATCAAACTGGGGAATGCATCAAACAACTGTGAAAGGCTTCAAACTGAGGAAGGCATCAAACTGGGGAAGGCATCAAACTGGGGAAGGCATCAAATAAACTAGGTAATGCATCAAACTGGGGAAGGCATCAAACAACTGGGGAAGGCATCAAACTGGGGAAGGCATCAAACAACTGGGGAAGGCACCAAACTGGGAAAGGCATCAAATTGGGGAAGGCATCAAAGTGGGGAAGGCAATAAACTGGGGAAGGCATCAAACTGGGAAAGGCATCAAACTGGGGAAAGCATCAAACTGGGGAAGGCATCAAACTGAGGAAGGCATCAAACTGGGGAAGGCATCAAACTACTGGGGAAGACATCAAACAACTGGGGAAGGCATCAAACTAGGGAAGGCATCAAACTGAGGAAGGCATAAAACTGGGGAAGGCATCAAACTGGGGAAGGCATCAAACTGGGGATGGCATCAAACTGGGGAAGGAATCAAACAAATGGGGAAGGCATCAAACTGGGGAAGGCAACAAACTGGGGAAAGCATCAAACTGGGGAAGGCTTCAAACTGGGGAAGGTATCAAACTGGGGAAAGCATCAAACTGGGTAAGCCATCAAACTTGGGCAGGCATCAAACTGGGGAAGGCATCAACAACTGGGGAAGGTATCAAACTGGGGAAGGCACCAAACTGGGGAAGGCATCAAACAACTGGGGAAGGCATCAAAATGGGGAAGGCATCAAACTGGGGAAGGTATCAAAATGGGGAAGGAATCAAACTGGGGAAGGCATCAAACGCGGGAAGGCATCAAACTGGGGAAGGCATCAAACAACTGGGGAAGGCATCAAACTGGGGAAGGTATAAAACTGTAGAAGGCATCAAACAACTGGGGAAGGCATGAAACTGGGGAAGGCATCAAACTGGGGAAGGCATCAAACAACTGGGGAAGGCATCAAACTGGGGAAGGCATCAAACTGAGGAAGGCATAAAACAGGGGAAGGCATCAAACTGGGGAAGCCATCAAACTGGGTAAGCAATCAAACAACTGGGGAAGCAATCAAACAACTGGGGAAGGCATCAAACTGGGGAAGGCATCCAACTGGGGAAGGCATCAAACTGGGGAAGGCTTCAAACTGGGGAAGGCATCAAACTGGGGAATGCATCAAACTGGATATGGCATCAAAGTGGGGAAGGCATCAAACTGGGGAAGGCATCAAATGTGGTAAGGTATCAAACAACTGGGGAAGGCATCAAACTGGGGAAGGCATCAAAAACTGGGGAATGCATCAAACTGGGGAAGGCATCAAACCGGGGAAGGCATCAAACAACTGGGGAAGGCATCAAACTGCGGAAGGCATCAAACAACTGGGGAAGGCATCAAACTGGGAAAGCATCAAACTGGGGAAGGCATCAAACAACTGGGGAAGGCATCAAACAACTGGGGAAGGCATCAAACTGGGGAAGGCATCAAACAACTTGGGAAGGCATCAAACAACTGGGGAAGGCATCAAACTGGGGAAGGCATCAAACTGGGGAAGGCATCAAACTACTGGGGAAGGCATCAAACTGGGGAAGGTATCAAACTGGGGAAGGCATCACACGACTGGGGAAGTCATCAAACTGGGGATGGCATCAAACTGGGGAAGGCATCAAACTGGGGAAGTCATCAAACTGGGGAAGGCATCAAACAACTGGGGAAGGCATCAAACAACTGGGGTAGGCATCAAACTGGGGAAGGCATCAAACTGGGGAAGGCATCAAACAACTAGGAAAGGCATCAAACTGGGGAAGGCATCAAACAACTGGGGAAGGCATAAAACTGAGAAAGGCATCAAACTGGGGAAGGCATCAAACAACTGGGAAAGGCATCAAACTGGGGAAGGCATCAAACTGGGGAAGGCATCAAACTGGGGAAGGCATCAAAGAACTGGGGAAGGCATCAAGATGGGGAAGGCATCAAACTGGGGAAGGCATCAAACTGGGGAAGGCATCAAACAGGGGAAGGCATCAAACGGGGGAAGTCATCAAACTGGGGAAGGCATCAAACTGGGGATGGCATCAAACTGGGGAAGGCATCAAACTGGGGAAGTCATCAAACTGGGGAAGGGATCAAACAACTGGGGAAGGCATCAAACAACTGGGGTAGGCATCAAACTGGGGAAGGCATCAAACTGGGGAAGGCATCAAACAACTGGGAAAGGCATCAAACTGGGGAAGGCATCAAACAACTGGGGAAGGCATAAAACTGGGAAAGTCATCAAACTGGGGAAGGCATCAAACAACTGGGAAAGGCATCAAACTGGGGAAGGCATCAAACTGGGGAAGGCATCAAACTGGGGAAGGCATCAAAGAACTGGGGAAGGCATCAAAATGGGGAAGGCATCAAACTGGGGAAGGCATCAAGCTGGGGAAGGCATCAAACAGGGGAAGGCATCAAACGGGGGAAGTCATCAAACTTGGGAAGCTATCAAACTGGGGAAGGCACCAAACAACTGGGGAAGGCATCAAACTGGGGAAGTCATCAAACTGGGGAAGGCATCAAACTGGGGAAGGCTTCAAACTGGGGAAGGTATCAAACTGGGGAAAGCATCAAACTGGGTAAGGCATCAAACTGGGGAAGGCATCAAACTGGGGAAGGCATCAAACAACTGGGGAAGGTATCAAACTGGGGAAGGCACCAAACTGGGGAAGGCATCAAACAACTGGGGAAGGCATCAAAATGGGGAAGGCATCAAACTGGGGAAGGCATCAAAGTGGGGAAGGCATCATACAACTGGGGAAGGCATCAAACTGGGGAAGGCATCAAAAGGGGGAAGGCATCAAACTGGGGAAGGCATCAAACAACTGGGGAAGGCATCAAACTGGGGATGGCATAAAACTGTAGAAGGCATCAAACAACCGGGTAAGGCATCAAACTGGGGATGGCATCAAACAACTGGGGAAGGAATCAAACTGGGGAAGGCATCAAACTGAGGAAGGCATCAAACTGGGGAAGGCATCAAACTGGGGAAGGCATCAAAGAACTGGGGAAGGCATCAAAATGGGGAAGGCATCAAACTGGGGAAGGCATCAAGCTGGGGAAGGCATCAAACAGGGGAAGGCATCAAACGGGGGAAGTCATCAAACTTGGGAAGCTATCAAACTGGGGAAGGCATCAAACAACTGGGGAAGGCATCAAACTGGGGAAGTCATCAAACTGGGGAAGGCATCAAACTGGGGAAGGCTTCAAACTGGGGAAGGTATCAAACTGGGGAAAGCATCAAACTGGGTAAGGCATCAAACTGGGGAAGGCATCAAACTGGGGAAGGCATCAAACAACTGGGGAAGGTATCAAACTGGGGAAGGCACCAAACTGGGGAAGGCATCAAACAACTGGGGAAGGCATCAAAATGGGGAAGGCATCAAACTGGGGAAGGCATCAAAGTGGGGAAGGCATCAAACAACTGGGGAAGGCATCAAACTGGGGAAGGCATCAAAAGGGGGAAGGCATCAAACTGGGGAAGGCATCAAACAACTGGGGAAGACATCAAACTGGGGATGGCATAAAACTGTAGAAGGCATCAAACAACCGGGTAAGGCATCAAACTGGGGATGGCATCAAACAACTGGGGAAGGAATCAAACTGGGGAAGGCATCAAACTGAGGAAGGCATAAAACTGGGGAAGGCATCAAACTGGGAAAGGCTTCAAACTGGGGAAGGCATCAAACTGGGGAAGCAATCAAACAGCTGGGGAAGGCATCAAACTGGGGAAGGCATCAAACTGGGGAAGGCATCCAACTGGGGAAGGCATCAAACTGGGGAAGGATTCAAACTGGGGAAGGCATCAAACTGGGGAAAGCATCAAACTGGGTATGGCATCAAACTGGGGAAGGCATCAAAATGGGGAAGGCATCACACGGGGTAAGGTTTCAAACAACTGGGAAGGCATCAAGCTGGGGAAGGCATCAAACAACTGGGGAAGGCATCAAACAACTGGGGAAGGCATAAAACTGGGGAAGGCATCAAACTGGGGAAGGCATCAAACTGGGGAAGACATCAAACAACTGGGGAAGGCATCAAACTGGGGAAGGCATCAAACTGGGGAAGACATCAAACAACTGGGGAAGGCATCAAACAACTGGGGTAGGCATCAAACTGGGGAAGGCATCAAACTGGGGAAGGCATCAAACAACTGGGAAAAGCATCAAACTGGGGAAGGCATCAAACAACTGGGAAAGGCATAAAACTGGGGAAGGCATTAAACTGGGGAAGGCATCAAACTTCGGAAGGCATCAAACAACTGGGAAAGGCATCAAACTGGGGAAGGCATCAAACTGGGGTAGGCATCAAACTGGGGAAGTCATCAAACAACTGGGGAAGGCATCAAAATGGGGAAGGCATCAATCTGGGGAAGGCATCAAACAACTGGGGAAGGCATCAAACTGGGGAAGGCATCAAACAACTGGGGAAGGCATCAAACTGGGGAAGGCATCAAACGGGGGAAGGCATCAAACTGGGGAACCCATCAAACAACGTGGGAAGGCATCAAACTGGGATAGTCATCAAACTGGGGAAGGCATCAAACAACTGGGGAAGGCATCAAACTGGGGAAGGCATCAAACAACTGGGGAAGGCATCAAACTGGGGAAGGCATCAAACTGGGGAAAGTATCAAACTGGGGAAGGCATCAAACTGGGGAAGGCATCAAACTGGGAAAAGCATCAAACTGGGGAAGGCATCAAACAACTGGGGAATGCATCAAACTCGGGAAGGCATCAAACTGGGGAAGGCATCAAACAACTGGGGAAGGCATCAAACTGGGGAAGGCATCAAACTGGGGAAGGCATCAAACAACTGGGGAAGGCATCAAACTGGGGAAGGCATCAAACTGGGAAAAGCATCAAACTGGGGAAGGCATCAGACTGGGGAAGGCATCAAACTGGGGAAGGCATCAAACAACTGGGGAAGGCAACAAAGTGGGGAAGGCATCAAACTGGGGAAGGCATCAAACAACTGGGGAAGGAATCAAACTGGGGAAGGCATCAAACAACTGGGGAAGGCATCAAACTGGGGAAGGCATCAAACTGGGGAAGGCATCAAACAACTGGGGAAGGCATTAAACTGGGGAAGGCATCAAACTGGGGAAGGCATCAAACTGGAGAAGGCATCAAACTGGGGAAGGCATCAAACAACTGGGGAAGGCATCAAACAACTGGGGAAGGCATCAAACTGGGGAAGGCATCAAACTGAGGAAGGCATAAAACTCTGGAAGGCATCAAACTGGGAAGACATCAAACTGGGGAAGGCATCAAACTGGGGAAGGCATCAAACAACTGGGGAAGGCATCAAACTGGGGAAGGCATCAAACAACAGGGGAAGGCATCAAACTGGGGAGGCATCAAACAACTGGGGAAGGCATCAAACTGGGGAAGGCATCAAACTGGGGAAGGCATTAAACTGGGGAAGGCATTAAACTGGGGAAGGCATCAATCTGGGGAAGGCATCAAACTGGGGAAGGCATCAAAGTGGAGAAGGCTTCAAACTGGGGAAGGCATCAAGCAACTGGGGAAGGCATCAAACAACTGGGGAAGGCATAAAACTGGGGAAGGCATCAAACTGAGGAAGGCATCAAACTGGGGAAGACATCAAACAACTGGGGAAGGCATCAAACTGGGGAAGGCATCAAACTGCAGAAGGCATCAAACAACTGGGGAAGGCATCAAACTGGGAAGGCATCAAACTGGGGAAGGCATCAAACAACTGGGGAAGGCATCAAACTGGGGAAGGCATCAAACAACTTGGGAAGGCATCAAACAACTGGGGAAGGTATCAAACTGGGGAAGACATGAAACTGGGGAAGGCTTCAAACTGGGGAAGGCATCAAACTGGGGAAGGCATCAAACTACTGGGGAAGGCATCAAACTGGGGAAGGTATCAAACTGGGGAAGGCATCAAACTGGGGAAGTCATCAAACTGGGGAAGGCATCAAACAACTGGGGATGGCATCAAACAACTGGGGTAGGCATCAAACTGGGGAAGGCATCAAACTGGGGAAGGCATCAAACAACTGGGAAAGGCATCAAACTGGGGAAGGCATCAAACAACTGGGGAAGGCATCAAACTGGGAAAGGCATCAAACTGGGCATGGCATCAAACTGGGGAAGGCATCAAACAACTGGGAAAGGCATCAAACTGGGGAAGGCATCAAACTGGGGAAGGCATCAAAGAACTTGGGAAGGCATTAAACTGGGGAAGGCATCAAACTGGGGAAGGCATCAAACAACAGGGGAAGGCATCAAACTGGGGAAGGCATCAAACGGGGGAAGTCATCAAACTGGGGAAGGCATCAAACTGGGGAAGGCATCAAACAACTGGGGAAGGCATCAAACTGGGGAAGTCATCAAACTGGGGAAGGCATCAAACTGGGGAAGGCTTCAAACTGAGGAAGGTATCAAACTGGGGAAAGCATCAAACTGGGTAAGGCATCAAACTGGGGAAAGCATCAAACTGGGGAATTCATCAAACAACTGGGGAAGTTATCAAATAGGGGAAGGCACCAAACTGGGGAAGGCATCAAACAACTGAGGAAGGCATCAAAATGGGGAAGGCATCAAACTGGGGAAGGCATCAAACAACTGGGGAAGGCATCAAACTGGGGAAGGCATTAAAAGGGGGAAGGCATCAAACTGGGGAAGGCATCAAACAACTGGGGAAGGCATCAAACTGGGGAAAGCATCAAACTGGGGAAGGCATCAAACTGAGGAAGGCATCAAACTGGGGAAGGCATCAAACTACTGGGGAAGACAACAAACAACTGGGGAAGGCATCAAACTAGGGAAGGCATCAAACTGAGGAAGGCATAAAACTGGGGAAGGCATCAAACTGGGGAAGGCATCAAACTGGGGAAGACATCAAACAACTGGGAAAGGCATCAAACTTAGGAAGGCATCAAACTGGGGAAGGCATCAAACAACTGGGGAAGGTATCAAACAATTGGGGTAGGCATCAAACTGGGGAAGGCATCAAACTGTGGAAGGCATCAAACAACTGGGAAAAGCATCAAACTGGGGAAGGCATCAAACAACTGGGAAAGGCATAAAACTGGGGAAGGCATTAAACTGGGGAAGGCATCAAACTTCGGAAAGCATCAAACAACTGGGAAAGGCATCAAACTGGGGAAGGCATCAAACTGGGGTAAGCATCAAACTGGGGAAGGCATCAAACAACTGGGGAAGGCATCAAAATGGGGAAGGCATCAATCTGGGGAAGGCATCAAACAACTGGGGAATGCATCAAACTGGGGAAGGCATCAAACTGGGGAAGGCATCAAACAACTGGGGAAGGCATCAAACTGCGGAAGGCATCAAACGGGGGAAGGCATCAAACTGGGGAAGGCATCAAACTGGGGAACCCATCAAACAACGTGGGAAGGCATCAAACTGGGATAGTCATCAAACTGGGGAAGGCATCAAACAACTGGGGAAGGCATCAAACTGGGGAAGGCATCAAACAGCTGGGGAAGGCATCAAACTGGGGAAGGCATCAAACTGGGGAAGGTATCAAACTGGGGAAGGCATCAAACTGGGGAAGGCATCAAACTGGGAAAAGCATCAAACTGGGGAAGGCATCAAACAACTGGGGAATGCATCAAACTCGGGAAGGCATCAAACTGGGGAAGGCATCAAACAACTGGGGAAGGCATCAAACTGGGGAAGGCATCAAACTGGGGAAGGCATCAAACAACTGGGGAAGGCATCAACTGGGGAAGGCATCAAACTGGGAAAAGCATCAAACTGGGGAAGGCATCAGACTGGGGAAGGCATCAAACTAGGGAAGGCATCAAACAACTGGGGAAGGCATCAAAGTGGGGAAGGCATCAAACTGGAAAAGGCATCAAACAACTGGAGAAGGAATCAAACTGGGGAAGGCATCAAACAACTGGGGAATGCATCAAACTGGGGAAGGCATCAAACTGGGGAAGGCATCAAACAACTGGGGAAGGCATTAAACTGGGGAAGGCATCAAACTGGGGAAGGCATCAAACTGGAGAAGGCATCAAACTGGGGAAGGCATCAAACAACTGGGGAAGGCATCAAACAACTAGGGAAGGCATCAAACTGGGGAAGGCATCAAACTGAGGAAGGCATAAAACTGGGGAAGGCATCAAACTGGGGAAGACATCAAACTGGGGAAGGCATCAAACTGGGGAAGGCATCAAACAACTGGGGAAGACATCAAACTGGGGAAGGCATCAAACAACTGGGGAAGGCATCAAACTGGGGAGGCATCAAACAACTGGGGAAGGCATCAAACTGGGGAAGGCATCAAACTGGGGAAGGCATTAAACTGTAGAAGGCATTAAACTGGGGAAGGCATCAAAATAGAGAAGGCTTCAAACTGGGGAAGGCATCAAGCAACTGGGGAAGGCATCAAACAACTGGGGAAGGCATAAAACTGGGGAAGGCATCAAACTGAGGAAGGCATCAAACTGGGGAAGACATCAAACAACTGGGGAAGGCATCAAACTGGGGAAGGCATCAAACTGCAGAAGGCATCAAACAACTGGGGAAGGCATCAAACTGGGAAGGCATCAAACTGGGGAAGGCATCAAACAACTGGGGAAGGCATCAAACAACTGGGGAAGTCATCAAACTGGGGAAGGCATCAAACAACTTGGGAAGGCATCAAACAACTGGGGAAGGCATCAAACTGGGGAAGGCATGAAACTGGGGAAGGCTTCAAACTGGGGAAGGCATCAAACTGGGGAAGGCATCAAACTACTGGGGAAGGCATCAAACTGGGGAAGGTATCAAACTGGGGAAGGCATCACACGACTGGGGAAGACATCAAACTGGGGATGGCATCAAACTGGGGAAGGCATCAAGCTGGGGAAGTCATCAAACTGGGGAAGGCATCAAACAACTGGGGAAGGCATCAAACAACTGGGGTAGGCATCAAACTGGGGAAGGCATCAAACTGGGGAAGGCATCAAACAACTGGAAAGGCATCAAACTGGGGAAGGCATCAAACAACTGGGGAAGGCATCAAACTGGGAAAGGCATCAAACTGGGGATGGCATCAAACTGGGGAAGGCATCAAACAACTGGGAAAGGCATCAAACTGGGGAAGGCATCAAACAACTGGGAAAGGCATAAAACTGGGGAAGGCATTAAACTGGGGAAGGCATCAAACTTCGGAAGGCATCAAACAACTGGGAAAGGCATCAAACTGGGGACGGCATCAAACTGGGGTAGGCATCAAACTGGGGAAGGCATCAAACAACTGGGGAAGGCATCAAAATGGGGAAGGCATCAATCTGGGGAAGGCATCAAACAACTGGGGAAGGCATCAAACTAGGGAAGGCATCAAACTGGGGAAGGCATCAAACAACTGGGGAAGGCATCAAACTGCGGAAGGCATCAAACGGGGGAAGGCATCAAACTGGGGAAGGCATCAAACTGGGGAACCCATCAAACAACGTGGGAAGGCATCAAACTGGGATAGTCATCAAACTGGGGAAGGCATCAAACAACTGGGGAAGGCATCAAACTGGGGAAGGCATCAAACAACTGGGGAAGGCATCAAACTGGGGAAGGCATCAAACTGGGGAAGGTATCAAACTGGGGAAGGCATCAAACTGGGAAAAGCATCAAACTGGGGAAGGCATCAAACAACTGGGGAATGCATCAAACTCGGGAAGGCATCAAACTGGGGAAGGCATCAAACAACTGGGGAAGGCATCAAACTGGGGAAGGCATCAAACTGGGGAAGGCATCAAACAACTGGGGAAGGCATCAACTGGGGAAGGCATCAAACTGGGAAAAGCATCAAACTGGGGAAGGCATCAGACTGGGGAAGGCATCAAACTAGGGAAGGCATCAAACAACTGGGGAAGGCATCAAAGTGGGGAAGGCATCAAACTGGAGAAGGCATCAAACAACTGGGGAAGGAATCAAACTGGGGAAGGCATCAAACAACTGGGGAATGCATCAAACTGGGGAAGGCATCAAACTGGGGAAGGCATCAAACTGGAGAAGGCATCAAACTGGGGAAGGCATCAAACAACTGGGGAAGGCATCAAACAACTAGGGAAGGCATCAAACTGGGGAAGGCATCAAACTGAGGAAGGCATAAAACTGGGGAAGGCATCAAACTGGGGAAGACATCAAACTGGTGAAGGCATCAAACTGGGGAAGGCATCAAACAACTGGGGAAGTCATCAAACTGGGGAAGGCATCAAACAACTGGGGAAGGCATCAAACTGGGGAGGCATCAAACAACTGGGGAAGGCATCAAACTGGGGAAGGCATCAAACTGGGGAAGGCATTAAACTGGGGAAGGCATTAAACTGGGGAAGGCATCAAAATAGAGAAGGCTTCAAACTGGGGAAGGCATCAAGCAACTGGGGAAGGCATCAAACAACTGGGGAAGGCATAAAACTGGGGAAGGCATCAAACTGAGGAAGGCATCAAACTGGGGAAGACATCAAACAACTGGGGAAGGCATCAAACTGGGGAAGGCATCAAACTGCAGAAGGCATCAAACAACTGGGGAAGGCATCAAACTGGGAAGGCATCAAACTGGGGAAGCATCAAACAACTGGGGAAGGCATCAAACAACTGGGGAAGTCATCAAACTGGGGAAGGCATCAAACAACTTGGGAAGGCATCAAACAACTGGGGAAGGCATCAAACTGGGGAAGGCATGAAACTGGGGAAGGCTTCAAACTGGGGAAGGCATCAAACTGGGGAAGGCATCAAACTACTGGGGAAGGCATCAAACTGGGGAAGGTATCAAACTGGGGAAGGCATCACACGACTGGGGAAGACATCAAACTGGGGATGGCATCAAACTGGGGAAGGCATCAAACTGGGGAAGTCATCAAACTGGGGAAGGCATCAAACAACTGGGGAAGGCATCAAACAACTGGGGTAGGCATCAAACTGGGGAAGGCATCAAACTGGGGAAGGCATCAAACAACTGGAAAGGCATCAAACTGGGGAAGGCATCAAACAACTGGGGAAGGCATCAAACTGGGAAAGGCATCAAACTGGGGATGGCATCAAACTGGGGAAGGCATCAAACAACTGGGAAAGGCATCAAACTGGGGAAGGCATCAAACAACTGGGAAAGGCATAAAACTGGGGAAGGCATTAAACTGGGGAAGGCATCAAACTTCGGAAGGCATCAAACAACTGGGAAAGGCATCAAACTGGGGAAGGCATCAAACTGGGGTAGGCATCAAACTGGGGAAGGCATCAAACAACTGGGGAAGGCATCAAAATGGGGAAGGCATCAATCTGGGGAAGGCATCAAACAACTGGGGAAGGCATCAAACTAGGGAAGGCATCAAACTGGGGAAGGCATCAAACAACTGGGGAAGGCATCAAACTGCGGAAGGCATCAAACGGGGGAAGGCATCAAACTGGGGAAGGCATCAAACTGGGGAACCCATCAAACAACGTGGGAAGGCATCAAACTGGGATAGTCATCAAACTGGGGAAGGCATCAAACAACTGGGGAAGGCATCAAACTGGGGAAGGCATCAAACAACTGGGGAAGGCATCAAGCTGGGGAAGGCATCAAACTGGGGAAGGTATCAAACTGGGGAAGGCATCAAACTGGGGAAGGCATCAAACTGGGAAAAGCATCAAACTGGGAAGGCATCAAACAACTGGGGAATGCATCAAACTCGGGAAGGCATCAAACTGGGGAAGGCATCAAACAACTGGGGAAGGCATCAAACTGGGGAAGGCATCAAACTGGGGAAGGCATCAAACAACTGGGGAAGGCATCAAACTGGGGAAGGCATCAAACTGGGGAAGGCATCAAACTGAGGAAGGCATAAAACTGGGGAAGGCATCAAACTGGGGAAGACATCAAACTGGGGAAGGCATCAAACTGGGGAAGGCATCAAACAACTGGGGAAGTCATCAAACTGGGGAAGGCATCAAACAACTGGGGAAGGCATCAAACTGGGGAGGCATCAAACAACTGAGGAAGGCATCAAACTGGGGAAGGCATCAAACTGGGGAAGGCATTAAACTGGGGAAGGCATTAAACTGGGGAAGGCATCAAAATAGAGAAGGCTTCAAACTGGGGAAGGCATCAAGCAACTGGGGAAGGCATCAAACAACTGGGGAAGGCATAAAACTGGGGAAGGCATCAAACTGAGGAAGGCATCAAACTGGGGAAGACATCAAACAACTGGGGAAGGCATCAAACTGGGGAAGGCATCAAACTGCAGAAGGCATCAAACAACTGGGGAAGGCATCAAACTGGGAAGGCATCAAACTGGGGAAGGCATCAAACAACTGGGGAAGGCATCAAACAACTGGGGAAGTCATCAAACTGGGGAAGGCATCAAACAACTTGGGAAGGCATCAAACAACTGGGGAAGGCATCAAACTGGGGAAGGCATGAAACTGGGGAAGGCTTCAAACTGGGGAAGGCATCAAACTCGGGAAGGCATCAAACTACTGGGGAAGGCATCAAACTGGGGAAGGTATCAAACTGGGGAAGGCATCACACGACTGGGGAAGACATCAAACTGGGGATGGCATCAAACTGGGGAAGGCATCAAGCTGGGGAAGTCATCAAACTGGGGAAGGCATCAAACAACTGGGGAAGGCATCAAACAACTGGGGTAGGCATCAAACTGGGGAAGGCATCAAACTGGGGAAGGCATCAAACAACTGGAAAGGCATCAAACTGGGGAAGGCATCAAACAACTGGGGAAGGCATCAAACTGGGAAAGGCATCAAACTGGGGATGGCATCAAACTGGGGAAGGCATCAAACAACTGGGAAAGGCATCAAACTGGGGAAGGCATCAAACAACTGGGAAAGGCATAAAACTGGGGAAGGCATTAAACTGGGGAAGGCATCAAACTTCGGAAGGCATCAAACAACTGGGAAAGGCATCAAACTGGGGAAGGCATCAAACTGGGGTAGGCATCAAACTGGGGAAGGCATCAAACAACTGGGGAAGGCATCAAAATGGGGAAGGCATCAATCTGGGGAAGGCATCAAACAACTGGGGAAGGCATCAAACTAGGGAAGGCATCAAACTGGGGAAGGCATCAAACAACTGGGGAAGGCATCAAACTGCGGAAGGCATCAAACGGGGGAAGGCATCAAACTGGGGAAGGCATCAAACTGGGGAACCCATCAAACAACGTGGGAAGGCATCAAACTGGGATAGTCATCAAACTGGGGAAGGCATCAAACAACTGGGGAAGGCATCAAACTGGGGAAGGCATCAAACAACTGGGGAAGGCATCAAGCTGGGGAAGGCATCAAACTGGGGAAGGTATCAAACTGGGGAAGGCATCAAACTGGGGAAGGCATCAAAGTGGGAAAAGCATCAAACTGGGAAGGCATCAAACAACTGGGGAATGCATCAAACTCGGGAAGGCATCAAACTGGGGAAGGCATCAAACAACTGGGGAAGGCATCAAACTGGGGAAGGCATCAAACTGGGGAAGGCATCAAACAACTGGGGAAGGCATCAAACTGGGGAAGGCATCAAACTGGGAAAAGCATCAAACTGGGGAAGGCATCAGACTGGGGAAGGCATCAAACTGGGGAAGGCATCAAACAACTGGGGAAGGCATCAAAGTGGGGAAGGCATCAAACTGGAGAAGGCATCAAACAACTGGGGAAGGAATCAAACTGGGGAAGGCATCAAACAACTGGGGAAGGCATCAAACTGGGGAAGGCATCAAACTGGGGAAGGCATCAAACAACTGGGGAAGGCATCAAACAACTAGGGAAGGCATCAAACTGGGGAAGGCATCAAACTGAGGAAGGCATAAAACTGGGGAAGGCATCAAACTGGGGAAGACATCAAACTGGGGAAGGCATCAAACTGGGGAAGGCATCAAACAACTGGGGAAGGCATCAAACTGGGGAAGGCATCAAACAACTGGGGAAGGCATCAAACTGGGGAGGCATCAAACAACTGGGGAAGAAATCAAACTGGGGAATGCATCAAACTGGGGAAGGCATTAAACTGGGGAAGGCATTAAACTGGGGAAGGCATCAAAATGGAGAAGGCTTCAAACTGGGCAAGGCATCAAGCAACTGGGGAAGGCATCAAACAACTGGGGAAGGCATAAAACTGGGGAAGGCATCAAACTGAGGAAGGCATCAAACTGGGGAAGACATCAAACAACTGGGGAAGGCATGAAACTGGGGAAGGCATCAAACTGCAGAAGGCATCAAACAACTGGGGAAGGCATCAAACTAGGAAGGCATCAAACAGGGGAAGGCATCAAACAACTGGGGATGGCATCAAACTGGGGAAGGCATCAAACTGGGGAAGTCATCAAACTGGGGAAGGCATCAAACAACTGGGGAAGGCATCAAACAACTGGGGTAGGCATCAAACTGGGGAAGGCATCAAACTGGGGAACGCATCAAACAACTGGGAAAGGCATCAAACTGGGGAAGGCATCAAACAACTGGGGAAGGCATCAAACTGGGAAAGGCATCAAACTGGGGATGGCATCAAACTGGGGAAGGCATCAAACAACTGGGAAAGGCATCAAACTGTAGAAGGCATCAAACTGGGGAAGGTATCAAAGAACTTGGGAAGGCATCAAACTGGGGAAGGCATCAAACTGGGGAAGGCATCAAACTGGGGAAGGCTTCAAACTGAGGAAGGTATCAAACTGGGGAAAGCATCAAACTGGGTAAGGCATCAAACTGGGGAAGGCATCAAACTTCGGAAGGCATCAAACAACTGGGAAAGGCATCAAACTGGGGAAGGCATCAAACTAGGGTAGGCATCAAACTGGGGAAGGCATCAAACAACTGGGGAAGGCATCAAAATGGGGAAGGCATCAATCTGGGGAAGGCATCAAACAACTGGGGAAGGCATCAAACTGGGGAAGGCATCAAACTGGGGAAGGCATCAAACAACTGGGGAAGGCATCAAACTGGGGAAGGCATCAAACGGGGGAAGGCATCAAACTGGGGAAGGCATCAAACTGGGGAACCCATCAAACAACGTGGGAAGGCATCAAACTGGGATAGTCAACAAACTGGGGAAGGCATCAAACAACTGGGGAAGGCATCAAACTGGGGAAGGCATCAAACAACTGGGGAAGGCATCAAACTGGGGAAGGCATCAAAATGGGGAAGGTATCAAACTGGGGAAGGCATCAAACTGGGGAAGGCATCAAACTGGGAAAAGCATCAAACTGGGGAAGGCATCAAACAACTGGGGAATGCATCAAACTCGGGAAGGCATCAAACTGGGGAAGGCATCAAACAACTGGGGAAGGCATCAAACTGGGGAAGGCATCAAACTGGGGAAGGCATCAAACAACTGGGGAAGGCATCAAACTGGGGAAGCAATCAAACTGGGAAAAGCATCAAACTGGGGAAGGCATCAGACTGGGGAAGGCATCAACTGGGGAAGGCATCAAACAACTGGGGAAGGCATCAAAGTGGGGAAGGCATCAAACTGGAGAAGGCATCAAACAACTGGGGAAGGAATAAAACTGGGGAAGGCATCAAACAACTGGGGAAGGCATCAAACTGGGGAAGGCATCAAACTGGGGAAGGCATCAAACAACTGGGGAAGGCATTAAACTGGGGAAGGCATCAAACTGGGGAAGGCATCAAACTGGAGAAGGCATCAAACTGGGGAAGGCATCAAACAACTGGGGAAGGCATCAAACAACTAGGGAAGGCATCAAACTGGGGAAGGCATCAAACTGAGGAAGGCATAAAACTGGGGAAGGCATCAAACTGGGGAAGACATCAAACTGGGGAAGGCATCAAACTGGGGAAGGCATCAAACAACTGGGGAAGGCATCAAACTGGGGAAGGCATCAAACAACTGGGGAAGGCATCAAACTGGGGAAGGCATCAAACAACTGGGGAAGGCATCAAACTGGGGAAGGCATTAAACTGGGGAAGGCATTAAACTGGGGAAGGCATCAAAATGGAGAAGGCTTCAAACTGGGGAAGGCATCAAGCAACTGGGGAAGGCATCAAACAACTGGGGAAGGCATAAAACTGGGGAAGGCATCAAACTGAGGAAGGCATCAAACTGGGGAAGACATCAAACAACTGGGGAAATCATCAAACTGGGGAAGGCATCAAACTGCAGAAGGCATCAAACAACTGGGGAAGGCATCAAACTGGGTAGGCATCAAACTGGGGAAGGCATCAAACAACTGGGGAAGGCATCAAACAACTGGGGAAGTCATCAAACTGGGGAAGGCATCAAACAACTTGGGAAGGCATCAAACAACTGGGGAAGGCATCAAACTGGGGAAGGCATGAAACTGGGGAAGGCTTCAAACTGGGGAAGGCATCAAACTGGGGAAGGCATCAAACTACTGGGGAAGGCATCAAACTGGGGAAGGTATCAAACTGGGGAAGGCATCACACGACTGGGGAAGACATCAAACTGGGGATGGCATCAAACTGGGGAAGGCATCAAACTGGGGAAGTCATCAAACTGGGGAAGGCATCAAACAACTGGGGGAGGCATCAAACAACTGGGGTAGGCATCAAACTGGGGAAGGCATCAAACTGGGGAAGGCATCAAACAACTGGGAAAGGCATCAAACTGGGGAAGGCATCAAACAACTGGGGAAGGCATCAACTGGGAAAGGCATCAAACTGGGGATGGCATCAAACTGGGGAAGGCATGAAACTGGGGAAGGCTTCAAACTGGGGAAGGCATCAAACTCGGGAAGGCATCAAACTACTGGGGAAGGCATCAAACTGGGGAAGGTATCAAACTGGGGAAGGCATCACACGACTGGGGAAGACATCAAACTGGGGATGGCATCAAACTGGGGAAGGCATCAAGCTGGGGAAGTCATCAAACTGGGGAAGGCATCAAACAACTGGGGAAGGCATCAAACAACTGGGGTAGGCATCAAACTGGGGAAGGCATCAAACTGGGGAAGGCATCAAACAACTGGAAAGGCATCAAACTGGGGAAGGCATCAAACAACTGGGGAAGGCATCAAACTGGGAAAGGCATCAAACTGGGGATGGCATCAAACTGGGGAAGGCATCAAACAACTGGGAAAGGCATCAAACTGGGGAAGGCATCAAACAACTGGGAAAGGCATAAAACTGGGGAAGGCATTAAACTGGGGAAGGCATCAAACTTCGGAAGGCATCAAACAACTGGGAAAGGCATCAAACTGGGGAAGGCATCAAACTGGGGTAGGCATCAAACTGGGGAAGGCATCAAACAACTGGGGAAGGCATCAAAATGGGGAAGGCATCAATCTGGGGAAGGCATCAAACAACTGGGGAAGGCATCAAACTAGGGAAGGCATCAAACTGGGGAAGGCATCAAACAACTGGGGAAGGCATCAAACTGCGGAAGGCATCAAACGGGGGAAGGCATCAAACTGGGGAAGGCATCAAACTGGGGAACCCATCAAACAACGTGGGAAGGCATCAAACTGGGATAGTCATCAAACTGGGGAAGGCATCAAACAACTGGGGAAGGCATCAAACTGGGGAAGGCATCAAACAACTGGGGAAGGCATCAAGCTGGGGAAGGCATCAAACTGGGGAAGGTATCAAACTGGGGAAGGCATCAAACTGGGGAAGGCATCAAACTGGGAAAAGCATCAAACTGGGAAGGCATCAAACAACTGGGGAATGCATCAAACTCGGGAAGGCATCAAACTGGGGAAGGCATCAAACAACTGGGGAAGGCATCAAACTGGGGAAGGCATCAAACTGGGGAAGGCATCAAACAACTGGGGAAGGCATCAAACTGGGGAAGGCATCAAACTGGGAAAAGCATCAAACTGGGGAAGGCATCAGACTGGGTAAGGCATCAAACTGGGGAAGGCATCAAACAACTGGGGAAGGCATCAAAGTGGGGAAGGCATCAAACTGGAGAAGGCATCAAACAACTGGGGAAGGAATCAAACTGGGGAAGGCATCAAACAACTGGGGAAGGCATCAAACTGGGGAAGGCATCAAACTGGGGAAGGCATCAAACAACTGGGGAAGGCATCAAACAACTAGGGAAGGCATCAAACTGGGGAAGGCATCAAACTGAGGAAGGCATAAAACTGGGGAAGGCATCAAACTGGGGAAGACATCAAACTGGGGAAGGCATCAAACTGGGGAAGGCATCAAACAACTGGGGAAGGCATCAAACTGGGGAAGGCATCAAACAACTGGGGAAGGCATCAAACTGGGGAGGCATCAAACAACTGGGGAAGAAATCAAACTGGGGAATGCATCAAACTGGGGAAGGCATTAAACTGGGGAAGGCATTAAACTGGGGAAGGCATCAAAATGGAGAAGGCTTCAAACTGGGCAAGGCATCAAGCAACTGGGGAAGGCATCAAACAACTGGGGAAGGCATAAAACTGGGGAAGGCATCAAACTGAGGAAGGCATCAAACTGGGGAAGACATCAAACAACTGGGGAAGGCATCAAACTGGGGAAGGCATCAAACTGCAGAAGGCATCAAACAACTGGGGAAGGCATCAAACTAGGAAGGCATCAAACAGGGGAAGGCATCAAACAACTGGGGAAGGCATCAAACAACTGGGGAAGTCATCAAACTGGGGAAGGCATCAAACAACTTGGGAAGGCATCAAACAACTGGGGAAGGCATCAAACTGGGGAAGGCATGAAATTGGGGAAGGCTTCAAACTGGGGAAGGCATCAAACTGGGGAAGGCATCAAACTACTGGGGAAGGCATCAAACTGGGGAAGGTATCAAACTGGGGAAGGCATCACACGACTGGGGAAGACATCAAACTGGGGATGGCATCAAACTGGGGAAGGCATCAAACTGGGGAAGTCATCAAACTGGGGAAGGCATCAAACAACTGGGGAAGGCATCAAACAACTGGGGTAGGCATCAAACTGGGGAAGGCATCAAACTGGGGAACGCATCAAACAACTGGGAAAGGCATCAAACTGGGGAAGGCATCAAACAACTGGGGAAGGCATCAAACTGGGAAAGGCATCAAACTGGGGATGGCATCAAACTGGGGAAGGCATCAAACAACTGGGAAAGGCATCAAACTGGGGATGGCATCAAACTGGGGAAGGTATCAAAGAACTTGGGAAGGCATCAAACTGGGGAAGGCATCAAACTGGGGAAGGCATCAAACAACAGGGGAAGGCATCAAACTGGGGAAGGCATCAAACGGGGGAAGTCATCAAACTGGGGAAGGCATCAAACTGGGGAAGGCATCAAACAACTGGGGAAGGCATCAAACTGGGGAAGTCATCAAACTGGGGAAGGCATCAAACTGGGGAAGGCTTCAAACTGAGGAAGGTATCAAACTGGGGAAAGCATCAAACTGGGTAAGGCATCAATCTGGGGAAGGCATCAAACTTCAGAAGGCATCAAACAACTGGGAAAGGCATCAAACTGGGGAAGGCATCAAACTGGGGTAGGCATCAAACTGGGGAAGGCATCAAACAACTGGGGAAGGCATCAAAATGGGGAAGGCATCAATCTGGGGAAGGCATCAAACAACTGGGGAAGGCATCAAACTGGGGAAGGCATCAAACTGGGGAAGACATCAAACAACTGGGGAAGGCATCAAACTGGGGAAGGCATCAAACGGGGGAAGGCATCAAACTGGAGAAGGCATCAAACTGGGGAACCCATCAAACAACGTGGGAAGGCATCAAACTGGGATAGTCAACAAACTGGGGAAGGCATCAAACAACTGGGGAAGGCATCAAACTGGGGAAGGCATCAAACAACTGGGGAAGGCATCAAACTGGGGAAGGCATCAAACTGGGGAAGGCATCAAACTGGGGAAAGCATCAAACTGGGAAAAGCATCAAACTGGGGAAGGCATCAAACAACTGGGGAATGCATCAAACTCGGGAAGGCATCAAACTGGGGAAGGCATCAAACAACTTTGGAAGGCATCAAACTGGGGAAGGCATCAAACTGGGGAAGGCATCAAACAACTGGGGAAGGCATCAAACTGGGGAAGCAATCAAACTGGGAAAAGCATCAAACTGGGGAAGGCATCAGACTGGGGAAGGCATCAACTGGGGAAGGCATCAAACAACTGGGGAAGGCATCAAAGTGGGGAAGGCATCAAACTGGAGAAGGCATCAAACAACTGGGGAAGGAATAAAACTGGGGAAGGCATCAAACAACTGGGGAAGGCATCAAACTGGGGAAGGCATCAAACTGGGGAAGGCATCAAACAACTGGGGAAGGCATTAAACTGGGGAAGGCATCAAACTGGGGAAGGCATCAAACTGGAGAAGGCATCAAACTGGGGAAGGCATCAAACAACTGGGGAAGGCATCAAACAACTAGGGAAGGCATCAAACTGGGGAAGGCATCAAACTGAGGAAGGCATAAAACTGGGGAAGGCATCAAACTGGGGAAGACATCAAACTGGGGAAGGCATCAAACTGGGGAAGGCATCAAACAACTGGGGAAGGCATCAAACTGGGGAAGGCATCAAACAACTGGGGAAGGCATCAAACTGGGGAAGGCATCAAACAACTGGGGAAGGCATCAAACTGGGGAAGGCATTAAACTGGGGAAGGCATTAAACTGGGGAAGGCATCAAAATGGAGAAGGCTTCAAACTGGGGAAGGCATCAAGCAACTGGGGAAGGCATCAAACAACTGGGGAAGGCATCAAACTGGGAAGGCATCAAACTGGGGAAGGCATCAAACAACTGGGGAAAGCATCAAACAACTAGGGAAGTCATCAAACTGGGGAAGGCATCAAACAACTTGGGAAGGCATCAAACAACTGGGGAAGGCATCAAACTGGGGAAGGCATGAAACTGGGGAAGGCTTCAAACTGGGGAAGGCATCAAACTGGGGAAGGCATCAAACTACTGGGGAAGGCATCAAACTGGGGAAGGTATCAAACTGGGGAAGGCATCACACGACTGGGGAAGACATCAAACTGGGGATGGCATCAAACTGGGGAAGGCATCAAACTGGGGAAGTCATCAAACTGGGGAAGGCATCTAACAACTGGGGAAGGCATCAAACAACTGGGGTAGGCATCAAACTGGGGAAGGCATCAAACTGGGGAAGGCATCAAACAACTGGGAAAGGCATCAAACTGGGGAAGGCATCAAACAACTGGGGAAGGCATCAACTGGGAAAGGCATCAAACTGGGGATGGCATCAAACTGGGGAAGGCATCAAACAACTGGGAAAGGCATCAAACTGGGGAAGGCATCAAACTGGGGAAGGCATCAATGAACTGGGGAAGGCATCAAACTGGGGAAGGCATCAAACTGGGGAAGGCATCAAACAACAGGGGAAGGCATCAAACTGGGGAAGGCATCAAACGGGGGAAGTCATCAAACTGGGGAAGGCATCAAACTTGGGAAGGCATCAAACAACTGGGGAAGGCATCAAACTGGGGAAGTCATCAAACTGGGGAAGGCATCAAACTGGGGAAGGCTTCAAACTGAGGAAGGTATCAAACTGGGGAAAGCATCAAACTGGGTAAGGCATCAAACTGGGGAAAGCATCAAACTGGGGAAGGCATCAAACAACTGGGGAAGTTATCAAATAGGGGAAGGCACCAAACTGGGGAAGGCATCAAACAACTGAGGAAGGCATCAAAATGGGGAAGGCATCAAACTGGGGAAGGCATCAAACAACTGGGGAAGGCATCAAACTGGGGAAGGCATTAAAAGGGGGAAGGCATCAAACTGGGGAAGGCATCAAACAACTGGGGAAGGTATCAAACTGGGGAAAGCATCAAACTGGGGAAGGAATCAAACTGAGGAAGGCATCAAACTGGGGAAGGAATCAAACTACTGGGGAAGACATCAAACAACTGGGGAAGGCATCAAACTAGGGAAGGCATCAAACTGAGGAAGGCATAAAACTGGGGAAGGCATCAAACTGGGGAAGGCATCAAACTGGGGATGGCATCAAACTGGGGAAGGAATCAAACAACTGGGGAAGGCATCAAACTGGGGAAGGCAACAAACTGGGGAAAGCATCAAACTGGGGAAGGCTTCAAACTGGGGAAGGTATCAAACTGGGGAAAGCATCAAACTGGGTAAGGCATCAAACTTGGGCAGGCATCAAACTGGGGAAGGCATCAACAACTGGGGAAGGTATCAAACAGGGGAAGGCACCAAACTGGGGAAGGCATCAAACAACTGGGGAAGGCATCAAAATGGGGAAGGCATCAAACTGGGGAAGATATCAAATTGGGGAAGGAATCAAACTGGGGAAGGCATCAAACGCGGGAAGGCATCAAACTGGGGAAGGCATCAAACAACTGGGGAAGGCATCAAACTGGGGAAGGCATAAAACTGTAGAAGGCATCAAACAACTGGGGAAGGCATCAAACTGGGGAAGGCATCAAACTGGGGAAGGCATCAAACAACTGGGGAAGGCATCAAACTGGGGAAGGCATCAAACTGAGGAAGGCATAAAACAGGGGAAGGCATCAAACTGGGGAAGGCATCAAACTGGGTAAGCAATCAAACAACTGGGGAAGCAATCAAACAACTGGGGAATGCATCAAACTGTGGAAGGCATCAAACTGGGGAAGGCATCCAACTGGGGAAGGCATCAAACTGGGGAAGGCTTCAAACTGGGGAAGGCATCAAACTGGGGAATGCATCAAACTGGATATGGCATCAAAGTGGGGAAGGCATCAAACTGGGGAAGGCATCAAACTGGGGAAGGCATCAAACAACTGGGGAAGGCATCAAACTGGGGAAGGCATCAAACTGCGGAAGGCATCAAACAACTGGGGAAGGCATCAAACTGGGAAGGCATCAAACTGGGGAAGGCATCAAACAACTGGGGAAGGCATCAAACAACTGGGGAAGGCATCAAACAGGGGAAGGCATCAAACAACTTGGGAAGGCATCAAACAACTGGGGAAGGCATCAAACTGGGGAAGGCATCAAACTGGGGAAGGCATCAAACTACTGGGGAAGGCATCAAACTGGGGAAGGTATCAAACTGGGAAAGGCATCACACGACTGGGGAAGTCATCAAACTGGGGATGGCATCAAACTGGGGAAGGCATCAAACTGGGGAAGTCATCAAACTGGGGAAGGCATCAATCAACTGGGGAAGGCATCAAACAACTGGGGTAGGCATCAAACTGGGGAAGGCATCAAACTGGGGAAGGCATCAAACAACTGGGAAAGGCATCAAACTGGGGAAGGCATCAAACAACTGGGGAAGGCATAAAACTGAGAAAGGCATCAAACTGGGGAAGGCATCAAACAACTGGGAAAGGCATCAAACTGGGGAAGGCATCAAACTGGGGAAGGCATCAAAGAACTGGGGAAGGCATCAAGATGGGGAAGGCATCAAACTGGGGAAGGCATCAAACTGGGGAAGGCATCAAACAGGGGAAGGCATCAAACGGGGGAAGTCATCAAACTGGGGAAGGCATCAAACTGGGGATGGCATCAAACTGGGGAAAGCATCAAACTGGGGAAGTCATCAAACTGGGGAAGGCATCAAACAACTGGGGAAGGCATCAATCAACTGGGGTAGGCATCAAACTGGGGAATGCATCAAACTGGGGAAAGCATCAAACAACTGGGAAAGGCATCAAACTGGGGAAGGCATCAAACTGGGGAAGGCATCAATGAACTGGGGAAGGCATCAAACTGGGGAAGGCATCAAACTGGGGAAGGCATCAAACAACAGGGGAAGGCATCAAACTGGGGAAGGCATCAAACGGGGGAAGTCATCAAACTGGGGAAGGCATCAAACTGGGGAAGGCATCAAACAACTGGGGAAGGCATCAAACTGGGGAAGTCATCAAACTGGGGAAGGCATCAAACTGGGGAAGGCTTCAAACTGAGGAAGGTATCAAACTGGGGAAAGCATCAAACTGGGTAAGGCATCAAACTGGGGAAAGCATCAAACTGGGGAAGGCATCAAACAACTGGGGAAGTTATCAAATAGGGGAAGGCACCAAACTGGGGAAGGCATCAAACAACTGAGGAAGGCATCAAAATGGGGAAGGCATCAAACTGGGGAAGGCATCAAACAACTGGGGAAGGCATCAAACTGGGGAAGGCATTAAAAGGGGGAAGGCATCAAACTGGGGAAGGCATCAAACAACTGGGGAAGGTATCAAACTGGGGAAAGCATCAAACTGGGGAAGGAATCAAACTGAGGAAGGCATCAAACTGGGGAAGGAATCAAACTACTGGGGAAGACATCAAACAACTGGGGAAGGCATCAAACAAGGGAAGGCATCAAACTGAGGAAGGCATAAAACTGGGGAAGGCATCAAACTGGGGAAGGCATCAAACTGGGGATGGCATCAAACTGGGGAAGGAATCAAACAACTGGGGAAGGCATCAAACTGGGGAAGGCAACAAACTGGGGAAAGCATCAAACTGGGGAAGGCTTGAAACTGGGGAAGGTATCAAACTGGGGAAAGCATCAAACTGGGTAAGGCATCAAACTTGGGCAGGCATCAAACTGGGGAAGGCATCAACAACTGGGGAAGGTATCAAACTGGGGAAGGCACCAAACTGGGGAAGGCATCAAACAACTGGGGAAGGCATCAAACTGGGGAAGGCATAAAACTGTAGAAGGCATCAAACAACTGGGGAAGGCATCAAACTGGGGAAGGCATCAAACTGGGGAAGGCATCAAACAACTGGGGAAGGCATCAAACTGGGGAAGGCATCAAACTGAGGAAGGCATAAAACAGGGGAAGGCATCAAACTGGGGAAGGCATCAAACTGGGTAAGCAATCAAACAACTGGGGAAGCAATCAAACAACTGGGGAATGCATCAAACTGTGGAAGGCATCAAACTGGGGAAGGCATCCAACTGGGGAAGGCATCAAACTGGGGAAGGCTTCAAACTGGGGAAGGCATCAAACTGGGGAATGCATCAAACTGGATATGGCATCAAAGTGGGGAAGGCATCAAACTGGGGAAGGCATCAAACTGGGGAAGGCATCAAACAACTGGGGAAGGCATCAAACTGGGGAAGGCATCAAACTGCGGAAGGCATCAAACAACTGGGGAAGGCATCAAACTGGGAAGGCATCAAACTGGGGAAGGCATCAAACAACTGGGGAAGGCATCAAACAACTGGGGAAGGCATCAAACAGGGGAAGGCATCAAACAACTTGGGAAGGCATCAAACAACTGGGGAAGGCATCAAACTGGGGAAGGCATCAAACTGGGGAAGGCATCAAACTACTGGGGAAGGCATCAAACTGGGGAAGGTATCAAACTGGGGAAGGCATCACACGACTGGGGAAGTCATCAAACTGGGGATGGCATCAAACTGGGGAAGGCATCAAACTGGGGAAGTCATCAAACTGGGGAAGGCATCAAACAACTGGGGAAGGCATCAAACAACTGGGGTAGGCATCAAACTGGGGAAGGCATCAAACTGGGGAAGGCATCAAACAACTGGGAAAGGCATCAAACTGGGGAAGGCATCAAACAACTGGGGAAGGCATAAAACTGAGAAAGGCATCAAACTGGGGAAGGCATCAAACAACTGGGAAAGGCATCAAACTGGGGAAGGCATCAAACTGGGGAAGGCATCAAAGAACTGGGGAAGGCATCAAACTGGGGAAGGCATCAAACTGGGGAAGGCATCAAACAGGGGAAGGCATCAAACGGGGGAAGTCATCAAACTGGGGAAGGCATCAAACTGGGGATGGCATCAAACTGGGAAAGCATCAAACTGGGGAAGTCATCAAACTGGGGAAGGCATCAAACAACTGGGGAAGGCATCAATCAACTGGGGTAGGCATCAAACTGGGGAATGCATCAAACTGGGGAAAGCATCAAACAACTGGGAAAGGCATCAAACTGGGGAAGGCATCAAACAACTGGGGAAGGCATAAAACTGGGAAAGTCATCAAACTGGGGAAGGCATCAAACAACTGGGAAAGGCATCAAACTGGGGAAGGCATCAAACTGGGGAAGGCATCAAAGAACTGGGGAAGGCATCAAAATGGGGAAGGCATCAAACTGGGGAAGGCATCAAGCTGGGGAAGGCATCAAACAGGGGAAGGCATCAAACGGGGGAAGTCATCAAACTGGGGAAGCTATCAAACTGGGGAAGGCATCAAACAACTGGGGAAGGCATCAAACTGGGGAAGTCATCAAACTGGAGAAGGCATCAAACTGGGGAAGGCTTCAAACTGGGGAAGGTATCAAACTGGGGAAAGCATCAAACTGGGTACGGCATCAAACTGGGGAAGGCATCAAACTCGGGAAGGCATTAAACAACTGGGGAAGGTATCAAACTGGGGAAGGCACCAAACTGGGGAAGGCATCAAACAACTGGGGAAGGCATCAAAATGGGGAAGGCATCAAACTGGGGAAGGCATCAAAGTGGGGAAGGCATCAAACAACTGGGGAAGGCATCAAACTGGGGAAGGTATCAAAAGGGGGAAGGCATCAAACTGGGGTAGGCATCAAACAACTGGGGAAGGCATCAAACTGGGGATGGCATAAAACTGTAGAAGGCATCAAACTGGGGAAGTCATCAAACTGGGGAAGGTATCAAACAACTGGGGAAGGCATCAAACAACTGGGGTAGGCATCAAACTGGGGAAGGCATCAAACTGGGTAAGGCATCAAACAACTGGGAAAGGCATCAAACTGGGGAAGGCATCAAACAACTGGGGAAGGCATCAAACTGGGGATGGCATAAAACTGTAGAAGTATCAAACTGGGGAAGGCATCAAACAACTGGGGAAGGCATCAAAATGGGGAAGGCATCAAACTGGTGAAGGCATCAAAGTGGGGAAGGCATCAAACAACTGGGGAAGGCATCAAACTGGGGAAGGCATCAAAAGGGGGAAGGCATCAAACTGGGGAAGGCATCAAACAACTGGGGAAGGCATCAAACTGGGGATGGCATCAATCTGGGGAAGGCATCAAACTGGGGAAGTCATCAAACTGGGGAAGGCATCAAACAACTGGGGAAGGCATCAAACAAGTGGGGTAGGCATCAAACTGGGGAAGGCATCAAACTGGGGAAGGCTTCAAACTGGGGAAGGTATTAAACTGGGGAAAGCATCAAACTGGGTAAGGCATCAAACTGGGGAAGGCATCAAACTGGGGAAGGCATCAAACAGCTGGGGAAGGTATCAAACTGGGCAAGGCACCAAACTGGGGAAGGCATCAAACAACTGGGGAAGGCATCAAAATGGGGAAGGCATCAAACTGGGGAAGGCATCAAACTGGGGAAGGCATCAAACAACTGGGGAAGGCATCAAACTGGGGAAGGCATCAAAAGGGGGAAGGCATCAAACTGGGGAAGGCATCAAACATCTGGGGAAGGCATCAAACTGGGGATGGCATAAAACTGTAGAAGGCATCAAACAACCGGGTAAGGCATCAAACTGGGGATGGCATCAAACAACTGGGGAAGGAATCAAACTGGGGAAGGCATCAAACTGAGGAAGGCATAAAACTGGGGAAGGCATCAAACTGGGGAAGGCATCAAACTGGGGAAGGCATCAGACTGGGGAAGCAATCAAACAACTGGGGAAGGCATCAAACTGGGGAAGGCATCAAACTTGGGAAGGCATCCAACTGGGGAAGGCATCAAACTGGGGAAGGATTCAAACTGGGGAAGACATCAAACTGGGGAAAGCATCAAACTGGGTATGGCATCAAACTGGGGAAGGCATCAAAATGGGGAAGGCATCACACGGGGTAAGGTATCAAACAACTGGGAAGGCATCAAACTGGGGAAGGCATCAAACAACTGGGGAAGGCATAAAACTGGGGAAGGCATCAAACTGGGGAAGTCATCAAACTGGGGAAGACATCAAACAACTGGGGAAGGCATCAAACTGGGGAAGGCATCAAACAACTGGGGAAGGCATCAAACAACTGGGGTAGGCATCAAACTGGGGAAGGCATCAAACTGGGGAAGGCATCAAACAACTGGGAAAAGTATCAAACTGGGGAAGGCATCAAACAACTGGGAAAGGCATAAAACTGGGGAAGGCATTAAACTGGGGAAGGCATCAAACTTCGGAAGGCATCAAACAACTGGGAAAGGCATCAAACTGGGGAAGGCATCAAACTGGGGTAGGCATCAAACTGGGGAAGGCATCAAACAAGTGGGGAAGGCATCAAAATGGGGAAGGCATCAATCTGGGGAAGGCATCAAACAACTGGGGAAGGCATCAAACTGGGGAAGGCATCAAACTGGGGAAGGCATCAAACAACTGGGGAAGGCATCAAACTGGGGAAGGCATCAAACGGGGGAAAGCATCAAACTGGGGAAGGCATTAAACTGGGGAAGGCATCAAACTGGGGAAGGTATCAAACTGGGGAAGGCATCAAACTGGAGAAGGCATCAAACTGGGAAAAGCATCAAACTGGGGAAGGCATCAAACAACTGGGGAATGCATCAAACTCGGGAACGCATCAAACTGGGGAAGGCATCAAACAACTGGGGAAGGCATCAAAGTGGGGAAGGCATCAAACTGTGGAAGGCATCAAACAACTGGGGAAGGCATCAAACTGGGGAAGGCATCAAACTGGGGAAGGCATCAAACAACTGGGGAAGGAATCAAACTGGGGAAGGCATCAAACAACTGGGGAAGGCATCAAACTGGGGAAGGCATCAAACTGGGTAAGGCATCAAACTGGGGAAGGCATCAAACAACTGGGGAAGGCATCAAACAACTGGGGAAGGCATCAAACTGGGGAAGGCATCAAACTGAGGAAGGCATAAAACTGGGGAAGGCATCAAACTGGGGAAGGCATCAAACTGGGGAAGGCATCAAACTGGGGGAGGAATCAAAAAACTGGGGATGGCATAAAACTGGGGAAGACATCAAACTGGGGAAGGCATCAAACTGGGGAAGGCATCAAACAACTGGGGAAGGCATCAAACTGGGGAAGGCATCAAACAACTGGTGAAGGCATCAAACTGGGGAGGCATCAAACAACTGGGGTAGGCATCAAACTGGGGAAGGCATCAAACTGGGGAAGGCATTAAACTGGGGAAGGCATTAAACTGGGGAAGGCATCAATTTGGGGAAGGCATCAAATAACTGGGGAAGGCATCAAAATGGAGAAGGCTTCAAACTGGGGAAGGCATCAAGCAACTGGGGAAGGCATCAAACAACTGGGGAAGGCATAAAACTGGGAAAGACATCAAACTGAGGAAGGCATTAAACTGGGGAAGACATCAAACAACTGGGGAAGGCATCAAACTGGGGAAGGCATCAAACTGCAGAAGGCATCAAACAACTGGGGAAGGCATCAAACTGGGAAGGCATCAAACTGGGGAAGGCATCATCAACTGGGGAAGGCATCAAACAACTGGGGAAGGCATCAAACTGGGGAAGGCATCAAACAACTTGGAAAAGCATCAAACAACTGGGGAAGGCATCAAACTGGGGAAGGCATCAAACTGGGGAAGGCATCAAACGGGGGAAGGCATCAAACTGGGGAAGGCATAAAACTGGGGAACCCATCAAACAACTGGGAAAGGCATGAAACTGGGATAGTCATCAAACTGGGGAAGGCATCAAACAACTGGGGAAGGGATCAAACTGGGGAAGGCATCAAACAACTGGGGAAGGCATCAAACTGGGGAAGGCATCAAACTGGGGAAGGTATCAAACTGGGGAAGGCATCAAACTGGAGAAGGCATCAAACTGGGAAAAGCATCAAACTGGGGAAGGCATCAAACAACTGGGGAATGCATCAAACTCGGGAAGGCATCAAACTGGGGAAGGCATCAAACAACTGGGGAAGGAATCAAACTGGGGAAGGCATCAAACTGTGGAAGGCATCAAACAACTGGGGAAGGCATCAAACTGGGGAAGGCATTAAACTGGGGAAGGCATCAAACAACTGGGGAAGGAATCAAACTGGGGAAGGCATCAAACAACTGGGGAAGGCATCAAACTGGGGAAGGCATCAAATTGGGGAAGGCATCAAACTGGGGAAGGCATCAAACAACTGGGGAAGGCATCAAACTGGGGAAGGCATCAAACTGAGGAAGGCATAAAACTGGGGAAGGCATCAAACTGGGGAAGGCATCAAACTGGGGAAGGCATCAAACTGGGGGAGGAATCAAAAAACTGGGGAAGGCATAAAACTGGGGAAGACATCAAACTGGGGAAGGCATCAAACTGGGGAAGACATCAAACTGGGGAAGGCATCAAACTGGGGAAGGCATCAAACAACTGGGGAAGGCATCAAACTGGGGAGGCATCAAACAACTGGGGAAGGCATCAAACTGGGGAAGGCATCAAACTGGGGAAGGCATTAAACTGGGGAAGGCATTAAACTGGGGAAGGCATCAATGTGGGGAAGGCATCAAACTGGGGAAGGCATCAAAATGGAGAAGGCTTCAAACTGGGGAAGGCATCAAGCAACTGGGGAAGGCATCAAACAACTGGGGAAGGCATAAAACTGGGGAAGACATCAAACTGAGGAAGGCATTCAACTGGGGAAGACATCAAACAACTGGGGAAGGCATCAAACTGGGGAAGGCATCAAACTGCAGAAGGCATCAAACAACTGGGGAAGGCATCAAACTGGGAAGGCATCAAACTGGGGAAGGCATCAAACAACTGGGGAAGGCATCAAACAACTGGGGAAGGCATCAAACTGGGGAAGGCATCAAACAACTTGGGAAGGCATCAAACAACTGGGGAAGGCATCAAACTGGGGAAGGCATGAAACTGGGGAAGGCTTCAACCTGGGGAAGGCATCAAACTGGGGAAGGCATCAAACTACTGGGGAAGGCATCAAACTGGGGAAGGTATCAAACTGGGGAAGGCATCACACGACTGGGGAAGGCATCAAACTGGGGATGGCATCAAACTGGGGAAGGCATCAAACTGGGGAAGTCATCAAACTGGGGATGGCATCAAACAACTGGGGAAGGCATCAAACAACTGGGGTAGGCATCAAACTGGGGAAGGCATCAAACTGGGGAAGGCATCAAACAAATGGGAAAGGCATCAATCTGGGGAAGGCATCAAACAACTGGGGAAGGCATCAAACTGGGAAAGGCATCAAACTGGGGATGGCATCAAACTGGGGAAGGCATCAAACAACTGGGAAAGGCATCAAACTGGGGAAGGCATCAAAGAACTGGGGAAGGCATCAAACTGGGGAAGGCATCAAACTGGGGAAGGCATCAAACAACAGGGGAAGGCATCAAACTGGGGAAGGCATCAAACGGAGGAAGTCATCAAACTGGGGAAGGCATCAAACAACTGGGGAAGTTATCAAATAGGGGAAGGCACCAAACTGGGGAAGGCATCAAACAACTGGGGAAGGCATCAAAATGGGGAAGGCATTAAATGGGGGAAGGCATCAAACTGGGGAATGCATCAAACAACTGGGGAAGTCATCAAACTGGGGAAGGCATAAAACTGTAGAAGGCATCAAACAACCGGGGAAGGCATCAAACTGGGGATGGCATCAAAAAACTGGGGAAGTAATAAAACCGGGGAAGGCATCAAACTGAGGAAGTCATAAAACTGGGGAAGGCATTAAACTGGGGAAGGCATCAAACTACGGAAGGCATCAAACAACTGGGAAAGGCATCAAACTGGGGAATTCATCTAACTGGGGTAGGCATCAAACTGGGGAAGGCATCAAACAACTGGGGATGGCATCAAAATGGGGAAGGCATCAATCTGGGGAAGGCATCAAACAACTGGGGAAGGCATCAAACTGGGGAAGGCATCAAACTGGGGAAGGCATCAAACAACTGGGGAAGGCATCAAACTGGGGAAGGCATAAAACGGGGGAAGGCATCAAACTCGGGAAGGCATTAAACTGGGGAAGACATCAAACAACTGGGGAAGGCATCAAACTGGGGAAGGCATCAAACTGCAGAAGGCATCAAACAACTGGGGAAGGCATCAAACTGGGAAGGCATCAAACTGGGGAAGGCATCAAACAACTGGGGAAGGCATCAAACAACTGGGGAAGGCATCAAACTGGGGAAGGCATCAAACAACTTGGGAAGGCATCAAACAACTGGGGAAGGCATCAAACTGGGGAAGGCATGAAACTGGGGAAGGCTTCAACCTGGGGAAGGCATCAAACTGGGGAAGGCATCAAACTACTGGGGAAGGCATTAAACTGGGGAAGGTATCAAACTGGGGAAGGCATCACACGACTGGGGAAGGCATCAAACTGGGGATGGCATCAAACTGGGGAAGGCATCAAACTGGGGAAGTCATCAAACTGGGGAAGGCATCAAACAACTGGGGAAGGCATCAAACAACTGGGGTAGGCATCAAACTGGGGAAGGCATCAAACTGGGGAAGGCATCAAACAACTGGGAAAGGCGTCAAACTGGGGAAGGCATCAAACAACTGGGGAAGGCATCAAACTGGGAAAGGCATCAAACTGGGGATGGCATCAAACTGGGGAAGGCATCAAACAACTGGGAAAGGCATCAAACTGGGGAAGGCATCAAAGAACTAGGGAAGGCATCAAACTGGGCAAGGCATCAAACTGGGGAAGGCATCAAACAACAGGGGAAGGCATCAAACTGGGGAAGGCATCAAACGGAGGAAGTCATCAAACTGGGGAAGGCATCAAACAACTGGGGAAGTTATCAAATAGGGGAAGGCACCAAACTGGGGAAGGCATCAAACAACTGGGGAAGGCATCAAAATGGGGAAGGCATTAAAAGGGGGAAGGCATCAAACTGGAAAATGCATCAAACAACTGGGGAAGGCATCAAACTGGGGAAGGCATAAAACTGTAGAAGGCATCAAACAACCGGGGAAGGCATCAAACTGGGGATGGCCTCAAAAAACTGGGGAAGTAATAAAACTGGGGAAGGCATCAAACTGAGGAAGGCATAAAACTGGGGAAGGCATTAAACTGGGGAAGGCATCAAACTACGGAAGGCATCAAACTGGGGAAGGCATTAAACAACTGGGGAAGGCATCAAAATGGGGAAGGCATCAATCTGGGGAAGGCATCAAACAACTGGGGAAGGCATCAAACTGGGGAAGGCATCAAACTGGGGAAGGCATCAAACAACTGGGGAAGGCATCAAACTGGGGAAGGCATAAAACGGGGGAAGGCATCAAACTGGGGAAGGCATCAAACTGGGGAAGTCATCAAACTGGGGAAGGCATCAAACAACTGGGGAAGGCATCAAACTGGGGAAGGCATCAAACTGGGGAAGGTATCAAACTGGGGTAGGCATTAAACTGGGGAAGGCATCAAACTGGGAAAAGCATCAAACTGGGGAAGGCATCAAATAACTGGGGAAGGTATCAAACTCGGGAAGGCATCAAACTGGGGAAGGCATCAAACAACTGGGGAAGGCATCAAACTGGGGAAGGCATCAAACTGGGGAAGGCACCAAACAACTGGGGAAGGCATCAAACTGGGGAATGCATCAAACTGGGAAAAGCATCAAACTGGGGAAGGCATCAGACTGGGGAAGGCATCAAACTGGGGAAGGCATCAAACAACTGGGGAAGGCATCAACGTGGGGAAGGCATCAAACTGGGGAAGGCATCAGACTGGGGAAGGCATCAAACTGGGGAAGGCATCAAACAACTGGGGAAAGCATCAACGTGGGGAAGGCATCAAACTGGGGAAGGCATCAAACAACTGGGGAAGGAATCAAACTGGGGAAGGCATCAAACAACTGGGGAAGGCATCCAACTGGGGAAGGCATCAAACTGGGGAAGGCATCAAACAACTGGGGAAGGCATTGAACTGGGGAAGGCATCAAACTGGGGAAGGCATCAAACTGGAGAAGACATCAAACTGGGGAAGGCATCAAACAACTGGGGAAGGCATCAAACAACTGGGGAAGGCATCAAACAACTGGGGAAGGCATAAAACTGGGGAAGGCATCAAACTGGGGAAGACATCAAACTGGGGAAGGCATCAAACTGGGGAAGGCATCAAACTGGGGAAGGAATCAAAAAACTGGGGAAGGCATAAAACTGGGGAAGACATCAAACTGGGGAAGGCATCAAACTGGGGAAGGCATCAAACAACTGGGGAAGTCATCAAACTGTGGAAGGCATCAAACAACTGGGGAAGGCATCAAACTGGGGAAGGCATCAAACAACTGGGGAAGGCATCAAACTGGGGAATGCATCAAACTGGGGAAGGCATTAAAGTAGGGAAGGCATTAAACTGGGGAAGGCATCAATCTGGGGAAGGCATCAAACTGGGGAAGGCATCAAAATGGAGAAGGCTTCAAACTGGGGAAGGCATCAAGCAACTGGGGAAGGCATCAAACAACTGGGGAAGGCATAAAACTGGGGAAGGCATCAAACTGGGGAAGACATCAAACAACTGGGGAAGGCATCAAACTGGGGAAGGCATCAAACTGCAGAAGGCATCAAACAACTGAGGAAGGCATCAAACTGGGGAAGGCATCAAACAACTGGGAAAGGCATCAAACTGGGTAAGGCATCAAACAACTGGGGAAGGCATTAAACTGGGAAAGGCATCAAACTGGGGAAGGCATCAAACTGGGGAAGGCATCAAACAACTGGGAAAGGCATCAAACTGGGGAAGGCATCAAACTGGGGAAGGCATCAAACTGGGGAAGGCATCAAAGAACTGGGGAAGGCATCAAAATGGGGAAGGCATCAAACTGGGGAAGGCATCAAACTGGGGAAGGCATCAAACAACAGGGGAAGGCATCAAACTGGGGAAGGCATCAAACGGGGGAAGTCATCAAACTGGGGAAGGCATCAACCTGGGGAAGGCATCAAACAACTGGGGAAGGCATCAAACTGGGGAAGTCATCAAACTGGGGAAGGCATCAAACTGGGGAAGGCTTCAAACTGGGGAAGGTATCAAACTGGGGAAAGCATCAAACTGGGTAAGGCATCAAACTGGGGAAGGCATCAAACTGGGGAAGGCATCAAACAACTGGGGAAGGCATCAAACTGGGGAAGGCATCAAACAACTGGGGAAGGCATAAAACAACTGGGGAAGGCATCAAACTGGGGAAGGCATCAAACAACTTGGGAAGGCATCAAACAACTGGCGAAGGCATCAAACTGGGGAAGGCATAAAACTGGGGAAGGCTTCAAACTGGGGAAGGCATCAAACTGGGGAAGGCATCAAACTACTGGGGAAGTCATCAAACTGGGGAAGGTATCAAACTGGGGAAGGCATCACACGACTGGGGAAGGCATCAAACTGGGGATGGCATCAAACTGGGGAATGCATCAAACTGGGGAAGTCATCAAACTGGGGAAGGCATCAAACAACTGGGGAAGGCATCAAACAACTGGGGTAGACATCAAACTGTGGAAGGCATCAAACTGGGGAAGGCATCAAACAACTGGGAAAGGCATAAAACTGGGGAAGGCATCAAACAACTGGGGAAGGCATTAAACTGGGAAAGGCATCAAACTGGGGAAGGCATCAAACTGGGGAAGGCATCAAACAACTGGGAAAGGCATCAAACTGGGGAAGGCATCAAACTGGGGTAGGCATCAAACTGGGGAAGGCATCAAAGAACTCTGGAAGGCATCAAAATGGGGAAGGCATCAAACTGGGGAAGGCATCAAACTGGGGAAGGCATCAAACAACAGGGGAAGGCATCAAACTGGGGAAGGCATCAAACGGGGGAAGTCATCAAACTGGGGAAGGCATCAACCTGGGGAAGGCATCAAACAACTGGGGAATGCATCAAACTGGGGAAGTCATCAAACTGGGGAAGGCATCAAACTGGGGAAGGCTTCAAACTGGGGAAGGTATCAAACTGGGGAAAGCATCAAACTGGGTAAGGCATCAAACTGGGGAAGGCATCAAACTGGGGAAGGCATCAAACAACTGGGGAAGGCATCAAACTGGGGAAGGCATCAAACAACTGGGGAAGGCATCAAACTGGGGAAGGCATCAAACTGGGGAAGGTATCAAACTGGGGTAGGCATTAAACTGGGGAAGGCATCAATCTGGGAAATGCATCAAACTGGGGAAGGCATCAAACAACTGGGGAAGGTATCAAACTCGGGAAGGCATCAAACTGGGGAAGGCATCAAACAACTGGGGAAGGCATCAAACTGGGGAAGGCATCAAACTGGGGAAGGCATCAAACAACTGGGGAAGGCATAAAACTGGAGAAGACATCAAACTGGGGAAGGCATCAAACAACTGGGGAAGGCATCAAACAACTGGGGAAGGCATCAAACTGGGGAAGGCATCAAACTGAGGAAGGCATAAAACTGGGGAAGGCATCAAACTGGGGAAAGCATCAAACTGGGGAAGGAATCAAAAAACTGGGGAAGGCATAAAACTGGGGAAGACATCAAACTGGCGAAGGCATCAAACTGGGGAAGGCATCAAACAACTGGGGAAGGCATCAAACTGTGGAAGGCATCAAACAACTGGGGAAGGCATCAAACTGGGGAAGGCATCAAACAACTGGGGAAGGCATCAAACTGGGGAATGCATCAAACTGGGGAAGGCATTAAAGTAGGGAAGGCATTAAACTGGGGAAGGCATCAATCTGGGGAAGGCATCAAACTGGGGAAGGCATCAAAATGGAGAAGGCTTCAAACTGGGGAAGGCATCAAGCAACTGGGGAAGGCATCAAACAACTGGGGAAGGCATAAAACTGGCGAAGGTATCAAACTGAGGAAGACATCAAACAACTGGGGAAGGCATCAAACTGGGGAAGGCATCAAACTGCAGAAGGCATCAAACAACTGAGGAAGGCATCAAACTGGGAAGGCATCAAACTGGGGAAGGCATCAAACAACTTGGGAAGGCATCAAACAACTGGCGAAGGCATCAAACTGGGGAAGGCATAAAACTGGGGAAGGCTTCAAACTGGGGAAGGCATCAAACTGGGGAAGGCATCAAACTACTGGGGAAGTCATCAAACTGGGGAAGGTATCAAACTGGGGAAGGCATCACACGACTGGGGAAGGCATCAAACTGGGGATGGCATCAAACTGGGGAAGGCATCAAACTGGGGAAGTCATCAAACTGGGGAAGGCATCAAACAACTGGGGAAGGCACCAAACAACTTTGGTAGGCATCAAACTGTGGAAGGCATCAAACTGGGGAAGGCATCAAACAACTGGGAAAGGCATCAAACTGGGTAAGGCATCAAACAACTGGGGAAGGCATTAAACTGGGAAAGGCATCAAACTGGGGAAGGCATCAAACTGGGGAAGGCATCAAACAACTGGGAAAGGCATCAAACTGGGGAAGGCATCAAACTGGGGAAGGCATCAAACTGGGGAAGGCATCAAAGAACTGGGGAAGGCATCAAAATGGGGAAGGCATCAAACTGGGGAAGGCATCAAACTGGGGAAGGCATCAAACAACAGGGGAAGGCATCAAACTGGGGAAGGCATCAAACGGGGGAAGTCATCAAACTGGGGAAGGCATCAACCTGGGGAAGGCATCAAACAACTGGGGAAGGCATCAAACTGGGGAAGTCATCAAACTGGGGAAGGCATCAAACTGGGGAAGGCTTCAAACTGGGGAAGGTATCAAACTGGGGAAAGCATCAAACTGGGTAAGGCATCAAACTGGGGAAGGCATCAAACTGGGGAAGGCATCAAACAACTGGGGAAGGCATCAAACTGGGGAAGGCATCAAACAACTGGGGAAGGCATCAAACTGGGGAAGGTATCAAACTGGGGTAGGCATTAAACTGGGGAAGGCATCAAACTGGGAAAAGCATCAAACTGGGGAAGGCATCAAACAACTTGGGAAGGTATCAAACTCGGGAAGGCATCAAACTGGGGAAGGCATCAAACAACTGGGGAAGGCATCAAACTGGGGAAGACATCAAACTGGAGAAGGCATCAAACAACTGGGGAAGGCATCAAACTGGGGAAGACATCAAACTGAGGAAGGCATCAAACTGGGGAAGACATCAAACAACTGGGGAAGGCATCAAACTGGGGAAGGCATCAAACTGCAGAAGGCATCAAACAACTGAGGAAGGCATCAAACTGGGAAGGCATCAAACTGGGGAAGGCATCAAACAACTTGGGAAGGCATCAAACAACTGGCGAAGGCATCAAACTGGGGAAGGCATAAAACTGGGGAAGGCTTCAAACTGGGGAAGGCATCAAACTGGGGAAGGCATCAAACTACTGGGGAAGTCATCAAACTGGGGAAGGTATCAAACTGGGGAAGGCATCACACGACTGGGGAAGGCATCAAACTGGGGATGGCATCAAACTGGGGAAGGCATCAAACTGGGGAAGTCATCAAACTGGGGAAGGCATCAAACAACTGGGGAAGGCATCAAACAACTGGGGTAGGCATCAAGCTGTGGAAGGCATCAAACTGGGGAAGGCATCAAACAACTGGGAAAGGCATCAAACTGGGGAAGGCATCAAACAACTGGGGAAGGCATTAAACTGGGAAAGGCATCAAACTGGGGAAGGCATCAAACTGGGGAAGGCATCAAACAACTGGGAAAGGCATCAAACTGGGGAAGGCATCAAACTGGGGAAGGCATCAAACTGGGGAAGGCATCAAAGAACTGGGGAAGGCATCAAAATGGGGAAGGCATCAAACTGGGGAAGGCATCAAACTGGGGAAGGCATCAAACAACAGGGGAAGGCATCAAACTGGGGAAGGCATCAAACGGGGGAAGTCATCAAACTGGGGAAGGCATCAACCTGGGGAAGGCATCAAACAACTGGGGAAGGCATCAAACTGGGGAAGTCATCAAACTGGGGAAGGCATCAAACTGGGGAAGGCTTCAAACTGGGGAAGGTATCAAACTGGCGAAAGCATCAAACTGGGTAAGGCATCAAAGTGGGGAAGGCATCAAACTGGGGAAGGCATCAAACAACTGGGGAAGGCATCAAAGTGGGGAAGGCATCAAACAACTGGGGAAGGCATCAAACAACTGGGGAAGGCATCAAACTGGGGAAGGCATCAAACAACTGGGGAAGGCATCAAACTGGGGAAGGCATCAAACTGGGGAAGGTATCAAACTGGGGTAGGCATTAAACTGGGGAAGGCATCAAACTGGGAAAAGCATCAAACTGGGGAAGGCATCAAACAACTGGGGAAGATATCAAACTCGGGAAGGCATCAAACTGGGGAAGGCATCAAACAACTGGGGAAGGCATCAAACTGGGGAAGGCATCAAACTGGAGAAGGCATCAAACAACTGGGGAAGGCATAAAACTGGGGAAGACATCAAACTGAGGAAGGCATCAAACTGGGGAAAACATGAAACAACTGGGGAAGGCATCAAACTGGGGAAGGCATCAAACTGCAGAAGGCATCAAACAACTGGGGAAGGCATCAAAGTGGGAAGGCATCAAACTGGGGAAGGCATCAAACAACTGGGGAAGGCATCAAACAACTGGGGAAGCCATCAAACTGGGGAAGGCATCAAACAACTTGGGAAGGCATCAAACAACTGGGGAAGGCATCAAACTGGGGAAGGCATGAAACTGGGGAAGGCATCAAAGAACTCTGGAAGGCATCAAAATGGGGAAGGCATCAAACTGGGGAAGGCATCAAACTGGGGAAGGCATCAAACAACAGGGGAAGGCATCAAACTGGGGAAGGCATCAAACGGGGGAAGTCATCAAACTGGGGAAGGCATCAACCTGGGGAAGGCATCAAACAACTGGGGAATGCATCAAACTGGGGAAGTCATCAAACTGGGGAAGGCATCAAACTGGGGAAGGCTTCAAACTGGGGAAGGTATTAAACTGGGGAAAGCATCAAACTGGGTAAGGCATCAAACTGGGGAAGGCATCAAACTGGGGAAGGCATCAAACAACTGGGGAAGGCATCAAACTGGGGAAGGCATCAAACAACTGGGGAAGGCATCAAACTGGGGAAGGCATCAAACTGGGGAAGGTATCAAACTGGGGTAGGCATTAAACTGGGGAAGGCATCAATCTGGGAAATGCATCAAACTGGGGAAGGCATCAAACAACTGGGGAAGGTATCAAACTCGGGAAGGCATCAAACTGGGGAAGGCATCAAACAACTGGGGAAGGCATCAAACTGGGGAAGGCATCAAACTGGGGAAGGCATCAAACAACTGGGGAAGGCATAAAACTGGAGAAGACATCAAACTGGGGAAGGCATCAAACAACTGGGGAAGGCATCAAACAACTGGGGAAGGCATCAAACTGGGGAAGGCATCAAACTGAGGAAGGCATAAAACTGGGGAAGGCATCAAACTGGGGAAAGCATCAAACTGGGGAAGGAATCAAAAAACTGGGGAAGGCATAAAACTGGGGAAGACATCAAACTGGCGAAGGCATCAAACTGGGGAAGGCATCAAACAACTGGGGAAGGCATCAAACTGTGGAAGGCATCAAACAACTGGGGAAGGCATCAAACTGGGGAAGGCATCAAACAACTGGGGAAGGCATCAAACTGGGGAATGCATCAAACTGGGGAAGGCATTAAAGTAGGGAAGGCATTAAACTGGGGAAGGCATCAATCTGGGGAAGGCATCAAACTGGGGAAGGCATCAAAATGGAGAAGGCTTCAAACTGGGGAAGGCATCAAGCAACTGGGGAAGGCATCAAACAACTGGGGAAGGCATAAAACTGGCGAAGGTATCAAACTGAGGAAGACATCAAACAACTGGGGAAGGCATCAAACTGGGGAAGGCATCAAACTGCAGAAGGCATCAAACAACTGAGGAAGGCATCAAACTGGGAAGGCATCAAACTGGGGAAGGCATCAAACAACTTGGGAAGGCATCAAACAACTGGCGAAGGCATCAAACTGGGGAAGGCATAAAACTGGGGAAGGCTTCAAACTGGGGAAGGCATCAAACTGGGGAAGGCATCAAACTACTGGGGAAGTCATCAAACTGGGGAAGGTATCAAACTGGGGAAGGCATCACACGACTGGGGAAGGCATCAAACTGGGGATGGCATCAAACTGGGGAAGGCATCAAACTGGGGAAGTCATCAAACTGGGGAAGGCATCAAACAACTGGGGAAGGCATCAAACAACTGGGGTAGGCATCAAACTGTGGAAGGCATCAAACTGGGGAAGGCATCAAACAACTGGGAAAGGCATCAAACTGGGTAAGGCATCAAACAACTGGGGAAGGCATTAAACTGGGAAAGGCATCAAACTGGGGAAGGCATCAAACTGGGGAAGGCATCAAACAACTGGGAAAGGCATCAAACTGGGGAAGGCATCAAACTGGGGAAGGCATCAAACTGGGGAAGGCATCAAAGAACTGGGGAAGGCATCAAAATGGGGAAGGCATCAAACTGGGGAAGGCATCAAACTGGGGAAGGCATCAAACAACAGGGGAAGGCATCAAACTGGGGAAGGCATCAAACGGGGGAAGTCATCAAACTGGGGAAGGCATCAACCTGGGGAAGGCATCAAACAACTGGGGAAGGCATCAAACTGGGGAAGTCATCAAACTGGGGAAGGCATCAAACTGGGGAAGGCTTCAAACTGGGGAAGGTATCAAACTGGGGAAAGCATCAAACTGGGTAAGGCATCAAACTGGGGAAGGCATCAAACTGGGGAAGGCATCAAACAACTGGGGAAGGCATCAAACTGGGGAAGGCATCAAACAACTGGGGAAGGCATCAAACTGGGGAAGGTATCAAACTGGGGTAGGCATTAAACTGGGGAAGGCATCAAACTGGAAAAAGCATCAAACTGGGGAAGGCATCAAACAACTTGGGAAGGTATCAAACTCGGGAAGGCATCAAACTGGGGAAGGCATCAATCAACTGGGGAAGGCATCAAACTGGGGAAGGCATCAAACTGGAGAAGGCATCAAACAACTGGGGAAGGCATAAAACTGGGGAAGACATCAAACTGAGGAAGGCATCAAACTGGGGAAGACATCAAACAACTGGGGAAGTCATCAAACTGGGGAAGGCATCAAACTGCAGAAGGCATCAAACAACTGAGGAAGGCATCAAACTGGGAAGGCATCAAACTGGGGAAGGCATCAAACAACTTGGGAAGGCATCAAACAACTGGCGAAGGCATCAAACTGGGGAAGGCATAAAACTGGGGAAGGCTTCAAACTGGGGAAGGCATCAAACTGGGGAAGGCATCAAACTACTGGGGAAGTCATCAAACTGGGGAAGGTATCAAACTGGGGAAGGCATCACACGACTGGGGAAGGCATCAAACTGGGGATGGCATCAAACTGGGGAAGGCATCAAACTGTTGAAGTCATCAAACTGGGGAAGGCATCAAACAACTGGGGAAGGCATCAAACAACTGGGGTAGGCATCAAGCTGTGGAAGGCATCAAACTGGGGAAGGCATCAAACAACTGGGAAAGGCATCAAACTGGGGAAGGCATCAAACAACTGGGGAAGGCATTAAACTGGGAAAGGCATCAAACTGGGGAAGGCATCAAACTGGGGAAGGCATCAAACAACTGGGAAAGGCATCAAACTGGGGAAGGCATCAAACTGGGGAAGGCATCAAACTGGGGAAGGCATCAAAGAACTGGGGAAGGCATCAAAATGGGGAAGGCATCAAACTGGGGAAGGCATCAAACTGGGGAAGGCATCAAACAACAGGGGAAGGCATCAAACTGGGGAAGGCATCAAACGGGGGAAGTCATCAAACTGGGGAAGGCATCAACCTGGGGAAGGCATCAAACAACTGGGGAAGGCATCAAACTGGGGAAGTCATCAAACTGGGGAAGGCATCAAACTGGGGAAGGCTTCAAACTGGGGAAGGTATCAAACTGGGGAAAGCATCAAACTGGGTAAGGCATCAAAGTGGGGAAGGCATCAAACTGGGGAAGGCATCAAACAACTGGGGAAGGCATCAAACTGGGGAAGGCATCAAACAACTGGGGAAGGCATCAAACAACTGGGGAAGGCATCAAACTGGGGAAGGCATCAAACAACTGGGGAAGGCATCAAACTGGGGAAGGCATCAAACTGGGGAAGGTATCAAACTGGGGTAGGCATTAAACTGGGGAAGGCATCAAACTGGGAAAAGCATCAAACTGGGGAAGGCATCAAACAACTGGGGAAGATATCAAACTCGGGAAGGCATCAAACTGGGGAAGGCATCAAACAACTGGGGAAGGCATCAAACTGGGGAAGGCATCAAACTGGAGAAGGCATCAAACCACTGGGGAAGGCATAAAACTGGGGAAGACATCAAACTGAGGAAGGCATCAAACTGGGGAAGACATCAAACAACTGGGGAAGGCATCAAACTGGGGAAGGCATCAAACTGCAGAAGGCATCAAACAACTGGGGAAGGCATCAAACTGGGAAGGCATCAAACTGGGGAAGGCATCAAACAACTGGGGAAGGCATCAAACAACTGGGGAAGCCATCAAACTGGTGAAGGCATCAAACAACTTGGGAAGGCATCAAACAACTGGGGAAGGCATCAAACTGGGGAAGGCATGAAACTGGGGAAGGCTTCAACCTGGGGAAGGCATCAAACTGGGGAAGGCATCAAACTACTGGGGAAGGCATCAAACTGGGGAAGGTATCAAACTGGGGAAGGCATCACACGACTGGGGAAGGCATCAAACTGGGGATGGCATCAAACTGGGGAAGGCATCAAACTGGGGAAGTCATCAAACTGGGGAAGGCATCAAACAACTGGGGAAGGCATCAAACAACTGGGGTAGGCATCAAACTGGGGAAGGCATCAAACTGGGGAAGGCATCAAACAACTGGGGAAGGCATCAAAATGGGGAAGGCATCAATCTGGGGAAGGCATCAAACAACTGGGGAAGGCATCAAACTGGGGAAGGCATCAAACTGGGGAAGGCATCAAACAACTGGGGAAGGCATCAAACTGGGGAAGGCATAAAACGGGGGAAGGCATCAAACTGGGGAAGGCATTAAACTGGGGAAGACATCAAACAACTGGGGAAGGCATCAAACTGGGGAAGGCATCAAACTGCAGAAGGCATCAAACAACTGGGGAAGGCATCAAACTGGGAAGGCATCAAACTGGGGAAGGCATCAAACAACTGGGGAAGGCATCAAACAACTGGGGAAGGCATCAAACTGGGGAAGTCATCAAACAACTTGGGAAGGCATCAAACAACTGGGGAAGGCATCAAACTGGGGAAGGCATGAAACTGGGGAAGGCTTCAACCTGGGGAAGGCATCAAACTGGGGAAGGCATCAAACTACTGGGGAAGGCATCAAACTGGGGAAGGTATCAAACTGGGGAAGGCATCACACGACTGGGGAAGGCATCAAACTGGGGATGGCATCAAACTGGGGAAGGCATCAAACTGGGGAAGTCATCAAACTGGGGAAGGCATCAAACAACTGGGGAAGGCATCAAACAACTGGGGTAGGCATCAAACTGGGGAAGGCATCAAACTGGGGAAGGCATTAAACAACTGGGAAAGGCATCAAACTGGGGAAGGCATCAAACAACTGGGGAAGGCATCAAACTGGGAAAGGCATCAAACTGGGGATGGCGTCAAACTGGGGAAGGCATCAAACAACTGGGAAAGGCATCAAACTGGGGAAGGCATCAAAGAACTAGGGAAGGCATCAAACTGGGCAAGGCATCAAACTGGGGAAGGCATCAAACAACAGGGGAAGGCATCAAACTGGAGAAGGCATCAAACGGAGGAAGTCATCAAACTGGGGAAGGCATCAAACAACTGGGGAAGTTATCAAATAGGGGAAGGCACCAAACTGGGGAAGGCATCAAACAACTGGGGAAGGCATCAAAATGGGGAAGGCATTAAAAGGGGGAAGGCATCAAACTGGGGAATGCATCAAACAACTGGGGAAGGCATCAAACTGGGGAAGGCATAAAACTGTAGAAGGCATCAAACAACCGGGGAAGGCATCAAACTGGGGATGGCATCAAAAAACTGGGGAAGTAATAAAACTGGGGAAGGCATCAAACTGAGGAAGGCATAAAACTGGGGAAGGCATTAAACTGGGGAAGGAATCAAACTACGGAAGGCATCAAACAACTGGGAAAGGCATCAAACTGGGGAATTCATCTAACTGGGGTAGGCATCAAACTGGGGAAGGCATCAAACAACTGGGGAAGGCATCAAAATGGGGAAGGCATCAATCTGGGGAAGGCATCAAACAACTGGGGAAGGCATCAAACTGGGGAAGGCATCAAACTGGGGAAGGCATCAAACAACTGGGGAAGGCATCAAACTGGGGAAGGCATAAAACGGGGGAAGGCATCAAACTGGGGAAGGCATCAAACTGGGGAAGTCATCAAACTGGGGAAGGCATCAAACAACTGGGGAAGGCATCAAACAACTGGGGAAGGCATCAAACTGGGGAAGGCATCAAACTGGGGAAGGTATCAAACTGGGGTAGGCATTAAACTGGGGAAGGCATCAAACTGGGAAAAGCATCAAACTGGGGAAGGCATCAAACAACTGGGGAAGGTATCAAACTCGGGAAGGCATCAAACTGGGGAAGGCATCAAACAACTGGGGAAGGCATCAAACTGGGGAAGGCATCAAACTGGGGAAGGCATCAAACAACTGGGGAAGGCATCAAACTGGGGAATGCATCAAACTGGGAAAACCATCAAACTGGGGAAGGCATCAGACTGGGGAAGGCATCAAACTGGGGAAGGCATCAAACAACTGGGGAAGGCATCAACGTGGGGAAGGCATCAAACTGGGGAAGGCATCAGACTGGGGAAGGCATCAAACTGGGGAAGGCATCAAACAACTGGGGAAGGCATCAACGTGGGGAAGGCATCAAACTGGGGAAGGCATCAAACAACTGGGGAAGGAATCAAACTGGGGAAGGCATCAAACAACTGGGGAAGGCATCAAACTGGGGAAGGCATCAAACTGGGGAAGGCATCAAACAACTGGGGAAGGCATTGAACTGGGGAAGGCATCAAACTGGGGAAGGCATCAAACTGGAGAAGACATCAAACTGGGGAAGGCATCAAACAACTGGGGAAGGCATCAAACAACTGGCGAAGGCATCAAACAACTGGGGAAGGCATAAAACTGGGGAAGGCATCAAACTGGGGAAGACATCAAACTGGGGAAGGCATCAAACTGGGGAAGGCATCAAACTGGGGAAGGAATCAAAAAACTGGGGAAGGCATAAAACTGGGGAAGACATCAAACTGGGGAAGGCATCAAACTGGGGAAGGCATCAAACAACTGGGGAAGTCATCAAACTGTGGAAGGCATCAAACAACTGGGGAAGGCATCAAACTGGGGAAGGCATCAAACAACTGGGGAAGGCATCAAACTGGGGAATGCATCAAACTGGGGAAGGCATTAAAGTAGGAAAGGCATTAAACTGGGGAAGGCATCAATCTGGGGAAGGCATCAAACTGGGGAAGGCATCAAAATGGAGAAGGCTTCAAACTGGGGAAGGCATCAAGCAACTGGGGAAGGCATCAAACAACTGGGGAAGGCATAAAACTGGGGAAGGCATCAAACTGGGGAAGACATCAAACAACTGGGGAAGGCATCAAACTGGGGAAGGCATCAAACTGCAGAAGGCATCAAACAACTGAGGAAGGCATCAAACTGGGAAGGCATCAAACTGGGGAAGGCATCAAACAACTGGGGAAGGCATCAAACAACTGGGGAAGGCATCAAACTGGGGAAGGCATCAAACAACTTGGGAAGGCATCAAACAACTGGCGAAGGCATCAAACTGGGGAAGGCATAAAACTGGGGAAGGCTTCAAACTGGGGAAGGCATCAAACTGGGGAAGGCATCAAACTACTGGGGAAGTCATCAAACTGGGGAAGGTATCAAACTGGGGAAGGCATCACACGACTGGGGAAGGCATCAAACTGGGGATGGCATCAAACTGGGGAATGCATCAAACTGGGGAAGTCATCAAACTGGGGAAGGCATCAAACAACTGGGGAAGGCATCAAACAACTGGGGTAGGCATCAAACTCTGGAAGGCATCAAACTGGGGAAGGCATCAAACAACTGGGAAAGGCATCAAACTGGGGAAGGCATCAAACAACTGGGGAAGGCATTAAACTGGGAAAGGCATCAAGCTGGGGAAGGCATCAAACTGGGGAAGGCATCAAACAACTGGGAAAGGCATCAAACTGGGGAAGGCATCAAACTGGGGAAGGCATCAAAGAACTCTGGAAGGCATCAAAATGGGGAAGGCATCAAACTGGGGAAGGCATCAAACTGGGGAAGGCATCAAACAACAGGGGAAGGCATCAAACTGGGGAAGGCATCAAACGGGGGAAGTCATCAAACTGGGGAAGGCATCAACCTGGGGAAGGCATCAAACAACTGGGGAATGCATCAAACTGGGGAAGTCATCAAACTGGGGAAGGCATCAAACTGGGGAAGGCTTCAAACTGGGGAAGGTATCAAACTGGGGAAAGCATCAAACTGGGTAAGGCATCAAACTGGGGAAGGCATCAAACTGGGGAAGGCATCAAACAACTGGGGAAGGCATCAAACTGGAGAAGGCATCAAACAACTGGGGAAGGCATCAAACTGGGGAAGGCATCAAACTGGGGAAGGTATCAAACTGGGGTAGGCATTAAACTGGGGAAGGCATCAATCTGGGAAAAGCATCAAACTGGGGAAGGCATCAAACAACTGGGGAAGGTATCAAACTCGGGAAGGCATCAAACTGGGGAAGGCATCAAACAACTGGGGAAGGCATCAAACTGGGGAAGGCATCAAACTGGGGAAGGCATCAAACAACTGGGGAAGGCATAAAACTGGAGAAGACATCAAACTGGGGAAGGCATCAAACAACTGGGGAAGGCATCAAACAACTGGGGAAGGCATCAAACTGGGGAAGGCATCAAACTGAGGAAGGCATAAAACTGGGGAAGGCATCAAACTGGGGAAAGCATCAAACTGGGGAAGGAATCAAAAAACTGAGGAAGGCATAAAACTGGGGAAGACATCAAACTGGGGAAGGCATCAAACTGGGGAAGGCATCAAACAACTGGGGAACGCATCAAACTGTGGAAGGCATCAAACAACTGTGGAAGGCATCAAACTGGGGAAGGCATCAAACAACTGGGGAAGGCATCAAACTGGGGAATGCATCAAACTGGGGAAGGCATTAAAGTAGGGAAGGCATTAAACTGGGGAAGGCATCAATCTGGGGAAGGCATCAAACTGGGGAAGGCATCAAAATGGAGAAGGCTTCAAACTGGGGAAGGCATCAAACTGCAGAAGGCATCAAACAACTGAGGAAGGCATCAAACTGGGAAGGCATCAAACTGGGGAAGGCATCAAACAACTTGGGAAGGCATCAAACAACTGGCGAAGGCATCAAACTGGGGAAGGCATGAAACTGGGGAAGGCTTCAAACTGGGGAAGGCATCAAACTGGGGAAGGCATCAAACTACTGGGGAAGTCATCAAACTGGGGAAGGTATCAAACTGGGGAAGGCATCACACGACTGGGGAAGGCATCAAACTGGGGATGGCACCAAACTGGGGAAGGCATCAAACTGGGGAAGTCATCAAACTGGGGAAGGCATCAAACAACTGGGGAAGGCATCAAACAACTGGGGTAGGCATCAAACTGTGGAAGGCATCAAACTGGGGAAGGCATCAAACAACTGGGAAAGGCATCAAACTGGGTAAGGCATCAAACAACTGGGGAAGGCATTAAACTGGGAAAGGCATCAAACTGGGGAAGGCATCAAACTGGGGAAGGCATCAAACAACTGGGAAAGGCATCAAACTGGGGAAGGCATCAAACTGGGGAAGGCATCAAACTGGGGAAGGCATCAAAGAACTGGGGAAGGCATCAAAATGGGGAAGGCATCAAACTGGGGAAGGCATCAAACTGGGGAAGGCATCAAACAACAGGGGAAGGCATCAAACTGGGGAAGGCATCAAACGGGGGAAGTCATCAAACTGGGGAAGGCATCAACCTGGGGAAGGCATCAAACAACTGGGGAAGGCATCAAACTGGGGAAGTCATCAAACTGGGGAAGGCATCAAACTGGGGAAGGCTTCAAACTGGGGAAGGTATCAAACTGGGGAAAGCATCAAACTGGGTAAGGCATCAAACTGGGGAAGGCATCAAACTGGGGAAGGCATCAAACAACTGGGGAAGGCATCAAACTGGGGAAGGCATCAAACAACTGGGGAAGGCATCAAACTGGGGAAGGTATCAAACTGGGGTAGGCATTAAACTGGGGAAGGCATTAAACTGGGGAAGGCATCAAACTGGGAAAAGCATCAAACTGGGGAAGGCATCAAACAACTGGGGAAGGTATCAAACTCGGGAAGGCATCAAACTGGGGAAGGCATCAAACAACTGGGGAAGGCATCAAACTGGGGAAGGCATCAAACTGGAGAAGGCATCAAACAACTGGGGAAGGCATAAAACTGGGGAAGACATCAAACTGAGGAAGGCATCAAACTGGGGAAGACATCAAACAACTGGGGAAGGCATCAAACTGGGGAAGGCATCAAACTGCAGAAGGCATCAAACAACTGAGGAAGGCATCAAACTGGGAAGGCATCAAACTGGGGAAGGCATCAAACAACTTGGGAAGGCATCAAACAACTGGCGAAGGCATCAAACTGGGGAAGGCATAAAACTGGGGAAGGCTTCAAACTGGGGAAGGCATCAAACTGGGGAAGGCATCAAACTACTGGGGAAGTCATCAAACTGGGGAAGGTATCAAACTGGGGAAGGCATCACACGACTGGGGAAGGCATCAAACTGGGGATGGCATCAAACTGGGGAATGCATCAAACTGGGGAAGTCATCAAACTGGGGAAGGCATCAAACAACTGGGGAAGGCATCAAACAACTGGGGTAGGCATCAAACTGTGGAAGGCATCAAACTGGGGAAGGCATCAAACAACTGGGAAAGGCATCAAACTGGGGAAGGCATCAAACAACTGGGGAAGGCATTAAACTGGGAAAGGCATCAAACTGGGGAAGGCATCAAACTGGGGAAGGCATCAAACAACTGGGAAAGGCATCAAACTGGGGAAGGCATCAAACTGGGGAAGGCATCAAACTGGGGAAGGCATCAAAGAACTCTGGAAGGCATCAAAATGGGGAAGGCATCAAACTGGGGAAGGCATCAAACTGGGGAAGGCATCAAACAACAGGGGAAGGCATCAAACTGGGGAAGGCATCAAACGGGGGAAGTCATCAAACTGGGGAAGGCATCAACCTGGGGAAGGCATCAAACAACTGGGGAATGCATCAAACTGGGGAAGTCATCAAACTGGGGAAGGCATCAAACTGGGGAAGGCTTCAAACTGGGGAAGGTATCAAACTGGGGAAAGCATCAAACTGGGTAAGGCATCAAACTGGGGAAGGCATCAAACTGGGGAAGGCATCAAACAACTGGGGAAGGCATCAAACTGGGGAAGGCATCAAACAACTGGGGAAGGCATCAAACTGGGGAAGGCATCAAACTGGGGAAGGTATCAAACTGGGGTAGGCATTAAACTGGGGAAGGCATCAATCTGCGAAAAGCATCAAACTGGGGAAGGCATCAAACAACTGGGGAAGGTATCAAACTCGGGAAGGCATCAAACTGGGGAAGGCATCAAACAACTGGGGAAGGCATCAAACTGGGGAAGGCATCAAACTGGGGAAGGCATCAAACAACTGGGGAAGGCATAAAACTGGAGAAGACATCAAACTGGGGAAGGCATCAAACAACTGGGGAAGGCATCAAACAACTGGGGAAGGCATCAAACTGGGGAAGGCATCAAACTGAGGAAGGCATAAAACTGGGGAAGGCATCAAACTGGGGAAAGCATCAAACTGGGGAAGGAATCAAAAAACTGGGGAAGGCATAAAACTGGGGAAGACATCAAACTGGGGAAGGCATCAAACTGGGGAAGGCATCAAACAACTGGGAAGGCATCAAACTGTGGAAGGCATCAAACAACTGGGGAAGGCATCAAACTGGGGAAGGCATCAAACAACTGGGGAAGGCATCAAACTGGGGAAGGCATTAAAGTAGGGAAGGCATTAAACTGGGGAAGGCATCAATCTGGGGAAGGCATCAAACTGGGGAAGGCATCAAAATGGAGAAGGCTTCAAACTGGGGAAGGCATCAAGCAACTGGGGAAGGCATCAAACAACTGGGGAAGGCATCAAACTGGGGAAGGCATCAAACTGCAGAAGGCATCAAACAACTGAGGAAGGCATCAAACAACTGGGAAGGCATCAAACTGGGGAAGGCATCAAACAACTTGGGAAGGCATCAAACAACTGGCGAAGGCATCAAACTGGGGAAGGCATAAAACTGGGGAAGGCTTCAAACTGGGGAAGGCATCAAACTGGGGAAGGCATCAAACTACTGGGGAAGTCATCAAACTGGGGAAGGTATCAAACTGGGGAAGGCATCACACGACTGGGGAAGGCATCAAACTGGGGATGGCATCAAACTGGGGAAGGCATCAAACTGGGGAAGTCATCAAACTGGGGAAGGCATCAAACAACTGGGGAAGGCATCAAACAACTGGGGTAGGCATCAAACTGTGGAAGGCATCAAACTGGGGAAGGCATCAAGCAACTGGGAAAGGCATCAAACTGGGGAAGGCATCAAACTGGGGAACCCATCAAACAACTGGGAAAGGCATGAAACTGGGATAGTCATCAAACTGGGGAAGGCATCAAACTGGGGAAGGCATCAAACAACTGGGGAAGGCATCAAACTGGGGAATGCATCAAACTGGGAAAACCATCAAACTGGGGAAGGCATCAGACTGGGGAAGGCATCAAACTGGGGAAGGCATCAAACAACTGGGGAAGGCATCAACGTGGGGAAGGCATCAAACTGGGGAAGGCATCAGACTGGGGAAGGCATCAAACTGGGGAAGGCATCAAACAACTGGGGAAGGCATCAACGTGGGGAAGGCATCAAACTGGGGAAGGCATCAAACAACTGGGGAAGGAATCAAACTGGGGAAGGCATCAAACAACTGGGGAAGGCATCAAACTGGGGAAGGCATCAAACTGGGGAAGGCATCAAACAACTGGGGAAGGCATTGAACTGGGGAAGGCATCAAACTGGGGAAGGCATCAAACTGGAGAAGACATCAAACTGGGGAAGGCATCAAACAACTGGGGAAGGCATCAAACAACTGGCGAAGGCATCAAACAACTGGGGAAGGCATAAAACTGGGGAAGGCATCAAACTGGGGAAGACATCAAACTGGGGAAGGCATCAAACTGGGGAAGGCATCAAACTGGGGAAGGAATCAAAAAACTGGGGAAGGCATAAAACTGGGGAAGACATCAAACTGGGGAAGGCATCAAACTGGGGAAGGCATCAAACAACTGGGGAAGTCATCAAACTGTGGAAGGCATCAAACAACTGGGGAAGGCATCAAACTGGGGAAGGCATCAAACAACTGGGGAAGGCATCAAACTGGGGAATGCATCAAACTGGGGAAGGCATTAAAGTAGGGAAGGCATTAAACTGGGGAAGGCATCAATCTGGGGAAGGCATCAAACTGGGGAAGGCATCAAAATGGAGAAGGCTTCAAACTGGGGAAGGCATCAAGCAACTGGGGAAGGCATCAAACAACTGGGGAAGGCATAAAACTGGGGAAGGCATCAAACTGGGGAAGACATCAAACAACTGGGGAAGGCATCAAACTGGGGAAGGCATCAAACTGCAGAAGGCATCAAACAACTGAGGAAGGCATCAAACTGGGAAGGCATCAAACTGGGGAAGGCATCAAACAACTGGGGAAGGCATCAAACAACTGGGGAAGGCATCAAACTGGGGAAGGCATCAAACAACTTGGGAAGGCATCAAACAACTGGCGAAGGCATCAAACTGGGGAAGGCATAAAACTGGGGAAGGCTTCAAACTGGGGAAGGCATCAAACTGGGGAAGGCATCAAACTACTGGGGAAGTCATCAAACTGGGGAAGGTATCAAACTGGGGAAGGCATCACACGACTGGGGAAGGCATCAAACTGGGGATGGCATCAAACTGGGGAATGCATCAAACTGGGGAAGTCATCAAACTGGGGAAGGCATCAAACAACTGGGGAAGGCATCAAACAACTGGGGTAGGCATCAAACTGTGGAAGGCATCAAACTGGGGAAGGCATCAAACAACTGGGAAAGGCATCAAACTGGGGAAGGCATCAAACAACTGGGGAAGGCATTAAACTGGGAAAGGCATCAAGCTGGGGAAGGCATCAAACTGGGGAAGGCATCAAACAACTGGGAAAGGCATCAAACTGGGGAAGGCATCAAACTGGGGAAGGCATCAAAGAACTCTGGAAGGCATCAAAATGGGGAAGGCATCAAACTGGGGAAGGCATCAAACTGGGGAAGGCATCAAACAACAGGGGAAGGCATCAAACTGGGGAAGGCATCAAACGGGGGAAGTCATCAAACTGGGGAAGGCATCAACCTGGGGAAGGCATCAAACAACTGGGGAATGCATCAAACTGGGGAAGTCATCAAACTGGGGAAGGCATCAAACTGGGGAAGGCTTCAAACTGGGGAAGGTATCAAACTGGGGAAAGCATCAAACTGGGTAAGGCATCAAACTGGGGAAGGCATCAAACTGGGGAAGGCATCAAAGAACTGGGGAAGGCATCAAACTGGGGAAGGCATCAAACAACTGGGGAAGGCATCAAACTGGGGAAGGCATCAAACTGGGGAAGGTATCAAACTGGGGTAGGCATTAAACTGGGGAAGGCATCAATCTGGGAAAAGCATCAAACTGGGGAAGGCATCAAACAACTGGGGAAGGTATCAAACTCGGGAAGGCATCAAACTGGGGAAGGCATCAAACAACTGGGGAAGGCATCAAACTGGGGAAGGCATCCAACTGGGGAAGGCATCAAACAACTGGGGAAGGCATAAAACTGGAGAAGACATCAAACTGGGGAAGGCATCAAACAACTGGGGAAGGCATCAAACAACTGGGGAAGGCATCAAACTGGGGAAGGCATCAAACTGAGGAAGGCATAAAACTGGGGAAGGCATCAAACTGGGGAAAGCATCAAACTGGGGAAGGAATCAAAAAACTGAGGAAGGCATAAAACTGGGGAAGACATCAAACTGGGGAAGGCATCAAACTGGGGAAGGCATCAAACAACTGGGGAACGCATCAAACTGTGGAAGGCATCAAACAACTGTGGAAGGCATCAAACTGGGGAAGGCATCAAACAACTGGGGAAGGCATCAAACTGGGGAATGCATCAAACTGGGGAAGGCATTAAAGTAGGGAAGGCATTAAACTGGGGAAGGCATCAATCTGGGGAAGGCATCAAACTGGGGAAGGCATCAAAATGGAGAAGGCTTCAAACTGGGGAAGGCATCAAACTGCAGAAGGCATCAAACAACTGAGGAAGGCATCAAACTGGGAAGGCATCAAACTGGGGAAGGCATCAAACAACTTGGGAAGGCATCAAACAACTGGCGAAGGCATCAAACTGGGGAAGGCATGAAACTGGGGAAGGCTTCAAACTGGGGAAGGCATCAAACTGGGGAAGGCATCAAACTACTGGGGAAGTCATCAAACTGGGGAAGGTATCAAACTGGGGAAGGCATCACACGACTGGGGAAGGCATCAAACTGGGGATGGCACCAAACTGGGGAAGGCATCAAACTGGGGAAGTCATCAAACTGGGGAAGGCATCAAACAACTGGGGAAGGCATCAAACAACTGGGGTAGGCATCAAACTGTGGAAGGCATCAAACTGGGGAAGGCATCAAACAACTGGGAAAGGCATCAAACTGGGTAAGGCATCAAACAACTGGGGAAGGCATTAAACTGGGAAAGGCATCAAACTGGGGAAGGCATCAAACTGGGGAAGGCATCAAACAACTGGGAAAGGCATCAAACTGGGGAAGGCATCAAACTGGGGAAGGCATCAAACTGGGGAAGGCATCAAAGAACTGGGGAAGGCATCAAAATGGGGAAGGCATCAAACTGGGGAAGGCATCAAACTGGGGAAGGCATCAAACAACAGGGGAAGGCATCAAACTGGGGAAGGCATCAAACGGGGGAAGTCATCAAACTGGGGAAGGCATCAACCTGGGGAAGGCATCAAACAACTGGGGAAGGCATCAAACTGGGGAAGTCATCAAACTGGGGAAGGCATCAAACTGGGGAAGGCTTCAAACTGGGGAAGGTATCAAACTGGGGAAAGCATCAAACTGGGTAAGGCATCAAACTGGGGAAGGCATCAAACTGGGGAAGGCATCAAACAACTGGGGAAGGCATCAAACTGGGGAAGGCATCAAACAACTGGGGAAGGCATCAAACTGGGGAAGGTATCAAACTGGGGTAGGCATTAAACTGGGGAAGGCATTAAACTGGGGAAGGCATCAAACTGGGAAAAGCATCAAACTGGGGAAGGCATCAAACAACTGGGGAAGGTATCAAACTCGGGAAGGCATCAAACTGGGGAAGGCATCAAACAACTGGGGAAGGCATCAAACTGGGGAAGGCATCAAACTGGAGAAGGCATCAAACAACTGGGGAAGGCATAAAACTGGGGAAGACATCAAACTGAGGAAGGCATCAAACTGGGGAAGACATCAAACAACTGGGGAAGGCATCAAACTGGGGAAGGCATCAAACTGCAGAAGGCATCAAACAACTGAGGAAGGCATCAAACTGGGAAGGCATCAAACTGGGGAAGGCATCAAACAACTTGGGAAGGCATCAAACAACTGGCGAAGGCATCAAACTGGGGAAGGCATAAAACTGGGGAAGGCTTCAAACTGGGGAAGGCATCAAACTGGGGAAGGCATCAAACTACTGGGGAAGTCATCAAACTGGGGAAGGTATCAAACTGGGGAAGGCATCACACGACTGGGGAAGGCATCAAACTGGGGATGGCATCAAACTGGGGAATGCATCAAACTGGGGAAGTCATCAAACTGGGGAAGGCATCAAACAACTGGGGAAGGCATCAAACAACTGGGGTAGGCATCAAACTGTGGAAGGCATCAAACTGGGGAAGGCATCAAACAACTGGGAAAGGCATCAAACTGGGGAAGGCATCAAACAACTGGGGAAGGCATTAAACTGGGAAAGGCATCAAACTGGGGAAGGCATCAAACTGGGGAAGGCATCAAACAACTGGGAAAGGCATCAAACTGGGGAAGGCATCAAACTGGGGAAGGCATCAAACTGGGGAAGGCATCAAAGAACTCTGGAAGGCATCAAAATGGGGAAGGCATCAAACTGGGGAAGGCATCAAACTGGGGAAGGCATCAAACAACAGGGGAAGGCATCAAACTGGGGAAGGCATCAAACGGGGGAAGTCATCAAACTGGGGAAGGCATCAACCTGGGGAAGGCATCAAACAACTGGGGAATGCATCAAACTGGGGAAGTCATCAAACTGGGGAAGGCATCAAACTGGGGAAGGCTTCAAACTGGGGAAGGTATCAAACTGGGGAAAGCATCAAACTGGGTAAGGCATCAAACTGGGGAAGGCATCAAACTGGGGAAGGCATCAAACAACTGGGGAAGGCATCAAACTGGGGAAGGCATCAAACAACTGGGGAAGGCATCAAACTGGGGAAGGCATCAAACTGGGGAAGGTATCAAACTGGGGTAGGCATTAAACTGGGGAAGGCATCAATCTGCGAAAAGCATCAAACTGGGGAAGGCATCAAACAACTGGGGAAGGTATCAAACTCGGGAAGGCATCAAACTGGGGAAGGCATCAAACAACTGGGGAAGGCATCAAACTGGGGAAGGCATCAAACTGGGGAAGGCATCAAACAACTGGGGAAGGCATAAAACTGGAGAAGACATCAAACTGGGGAAGGCATCAAACAACTGGGGAAGGCATCAAACAACTGGGGAAGGCATCAAACTGGGGAAGGCATCAAACTGAGGAAGGCATAAAACTGGGGAAGGCATCAAACTGGGGAAAGCATCAAACTGGGGAAGGAATCAAAAAACTGGGGAAGGCATAAAACTGGGGAAGACATCAAACTGGGGAAGGCATCAAACTGGGGAAGGCATCAAACAACTGGGAAGGCATCAAACTGTGGAAGGCATCAAACAACTGGGGAAGGCATCAAACTGGGGAAGGCATCAAACAACTGGGGAAGGCATCAAACTGGGGAAGGCATTAAAGTAGGGAAGGCATTAAACTGGGGAAGGCATCAATCTGGGGAAGGCATCAAACTGGGGAAGGCATCAAAATGGAGAAGGCTTCAAACTGGGGAAGGCATCAAGCAACTGGGGAAGGCATCAAACAACTGGGGAAGGCATCAAACTGGGGAAGGCATCAAACTGCAGAAGGCATCAAACAACTGAGGAAGGCATCAAACAACTGGGAAGGCATCAAACTGGGGAAGGCATCAAACAACTTGGGAAGGCATCAAACAACTGGCGAAGGCATCAAACTGGGGAAGGCATAAAACTGGGGAAGGCTTCAAACTGGGGAAGGCATCAAACTGGGGAAGGCATCAAACTACTGGGGAAGTCATCAAACTGGGGAAGGTATCAAACTGGGGAAGGCATCACACGACTGGGGAAGGCATCAAACTGGGGATGGCATCAAACTGGGGAAGGCATCAAACTGGGGAAGTCATCAAACTGGGGAAGGCATCAAACAACTGGGGAAGGCATCAAACAACTGGGGTAGGCATCAAACTGTGGAAGGCATCAAACTGAGGAAGGCATCAAACAACTGGGAAAGGCATCAAACTGGGGAAGGCATCAAACTGGGGAACCCATCAAACAACTGGGAAAGGCATGAAACTGGGATAGTCATCAAACTGGGGAAGGCATCAAACAACTGGGGAAGGGATCAAACTGGGGAAGGCATCAAACAACTGGGGAAGGCATCAAACTGGGGAAGGCATCAAACTGGGGAAGGTATCAAACTGGGGAAGGCATCAAACTGGAGAAGGCATCAAACTGGGAAAAGCATCAAACTGGGGAAGGCATCAAACAACTGGGGAATGCATCAAACTCGGGAAGGCATCAAACTGGGGAAGGCATCAAACAACTGGGGAAGGAATCAAACTGGGGAAGGCATCAAACTGTGGAAGGCATCAAACAACTGGGGAAGGCATCAAACTGGGGAAGGCATCAAACTGGGGAAGGCATCAAACAACTGGGGAAGGAATCAAACTGGGGAAGGCATCAAACAACTGGGGAAGGCATCAAACTGGGGAAGGCATCAAATTGGGGAAGGCATCAAACTGGGGAAGGCATCAAACAACTGGGGAAGGCATCAAACAACTGGGAAAGGCATCAAACTGGGGAAGGCATCAAACTGAGGAAGGCATAAAACTGGGGAAGGCATCAAACTGGGGAAGGCATCAAACTGGGGAAGGCATCAAACTGGGGGAGGAATCAAAAAACTGGGGAAGGCATAAAACTGGGGAAGACATCAAACTGGGGAAGGCATCAAACTGGGGAAGGCATCAAACAACTGGGGAAGGCATCAAACTGTGGAGGCATCAAACAACTGGGGAAGGCATCAAACTGGGGAAGGCATCAAACTGGGGAAGGCATTAAACTGGGGAAGGCATTAAACTGGGGAAGGCATCAATGTGGGGAAGGCATCAAACTGGGGAAGGCATCAAAATGGAGAAGGCTTCAAACTGGGGAAGGCATCAAGCAACTGGGGAAGGCATCAAACAACTGGGGAAGGCATAAAACTGGGGAAGACATCAAAGTGAGGAAGGTATTCAACTGGGGAAGACATCAAACAACTGGGGAAGGCATCAAACTGGGGAAGGCATCAAACTGCAGAAGGCATCAAACAACTGGGGAAGGCATCAAACTGGGAAGGCATCAAACTGGGGAAGGCATCAAACAACTGGGGAAGGCATCAAACAACTGGGGAAGGCATCAAACTGGGGAAGGCATCAAACAACTTGGGAAGGCATCAAACAACTGGGGAAGGCATCAAACTGGGGAAGGCATGAAACTGGGGAAGGCTTCAACCTGGGGAAGGCATCAAACTGGGGAAGGCATCAAACTACTGGGGAAGGCATCAAACTGGGGAAGGTATCAAACTGGGGAAGGCATCACACGACTGGGGAAGGCATCAAACTGGGGATGGCATCAAACTGGGGAAGGCATCAAACTGGGGAAGTCATCAAACTGGGGAAGGCATCAAACAACTGGGGAAGGCATCAAACAACTGGGGTAGGCATCAAACTGGGGAAGGCATCAAACTGGGGAAGGCATCAAACAACTGGGAAAGGCATCAATCTGGGGAAGGCATCAAACAACTGGGGAAGGCATCAAACTGGGAAAGGCATCAAACTGGGGATGGCATCAAACTGGGGAAGGCATCAAACAACTGGGAAAGGCATCAAACTGGGGAAGGCATCAAAGAACTGGGGAAGGCATCAAACTGGGGAAGGCATCAAACTGGGGAAGGCATCAAACAACAGGGGAAGGCATCAAACTGGGGAAGGCATCAAACGGAGGAAGTCATCAAACTGGGGAAGGCATCAAACAACTGGGGAAGTTATCAAATAGGGGAAGGCACCAAACTGGGGAAGGCATCAAACAACTGGGGAAGGCATCAAAATGGGGAAGGCATTAAATGGGGGAAGGCATCAAACTGGGGAATGCATCAAACAACTGGGGAAGGCATCAAACTGGGGAAGGCATAAAACTGTAGAAGGCATCAAACAACCGGGGAAGGCATCAAACTGGGGATGGCATCAAAAAACTGGGGAAGTAATAAAACCGGGGAAGGCATCAAACTGAGGAAGGCATAAAACTGGGGAAGGCATTAAACTGGGGAAGGCATCAAACTACGGAAGGCATCAAACAACTGGGAAAGGCATCAAACTGGGGAATTCATCTAACTGGGGTAGGCATCAAACTGGGGAAGGCATCAAACAACTGGGGAAGGCATCAAAATGGGGAAGGCATCAATCTGGGGAAGGCATCAAACAACTGGGGAAGGCATCAAACTGGGGAAGGCATCAAACTGGGGAAGGCATCAAACAACTGGGGAAGGCATCAAACTGGGGAAGGCATAAAACGGGGGAAGGCATCAAACTGGGGAAGGCATTAAACTGGGGAAGACATCAAACAACTGGGGAAGGCATCAAACTGGGGAAGGCATCAAACTGCAGAAGGCATCAAACAACTGGGGAAGGCATCAAACTGGGAAGGCATCAAACTGGGGAAGGCATCAAACAACTGGGGAAGGCATCAAACAACTGGGGAAGGCATCAAACTGGGGAAGGCATCAAACAACTTGGGAAGGCATCAAACAACTGGGGAAGGCATCAAACTGGGGAAGGCATGAAACTGGGGAAGGCTTCAACCTGGGGAAGGCATCAAACTGGGGAAGGCATCAAACTACTGGGGAAGGCATCAAACTGGGGAAGGTATCAAACTGGGGAAGGCATCACACGACTGGGGAAGGCATCAAACTGGGGATGGCATCAAACTGGGGAAGGCATCAAACTGGGGAAGTCATCAAACTGGGGAAGGCATCAAACAACTGGGGAAGGCATCAAACAACTGGGGTAGGCATCAAACTGGGGAAGGCATCAAACAACTGGGAAAGGCATCAAACTGGGGAAGGCATCAAACAACTGGGGAAGGCATCAAACTGGGAAAGGCATCAAACTGGGGATGGCATCAAACTGGGGAAGGCATCAAACAACTGGGAAAGGCATCAAACTGGGGAAGGCATCAAAGAACTAGGGAAGGCATCAAACTGGGCAAGGCATCAAACTGGGGAAGGCATCAAACAACAGGGGAAGGCATCAAACTGGGGAAGGCATCAAACGGAGGAAGTCATCAAACTGGGGAAGGCATCAAACAACTGGGGAAGTTATCAAATAGGGGAAGGCACCAAACTGGGGAAGGCATCAAACAACTGGGGAAGGCATCAAAATGGGGAAGGCATTAAAAGGGGGAAGGCATCAAACTGGGGAATGCATCAAACAACTGGGGAAGGCATCAAACTGGGGAAGGCATAAAACTGTAGAAGGCATCAAACAACCGGGGAAGGCATCAAACTGGGGATGGCATCAAAAAACTGGGGAAGTAATAAAACTGGGGAAGGCATCAAACTGAGGAAGGCATAAAACTGGGGAAGGCATTAAACTGGGGAAGGCATCAAACTACGGAAGGCATCAAACAACTGGGAAAGGCATCAAACTGGGGAATTCATCTAACTGGGGTAGGCATCAAACTGGGGAAGGCATCAAACAACTGGGGAAGGCATCAAAATGGGGAAGGCATCAATCTGGGGAAGGCATCAAACAACTGGGGAAGGCATCAAACTGGGGAAGGCATCAAACTGGGGAAGGCATCAAACAACTGGGGAAGGCATCAAACTGGGGAAGGCATAAAACGGGGGAAGGCATCAAACTGGGGAAGGCATCAAACTGGGGAAGTCATCAAACTGGGGAAGGCATCAAACAACTGGGGAAGGCATCAAACTGGGGAAGGCATCAAACAACTGGGGAAGGCATCAAACTGGGGAAGGCATCAAACTGGGGAAGGTATCAAACTGGGGTAGGCATTAAACTGGGGAAGGCATCAAACTGGGAAAAGCATCAAACTGGGGAAGGCATCAAACAACTGGGGAAGGTATCAAACTCGGGAAGGCATCAAACTGGGGAAGGCATCAAACAACTGGGGAAGGCATCAAACTGGGGAAGGCATCAAACTGGGGAAGGCATCAAACAACTGGGGAAGGCATCAAACTGGGGAATGCATCAAACTGGGAAAAGCATCAAACTGGGGAAGGCATCAGACTGGGGAAGGCATCAAACTGGGGAAGGCATCAAACAACTGGGGAAGGCATCAACGTGGGGAAGGCATCAAACTGGGGAAGGTATCAGACTGGGGAAGGCATCAAACTGGGGAAGGCATCAAACAAATGGCGAAGGCATCAACATGGGGAAGGCATCAAACTGGGGAAGGCATCAAACAACTGGGGAAGGAATCAAACTGGGGAAGGCATCAAACAACTGGGGAAGGCATCAAACTGGGGAAGGCATCAAACTGGGGAAGGCATCAAACAACTGGGGAAGGCATTGAACTGGGGAAGGCATCAAACTGGGGAAGGCATCAAACTGGAGAAGACATCAAACTGGGGAAGGCATCAAACAACTGGGGAAGGCATCAAACAACTGGGGAAGGCATCAAACAACTGGGGAAGGCATAAAACTGGGGAAGGCATCAAACTGGGGAAGACATCAAACTGGGGAAGGCATCAAACTGGGGAAGGCATCAAACTGGGGAAGGAATCAAAAAACTGGGGAAGGCATAAAACTGGGGAAGGCATCAAACTGGGGAAGGCATCAAACTGGGGAAGGCATCAAACAACTGGGGAAGTCATCAAACTGTGGAAGGCATCAAACAACTGGGGAAGGCATCAAACTGGGGAAGGCATCAAACAACTGGGGAAGGCATCAAACTGGGGAATGCATCAAACAGGGGAAGGCATTAAAGTAGGGAAGGCATTAAACTGGGGAAGGCATCAATCTGGGGAAGGCATCAAACTGGGGAAGGCATCAAAATGGAGAAGGCTTCAAACTGGGGAAGGCATCAAGCAACTGGGGAAGGCATCAAACAACTGGGGAAGGCATAAAACTGGGGAAGGCATCAAACTGGGGAAGACATCAAACAACTGGGGAAGGCATCAAACAACTGGGGTAGGCATCAAACTGTGGAAGGCATCAAACTGGGGAAGGCATCAAACAACTGGGAAAGGCATCAAACTGGGTAAGGCATCAAACAACTGGGGAAGGCATTAAACTGGGAAAGGCATCAAACTGGGGAAGGCATCAAACTGGGGAAGGCATCAAACAACTGGGAAAGGCATCAAACTGGGGAAGGCATCAAACTGGGGAAGGCATCAAACTGGGGAAGGCATCAAAGAACTGGGGAAGGCATCAAAATGGGGAAGGCATCAAACTGGGGAAGGCATCAAACTGGGGAAGGCATCAAACAACAGGGGAAGGCATCAAACTGGGGAAGGCATCAAACGGGGGAAGTCATCAAACTGGGGAAGGCATCAACCTGGGGAAGGCATCAAACAACTGGGGAAGGCATCAAACTGGGGAAGTCATCAAACTGGGGAAGGCATCAAACTGGGGAAGGCTTCAAACTGGGGAAGGTATCAAACTGGGGAAAGCATCAAACTGGGTAAGGCATCAAACTGGGGAAGGCATCAAACAACTGGAGAAGGCATCAAACTGGGGAAGGCATCAAACAACTGGGGAAGGCATCAAACTGGGGAAGGCATCAAACAACTGGGGAAGGTATCAAACTCGGGAAGGCATCAAACTGGGGAAGGCATCAAACAACTGGGGAAGGCATCAAACTGGGGAAGGCATCAAACTGGAGAAGGCATCAAACAACTGGGGAAGGCATAAAACTGGGGAAGACATCAAACTGAGGAAGGCATCAAACTGGGGAAGACATCAAACAACTGGGGAAGGCATCAAACTGGGGAAGGCATCAAACTGCAGAAGGCATCAAACAACTGAGGAAGGCATCAAACTGGGAAGGCATCAAACTGGGGAAGGCATCAAACAACTTGGGAAGGCATCAAACAACTGGCGAAGGCATCAAACTGGGGAAGGCATAAAACTGGGGAAGGCTTCAAACTGGGGAAGGCATCAAACTGGGGAAGGCATCAAACTACTGGGGAAGTCATCAAACTGGGGAAGGTATCAAACTGGGGAAGGCATCACACGACTGGGGAAGGCATCAAACTGGGGATGGCATCAAACTGGGGAATGCATCAAACTGGGGAAGTCATCAAACTGGGGAAGGCATCAAACAACTGGGGAAGGCATCAAACAACTGGGGTAGGCATCAAACTGTGGAAGGCATCAAACTGGGGAAGGCATCAAACAACTGGGAAAGGCATCAAACTGGGGAAGGCATCAAACAACTGGGGAAGGCATTAAACTGGGAAAGGCATCAAACTGGGGAAGGCATCAAACTGGGGAAGGCATCAAACAACTGGGAAAGGCATCAAACTGGGGAAGGCATCAAACTGGGGAAGGCATCAAACTGGGGAAGGCATCAAAGAACTCTGGAAGGCATCAAAATGGGGAAGGCATCAAACTGGGGAAGGCATCAAACTGGGGAGGGCATCAAACAACAGGGGAAGGCATCAAACTGGGGAAGGCATCAAACGGGGGAAGTCATCAAACTGGGGAAGGCATCAACCTGGGGAAGGCATCAAACAACTGGGGAATGCATCAAACTGGGGAAGTCATCAAACTGGGGAAGGCATCAAACTGGGGAAGGCTTCAAACTGGGGAAGGTATCAAACTGGGGAAAGCATCAAACTGGGTAAGGCATCAAACTGGGGAAGGCATCAAACTGGGGAAGGCATCAAACAACTGGGGAAGGCATCAAACTGGGGAAGGCATCAAACAACTGGGGAAGGCATCAAACTGGGGAAGGCATCAAACTGGGGAAGGTATCAAACTGGGGTAGGCATTAAACTGGGGAAGGCATCAATCTGCGAAAAGCATCAAACTGGGGAAGGCATCAAACAACTGGGGAAGGTATCAAACTCGGGAAGGCATCAAACTGGGGAAGGCATCAAACAACTGGGGAAGGCATCAAACTGGGGAAGGCATCAAACTGGGGAAGGCATCAAACAACTGGGGAAGGCATAAAACTGGAGAAGACATCAAACTGGGGAAGGCATCAAACAACTGGGGAAGGCATCAAACAACTGGGGAAGGCATCAAACTGGGGAAGGCATCAAACTGAGGAAGGCATAAAACTGGGGAAGGCATCAAACTGGGGAAAGCATCAAACTGGGGAAGGAATCAAAAAACTGGGGAAGGCATAAAACTGGGGAAGACATCAAACTGGGGAAGGCATCAAACTGGGGAAGGCATCAAACAACTGGGAAGGCATCAAACTGTGGAAGGCATCAAACAACTGGGGAAGGCATCAAACTGGGGAAGGCATCAAACAACTGGGGAAGGCATCAAACTGGGGAAGGCATTAAAGTAGGGAAGGCATTAAACTGGGGAAGGCATCAATCTGGGGAAGGCATCAAACTGGGGAAGGCATCAAAATGGAGAAGGCTTCAAACTGGGGAAGGCATCAAGCAACTGGGGAAGGCATCAAACAACTGGGGAAGGCATCAAACTGGGGAAGGCATCAAACTGCAGAAGGCATCAAACAACTGAGGAAGGCATCAAACAACTGGGAAGGCATCAAACTGGGGAAGGCATCAAACAACTTGGGAAGGCATCAAACAACTGGCGAAGGCATCAAACTGGGGAAGGCATAAAACTGGGGAAGGCTTCAAACTGGGGAAGGCATCAAACTGGGGAAGGCATCAAACTACTGGGGAAGTCATCAAACTGGGGAAGGTATCAAACTGGGGAAGGCATCACACGACTGGGGAAGGCATCAAACTGGGGATGGCATCAAACTGGGGAAGGCATCAAACTGGGGAAGTCATCAAACTGGGGAAGGCATCAAACAACTGGGGAAGGCATCAAACAACTGGGGTAGGCATCAAACTGTGGAAGGCATCAAACTGGGGAAGGCATCAAACAACTGGGAAAGGCATCAAACTGGGGAAGGCATCAAACTGGGGAACCCATCAAACAACTGGGAAAGGCATGAAACTGGGATAGTCATCAAACTGGGGAAGGCATCAAACAACTGGGGAAGGGATCAAACTGGGGAAGGCATCAAACAACTGGGGAAGGCATCAAACTGGGGAAGGCATCAAACTGGGGAAGGTATCAAACTGGGGAAGGCATCAAACTGGAGAAGGCATCAAACTGGGAAAAGCATCAAACTGGGGAAGGCATCAAACAACTGGGGAATGCATCAAACTCGGGAAGGCATCAAACTGGGGAAGGCATCAAACAACTGGGGAAGGAATCAAACTGGGGAAGGCATCAAACTGTGGAAGGCATCAAACAACTGGGGAAGGCATCAAACTGGGGAAGGCATCAAACTGGGGAAGGCATCAAACAACTGGGGAAGGAATCAAACTGGGGAAGGCATCAAACAACTGGGGAAGGCATCAAACTGGGGAAGGCATCAAATTGGGGAAGGCATCAAACTGGGGAAGGCATCAAACAACTGGGGAAGGCATCAAACAACTGGGAAAGGCATCAAACTGGGGAAGGCATCAAACTGAGGAAGGCATAAAACTGGGGAAGGCATCAAACTGGGGAAGGCATCAAACTGGGGAAGGCATCAAACTGGGGGAGGAATCAAAAAACTGGGGAAGGCATAAAACTGGGGAAGACATCAAACTGGGGAAGGCATCAAACTGGGGAAGGCATCAAACAACTGGGGAAGGCATCAAACTGTGGAGGCATCAAACAACTGGGGAAGGCATCAAACTGGGGAAGGCATCAAACTGGGGAAGGCATTAAACTGGGGAAGGCATTAAACTGGGGAAGGCATCAATGTGGGGAAGGCATCAAACTGGGGAAGGCATCAAAATGGAGAAGGCTTCAAACTGGGGAAGGCATCAAGCAACTGGGGAAGGCATCAAACAACTGGGGAAGGCATAAAACTGGGGAAGACATCAAAGTGAGGAAGGTATTCAACTGGGGAAGACATCAAACAACTGGGGAAGGCATCAAACTGGGGAAGGCATCAAACTGCAGAAGGCATCAAACAACTGGGGAAGGCATCAAACTGGGAAGGCATCAAACTGGGGAAGGCATCAAACAACTGGGGAAGGCATCAAACAACTGGGGAAGGCATCAAACTGGGGAAGGCATCAAACAACTTGGGAAGGCATCAAACAACTGGGGAAGGCATCAAACTGGGGAAGGCATGAAACTGGGGAAGGCTTCAACCTGGGGAAGGCATCAAACTGGGGAAGGCATCAAACTACTGGGGAAGGCATCAAACTGGGGAAGGTATCAAACTGGGGAAGGCATCACACGACTGGGGAAGGCATCAAACTGGGGATGGCATCAAACTGGGGAAGGCATCAAACTGGGGAAGTCATCAAACTGGGGAAGGCATCAAACAACTGGGGAAGGCATCAAACAACTGGGGTAGGCATCAAACTGGGGAAGGCATCAAACTGGGGAAGGCATCAAACAACTGGGAAAGGCATCAATCTGGGGAAGGCATCAAACAACTGGGGAAGGCATCAAACTGGGAAAGGCATCAAACTGGGGATGGCATCAAACTGGGGAAGGCATCAAACAACTGGGAAAGGCATCAAACTGGGGAAGGCATCAAAGAACTGGGGAAGGCATCAAACTGGGGAAGGCATCAAACTGGGGAAGGCATCAAACAACAGGGGAAGGCATCAAACTGGGGAAGGCATCAAACGGAGGAAGTCATCAAACTGGGGAAGGCATCAAACAACTGGGGAAGTTATCAAATAGGGGAAGGCACCAAACTGGGGAAGGCATCAAACAACTGGGGAAGGCATCAAAATGGGGAAGGCATTAAATGGGGGAAGGCATCAAACTGGGGAATGCATCAAACAACTGGGGAAGGCATCAAACTGGGGAAGGCATAAAACTGTAGAAGGCATCAAACAACCGGGGAAGGCATCAAACTGGGGATGGCATCAAAAAACTGGGGAAGTAATAAAACTGGGGAAGGCATCAAACTGAGGAAGGCATAAAACTGGGGAAGGCATTAAACTGGGGAAGGCATCAAACTACGGAAGGCATCAAACAACTGGGAAAGGCATCAAACTGGGGAATTCATCTAACTGGGGTAGGCATCAAACTGGGGAAGGCATCAAACAACTGGGGAAGGCATCAAAATGGGGAAGGCATCAATCTGGGGAAGGCATCAAACAACTGGGGAAGGCATCAAACTGGGGAAGGCATCAAACTGGGGAAGGCATCAAACAACTGGGGAAGGCATCAAACTGGGGAAGGCATAAAACGGGGGAAGGCATCAAACTGGGGAAGGCATTAAACTGGGGAAGACATCAAACAACTGGGGAAGGCATCAAACTGGGGAAGGCATCAAACTGCAGAAGGCATCAAACAACTGGGGAAGGCATCAAACTGGGAAGGCATCAAACTGGGGAAGGCATCAAACAACTGGGGAAGGCATCAAACAACTGGGGAAGGCATCAAACTGGGGAAGGCATCAAACAACTTGGGAAGGCATCAAACAACTGGGGAAGGCATCAAACTGGGGAAGGCATGAAACTGGGGAAGGCTTCAACCTGGGGAAGGCATCAAACTGGGGAAGGCATCAAACTACTGGGGAAGGCATCAAACTGGGGAAGGTATCAAACTGGGGAAGGCATCACACGACTGGGGAAGGCATCAAACTGGGGATGGCATCAAACTGGGGAAGGCATCAAACTGGGGAAGTCATCAAACTGGGGAAGGCATCAAACAACTGGGGAAGGCATCAAACAACTGGGGTAGGCATCAAACTGGGGAAGGCATCAAACAACTGGGAAAGGCATCAAACTGGGGAAGGCATCAAACAACTGGGGAAGGCATCAAACTGGGAAAGGCATCAAACTGGGGATGGCATCAAACTGGGGAAGGCATCAAACAACTGGGAAAGGCATCAAACTGGGGAAGGCATCAAAGAACTAGGGAAGGAATCAAACTGGGCAAGGCATCAAACTGGGGAAGGCATCAAACAACAGGGGAAGGCATCAAACTGGGGAAGGCATCAAACGGAGGAAGTCATCAAACTGGGGAAGGCATCAAACAACTGGGGAAGTTATCAAATAGGGGAAGGCACCAAACTGGGGAAGGCATCAAACAACTGGGGAAGGCATCAAAATGGGGAAGGCATTAAAAGGGGGAAGGCATCAAACTGGGGAATGCATCAAACAACTGGGGAAGGCATCAAACTGGGGAAGGCATAAAACTGTAGAAGGCATCAAACAACCGGGGAAGGCATCAAACTGGGGATGGCATCAAAAAACTGGGGAAGTAATAAAACTGGGGAAGGCATCAAACTGAGGAAGGCATAAAACTGGGGAAGGCATTAAACTGGGGAAGGCATCAAACTACGGAAGGCATCAAACAACTGGGAAAGGCATCAAACTGGGGAATTCATCTAACTGGGGTAGGCATCAAACTGGGGAAGGCATCAAACAACTGGGGAAGGCATCAAAATGGGGAAGGCATCAATCTGGGGAAGGCATCAAACAACTGGGGAAGGCATCAAACTGGGGAAGGCATCAAACTGGGGAAGGCATCAAACAACTGGGGAAGGCATCAAACTGGGGAAGGCATAAAACGGGGGAAGGCATCAAACTGGGGAAGGCATCAAACTGGGGAAGTCATCAAACTGGGGAAGGCATCAAACAACTGGGGAAGGCATCAAACTGGGGAAGGCATCAAACAACTGGGGAAGGCATCAAACTGGGGAAGGCATCAAACTGGGGAAGGTATCAAACTGGGGTAGGCATTAAACTGGGGAAGGCATCAAACTGGGAAAAGCATCAAACTGGGGAAGGCATCAAACAACTGGGGAAGGTATCAAACTCGGGAAGGCATCAAACTGGGGAAGGCATCAAACAACTGGGGAAGGCATCAAACTGGGGAAGGCATCAAACTGGGGAAGGCATCAAACAACTGGGGAAGGCATCAAACTGGGGAATGCATCAAACTGGGAAAAGCATCAAACTGGGGAAGGCATCAGACTGGGGAAGGCATCAAACTGGGGAAGGCATCAAACAACTGGGGAAGGCATCAACGTGGGGAAGGCATCAAACTGGGGAAGGCATCAGACTGGGGAAGGCATCAAACTGGGGAAGGCATCAAACAAATGGGGAAGGCATCAACATGGGGAAGGCATCAAACTGGGGAAGGCATCAAACAACTGGGGAAGGAATCAAACTGGGGAAGGCATCAAACAACTGGGGAAGGCATCAAACTGGGGAAGGCATCAAACTGGGGAAGGCATCAAACAACTGGGGAAGGCATTGAACTGGGGAAGGCATCAAACTGGGGAAGGCATCAAACTGGAGAAGACATCAAACTGGGGAAGGCATCAAACAACTGGGGAAGGCATCAAACAACTGGGGAAGGCATCAAACAACTGGGGAAGGCATAAAACTGGGGAAGGCATCAAACTGGGGAAGACATCAAACTGGGGAAGGCATCAAACTGGGGAAGGCATCAAACTGGGGAAGGAATCAAAAAACTGGGGAAGGCATAAAACTGGGGAAGACATCAAACTGGGGAAGGCATCAAACTGGGGAAGGCATCAAACAACTGGGGAAGTCATCAAACTGTGGAAGGCATCAAACAACTGGGGAAGGCATCAAACTGGGGAAGGCATCAAACAACTGGGGAAGGCATCAAACTGGGGAATGCATCAAACAGGGGAAGGCATTAAAGTAGGGAAGGCATTAAACTGGGGAAGGCATCAATCTGGGGAAGGCATCAAACTGGGGAAGGCATCAAAATGGAGAAGGCTTCAAACTGGGGAAGGCATCAAGCAACTGGGGAAGGCATCAAACAACTGGGGAAGGCATAAAACTGGGGAAGGCATCAAACTGGGGAAGACATCAAACAACTGGGGAAGGCATCAAACAACTGGGGTAGGCATCAAACTGTGGAAGGCATCAAACTGGGGAAGGCATCAAACAACTGGGAAAGGCATCAAACTGGGTAAGGCATCAAACAACTGGGGAAGGCATTAAACTGGGAAAGGCATCAAACTGGGGAAGGCATCAAACTGGGGAAGGCATCAAACAACTGGGAAAGGCATCAAACTGGGGAAGGCATCAAACTGGGGAAGGCATCAAACTGGGGAAGGCATCAAAGAACTGGGGAAGGCATCAAAATGGGGAAGGCATCAAACTGGGGAAGGCATCAAACAACAGGGGAAGGCATCAAACTGGGGAAGGCATCAAACGGGGGAAGTCATCAAACTGGGGAAGGCATCAACCTGGGGAAGGCATCAAACAACTGGGGAAGGCATAAAACTGGGGAAGTCATCAAACTGGGGAAGGCATCAAACTGGGGAAGGCTTCAAACTGGGGAAGGTATCAAACTGGGGAAAGCATCAAACTGGGTAAGGCATCAAACTGGGGAAGGCATCAAACAACTGGGGAAGGCATCAAACTGGGGAAGGCATCAAACAACTGGGGAAGGCATCAAACTGGGGAAGGTATCAAACTGGGGTAGGCATTAAACTGGGGAAGGCATCAAACTGGGAAAAGCATCAAACTGGGGAAGGCATCAAACAACTGGGGAAGGTATCAAACTCGGGAAGGCATCAAACTGGGGAAGGCATCAAACAACTGGGGAAGGCATCAAACTGGGGAAGGCATCAAACTGGAGAAGGCATCAAACAACTGGGGAAGGCATAAAACTGGGGAAGACATCAAACTGAGGAAGGCATCAAACTGGGGAAGACATCAAACAACTGGGGAAGGCATCAAACTGGGGAAGGCATCAAACTGCAGAAGGCATCAAACAACTGAGGAAGGCATCAAACTGGGAAGGCATCAAACTGGGGAAGGCATCAAACAACTTGGGAAGGCATCAAACAACTGGCGAAGGCATCAAACTGGGGAAGGCATAAAACTGGGGAAGGCTTCAAACTGGGGAAGGCATCAAACTGGGGAAGGCATCAAACTACTGGAGAAGTCATCAAACTGGGGTAGGTATCAAACTGGGGAAGGCATCACACGACTGGGGAAGTCATCAAACTGGGGATGGCATCAAACTGGGGAAGGCATCAAACTGGGGAAGTCATCAAACTGGGGAAGGCATCAAACAACTGGGGAAGGCATCAAACAACTGGGGTAGGCATCAAGCTGTGGAAGGCATCAAACTGGGGAAGGCATCAAACAACTGGGAAAGGCATCAAACTGGGGAAGGCATCAAACAACTGGGGAAGGCATTAAACTGGGAAAGGCATCAAACTGGGGAAGGCATCAAACTGGGGAAGGCATCAAACAACTGGGAAAGGCATCAAACTGGGGAAGGCATCAAACTGGGGAAGGCATCAAACTGGGGAAGGCATCAAAGAACTGGGGAAGGCATCAAAATGGGGAAGGCATCAAACTGGGGAAGGCATCAAACAACAGGGGAAGGCATCAAACTGGGGAAGGCATCAAACGGGGGAAGTCATCAAACTGGGGAAGGCATCAACCTGGGGAAGGCATCAAACAACTGGGGAAGGCATCAAACTGGGGAAGTCATCAAACTGGGAAGGCATCAAACTGGGGAAAGCTTCAAACTGGGGAAGGTATCAAACTGGGGAAAGCATCAAACTGGGTAAGGCATCAAACTGGGGAAGGCATCAAACTGGGGAAGGCATCAAACAACTGGGGAAGGCATCAAACTGGGGAAGGCATCAAACAACTGGGGAAGGCATCAAACAACTGGGGAAGGCATCAAACTGGGGAAGGCATCAAACAACTGGGGAAGGCATCAAACTGGGGAAGGCATCAAACTGGGGAAGGTATCAAACTGGGGTAGGCATTAAACTGGGGAAGGCATCAAACTGGGAAAAGCATCAAACTGGGGAAGGCATCAAACAATTGGGGAAGGTATCAAACTCGGGAAGGCATCAAACTGGGGAAGGCATCAAACAACTGGGGAAGGCATCAAACTGGGGAAGGCATCAAACTGGGGAAGGTATCAAACTGGGGTAGGCATTAAACTGGGAAAAGCATCAAACTGGGGAAGGCATCAAACAATTGGGGAAGGTATCAAACTCGGGAAGGTATCAAACTCGGGAAGGCATCAAACAACTGGGGAAGGCATCAAACTGGGGAAGGCATCAAACTGGAGAAGGCATCAAACAACTGGGGAAGGCATAAAACTGGGGAAGACATCAAACTGAGGAAGGCATCAAACTGGGGAAGACATCAAACAACTGGGGAAGGCATCAAACTGGGGAAGGCATCAAACTGCAGAAGGCATCAAACAACTGGGGAAGGCATCAAACTGGGAAGGCATCAAACTGGGGAAGGCATCAAACAACTGGGGAAGGCATCAAACAACTGGGGAAGCCATCAAACTGTTGAAGGCATCAAACAACTTGGGAAGGCATCAAACAACTGGGGAAGGCATCAAACTGGGGAAGGCATGAAACTGGGGAAGGCTTCAACCTGGGGAAGGCATCAAACTGGGGAAGGCATCAAACTACTGGGGAAGGCATCAAACTGGGGAAGGTATCAAACTGGGGAAGGCATCACACGACTGGGGAAGGCATCAAACTGGGGATGGCATCAAACTGGGGAAGGCATCAAACTGGGGAAGTCATCAAACTGGGGAAGGCATCAAACAACTGGGGAAGGCATCAAACAACTGGGGTAGGCATCAAACTGGGGAAGGCATCAAACTGGGGAAGGCATCAAACAACTGTGAAAGGCATCAAACTGGGGAAGGCATCAAACAACTGGGGAAGGCATCAAACTGGGAAAGGCATCAAACTGGGGATGGCATCAAACTGGGGAAGGCATCAAACAACTGGGAAAGGCATCAAACTGGGGAAGGCATCAAAGAACTGGGGAAGGCATCAAACTGGGGAAGGCATCAAACTGGGGAAGGCATCAAACAACAGGGGAAGGCATCAAACTGGGGAAGGCATCAAACGGAGGAAGTCATCAAACTGGGGAAGGCATCAAACAACTGGGGAAGTTATCAAATAGGGGAAGGCACCAAACTGGGGAAGGCATCAAACAACTGGGGAAGGCATCAAAATGGGGAAGGCATCAAACTGGAGAAGGAATCAAACAACTGGGGAAGGCATCAAACTGGGGAAGACATTAAAAGGGGGAAGGCATCAAACTGGGGAATGCATCAAACAACTGGGGAAGGCATCAAACTGGGGAAGGCATAAAACTGTAGAAGGCATCAAACAACCGGGGAAGGCATCAAACTGGGGATGGCATCAAACAACTGGGGAAGTAAAAAAACTGGGGAAGGCATCAAACTGAGGAAGGCATAAAACTGGGGAAGGCATCAAACAACTGGGGTAGGCATCAAGCTGTGGAAGGCATCAAACTGGGGAAGGCATCAAACAACTGGGAAAGGCATCAAACTGGGGAAGGCATCAAACAACTGGGGAAGGCATTAAACTGGGAAAGGCATCAAACTGGGGAAGGCATCAAACTGGGGAAGGCATCAAACAACTGGGAAAGGCATCAAACTGGGGAAGGCATCAAACTGGGGAAGGCATCAAACTGGGGAAGGCATCAAAGAACTGGGGAAGGCATCAAAATGGGGAAGGCATCAAACTGGGGAAGGCATCAAACAACAGGGGAAGGCATCAAACTGGGGAAGGCATCAAACGGGGGAAGTCATCAAACTGGGGAAGGCATCAACCTGGGGAAGGCATCAAACAACTGGGGAAGGCATCAAACTGGGGAAGTCATCAAACTGGGGAAGGCATCAAACTGGGGAAGGCTTCAAACTGGGGAAGGTATCAAAATGGGGAAAGCATCAAACTGGGTAAGGCATCAAACTGGGGAAGGCATCAAACAACTGGGGAAGGCATCAAACTGGGGAAGGCATCAAACAACTGGGGAAGGCATCAAACTGGGGAAGGTATCAAACTGGGGTAGGCATTAAACTGGGGAAGGCATCAAACTGGGAAAAGCATCAAACTGGGGAAGGCATCAAACAACTGGGGAAGGTATCAAACTCGGGAAGGCATCAAACTGGGGAAGGCATCAAACAACTGGGGAAGGCATCAAACTGGGGAAGGCATCAAACTGGAGAAGGCATCAAACAACTGGGGAAGGCATAAAACTGGGGAAGACATCAAACTGAGGAAGGCATCAAACTGGGGAAGACATCAAACAACTGGGGAAGGCATCAAACTGGGGAAGGCATCAAACTGCAGAAGGCATCAAACAACTGAGGAAGGCATCAAACTGGGAAGGCATCAAACTGGGGAAGGCATCAAACAACTTGGGAAGGCATCAAACAACTGGCGAAGGCATCAAACTGGGGAAGGCATAAAACTGGGGAAGGCTTCAAACTGGGGAAGGCATCAAACTGGGGAAGGCATCAAACTACTGGAGAAGTCATCAAACTGGGGTAGGTATCAAACTGGGGAAGGCATCACACGACTGGGGAAGTCATCAAACTGGGGATGGCATCAAACTGGGGAAGGCATCAAACTGGGGAAGTCATCAAACTGGGGAAGGCATCAAACAACTGGGGAAGGCATCAAACAACTGGGGTAGGCATCAAGCTGTGGAAGGCATCAAACTGGGGAAGGCATTAAACAACTGGGAAAGGCATCAAACTGGGGAAGGCATCAAACAACTGGGGAAGGCATTAAACTGGGAAAGGCATCAAACTGGGGAAGGCATCAAACTGGGGAAGGCATCAAACAACTGGGAAAGGCATCAAACTGGGGAAGGCATCAAACTGGGGAAGGCAACAAACTGGGGAAGGCATCAAAGAACTGGGGAAGGCATCAAAATGGGGAAGGCATCAAACTGGGGAAGGCATCAAACAACAGGGGAAGGCATCAAACTGGGGAAGGCATCAAACTGGGGAAGGCATCAAAGAACTGGGGAAGGCATCAAAATGGGGAAGGCATCAAACTGGGGAAGGCATCAAACAACAGGGGAAGGCATCAAACTGGGGAAGGCATCAAACTGGGGAAGTCATCAAACTGGGGAAGGCATCAAACAACTGGGGAAGGCATCAAACAACTGGGGTAGGCATCAAGCTGTGGAAGGCATCAAACTGGGGAAGGCATCAAACAACTGGGAAAGGCATCAAACTGGGGAAGGCATCAAACAACTGGGGAAGGCATTAAACTGGGAAAGGCATCAAACTGGGGAAGGCATCAAACTGGGGAAGGCATCAAACAACTGGGAAAGGCATCAAACTGGGGAAGGCATCAAACTGGGGAAGGCATCAAACTGGGGAAGGCATCAAAGAACTGGGGAAGGCATCAAAATGGGGAAGGCATCAAACTGGGGAAGGCATCAAACAACAGGGGAAGGCATCAAACTGGGGAAGGCATCAAACGGGGGAAGTCATCAAACTGGGGAAGGCATCAACCTGGGGAAGGCATCAAACAACTGGGGAAGGCATCAAACTGGGGAAGTCATCAAACTGGGAAGGCATCAAACTGGGGAAGGCTTCAAACTGGGGAAGGTATCAAACTGGGGAAAGCATCAAACTGGGTAAGGCATCAAACTGGGGAAGGCATCAAACTGGGGAAGGCATCAAACAACTGGGGAAGGCATCAAACTGGGGAAGGCATCAAACAACTGGGGAAGGCATCAAACAACTGGGGAAGGCATCAAACTGGGGAAGGCATCAAACAACTGGGGAAGGCATCAAACTGGGGAAGGCATCAAACTGGGGAAGGTATCAAACTGGGGTAGGCATTAAACTGGGGAAGGCATCAAACTGGGAAAAGCATCAAACTGGGGAAGGCATCAAACAATTGGGGAAGGTATCAAACTCGGGAAGGCATCAAACTGGGGAAGGCATCAAACAACTGGGGAAGGCATCAAACTGGGGAAGGCATCAAACTGGGGAAGGTATCAAACTGGGGTAGGCATTAAACTGGGAAAAGCATCAAACTGGGGAAGGCATCAAACAATTGGGGAAGGTATCAAACTCGGGAAGGTATCAAACTCGGGAAGGCATCAAACAACTGGGGAAGGCATCAAACTGGGGAAGGCATCAAACTGGAGAAGGCATCAAACAACTGGGGAAGGCATAAAACTGGGGAAGACATCAAACTGAGGAAGGCATCAAACTGGGGAAGACATCAAACAACTGGGGAAGGCATCAAACTGGGGAAGGCATCAAACTGCAGAAGGCATCAAACAACTGGGGAAGGCATCAAACTGGGAAGGCATCAAACTGGGGAAGGCATCAAACAACTGGGGAAGGCATCAAACAACTGGGGAAGCCATCAAACTGTTGAAGGCATCAAACAACTTGGGAAGGCATCAAACAACTGGGGAAGGCATCAAACTGGGGAAGGCATGAAACTGGGGAAGGCTTCAACCTGGGGAAGGCATCAAACTGGGGAAGGCATCAAACTACTGGGGAAGGCATCAAACTGGGGAAGGTATCAAACTGGGGAAGGCATCACACGACTGGGGAAGGCATCAAACTGGGGATGGCATCAAACTGGGGAAGGCATCAAACTGGGGAAGTCATCAAACTGGGGAAGGCATCAAACAACTGGGGAAGGCATCAAACAACTGGGGTAGGCATCAAACTGGGGAAGGCATCAAACTGGGGAAGGCATCAAACAACTGTGAAAGGCATCAAACTGGGGAAGGCATCAAACAACTGGGGAAGGCATCAAACTGGGAAAGGCATCAAACTGGGGATGGCATCAAACTGGGGAAGGCATCAAACAACTGGGAAAGGCATCAAACTGGGGAAGGCATCAAAGAACTGGGGAAGGCATCAAACTGGGGAAGGCATCAAACTGGGGAAGGCATCAAACAACAGGGGAAGGCATCAAACTGGGGAAGGCATCAAACGGAGGAAGTCATCAAACTGGGGAAGGCATCAAACAACTGGGGAAGTTATCAAATAGGGGAAGGCACCAAACTGGGGAAGGCATCAAACAACTGGGGAAGGCATCAAAATGGGGAAGGCATCAAACTGGAGAAGGAATCAAACAACTGGGGAAGGCATCAAACTGGGGAAGACATTAAAAGGGGGAAGGCATCAAACTGGGGAATGCATCAAACAACTGGGGAAGGCATCAAACTGGGGAAGGCATAAAACTGTAGAAGGCATCAAACAACCGGGGAAGGCATCAAACTGGGGATGGCATCAAACAACTGGGGAAGTAAAAAAACTGGGGAAGGCATCAAACTGAGGAAGGCATAAAACTGGGGAAGGCATCAAACAACTGGGGTAGGCATCAAGCTGTGGAAGGCATCAAACTGGGGAAGGCATCAAACAACTGGGAAAGGCATCAAACTGGGGAAGGCATCAAACAACTGGGGAAGGCATTAAACTGGGAAAGGCATCAAACTGGGGAAGGCATCAAACTGGGGAAGGCATCAAACAACTGGGAAAGGCATCAAACTGGGGAAGGCATCAAACTGGGGAAGGCATCAAACTGGGGAAGGCATCAAAGAACTGGGGAAGGCATCAAAATGGGGAAGGCATCAAACTGGGGAAGGCATCAAACAACAGGGGAAGGCATCAAACTGGGGAAGGCATCAAACGGGGGAAGTCATCAAACTGGGGAAGGCATCAACCTGGGGAAGGCATCAAACAACTGGGGAAGGCATCAAACTGGGGAAGTCATCAAACTGGGGAAGGCATCAAACTGGGGAAGGCTTCAAACTGGGGAAGGTATCAAACTGGGGAAAGCATCAAACTGGGTAAGGCATCAAACTGGGGAAGGCATCAAACTGGGGAAGGCATCAAACAACTGGGGAAGGCATCAAACTGGGGAAGGCATCAAACAACTGGGGAAGGCATCAAACAACTGGGGAAGGCATCAAACTGGGGAAGGCATCAAACAACTGGGGAAGGCATCAAACTGGGGAAGGCATCAAACTGGGAAAAGCATCAAACTGGGGAAGGCATCAAACAATTGGGGAAGGTATCAAACTCGGGAAGGCATCAAACTGGGGAAGGCATCAAACAACTGGGGAAGGCATCAAACTGGGGAAGGCATCAAACTGGGGAAGGTATCAAACTGGGGTAGGCATTAAACTGGGAAAAGCATCAAACTGGGGAAGGCATCAAACAATTGGGGAAGGTATCAAACTCGGGAAGGTATCAAACTCGGGAAGGCATCAAACAACTGGGGAAGGCATCAAACTGGGGAAGGCATCAAACTGGAGAAGGCATCAAACAACTGGGGAAGGCATAAAACTGGGGAAGACATCAAACTGAGGAAGGCATCAAACTGGGGAAGACATCAAACAACTGGGGAAGGCATCAAACTGGGGAAGGCATCAAACTGCAGAAGGCATCAAACAACTGGGGAAGGCATAAAACTGGGAAGGCATCAAACTGGGGAAGGCATCAAACAACTGGGGAAGGCATCAAACAACTGGGGAAGCCATCAAACTGGGGAAGGCATCAAACAACTTGGGAAGGCATCAAACAACTGGGGAAGGCATCAAACTGGGGAAGGCATGAAACTGGGGAAGGCTTCAACCTGGGGAAGGCATCAAACTGGGGATGGCATCAAACTACTGGGGAAGGCATCAAACTGGGGAAGGTATCAAACTGGGGAAGGCATCACACGACTGGGGAAGGCATCAAACTGGGGATGGCATCAAACTGGGGAAGGCATCAAACTGGGGAAGTCATCAAACTGGGGAAGGCATCAAACAACTGGGGAAGGCATCAAACAACTGGGGTAGGCATCAAACTGGGGAAGGCATCAAACTGGGGAAGGCATCAAACAACTGTGAAAGGCATCAAACTGGGGAAGGCATCAAACAACTGGGGAAGGCATCAAACTGGGAAAGGCATCAAACTGGGGATGGCATCAAACTGGGGAAGGCATCAAACAACTGGGAAAGGCATCAAACTGGGGAAGGCATCAAAGAACTGGGGAAGGCATCAAACTGGGGAAGGCATCAAACTGGGGAAGGCATCAAACAACAGGGGAAGGCATCAAACTGGGGAAGGCATCAAACGGAGGAAGTCATCAAACTGGGGAAGGCATCAAACAACTGGGGAAGTTATCAAATAGGGGAAGGCACCAAACTGGGGAAGGCATCAAACAACTGGGGAAGGCATCAAAATGGGGAAGGCATCAAACTGGAGAAGGAATCAAACAACTGGGGAAGGCATCAAACTGGGGAAGGCATTAAAAGGGGGAAGGCATCAAACTGGGGAATGCATCAAACAACTGGGGAAGGCATCAAACTGGGGAAGGCATAAAACTGTAGAAGGCATCAAACAACCGGGGAAGGCATCAAACTGGGGATGGCATCAAACAACTGGGGAAGTAAAAAAACTGGGGAAGGCATCAAACTGAGGAAGGCATAAAACTGGGGAAGGCATTAAACTGGGGAAGGCATCAAACTACTGGGAAAGGCATCAAACTGGGGAATTCATCTAACTGGGGTAGGCATCAAACTGGGGAAGGCATCAAACAACTGGGGAAGGCATCAAAATGGGGAAGGCATCAATATGGGGAAGGCATCAAACAACTGGGGAAGGCATCAAACTGGGGAAGGCATCAAACTGGGGAAGGCATCAAACAACTGGGGAAGGCATCAAACTGGGGAAGGCATCAAACGGGGGAAGGCATCAAACTGGGGAAGGCATCAAACTGGGGAACGCATCAAACAACTGGGGAAGGCATCAAACTGGGGAAGGCATCAAACAACTGGGGAAGGCATCAAACTGGGGAAGGCATCAAACAACTGGGGAAGGCATCAAACTGGGGAAGGCATCAAACTGGGGAAGGTATCAAACTGGGGTAGGCATTAAACTGGGGAAGGCATCAAACTGGGAAAAGCATCAAACTGGGGAAGGCATCAAACAACTGGGGAAGGTATCAAACTCGGGAAGGCATCAAACTGGGGAAGGCATCAAACAACTGGGGAAGGCATCAAACTGGGGAAGGCATCAAACTGTGGAAGGCATCAAACAACTGGGGAAGGCATCAAACTGGGGAAGGCATCAAACTGGGAAAAGCATCAAACTGGGGAAGGCATCAGACTGGGGAAGGCATCAAACTGGGGAAGGCATCAAACAACTGGGGAAGGCATCAACGTGGGGAAGGCATCAAACTGGGGAAGGCATCAAACAACTGGGGAAGGAATCAAACTGGTGAAGGCATCAAACAACTGGGGAAGGCATGAAACTCTGGAAGGCATCAAACTGGGGAAGGCATCAAACAACTGGGGAAGGCATTGAACTGGGGAAGGCATCAAACTGGGGAAGGCATCAAACTGGGGAAGTCATCAAACTGGGGAAGGCATCAAACAACTGGGGAAGGCATCAAACTACTGGGGTAGGCATCAAACTGTGGAAGGCATCAAACTGGGGAAGGCATCAAACAACTGGGAAAGGCATCAAACTGGGGAAGGCATCAAACAACTGGGGAAGGCATTAAACTGGGAAAGGCATCAAACTGGGGAAGGCATCAAACTGGGGAAGGCATCAAACAACTGGGAAAGGCATCAAACTGGGGAAGGCATCAAACTGGGGAAGGCATCAAAGAACTGGGGAAGGCATCAAAATGGGGAAGGCATCAAACTGGGGAAGGCATCAAACTGGGGAAGGCAGCAAACAACAGGGGAAGGCATCAAACTGGGGAAGGCATCAAACGGGGGAAGGCATCAAACTGTGGAAGGCATCAACCTGGGGAAGGCATCAAACAACTGGGGAAGGCATCAAACTGGGGAAGTCATCAAACTGGGGAAGGCATCAAACTGGGGAAGGCTTCACACTGGGGAAGGTATCACACTGGGGAAAGCATCAAACTGGGTAAGGCATCAAACTGGGGAAGGCATCAAACTGGGGAAGGCATCAAACAGCTGGGGAAGGCATCAAACTGGGGAAGGCATCAAACAACTGGGGAAGGCATCAAACTGGGGAAGGCATCAAACTGGTTAAGGTATCAATCTGGGGTAGGCATTAAACTGGGGAAGGCATGAAACTGGGAAAAGCATCAAACTGGGGAAGGCATCAAACAACTGGGGAAGGTATCAAACTCGGGAAGGCATCAAACTGGGGAAGGCATCAAACAACTGGGGAAGGCATCAAACTGGGGAAGGCATCAAACTGGGGAAGGCATCAAACAACTGGGGAAGGCATCAAACTGGGGAAGGCATCAAACTAGGAAAAGCATCAAACTGGGGAAGGCATCAGACTGGGGAAGGCATCAAACTGGGGAAGGCATCAAAGAACTGGGGAAGGCATCAACGTGGGGAAGGCATCAAACTGGGGAAGGCATCAAACAACTGGGGAAGGAATCAAACTGGGGAAGGCATCAAACAACTGGGGAAGGCATCAAACTGGGGAAGGCATCAAACTGGGGAAGGCATCAAACAACTGGGGAAGGCATTGAACTGGGAAAGGCAACAAACTGGGGAAGGCATCAAACTGGAGAAGGCATCAAACTGGGAAGGCATCAAACAACTGGGGAAGGCATCAAACAACTGGGGAAGGCATAAAACTGGGGAAGGCATCAAACTGGGAAGGCATCAAACTGGGGAAAGCATCAAACTGGGGAAGGAATCAAAAAACTGGGGAAGGCATAAAACTGGGGAAGACATCAAACTGGGGAAGGCATCAAACTGGGGAAGGCATCAAACAACTGGGGAAGGCATCAACCTGGGGAAGGCATGAAACAACTGGGGAAGGCATCAAACTGGGGAAGGCATCAAACAACTGGGGAAGGCATCAAACTGGGGAATGCATCAAAATGGGGAAGGCATTAAACTAGGGAAGGCATTAAACTGGGGAAGGCACCAATCTGGGGAAGGCATCAAACTGGGGAAGGCATCAAAATGGAGAAGGCTTCAAACTGGGGAAGGCATCAAGCAAATGGGGAAGGCATCAAACAACTGGGGAAGGCATAAAACTGGGGAAGGCATCAAACTGGGGAAGACATCAAACAACTGGGGAAGGCATCAAACTGGGGAAGGCATGAAACTGCAGAAGGCATCAAACAACTGAGGAAGGCATCAAACTGGGAAGGCATCAAACTGGGGAAGGCATCAAACAACTGGGAAAGGCATCAAACAACTGGGGAAGGCATCAAACTGGGGAAGGCATCAAACAACTTGGGAAGGCATCAAACAACTGGGGAAGGCATCAAACTGATGAAGGCATAAAACTGGGGAAGGCTTCAAACTGGGGAAGGCAGCAAACTGGGGAAGGCATCAAACTACTGGGGAAGTCATCAAACTGGGAAAGGTATCAAACTGGGGAAGGCATCACACGACTGGGGAAGGCATCAAACTGGGGATGGCATCAAACTGGGGAAGGCATCAAACTGGGGAAGTTATCAAACTGGGGAAGGCATCAAACAACTGGGGAAGGCATCAAACAACTGGGGTAGGCATCAAACTGTGGAAGGCATCAAACTGGGAAAGGCATCAAACAAATGGGAAAGGCATCAAACTGGGGAAGGCATCAAACAACTGGGGAAGGCATTAAACTGGGAAAGGCATCAAACTGGGGAAGGCATCAAACTGGGGAAGGCATCAAACAAATGGGAAAGGCATCAAACTGGGGAAGGCATCAAACTGAGGAAGGCATCAAACTGGGGAAGGCATCAAAGAACTGGGGAAGGCATCAAAATGGGGAAGGCATCAAACTGGGGAAGGCATCAAACTGGGCAAGGCATCAAACAACAGGGGAACGCATCAAACTGGGGAAGGCATCAAACGGGGGAAGTCATCAAACTGGGGAAGGCATCAACCTGGGGAAGGCATCAAACAACTGGGGAAGGCATCAAACTGGGGAAGTCATCAAACTGGGGAAGGCATCAAACTGGGGAAGGCTTCAAACTGGGGAAGGTATTAAACTGGGGAAAGCATCAAACTGGGTAAGGCATCAAACTGGTGAAGGCACCAAACTGGGGAAGGCATCAAACAACTGGGGAAGGCATCAAAATGGGGAAGGCATCAAACTGGGGAAGGCTTCAAACAACTGGGGAAGGCATCAAACTGGGGAAGGCATTAAAAGGGGGAAGGCATCAAACTGGGGAAGGCATCAAACAACTGGGGAAGGCATCAAACTAGGGAAAGCATAAAACTGTAGAAGGCATCAAACAACCGGGGAAGGCATCAAACTGGGGATGGCATCAAACAACTGAGGAAGTAATAAAACTGGGGAAGGCATCAAACTGAGGAAGGCATAAAACTGGGGAAGGCATCAAACTGGGGAAGGCATCAAACTGGGAAGGCATCAAACTGGCGAAGCAATCAAACAACTGGGGAAGGCATCAAACTGGGGAAGGCATCAAACTGGGGAAGGCATCCAACTGGGGAAGGCATCAAACTGGGGAAGGATTCAAACTGGGGAAGGCATCAAACTGGGGAAAGCATCAAACTAGGTATGGCATCAAACTGGGGAAGGCATCAAACTGGGGAAGGCTTCAAACAGGGTAAGGTATCAAACAACTGGGGAAGGCATCAAACTGGGGAAGGCATCAAACAACTGGGGAAGGCATAAAACTGGGGAAGGCATCAAACTGGGGAAGGCATCAAACTGGGAAAGACATCAAACAACTGGGGAAGGCATCAAACTGGGGAACGCATCAAACTGCGGAAGGCATCAAACAACTGGGGAAGGCATCAAACTGGGGAAGTCATCAAACTAAGGAAGGCATCAAACAACTGGGGAAGGCATCAAACAACTGGGGTAGGCATCAAACTGGGGAAGGCATCAAACTGGGGAAGGCATCAAACAACTGGGAAAAGCATCAAACTGGGGAAGGCATCAAACAACTGGGGAAGGCATAAAACTGGGGAAGGCATCAAACTGGGGAAGGCATCAAACTTCGGAAGGCATCAAACAACTGGGAAAGGCATCAAACTGGGGAAGGCATCAAACTGGGGTAGGCATCAAACTGGGGAAGGCATCAAACAACTGGGGAAGGCATCAAAATGGGGAAGGCATCAATCTGGGGAAGGCATCAAACAACTGGGGAAGGCAACAAACTGGGGAAGGCATCAAACTGGGGAAGGCATGAAACAACTGGGGAATGCATAAAACTGGGGAAGGCATCAAACTGGGGAAGGCATCAAACAACTGGGGAAGGCATCAAACTGGGGAAGGCATCAAACTGGGAAAGACATCAAACAACTGGGGAAGGCATTAAACTGGGGAACGCATCAAACTGTGGAAGGCATCAAACAACTGGGGAAGGCATCAAACTGGGGAAGTCATCAAACTGGGGAAGGCATCAAACAACTGGGGAAGGCATCAAACAACTGGGGTAAGCATCAAACTGGGGAAGGCATCAAACTTCGGAAGGCATCAAACAACTGGGAAAGGCATCAAACTGGGGAAGGCATCAAACTGGGGTAGGCATCAAACTGGGGAAGGCATCAAACAACTGGGGAAGGCATCAAAATGGGGAAGGCATCAATCTGGGGAAGGCATCAAACAACTGGGGAAGGCATCAAACTGGGGAAGGCATCAAACTGGGGAAGGTATCAAACAACTGGGGAAGGCATCAAACTGGGGAAGGCATCAAACGGGGGAAGGCATCAAACAGGGGAAGGCATCAAACAACTGGGGAAGGCATCAAACTTTGGAAGTCATCAAACTGGGGAAGGCATCAAACAACTGGGGGAGGCATCAAACTGGGGAAGGCATCAAACAACTGGGGAAGGCATCAAACTGGGGAAGGCATCAAACTGGGGAAGGTATCAAACTGGGGAAGGCATCAAACTGGGAAAAGCATCAAACTGGGGAAGGCATCAAACAACTGGGGAAGTCATCAAACTCGGGAAGGCATCAAACTGGGGAAGGCATCAAACAACTGGGGAAGGCATCAAACTGGGGAAGGCATCAAACGGGGGAAGGCATCAAACAACTGGGGAAGGCATCAAACAACTGGGGTAGGCATCAAACTGGGGAAGGCATCAAACTGGGGAAGGCATCAAACAACTTGGGAAGGCATCAAACAACTGGGGAAGGCATCAAACTGGGGAAGGCATAAAACTGGGGAAGGCTTCAAACTGGGGAAGGCATCAAACTGGGGAAGGCATCAAACTACTGGGGAAGGCATCAAACTGGGTAAGGTATCAAACTGGGGAAGGCATCACACGACTGGGGAAGGCATCAAACTGGGGATGACATCAAACTGGGGAAGGCATCAAACTGGGGAAGTCATCAAACTGGGGAAGGCATCAAACAACTGGGGAAGGCATCAAACAACTGGGGTAGGCATCAAACTGGGGAAGGCATCAAACTGGGGAAGGCATCAAACAACTGGGAAAGGCATCAAACTGGGGAAGGCATCAAACAACTGGGGAAGGCATCAAACTGGAAAAGGCATCAAACTGGGGAAGGCATCAAACTGGGGAAGGCATCAAACAACTGGGAAAGGCATCAAACTGGGGAATGCATCAAACTGGGGAGGGCATCAAACTGGGGAAGGCATCAAAGAACTGGGGAAGGCATCAAAATGGGGAAGGCATCAAACTGGGGAAGGCATCAAACTGGGGAAGGCATCAAACAACAGGGGAAGGCATCAAACTGGGGAAGGCATCAAAAGGGGGAAGTCATCAAACTGGGGAAGTCATCAAACTGGGGAAGGCATCAAACTGGGGAAGGTATCAAACTGGTTAAAGCATGAAACTGGGTAAGGCATCAAACTGGGGAAGGCATCAAACTGGGGAAGGCATCAAACAACTGGGGAAGGTATCAAACAGGGGAAGGCACCAAACTGGGGAAGGCATCAAACAACTGGGGAAGGCATCAAAATGGGGAAGGCATCAAACTTGGGAAGGCATCAAACAACTGGGGAAGGCATCAAACTGGGGAAGGCATTAAAAGGGGGAAGGCATCAAACTGGGGAAGGCATCAAACAACTGGGGAAGGCATCAAACTGGGGAAGGCATAAAACTGTAGAAGGCATCAAACAACCGGGGAAGGCATCTAACTGGGGATTTCATCAAACAACTGGGGAAGTAATAAAACTGGGGAAGGCATCAAACTGAGGAAGGCATAAAACTGGGGAAGGCATCAAACTGGGGAAGGCATCAAACTGGGGAAGGCATCAAACTAGCGAAGCAATCAAACAACTGGGGAAGGCATCAAACTGGGGAAGGTATCAAACTGGGGAAGGCATCCAACTGGGGAAGGCATCAAACTGGGGAAGGATTCAAACTGGGGAAGGCATCAAACTGGGGAAAGCATCAAACTAGGTATGGCATCAAACTGGGGAAGGCATCAAACTGGGGAAGGCATCAAACAGGGTAAGGTATCAAACAACTGGGGAAGGCATCAAACTGGGGAAGGCATCAAACAACTGGGGAAGGCATAAAACTGGGGAAGGCATCAAACTGGGGAAGGCATCAAACTGGGAAAGACATCAAACAACTGGGGAAGGCATCAAACTGGGGAACGCATCAAACTGCGGAAGGCATCAAACAACTGGGGAAGGCATCAAACTGGGGAAGTCATCAAACTAAGGAAGGCATCAAACAACTGGGGAAGGCATCAAACAACTGGGGTAGGCATCAAACTGGGGAAGGCATCAAACTGGGGAAGGCATCAAACAACTGGGAAAAGCATCAAACTGGGGAAGGCATCAAACAACTGGGGAAGGCATAAAACTGGGGAAGGCATCAAACTGGGGAAGGCATCAAACTTCGGAAGGCATCAAACAACTGGGAAAGGCATCAAACTGGGGAAGGCATCAAACTGGGGTAGGCATCAAACTGGGGAAGGCATCAAACAACTGGGGAAGGCATCAAAATGGGGAAGGCATCAATCTGGGGAAGGCATCAAACAACTGGGGAAGGCAACAAACTGGGGAAGGCATCAAACTGGGGAAGGCATGAAACAACTGGGGAAGGCATAAAACTGGGGAAGGCATCAAACTGGGGAAGGCATCAAACAACTGGGGAAGGCATCAAACTGGGGAAGGCATCAAACTGGGAAAGACATCAAACAACTGGGGAAGGCATCAAACTGGGGAACGCATCAAACTGTGGAAGGCATCAAACAACTGGGGAAGGCATCAAACTGGGGAAGTCATCAAACTGGGGAAGGCATCAAACAACTGGGGAAGGCATCAAACAACTGGGGTAAGCATCAAACTGGGGAAGGCATCAAACTTCGGAAGGCATCAAACAACTGGGAAAGGCATCAAACTGGGGAAGGCATCAAACTGGGGTAGGCATCAAACTGGGGAAGGCATCAAACAACTGGGAAAGGCATCAAAATGGGGAAGGCATCAATCTGGGGAAGGCATCAAACAACTGGGGAAGGCATCAAACTGGGGAAGGCATCAAACTGGGGAAGGTATCAAACAACTGGGGAAGGCATCAAACTGGGGAAGGCATAAAACGGGGGAAGGCATCAAACAGGGGAAGGCATCAAACAACTGGGGAAGGCATCAAACTTTGGAAGTCATCAAACTGGGGAAGGCATCAAACAACTGGGGAAGGCATCAAACTGGGGAAGGCATCAAACAACTGGGGAAGGCATCAAACTGGGGAAGGCATCAAACTGGGGAAGGTATCAAACTGGGGAAGGCATCAAACTGGGAAAAGCATCAAACTGGGGAAGGCATCAAACAACTGGGGAAGTCATCAAACTCGGGAAGGCATCAAACTGGGGAAGGCATCAAACAACTGGGGAAGGCATCAAACTGGGGAAGGCATCAAACGGGGGAAGGCATCAAACAACTGGGGAAGGCATCAAACCGGGGAAGGCATCAAACTGGGAAAGGCATCAAACTGGGGAAGGCATCAGACTGGGGAAGGCATCAAACTGGGGAAGGCATCAAACAACTGGGGAAGGCATCAAACTGGGGAAGGCATCAAACTGGGGAAGGCATCAAACAACTGGGGAAGGCATCAAACTGGGGAAGGCATCAAACTGGGGAAGGCAGCAAACTGGGGTAGACATCAAACTGGGGAAGGAATCAAACAACTGGGAAAGGCATCAACCTGGGGAAGGCATCAAACTGGGGAAGGCATCAAACAAGCGGGGAAGGCATCAAACTGGGGAAGGCATCAAACTGGGGAAGGAGTAAAAAAACTGGGGAAGGCATAAAACTGGGGAAGGCATCAAACTGGAGAAGGCATCAAACAACTGGGGAAGGCATCAAACAACTGGGGAAGGCATCAAACTGGGGAAGGCATCAAACTGAGGAAGGCATAAAACTGGGGAAGGCATCAAACTGGGGAAGGCATCAAACTGGGGAAGGCATCAAACTGGGGAAGGCATCAAACAACTGGGGAACGCATCAAACTGGGGAAGGCATCAAACTGGGGAAGGCATCAAACAACTGGGGAAGGCATCAAACTGGGGAAGGCATCAAACTTCGGAAGGTATCAAACAAATGGGAAAGGCATCAAACTGGGGAAGGCATCAAACTGGGGTAGGCATCAAACTGGGGAAGGCATCAAACAACTGGGGAAGGCATCAAAATGGGGAAGGCATCAATCTGGAGAAGGCATCAAACAACTGGGGAAGGCATCAAACTGGGGAAGGCATAAAACTGGGGAAGGCATCATACTGGGGAAGGCATCAAACTGGGAAAGACATCAAACAACTGGGGAAGGCATCAAACTGGGGAACGCATCAAACTACGGAAGGCATCAAACAACTGGGGAAGGCATCAAACTGGGGAAGTCATCAAACTGGGGAAGGCATCAAACAACTGGGGAAGGCATCAAACAACTGGGGTAGGCATCAAACTGGGGAAGGCATCAAACTCTGGAAGGCATCAAACAACTTGGGAAGGCATCAAACAACTGGGGAAGGCATCAAACTGGGGAAGGCATAAAACTGGAGAAGGCTTCAAACTGGGGAAGGCATCAAACTGGGGAAGGCATGAAACTTCTGGGGAAGGCATCAAACTGGGGAAGGTATCAAACTGGGGAAGGCATCACACGACTGGGGAAGGCATCAAACTGGGGATGACATCAAACTGGGGAAGGCATCAAACTGGGGAAGTCATCAAACTGGGGAAGGCATCAAACAACTGGGGAAGGCATCAAACAACTGGGGTAGGCATCAAACTGGGGAAGGCATCAAACTGGGGAAGGCATCAAACAACTGGGAAAGGCATCAAACTGGGGAAGGCATCAAACAACGGGGAAGGCATTAAACTGGGAAAGGCATCAAACTGGGGAAGGCATCAAACTGGGGAAGGCATCAAACAACTGGGAAAGGCATCAAACTGGGGAAGGCATCAAACTGGGGAAGGCATCAAACTGGGGAAGGCATCAAAGAACTGGGGAAGGCATCAAAATGGGGAAGGCATCAAACTGGGGAAAGCATCAAACTGGGGAAGGCATCAAACAACAGGGGAAGGCATCAAATTGGGGAAGGCATCAAACGGGGAAAATCATCAAACTGGGGAAGGCATCAACCTGGGGAAGGCATCAAACAACTGGGGAAGGCATCAAACTGGGGAAGTCATCAAACTGGGGAAGGCATCAAACTGGGGAAGGCTTCAAACTGGGGAAGGTATCAAACTGGGGAAAGCATCAAACTGGGTAAGGCATCAAACTGGGGAAGGCATCAAACTGGGGAAGGCATCAAACAACTGGGGAAGGTATCAAACAGGGGAAGGCACCAAACTGGGGAAGACATCAAACAACTGGGGAAGGCATCAAAATGGGGAAGGCATCAAACTGGGGAAGGCTTCAAACAACTGGGGAAGGCATCAAACTGGGGAAGGCATTAAAAGGGGGAAGGCATCAAACTGGGGAAGGCATCAAACAACTGGGGAAGGCATCAAACTGGGGAAGGCATAAAACTGTAGAAGGCATCAAACAACCGGGGAAGGCATCAAACTGGGGATATCATCAAACAACTGGGGAAATAATAAAACTGGGGAAGGCATCAAACTGAGGAAGGCATAAAACTGGGGAAGGCATCAAACTGGGGAAGGCATCAAACTGGCGAAGCAATCAAACAACTGGGGAAGGCATCAAACTGGGGAAGGCATCAAACTGGGGAAGGCATCCAACTGGGGAAGTCATCAAACTGGGGAAGGATTCAAACTGGGGAAAGCATCAAACTAGGGAAAGCATCAAACTGGGTATGGCATCAAACTGGGGAAGGCATCAAACTGGGGAATGCATCAAACAGGGTAAGGTATCAAACAACTGGGGAAGGCATCAAACTGGGGAAGGCATCAAACAACTGGGGAAGGCATAAAACTGGGGAAGGCATCAAACTGGGGAAGGCATCAAACTGGGAAAGACATCAAACAACTGGGGAAGGCATCAAACTGGGGAACGCATCAAACTACGGAAGGCATCAAACAACTGGGGAAGGCATCAAACTGGGGAAGTCATCAAACTGGGGAAGGCATCAAACTACTGGGGAAGGCATCAAACAACTGGGGTAGGCATCAAACTGGGGAAGGCATCAAACTGGGGAAGGCATCAAACAACTTGGGAAGGCATCAAACAACTGGGGAAGGCATCAAACTGGGGAAGGCATAAAACTAGGGAAGGATTCAAACTGGGGAAGGCATCAAACTGGGGAAGGCATCAAACTACTGGGGAAGGCATCAAACTGGGGAAGGTATCAAACTGAGGAAGGCATCACACGACTGGGGAAGGCATCAAACTGGGGATGACATCAAACTGGAGAAGGCATCAAACTGGGGAAGTCATCAAACTGGGGAAGGCATCAAACAACTGGGGAAGGCATCAAACAACTGGGGTAGGCATCAAACTGGGGAAGGCATCAAACTGGGGAAGGCATCAAACAACTGGGAAAGGCATCAAACTGGGGAAGGCATCAAACAACTGGGGAAGGCATCAAACTGGGAAAGGCATCAAACTGGGGAAGGCATCAAACTGGGGAAGGCATCAAACAACTGGGAAAGGCATCAAACTGGGGAATGCATCAAACTGGGGAAGGCATCAAACTGGGGAAGGCATCAAAGAACTGGGGAAGGCATCAAAATGGGGAAGGCATCAAACTGGGGAAGGCATCAAACTGGGGAAGGCATCAAACAACAGGGGAAGGCATCAAACTGGGGAAGGCATCAAAAAGGGGAAGTCATCAAACTGGGGAAGGCATCAAACTGGGGAAGGCATCAAACAACTGGGGAAGGCATCAAACTGGGGAAGTCATCAAACTGGGGAAGGCATCAAACTGGGGAAGGTATCAAACTGGTTAAAGCATGAAACTGGGTAAGGCATCAAACTGGGGAAGGCATCAAACTGGGGAAGGCATCAAACAACTGGGGAAGGTATCAAACTGGGGAAGGGACCAAACTGGGGAAGGCATCAAACAACTGGGGAAGGCATCAAAATGGGGAAGGCATCAAACTGGGGAAGGCATCAAACAACTGGGGAAGGCATCAAACTGGGGAAGGCATTAAAAGGGGGAATGCATGAAACTGGGGAAGGCATCAAACAACTGGGGAAGGCATCAAACTGGGGAAGGCATAAAACTGTAGAAGGCATCAAACAACCGGGGAACGCATCAAACTGGGGATGGCATCAAACAACTGGGGAAGTAATAAAACTGGGGAAGGCATCAAACTGAGGAAGGCATAAAACTGGGGAAGGCATCAAACTGGGGAAGGCATCAAACTGGGGAAGGCATCAAACTAGCGAAGCAATCAAACAACTGGGGAAAGCATCAAACTGGGGAAGGCATCAAACTGGGGAAGGCATCCAAATGGGGAAGGCATCAAACTGGGGAAGGATTCAAACTGGGGAAGGCATCAAACTGGGGAAAGCATCAAACTGGGTATGGCATCAAACTGGGGAAGGCATCAAACTGGGGAAGGCATCAAACAGGGTAAGGTATCAAACAACTGGGGAAGGCATCAAACTGGGGAAGGCATCAAACAACTGGGGAAGGCATAAAACTGGGGAAGGCATCAAATTGGGGAAGGCATCAAACTGGGAAAGACATCAAACAACTGGGGAAGGCATCAAACTGAGGAGCGCATCAAACTGCGGAAGGCATCAAACAACTGGGGAAGGCATCAAACTGGGGAAGTCATCAAACTAAGGAAGGCATCAAACAACTGGGGAACGCATCAAACAACTGGGGTAGGCATCAAACTGGGGAAGGCATCAAACTGGGGAAGGCATCAAACAACTGGGAAAAGCATCAAACTGGGGAAGGCATCAAACAACTGGGGAAGGCATAAAACTGGGGAAGGCATCAAACTGGGGAAGGCATCAAACTTTGGAAGGCATCAAACAACTGGGAAAGGCATCAAACTGGGGAAGGCATCAAACGGGGGTAGGCATCAAACTAGGGAAGGCATCAAACAACTGGGGAACTCATCAAAATGGGGAAGGCATCAATCTGGGGAAGGCATCAAACAACTGGGGAAGGCATCAAACAACTGGGGAAGGCATCAAACTGGGGAAGGCATCAAACTGGGGAAGGCATCAAACAACTGGGGAAGGTGTAAAACTGGGGAAGGCATCACACTGGGGAAGGCATCAAACAACTGGGGAAGGCATCAAACTGGGGAAGGCATCAAACTGGGAAAGACATCAAACAACTGGGGAAGGCATCAAACTGGGGAACGCATCAAACTGCGGAAGGCATCAAACAACTGGGGAAGGCATCAAACTGGGGAAGTCATCAAACTGGGGAAGGCATCAAACAACTGGGGAAGGCATCAAACAACTGGGGTAGGCATCAAACTGGGGAAGGCATCAAACTGGGGAAGGCATCAAACTTCGGAAGGCATCAAACAACTGGGAAAGGCATCAAACTGGGGAAGGCATCAAACTGGGGTAGGCATCAAACTGGGGAAGGCATCAAACAACTGGGGAAGGCATCAAAATGGGGAAGGCATCAATCTGGGGAAGGCATTAAACAACTGGGGAAGGCATCAAACTGGGAAAGGCATCAAACTGGGGAAGGTATCAAACAACTGGGGAAGGCATCAAACTGGGGAAGGCATAAAACGGGGGAAGGCATCAAACTGGGGAAGGCATCAAACAACTGGGGAAGGCATCAAACTTGGGAAGTCATCAAACTGGGGAAGGCATCAAACAACTGGAGAAGGCATCAAACTGGGGAAGGCATCAAACAACTGGGGAAGGCATCAAACTGGGGAAGGCATCAAACTGGGGAAGGTATCAAACTGGGGAAGGCATCAAACTGGGGAAGGCATCAAACTGGGAAAAGCATCAAACTGGGGAAGGCATCAAACAACTGGGGAAGTCATAAAACTCTGGAATGCATCAAACTGGGGAAGGCATCAAACAACTGGGGAAGGCATCAAACTGGGGAAGTCATCAAACGGGGGAAGGCATCAAACAACTGGGGAAGGCATTAAACCGGGGAAGGCATCAAACTGGGAAAGGCATCAAACTGGGGAAGGCATCAGACTGGGGAAGGCATCAAACTGGGGAAGGCATCAAACAACTGGGGAAGGCATCAAACTGGGGAAGGCATCAAACTGGGGAAGGCATCAAACTGGGGAAGGCATCAAACTGGGGAAGACATCAAACAACTGGGGAAGGCATCAAACAACTGGGGAAGGCATCAAACTGGGGAAGGCATCAAACTGGGGTAGACATCAAACTGGGGAAGGAATCAAACAACTGGGAAAGGCATCAACCTGGGGAAGGCATCAAACAAGCGGGGAAGGCATCAAACTGGGGAAGGCATCAAACTGGGGAAGGAATAAAAAAACTGGGGAAGGCATAAAACTGGGGAAGGCATCAAACTGGAGAAGGCATCAAACAACTGGGGAAGGCATCAAACAACTGGGGAAGGCATCAAACTGGGGAAGGCATCAAACTGAGGAAGGCATAAAACTGGGGAAGGCATCAAACTGGGGAAGGCATCAAACTGGGGAAGGAATAAAAAAACTGGGGAAGGCATAAAACTGGGGAAGACATCAAACTGGGGAAGGCATCAAACTGGGGAAGGCATCAAACAACTGGGGAAGGCATCAAACTGGGGAAGGCATCAAACTGGGGAAGGCATAAAACAACTGGGGAAGGCATCAAACTCGGGAAGGCATCAAACTTCGGAAGGCATCAAACAACTGGGAAAGGCATCAAACTGGGGAAGGCTTCAAACTGGGGTAGGCATCAAACTGGGGAAGGCATCAAACAACTGGGGAAGGCATCAAAATGGGGAAGGCATCAATCTGGAGAAGGCATCAAACAACTGGGGAAGGCATCAAACTGGGGAAGGCATCAAACTGGGGAAGGCATCAAACAACTGGGGAAGGCATCAAACTGGGGAAGGCATCAAACGGGGGAAGGCATCAAACTGGGGAAGGCATCAAACTGGGGAAGGCATCAAACGACTGGGGAAGGCATCAAACTGGGGAAGTCATCAAACTGGGGAAGGCATCAAACAACTGGGGAAGGCATCAAACTGGGGAAGGCATCAAACAACTGGGGAAGGCATCAAACTGGGGAAGTCATCAAACTGGGGAAGGCATCAAACAACTGGGGAAGGCATCAAACTGGGGAAGGCATCAAACAACTGGGGAAGGCATCAAACTGGGGAAGACATCAAACTTGGGAAGGTATCAAACTGGGGAAGGCATCAAACTGGGGAAGGCATCAAACTGGGAAAAGCATCAAACTGGGGAAGGCATCAAACAACTGGGGAAGGCATCAAACTCGGGAAGGCATCAAACTTCGGAAGGCATCAAACAACTGGGAAAGGCATCAAACTGGGGAAGGCATCAAACTGGGGTAGGCATCAAACTGGGGAAGGCATTAAACAACTGGGGAAGGCATCAAAATGGGGAAGGCATCAATCTGGGGAAGGCATCAAACAACTGGGGAAGGCATCAAACTGGGAAAGGCATCAAACTGGGGAAGGTATCAAACAACTGGGGAAGGCATCAAACTGGGGAAGGCATCAAACGGGGGAAGGAATCAAACTGGGGAAGGCATCAAACAACTGGGAAAGGCATCAAACTTGGGAAGTCATCAAACTGGGGAAGGCATCAAACAACTGGAGAAGGCATCAAACTGGGGAAGGCATCAAACAACTGGGGAAGGCATCAAACTGGGGAAGGCATCAAACTGGGGAAGGTATCAAACTGGGGAAGGCATCAAACTGGGGAAGGCATCAAACTGGGAAAAGCATCAAACTGGGGAAGGCATCAAACAACTGGGGAAGTCATAAAACTCTGGAATGCATCAAACTGGGGAAGGCATCAAACAACTGGGGAAGGCATCAAACTGGGGACGGCATCAAACGGGGGAAGGCATCAAACAACTGGGGAAGGCATCAAACCGGGGAAGGCATCAAACTGGGAAAGGCATCAAACTGGGGAAGGCATCAGACTGGGGAAGGCATCAAACTGGGGAAGGCATCAAACAACTGGGGTAGGCATCAAACTGGGGGAAGGCATCAAACTGGGGAAGGCATCAAACTGGGGAAGGCATCAAACAACTGGGGAAGGCATCAAACTGGGGAAGGCATCAAACTGGGGAAGGCATCAAACTGGGGTAGACATCAAACTGGGGAAGGAATCAAACAACTGGGAAATGCATCAACCTGGGGAAGGCATCAAACTGGGGAAGGCATCAAACAAGCAAGGAAGGCATCAAACTGGGGAAGGCATCAAACTGGGGAAGGAATAAAAAAACTGGGGAAGGCATAAAACTGGGGAAGGCATCAAACTGGAGAAGGCATCAAACAACTGGGGAAGGCATCAAACAACTGGGGAAGGCATCAAAATGGGGAAGGCATCAAACTGAGGAAGGCATAAAACTGGGGAAGGCATCAAACTGGGGAAGGCATCAAACTGGGGAAGGCATCAAACTGGGGAAGGAATAAAAAAACTGGGGAAGGCATAAAACTGGGGAAGACATCAATCTGGGGAAGGCATCAAACTGGGGAAGGCATCAAACAACTGGGGAAGGCATCAAACTGGGGAAGGCATCAAACTGGGGAAGGCATCAAACAACTGGGGAAGGCATCAAACTGGGGAAGGCATCAAACTTCGGAAGGCATCAAGCAACTGGGAAAGGCATCAAACTAGGGAAGGCATCAAACTGGGGTAGGCATCAAACTGGGGAAGGCATCAAACAACTGGGGAAGGCATCAAAATGGGGAAGGCATCAATCTGGAGAAGGCATCAAACAACTGGGGAAGGCATCAAACTGGGGAAGGCATTAAACTGGGGAAGGCATCAAACAACTGGGGAAGGCATCAAACTGGGGAAGGCATCAAACGGGGGAAGGCATCAAACTGGGGAAGGCATCAAACTGGGGAAGTCATCAAACTGGGGAAGGCATCAAACAACTGGGGAAGGCATCAAACTGGGGAAGGCATCAAACAACTGGGGAAGGCATCAAACTGGGGAAGTCATCAAACTGGGGAAGGCATCAAACAACTGGGGAAGACATCAAACTGGGGAAAGCATCAAACAACTGGGGAACGCATCAAACTGGGGAAGGCATCAAACTGGGGAAGGCATCAAACAACTGGGGAAGGCATCAGACTGGGGAAGGCATCAAACTTCGGAAGGCATCAAACAACTGGGAAAGGCATCAAACTGGGGAAGGCTTCAAACTGGGGTAGGCATCAAACTGGGGAAGACATCAAACAACTGGGGAAGGCATCAAAATGGGGAAGGCATCAATCTGGAGAAGGCATCAAACAACTGGGGAAGGCATCAAACTGGGGAAGGCATCAAACTGGGGAAGGCATCAAACAACTGGGGAAGGCATCAAACTGGGGAAGGCATCAAACTGGTGAAGGCATCAAACGACTGGGGAAGGCATCAAACTGGTGAAGGCATCAAACGACTGGGGAAGGCATCAAACTGGGGAAGTCATCAAACTGGGGAAGGCATCAAACAACTGGGGAAGGCATCAAACTGGGGAAGGCATCAAACAACTGGGGAAGGCATCAAACTGGGGAAGTCATCAAACTGGGGAAGGCATCAAACAACTGGGGAAGGCATCAAACTGGGGAAGGCATCAAACAACTGGGGAAGGCATCAAACTGGGGAAGACATCAAACTTGGGAATGTATCAAACTGGGGAAGGCATCAAACTGGGGAAGGCATCAAACTGGGAAAAGCATCAAACTGGGGAAGGCATCAAACAACTGGGGAAGGCATCAAACTCGGGAAGGCATCAAACTTCGGAAGGCATCAAACAACTGGGAAAGGCATCAAACTGGGGAAGGCATCAAACTGGGGAAGTCATCAAACTGGGGAAGGCATCAAACAACTGGGGAAGACATCAAACTGGGGAAAGCATCAAACAACTGGGGAAGGCATCAAACTGGGGAAGGCATCAAACTGGGGAAGGCATCAAACAACTGGGGAAGGCATCAAACTGGGGAAGGCATCAAACTTCGGAAGGCATCCAACAACTGGGAAAGGCATCAAACTGGGGAAGGCTTCAAACTGGGTAGGCATCAAACTGGGGAAGGCATCAAACAACTGGGGAAGGCATCAAAATGGGGAAGGCATCAATCTGGAGAAGGCATCAAACAACTGGGGAAGGCATCAAACGACTGGGGAAGGCATCAAACTGGGGAAGTCATCAAACTGGGGAAGGCATCAAACAACTGGGGAAGGCATCAAACTGGGGAAGGCATCAAACAACTGGGGATGGCATCAAACTGGGGAAGTCATCAAACTGGGGAAGGCATCAAACAACTGGAGAAGGCATCAAACTGGGGAAGGCATCAAACAACTGGGGAAGGCATCAAACTGGGGAAGACATCAAACTTGGGAAGGTATCAAACTGGGGAAGGCATCAAACTGGGGAAGGCATCAAACTGGGAAAAGCATCAAACTGGGGAAGGCATCAAACAACTGGGGAAGGCATCAAACTCGGGAAGGCATCAAACTTCGGAAGGCATCAAACAACTGGGAAAGGCATCAAACTGGGGAAGGCATCAAACTGGGGTAGGCATCAAACTGGGGAAGGCATTAAACAACTGGGGAAGGCATCAAAATGGGGAAGGCATCAATCTGGGGAAGGCATCAAACAACTGGGGAAGGCATCAAACTGGGAAAGGCATCAAACTGGGGAAGGTATCAAACAACTGGGGAACGCATCAAACTGGGGAAGGCATCAAACGGGGGAAGGCATCAAACTGGGGAAGGCATCAAACAACTGGGGAAGGCATCAACCTGGGGAAGGCATCAAACTGGGGAAGGCATCAAACAAGCAAGGAAGGCATCAAACTGGGGAAGGCATCAAACTGGGGAAGGAATAAAAAAACTGGGGAAGGCATAAAACTGGGGAAGGCATCAAACTGGAGAAGGCATCAAACAACTGGGGAAGGCATCAAACAACTGGGGAAGGCATCAAACTGGGGAAGGCATCAAACTGAGGAAGGCATAAAACTGGGGAAGGCATCAAACTGGGGAAGGCATCAAACTGGGGAAGGCATCAAACTGGGGAAGGAATAAAAAAACTGGGGAAGGCATAAAACTGGGGAAGACATCAAACTGGGGAAGGCATCAAACTGGGGAAGGCATCAAACAACTGGGGAAGGCATCAAACTGGAGAAGGCATCAAACTGGGGAAGGCATCAAACAACTGGGGAAGGCATCAAACTGGGGAAGGCATCAAACTTCGGAAGGCATCAAACAACTGGGAAAGGCATCAAACTGGGGAAGGAATCAAACTGGGGTAGGCATCAAACTGGGGAAGGCATCACACATCTGGGGAAGGCATCAAAATGGGGAAGGCATCAATCTGGAGAAGGCATCAAACAACTGGGGAAGGCATCAAACTGGGGAAGGCATTAAACTGGGGAAGGCATCAAACAACTGGGGAAGGCATCAAACTGGGGAAGGCATCAAACGGGGGAAGGCATCAAACTGGGGAAGGCATCAAACTGGGGAAGGCATCAAACGACTGGGGAAGGCATCAAACTGGGGAAGTCATCAAACTGGGGAAGGCATCAAACAAGTGGGGAAGGCATCATACTGGGGAAGGCATCAAACAACTGGGGAAGGCATCAAACTGGGGAAGTCATCAAACTGGGGAAGGCATCAAACAACTGGGGAAGACATCAAACTGGGGAAAGCATCAAACAACTGGGGAAGCCATCAAACTGGGGAAGGCATCAAACTGGGGAAGGTTTCAAACTGGGGAAGGCATCAAACTGGGGAAGGCATCAAACTGGGAAAAGCATCAAACTGGGGAAGGCATCAAACAACTGGGGAAGGCATCAAACTCGGGAAGGCATCAAACTGGGGAAGGCATCAAACAACTGGGGAAGGCATCAAACTGGGGAAGGCATAAAACTGGGGAAGGCATCAAACAACTGGGGAAGGCATCAAACTGGGGAAGGCATCAAACTGGGAAAGGCATCAAACTGGGGAAGGCATCAGACTGGGGAAGGCATCAAACTGGGGAAAGCATCAAACAACTGGGGAAGGCATCAAAGTGGGGTAGGCATCAAACTGGGGAAGGCATCAATCTGTGGAAGGCATCAACCTGGGGAAAGCATCAAACAACTGGGGAAGGAATCAAACTGGGGAAGGCATCAAACAACTGGGGAAGGCATCAAACTGGGGAAGGCATCAAACTGGGGAAGGCATTAAACTGGGGAAGGCATCAATCTGTGGAAGGCATCAACCTGGGGAAAGCATCAAACAACTGGGGAAGGCATCAAAGTGGGGTAGGCATCAAACTGGGGAAGGCATCAAACAACTGGGGAAGGAATCAAACTGGGGAAGGCATCAAACAACTGGGGAAGGCATCAAACTGGGGAAGGCATCAAGCAACTGGAGAAGGCATCAAACAACTGGGGAGGGCATCAAACTGGGGAAAGCATTAAACTGGGGAAGGCATCAAACTGGGGAAGGCATCAATCTGGGGAAGGCATCAAACTGGGGAAGGCATCAAACTGGAGAAGGCATCAAACTGGGGAAGGCATCAAACAACTGGGGAAGGCATCAAACAACTGGGGAAGGCATCAAACTGGGGAAGGCATCAAACTGAGGAAGGCATAAAGCTGGGGAAGGCATCAAACTGGGGAAGGCATCAAACTGGGGAAGGAATCAAAAAACTGGGGAAGGCATAAAACTGGGGAAGACATCAAACTGGGGAAGGCATCAAACTGGGGAAGGCATCAAACAACTGGGGAAGGCATCAAACTGGGGAAGGCATCAAACAACTGGGGAAGGCATTAAACTGGGGAAGCCATCAAACAACTGGGGAAGGCATCAAACTCGGGAAGGCATCAAACTGGGGAAGGCATTAAACTGGGGAAGGCATTAAACTGGGGAAGGCATCAATCTAGGGAAGGCATCAAACTGGGGAAGGCATGAAAATGGACAAGGCTTCAAACTGGGGAAGGCATCAAGCAACTGGGGAAGGCATAAAACTGGGAAAGGCATCAAACTGGGGAAGGCATCAAACTGGGGAAGACATCAAACAACTGGGGAAGGCATCAAACTGGGGAAGGCATCAAACTGCAGAAGGTATCAAACAACTGGGGAAGGCATCAAAGTGGGGAAGGCATGAAACAACTGGGGAAGGCATGAAACAACTGGGGAAGGTATCAAACTGGGGAAGGCATCAAACGGGGGAAGTCATCAAACTGGGGAAGGCATCAACCTGGGGAAGGCATCAAACAACTGGGGAAGGCATCAAACTGGGGAAGTCATCAAACTGGGGAAGGCATCAAACTGGGGAAGGCTTCAAACTGAGGAAGGTATCAAACTGGGGAAAGCATCAAACTGGGTAAGGCATCAAACTGGGGAAGGCATCAAACTGGGGAAGGCATCAAACAACTGGGGAAGGTATCAAACAGGGGAAGGCACCAAACTGGGGAAGGCATCAAACAACTGGGGAAGGCATCAAAATGGGGAAGGCATCAAACTGGGGAAGGCATCAAACAACTGGGAAGGCATCAAACTGGGGAAGGCATTAAAAGGGGGAAGGCATCAAACTGGGGAAGGCATCAAACAACTGGGGAAGGCATCAAACTGGGGAAGGCATAAAACTGTAGAAGGCATCAAACAACCGGGGAAGGCATCAAACTGGGGATGGCATCAAACAACTGGGGAAGTAATAAAACTGGGGAAGGCATCAAACTGAGGAAGGCATCAAACTGGGGAAGGCATCAAACTGGGGAAGGCATCAAACTGGCGAAGCAATCAAACAACTGGGGAAGGCATCAAACTGGGGAAGGCATCAAACTGGGGAAGGCATCCAACTGGGGAATTCATCAAACTGGGGAAGGATTCAAACTGGGGAAGGCATCAAACTGGGGAAAGCATCAAACTGGGTATGGCATCAAACTGGGGAAGGCATCAAACTGGGGAAGGCATCAAACAGGGTAAGGTATCAAACAACTGGGGAAGGCATCAAACTGGGGAAGGCATCAAACAACTGGGGAAGGCATAAAACTGGGGAAGGCATCAAACTGGGGAAGGCATCAAACTGGGAAAGACATCAAACAACTGGGGAAGGCATCAAACTGGGGAACGCATCAAACTACGGAAGGCATCAAACAACTGGGGAAGGCATCAAACTGGGGAAGTCATGAAACTGGGGAAGGCATCAAACAACTGGGGAAGGCATCAAACAACTGGGGTAGGCATCAAACTGGGGAAGGCATCAAACTGGGGAAGGCATCAAACAACTTGGGAAGGAATCAAACAACTGGGGAAGGCATCAAACAACTGGGGAAGGCATCAAACTCGGGAAGGCATCAAACTGGGGAAGGCATCAAACAACTGGGGAAGGCATCAAACTGGGGAAGGCATAAAACTGGGGAAGGCATCAAACAACTGGGGAAGGCATCAAACTGGGGAAGGCATCAAACTGGGAAAGGCATCAAACTGGGGAAGGCATCAGACTGGGGAAGGCATCAAACTGGGGAAAGCATCAAACAACTGGGGAAGGCATCAAAGTGGGGTAGGCATCAAACTGGGGAAGGCATCAAACAACTGGGGAAGGAATCAAACTGGGGAAGGCATCAAACAACTGGGGAAGGCATCAAACTGGGGAAGGCATCAAACTGGGGAAGGCATTAAACTGGGGAAGGCATCAATCTGTGGAAGGCATCAACCTGGGAAAAGCATCAAACAACTGGGGAAGGCATCAAAGTGGGGTAGGCATCAAACTGGGGAAGGCATCAAACAACTGGGGAAGGAATCAAACTGGGGAAGGCATCAAACAACTGGGGAAGGCATCAAACTGGGGAAGGCATCAAGCAACTGGAGAAGGCATCAAACAACTGGGGAGGGCATCAAACTGGGGAAAGCATTAAACTGGGGAAGGCATCAAACTGGGGAAGGCATCAATCTGGGGAAGGCATCAAACTGGGGAAGGCATCAAACTGGAGAAGGCATCAAACTGGGGAAGGCATCAAACAACTGGGGAAGGCATCAAACAACTGGGGAAGGCATCAAACTGGGGAAGGCATCAAACTGAGGAAGGCATAAAGCTGGGGAAGGCATCAAACTGGGGAAGGCATCAAACTGGGGAAGGAATCAAAAAACTGGGGAAGGCATAAAACTGGGGAAGACATCAAACTGGGGAAGGCATCAAACTGGGGAAGGCATCAAACAACTGGGGAAGGCATCAAACTGGGGAAGGCATCAAACAACTGGGGAAGGCATTAAACTGGGGAAGCCATCAAACAACTGGGGAAGGCATCAAACTCGGGAAGGCATCAAACTGGGGAAGGCATTAAACTGGGGAAGGCATTAAACTGGGGAAGGCATCAATCTAGGGAAGGCATCAAACTGGGGAAGGCATCAAAATGGACAAGGCTTCAAACTGGGGAAGGCATCAAGCAACTGGGGAAGGCATAAAACTGGGAAAGGCATCAAACTGGGGAAGGCATCAAACTGGGGAAGACATCAAACAACTGGGGAAGGCATCAAACTGGGGAAGGCATCAAACTGCAGAAGGTATCAAACAACTGGGGAAGGCATCAAAGTGGGGAAGGCATGAAACAACTGGGGAAGGCATGAAACAACTGGGGAAGGTATCAAACTGGGGAAGGCATCAAACGGGGGAAGTCATCAAACTGGGGAAGGCATCAACCTGGGGAAGGCATCAAACAACTGGGGAAGGCATCAAACTGGGGAAGTCATCAAACTGGGGAAGGCATCAAACTGGGGAAGGCTTCAAACTGAGGAAGGTATCAAACTGGGGAAAGCATCAAACTGGGTAAGGCATCAAACTGGGGAAGGCATCAAACTGGGGAAGGCATCAAACAACTGGGGAAGGTATCAAACAGGGGAAGGCACCAAACTGGGGAAGGCATCAAACAACTGGGGAAGGCATCAAAATGGGGAAGGCATCAAACTGGGGAAGGCATCAAACAACTGGGAAGGCATCAAACTGGGGAAGGCATTAAAAGGGGGAAGGCATCAAACTGGGGAAGGCATCAAACAACTGGGGAAGGCATCAAACTGGGGAAGGCATAAAACTGTAGAAGGCATCAAACAACCGGGGAAGGCATCAAACTGGGGATGGCATCAAACAACTGGGGAAGTAATAAAACTGGGGAAGGCATCAAACTGAGGAAGGCATAAAACTGGGGAAGGCATCAAACTGGGGAAGGCATCAAACTGGCGAAGCAATCAAACAACTGGGGAAGGCATCAAACTGGGGAAGGCATCAAACTGGGGAAGGCATCCAACTGGGGAATTCATCAAACTGGGGAAGGATTCAAACTGGGGAAGGCATCAAACTGGGGAAAGCATCAAACTGGGTATGGCATCAAACTGGGGAAGGCATCAAACTGGGGAAGGCATCAAACAGGGTAAGGTATCAAACAACTGGGGAAGGCATCAAACTGGGGAAGGCATCAAACAACTGGGGAAGGCATAAAACTGGGGAAGGCATCAAACTGGGGAAGGCATCAAACTGGGAAAGACATCAAACAACTGGGGAAGGCATCAAACTGGGGAACGCATCAAACTACGGAAGGCATCAAACAACTGGGGAAGGCATCAAACTGGGGAAGTCATGAAACTGGGGAAGGCATCAAACAACTGGGGAAGGCATCAAACAACTGGGGTAGGCATCAAACTGGGGAAGGCATCAAACTGGGGAAGGCATCAAACAACTTGGGAAGGAATCAAACAACTGGGGAAGGCATCAAACTGGGGAAGGCATAAAACTGGGGAAGGCTTCAAACTGGGGAAGGCATCAAACTGGGGATGGCATCAAACTACTGGGGAAGGCATCAAACTGGGGAAGGTATCAAACTGGGGAAGGCATCACACGACTGGGGAAGGCATCAAACTGGGGATGACATCAAACTGGGGAAGGCATCAAACTGGGGAAGTCATCAAACTGGGGAAGGCATCAAACAACTGGGGAAGGCATCAAACAACTGGGGTAGGCATCAAAATGGGGAAAGCATCAAACTGGGGAAGGTATCAAACAACTGGGGAAGGCATCAAACTCGGGAAGGCATCAAACTGGGGAAGGCATCAAACAACTGGGGAAGGCATCAAACTGGGGAAGGCATCAAACGGGGGAAGGCATCAAACAACTGGGGAAGGCATCAAACCGGGGAAGGCATCAAACTTGGAAAGGCATCAAACTGGGGAAGGCATCAGACTGGGGAAGGCATCAAACAACTGGGGAAGGCATCAAACAACTGGGGAAGGCATCAAACTGGGGAAGGCATCAAACTGGGGATGGCATCAAACAACTGGGGAAGGAATCAAACTGGGGAAGGCATCAAACAACTGGGGAAGGCATCAAACTGGGGAAGGCATTAAACTGGGGAAGGCATTAAACTGGGGAAGGCATCAATCTGGGGAAGGCATCAAACTGGGGAAGGCATCAAAATGGAGAAGGCTTCAAACTGGGGAAGGCATCAAGCAACTGGGGAAGGCATCAAACAAGTGGGGAAGGCAACAAACTGGGGAAAGCATTAAACTGGGGAAGGCATCAAACTGGGGAAGGCATCAATCTGGGGTAGGCATCAAACTGGGGAAGGCATCAAACTGGAGAAGGCATCAAAGTGGAGAAGGCATCAAAATGGGGAAGGCATCAATCTGGGGAAGGCATCAAAAAACTGGGGAAGGCATCAACCTGGGGAAGGCATCAAACTGGGGAAGGTATCAAACAACTGGGGAAGGCATCAAACTGGGGAAGGCATCAAACGGGGGAAGGAATCAAACTGGGGAAGGCATCAAACAACTGGGGAAGGCATCAAAATGGGGAAGGCATCAATCTGGGGAAGGCATCAAACAACTGGGGAAGGCATCAAACTGGGGAAGGCATCAAACTGGGGAAGGTATCATACAACGGGGGAAGGCATCAAAATGGGGAAGGCATCAAACAACTGGGGAAGGCATCAAACTGGGGAAGGCATCAAACTGGGAAAGACATCAAACAACTGGGGAAGGCATCAAACTGGGGAACGCATCAAACTGCGGAAGGCATCAAACAACTGGGGAAGGCATCAAACTGGGGAAGTCATCAAACTGGGGAAGGCATCAAACAACTGGGGAAGGCATCAAACAACTGGGGTAGGCATCAAACTGGGGAAGGCATCAAACTGGGGAAGGCATCAAACAACTGGGAAAAGCATCAAACTGGGGAAGGCATAAAACTGGGGAAGGCATCAAACTGGGGAAGGCATCAAACTTCGGAAGGCATCAAACAACTGGGAAAGGCATCAAACTGGGGAAGGCATCAAACTGGGGTAGGCATCAAACTGGGGAAGGCATCAAACAACTGGGGAAGGCATCAAAATGGGGAAGGCATCAATCTGGGGAAGTCATCAAACAACTGGGGAAGGCATCAAACTGGGGAAGGCATCAAACTGAGGAAGGTATCAAACAACTGGGGAAGGCATCAAACTGGGGAAGGCATCAAACGGGGGAAGGCATCAAACTGGGGAAGGCATCAAACAACTGGGGAAGGCATCAAACTTGGGAAGTTATCAAACTGGGGAAGGCATCAAACAAATGGGGAAGGCATCAAACTGGGGAAGGCATCAAACAACTGGGGAAGGCATCAAACTGGGGAAGGCATCAAACTGGGGAAGGTATCAAACTGGGGAAGGCATCAAACTGGGGAAGGCATCAAACTGGGAAAAGCATCAAACTGGGGAAGGCATCAAACAACTGGGGAAGGCATCAAACTCGGGAAGGCATCAAACTGGGGAAGGCATCAAACAACTGGGGAAGGCATCAAACTGGGGAAGGCATCAAACGGGGGAAGGCATCAAACAACTGGGGAAGGCATCAAACCGGGGAAGGCATCAAACTTGGAAAGTCATCAAACTGGGGAAGTCATCAGACTGGTGAAGGCATCAAACTGGGGAAGGCATCAAACAACTGGGGAAGGCATCAAACTGGGGAAGGCATCAAACTGGGGAAGGCATCAAACAACTGGGGAAGGAATCAAACTGGGGAAGGCATCAAACAACTGGGGAAGGCATCAAACTGGGGAAGGCATCAAACTGGGGAAGGCATTAAACTGGGGAAGGCATTAAACTGGGGAAGGCATCAATCTGGGGAAGGCATCAAACTGGGGAAGGCATCAAAATGGAGAAGGCTTCAAACTGGGGAAGGCATCAAGCAACTGGGGAAGGCATCAAACAAGTGGGGAAGGCAACAAACTGGGGAAAGCATTAAACTGGGGAAGGCATCAAACTGGGGAAGGCATCAATCTGGGGAAGGCATCAAACTGGGGAAGGCATCAAACTGGAGAAGGCATCAAAGTGGAGAAGGCATCAAAATGGGGAAGGCATCAATCTGGGGAAGGCATCAAACAACTGGGGAAGGCATCAACCTGGGGAAGGCATCAAACTGGGGAAGGTATCAAACAACTGGGGAAGGCATCAAACTGGGGAAGGCATCAAACGGGGGAAAGCATCAAACTGGGGAAGGCATCAAACAACTGGGGAAGGCATCAAACTTGGGAAGTCATCAAACTGGGGAAGGCATCAAACAAATGGGGAAGGCATCAAACTGGGGAAGGCATCAAACAACTGGGGAAGGCATCAAACTGGGGAAGGCATCAAACTGGGGAAGGTATCAAACTGGGGAAGGCATCAAACTGGGAAAAGCATCAAACTGGGGAAGGCATCAAACAACTGGGAAAGGCATCAAACTCGGGAAGGCATCAAACTGGGGAAGGCATCAAACAACTGGGGAAGGCATCAAACTGGGGAAGGCATCAAACGGGGGAAGGCATCAAACAACTGGGGAAGGCATCAAACCGGGGAAGGCATCAAACTGGGAAAGGCATCAAACTGGGGAAGGCATCAGACTGGGGAAGGCATCAAACTGGGGAAGGCATCAAACAACTGGGGAAGGCATCAAACTGGGGAAGGCATCAAACTGGGGAAGGCATCAAACAACTGGGGAAGGAATCAAACTGGGGAAGGCATCAAACAACTGGGGAAGGCATCAAACAAGTGGGGAAGGCATCAAACTGGGGAAAGCATTAAACTGGGGAAGGCATCAAACTGGGGAAGGCATCAATCTGGGGAAGGCATCAAACTGGGGAAGGCATCAAACTGGAGAAGGCATCAAAGTGGGGAAGGCATCAAACAACTGGGGAAGGCATCAAACAACTGGGGAAGGCATCAAACTGGGGAAGGCATCAAACTGAGGAAGGCATAAAACTGGGGAAGGCATCAAACTGGGGAAGTCATCAAACTGGGGAAGGCATCAAACTGGGGAAGGAATAAAAAAACTGGGGAAGGCATAAAACTGGGGAAGACATCAAATTGGGGAAGGCATCAAACAACTGGGGAAGGCATCAAACTGGGGAAGGCATCAAACTTCGGAAGGCATGAAACAACTGGGAAAGGCATCAAACTGGGGAAGGCATCAAACTGGGGTAAGCATCAAACTGGGGAAGGCATCAAACTGGGGAAGGCATTAAACTGGGGAAGGCATTAAACTGGGGAAGGCATCAATCTGGGGAACACATCAAACTGGGGAAGGCATCAAAATGGAGAAGGCTTCAAACTGGGGAAGGCATCAAGCAACTGGGGAAGGCATCAAACAAGTGGGGAAGGCAACAAACTGGGGAAAGCATTAAACTGGGGAAGGCATCAAACTGGGGAAGGCATCAATCTGGGGAAGGCATCAAACTGGGGAAGGCATCAAACTGGAGAAGGCATCAAAGTGGAGAAGGCATCAAAATGGGGAAGGCATCAATCTGGGGAATGCATCAAACAACTGGGGAAGGCATCAACCTGGGGAAGGCATCAAACTGGGGAAAGTATCAAACTGGGGAAGGCATCAAACGGGGTAAGGAATCAAACTGGGGAAGGCATCAAACAACTGGGGAAGGCATCAAAATGGGGAAGGCATCAATCTGGGGAAGGCATCAAACAACTGGGGAAAGCATCAAACTGGGGAAGGCATTAAACTGGGGAAGGTATCATACAACGGGGGAAGGCATCAAACTGGGGAAGGCATCAAACAACTGGGGAAGGCATCAAACTGGGGAAGGCATCAAACTGGGAAAGACATCAAACAACTGGGGAAGGCATCAAACTGGGGAACGCATCAAACTGCGGAAGGCATCAAACAACTGGGGAAGGCATCAAACTGGGGAAGTCATCAAACTGGGGAAGGCATCAAACAACTGGGGAAGGCATCAAACAACTGGGGTAGGCATCAAACTGGGGAAGGCATCAAACTGGTGAAGGCATCAAACAACTGGGAAAAGCATCAAACTGGGGAAGGCATAAAACTGGGGAAGGCATCAAACTGGGGAAGGCATCAAACTTTGGAAGGCATCAAACAACTGGGAAAGGCATCAAACTGGGGAAGGCATCAATCTGGGGTAGGCATCAAACTGGGGAAGGCATCAAACTGGAGAAGGCATCAAAGTGGAGAAGGCATCAAACTGGGGAAGGCATCAAACTTCGGAAGGCATCAAACAACTGGGGAAGGCATCAAACTGGGGAAGGCATCAATCTGGGGTAGGCATCAAACTGGGGAAGGCATCAAACTGGAGAAGGCATCAAAGTGGAGAAGGCATCAAAATGGGGAAGGCATCAATCTGGGGAAGGCATCAAACAACTGGGGAAGGCATCAACCTGGGGAAGGCATCAAACTGGGGAAGGTATCAAACAACTGGGGAAGGCATCAAACTGGGGAAGGCATCAAACGGGGGAAGGAATCAAACTGGGGAAGGCATCAAACAACTGGGGAAGGCATCAAAATGGGGAAGGCATCAATCTGGGGAAGGCATCAAACAACTGGGGAAGGCATCAAACTGGGGAAGGCATCAAACTGGGGAAGGTATCATACAACGGGGGAAGGCATCAAAATGGGGAAGGCATCAAACAACTGGGGAAGGCATCAAACTGGGGAAGGCATCAAACTGGGAAAGACATCAAACAACTGGGGAAGGCATCAAACTGGGGAACGCATCAAACTGCGGAAGGCATCAAACAACTGGGGAAGGCATCAAACTGGGGAAGTCATCAAACTGGGGAAGGCATCAAACAACTGGGGAAGGCATCAAACAACTGGGGTAGGCATCAAACTGGGGAAGGCATCAAACTGGGGAAGGCATCAAACAACTGGGAAAAGCATCAAACTGGGGAAGGCATAAAACTGGGGAAGGCATCAAACTGGGGAAGGCATCAAACTTCGGAAGGCATCAAACAACTGGGAAAGGCATCAAACTGGGGAAGGCATCAAACTGGGGTAGGCATCAAACTGGGGAAGGCATCAAACAACTGGGGAAGGCATCAAAATGGGGAAGGCATCAATCTGGGGAAGTCATCAAACAACTGGGGAAGGCATCAAACTGGGGAAGGCATCAAACTGAGGAAGGTATCAAACAACTGGGGAAGGCATCAAACTGGGGAAGGCATCAAACGGGGGAAGGCATCAAACTGGGGAAGGCATCAAACAACTGGGGAAGGCATCAAACTTGGGAAGTTATCAAACTGGGGAAGGCATCAAACAAATGGGGAAGGCATCAAACTGGGGAAGGCATCAAACAACTGGGGAAGGCATCAAACTGGGGAAGGCATCAAACTGGGGAAGGTATCAAACTGGGGAAGGCATCAAACTGGGGAAGGCATCAAACTGGGAAAAGCATCAAACTGGGGAAGGCATCAAACAACTGGGGAAGGCATCAAACTCGGGAAGGCATCAAACTGGGGAAGGCATCAAACAACTGGGGAAGGCATCAAACTGGGGAAGGCATCAAACGGGGGAAGGCATCAAACAACTGGGGAAGGCATCAAACCGGGGAAGGCATCAAACTTGGAAAGTCATCAAACTGGGGAAGGCATCAGACTGGTGAAGGCATCAAACTGGGGAAGGCATCAAACAACTGGGGAAGGCATCAAACTGGGGAAGGCATCAAACTGGGGAAGACATCAAACAACTGGGGAAGGAATCAAACTGGGGAAGGCATCAAACAACTGGGGAAGGCATCAAACTGGGGAAGGCATCAAACTGGGGAAGGCATTAAACTGGGGAAGGCATTAAACTGGGGAAGGCATCAATCTGGGGAAGGCATCAAACTGGGGAAGGCATCAAAATGGAGAAGGCTTCAAACTGGGGAAGGCATCAAGCAACTGGGGAAGGCATCAAACAAGTGGGGAAGGCAACAAACTGGGGAAAGCGTTAAACTGGGGAAGGCATCAAACTGGGGAAGGCATCAATCTGGGGAAGGCATCAAACTGGGGAAGGCATCAAACTGGAGAAGGCATCAAAGTGGAGAAGGCATCAAAATGGGGAAGGCATCAATCTGGTGAAGGCATCAAACAACTGGGGAAGGCATCAACCTGGGGAAGGCATCAAACTGGGGAAGGTATCAAACAACTGGGGAAGGCATCAAACTGGGGAAGGCATCAAACAGGGGAAAGCATCAAACTGGGGAAGGCATCAAACAACTGGGGAAGGCATCAAACTTGGGAAGTCATCAAACTGGGGAAGGCATCAAACAAATGGGGAAGGCATCAAACTGGGGAAGGCATCAAACAACTGGGGAAGGCATCAAACTGGGGAAGGCATCAAACTGGGGAAGGTATCAAACTGGGGAAGGCATCAAACTGGGAAAAGCATCAAACTGGGGAAGGCATCAAACAACTGGGGAAGGCATCAAACTCGGGAAGGCATCAAACTGGGGAAGGCATCAAACAACTGGGGAAGGCATCAAACTGGGGAAGGCATCAAACGGGGGAAGGCATCAAACAACTGGGGAAGGCATCAAACCGGGGAAGGCATCAAACTGGGAAAGGCATCAAACTGGGGAAGGCATCAGACTGGGGAAGGCATCAAACTGGGGAAGGCATCAAACAACTGGGGAAGGCATCAAACTGGGGAAGGCATCAAACTGGGGAAGGCATCAAACAACTGGGGAAGGAATCAAACTGGGGAAGGCATCAAACAACTGGGGAAGGCATCAAACAAGTGGGGAAGGCATCAAACTGGGGAAAGCATTAAACTGGGGAAGGCATCAAACTGGGGAAGGCATCAATCTGGGGAAGGCATCAAACTGGGGAAGGCATCAAACTGGAGAAGGCATCAAAGTGGGGAAGGCATCAAACAACTGGGGAAGGCATCAAACAACTGGGGAAGGCATCAAACTGGGGAAGGCATCAAACTGAGGAAGGCATAAAACTGGGGAAGGCATCAAACTGGGGAAGTCATCAAACTGGGGAAGGCATCAAACTGGGGAAGGAATAAAAAAACTGGGGAAGGCATAAAACTGGGGAAGACATCAAATTGGGGAAGGCATCAAACAACTGGGGAAGGCATCAAACTGGGGAAGGCATCAAACTTCGGAAGGCATGAAACAACTGGGAAAGGCATCAAACTGGGGAAGGCATCAAACTGGGGTAAGCATCAAACTGGGGAAGGCATCAAACTGGGGAAGGCATTAAACTGGGGAAGGCATTAAACTGGGGAAGGCATCAATCTGGGGAAGGCATCAAACTGGGGAAGGCATCAAAATGGAGAAGGCTTCAAACTGGGGAAGGCATCAAGCAACTGGGGAAGGCATCAAACAAGTGGGGAAGGCAACAAACTGGGGAAAGCATTAAACTGGGGAAGGCATCAAACTGGGGAAGGCATCAATCTGGGGAAGGCATCAAACTGGGGAAGGCATCAAACTGGAGAAGGCATCAAAGTGGAGAAGGCATCAAAATGGGGAAGGCATCAATCTGGGGAAGGCATCAAACAACTGGGGAAGGCATCAACCTGGGGAAGGCATCAAAATGGGGAAGGTATCAAACTGGGGAAGGCATCAAACGGGGTAAGGAATCAAACTGGGGAAGGCATCAAACAACTGGGGAAGGCATCAAAATGGGGAAGGCATCAATCTGGGGAAGGCATCAAACAACTGGGGAAGGCATCAAACTGGGGAAGGCATTAAACTGGGGAAGGTATCATACAACGGGGGAAGGCATCAAACTGGGGAAGGCATCAAACAACTGGGGAAGGCATCAAACTGGGGAAGGCATCAAACTGGGAAAGACATCAAACAACTGGGGAAGGCATCAAACTGGGGAACGCATCAAACTGCGGAAGGCATCAAACAACTGGGGAAGGCATCAAACTGGGGAAGTCATCAAACTGGGGAAGGCATCAAACAACTGGGGAAGGCATCAAACAACTGGGGTAGGCATCAAACTGGGGAAGGCATCAAACTGGGGAAGGCATCAAACAACTGGGAAAAGCATCAAACTGGGAAGGCATAAAACTGGGGAAGGCATCAAACTGGGGAAGGCATCAAACTTCGGAAGGCATCAAACAACTGGGAAAGGCATCAAACTGGGGAAGGCATCAAACTGGGGTAGGCATCAAACTGGGGAAGGCATCAAACAACTGGGGAAGGCATCAAAATGGGGAAGGCATCAATCTGGGGAAGGCATCAAACAACTGGGGAAGGCATCAAACTGGGGAAGGCATCAAACTGAGGAAGGTATCAAACAACTGGGGAAGGCATCAAACTGGGGAAGGCATCAAACGGGGGAAGGCATCAAACTGGGGAAGGCATCAAACAACTGGGGAAGGCATCAAACTTGGGAAGTCATCAAACTGGGGAAGGCATCAAACAAATGGGGAAGGCATCAAACTGGGGAAGGCATCAAACAACTGGGGAAGGCATCAAACTGGGGAAGGCATCAAACTGGGGAAGGTATCAAACTGGGGAAGGCATCAAACTGGGGAAGGCATCAAACTGGGAAAAGCATCAAACTGGGGAAGGCATCAAACAACTGGGGAAGGCATCAAACTCGGGAAGGCATCAAACTGGGGAAGGCATCAAACAACTGGGGAAGGCATCAAACTGGGGAAGGCATCAAACGGGGGAAGGCATCAAACAACTGGGGAAGGCATCAAACCGGGGAAGGCATCAAACTTGGAAAGTCATCAAACTGGGGAAGGCATCAGACTGGTGAAGGCATCAAACTGGGGAAGGCATCAAACAACTGGGGAAGGCATCAAACTGGGGAAGGCATCAAACTGGAGAAGGCATCAAACAACTGGGGAAGGAATCAAACTGGGGAAGGCATCAAACAACTGGGGAAGGCATCAAACTGGGGAAGGCATCAAACTGGGGAAGGCATTAAACTGGGGAAGGCATTAAACTGGGGAAGGCATCAATCTGGGGAAGGCATCAAACTGGGGAAGGCATCAAAATGGAGAAGGCTTCAAACTGGGGAAGGCATCAAGCAACTGGGGAAGGCATCAAACAAGTGGGGAAGGCAACAAACTGGGGAAAGCATTAAACTGGGGAAGGCATCAAACTGGGGAAGGCATCAATCTGGGGAAGGCATCAAACTGGGGAAGGCATCAAACTGGAGAAGGCATCAAAGTGGAGAAGGCATCAAAATGGGGAAGGCATCAATCTGGGGAAGGCATCAAACAACTGGGGAAGGCATCAACCTGGGGAAGGCATCAAACTGGGGTAGGTATCAAACAACTGGGGAAGGCATCAAACTGGGGAAGGCATCAAACGGGGGAAAGCATCAAACTGGGGAAGGCATCAAACAACTGGGGAAGGCATCAAACTTGGGAAGTCATCAAACTGGGGAAGGCATCAAACAAATGGGGAAGGCATCAAACTGAGGAAGGCATCAAACAACTGGGGAAGGCATCAAACTGGGGAAGGCATCAAACTGGGGAAGGTATCAAACTGGGGAAGGCATCAAACTGGGGAAGGCATCAAACTGGGAAAAGCATCAAACTGGGGAAGGCATCAAACAACTGGGGAAGGCATCAAACTGGGGAAGGCATCAAACGGGGGAAGGCATCAAACAAATGGGGAAGGCATCAAACCGGGGAAGGCATCAAACTGGGAAAGGCATCAAACTGGGGAAGGCATCAGACTGGGGAAGGCATCAAACTGGGGAAGGCATCAAACAACTGGGGAAGGCATCAAACTGGGGAAGGCATCAAACTGGGGAAGGCATCAAACAACTGGGGAAGGAATCAAACTGGGGAAGGCATCAAACAACTGGGGAAGGCATCAAACAAGTGGGGAAGGCATCAAACTGGGGAAAGCATTAAACTGGGGAAGGCATCAAACTGGGGAAGGCATCAATCTGGGGAAGGCATCAAACTGGGGAAGGCATCAAACTGGAGAAGGCATCAAAGTGGGGAAGGCATCAAACAACTGGGGAAGGCATCAAACAACTGGGGAAGGCATCAAACTGGGGAAGGCATCAAACTGAGGAAGGCATAAAACTGGGGAAGGCATCAAACTGGGGAAGGCATCAAACTGGGGAAGGAATAAAAAAACTGGGGAAGGCATAAAACTGGGGAAGACATCAAACTGGGGAAGGCATCAAACAACTGGGGAAGGCATCAAACTGGGGAAGGCATCAAACTTCGGAAGGCATGAAACAACTGGGAAAGGCATCAAACTGGGGAAGGCATCAAACTGGGGTAGGCATCAAACTGGGGAAGGCATCAAACAACTGGGGAAGGCATCAAACTGGGGAAGGCATCAAACGGGGGAAGGCATCAAACTGGGGAAGGCATCAAACTGGGGAAGGCATCAAACAACTGGGGAAGTCATCAAACTGGGGAAGTCATCAAACTGGGGAAGGCATCAAACAACTGGGGAAGGCATCAAACTGGGGAAGGCAACAAACTGGGGAAGGAATAAAAAAACTGGGGAAGGCATAAAACTGGGGAAGACATCAAACTGGGGAAGGCATCAAACAACTGGGGAAGGCATCAAACTGGGGAAGGCATCAAACTTCGGAAGGCATGAAACAACTGGGAAAGGCATTAAACTGGGGAAGGCATCAAACTGGGGTAGGCATCAAACTGGGGAAGGCATCAAACTGGGGAAGGCATTAAACTGGGGAAGGCATTAAACTGGGGAAGGCATCAATCTGGGGAAGGCATCAAACTGGGGAAGGCATCAAAATGGAGAAGGCTTCAAACTGGGGAAGGCATCAAGCAACTGGGGAAGGCATCAAACAAGTGGGGAAGGCAACAAACTGGGGAAAGCATTAAACTGGGGAAGGCATCAAACTGGGGAAGGCATCAATCTGGGGAAGGCATCAAACTGGGGAAGGCATCAAACTGGAGAAGGCATCAAAGTGGAGAAGGCATCAAAATGGGGAAGGCATCAATCTGGGGAAGGCATCAAACAACTGGGGAAGGCATCAACCTGGGGAAGGCATCAAACTGGGGAAGGTATCAAACAACTGGGGAAGGCATCAAACTGGGGAAGGCATCAAACGGGGGAAGGAATCAAACTGGGGAAGGCATCAAACAACTGGGGAAGGCATCAAAATGGGGAAGGCATCAATCTGGGGAAGGCATCAAACAACTGGGGAAGGCATCAAACTGGGGAAGGCATCAAACTGGGGAAGGTATCATACAACGGGGGAAGGCATCAAACTGGGGAAGGCATCAAACAACTGGGGAAGGCATCAAACTGGGGAAGGCATCAAACTGGGAAAGACATCAAACAACTGGGGAAGGCATCAAACTGGGGAACGCATCAAACTGCGGAAGGCATCAAACAACTGGGGAAGGCATCAAACTGGGGAAGTCATCAAACTGGGGAAGGCATCAAACAACTGGGGAAGGCATCAAACAACTGGGGTAGGCATCAAACTGGGGAAGGCATCAAACTGGGGAAGGCATCAAACAACTGGGAAAAGCATCAAACTGGGGAAGGCATAAAACTGGGGAAGGCATCAAACTGGGGAAGGCATCAAACTTCGGAAGGCATCAAACAACTGGGAAAGGCATCAAACTGGGGAAGGCATCAAACTGGGGTAGGCATCAAACTGGGGAAGGCATCAAACAACTGGGGAAGGCATCAAAATGGGGAAGGCATCAATCTGGGGAAGGCATCAAACAACTGGGGAAGGCATCAAACTGGGGAAGGCATCAAACTGAGGAAGGTATCAAACAACTGGGGAAGGCATCAAACTGGGGAAGGCATCAAACGGGGGAAGGCATCAAACTGGGGAAGGCATCAAACAACTGGGGAAGGCATCAAACTTGGGAAGTCATCAAACTGGGGAAGGCATCAAACAAATGGGGAAGGCATCAAACTGGGGAAGGCATCAAACAACTGGGGAAGGCATCAAACTGGGGAAGGCATCAAGCTGGGGAAGGTTTCAAACTGGGGAAGGCATCAAACTGGGGAAGGCATCAAACTGGGAAAAGCATCAAACTGGGGAAGGCATCAAACAACTGGGGAAGGCATCAAACTCGGGAAGGCATCAAACAACTGGGGAAGGCATCAAACTGGGGAAGGCATCAAACGGGGGAAGGCATCAAACAACTGGGGAAGGCATCAAACCGGGGAAGGCATCAAACTTGGAAAGTCATCAAACTGGGGAAGGCATCAGACTGGTGAAGGCATCAAACTGGGGAAGGCATCAAACAACTGGGGAAGGCATCAAACTGGGCAAGGCATCAAACTGGGGAAGGCATCAAACAACTGGGGAAGGAATCAAACTGGGGAAGGCATCAAACAACTGGGGAAGGCATCAAACTGGGGAAGGCATCAAACTGGGGAAGGCATTAAACTGGGGAAGGCATTAAACTGGGGAAGGCATCAATCTGGGGAAGGCATCAAACTGGGGAAGGCATCAAAATGGAGAAGGCTTCAAACTGGGGAAGGCATCAAGCAACTGGGGAAGGCATCAAACAAGTGGGGAAGGCAACAAACTGGGGAAAGCATTAAACTGGGGAAGGCATCAAACTGGGGAAGGCATCAATCTGGGGAAGGCATCAAACTGGGGAAGGCATCAAACTGGAGAAGGCATCAAAGTGGAGAAGGCATCAAAATGGGGAAGGCATCAATCTGGGGAAGGCATCAAACAACTGGGGAAGGCATCAACCTGGGGAAGGCATCAAACTGGGGTAGGTATCAAACAACTGGGGAAGGCATCAAACTGGGGAAGGCATCAAACGGGGGAAATCATCAAACTGGGGAAGGCATCAAACAACTGGGGAAGGCATCAAACTTGGGAAGTCATCAAACTGGGGAAGGCATCAAACAAATGGGGAAGGCATCAAACTGGGGAAGGCATCAAACAACTGGGGAAGGCATCAAACTGGGGAAGGCATCAAACTGGGGAAGGTATCAAACTGGGGAAGGCATCAAACTGGGGAAGGCATCAAACTGGGAAAAGCATCAAACTGGGGAAGGCATCAAACAACTGGGGAAGGCATCAAACTCGGGAAGGCATAAAACTGGGGAAGGCATCAAACAACTGGGGAAGGCATCAAACTGGGGAAGGCATCAAACGGGGGAAGGCATCAAACAACTGGGGAAGGCATCAAACCGGGGAAGGCATCAAACTGGGAAAGGCATCAAACTGGGGAAGGCATCAGACTGGGGAAGGCATCAAACTGGGGAAGGCATCAAACAACTGGGGAAGGCATCAAACTGGGGAAGGCATCAAACTGGGGAAGGCATCAAACAACTGGGGAAGGAATCAAACTGGGGAAGGCATCAAACAACTGGGGAAGGCATCAAACAAGTGGGGAAGGCATCAAACTGGGGAAAGCATTAAACTGGGGAAGGCATCAAACTGGGGAAGGCATCAATCTGGGGAAGGCATCAAACTGGGGAAGGCATCAAACTGGAGAAGGCATCAAAGTGGGGAAGGCATCAAACAACTGGGGAAGGCATCAAACAACTGGGGAAGGCATCAAACTGGGGAAGGCATCAAACTGAGGAAGGCATAAAACTGGGGAAGGCATCAAACTGGGGAAGGCATCAAACTGGGGAAGGCATCAAACTGGGGAAGGAATAAAAAAACTGGGGAAGGCATAAAACTGGGGAAGACATCAAACTGGGGAAGGCATCAAACAACTGGGGAAGGCATCAAACTGGGGAAGGCATCAAACTTCGGAAGGCATGAAACAACTGGGAAAGGCATCAAACTGGGGAAGGCATCAAACTGGGGTAGGCATCAAACTGGGGAAGGCATCAAACAACTGGGGAAGGCATCAAACTGGGGAAGGCATCAAACTGGGAAGGCATCAAACTGGGGAAGGCATCAAACTGGGGAAGGCATCAAACAACTGGGGAAGTCATCAAACTGGGGAAGTCATCAAACTGGGGAAGGCATCAAACAACTGGGGAAGGCATCAAACTGGGGAAGGCATCAAACTGGGGAAGGTATCAAACTGGGGAAGGCATCAAACTGGGGAAGGCATCAAACTGGGAAAAGCTTCAAACTGGGGAAGGCATCAAACAACTGGGGAAGGCATCAAACTCGGGAAGGCATCAAACTGGGGAAGGCATCAAACAACTGGGGAAGGCATCAGACTGGGGAAGGCATCAAACTGGGGAAGGCATCAAACAACTGGGGAAGGCATCAAACTGGGGAAGGCATCAAACTGGAAAAGGCATCAAACTGGGGAAGTCATCAGACTGGGGAAGGCATCAAACTGGGGAAGACATCAAACAATTGGGGAAGGCATCAAAGTGGGGAAGGCATCAAACTGGGGAAGGCATCAAACAACTGGGGAAGGAATCAAACTGGGGAAGGCATCAAACAACTGGGGAAGGCATCAGACTGGGGAAGGCATCAAACTGGGGAAGGCATTAAACTGGGGAAGGCATTAAACTGGGGAAGGCATCAATCTGTGGAAGGCATCAACCTGGGGAAGGCATCAAAATGGAGAAGGCTTCAAACTGGGGAAGGCATCAAGCAACTGGAGAAGGCATCAAACAACTGGGGAAAGCATCAAACTGGGGAAAGCATTAAACTGGGGAAGGCATGAAACTGGGGAAGGCATCAATCTGGGGAAGGCATCAAACTGGGGAAGGCATCAAACTGGAGAAGGCATCAAACTGGGGAAGGCATCAAACAACTGGGGAAGGCATCAAACAACTGGGGAAGGCATCAAACTGGGGAAGGCATCAAACTGAGGAAGGCATAAAGCTGGGGAAGGCATCAAACTGGGGAAGGCATCAAACTGGGGAAGGCAACAAACTGGGGAAGGAATCAAAAAACTGGGGAAGGCATAAAACTGGGGAAGACATCAAACTGCGGAAGGCATCAAACTGGGGAAGGCATCAAACAACTGGGGAAGGCATCAAACAACTATGGAAGGCATTAAAATGGGGAAGCCATCAAACAACTGGGGAAGGCATCAAACTCGGGAAGGCATCAAACTGGGGAAGGCATTAAACTGGGGAAGGCATTAAACTGGGGAAGGTATCAAGCAACTGGGGAAGGCATCAAACAACTGGGGAAGGCTTAAAACTGGGAAAGGCATCAAACTGGGGAAGGCATCAAACTGGGGAAGACATCAAACAACTGGGGAAGGCATCAAACTGGGGAAGGCATCAAACTGCAGAAGGCATCAAACAACTGGGGAAGGCATCAAACTGGGAAGGCATCAAACTGGGGAAGGCATCAAACAACTGGGGAAGGCATCAAACAACTGGGGAAGGCATCAAACTGGGGAAGGCATCAAACAATTTGGGAAGGCATCAAACAACTGGGGAAGGCATCAAACTGGGAAAGGCATAAAACTGGGGAAGGCTTAAAACTGGGGAAGGCATCAAACTGGGGAAGGCATCAAACTACTGGGGAAGGCATCAAACTGGGGAAGGTATCAAACTGGGGAAGGCATCACACGACTGGGTAAGGCATCAAACTGGGGATGGCATCAAACTGGGGAAGGCATCAAACTGGGGAAGTCATCAAACTGGGGAAGGCATCAAACTACTGGGGAAAGCATCAAACAACTGGGGTAGGCATCAAACTGGGAAAGGCATCAAACTGGGGAAGGCATCAAACAACTGGGAAAGGCATCAAACTGGGGAAGGCATCAAACAACTGGGGAAGGCATCAAACTGGGAAAGGCATCAAGCTGGAGAAGGCATCAAACTGTGGAAGGCATCAAACAACTGGGAAAGGCATCAAACTGGGGAAGGCATCAAACTGGGGAAGGCATCAAAGAACTGGGGAAGGCATCAAAATGGGGAAGGCATCAAACTGGGGAAGGCATCAAACTGGGGAAGGCATCAAACAACAGGGGAAGGCATCAAACTGGGGAAGGCATCAAACGGGGGAAGTCATCAAACTGGGTAAGGCATCAAACTGGGGAAGGCATCAAACAACTGGGGAAGGCATCAAACTGGGGAAGTCATCAAACTGGGGAAGGCATTAAACTGGGGAAGACTTCAAACTGGGGAAGGCTTCAAACTGGGGAAGGTATCAAACTGGGGAAAGCATCAAACTGGGTAAGGTATCAAACTGGGGAAGGCATCAAACAACTGAGGAAGGTATCAAACTGGGTAAGGCACCAAACTGGGGTAGGCATCAAACAACTGGGGAAGGCATCAAAATGGGGAAGGCATCAAACTGGGGAAGGCATCAAACTGGGGAAGGCATCAAACAACTGGGGAAGGCATCAAACTGGGGAAGGCATCAAAAGTGGGAAGGCATCAAGCTGGGGAAGTCATCAAACTGGGGAAGGCATCAAACTACTGGGGAAGGCATCAAACAACTGGGGTAGGCATCAAACTGGGAAAGGCATCAAACTGGGGAAGGCATCAAACAACTGGGAAAGGCATCAAACTGGGGAAGGCATCAAACAACTGGGGAAGGCATCAAACTGGGAAAGGCATCAAGCTGGGGAAGGCATCAAACTGTGGAAGGCATCAAACAACTGGGAAAGGCATCAAACTGGGGAAGGCATCAAACTGAGGAAGGCATCAAAGAACTGGGGAAGGCATCAAAATGGGGAAGGCATCAAACTGGGGAAGGCATCAAACTGGGGAAGGCATCAAACAACAGGGGAAGGCATCAAACTGGGGAAGGCATCAAACGGGGGAAGTTATCAAACTGGGTAAGGCATCAAACTGGGGAAGGCATCAAACAACTGGGGAAGGCATCAAACTGGGGAAGTCATCAAACTGGGGAAGGCATTAAACTGGGGAAGGCTTCAAACTGGGGAAGGCTTCAAACTGGGGAAGGTATCAAACTGGGGAAAGCATCAAACTGGGTAAGGCATCAAACTGGGGAAGGCATCAAACAACTGAGGAAGGTATCAAACTGGGGAAGGCACCAAACTGGGGAAGGCATCAAACAACTGGGGAAGGCATCAAAATGGGGAAGGCATCAAACTGGGGAAGGCATCAAACTGGGGAAGGCATCAAACAACTGGGGAAGGCATCAAACTGGGGAAGGCATCAAAAGTGGGAAGGCATCAAACTGGGGAAGGCATCAAACAACTGGGGAAGGCATCAAACTGGGGAAGGCATAAAACTGTAGAAGGCATCAAACAACCGGGGAAGGCATCAAACTGGGGATGGCTTCAAAAAACTGGGGAAGTAATAAAACTGGGGAAGACATCAAACTGAGGCAGGCATAAAACTGGGGAAGGCATCAAACTGGGGAAGGCATCAAACTGGGGAAGCAATCAAACAACTGGGGAAGGCATCAAATTGGGGAAGGCATCCAACTGGGGAAGGCATCAATCTGGGGAAGGCATCAAACTGGGGAAGGCATCAAAATGGTGAAGGCTTCAAACTGGGGAAGGCATCAAGCAACTGGGGAAGACATCAAACAACTGGGGAAGGCATCAAACTGGGGAAAGCATTAAACTGGGGAAGGCATCAAACTGGGGAAGGCATCAATCTGGGGAAGGCATCAAACTGGGGAAGGCATCAAACTGGAGAAGGCATCATACTGGGGAAGGCATCAAACAACTGGGGAAGGCATCAAACAACTGGGGAAGGCATCAAACTGGGGAAGGCATCAAACTGAGGACGGCATAAAACTGGGGAAGGCATCAAACTGGGGAAGGCATCAAACTGGGGAAGGAATCAAAAAACTGGGGAAGGCATAAAACTGGGGAAGACATCAAGCTGGGGAAGGCATCAAACTGGGGAAGGCATCAAACAACTGGGGAAGACATTAAACTGGGGAAGGCATCAAACAACTGGGGAAGGCATCAAACTGGGGAAGGCATCAAACAACTGGGGAAGGCATCAAACTGGGGAAGGCATTAAACTGGGGAAGGCATTAAACTGGGGAAGGCATCAATCTGGGGAAGGCATCAAACTGGGGAAGGCATCAAAATGGAGAAGGCTTCAAACTGGGGAAGGCATCAAGCAACTAGGGAAGGCATCAAACAACTGGGGAAGGCATGAAACTGGGGAAGGCATTAAACTGGGGAAGGCATCAAACTGGGGAAGGCTTCAATCTGGGGAAGGCATCAAACTGGGGAAGGCATCAATTTGGGGAAGGCATCAAACTGGGGAAGGCATCAAACTGGAGAAGGCATCAAACTGGGGAAGGCATCAAACAACTGGGGAAGGCATCAAACAACTGGGGAAGGCATCAAACTGGGGAAGGCATCAAACTGAGGAAGGTATAAAACTGGGGAAGGCATCAAACTGGGGAAGGCATCAAGCTGGAGAAGGCATCAAACTGGGGAAAGAATCAAAAAACTGGGGAAGGCATAAAACTGGGGGAAACATCAAACTGGGGAAGGCATCAAACTGGGGAAGGCATCAAACAACTGGGGAAGGCATCAAACTGGGGAAGGCATCAAACTGGGAAAGACATCAAACAACTGGGGAAGGCATCAAACTGGGGAACGCATCAAACTGCGGAAGGCATCAAACAACTGGGGAAGGCATCAAACTGGGGAAGTCATCAAACTGGGGAAGGCATCAAACAACTGGGGAAGGCATCAAACAACTGGGGTAGGCATCAAACTGGGGAAGGCATCAAACTGGGGAAGGCATCAAACAACTGGGAAAAGCATCAAACTGGGGAAGGCATAAAACTGGGGAAGGCATCAAACTGGGGAAGGCATCAAACTGGGGAAGGCATCAAGCTGGAGAAGGCATCAAACTGGGGAAAGAATCAAAAAACTGGGGAAGGCATAAAACTGGGGGAAACATCAAACTGGGGAAGGCATCAAACTGGGGAAGGCATCAAACAACTGGGGAAGGCATCAAACTGGGGAAGGCATCAAACTGGGAAAGACATCAAACAACTGGGGAAGGCATCAAACTGGGGAACGCATCAAACTGCGGAAGGCATCAAACAACTGGGGAAGGCATCAAACTGGGGAAGTCATCAAACTGGGGAAGGCATCAAACAACTGGGGAAGGCATCAAACAACTGGGGTAGGCATCAAACTGGGGAAGGCATCAAACTGGGGAAGGCATCAAACAACTGGGAAAAGCATCAAACTGGGGAAGGCATAAAACTGGGGAAGGCATCAAACTGGGGAAGGCATCAAACTTCGGAAGGCATCAAACAACTGGGAAAGGCATCAAACTGGGGAAGGCATCAAACTGGGGTAGGCATCAAACTGGGGAAGGCATCAAACAACTGGGGAAGGCATCAAAATGGGGAAGGCATCAATCTGGGGAAGGCATCAAACAACTGGGGAAGGCATCAAACTGGGGAAGGCATCAAACTGAGGAAGGTATCAAACAACTGGGGAAGGCATCAAACTGGGGAAGGCATCAAACGGGGGAAGGCATCAAACTGGGGAAGGCATCAAACAACTGGGGAAGGCATCAAACTTGGGAAGTCATCAAACTGGGGAAGGCATCAAACAAATGGGGAAGGCATCAAACTGGGGAAGGCATCAAACAACTGGGGAAGGCATCAAACTGGGGAAGGCATCAAGCTGGGGAAGGTTTCAAACTGGGGAAGGCATCAAACTGGGGAAGGCATCAAACTGGGAAAAGCATCAAACTGGGGAAGGCATCAAACAACTGGGGAAGGCATCAAACTCGGGAAGGCATCAAACAACTGGGGAAGGCATCAAACTGGGGAAGGCATCAAACGGGGGAAGGCATCAAACAACTGGGGAAGGCATCAAACCGGGGAAGGCATCAAACTTGGAAAGTCATCAAACTGGGGAAGGCATCAGACTGGTGAAGGCATCAAACTGGGGAAGGCATCAAACAACTGGGGAAGGCATCAAACTGGGCAAGGCATCAAACTGGGGAAGGCATCAAACAACTGGGGAAGGAATCAAACTGGGGAAGGCATCAAACAACTGGGGAAGGCATCAAACTGGGGAAGGCATCAAACTGGGGAAGGCATTAAACTGGGGAAGGCATTAAACTGGGGAAGGCATCAATCTGGGGAAGGCATCAAACTGGGGAAGGCATCAAAATGGAGAAGGCTTCAAACTGGGGAAGGCATCAAGCAACTGGGGAAGGCATCAAACAAGTGGGGAAGGCAACAAACTGGGGAAAGCATTAAACTGGGGAAGGCATCAAACTGGGGAAGGCATCAATCTGGGGAAGGCATCAAACTGGGGAAGGCATCAAACTGGAGAAGGCATCAAAGTGGAGAAGGCATCAAAATGGGGAAGGCATCAATCTGGGGAAGGCATCAAACAACTGGGGAAGGCATCAACCTGGGGAAGGCATCAAACTGGGGTAGGTATCAAACAACTGGGGAAGGCATCAAACTGGGGAAGGCATCAAACGGGGGAAATCATCAAACTGGGGAAGGCATCAAACAACTGGGGAAGGCATCAAACTTGGGAAGTCATCAAACTGGGGAAGGCATCAAACAAATGGGGAAGGCATCAAACTGGGGAAGGCATCAAACAACTGGGGAAGGCATCAAACTGGGGAAGGCATCAAACTGGGGAAGGTATCAAACTGGGGAAGGCATCAAACTGGGGAAGGCATCAAACTGGGAAAAGCATCAAACTGGGGAAGGCATCAAACAACTGGGGAAGGCATCAAACTCGGGAAGGCATAAAACTGGGGAAGGCATCAAACAACTGGGGAAGGCATCAAACTGGGGAAGGCATCAAACGGGGGAAGGCATCAAACAACTGGGGAAGGCATCAAACCGGGGAAGGCATCAAACTGGGAAAGGCATCAAACTGGGGAAGGCATCAGACTGGGGAAGGCATCAAACTGGGGAAGGCATCAAACAACTGGGGAAGGCATCAAACTGGGGAAGGCATCAAACTGGGGAAGGCATCAAACAACTGGGGAAGGAATCAAACTGGGGAAGGCATCAAACAACTGGGGAAGGCATCAAACAAGTGGGGAAGGCATCAAACTGGGGAAAGCATTAAACTGGGGAAGGCATCAAACTGGGGAAGGCATCAATCTGGGGAAGGCATCAAACTGGGGAAGGCATCAAACTGGAGAAGGCATCAAAGTGGGGAAGGCATCAAACAACTGGGGAAGGCATCAAACAACTGGGGAAGGCATCAAACTGGGGAAGGCATCAAACTGAGGAAGGCATAAAACTGGGGAAGGCATCAAACTGGGGAAGGCATCAAACTGGGGAAGGCATCAAACTGGGGAAGGAATAAAAAAACTGGGGAAGGCATAAAACTGGGGAAGACATCAAACTGGGGAAGGCATCAAACAACTGGGGAAGGCATCAAACTGGGGAAGGCATCAAACTTCGGAAGGCATGAAACAACTGGGAAAGGCATCAAACTGGGGAAGGCATCAAACTGGGGTAGGCATCAAACTGGGGAAGGCATCAAACAACTGGGGAAGGCATCAAACTGGGGAAGGCATCAAACTGGGAAGGCATCAAACTGGGGAAGGCATCAAACTGGGGAAGGCATCAAACAACTGGGGAAGTCATCAAACTGGGGAAGTCATCAAACTGGGGAAGGCATCAAACAACTGGGGAAGGCATCAAACTGGGGAAGGCATCAAACTGGGGAAGGTATCAAACTGGGGAAGGCATCAAACTGGGGAAGGCATCAAACTGGGAAAAGCTTCAAACTGGGGAAGGCATCAAACAACTGGGGAAGGCATCAAACTCGGGAAGGCATCAAACTGGGGAAGGCATCAAACAACTGGGGAAGGCATCAGACTGGGGAAGGCATCAAACTGGGGAAGGCATCAAACAACTGGGGAAGGCATCAAACTGGGGAAGGCATCAAACTGGAAAAGGCATCAAACTGGGGAAGTCATCAGACTGGGGAAGGCATCAAACTGGGGAAGACATCAAACAATTGGGGAAGGCATCAAAGTGGGGAAGGCATCAAACTGGGGAAGGAATCAAACTGGGGAAGGCATCAAACAACTGGGGAAGGCATCAGACTGGGGAAGGCATCAAACTGGGGAAGGCATTAAACTGGGGAAGGCATTAAACTGGGGAAGGCATCAATCTGTGGAAGGCATCAACCTGGGGAAGGCATCAAAATGGAGAAGGCTTCAAACTGGGGAAGGCATCAAGCAACTGGAGAAGGCATCAAACAACTGGGGAAAGCATCAAACTGGGGAAAGCATTAAACTGGGGAAGGCATGAAACTGGGGAAGGCATCAATCTGGGGAAGGCATCAAACTGGGGAAGGCATCAAACTGGAGAAGGCATCAAACTGGGGAAGGCATCAAACAACTGGGGAAGGCATCAAACAACTGGGGAAGGCATCAAACTGGGGAAGGCATCAAACTGAGGAAGGCATAAAGCTGGGGAAGGCATCAAACTGGGGAAGGCATCAAACTGGGGAAGGCAACAAACTGGGGAAGGAATCAAAAAACTGGGGAAGGCATAAAACTGGGGAAGACATCAAACTGCGGAAGGCATCAAACTGGGGAAGGCATCAAACAACTGGGGAAGGCATCAAACAACTATGGAAGGCATTAAAATGGGGAAGCCATCAAACAACTGGGGAAGGCATCAAACTCGGGAAGGCATCAAACTGGGGAAGGCATTAAACTGGGGAAGGCATTAAACTGGGGAAGGTATCAAGCAACTGGGGAAGGCATCAAACAACTGGGGAAGGCTTAAAACTGGGAAAGGCATCAAACTGGGGAAGGCATCAAACTGGGGAAGACATCAAACAACTGGGGAAGGCATCAAACTGGGGAAGGCATCAAACTGCAGAAGGCATCAAACAACTGGGGAAGGCATCAAACTGGGAAGGCATCAAACTGGGGAAGGCATCAAACAACTGGGGAAGGCATCAAACAACTGGGGAAGGCATCAAACTGGGGAAGGCATCAAACAATTTGGGAAGGCATCAAACAACTGGGGAAGGCATCAAACTGGGAAAGGCATAAAACTGGGGAAGGCTTAAAACTGGGGAAGGCATCAAACTGGGGAAGGCATCAAACTACTGGGGAAGGCATCAAACTGGGGAAGGTATCAAACTGGGGAAGGCATCACACGACTGGGTAAGGCATCAAACTGGGGATGGCATCAAACTGGGGAAGGCATCAAACTGGGGAAGTCATCAAACTGGGGAAGGCATCAAACTACTGGGGAAAGCATCAAACAACTGGGGTAGGCATCAAACTGGGAAAGGCATCAAACTGGGGAAGGCATCAAACAACTGGGAAAGGCATCAAACTGGGGAAGGCATCAAACAACTGGGGAAGGCATCAAACTGGGAAAGGCATCAAGCTGGAGAAGGCATCAAACTGTGGAAGGCATCAAACAACTGGGAAAGGCATCAAACTGGGGAAGGCATCAAACTGGGGAAGGCATCAAAGAACTGGGGAAGGCATCAAAATGGGGAAGGCATCAAACTGGGGAAGGCATCAAACTGGGGAAGGCATCAAACAACAGGGGAAGGCATCAAACTGGGGAAGGCATCAAACGGGGGAAGTCATCAAACTGGGTAAGGCATCAAACTGGGGAAGGCATCAAACAACTGGGGAAGGCATCAAACTGGGGAAGTCATCAAACTGGGGAAGGCATTAAACTGGGGAAGACTTCAAACTGGGGAAGGCTTCAAACTGGGGAAGGTATCAAACTGGGGAAAGCATCAAACTGGGTAAGGTATCAAACTGGGGAAGGCATCAAACAACTGAGGAAGGTATCAAACTGGGTAAGGCACCAAACTGGGGTAGGCATCAAACAACTGGGGAAGGCATCAAAATGGGGAAGGCATCAAACTGGGGAAGGCATCAAACTGGGGAAGGCATCAAACAACTGGGGAAGGCATCAAACTGGGGAAGGCATCAAAAGTGGGAAGGCATCAAGCTGGGGAAGTCATCAAACTGGGGAAGGCATCAAACTACTGGGGAAGGCATCAAACAACTGGGGTAGGCATCAAACTGGGAAAGGCATCAAACTGGGGAAGGCATCAAACAACTGGGAAAGGCATCAAACTGGGGAAGGCATCAAACAACTGGGGAAGGCATCAAACTGGGAAAGGCATCAAGCTGGGGAAGGCATCAAACTGTGGAAGGCATCAAACAACTGGGAAAGGCATCAAACTGGGGAAGGCATCAAACTGAGGAAGGCATCAAAGAACTGGGGAAGGCATCAAAATGGGGAAGGCATCAAACTGGGGAAGGCATCAAACTGGGGAAGGCATCAAACAACAGGGGAAGGCATCAAACTGGGGAAGGCATCAAACGGGGGAAGTTATCAAACTGGGTAAGGCATCAAACTGGGGAAGGCATCAAACAACTGGGGAAGGCATCAAACTGGGGAAGTCATCAAACTGGGGAAGGCATTAAACTGGGGAAGGCTTCAAACTGGGGAAGGCTTCAAACTGGGGAAGGTATCAAACTGGGGAAAGCATCAAACTGGGTAAGGCATCAAACTGGGGAAGGCATCAAACAACTGAGGAAGGTATCAAACTGGGGAAGGCACCAAACTGGGGAAGGCATCAAACAACTGGGGAAGGCATCAAAATGGGGAAGGCATCAAACTGGGGAAGGCATCAAACTGGGGAAGGCATCAAACAACTGGGGAAGGCATCAAACTGGGGAAGGCATCAAAAGTGGGAAGGCATCAAACTGGGGAAGGCATCAAACAACTGGGGAAGGCATCAAACTGGGGAAGGCATAAAACTGTAGAAGGCATCAAACAACCGGGGAAGGCATCAAACTGGGGATGGCTTCAAAAAACTGGGGAAGTAATAAAACTGGGGAAGACATCAAACTGAGGCAGGCATAAAACTGGGGAAGGCATCAAACTGGGGAAGGCATCAAACTGGGGAAGCAATCAAACAACTGGGGAAGGCATCAAATTGGGGAAGGCATCCAACTGGGGAAGGCATCAATCTGGGGAAGGCATCAAACTGGGGAAGGCATCAAAATGGTGAAGGCTTCAAACTGGGGAAGGCATCAAGCAACTGGGGAAGACATCAAACAACTGGGGAAGGCATCAAACTGGGGAAAGCATTAAACTGGGGAAGGCATCAAACTGGGGAAGGCATCAATCTGGGGAAGGCATCAAACTGGGGAAGGCATCAAACTGGAGAAGGCATCATACTGGGGAAGGCATCAAACAACTGGGGAAGGCATCAAACAACTGGGGAAGGCATCAAACTGGGGAAGGCATCAAACTGAGGACGGCATAAAACTGGGGAAGGCATCAAACTGGGGAAGGCATCAAACTGGGGAAGGAATCAAAAAACTGGGGAAGGCATAAAACTGGGGAAGACATCAAGCTGGGGAAGGCATCAAACTGGGGAAGGCATCAAACAACTGGGGAAGACATTAAACTGGGGAAGGCATCAAACAACTGGGGAAGGCATCAAACTGGGGAAGGCATCAAACAACTGGGGAAGGCATCAAACTGGGGAAGGCATTAAACTGGGGAAGGCATTAAACTGGGGAAGGCATCAATCTGGGGAAGGCATCAAACTGGGGAAGGCATCAAAATGGAGAAGGCTTCAAACTGGGGAAGGCATCAAGCAACTAGGGAAGGCATCAAACAACTGGGGAAGGCATGAAACTGGGGAAGGCATTAAACTGGGGAAGGCATCAAACTGGGGAAGGCTTCAATCTGGGGAAGGCATCAAACTGGGGAAGGCATCAATTTGGGGAAGGCATCAAACTGGGGAAGGCATCAAACTGGAGAAGGCATCAAACTGGGGAAGGCATCAAACAACTGGGGAAGGCATCAAACAACTGGGGAAGGCATCAAACTGGGGAAGGCATCAAACTGAGGAAGGTATAAAACTGGGGAAGGCATCAAACTGGGGAAGGCATCAAGCTGGAGAAGGCATCAAACTGGGGAAAGAATCAAAAAACTGGGGAAGGCATAAAACTGGGGGAAACATCAAACTGGGGAAGGCATCAAACTGGGGAAGGCATCAAACAACTGGGGAAGGCATCAAACTGGGGAAGGTATCAAACTGGGGAAGGCATCAAACAACTGAGGAAGGCATCAAACAACTGGGGAAGGCATCAAACTGGGGAAGGCATCAAACTGGGGAAGGCATCAAAATGGAGAAGGCTTCAAACTGGGGAAGGCATCAAGCAACTGGGGAAGGCATCAAACTGGGGAAGTCATTAAACTGAGGAAGGCATCAAACTGGGGAAGGCAACAATCTGGGGAAGGAATCAAACTGGGGAAGGCATCAAACTGGAGAAGGCATCAAACCGGGGAAAGCATCAAACAACTGGGGACAGCATCAAACAACTGGGGAAGGCATCAAACTGGGGAAGGCATCAAACTGAGGAAGGCATAAAACTGGGGAAGGCATCAAACTGGGGAAGGCATCAAACTGGGGAAGGCATCAAACTGGGGAAGGAATCAAAAAACTGGGGAAGGCATAAAACTGGGGAAGACATCAAACTGGGGAAGGCATCAAACTGGGGAAGGAATCAAAAAACTGGTGAAGGCATCAAACTGGGTAAGGAATCAAAAAACTGGGGAAGGCATAAAACTGGGGAAAACATCAAACTGGGGAAGGCATCAAACTGGGGAAGGCATCAAACAACTGGGGAAGGCATCAAACTGGTGAAGGCATAAAACAGGGGAAGACATCAAACTGGGGAAGGCTTCAAACTGGGGAAGGCATCAAACAACTGGGGAAGGCATCAAACTGGGGAAGGCATCAAACTGGGAAAGGAATCAAACTGGGGAATGCATCAGACTGGGGAAGGAATCAAACTGGGGAAGGCATAAAACTGGCGAAGGCATCAAACTGGGGAAGGCATCAAACTGGGGAATGCATCAAACAACTGTGAAAGGCATCAAACTGGGTAAGGCATCAAATTAGGGAAAGCATCAAACTGGGGAAGGCATTAAACTGGGGAAGGCATCAAACTGCGGAAGGCATCAAACTGGGGAAAGCATCAAACTGGGGAAGGCATCAAACTGGGGAAGGTATCAAACTGGGGAAGGCATCAATCTACTGGGGAAGGCATCAAACAACTGAGGAAGGCATCAAACTGGGGAAGGCATCAAGCTGAGGAAGGCATAAAACTGGTGAAGGCATCAAACTGGGGAAGGAATCAAACTGGGGATGGCATCAAACTGGGGAAGGAATCAAACAACTGGGGAAAGCATCAAACTGGGGAAGGCATCAAACTGGGGTAGGCATCAAACTGGGAAGGCTTCAAACTGGGGAAGGTATCAAACTGGGGAAAGCATCAAACTGGGTAAGGCATCAAACTGGGGATAGCATCAAACTGGGGAAGGCATCAAACTGGGGAAGGCATCAAACAACTGGGGAAGGTATCAACCTGGGGAAGGCACCAAACTGGGGAAGGCATCAAACAACTGGGGAAGGCATCAAAATGGGGAAGGCATCAAACTGGGGAAGGCATCAAACAACTGGGGAAGGCATCAAACTGGGGAAGGCATAAAACGGGGGAAGGCATCAAACTGGGGAAGGCATCAAACAACTGGGGAAGGCATCAAACTGGGGAAGGCATAAAACTGTAGAAGACATCAAACAACTGGGGAAGGCATCAAACTGGGGAAGGCATCAAACTGGGGAAGGCATCAAACTGGGGAAGGCATCAAACGACTGGGGAAGACATCAAACTGGCGAAGGCATCAAACTGAGGAAGGCATAAAACTGGGGAAGGCATCAAACTGGCTAAGGCATCAAACTGGGGAAGCAATCAAACAACTGGGGAAGGCATCAAACTGGGGAAGGCATCCAACTGGGGAAGGCATCAAACTGGGGAAGGCTTAAAACTGAGGAAAGCATTAAACTGGGGAAAGCATCAAACTGGGTATGCCATCAAACTGGGGAAGGCATCAAACTGGGGAAGGCATCAAACTGGGGAAGGCATCAAACAACTGGGGAAGGCATCAAAATGGGGAAGGTTATCAAACTGGGGAAGGCATCAAACTGGGGAAAGCATCAAACAACTGGGGAAGGCATCAAACTGGGGAAGGCATCAAACGGGGTAAGGAATCAAATTGGGGAAGGCATCAAACAACTTGGGAAGGCATCAAACTACGGAAGGCATAAAACTGTAGAAGGCATCAAACAACTGGGGAAGGCATCAAACTGGGAAGGCATCAAACTTGGGAAGGCATCAAACTGGGGAAGGCATCAAACTATTGGGGAAGGCATCAATCTGGGGACGGCATCAAACTAGGGAAGGCATCAAACTGGGGAAGGCATCAAACAATTGGGGAAGGCATCAAACTGGGGAAGGCATCAAGCTGAGGAAGGCATAAAACTGGTGAAGGCACCAAACTGGGGAAGGAATCAAACTGGGGATGGCATCAAGCTGGGGAAGGAATCAAACAACTGGGGAAAGCATCAAACTGGGGAAGGCATCAAACTGGGGAAGGCATCAAACTGGGAAAGGCTTCAAACTGGGGAAGGTATCAAACTGGGGAAAGCATCAAACTGGGTAAGGCATCAAACTGGGGATAGCATCAAACTGGGAAAGGCATCAAACTGGGGAAGGCATCAAACAACTGGGGAAGGTATCAACCTGGGGAAGGCACCAAACTGGGGAAGGCATCAAAACAACTGGGGAAGGCATCAAAATGGGGAAGGCATCAAACTGGGGAAGGCATCAAACAACTGGGGAAGGCATCAAACTGGGGAAGGCATAAAACGGGGGAAGGCATCAAACTGGGGAAGGCATCAAACAACTGGGGAAGGCATCAAACTGGGGAAGGCATAAAGCTGTAGAAGACATCAAACAACTGGGGAAGGCATCAAACTGGGGAAGGCATCAAACTGGGGAAGGCATCAAACTGGGGAAGACATCAAACGACTGGGGAAGACATCAAACTGGCGAAGGCATCAAACTGAGGAAGGCATTAAACTGGGGAAGGCATCAAACTGGGGAAGCAATCAAACAACTGGGGAAGGCATCAAACTGGGGAAGGCATCCAACTGGGGAAGGCATCAAACTGGGGAAGGCTTAAAACTGAGGAAAGCATCAAACTGGGGAAAGCATCAAACTGGGTATGGCATCAAACTGGGGAAGGCATCAAACTGGGGAAGGCATCAAACTGGGGAAGGCATCAAACAACTGGGGAAGGCATCAAAATGGGGAAGGTTATCAAACTGGGGAAGGCATCAAACTGGGGAAAGCATCAAACAACTGGGGAAGGCATCAAACTGGGGAAGGCATCAAACGGGGTAAGGAATCAAACTGGGGAAGGCATCAAACAACTTGGGAAGGCATCAAACTAGGGAAGGCATAAAACTGTAGAAGGCATCAAACAACTGGGGAAGGCATCAAACTGGGAAGGCATCAAACTGGGGAAGGCATCAAACTGGGGAAGGCATCAAACTATTGGGGAAGGCATCAATCTGGGGACGGCATCAAACTAGCGAAGGCATCAAACTGGGGAAGGCATCAAACAATTGGGGAAGGCATCAAGCTGGGGAAGGCATCAAACTGGGGAAGGTATCAAACTGGGAAGGCATCAAACTGGGGAAGGCATGAAGCAAATGGGGAAGGCATCAAACTGGGGAAGGCGTTAAACTGGGGAAGGCATCACACTGGGGAAGTCATCAAACAACTGGAGAAGGCATCAAACTGGAAAAGGCATCAAACTGGGGAAGGCATCAAACTGGGGAAGGCATCAAACTGGGGAAGGCATCAAATAACCGCGGAAGGCATCAAACTGGGGAAGGCATCAAACTCGGAAAGGCATCAGACTGGGGAAGGCATTAAACTGGGGAAGGCATTAAACAGGGGAAGGTATCAATCTGGGGAAGGCATCAAACTGGGGAAGGCATCAAAATGGAGAAGGCTTCAAACTGGGGAAGGCATCAAGCAACTGGGGAAGGCATCAAACAACTGGGGAAGACATCAAACTGGGGAAGGCATTAAACTGGGGAAGGCATCAAACTGGGGAAGGCATCAAACTGGGGAACGCATCAAACTGGGGAAGGAATCAAACTGGGGAAGGCATCAAACAACTGGGGAAGGCATCAAACTGGGGAAGGCATCAAAAACTGGGGAAGGCATCAAACTGGGAAGGCATCAAGCTGGGGAAGGCAATAAACTGGGGAAGGCATTAAACTGGGGAAGGCATCAAGTTGGGGAAGGCATCAAACTGGGGAAGGCATCAAACAACTGGGGAAGGCATCAAACTGGGGAAGGCATCAAACTGGGGAAGGCATCAAACAACTGGGGAAGGCATCAAACTGGGGAAGGCATCAAAAACTGGGGAAGGCATCAAACTGGGGAAGGCATCAAGCTGGGGAAGGCATTAAACTGGGGAAGGCATTAAACTGGGGAAGGCATCAATCTGGGGAAGGCATCAAACTGGGGAAGGCATCAAAATGGAGAAGGCTTCAAACTGGGGAAGACATCAAGCAACTGGGGAAGGTATCAAACAACTGGGGAAGGCATCAAACTGGGTAAGGGATTAAACTGGGGAAGGAATCAAACTGGGGAAGGCATCAATCTGGGGAAGGAATCAAACTGGGGAAGGCATCAAACTGGAGAAGGCATCAAACTGGAGAAGGCATCAAACTGGGGAAGGCATCAAACAACTGGGGAAGGCATCAAACTGGGGAAGGCATCAAACTGAGGAAGGCATAAAACTGGGTAAGGCATCAAACTGGGGAATGCATCAAACTGGGGAAGGCATGAAACTGGGGAAGGAATCAAAAAACTGGGGAAGGCATAAAACTGGGGAAGACATCAAACTGGGGAAGGCATCAAACTGGGGAAGGAATCAAAAAACTGGGGAAGACATCAAACTGGGGTAGGAATCAAACAACTGGGGAAGGCATGAAACTGGGGAAGACATCAAACGGGGGAAGGCATCAAACTGGGGAAGGCATCAAACTACTGGGGAAGGCATCAAACTGGGGAAGGCAAAAAACTGTAGAAGGCATCAAACAACTGGGGAAGTCATCAAACTGGGGAAGGCATCAATCTGGCGAAGGCATCAAACTACTGGGGTAGGCATCAATCTGGGGACGGCATCAAGCTAGGGAAGGCATCAAACTGGGAAAGGCATCAAACAACTGGGGAAGGCATCAAACTGGGGAAGGCATCAAACTGGGGAAGGCATCAAACTGGGGAAGGTATCAAACTGGGAAGGCATCAAACTGGGGAAGGCATCAAACTGGGGAAGGCATCAAGCAACTGGGGAAGGCATCAAACTGGGGAAGGCATTAAACTGGGGAAGGCATCAAACTGGGGAAGGCATCAAACAACTGGAGAAGGCATCAAACTGGAGAAGGCATCAAACTGGGGAAGGCATCAAACAACTGGGGAAGGCATCAAAAAGGGAAAGGCATCAAACTGGGGAAGGCATCAAACAACTGGGGAAGGCATCAAACTGGGGAAGGCATCAAACAACTGGGGAAGGCATCAAACTGGGGAAGGCATCAAAATCTGGGGAAGGCATCAAACTGGGGAAGGCATCAAGCTGGGGAAGGCATTAAACTGGGGAAGGCATTAAACTGGGGAAGCCATCAATCTGGGGAAGGCATCAAACTGGGGAAGGCATCAAAATGGAGAAGGCTTCAAACTGGGGAAGGCATCAAGCAACTGGGGAAGGTATCAAACAACTGGGGAAGGCATCAAACTGGGGAAGGCATTAAACTGGGGAAGGCATCAAACTGGGGAAGGCATCAATCTGGGGAAGGAATCAAACTGGGGAAGGCATCAAACTGGAGAAGGCATCAAACTGGGGCAGGCATCAAACAACTGGGGAAGGCATCAAACTGGGGAAGGCATCAAACTGAGGAAGGCATAAAACTGGGTAAGGCATCAAACTGGGGAAGGCATCAAACTGGGGAAGGCATCAAACTGGGGAAGGAATCAAAAAACTGGGGAAGGCATAAAACTGGGGAAGACATCAAACTGGGGAAGGCATCAAACTGGGGAAAGAATCAAAAAACTGGGGAAGGCATCAAACTGGGGAAGGAATAAAAAAACTAGGGAAGGCATAAAACTGGGGAAGACATCAAACTGGGGAAGGCATCAAACTGGGAAAGGCATCAAACAACAGGGGAAGGCATCAAAATGGGGAAGGTTATCAAACTGGGGAAGGCATCAAACTGAGGAAGGCATCAAACAACTGGGGAAGGCATGAAACTGGGGAAGACATCAAACGGGGGAAGGCAATCAAACTGGGAAAGGCATCAAACTACTGGGGAAGGCATCAAACTGGGGAAGGCAAAAATCTGTAGAAGGCATCAAACAACTGGGGAAGGCATCAAACTGGGGAAGGCATCAAAAACTGGGGAAGGCATCAAACTGGGGAAGGCATCAAGCTGGGGAAGGCATTAAACTGGGGAAGGCATTAAACTGGGGAAGGCATCAATCTGGGGAAGGCATCAAACTGGGGAAGGCATCAAAATGGAGAAGGCTTCAAACTGGGGAAGACATCAAGCAACTGGGGAAGGTATCAAACAACTGGGGAAGGCATCAAACTGGGTAAGGGATTAAACTGGGGAAGGAATCAAACTGCGGAAGGCATCAATCTGGGGAAGGAATCAAACTGGGGAAGGCATCAAACTGGAGAAGGCATCAAACTGGAGAAGGCATCAAACTGGGGAAGGAATCAAACAACTGGGGAAGGCATCAAACTGGGGAAGGCATCAAACTGAGGAAGGCATAAAACTGGGTAAGGCATCAAACTGGGGAATGCATCAAACTGGGGAAGGCATCAAACTGGGGAAGGAATCAAAAAACTGGGGAAGGCATAAAACTGGGGAAGACATCAAACTGGGGAAGGCATCAAACTGGGGAAGGAATCAAAAAACTGGGGAAGGCATCAAACTGGGGTAGGAATCAAACAACTGGAGAAGGCATCAAACTGGGGAAGGCATCAAACTGGGGAAGGCATCAAACCACTGGGGAAGGCATCAAACTGGGGAAGGCATCAAACGGGGGAAGGCATCAAAGTAGGGAAGGCATCAAACTGGGGAAGGCATCAAACAACTGCGGAAGGCATCAAACTGGGGAAGTCATCAAACTGGGGAAGGCATCAAACTGGGGAAGGCATCAGTCTTGGGAAGGCATCAAACTGGGAAGGCATCAAACAACTGGGGAAGGCATCAAACTGGGGAAGGCATCAAACTGGGGAAGGCATCAAACAACTGCGGAAGGCATCAAACTGGGGAAGGCATTAAACTGGGGAAGGCATTAAACTGGGGAAGGCATCAAGTTGGGGAAGGCATCAAACTGGGGAAGGCATCAAACAACTGGGGAAGGCATCAAACTGGGGAAGGCATCAAACTGGGGAAGGCATCAAACAACTGGGGAAGGCATCAAACTGGGGAAGGCATCAAAAACTGGGGAAGGCATCAAACTGGGGAAGGCATCAAGCTGGGGAAGGCATTAAACTGGGGAAGGCATTAAACTGGGGAAGGCATCAATCTGGGGAAGGCATCAAACTGGGGAAGGCATCAAAATGGAGAAGGCTTCAAACTGGGGAAGACATCAAGCAACTGGGGAAGGTATCAAACAACTGGGGAAGGCATCAAACTGGGTAACGGATTAAACTGGGGAAGGAATCAAACTGCGGAAGGCATCAATCTGGGGAAGGAATCAAACTGGGGAAGGCATCAAACTGGAGAAGGCATCAAACTGGAGAAGGCATCAAACTGGGGAAGGAATCAAACAACTGGGGAAGGCATCAAACTGGGGAAGGCATCAAACTGAGGAAGGCATAAAACTGGGTAAGGCATCAAACTGGGGAATGCATCAAACTGGGGAAGGCATCAAACTGGGGAAGGAATCAAAAAACTGGGGAAGGCATAAAACTGGGGAAGACATCAAACTGGGGAAGGCATCAAACTGGGGAAGGAATCAAAAAACTGGGGAAGGCATCAAACTGGGGTAGGAATCAAACAACTGGAGAAGGCATCAAACTGGGGAAGGCATCAAACTGGGGAAGGCATCAAACCACTGGGGAAGGCATCAAACTGGGGAAGGCATCAAACGGGGGAAGGCATCAAAGTAGGGAAGGCATCAAACTGGGGAAGGCATCAAACAACTGCGGAAGGCATCAAACTGGGGAAGTCATCAAACTGGGGAAGGCATCAAACTGGGGAAGGCATCAGTCTTGGGAAGGCATCAAACTGGGAAGGCATCAAACTGGGGAAGGCATCCAGCAAATGGGGAAGGCATCAAACTGGGGAAGGCGTTAAACTGGGGAAGGCATCACACTGGGGAAGTCATCAAACAACTGGAGAAGGCATCAAACTGGAAAAGGCATCAAACTGGGGAAGGCATCAAACTGGGGAAGGCATCAAACTGGGGAAGGCATCAAATAACCGCGGAAGTCATCAAACTGGGGAAGGCATCAAACTCGGGAAGGCATCAGACTGGGGAAGGCATTAAACTGGGGAAGGCATTAAACAGGGGAAGGTATCAATCTGGGGAAGGCATCAAACTGGGGAAGGCATCAAAATGGAGAAGGCTTCAAACTGGGGAAGACATCAAGCAACTGGGGAAGGCATCAAACAACTGGGGAAGACATCAAACTGGGGAAGACATTAAACTGGGGAAGGCATCAAACTGGGGAAGGCATCAAACTGGGAAACGCATCAAACTGGGGAAGGAATCAAACTGGCGAAGGCATCAAACAACTGGGGAAGGCATCAAACTGGGGAACGCATCAAAAACTGGGGAAGGCATCAAACTGGGAAGGCATCAAGCTGGGGAAGGCATTAAACTGGGGAAGGCATCAAACTGGGGAAGGCATCAAACAACTGGAGAAGGCATCAAACTGGAGAAGGCATCAAACTGGGGAAGGCATCAAACAACTGGGGAAGGCATCAAAAAGGGAAAGGCATCAAACTGGGGAAGGCATCAAACAACTGGGGAAGGCATCAAACTGGGGAAGGCATCAAACTGGGGAAGGCATCAAATAACTGGGGAAGGTATCAAACTGGGGAAGGCATCAAACTGGGGAACGCATCAAACAACTGGGGAAGGCATCAAACTGGGGAAGGTATCAAACTGGGAAGGCATCAAACTGGGGAAGGCATCACACAACTGGGGAAGGCATCAAACTGGGGAAGGCATTAAACTGGGGAAGGCATGAAACTGGGAAAGGAATCAATCAACAGGGGAAGGCATCAAACTGGATAAGGCATCAAACAACTGAGGAAGGCATCAAACTGTGGAAGACATCAAACTGCGGAAGGCATCAAACTGGGGAAGGCATCAGACTGGGAAAGGCATCAAACTGGGGAAGGCATCAAACTGGGGTAGGCATCAAAGTGGGGAAGGCATCAAACTGGGCAAGGCATCAAACTGGGGAAGGCATCAAACAACTGGGGAAGGCATCAAACTGAGGAAGGCATCAAACAACTGGGGAAGGCATCAAACTGGGGAAGGCATCAAACAAATGGAGAAGGCATCAAACTGGGGAAGGCATCAAACTGGGGAAGGCATCAAATAACTGGGGAAGGCATCAAACTGGGGAAGGCATCAAACTGGGGAAGGCATCAAACAACTGGGGAAGGCATCAAAATTGGGAAGGCATCAGACTGGGGAAGGCATCAAACAACTGGGGAAGGCATCAAACTGGGGAAGGCATCAAACTGGGGAAGGCATCAAACCACTGGGGAAGGCATCAAACTGGGGAAGTCATCAAACGGGGGAAGGCATCAAACTAGGGAAGGCATCAAACTGGGGAAGGCATCAAACAACTGCGGAAGGCATTAACTGGGGAAGTCATCAAACTGGGGAAAGCATCAAACTGGGGAAGGCATCAGTCTTGGGAAGGCATCAAACTGGGAAGGCATCAAACTGGCGATGGCATCAAACTGGGGAAGGCATCAAAAAAACTGGGGAAGGCATCAAACTGGGGAAGGCATCAAACAACTGGGGAAGGCATCAAACTGGGGAAGGCATCAAACAACTGTGGAAGGCATCAAAGTAGGGAAGGCATCAAACTGGGGAAGGCATCAAACTGGGGAAGGCATCAAATAAACTGGGGAAGGCATCTAACTGGGGAAGGCATCAAACTGGGGAAGGCATCAAACAACTGGGGAAGGCATCAAACTGGGGAAGGCATCAAACATCTGGGGAAGGCATAAAACTGGGGAAGGCATCAAACTGTGGAACGCATCAAACAACTGAGGAAGGCGTCAAACAACTGGGGAAGGCATCAAACTGGGGAAGGCATCAAACTGGGGAAGGCATTATACTGGGGAAGGCATCAAACTGGGGAAGGCATCAAACTGGGGAAGGGATCGAACTGGGGAAGGCATCAAACTGGGGAAGGCATCAAACTGGGGAAGGTAGCAAACTGGGGAAGGCATCCAACAACTGTGGAAGGCATCAAACTAAGGAAGGAATCAAACTGGGGAAGGCATCAAAAATCTGGGGAAGGCATCAAACTGGGGAAGCCATCAAACAACTGGGGAAGGCATCAAACTGGGGAAGGCATGAAACAACTGGGGAAGGCATCAAACTGGGGAAGGCATCAAACAACTGTGGAAGGCATCAAACTAGGGAAGGCATCAAACTGGGGAAGGCATCAAACTGGGGAAGGCATCAAATAAACTGGGGAAGGCATCTAACTGGGGAAGGCATCAAACTGGGGAAGGTATCAATCAAATGGGGAAGGCATAAAACTGGGGAAGGCATCAAACATCTGGGGAAGGCAAAAAACTGGGGAAGGCATCAAACTGGGGAAGGCATCAAACTGGGGAACGCATCAAACAACTGAGGAAGGCGTCAAACAACTGGGGAAGGCATCAAACTGGGGAAGGCATCAAACTGGGGAAGGCATTATACTGGGGAAGGGATCAAACTGGGGAAGGCATCAAACTGGGGAAGGGATCGAACTGGGGAAGGCATCAAACTGGGGAAGGTAGCAAACTGGGGAAGGCATCCAACAACTGTGGAAGGCATCAAACTAAGGAAGGTATCAAACTGGGGAAAGCATCAAAAATCTGGGGAAGGCATCAAACTGGGGAAGGCATCAAACAACTGGGGAAGGCATCAAACTGGGGAAGGCATCAAACAACTGGGGAAGGCATCAAACTGGGGAAGGCATCAAACAACTGTGGAAGGCATCAAACTAGGGAAGGCATCAAACTGGGGAAGGCATCAAACTGGGGAAGGCATAAAATAAACTGGGGAAGGCATCTAACTGGGGAAGGCATCAAACTGGGGAAGGCATCAAACATCTGGGGAAGGCAAAAAACTGGGGAAGGCATCAAACTGGGGAAGGCATCAAACTGGGGAACGCATCAAACAACTGAGGAAGGAGTCAAACAACTGGGGAAGGCATCAAACTGGGGAAGGCATCAAACTGGGGAAGGCATTATACTGGGAAGGCATCAAACTGGGGAAGGCATCAAACTGGGGAAGGGATCAAACTGGGGAAGGCATCAAACTGGGGAAGGTAGCAAACTGGGGAAGGCATCAAACAACTGTGGAAGGCATCAAACTAAGGAAGGTATCAAACTGGGGAAGGCATCAAAAATCTGGGGAAGGCATCAAACTGGGGAAGGCATCAAACTGGGGAAGGCATCAAACTGGGGAAAGAATCAAAAAACTGGGGAAGGCATAAAACTGGGGAAGACATCAAACTGGGGAAGGCATGAAACTGGGGAAAGAATCAAAAAACTGGGGAAGGCATCAAACTGGGGAAGGAATCAAAAAACTAGGGAAGGCATAAAACTGGGGAAGACATCAAACTTGGGAAGGCATCAAACTGGGAAAGGCATCAAACAACTGGGGAAGGCATCAAAATGGGGAAGGTTATCAAACTGGGGAAGGCATCAAACTGAGGAAGGCATCAAACAACTGGGGAAGGCATGAAACTGGGGAAGACATCAAACGGGGGAAGGCATCAAACTGGGAAAGGCATCAAACTACTGGGGAAGGCATCAAACTGGGGAAGGCAAAAAACTGTAGAAGGCATCAAACAACTGGGGAAGTCATCAAACTGGGGAAGGCATCAAACTGGGGAAGGCATCAAACTACTGGGGTAGGCATCAATCTGGGGACGGCATCAAACTAGGGAAGGCATCAAACTGGGAAAGGCATCAAACAACTGGGGAAGGCATCAAACTGGGGAAGGCATCAAACTGGGGAAGGCATCAAACTGGGGAAGGTATCAAACTGGGAAGGCATCAAACTGGGGAAGGCATCAAACCACTGGGGAAGGCATCAAACTGGGGAAGGCATCAAACGGGGGAAGGCATCAAACTAGGGAAGGCATCAAACTGGGGAAGGCATCAAACAACTGCGGAAGGCATCAAACTGGGGAAGTCATCAAACTGGGGAAAGCATCAAACTGGGGAAGGCATCAGTCTTGGGAAGGCATCAAACTGGGAAGGCATCAAACTGGGGAAGGCATCAAACTGGGGAAGGCATCAAAAAAACTGGGGAAGGCATCAAACTGGGGAAGGCATCAAACAACTGGGGAAGGCACCAAACTGGGGAAGGCATCAAACAACTGTGGAAGGCATCAAAGTAGGGAAGGCATCAAACTGGGGAAGGCATCAAACTGGGGAAGGCATCAAATAAACTGGGGAAGGCATCTAACTGGGGAAGGCATCAAACTGGGGAAGGCATCAAACAACTGGGGAAGGCATCAAACTGGGGAAGGCATCAAACATCTGGGGAAGGCATAAAACTGGGGAAGGCATCAAACTGTGGAACGCATCAAACAACTGAGGAAGGCGTCAAACAACTGGGGAAGGCATCAAACTGGGGAAGGCATCAAACTGGGGAAGGCATTATACTGGGGAAGGCATCAAACTGGGGAAGGCATCAAACTGGGGAAGGGATCGAACTGGGGAAGGCATCAAACTGGGGAAGGTAGCAAACTGGGAAAGGCATCCAACAACTGTGGAAGGCATCAAACTAAGGAAGGAATCAAACTGGGGAAGGCATCAAAAATCTGGGGAAGGCATCAAACTGGGGAAGCCATCAAACAACTGGGGAAGGCATCAAACTGGGGAAGGCATGAAACAACTGGGGAAGGCATCAAACTGGGGAAGGCATCAAACAACTGTGGAAGGCATCAAACTAGGGAAGGCATCAAACTGGGGAAGGCATCAAACTGGGGAAGGCATCAAATAAACTGGGGAAGGCATCTAACTGGGGAAGGCATCAAACTGGGGAAGGTATCAAACAAATGGGGAAGGCATAAAACTGGGGAAGGCATCAAACATCTGGGGAAGGCAAAAAACTGGGGAAGGCATCAAACTGGGGAAGGCATCAAACTGGGGAACGCATCAAACAACTGAGGAAGGCGTCAAACAACTGGGGAAGGCATCAAACTGGGGAAGGCATCAAACTGGGGAAGGCATTATACTGGGGAAGGGATCAAACTGGGGAAGGCATCAAACTGGGGAAGGGATCGAACTGGGGAAGGCATCAAACTGGGGAAGGTAGCAAACTGGGGAAGGCATCCAACAACTGTGGAAGGCATCAAACTAAGGAAGGTATCAAACTGGGGAAAGCATCAAAAATCTGGGGAAGGCATCAAACTGGGGAAGGCATCAAACAACTGGGGAAGGCATCAAACTGGGGAAGGCATCAAACAACTGGGGAAGGCATCAAACTGGGGAAGGCATCAAACAACTGTGGAAGGCATCAAACTAGGGAAGGCATCAAACTGGGGAAGGCATCAAACTGGGGAAGGCATCAAATAAACTGGGGAAGGCATCTAACTGGGGAAGGCATCAAATTGGGGAAGGTATCAAACAACTGGGGAAGGCATCAAACTGGGGAAGGCATCAAACATCTGGGGAAGGCAAAAAACTGGGGAAGGCATGAAACTGGGGAAGGCATCAAACTGGGGAACGCATCAAACAACTGAGGAAGGAGTCAAACAACTGGGGAAGGCATCAAACTGGGGAAGGCATCAAACTGGGGAAGGCATTATACTGGGAAGGCATCAAACTGGGGAAGGCATCAAACTGGGGAAGGGATCGAACTGGGGAAGGCATCAAACTGGGGAAGGTAGCAAACTGGGGAAGGCATCAAACAACTGTGGAAGGCATCAAACTAAGGAAGGTATCAAACTGGGGAAGGCATCAAAAATCTGGGGAAGGCATCAAACTGGGGAAGGCATCAAACTGGGGAAGGCATCAAACTGGGGAAGGAATCAAAAAACTGGGGAAGGCATAAAACTGGGGAAGACATCAAACTGGGGAAGGCATGAAACTGGGGAAAGAATCAAAAAACTGGGGAAGGCATCAAACTGGGGAAGGAATCAAAAAACTAGGGAAGGCATAAAACTGGGGAAGACATCAAACTTGGGAAGGCATCAAACTGGGAAAGGCATCAAACAACTGGGGAAGGCATCAAAATGGGGAAGGTTATCAAACTGGGGAAGGCATCAAACTGAGGAAGGCATCAAACAACTGGGGAAGTCCTCAAACTGGGGAAGGCATCAAACTGGGGAAGGCATCAAACTACTGGGGTAAGCATCAATCTGGGGACGGCATCAAACTAGGGAAGGCATCAAACTGGGAAAGGCATCAAACAACTGGGGAAGGCATCAAACTGGGGAAGGCATCAAACTGGGGAAGGCATCAAACTGGGGAAGGTATCAAACTGGGAAGGCATCAAACTGGGGAAGGCATCAAACTGGGGAAGGCATCAAGCAACTGGGGAAGGCATCAAACTGGGGAAGGCATTAAACTGGGGAAGTCATCAAAATGGGGAAGGCATCAAACAACTGGAGAAGGCATCAAACTGGAGAAGGCATCAAACTGGGGAAGGCATCAAACAACTGGGGAAGGCATCAAAAAGGGAAAGGCATCAAACTGGGGAAGGCATCAAACAACTGGGGAAGACATCAAACTGGGGAAGGCATCAAACTGGGGAAGGCATCAAATAACTGGGGAAGGTATCAAACTGGGGAAGGCATCAAACTGGGGAATGCATCACACAACTGGGGAAGGCATCAAACTGGGGAAGGCATCAAACTGGGGAAGGTATCAAACTGGAAAGGCATCAAACTGGGGAAGGCATCAAACAACTGGGGAAGGCATCAAACTGGGGAAGGCATTAAACTGGGGAAGGCATCAAACTGGGAAAGGCATCAATCAACAGGGGAAGGCATCAAACTGGATAAGGCATCAAACAACTGAGGAAGGCATCAAACTGGGGAAGACATCAAACTGCGGAAGGCATCAAACTGGGGAAGGCATCAGACTGGGAAAGGCATCAAACTGGGGAAGGCATCAAAACTGGGGTAGGCATCAAACTAGGAAAGGCATCAAACTGGGCAAGGCATCAAACTGGGGAAGGCATCAAACAACTGGGGAAGGCATCAAACTGAGGAAGGCATCAAACTGGGGTAGGCATCAAACTGGGGAAGGCATCAAAATGGGCAAGGCATCAAACTGGGGAAGGCATCAAACAACTGGGGAAGGCATCAAACTGAGGAAGGCATCAAACAACTGGGGAAGGCATCAAACTGGGGAAGGCATCAAATAACTGGGGAAGGCATCAAACTGGGGAAGGCATCAAACTGGGGAAGGCATCAAACAACTGGGGAAGGCATCAAAATTGGAAAGGCATCAAACTGGGGAAGGCATCAGACTGGGGAAGGCATCAAACTGGCGAAGCAATCAAACAACTGGGGAAGGCATCAAACTGGGGAAGGCATCAAACTGGGGAAGGCATCCAACTGGGGAAGGCATCAAACTGGGGAAGGATTCAAACTGGGGAAGGCATCAAACTGGGTAAAGCATCAAACTGGGTATGGCATCAAACTGGGGAAGCCATCAAACTGGGGAAGGCATCAAACAACTGGGGAAGGCATAAAACTGGGGAAGGCATCAAACTGGGAAAGACGTCAAACAACTGGGGAAGGCATCAAACTGGGGAACGCATCAAACTGAGGAAGGCATCAAACAACTGGGGAAGGCATCAAACTGGGGAAGTCATCAAACTGGGGAAGGCATCAAACAACTGGGGAAGGCATCAAACAACTGGGGTAGGCATCAAACTGGGGAAGGCATCAAACTGGGGAAGGCATCAAACAACTGGGAAAAGCATCAAACTGGGGAAGGCATCAAACAACTGGGGAAGGCATAAAACTGGGGAAGGCATCAAACTGGGGAAAGCATCAAACTTCGGAAGGCATCAAACAACTGGGAAAGGCATCAAACTGGGGAAGGCATCAAACTGGGGTAGGCATCAAACTGGGGAAGGCATCAAACAACTGGGGAAGGCATCAAAATGGGGAAGGCATCAATCTGGGGAAGGCATCATACAACTGGGGAAGGCATCAAACTGGGGAAGGCATCAAACTGGGGAAGGCATCAAACAACTGGGGAAGGCATAAAACTGGGGAAGGCATCAAACTGGGGAAGGCATCAAACAACTGGGGAAGGCATCAAACTGGGGAAGGCATCAAACTGGGGAAGGCATCAAACTGGGAAAGACATCAAACAAATGGGGAAGGCATCAAACTGGGGAACGCATCAAACTGCAGAAGGCATCAAACAACTGGGGAAGGCATCAAACTGGGGAAGTCATCAAACTGGGGAAGCCATCAAACAACTGGGGAAAGCATCAAACAACTGGGGTAGGCATCAAACTGGGGAAGGCATCAAACTGGGGAAGGCATCAAACAACTGGGAAAAGCATCAAACTGGGGAAGGCATAAAACTGGGGAAGGCATCAAACAACTGGGGAAGGCATCAAACAACTGGGGAAGGCATCAAACCGGGGAAGGCATCAAACTGGGGAAGGCATCAAACAACTGGGGAAGGCATAAAACTGGGGAAGGCATCAAACTGGGGAAGGCATCAAACAACTGGGGAAGGCATCAAACTGGGGAAGGCATCAAACTGGGAAAGATATCAAACAACTGGGGAAGGCATCAAACTGGGGAACGCATCAAACTGCGGAAGGCATCAAACAAGTGGGGAAGGCATCAAACTGGGGAAGTCATCAAACTGGGGAAGGCATCAAACAACTGGGGAAGGCATCAAACAACTGGGGTAGGCATCAAACTGGGGAAGGCATCAAACTGGGGAAGGCATCAAACAACTGGGAAAAGCATCAAACTGGGGAAGCCATAAAACTGGGGAAGGCATCAAACTGGGGAAGGCATCAAACTTCGGAAGGCATCAAACAACTGGAAAAGGCATCAAACTGGGGAAGGCATCAAACTGGGGTAGGCATCAAACTGGGGAAGGCATCAAACAACTGGGGAAGGCATCAAAATGGGGAAGGCATCAATCTGGGGAAGGCATCAAACAACTGGGGAAGGCATCAAACTGGGGAAGGCATCAAACTGGGGAAGGTATCAAACAACTGGGGAAGGCATCAAACTGGGGAAGGCATCAAACGGGGGAAGGCATCAAACTGGGGAAGGCATCAAACAACTGGTGAAGGCATCAAACTTGGGAAGTCATCAAACTGGGGAAGGCATCAAACAAATGGGGAAGGCATCAAACTGGGGAAGGCATCAAACAACTGGGGAAGGCATCAAACTGGGGAAGGCATCAAACTGGGGAAGGTATCAAACTGGGGAAGGCATCAAACTGGGGAAGGCATCAAACTGGGAAAAGCATCAAACTGGGGAAGGCATCAAACAACTGGGGAAGGCATCAAACTCGGGAAGGCATCAAACTGGAGAAGGCATCAAACAATTGGGGAAGGCATCAAACTGGGGAAGGCATCAAACGGGGGAAGGCATCAAACAACTGGGGAAGGCATCAGACTGGGGAAGGCATCAAACTGGGGAAGGCATCAAACAACTGGGGAAGGCATCAAACTGGGGAAGGCATCAAACTGGGGAAGGCATCAAACAACTGGGGAAGGAATCAAACTGGGGAAGGCATCAAACAACTGGGGAAGGCATCAAACTGGGGAAGGCATCAAACTGGGGAAGGCATTAAACTGGGGAAGGCATTAAACTGTGGAAGGCATCAATCTGGGGAAGGCATCAAACTGGGAAGGCATCAAAATGGAGAAGGCTTCAAACTGGGGAAGGCATCAAGCAACTGGGGAAGGCATCAAACAAGTGGGGAAGGCAACAAACTGGGGAAAGCATTAAACTGGGGAAGGCATCAAACTGGGGAAGGCATCAATCTGGGGAAGGCATCAAACTGGGGAAGGCATCAAACTGGAGATGGCATCAAAGTGAAGAAGGCATCAAAATGGGGAAGGCATCAATCTGGGGAAGGCATCAAACAACTGGGGAAGGCATCAAACTGGGGAAGGCATCAAACTGGGGAAGGTATCAAACAACTGGGGAAGGCATCAAACTGGGGAAGGCATCAAACGGGGGAAGGCATCAAACTGGGGAAGGCATCAAACAACTGGGGAAGGCATCAAACTTGGGAAGTCATCAAACTGGAGAAGGCATCAAACAAATGGGGAAGGCATCAAACTGGGGAAGGCATCAAACAACTGGGGAAGGCATCAAACTGGGGAAGGCATCAAACTGGGGAAGGTATCAAACTGGGGAAGGCATCAAACTGCGGAAGGCATCAAACTGGGAAAAGCATCAAACTGGGGAAGGCATCAAACAACTGGGGAAGGCATCAAACTCGGGAAGGCAACAAACTGGGGAAGGCATCAAACAACTGGGGAAGGCATCAAACTGGGGAAGGCATCAAACGGGGGAAGGCATCAAACAACTGGGGAAGGCATCAAACCGGGGAAGGCATCAAACTGGGAAAGGCATCAAACTGGGGAAGGCATCAGACTGGGGAAAGCATCAAACTGGGAAAGGCATCAAACAACTGGGGAAGGCATCAAACTGGGGAAGGCATCAAACTGGGGAAGGCATCAAACAACTGGGGAAGGAATCAAACTGGGGAAGGCATCAAACAACTGGGGAAGGCATCAAACTGGGGAAGGCATCAAACTGGGGAAGGCATTAAACTGGGGAAGGCATTAAACTGGGGAAGGCATCAATCTGGGGAACGCATCAAACTGGGGAAGGCATCAAAATGGAGAAGGCTTCAAACTGGGGAAGGCATCAAGCAACTGGGGAAGGCATCAAACAAGTGGGGAAGGCATCAAACTGGGGAAAGCATTAAACTGGGGAAGGCATCAAACTGGGGAAGGCATCAATCTGGGGAAGGCATCAAACTGAGGAAGGCATAAAACTGGGGAAGGCATCAAACTGGGGAAGGCATCAAACTGGGGAAGGAATAAAAAAACTGGGGAAGGCATAAAACTGGGGAAGACATCAAACTGGGGAAAGCATCAAACTGGGGAAGGCATCAAACAACTTGGGAAGGCATCAAACTGGGGAAGGCATCAAACTGGGGAAGGCATCAAACAACTGGGGAAGGCATCAAACTGGGGAAGGCATCAAACTTCGGAAGGCATGAAACAACTGGGAAAGGCATCAAACTGGGGAAGGCATCAAACTGGGGTAGGCATCAAACTGGGGAGGCATCAAACAACTGGGGAAGGCATCAAAATGGGGAAGGCATCAATCTGGAGAAGGCATCAAACAACTGGGGAAGGCATCAAACTGGGGAAGCCATCAAACTGGGGAAGGCATCAAACAACTGGGGAAGGCATCAAACTGGGGAAGGCATCAAACGGGGGAAGGCATCAAACTGGGGAAGGCATCAAACTGGGGAAGGCATCAAACAACTGGGGAAGGCATCAAACTGGGGAAGTCATCAAACTGGGGAAGGCATCAAACAACTGGGGAAGGCATCAAAATGGGGAAGGCATCAAACAACTGGGGAAGGCATCAAACTGGGGAAGGCATCAAACTGGGGAAGGTATCAAACTGGGGAAGGCATCAAACTGGGGAAGGCATCAAACTGGGAAAAGCTTCAAACTGGGGAAGGCATCAAACAACTGGGGAAGGCATCAAACTCGGGAAGGCATCAAACTGGGGAAGGCATCAAACAACTGGGGAAGGCATCAAACTGGGGAAGGCATCAAACTGGGGAAGGCATCAAACAACTGGGGAAGGCATCAAACTGGGGAAGGCATCAAACTGGGAAAGGCATCAAACTGGGGAAGGCATCAGACTGGGGAAGGCATCAAACTGGGGAAGGCATCAAACAACTGGGGAAGGCATCAAAGTGGGGAAGGCATCAAACTGGGGAAGGCATCAAACAACTGGGGAAGGAATCAAACTGGGGAAGGCATCAAACAACTGGGGAAGGCATCAAACTGGGGAAGGCATCAAACTGGGGAAGGCATTAAACTGGGGAAGGCATTAAACTGGGGAAGGCATCAATCTGTGGAAGGCATCAACCTGGGGAAGGCATCAAAATGGAGAAGGCTTCAAACTGGGGAAGGCATCAAGCAACTGGAGAAGGCATCAAACAACTGGGGAAGGCATCAAACTGGGGAAAGCATTAAACTGGGGAAGGCATGAAACTGGGGAAGGCATCAATCTGGGGAAGGCATCATACTGGGGAAGGCATCAAACTGGAGAAGGCATCAAACTGGGGAAGGCATCAAACAACTGGGGAAGGCATCAAACAACTGGAGAAGGCATCAAACTGGGGAAGGCATCAAACTGAGGAAGGCATAAAGCTGGGGAAGGCATCAAACTGGGGAAGGCATCAAACTGGGGAAGGAATCAAAAAACTGGGGAAGGCATAAAACTGGGGAAGACATCAAACTGGGGAAGGCATCAAACTGGGGAAGGCATCAAACAACTGGGGAAGGCATCAAACTGGGGAAGGCATCAAACAACTGGGGAAGGCATTAAACTGGGAAAGGCATCAAACTGGGGAAGGCATCAAACTCGGGAAGGCATCAAACTGGGGAAGGCATTAAACTGGGGAAGGCATTAAACTGGGGAAGGCATCAATCTAGGGAAGGCATCAAACTGGGGAAGGCATCAAAATGGACAAGGCTTCAAACTGGGGAAGGCATCAAGCAACTGGGGAAGGCATCAAACAACTGGGGAAGGCTTAAAACTGGGAAAGGCATCAAACTGGGGAAGGCATCAAACTGGGGAAGACATCAAACAACTGGGGAAGGCATCAAACTGGGGAAGGCATCAAACTGCAGAAGGCATCAAACAACTGGGGAAGGCATCAAACTGGGAAGGCATCAAACTGGGGAAGGCATCAAACAACTGGGGAAGGCATCAAACAACTGGGAAAGGCATCAAACTGGGGACGGCATCAAACAACTTGGAAGGCATCACACAACTGGGGAAGGCATCAAACTGGGGAAGCATAAAACTGGGGAACGCTTAAAACTGGGGAAGGCATCAAACTACTGGGGAAGGCATCAAACTGGGGAAGGTATCAAACTGGGGAAGGCATCACACGACTGGGTAAGGCAGCAAACTGGGGATGGCATCAAACTGGGGAAGGCATCAAACTGGGGAAGTCATCAAACTGGGGAAGGCATCAAACAACTGGGGAAGGCATCAAACAACTGGGGTAGGCATCAAACTGGGAAAGGCATCAAACTGGGGAAGGCATCAAACAACTGGGAAAGGCATCAAACTGGGGAAGGCATCAAACAACTGGGGAAGGCATCAAACTGGGAAAGGCATCAAGCTGGGGAAGGCATCAAACTGGGGAAGGCATCAAACAACTGGGAAAGGCATCAAACTGGGGAAGGCATCAAACTGGGGAAGGCATCAAAAAACTGGGGAAGGCATCAAAATGGGGAAGGCATCAAACTGGGGAAGGCATCAAACTGGGGAAGGCATCAAACAACAGGGGAAGGCATCAAACTGGGGAAGGCATCAAACGGGGGAAGTCATCAAACTGGGTAAGGCATCAAACTGGGGAAGGCATCAAACAACTGGGGAAGGCATCAAACTGGGGAAGTCATCAAACTGGGGAAGGCATTAAACTGGGTAAGGCATCAAACTGGGGAAGGCATCAAACAACTGGGGAAGGCATCAAACTGGGGAAGTCATCAAACTGGGTAAGGCATCAAACTGGGGAAGGCATCAAACAACTGAGGAAGGTATCAAACTGGGGAAGGCACCAAACTGGGGAAGGCATCAAACAACTGGGGAAGGCTTCAAAATGGGGAAGGCATCAAACTGGGGAAGGCATCAAACTGGGGAAGGCATCAAACAACTGGGGAAGGCATCAAACTGGGGAAGGCATCAAAAGGAGTAAGGCATCAAACTGGGGAAGGCATCAAACAACTGGGGAAGGCATCAAACTGGGGAAGGCATAAAACTGTAGAAGGCATCAAACAACCGGGGAAGGCATCAAACTGGGGATGGCATCAAAAAACTGGGGAAGTAATAAAACTGGGGAAGACATCAAACTGGGGAAGGCATCAAACTGGGGAAGCAATCAAACAACTGGGGAAGGCATCAAACTGGGGAAGGCATCAAACTGGGGAAGGCATCCAACTGGGGAAGGCATCAATCTGGGGAAGGCATCAAACTGGGGAAGGCATCAAAATGGTGAAGGCTTCAAACTGGGGAAGGCATCAAGCAACTGGGGAAGACATCAAACAACTGGGGAAGGCATCAAACTGGGGAAAGCATTAAACTGGGGAAGGCATCAAACTGGGGAAGGCATCAATCTGGGGAAGGCATCAAACTGAGGATGGCATAAAACTGGGGAAGGCATCAAACTGGGGAAGGCATCAAACTGGGGAAGGCATCAAACTGGGGAAGGAATCAAAAAACTGGGGAAGGCATAAAACTGGGGAAAACATCAAACTGGGGAAGGCATCAAACTGGGGAAGGCATCAAACAACTGGGGAAGGCATTAAACTGGGGAAGGCATCAAACAACTGGGGAAGGCATCAAACTGGGGAAGGCATCAAACAACTGGGGAAGGCATCAAACTGGGGAAGGCATTAATCTGGGGAAGGCATTAAACTGGGGAAGACATCAATCTGGGGAAGGCATCAAACTGGGGAAGGCATCAAAATGGAGAAGGCTTCAAACTGGGGAAGGCTTCAAGCAACTAGGGAAGGCATCAAACAACTGGGGAAGGCATGAAACTGGGGAAGGCATTACACTGGAGAAGGCATCAAACTGGGGAAGGCTTCAATCTGGGGAAGGCATCAAACTGGGGAAGGCATCAATCTGGGGAAGGCATCAAACTGCGGAAGGCATCAAACAACTGGGGAAGGCATCAAACTGGGGAAGTCGTCAAACTGTGGAAGGCATCAAACAACTGGGGAAGGCATCAAACAACTGGGGTAGGCATCAAACTGGGGAAGGCATCAAACTGGGGACGGCATCAAACAACTGGGAAAAGCATCAAACTGGGGAAGGCATCAAACAACTGGGGAAGGCATAAAGCTGGGGAAGGCATCAAACTGGGGAAGGCACCAAACTTCGGAAGGCATCAAACAACTGGGAAAGGCATCAAACTGGGGAAGGCATCAAACTGGGGTAGGCATCAAAGTGGGGAAGGCATCAAACAACTGGGGAAGGCATCAAAATGGGGAACGCATCAATCTGGGGAAGGCATCAAACAACTGGGGAAGGCATCAAACTGGGGAAGGCATCAAACTGGGGAAGGCATCAAACAACTGGGGAAGGCATAAAACTGGGGAAGGCATCAAACTGGGGAAGGCATCAAACAACTGGGGAAGGCATCAAACTGGGGAAGGCATCAAACTGGGAAAGATATCAAACAACTGGGGAAGGCATCAAACTGGGGAACGCATCAAACTGCGGAAGGCATCAAACAACTGGGGAAGGCATCAAACTGGGGAAGTCATCAACTGGGGAAGGCATCAAACAACTGGGGAAGGCATCAAACAACTGGGGTAGGCATCAAACTGGGGAAGGCATCAAACTGGGGAAGGCATCAAACAACTGGGAAAAGCATCAAACTGGGGAAGCCATAAAACTGGGGAAGGCATCAAACTGGGGAAGGCATCAAACTTCGGAAGGCATCAAACAACTGGGAAAGGCATCAAACTGGGGAAGGCATCAAACTGGGGTAGGCATCAAACTGGGGAAGGCATCAAACAACTGGGGAAGGCATCAAACTGGGGAAGGCATCAAACTGGGGAAGGCATCAAACAACTGGGGAAGGCATCAAACTGGGGAAGGCATCAAACGGGGGAAGGCATCAAACTGGGGAAGGCATCAAAGAACTGGGGAAGGCATCAAACTTGGGAAGTCATCAAACTGGGGAAGGCATCAAACAAATGGGGAAGGCATCAAACTGGGGAAGGCATCAAACAACTGGGGAAGGCATCAAACTGGGGAAGGCATCAAACTGGGGAAGGCATCAAACAACTGGGGAAGGCATCAAACTGGGGAAGTCGTCAAACTGTGGAAGGCATCAAACAACTGGGGAAGGCATCAAACAACTGGGGTAGGCATCAAACTGGGAAAGGCATCAAACTGGGGAAGGCATCAAACAACTGGGAAAAGCATCAAACTGGGGAAGGCATCAAACAACTGGGGAAGGCATAAAACTGGGGAAGGCATCAAACTGGGGAAGGCATCAAACTTCGGAAGGCATCAAACAACTGGGAAAGGCATCAAACTGGGGAAGGCATCAAACTGGGGTAGGCATCAAACTGGGGAAGGCATCAAACAACTGGGGAAGGCATCAAAATGGGGAACGCATCAATCTGGGGAAGGCATCAAACAACTGGGGAAGGCATCAAACCGGGGAAGGCATCAAACTGGGGAAGGCATCAAACAACTGGGGAAGGCATAAAACTGGGGAAGGCATCAAACTGGGGAAGGCATCAAACAACTGGGGAAGGCATCAAACTGGGGAAGGCATCAAACTGGGAAAGATATCAAACAACTGGGGAAGGCATCAAACTGCGGAAGGCATCAAACAAGTGGGGAAGGCATCAAACTGGGGAAGTCATCAAACTGGGGAAGGCATCAAACAACTGGGGAAGGCATCAAACAACTGGGGTAGGCATCAAACTGGGGAAGGCATCAAACTGGGGAAGGCATCAAACAACTGGGAAAAGCATCAAACTGGGGAAGACATAAAACTGGGGAAGGCATCAAACTGGGGAAGGCATCAAACTTCGGAAGGCATCAAACAACTGGAAAAGGCATCAAACTGGGGAAGGCATCAAACTGGGGTAGGCATCAAACTGGGGAAGGCATCAAACAACTGGGGAAGGCATCAAAATGGGGAAGGCATCAATCTGGGGAAGGCATCAAACAACTGGGGAAGGCATCAAACTGGGGAAGGCATCAAACTGGGGAAGGTATCAAACAACTGGGGAAGGCATCAAACTGGGGAAGGCATCAAACGGGGGAAGGCATCAAACTGGGGAAGGCATCAAACAACTGGTGAAGGCATCAAACTTGGGAAGTCATCAAACTGGGGAAGGCATCAAACAAATGGGGAAGGCATCAAACTGGGGAAGGCATCAAACAACTGGGGAAGGCATCAAACTGGGGAAGGCATCAAACTGGGGAAGGTATCAAACTGGGGAAGGCATCAAACTGGGGAAGGCATCAAACTGGGAAAAGCATCAAACTGGGGAAGGCATCAAACAACTGGGGAAGGCATCAAACTCGGGAAGGCATCAAACTGGGGAAGGCATCAAACAATTGGGGAAGGCATCAAACTGGGGAAGGCATCAAACGGGGGAAGGCATCAAACAACTGGGGAAGGCATCAGACTGGGGAAGGCATCAAACTGGGGAAGGCATCAAACAACTGGGGAAGGCATCAAACTGGGGAAGGCATCAAACTGGGGAAGGCATCAAACAACTGGGGAAGGAATCAAACTGGGGAAGGCATCAAACAACTGGGGAAGGCATCAAACTGGGGAAGGCATCAAACTGGGGAAGGCATTAAACTGGGGAAGGCATTAAACTGTGGAAGGCATCAATCTGGGGAAGGCATCAAACTGGGGAAAGCATCAAAATGGAGAAGGCTTCAAACTGGGGAAGGCATCAAGCAACTGGGGAAGGCATCAAACAAGTGGGGAAGGCAACAAACTGGGGAAAGCATTAAACTGGGGAAGGCATCAAACTGGGGAAGGCATCAATCTGGGGAAGGCATCAAACTGGGGAAGGCATCAAACTGGAGATGGCATCAAAGTGGAGAAGGCATCAAAATTGGGAAGGCATCAATCTGGGGAAGGCATCAAACAACTGGGGAAGGCATCAAACTGGGGAAGGCATCAAACGGGGGAAGGCATTAAACTGGGGAAGGCATCAAACAACTGGGGAAGGCATCAAACTTGGGAAGTCATCAAACTGGGGAAGGCATCAAACAAATGGGGAAGGCATCAAACTGGGGAAGGCATCAAACAACTGGGGAAGGCATCAAACTGGGGAAGGCATCAAACTGGGGAAGGTATCAAACTGGGGAAGGCATCAAACTGCGGAAGGCATCAAACTGGGAAAAGCATCAAACTGGGGAAGGCATCAAACAACTGGGGAAGGCATCAAACTGGGGAAGGTATCAAACAACTGGGGAAGGCATCAAACTGGGGAAGGCATCAAACGGGGGAAGGCATTAAACTGGGGAAGGCATCAAACAACTGGGGAAGGCATCAAACTTGGGAAGTCATCAAACTGGGGAAGGCATCAAACAAATGGGGAAGGCATAAAACTGGGGAAGGCATCAAACAACTGGGGAAGGCATCAAACTGGGGAAGGCATCAAACTGGGGAAGGTATCAAACTGGGGAAGGCATCAAACTGCGGAAGGCATCAAACTGGGAAAAGCATCAAACTGGGGAAGGCATCAAACAACTGGGGAAGGCATCAAACTCGGGAAGGCAGCAAACTGGGGAAGGCATCAAACAACTGGGGAAGGCATCAAACTGGGGAAGGCATCAAACGGGGGAAGGCATCAAACAACTGGGGAAGGCATCAAACCGGGGAAGGCATCAAACTGGGAAAGGCATCAAACTGGGGAAGGCATCAGACTGGGGAAAGCATCAAACTGGGAAAGGCATCAAACAACTGGGGAAGGCATCAAACTGGGGAAGGCATCAAACTGGGGAAGGCATCAAACAACTGGGGAAGGAATCAAACTGGGGAAGGCATCAAACAACTGGGGAAGGCATCAAACTGGGGAAGGCATCAAAATGGGGAAGGCATTAAACTGGGGAAGGCATTAAACTGGGGAAGGCATCAATCTGGGGAAGGCATCAAACTGGGGAAGGCATCAAAATGGAGAAGGCTTCGAACTGGGGAAGGCATCAAGCAACTGGGGAAGGCATCAAACAAGTGGGGAAGGCATCAAACTGGGGAAAGCATTAAACTGGGGAAGGCATCAAACTGGGGAAGGCATCAATCTGGGGAAGGCATCAAACTGAGGAAGGCATAAAACTGGGGAAGGCATCAAACTGGGGAAGGCATCAAACTGGGGAAGGAATAAAAAAACTGGGGAAGGGATAAAACTGGGGAAGACATCAAACTGGGGAAAGCATCAAACTGGGGAAGGCATCAAACAACTGGGGAAGGCATCAAACTGGGGAAGGCATCAAACGGGAAGGCATCAAACAACTGGGGAAGGCATCAAACTGGGGAAGGCATCAAACTTCGGAAGGCATGAAACAACTGGGAAAGGCATCAAACTGGGGAAGGCATCAAACTGGGGTAGGCATCAAACTGGGGAGGCATCAAACAACTGGGGAAGGCATCAAACTGGGGAAGGCATCAAACAACTGGGGAAGGCATCAAACTGGGGAAGGCATCAAACGGGGGAAGGCATCAAACTGGGGAAGGCATCAAACTGGGGAAGCCATCAAACTGGGAAAGGCATCAAACAACTGGGGAAGGCATCAAACTGGGGAAGGCATCAAACGGGGGAAGGCATCAAACTGGGGAAGGCATCAAACTGGGGAAGGCATCAAACAACTGGGGAAGGCATCAAACTGGGGAAGTCATCAAACTGGGGAAGGCATCAAACAACTGGGGAAGGCATCAAACTGGGGAAGGCATCAAACAACTGGGGAAGGCATCAAACTGGGGAAGGCATCAAACTGGGGAAGGTATCAAACTGGGGAAGGCATCAAACTGGGGAAGGCATCAAACTGGGAAAAGCTTCAAACTGGGGAAGGCATCAAACAACTGGGGAAGGCATCAAACTCGGGAAGGCATCAAACTGGGGAAGGCATCAAACAACTGGGGAAGGCATCAAACTGGGGAAGGCATCAAACTGGGGAAGGCATCAAACAACTGGGGAAGGCATCAAACTGGGGAAGGCATCAAACTGGGAAAGGCATCAAACTGGGGAAGGCATCAGACTGGGGAAGGCATCAAACTGGGGAAGGCATCAAACAACTGGGGAAGGCATCAAAGTGGGGAAGGCATCAAACTGGGGAAGGCATCAAACAACTGGGGAAGGAATCAAACTGGGGAAGGCATCAAACAACTGGGGAAGGCATCAAACTGGGGAAGGCATCAAACTGGGGAAGGCATTAAACTGGGGAAGGCATTAAACTGGGGAAGGCATCAACCTGTGGAAGGCATCAACCTGGGGAAGGCATCAAAATGGAGAAGGCTTCAAACTGGGGAAGGCATCAAGCAACTGGAGAAGGCATCAAACAACTGGGGAAGGCATCAAACTGGGGAAAGCATTAAACTGGGGAAGGCATGAAACTGGGGAAGGCATCAATCTGGGGAAGGCATCATACTGGGGAAGGCATCAAACTGGAGAAGGCATCAAACTGGGGAAGGCATCAAACAACTGGGGAAGGCATCAAACAACTGGGGAAGGCATCAAACTGGGGAAGGCATCAAACTGAGGAAGGCATAAAGCTGGGGAAGGCATCAAACTGGGGAAGGCATCAAACTGGGGAAGGCATCAAACTGGGGAAGGAATCAAAAAACTGGGGAAGGCATAAAACTGGGGAAGACATCAAACTGGGGAAGGCATCAAACAACTGGGGAAGGCATCAAACTGGGGAAGGCATCAAACAACTGGGGAAGGCATTAAACTGGGAAAGGCATCAAACTGGGGAAGGCATCAAACTCGGGAAGGCATCAAACTGGGGAAGGCATTAAACTGTGGAAGGCATTAAACTGGGGAAGGCATCAATCTAGGGAAGGCATCAAACTGGGGAAGGCATCAAAATGGACAAGGCTTCAAACTGGGGAAGGCATCAAGCAACTGGGGAAGGCATCAAACAACTGGGGAAGGCTTAAAACTGGGAAAGGCATCAAACTGGGGAAGGCATCAAACTGGTGAAGACATCAAACAACTGGGGAAGGCATCAAACTGGGGAAGGCATCAAACTGCAGAAGGCATCAAACAACTGGGGAAGGCATCAAACTGGGAAGGCATCAAACTGGGGAAGGCATCAAACAACTGGGGAAGGCATCAAACAACTGGGAAAGGCATCAAACTGGGGAAGGCATCAAACAACTTGGAAGGCATCACACAACTGGGGAAGGCATCAAACTGGGGATGGCATAAAACTGGGGAACGCTTAAAACTGGGGAAGGCATCAAACTGGGGAAGGCATCAAACTACTGGGGAAGGCATCAAACAGGGGGAAGGTATCAAACTGGGGAAGGCATCACACGACTGGGTAAGGCAGCAAACTGGGGATGGCATTAAAACTGGGGAAGGCATCAAACTGGGGAAGGCATCAAACTGGGGAAGGCATCAAACAACTGGGGAAGGCATCAAACAACTGGGGTAGGCATCAAACTGGGAAAGGCATCAAACTGGGGAAGGCATCAAACAACTGGGAAAGGCATCAAACTGGGGAAGGCATCAAACAACTGGGGAAGGCATCAAACTGGGAAAGGCATCAAGCTGGGGAAGGCATCAAACTGGGGAAGGCATCAAACAACTGGGAAAGGCATCAAACTGGGGAAGGCATCAAACTGGGGAAGGCATCAAAAAACTGGGGAAGGCATCAAAATGGGGAAGGCATCAAACTGGGGAAGGCATCAAACTGGGGAAGGCATCAAACAACAGGGGAAGGCATCAAACTGGGGAAGGCATCAAACGGGGGAAGTCATCAAACTGGGTAAGGCATCAAACTGGGGAAGGCATCAAACAACTGGGGAAGGCATCAAACTGGGGAAGTCATCAAACTGGGGAAGGCATTAAACTGGGTAAGGCATCAAACTGGGGAAGGCATCAAACAACTGGGGAAGGCATCAAACTGGGGAAGTCATCAAACTGGGTAAGGCATCAAACTGGGGAAGGCATCAAACAACTGAGGAAGGTATCAAACTGGGGAAGGCACCAAACTGGGGAAGGCATCAAACAACTGGGGAAGGCTTCAAAATGGGGAAGGCATCAAACTGGGGAAGGCATCAAACTGGGGAAGGCATCAAACAACTGGGGAAGGCATCAAACTGGGGAAGGCATCAAAAGGAGGAAGGCATCAAACTGGGGAAGGCATCAAACAACTGGGGAAGGCATCAAACTGGGGAAGGCATAAAACTGTATAAGGCATCAAACAACCGGGGAAGGCATCAAACTGGGGATGGCATCAAAAAACTGGGGAAGTAATAAAACTGGGGAAGACATCAAACTGGGGAAGGCATCAAACTGGGGAAGCAATCAAACAACTGGGGAAGGCATCAAACTGGGGAAGGCATCAAACTGGGGAAGGCATCCAACTGGGGAAGGCATCAATCTGGGGAAGGCATCAAACTGGGGAAGGCATCAAAATGGTGAAGGCTTCAAACTGGGGAAGGCATCAAGCAACTGGGGAAGACATCAAACAACTGGGGAAGGCATCAAACTGGGGAAAGCATTAAACTGGGGAAGGCATCAAACTGGGGAAGGCATCAATCTGGGGAAGGCATCAAACTGGGGAAGGCATCAAACTGAGGACGGCATAAAACTGGGGAAGGCATCAAACTGGGGAAGGCATCAAACTGGGGAAGGCATCAAACTGGGGAAGGAATCAAAAAACTGGGGAAGGCATAAAACTGGGGAAGACATCAAACTGAGGAAGGCATCAAACTGGGGAAGGCATCAAACAACTGGGGAAGGCATTAAACTGGGGAAGGCATCAAACAACTGGGGAAGGCATCAAACTGGGGAAGGCATCAAACAACTGGGGAAGGCATCAAACTGGGGAAGGCATTAAACTGGGGAAGGCATTAAACTGGGGAAGACATCAATCTGGGGAAGGCATCAAACTGGGGAAGGCATCAAAATGGAGAAGGCTTCAAACTGGGGAAGGCTTCAAGCAACTAGGGAAGGCATCAAACAACTGGGGAAGGCATGAAACTGGGGAAGGCATTAAACTGGAGAAGGCATCAAACTGGGGAAGGCTTCAATCTGGGGAAGGCATCAAACTGGGGAAGGCATCAATCTGGGGAAGGCATCAAACTGGGGAAGGCATCAAACTGGAGAAGGCATCAAACTGGGGAAGGAATCAAAAAACTGGGGAAGGCATAAAACTGGGGAAGACATCAAACTGGGGAAAGCATCAAACTGGGGAAGGCATCAAACAACTGGGGAAGGCATCAAACTGGGGAAGGCATCAAACTGGGGAAGGCATCAAACAACTGGGGAAGGCATCAAACTGGGGAAGGCATCAAACTTCGGAAGGCATGAAACAACTGGGAAAGGCATCAAACTGGGGAAGGCATCAAACTGGGGTAGGCATCAAACTGGGGAGGCATCAAACAACTGGGGAAGGCATCAAAATGGGGAAGGCATCAAACTGGGGAAGGCATCAAACAACTGGGGAAGGCATCAAACTGGGGAAGGCATCAAACGGGGGAAGGCATCAAACTGGGGAAGGCATCAAACTGGGGAAGCCATCAAACTGGGGAAGGCATCAAACAACTGGGGAAGGCATCAAACTGGGGAAGTCATCAAAGTGGGGAAGGCATCAAACAACTGGGGAAGGCATCAAACTGGGGAAGGCATCAAACAACTGGGGAAGGCATCAAACTGGGGAAGGCATCAAACTGGGGAAGGTATCAAACTGGGGAAGGCATCAAACTGGGGAAGGCATCAAACTGGGAAAAGCTTCAAACTGGGGAAGGCATCAAACAACTGGGGAAGGCATCAAACTCGGGAAGGCATCAAACTGGGGAAGGCATCAAACAACTGGGGAAGGCATCAAACTGGGGAAGGCATCAAACTGGGGAAGGCATCAAACAACTGGGGAAGGCATCAAACTGGGGAAGGCATCAAACTGGGAAAGGCATCAAACTGGGGAAGGCATCAGACTGGGGAAGGCATCAAAATGGGGAAGGCATCAAACAACTGGGGAAGGCATCAAAGTGGGGAAGGCATCAAACTGGGGAAGGCATCAAACAACTGGGGAAGGAATCAAACTGGGGAAGGCATCAAACAACTGGGGAAGGCATCAAACTGGGGAAGGCATCAAACTGGGGAAGGCATTAAACTGGGGAAGGCATTAAACTGGGGAAGGCATCAATCTGTGGAAGGCATCAACCTGGGGAAGGCATCAAAATGGAGAAGGCTTCAAACTGGGGAAGGCATCAAGCAACTGGAGAAGGCATCAAACAACTGGGGAAGGCATCAAACTGGGGAAAGCATTAAACTGGGGAAGGCATGAAACTGGGGAAGGCATCAATCTGGGGAAGGCATCATACTGGGGAAGGCATCAAACTGGAGAAGGCATCAAACTGGGGAAGGCATCAAACAACTGGGGAAGGCATCAAACAACTGGGGAAGGCATCAAACTTGGGAAGGCATCAAACTGAGGAAGGCATAAAGCTGGGGAAGGCATCAAACTGGGGAAGGCATCAAACTGGGGAAGGCATCAAACTGGGGAAGGAATCAAAAAACTGGGGAAGGCATAAAACTGGGGAAGACATCAAACTGGGGAAGGCATCAAACTGGGGAAGACATCAAACAACTGGGGAAGGCATCAAACTGGGGAAGGCATCAAACAACTGGGGAAGGCATTAAACTGGGAAAGGCATCAAACTGGGGAAGGCATCAAACTCGGGAAGGCATCAAACTGGGGAAGGCATTAAATTGGGGAAGGCATTAAACTGGGGAAGGCATCAATCTAGGGAAGGCATCAAACTGGGGAAGGCATCAAAATGGACAAGGCTTCAAACTGGGGAAGGCATCAAGCAACTGGGGAAGGCATCAAACAACTGGGGAAGGCTTAAAACTGGGAAAGGCATCAAACTGGGGAAGGCATCAAACTGGGGAAGACATCAAACAACTGGGGAAGGCATCAAACTGGGGAAGGCATCAAACTGCAGAAGGCATCAAACAACTGGGGAAGGCATCAAACTGGGAAGGCATCAAACTGGGGAAGGCATCAAACAACTGGGGAAGGCATCAAACAACTGGGAAAGGCATCAAACTGGGGAAGGCATCAAACAACTTGGAAGGCATCACACAACTGGGGAAGGCATCAAACTGGGGAAGGCATAAAACTGGGGAACGCTTAAAACTGGGGAAGGCATCAAACTGGGGAAGGCATCAAACTACTGGGGAAGGCATCAAACAGGGGGAAGGTATCAAACTGGGGAAGGCATCACACGACTGGGTAAGGCAGCAAACTGGGGATGGCATCAAACTGGGGAAGGCATCAAACTGGGGAAGTCATCAAACTGGGGAAGGCATCAAACAACTGGGGAAGGCATCAAACAACTGGGGTAGGCATCAAACTGGGAAAGACATCAAACTGGGGAAGGCATCAAACAACTGGGAAAGGCATCAAACTGGGGAAGGCATCAAACAACTGGGGAAGGCATCAAACTGGGAAAGGCATCAAGCTGGGGAAGGCATCAAACTGGGGAAGGCATCAAACAACTGGGAAAGGCATCAAACTGGGGAAGGCATCAAACTGGGGAAGGCATCAAAAAACTGGGGAAGGCATCAAAATGGGGAAGGCATCAAACTGGGGAAGGCATCAAACTGGGGAAGGCATCAAACAACAGGGGAAGGCATCAAACTGGGGAAGGCATCAAACGGGGGAAGTCATCAAACTGGGTAAGGCATCAAACTGGGGAAGGCATCAAACAACTGGGGAAGGCATCAAACTGGGGAAGTCATCAAACTGGGGAAGGCATTAAACTGGGTAAGGCATCAAACTGGGGAAGGCATCAAACAACTGGGGAAGGCATCAAACTGGGGAAGTCATCAAACTGGGTAAGGCATCAAACTGGGGTAGGCATCAAACTGGGGAGGCATCAAACAACTGGGGAAGGCATCAAAATGGGGAAGGCATCAAACTGGGGAAGGCATCAAACAACTGGGGAAGGCATCAAACTGGGGAAGGCATCAAACGGGGGAAGGCATCAAACTGGGGAAGGCATCAAACTGGGGAAGCCATCAAACTGGGGAAGGCATCAAACAACTGGGGAAGGCATCAAACTGGGGAAGGCATCAAACGGGGGAAGGCATCAAACTGGGGAAGGCATCAAACTGGGGAAGGCATCAAACAACTGGGGAAGGCATCAAACTGGGGAAGTCATCAAACTGGGGAAGGCATCAAACAACTGGGGAAGGCATCAAACTGGGGAAGGCATCAAACAACTGGGGAAGGCATTAAACTGGGGAAGGCATCAAACTGGGGAAGGTATCAAACTGGGGAAGGCATCAAACTGGGGAAGGCATCAAACTGGGAAAAGCTTCAAACTGGGGAAGGCATCAAACAACTGGGGAAGGCATCAAACTCGGGAAGGCATCAAACTGGGGAAGGCATCAAACAACTGGGGAAGGCATCAAACTGGGGAAGGCATCAAACTGGGGAAGGCATCAAACAACTGGGGAAGGCATCAAACTGGGGAAGGCATCAAACTGGGAAAGGCATCAAACTGGGGAAGGCATCAAACAACTGGGAAAGGCATCAAACTGGGGAAGGCATCAAACAACTGGGGAAGGCATCAAACTGGGAAAGGCATCAAGCTGGGGAAGGCATCAAACTGGGGAAGGCATCAAACAACTGGGAAAGGCATCAAACTGGGGAAGGCATCAAACTGGGGAAGGCATCAAAAAACTGGGGAAGGCATCAAAATGGGGAAGGCATCAAACTGGGGAAGGCATCAAACTGGGGAAGGCATCAAACAACAGGGGAAGGCATGAAACTGGGGAAGGCATCAATCTGGGGAAGGCATCATACTGGGGAAGGCATCAAACTGGAGAAGGCATCAAACTGGGGAAGGCATCAAACAACTGGGGAAGGCATCAAACAACTGGGGAAGGCATCAAACTGGGGAAGGCATCAAACTGAGGAAGGCATAAAGCTTGGGAAGGCATCAAACTGGGGAAGGCATCAAACTGGGGAAGGCATCAAACTGGGGAAGGAATCAAAAAACTGAGGAAGGCATAAAACTGGGGAAGACATCAAACTGGGGAAGGCATCAAACTGGGGAAGGCATCAAACAACTGGGGAAGGCATCAAACTGGGGAAGGCATCAAACAACTGGGGAAGGCATTAAACTGGGAAAGGCATCAAACTGGGGAAGGCATCAAACTCGGGAAGGCATCAAACTGGGGAAGGCATTAAACTGGGGAAGGCATTAAACTGGGGAAGGCATCAATCTAGGGAAGGCATCAAACTGGTGAAGGCATCAAAATGGACAAGGCTTCAAACTGGGGAAGGCATCAAGCAACTGGGGAAGGCATCAAACAACTGGGGAAGGCTTAAAACTGGGAAAGGCATCAAACTGGGGAAGGCATCAAACTGGGGAAGACATCAAACAACTGGGGAAGGCATCAAACTGGGGAAGGCATCAAACTGCAGAAGGCATCAAACAACTGGGGAAGGCATCAAACTGGGAAGGCATCAAACTGGGGAAGGCATCAAACAACTGGGGAAGGCATCAAACAACTGGGAAAGGCATCAAACTGGGGAAGGCATCAAACAACTTGGAAGGCATCACACAACTGGGGAAGGCATCAAACTGGGGAAGGCATAAAACTGGGGAACGCTTAAAACGGGGAAGGCATCAAACTGGGGAAGGCATCAAACTACTGGGGAAGGCATCAAACAGGGGGAAGGTATCAAACTGGGGAAGGCATCACACGACTGGGTAAGGCAGCAAACTGGGGATGGCATCAAACTGGGGAAGGCATCAAACTGGGGAAGTCATCAAACTGGGGAAGGCATCAAACAACTGGGGAAGGCATCAAACAACTGGGGTAGGCATCAAACTGGGAAAGGCATCAAACTGGGGAAGGCATCAAACAACTGGGAAAGGCATCAAACTGGGGAAGGCATCAAACAACTGGGGAAGGCATCAAACTGGGAAAGGCATCAAGCTGGGGAAGGCATCAAACTGGGGAAGGCATCAAACAACTGGGAAAGGCATCAAACTGGGGAAGGCATCAAACTGGGGAAGGCATCAAAAAACTGGGGAAGGCATCAAAATGGGGAAGGCATCAAACTGGGGAAGGCATCAAACTGGGGAAGGCATCAAACAACAGGGGAAGGCATCAAACTGGGGAAGGCATCAAACGGGGGAAGTCATCAAACTGGGTAAGGCATCAAACTGGGGAAGGCATCAAACAACTGGGGAAGGCATCAAACTGGGGAAGTCATCAAACTGGGGAAGGCATTAAACTGGGTAAGGCATCAAACTGGGGAAGGCATCAAACAACTGGGGAAGGCATCAAACTGGGGAAGTCATCAAACTGGGTAAGGCATCAAACTGGGGTAGGCATCAAACTGGGGAGGCATCAAACAACTGGGGAAGGCATCAAAATGGGGAAGGCATCAAACTGGGGAAGGCATCAAACAACTGGGGAAGGCATCAAACTGGGGAAGGCATGAAACGGGGGAAGGCATCAAACTGGGGAAGGCATCAAACTGGGGAAGCCATCAAACTGGGGAAGGCATCAAACAACTGGGGAAGGCATCAAACTGGGGAAGGCATCAAACGGGGGAAGGCATCAAACTGGGGAAGGCATCAAACTGGGGAACGCATCAAACAACTGGGGAAGGCATCAAACTGGGGAAGTCATCAAACTGGGGAAGGCATCAAACAACTGGGGAAGGCATCAAACTGGGGAAGGCATCAAACAACTGGGGAAGGCATCAAACTGGGGAAGGCATCAAACTGGGGAAGGTATCAAACTGGGGAAGGCATCAAACTGGGGAAGGCATCAAACTGGGAAAAGCTTCAAACTGGGGAAGGCATCAAACAACTGGGGAAGGCATCAAACTCGGGAAGGCATCAAACTGGGGAAGGCATCAAACAACTGGGGAAGGCATCAAACTGGGGAAGGCATCAAACTGGGGAAGGCATCAAACAACTGGGGAAGGCATCAAACTGGGGAAGGCATCAAACTGGGAAAGGCATCAAACTGGGGAAGGCATCAGACTGGGGAAGGCATCAAACTGGGGAAGGCATCAAACAACTGGGGAAGGCATCAAAGTGGGGAAGGCATCAAACTGGGGAAGGCACCAAACAACTGGGGAAGGAATCAAACTGGGGAAGGCATCAAACAACTGGGGAAGGCATCAAACTGGGGAAGGCATCAAACTGGGGAAGGCATTAAACTGGGGAAGGCATTAAACTGGGGAAGGCATCAATCTGTGGAAGGCATCAACCTGGGGAAGGCATCAAAATGGAGAAGGCTTCAAACTGGGGAAGGCATCAAGCAACTGGAGAAGGCATCAAACAACTGGGGAAGGCATCAAACTGGGGAAAGCATTAAACTGGGGAAGGCATGAAACTGGGGAAGGCATCAATCTGGGGAAGGCATCATACTGGGGAAGGCATCAAACTGGAGAAGGCATCAAACTGGGGAAGGCATCAAACAACTGGGGAAGGCATCAAACAACTGGGGAAGGCATCAAACTGGGGAAGGCATCAAACTGAGGAAGGCATAAAGCTGGGGAAGGCATCAAACTGGGGAAGGCATCAAACTGGGGAAGGCATCAAACTGGGGAAGGAATCAAAAAACTGGGGAAGGCATAAAACTGGGGAAGACATCAAACTGGGGAAGGCATCAAACTGGGGAAGGCATCAAACAACTGGGGAAGGCATCAAACTGGGGAAGGCATCAAACAACTGGGGAAGGCATTAAACTGGGAAAGGCATCAAACTGGGGAAGGCATCAAACTCGGGAAGGCATCAAACTGGGGAAGGCATTAAACTGGGGAAGGCATTAAACTGGGGAAGGCATCAATCTAGGGAAGGCATCAAACTGGGGAAGGCATCAAAATGGACAAGGCTTCAAACTGGGGAAGGCATCAAGCAACTGGGGAAGGCATCAAACAACTGGGGAAGGCTTAAAACTGGGAAAGGCATCAAACTGGGGAAGGCATCAAACTGGGGAAGACATCAAACAACTGGGGAAGGCATCAAACTGGGGAAGGCATCAAACTGCAGAAGGCATCAAACAACTGGGGAAGGCATCAAACTGGGAAGGCATCAAACTGGGGAAGGCATCAAACAACTGGGGAAGGCATCAAACAACTGGGAAAGGCATCAAACTGGGGAAGGCATGAAACAACTTGGAAGGCATCACACAACTGGGGAAGGCATCAAACTGGGGAAGGCATAAAACTGGGGAACGCTTAAAACTGGGGAAGGCATCAAACTGGGGAAGGCATCAAACTACTGGGGAAGGCATCAAACAGGGGGAAGGTATCAAACTGGGGAAGGCATCACACGACTGGGTAAGGCAGCAAACTGGGGATGGCATCAAACTGGGGAAGGCATCAAACTGGGGAAGTCATCAAACTGGGGAAGGCATCAAACAACTGGGGAAGGCATCAAACAACTGGGGTAGGCATCAAACTGGGAAAGGCATCAAACTGGGGAAGGCATCAAACAACTGGGAAAGGCATCAAACTGGGGAAGGCATCAAACAACTGGGGAAGGCATCAAACTGGGAAAGGCATCAAGCTGGGGAAGGCATCAAACTGGGGAAGGCATCAAACAACTGGGAAAGGCATCAAACTGGGGAAGGCATCAAACTGGGGAAGGCATCAAAAAACTGGGGAAGGCATCAAAATGGGGAAGGCATCAAACTGGGGAAGGCATCAAACTGGGGAAGGCATCAAACAACAGGGGAAGGCATCAAACTGGGGAGGGCATCAAACGGGGGAAGTCATCAAACTGGGTAAGGCATCAAACTGGGGAAGGCATCAAACAACTGGGGAAGGCATCAAACTGGGGAAGTCATCAAACTGGGGAAGGCATTAAACTGGGTAAGGCATCAAACTGGGGAAGGCATCAAACAACTGGGGAAGGCATCAAACTGGGGAAGTCATCAAACTGGGTAAGGCATCAAACTGGGGAAGGCATCAAACAACTGAGGAAGGTATCAAACTGGGGAAGGCACCAAACTGGGGAAGGCATCAAACAACTGGGGAAGGCTTCAAAATGGGGAAGGCATCAAACTGGGGAAGGCATCAAACTGGGGAAGGCATCAAACAACTGGGGAAGGCATCAAACTGGGGAAGGCATCAAAAGGAGGAAGGCATCAAACTGGGGAAGGCATCAAACAACTGGGGAAGGCATCAAACTGGGGAAGGCATAAAACTGTAGAAGGCATCAAACAACCGGGGAAGGCATCAAACTGGGGATGGCATCAAAAAACTGGGGAAGTAATAAAACTGGGGAAGACATCAAACTGGGGAAGGCATCAAACTGGGGAAGCAATCAAACAACTGGGGAAGGCATCAAACTGGGGAAGGCATCAAACTGGGGAAGGCATCCAACTGGGGAAGGCATTAATCTGGGGAAGGCATCAAACTGGGGAAGGCATCAAAATGGTGAAGGCTTCAAACTGGGGAAGGCATGAAGCAACTGGGGAAGACATCAAACAACTGGGGAAGGCATCAAACTGGGGAAAGCATTAAACTGGGGAAGGCATCAAACTGGGGAAGGCATCAATCTGGGGAAGGCATCAAACTGGGGAAGGCATCAAACTGAGGACGGCATAAAACTGGGGAAGGCATCAAACTGGGGAAGGCATCAAACTGGGGAAGGCATCAAACTGGGGAAGGAATCAAAAAACTGGGGAAGGCATAAAACTGGGGAAGACATCAAACTGAGGAAGGCATCAAACTGGGGAAGGCATCAAACAACTGGGGAAGGCATTAAACTGGGGAAGGCATCAAACAACTGGGGAAGGCATCAAACTGGGGAAGGCATCAAACAACTGGGGAAGGCATCAAACTGGGGAAGGCATTAAACTGGGGAAGGCATTAAACTGGGGAAGACATCAATCTGGGGAAGGCATCAAACTGGGGAAGGCATCAAAATGGAGAAGGCTTCAAACTGGGAAAGGCTTCAAGCAACTAGGGAAGGCATCAAACAACTGGGGAAGGCATGAAACTGGGGAAGGCATTAAACTGGAGAAGGCATCAAACTGGGGAAGGCTTCAATCTGGGGAAGGCATCAAACTGGGGAAGGCATCAATCTGGGGAAGGCATCAAACTGGGGAAGGCATCAAACTGGAGAAGGCATCAAACTGGGGAAGGAATCAAAAAACTGGGGAAGGCATAAAACTGGGGAAGACATCAAACTGGGGAAAGCATCAAACTGGGGAAGGCATCAAACAACTGGGGAAGGCATCAAACTGGGGAAGGCATCAAACTGGGGAAGGCATCAAACAACTGGGGAAGGCATCAAACTGGGGAAGGCATCAAACTTCGGAAGGCATGAAACAACTGGGAAAGGCATCAAACTGGGGAAGGCATCAAACTGGGGTAGGCATCAAACTGGGGAGGCATCAAACAACTGGGGAAGGCATCAAAATGGGGAAGGCATCAAACTGGGGAAGGCATCAAACAACTGGGGAAGGCATCAAACTGGGGAAGGCATCAAACGGGGGAAGGCATCAAACTGGGGAAGGCATCAAACTGGGGAAGCCATCAAACTGGGGAAGGCATCAAATAACTGGGGAAGGCATCAAACTGGGGAAGGCATCAAACGGGGGAAGGCATCAAACTGGGGAAGGCATCAAACTGGGGAAGGCATCAAACAACTGGGGAAGGCATCAAACTGGGGAAGTCATCAAACTGGGGAAGGCATCAAACAACTGGGGAAGGCATCAAACTGGGGAAGGCATCAAACAACTGGGGAAGGCATCAAACTGGGGAAGGCATCAAACTGGGGAAGGTATCAAACTGGGGAAGGCATCAAACTGGGGAAGGCATCAAACTGGGAAAAGCTTCAAACTGGGGAAGGCATCAAACAACTGGGGAAGGCATCAAACTCGGGAAGGCATCAAACTGGGGAAGGCATCAAACAACTGGGGAAGGCATCAAACTGGGGAAGGCATCAAACTGGGGAAGGCATCAAACAACTGGGGAAGGCATCAAACTGGGGAAGGCATCAAACTGGGAAAGGCATCAAACTGGGGAAGGCATCAGACTGGGGAAGGCATCAAACTGGGGAAGGCATCAAACAACTGGGGAAGGCATCAAAGTGGGGAAGGCATCAAACTGGGGAAGGCATCAAACAACTGGGGAAGGAATCAAACTGGGGAAGGCATCAAACAACTGGGGAAGGCATCAAACTGGGGAAGGCATCAAACTGGGGAAGGCATTAAACTGGGGAAGGCATTAAACTGGGGAAGGCATCAATCTGTGGAAGGCATCAACCTGGGGAAGGCATCAAAATGGAGAAGGCTTCAAACTGGGGAAGGCATCAAGCAACTGGAGAAGGCATCAAACAACTGGGGAAGGCATCAAACTGGGGAAAGCATTAAACTGGGGAAGGCATGAAACTTGGGAAGGCATCAATCTGGGGAAGGCATCATACTGGGGAAGGCATCAAACTGGAGAAGGCATCAAACTGGGGAAGGCATCAAACAACTGGGGAAGGCATCAAACAACTGGGGAAGGCATCAAACTGGGGAAGGCATCAAACTGAGGAAGGCATAAAGCTGGGGAAGGCATCAAACTGGGGAAGGCATCAAACTGGGGAAGGCATCAAACTGGGGAAGGAATCAAAAAACTGGGGAAGGCATAAAACTGGGGAAGACATCAAACTGGGGAAGGCATCAAACTGGGGAAGGCATCAAACAACTGGGGAAGGCATCAAACTGGGGAAGGCATCAAACAACTGGGGAAGGCATTAAACTGGGAAAGGCATCAAACTGGGGAAGGCATCAAACTCGGGAAGGCATCAAACTGGGGAAGGCATTAAACTGGGGAAGGCATTAAACTGGGGAAGGCATCAATCTAGGGAAGGCATCAAACTGGGGAAGGCATCAAAATGGACAAGGCTTCAAACTGGGGAAGGCATCAAGCAACTGGGGAAGGCATCAAACAACTGGGGAAGGCTTAAAACTGGGAAAGGCATCAAACTGGGGAAGGCATCAAACTGGGGAAGACATCAAACAACTGGGGAAGGCATCAAACTGGGGAAGGCATCAAACTGCAGAAGGCATCAAACAACTGGGGAAGGCATCAAACTGGGAAGGCATCAAACTGGGGAAGGCATCAAACAACTGGGGAAGGCATCAAACAACTGGGAAAGGCATCAAACTGGGGAAGGCATCAAACAACTTGGAAGGCATCACACAACTGGGGAAGGCATCAAACTGGGGAAGGCATAAAACTGGGGAACGCTTAAAACTGGGGAAGGCATCAAACTGGGGAAGGCATCAAACTACTGGGGAAGGCATCAAACAGGGGGAAGGTATCAAACTGGGGAAGGCATCACACGACTGGGTAAGGCAGCAAACTGGGGATGGCATCAAACTGGGGAAGGCATCAAACTGGGGAAGTCATCAAACTGGGGAAGGCATCAAACAACTGGGGAAGGCATCAAACAACTGGGGTAGGCATCAAACTGGGAAAGGCATCAAACTGGGGAAGGCATCAAACAACTGGGAAAGGCATCAAACTGGGGAAGGCATCAAACAACTGGGGAAGGCATCAAACTGGGAAAGGCATCAAGCTGGGGAAGGCATCAAACTGGGGAAGGCATCAAACAACTGGGAAAGGCATCAAACTGGGGAAGGCATCAAACTGGGGAAGGCATCAAAAAACTGGGGAAGGCATCAAAATGGGGAAGGCATCAAACTGGGGAAGGCATCAAACTGGGGAAGGCATCAAACAACAGGGGAAGGCATCAAACTGGGGAAGGCATCAAACGGGGGAAGTCATCAAACTGGGTAAGGCATCAAACTGGGGAAGGCATCAAACAACTGGGGAAGGCATCAAACTGGGGAAGTCATCAAACTGGGGAAGGCATTAAACTGGGTAAGGCATCAAACTGGGGAAGGCATCAAACAACTGGGGAAGGCATCAAACTGGGGAAGTCATCAAACTGGGTAAGGCATCAAACTGGGGAAGGCATCAAACAACTGAGGAAGGTATCAAACTGGGGAAGGCACCAAACTGGGGAAGGCATCAAACAACTGGGGAAGGCTTCAAAATGGGGAAGGCATCAAACTGGGGAAGGCATCAAACTGGGGAAGGCATCAAACAACTGGGGAAGGCATCAAACTGGGGAAGGCATCAAAAGGAGGAAGGCATCAAACTGGGGAAGGCATCAAACAACTGGGGAAGGCATCAAACTGGGGAAGGCATAAAACTGTAGAAGGCATCAAACAACCGGGGAAGGCATCAAACTGGGGATGGCATCAAAAAACTGGGGAAGTAATAAAACTGGGGAAGACATCAAACTGGGGAAGGCATCAAACTGGGGAAGCAATCAAACAACTGGGGAAGGCATCAAACTGGGGAAGGCATCAAACTGGGGAAGGCATCCAACTGGGGAAGGCATCAATCTGGGGAAGGCATCAAACTGGGGAAGGCATCAAAATGGTGAAGGCTTCAAACTGGGGAAGGCATCAAGCAACTGGGGAAGACATCAAACAACTGGGGAAGGCATCAAACTGGGGAAAGCATTAAACTGGGGAAGGCATCAAACTGGGGAAGGCATCAATCTGGGGAAGGCATCAAACTGGGGAAGGCATCAAACTGAGGACGGCATAAAACTGGGGAAGGCATCAAACTGGGGAAGGCATCAAACTGGGGAAGGCATCAAACTGGGGAAGGAATCAAAAAACTGGGGAAGGCATAAAACTGGGGAAGACATCAAACTGAGGAAGGCATCAAACTGGGGAAGGCATCAAACAACTGGGGAAGGCATTAAACTGGGGAAGGCATCAAACAACTGGGGAAGGCATCAAACTGGGGAAGGCATCAAACAACTGGGGAAGGCATCAAACTGGGGAAGGCATTAAACTGGGGAAGGCATTAAACTGGGGAAGACATCAATCTGGGGAAGGCATCAAACTGGGGAAGGCATCAAAATGGAGAAGGCTTCAAACTGGGGAAGGCTTCAAGCAACTAGGGAAGGCATCAAACAACTGGGGAAGGCATGAAACTGGGGAAGGCATTAAACTGGAGAAGGCATCAAACTGGGGAAGGCTTCAATCTGGGGAAGGCATCAAACTGGGGAAGGCATCAATCTGGGGAAGGCATCAAACTGGGGAAGGCATCAAACTGGAGAAGGCATCAAACTGGGGAAGGAATCAAAAAACTGGGGAAGGCATAAAACTGGGGAAGACATCAAACTGGGGAAGGCATCAAACTGGGGAAGGCATCAAACAACTGGGGAAGGCATCAAACTGGGGAAGGCATCAAACTGGGGAAGGCATCAAACAACTGAGGAAGGCATCAAACTGGGGAAGGCATCAAACAACTGGGGAAGGCATCAAACTGGGGAAGGCATCAAACTGGGGAAGGCATTAAACTGGGGAAGGCATCAATCTGGGGAAGGCATCAAACTGGGGAAGGCATCAAAATGGAGAAGGCTTCAAACTGGGGAAGGCATCAAGCAACTGGGGAAGGCATCAAACAACTGGGGAAGGCATCAAACTGGGGAATTCATTAAACTGAGGAAGGCATCAAACTGGGGAAGGCATCAATCTGGGGAAGGAATCAAACTGGGGAAGGCATCAAACTGGAGAAGGCATCAAACCGGGGAAGGCATCAAACAACTGGGGACGGCATCAAACAACTGGGGAAGGCATCAAACTGGGGAAGGCATCAAACTGAGGAAGGCATAAAACTGGGGAAGGCATCAAACTGGGGATGGCATCAAACTGGGGAAGGCATCAAACTGGGGAAGGAATCAAAAAACTGGGGAAGGCATAAAACTGGGGAAGACATCAAACTGGGGAAGGCATCAAACTGGGGAAGGAATCAAAAAACTGGGGAAGGCATCAAACTGGGTAAGGAATCAAAAAACTGGGGAAGGCATAAAACTGGGGAAAACATCAAACTGGGGAAGGCATCAAACTGGGGAAGGCATCAAACAACTGTGGAAGGCATCAAACTGGGGAAGGCATAAAACAGGGGAAGACATCAAACTGGGGAAGGCTTCAAACTGGGGAAGTCATCAAATAACTGGGGAAGGCATCAAACTGGGGAAGGCATCAAACTGGGAAAGGAATCAAACTGGGGAATGCATCAGACTGGGGAAGGAATCAAACTGGGGAAGGCATCAAACTGGCGAAGGCATCAAACTGGGGAAGGCATCAAACTGGGGAATGCATCAAACAACTGTGAAAGGCATCAAACTGGGTAAGGCATCAAATTAGAGAAAGCATCAAACTGGGGAAGGCATTAAACTGGGGAAGGCATCAAACTGCGAAAGGCATCAAACTGGGGAAAGCATCAAACTGGGGAAGGCATCAAACTGGGGAAGGTATCAAACTGGGGAAGGCATCAATCTACTGGGGAAGGCATCAAACAACTAAGGAAGGCATCAAACTGGGGAAGGCATCAAGCTGAGGAAGACATAAAACTGGTGAAGGCATCAAACTGGGGAAGGAATCAAACAACTGGGGAAAGCATCAAACTGGGGAAGGCATCAAACTGGGGAAGGCATCAAACTGGGGAAGGCTTCAAACTGGGGAAGGTATCAAACTGGGGAAAGCATCAAACTGGGTAAGGCATCAAACTGGGGATAGCATCAAACTGGGGAAGGTATCAAACTGGGGAAGGCATCAAACAACTGGGAAAGGTATCAACCTGGGGAAGGCACCAAACTGGGGAAGGCATCAAACAACTGGGGAAGGCATCAAAATGGGGAAGGCATCAAACTGGGGAAGGCATCAAACAACTGGGGAATGCATCAAACTGGGGAAGGCATAAAACGGGGGAAGGCATCAAACTGGGGAAGGCATCAAACAACTGGGGAAGGCATCAAATTGGGGAAGGCATCAAACTGTAGAAGACATCAAACAACTGGGGAAGGCATCAAACTGGGGAAGGCATCAAACTGGGGAAGGCATCAAACGACTGGGGAAGACATCAAACTGGCGAAGGCATCAAACTGAGGAAGGCATAAAACTGGGGAAGGCATCAAACTGGGGAAGGCATCAAACTGGGGAAGGCATCAATCTGGGGAAGGCTTAAAACTGAGGAAAGCATCAAACTGGGGAAAGCATCAAACTGGGTATGGCATCAAACTGGGGAAGGCATCAAACTGGGTAAGGCATCAATCTGGGGAAGGCATCAAACAACTGGGGAAGGCATCAAAATGGGGAAGGTTATCAAACTGGGGAAGGCATCAAACTGGGGAAAGCATCAAACAACTGGGGAAGGCATCAAACTGGGGAAGGCATGAAACAGGGGAAGGAATCAAACTGGGGAAGGCATCAAACAACTTGGGAAGGCATCAAACTAGGGAAGGCATAAAACTGTAGAAGGCATCAAACAACTGGGGAAGGCATCAAACTGGGAAGGCATCAAACTGGGGAAGGCATCAAACTGGGGAAGGCATCAAACTATTGGGGAAGGCATCAATCTGGGGACGGCATCAAACTAGGGAAGGCATCAAACTGGGGAAGGCATCAAACAATTGGGGAAGGCATCAAGCTGGGGAAGGCATCAAACTGGGGAAGGTATCAAACTGCGAAGGCATCAAACTGGGGAAGGCATCATGCAAATGGGGAAGGCATCAAACTGGGGAAGGCGTTAAACTGGGGAAGGCATCACACTGGGGAAGTCATCAAACAACTGGAGAAGGCATCAAACTGGAAAAGGCATCAAACTGGGGAAGGCATCAAACAACTGGGGAAGGCATCAAAAAGGGAAAGGCATCAAAATGGGGAAGGCATCAAACTGGGGAAGGCATCAAATAACTGCGGAAGGCATCAGACTGGGGAAGGCATTAAACTGGGGAAGGCATTAAACAGGGGAAGGTATCAATCTGGGGAAGGCATCAAACTGGGGAAGGCATCAAAATGGAGAAGGCTTCAAACTGGGGAAGGCATCAAGCAACTGGGGAAGGCATCAAACAACTGGGGAAGGCATCAAATTGGGGAAGGCATTAAACTGGGGAAGGCATCAAACTGGGGAAGGCATCAAACAACTGGAGAAGGCATCAAACTGGAGAAGGCATCAAACTGGGGAAGGCATCAAACAACTGGGGAAGGCATCAAAAAGGGAAAGGCATCAAACTGGCGAAGGCATCAAACAACTGGGGAAGGCATCAAACTGGGGAAGGCATCAAACTGGTGAAGGCATCAAATAACTGGGGAAGGTATCAAACTGGGGAAGGCATCAAACTGGGGAACGCATCACAGAACTGGGGAAGGCATCAAACTGGGGAAGGCATCAAACTGGGGAAGGTATCTAACTGGGAAGGCATCAAACTGGGGAAGGCATCAAACAACTGGGGAAGGCATCAAACTGGGGAAGGCATTAAACTGGGGAAGGCATCAAACTGGGAAAGGCATCAATCAACAGGGGAAGGCATCAAACTGGATATGGCATCAAACAACTGAGGAAGGCATCAAACTGGGGAAGACATCAAACTGCGGAAGGCATCAAACTGGGGAAGGCATCAGACTGGGAAAGGCATCAAACTGGGGAAAGCATCAAACTGGGGTAGGCATCAAACTGGGGAAGGCATCAAACTGGGCAAGGCGTCAAACTGGGGAAGGCATCAAACAACTGGGGAAGGCATCAAACTGAGGAAGGCATCAAACAACTGGGGAAGGCATCAAACTGGGGAAGGCATCAAACAACTGGAGAAGGCATCAAACTGGGGAAGGCATCAAACTGGGGAAGGCATCAAATAACTGGGGAAGGCATCAACCTGGGGAAGGCATCAAACTGGGGAAGGCATCAAATAACTGGGGAAGGCATCAAAATTGGGAAGGCATCAAACTGGGGAAGGCATCAAACAACTGGGGAAGGCATCAAACTGGGGAAGGCATCAAACTGGGGAAGGCATCAAACCACTGGGGAAGGCATCAAACTGGGGAAGGCATCAAACGGGGGAAGGCATCAAACTAGGGAAGGCATCAAACTGGGGAAGGCATCAAACAACTGCGGAAGGCATCAAACTGGGGAAGTCATCAAACTGGGGAAGGCATCAAACTGGGGAAGGCATCAGTCTTGGGAAGGCATCAAACTGGGGAAGGCATCAAACTGGGGAAGGCATCAAACTGGGGAAGGCATCAAACAACTGGGGAAGGCATCAAACTGGGGAAGGCATCAAACAACTGTGGAAGGCATCAAAGTAGGGAAGGCATCAAACTGGGGAAGGCATCAAATAAACTGGGGAAGGCATCTAACTGGGGAAGGCATCAAACTGGGGAAGGCATCAAACAACTGGGGAAGGCATCAAACTGGGGAAGGCATCAAACATCTGGGGAAGGCATAAAACTGGGGAAGGCATCAAACTGGGGAAGGCATCAAACTGGGGAACGCATCAAACAACTGAGGAAGGCGTCAAACAACTGGGGAAAGCATCAAACTGGGGAAGGCATCAAACTGGGGAAGGCATTATACTGGGGAAGGCATCAAACTGGGGAAGGCATCAAACTGGGGAAGGGATCGAACTGGGGAAGGCATCAAACTGGGGAAGGTAGCAAACTGGGGAAGGCATCCAACAACTGTGTAAGGCATCAAACTAAGGAAGGTATCAAACTGGGGAAGGCATCAAAAATCTGGGGAAGGCATCAAACTGGGGAAGGCATCAAACAACTGGGGAAGGCATCAAACTGGGGAAGGCATCAAACAACTGGGGAACTCATCAAACTGGGGAAGGCATCAAACAACTGTGGAAGGCATCAAACTAGGGAAGGCATCAAACTGGGGAAGGCATCAAACTGGGGAAGGCATCAAATAAACTGGGGAAGGCATCTAACTGGGGAAGGCATCAAACTGGGGAAGGTATCAAACAACTGGGGAAGGCATCAAACTGGGGAAGGCATCATACATCTGGGGAAGGCAAAAAACTGGGGAAGGCATCAAACTGGGGAAGGCATCAAACTGGGGAACGCATCAAACAACTGAGGAAGGCGTCAAACAACTGGGGAAGGCATCAAACTGGGGAAGGCATCAAACTGGGGAAGGCATTATACTGGGGAAGGCATCAAACTGGGGAAGGCATGAAACTGGGGAAGGGATCGAACTGGGGAAGGCATCAAACTGGGTAAGGTAGCAAACTGGGGAAGGCATCCAACAACTGTGGAAGGCATCAAACTAAGGAAGGTATCAAACTGGGGAAGGCATCAAAAATCTGGGGAAGGCATCAAACTGGGGAAGGCATCAAACAGCTGGGGAAGGCATCAAACTGGGGAAGGCATCAAACAACTGGGGAAGGCATCAAACTGGGGAAGGCATCAAACAACTGTGGAAGGCATCAAACTAGGGAAGGCATCAAACTGGGGAAGGCATCAAACTGGGGAAGGCATCAAATAAAATGGGGAAGGCATCTAACTGGGGAAGGCATCAAACTGGGGAAGGTATCAAACAACTGGGGAAGGCATCAAACTGGGGAAGGCATCAAACATCTGGGGAAGGCAAAAAACTGGGGAAGGCATCAAACTGGGGAAGGCATCAAACTGGGGAAGGCATCAAACAACTGGGGAAGGGATCAAAAAGGGAAAGGCATCAAACTGGGGAAGGCATCAAACAACTGGGGAAGGCATCAAACTGGGGAAGGCATCAAACTGGTGAAGGCATCAAATAACTGGGGAAGGTATCAAACTGGGGAAGGCATCAAACTGGGGAACGCATCACACAACTGGGGAAGGCATCAAACTGGGGAAGGCATCAAACTGGGGAAGGTATCAAACTGGGGAAGGTATCAAACAACTGGGGAAGGCATCAAACTGGGGAAGGCATCAAACATCTGGGGAAGGCAAAAAACTGGGGAAGGCATCAAACTGGGGAAGGCATCAAACTGGGGAACGCATCAAACAACTGAGGAAGGCGTCAAACAACTGGGGAAGGCATCAAACTGGGGAAGGCATCAAAAAACTGGGGAAGGCATTATACTGGGGAAGGCATCAAACTGGGGAAGGCATCAAACTGGGGAAGGGATCGAACTGGGGAAGGCATCAAACTGGGGAAGGTAGCAACCTGGGGAAGGCATCAAACAACTGTGGAAGGCATCAAACTAAGGAAGGTATCAAACTGGGGAAGGCATCAAAAATCTGGGGAAGGCATCAAACTGGGGAAGGCATCAAACTGGGGAAGGCATCAAACTGGGGAAGGAATCAAAAAACTGGGGAAGGCATAAAACTGGGGAAGACATCAAACTGGGGAAGGCATCAAACTGGGGAAAGAATAAAAAAACTGGGGAAGGCATCAAACTGGGGAAGGAATCAAAAAACTAGGGAAGGCATAAAACTGGGGAAGACATCAAACTGGGGAAGGCATCAAATTGGGAAAGGCATCAAACAACTGGGGAAGGCATCAAAAAGGGAAAGGCATCAAAATGGGGAAGGCATCAAACTGGGGAAGGCATCAAATAACTGCGGAAGGCATCAGACTGGGGAAGGCATTAAACTGGGGAAGGCATTAAACAGGGGAAGGTATCAATCTGGGGAAGGCATCAAACTGGGGAAGGCATCAAAATGGAGAAGGCTTCAAACTGGGGAAGGCATCAAGCAACTGGGGAAGGCATCAAACAACTGGGGAAGGCATCAAATTGGGGAAGGCATTAAACTGGGGAAGGCATCAAACTGGGGAAGGCATCAAACAACTGGAGAAGGCATCAAACTGGAGAAGGCATCAAACTGGGGAAGGCATCAAACAACTGGGGAAGGCATCAAAAAGGGAAAGGCATCAAACTGGCGAAGGCATCAAACAACTGGGGAAGGCATCAAACTGGGGAAGGCATCAAACTGGTGAAGGCATCAAATAACTGGGGAAGGTATCAAACTGGGGAAGGCATCAAACTGGGGAACGCATCACAGAACTGGGGAAGGCATCAAACTGGGGAAGGCATCAAACTGGGGAAGGTATCAAACTGGGAAGGCATCAAACTGGGGAAGGCATCAAACAACTGGGGAAGGCATCAAACTGGGGAAGGCATTAAACTGGGATAGGCATCAAACTGGGAAAGGCATCAATCAACAGGGGAAGGCATCAAACTGGATATGGCATCAAACAACTGAGGAAGGCATCAAACTGGGGAAGACATCAAACTGCGGAAGGCATCAAACTGGGGAAGGCATCAGACTGGGAAAGGCATCAAACTGGGGAAAGCATCAAACTGGGGTAGGCATCAAACTGGGGAAGGCATCAAACTGGGCAAGGCGTCAAACTGGGGAAGGCATCAAACAACTGGGGAAGGCATCAAACTGAGGAAGGCATCAAACAACTGGGGAAGGCATCAAACTGGGGAAGGCATCAAACAACTGGAGAAGGCATCAAACTGGGGAAGGCATCAAACTGGGGAAGGCATCAAATAACTGGGGAAGGCATCAACCTGGGGAAGGCATCAAACTGGGGAAGGCATCAAATACCTGGGGAAGGCATCAAAATTGGGAAGGCATCAAACTGGGGAAGGCATCAAACAACTGGGGAAGGCATCAAACTGGGGAAGGCATCAAACTGGGGAAGGCATCAAACCACTGGGGAAGGCATCAAACTGGGGAAGGCATCAAACGGGGGAAGGCATCAAACTAGGGAAGGCATCAAACTGGGGAAGGCATCAAACAACTGCGGAAGGCATCAAACTGGGGAAGTCATCAAACTGGGGAAGGCATCAAACTGGGGAAGGCATCAGTCTTGGGAAGGCATCAAACTGGGGAAGGCATCAAACTGGGGAAGGCATCAAACTGGGGAAGGCATCAAACAACTGGGGAAGGCATCAAACTGGGGAAGGCATCAAACAACTGTGGAAGGCATCAAAGTAGGGAAGGCATCAAACTGGGGAAGGCATCAAACTGGGGAAGGCATCAAATAAACTGGGGAAGGCATCTAACTGGGGAAGGCATCAAACTGGGGAAGGCATCAAACAACTGGGGAAGGCATCAAACTGGGGAAGGCATCAAACCACTGGGGAAGGCATCAAACTGGGGAAGGCATCAAACGGGGGAAGGCATCAAACTAGGGAAGGCATCAAACTGGGGAAGGCATCAAACAACTGCGGAAGGCATCAAACTGGGGAAGTCATCAAACTGGGGAAGGCATCAAACTGGGGAAGGCATCAGTCTTGGGAAGGCATCAAACTGGGGAAGGCATCAAACTGGGGAAGGCATCAAACTGGGGAAGGCATCAAACAACTGGGGAAGGCATCAAACTGGGGAAGGCATCAAACAACTGTGGAAGGCATCAAAGTAGGGAAGGCATCAAACTGGGGAAGGCATCAAACTGGAGAAGGCATCAAATAAACTGGGGAAGGCATCTAACTGGGGAAGGCATCAAACTGGGGAAGGCATCAAACAACTGGGGAAGGCATCAAACTGGGGAAGGCATCAAACATCTGGGGAAGGCATAAAACTGGGGAAGGCATCAAACTGGGGAAGGCATCAAACTGGGGAACGCATCAAACAACTGAGGAAGGCGTCAAACAACTGGGGAAAGCATCAAACTGGGGAAGGCATCAAACTGGGGAAGGCATTATACTGGGGAAGGCATCAAACTGGGGAAGGCATCAAACTGGGGAAGGGATCGAACTGGGGAAGGCATCAAACTGGGGAAGGTAGCAAACTGGGGAAGGCATCCAACAACTGTGGAAGGCATCAAACTAAGGAAGGTATCAAACTGGGGAAGGCATCAAAAATCTGGGGAAGGCATCAAACTGGGGAAGGCATCAAACAACTGGGGAAGGCATCAAACTGGGGAAGGCATCAAACAACTGGGGAAGGCATCAAACTGGGGAAGGCATCAAACAACTGTGGAAGGCATCAAACTAGGGAAGGCATCAAACTGGGGAAGGCATCAAAAATCTGGGGAAGGCATCAAACTGGGGAAGGCATCAAACTGGGGAAGGCATCAAACTGGGGAAGGCATCAAACTGGGGAAGGAATCAAAAAACTGGGGAAGGCATAAAACTGGGGAAGACATCAAACTGGGGAAGGCATCAAACTGGGGAAAGAATCAAAAAACTGGGGAAGGCATCAAACTGGGGAAGGAATCAAAAAACTAGGGAAGGCATAAAACTGGGGAAGACATCAAACTGGGGAAGGCATCAAATTGGGAAAGGCATCAAACAACTGGGGAAGGCATAAAAATGGGGAAGGTTATCAAACTGGGGAAGGCATCAAACTGAGGAAGGCATCAAACAACTGGGGAAGGCATGAAACTGGGGAAGACATCAAACGGGGGAAGGCATCAAACTGGGAAAGGCATCAAACTACTGGGGAAGGCATCAAACTGGGGAAGGCAAAAAACTGTAGAAGGCATCAAACAACTGGGGAAGTCATCAAACTGGGGAAGGCATCAAGCTGGGGAAGGCATCAAACTACTGGGGTAGGCATCAATCTGGGGACGGCATCAAACTAGGGAAGGCATCAAACTGGGAAAGGCATCAAACATCTGGGGAAGGCATCAAACTGGGGAAGGCATCAAACTGGGGAAGGCATCAAACTGGGGAAGGTATCAAACTGGGAAGGCATCAAACTGGGGAAGGCATCAAACTGGGGAAGGCATCAAGCAACTGGGGAAGGCATCAAACTGGGGAAGGCATTAAACTGGGGAAGGCATCAAACTGGGGAAGGCATCAAACAACTGGAGAAGGCATCAAACTGGAGAAGGCATCAAACTGGGGAAGGCATCAAACAACTGGGGAAGGCATCAAAAAGGGAAAGGCATAAAACTGGGGAAGGCATCAAACAACTGGGGAAGGCATCAAACTGGGGAAGGCATCAAACTGGGGAAGGCATCAAATAACTGGGGAAGGTATCAAACTGGGGAAGGCATCAAACTGGGGAACGCATCATACAACTGGGGAAGGCATCAAACTGGGGAAGGCATCAAACTGGGGAAGGTATCAAACTGGGAAGGCATCAAACTGGGGAAGGCATCAAACAACTGGGGAAGGCATCAAACTGGGGAAGGCATTAAACTGGGGAAGGCATCAAACTGGGAAAGGCATCAATCAACAGGGGAAGGCATCAAACTGGATACGGCATCAAACAACTGAGGAAGGCATCAAACTGGGGAAGACATCAAACTGCGGAAGGCATCAAACTGGGGAAGGCATCAGACTGGGAAAGGCATCAAACTGGGGAAGGCATCAAAACTGGGGTAGGCATCAAACTGGGGAAGGCATCAAACTGGGCAAGGCATCAAACTGGGGAAGGCATCAAACAACTGGGGAAGGCATCAAACTGAGGAAGGCATCAAACTGGGGTAGGCATCAAACTGGGGAAGGCATCAAACTGGGCAAGGCATCAAACTGGGGAAGGCATCAAACAACTGGGGAAGGCATCAAACTGAGGAAGGCATCAAACAACTGGGGAAGGCATAAAACTGGGGAAGGCATCAAATAACTGGGGAAGGCATCAAACTGGGGAAGGCATCAAACTGGGGAAGGCATCAAACAACTGGGGAAGGCATCAAAATTGGGAAGGCATCAAACTGGGGAAGGCATCAAACAACTGGGGAAGGCATCAAACTGGGGAAGGCATCAAACTGGGGAAGGCATCAAACCACTGGGGAAGGCATCAAACTGGGGAAGGCATCAAACGGGGGAAGGTATCAAACTGGGGAAGGCATCAAACTGGGGAAGGCATCAAACAACTGCAGAAGGCATCAAACTGGGGAAGTCATCAAACTGGGGAAGGCATCAGTCTTCGGAAGGCATCAAACTGGGAAGGCATCAAACTGGCGAAGGCATCAAACTGGGGAAGGCATCAAAAAAACTGGGGAAGGCATCAAACTGGGGAAGGCATCAAACTGGGGAAGGCATCAAACAACTGGGGAAGGCATCAAACTGGGGAAGGCATCAAACAACTGTGGAAGGCATCAAAGTAGGGAAGGCATCAAACTGGGGAAGGCATCAAACTGGGGAAGGCATTAAATAAACTGGGGAAGGCATCTAACTGGGGAAGGCATCAAACTGGGGAAGGCATCAAACAACTGGGGAAGGCATCAAACTGGGGAAGGCATCAAACATCTGGGGAAGACATAAAACTGGGGAAGGCATCAAACTGGGGAAGGCATCAAACTGGGGAACGCATCAAACAACTGAGGAAGGCGTCAAACAACTGGGGAAGGCATCAAACTGGGAAGGCATCAAACTGGGTAAGGCATTATACTGGGGAAGGCATCAAACTGGGGAAGGCATCAAACTGGGGAAGGGATCGAACTGGGCAAGGCATCAAACTGGGGAAGGTAGCAAACTGGGGAAGGCATTATACTAGGGAAGGCATCAAACTGGGGAAGGCATCAAACTGGGTAAGGCATTATACTGGGGAAGGCATCAAACTGGGGAAGGCATCAAACTGGGGAAGGGATCGAACTGGGGAAGGCATCAAACTGGGGAAGGTAGCAAACTGGGGAAGGCATCCAACAACTGTGGAAGGCATCAAACTAAGGAAGGTATCAAACTGGGGAAGGCATCAAAAATCTGGGGAAGGCATCAAACTGGGGAAGGCATCAAACAACTGGGGAAGGCATCAAACAACTGGGGAAGGCATCAAACTGGGGAAGGCATCAAACAACTGTGGAAGGCATCAAACTAGGGAAGGCATCAAACTGGGGAAGGCATCAAACTGGGGAAGGCATCAAATAAACTGGGGAAGGCATCTAACTGGGGAAGGCATCAAACAACTGAGGAAGGCGTCAAACAACTGGGGAAGGCATCAAACTGGGGAAGGCATTATACTGGGGAAGGCATCAAACTGGAGAAGGCATCAAACTGGGGAAGGGATCAAACTGGGGAAGGCATCAAACTGGGGAACGTAGCAAACTGGGGAAGGCATCAAACAACTGTGGAAGGCATCAAACTAAGGAAGGTATCAAACTGGGGAAGGCATCAAAAATCTGGGGAAGGCAACAAACTGGGGAAGGCATCAAACAACTGGGGAAGGCATCAAACTGGGGAAGGCATCAAACTGGGGAAGGCATCACACTGGGGAAGGCATCAAACAACTGGGGAAGGCATCAAACTGAGGAAGGCATCAAACTGGGGAAGGCATCAAACTGGGGTAGACATCAAACTGGGGAAGGCATCAAACAACTGGGGAAGGCATCAAACTGGGGAAGGCATCAAACAAGTGGGGAAGGCATCAAACTGGGGAAGGCATCAAACTAGGAAGGCATCAAACTGGGATAGACATCAAACTGGGGAAGGCATCAAACAACTGGGGAAGGCATCAAACTGGGGAAGGCATCAAACAGGGGTAGGCATCAAACAACTGGGGAAGGCATCAAACAACTGGGGAAGGCATCAAACTGGGGAAGGCACCAAACTGAGGAAGGCATCAAACTGGGGAAGGCATCAAACTGGAAAAGGCATCAAACTGGGGAAGACGTCAAACAACTGGGGAAGGCATCAAACTGGGGAAGGCATCAAACTGGGGAAGACATCAGACTGGGGAAAGCATCAAACTGGGTAAGGCATCAAACTGGGAATGGCATCAAATTGGGGAAGGCATCAAACTGGGGAAGGCATCAAACTGGGCAAGGCATCAAACTGGGGAAGACATCAAACTGGGGAAGGTATCAAACTGGGCAAGGCATCAAACAACTGGGGAAGGCATCAAACTAAGGAAGATATCAAACTGGGGAAGGCATCAAACTGGGGAAGGCATCAAACAACTGGGGAAGGCATCAAACTGGGGAAGGCATCAAATAACTGGGGAAGGCATCAAACTCGGGAAAGCATCAAATTGGGAAGGCATCAAACTGGGGAAGGCATCACACTGGGGAAGGCATCAAACAACTGGGGAAGGCATCAAACTGAGGAAGGCATCAAACTGGGGAAGGCATCAAACTGGGGTAGACATCAAACTGGGGAAGGCATCAAACAACTGGGGAAGGCATCAAACTGGGGAAGGCATCAAACAAGTGGGGAAGGCATCAAACTGGGGAAGGCATCAAACTGGGAAGGCATCAAACTGGGATAGACATCAAACTGGGGAAGGCATCAAACAACTGGGGAAGGCATCAAACTGGGGAAGGCATCAAACAGGGGTAGGCATCAAACAACTGGGGAAGGCATCAAACAACTGGGGAAGGCATCAAAATGGGGAAGGCACCAAACTGAGGAAGGCATCAAACTGGAAAAGGTATCAAACTGGGGAAGACTTCAAACAACAGGGGAAGGCATCAAACTGGGGAAGGCATCAAACTGGAGAAGACATCAGACTGGGGAAAGCATCAAACTGGGTACGGCATCAAACTGGGAATGGCATCAAATTGGGGAAGGCATCAAACTGGGGAAGGCATCAAACTGGGCAAGGCATCAAACTGGGGAAGACATCAAACTGGGGAAGATATCAAACTGGGCAAGGCATCAAACAACTGGGGAAGGCATCAAACTAAGGAAGGTATCAAACTGGGGAAGGCATCAAACTGGGGAAGGCATCAAACAACTGGGGAAGGCATCAAACTGGGGAAGGCATCAAACAACTGGGGAAGGCATCAAACTCGGGAAAGCATCAAATTGGGAAGGCATCAAACTGGGGAAGGCATCAAACAACTGGGGAAGGCATCAAACAACTGGGGAAGGCATCAAACTGGGGAAGGCATCAAACTGGGGAAGGCATCAAACTAGGGAAGGCATCATTCTTGGGAAGGCATCAAACTGGGATAGACATCAAACTGGGGAAGGCACCAAAAAACTGGGGAAGGCATCAAACTGGGGAAGGCGTCAAACTGGGGAAGGCATCAAACAACTGGGGAAGACATCAAACTGGGGAAGGCATCAAACTGGGGAAGGCATCAAACTAGGGAAGGCATCATTCTTGGGAAGCATCAAACTGGGAAGGCATCAAACTGGCGAAGGCATCAAACTGGGGAAGGCATCAAATAAACTGGGTAAGGCATCAAACTGGGGAAGGCATCAAACAACTGGGGAAGGCATCAAACTGGGGAAGGCATCAAACAACTGTGGAAGGCATCAAACTAAGGAAGGCATCAAACTGGGGAAGGCATCAAATAAACTGGGGAAGGCATCTAACTGGGGAAGACATCAAACTGGGGAACGCATCAAACAACTGGGGAAGGCATCAAACTGGGGAAGGCATCAAACAACTGGGGAAGGCATCAAACTCGGGAAAGCATCAAAATGGGGAAGGCATCAAACTGGGGAAGGCATCAAACAACTGAGGAAGGCATCAAACAACTGTGAAAGGCATCAAACTGGGGAAGGCATCAAACTGGGGAAGGCATCAAACTGGGGTAGACATCAAACTGGGGAAGGCACCAAACAACTGGGGAAGGCATTAAACTGGGGAAGGCGTAAAACTGGGGAAGGCATCAAACAACTGGGGAAGACATCAAACCGGGGAAGGCATCAAACTGGGGAAGGCATCAAACTGGGGTAGACATCAATGTGGGGAAGGCATCAAACAACTGGGAAATGCATCAAACTGGGGAAGGCATCAAACAACTGGGGAAGGCATCAAATAAATGGGGAAGGCATCAAACTGGGGAAGGCATCAAACTGGGGAAGGCATCAAACTGAGGAAGGCATCAAACTGGGGAAGGCATCAAACTGAGGAAGGCATCAAACTGGGGAAGACATCAAACAACTGGGAATGGCATCAAACTGGGGAAGGCATCAAACTGGGGAAAGCATCAAACTGGGTAAGGCATCAAACTGGGAACGGCATCAAACTGGGAAGGCATCAAACTGGAGAAGGCATCAAACAACTGGGGAAGGCATCAAACTGGGGAAGGCATCAAACTGGGGAAGGCATCAAACTGGGTAAGGCATCAAACAACTGGGGAAGGCATCAAATTGGGGAAGGCATCAAACAACTGGGGAAGGCATCAAACTGGGGAAGGCATCAAACGGGGGAAGGCATCAAACTGGGGAACGCATCAAACAATTGGGTAAGGCATCAAACTGGGGAAGGCATCAAACTGGGGAAGGCATCAAACTGGGGAAGGCATCAAACAACTGGGGAAGGCAGCAAACTTGGGAAGGCATCAAACTGGGGAAGGTATCAAACTACTATGGAAGGCATCAAACTGGGGAAGGCATCAAGCTGGGGAAGGCATCAAATTGGGGAAGGTATCAAACTGGGTAGGCATCAAAGTGGGGAAGGCATCAACATGGGGAAGGCATCAAACTGGGCAAGGCATCAAACTGGGGAATGCATTAAACTGGGGAAGTCATCAAACTGGGGAAGGCATCAGACTGGGAAAGGCATCAAACTGGGGAAGGCATCAAACTGGGGAAGGCATCAAACTGGGAAAGGAATCAAACAACTGAGGAAGGCATCAAACTGGGGAAGGCATCAAACAATTGGGGAAGGCATCAAACTGGGGAAGCCATCAAACTGGGGAAGACATCAAACTGGGGAAGGCATCAAACCAGGGAAGGCATCAAACTGGGGAAGGCAACAAACTGGGGAAGGCATCAAACTGGGGAAGGGTTCAAACAACTGGGGAAGGATTCAAATTGGGGAAGGCGTCAAACTGGGGAAGGCATCAAACTGGGGAAAGCATCACACAACTGGGGAAGGCATCAAACAGGGGAAGCATCAAAATGGGGAAGGCATCAAACTGGGGAAGGCATCAAACTGGGGAAGGCATCAAACAACTGGGGAAGGCATCAAACTGGGGAAGGCATCAAGCTGGGGAAGGCATCAAATAAATGGGGAAGGCATCAAACTGGGGAAGGCATCAAACTGGGGAAGGCATCAAACTGGGGAAGACATCAAACAACTGGGGAAGGCATTAAACAGGGGAAGGCATCAAACTGGGGAAGGCTCAAAACTGGGAAAGGCATCAAACTGGGGAAGGCATCAAACTGGGGAAGGCATCAAACTGGGAAAGGCATCAAACTGGAGAAGGCATTAAACTGGGGAAGTCATCAAACTGGGGAATGCATCAAACTGGGAAAGGCATCAAACTGGGGAAGGCATCACACTGGGAAAGGAATCAAACAACTGAGGAAGGCATAAAACTGGGGAAGGCATCAAACTAGGGAAGGCATCAAACTGGGGAAGGCATCAAACTGGGAAGGCAACAAACTGGGGAAGGCATCAAACTGGGGAAGGCATCAAATTGTGGAAGGCAACAAACTGGGGAAGGCATCAAACTGGGGAAGTCATCAAACTGGGGAAGGCATCAGACTGGGAAAGGCATCAAACTGGGGAAGGCATCAAACTGGGAAAGGAATCAAACAACTGAGGAAGGCATCAAACTGGGGAAGGCATCAAACAATTGGGGAAGGCATCAAACTGGGGAAGGCATCAAACTGGGGAAGATATCAAACTGGGGAAGGCATCAAACTGGGGAAGGCATCAAACTGGGGAAGGCAACAAACTGGGGAAGGCATCAAACTGGGGAAGGCTTCAAACAACTGGGGAAGGCATCAAATTGGGGAAGGCATCAAACTGGGGAAGGCATCAAACTGGGGAAGGCATCACACAACTGGGGAAGGCATCAAACAGGGGAAGGCATCAAACTGGGGAAGGCATCAAACTGGGGAAGGCATCAAACAACTGGGGAAGGCATCAAACTGGGGAAGGCATCAAGCTGGGGAAGGCATCAAATAAATGGGGAAGGCATCAAACTGGGGAAGGCATCAAACTGGGGAAGGCATCACACTGAGGAAGACATCAAACAACTGGGGAAGGCATTAAACAGGGGAAGGCATCAAAGTGAGGAAGGCATAAAACTGGGAAAGGCATCAAACTGGGGAAGGCATCAAACTGGGAAAGGCATCAAACTGGGGAAGGCATCAAACTGGGGAAGGCATCAAACTGGAGAAGGCATCAAAGTGGGGAAGGCATCAAACTGGGGAAGGCATCAAACTGGGAAAGGAATCAAACAACTGAGGAAGGCATAAAACTGGGGAAGGCATCAAACTGGGGAAGGCATCAAACTGGGGAAGGCAACAAACTGGGGAAGGCATAAAACTGGGGAAGGCTTCAAACAACTGGGGAAGGCATCAAATTGGGGAAGGCATCAAACTGGAGAAGGCATCAAACTGGGGAAGACATCACACAACTGGGGAAGGCATCAAACAGGGGAAGGCATCAAACTGGGGAAGGCATCAAACTGGGGAAGGCTTCAAACAACCGGGGAAGGCATCAAATTGGGGAAGGCATCAAACTGGGGAAGGCATCAAACTGGGGAAGGCATCACACAACTGGGGAAGGCATCAAACAGGGGAAGGCATCAAACTGGGGAAGGCATCAAACTGGGGAAGGCTTCAAACAACTAGGGAAGGCATCAAATTGGGGAAGGCATCAAACTGGGGAAGGCATCAAACTGGGGAAGGCATCACACAACTGGGGAAGGCATCAAACAGGGGAAGGCACCAAACTGGGGAAGGCATCAAACTGGGGAAGGCATCAAACAACTGGGGAAGGCATCAAACTGGGGAAGGCATCAAGCTGGGGAAGGCATCAAATAACTGGGGAAGGCATCAAACTGGGGAAGACATCAAACTGGGGAAGGCATCAAATTGGGGAAGGCATCAAACTGGGGAAGGCAACAAACTGGGGAAAGCATCAAACTGGGGTAGGCTTCAAACAACTGGGGAAGGCATCAAATTCGGGAAGGCATCAAACTGGGGAAGGCATCAAACTGGAGAAGGCATCACACAACTGGGGAAGGCATCAAACTGGGGAAGGCATCATACTGGGATAGACATCAAACTGGGGAAGGCATCAAACAACTGGGGAAGGCATCAAACTGGGGAAGGCATCAATCAGGGGAAGGCATAAAACAACTGGGGAAGGCATCAAACAACTGGGAAGGCATCAAACTGGGGAAGGCATCAAACTGAGGAAGGCATCAAACTGGGGAAGGCATCAAACTGGAAAAGGCATCAAACTGGGGAAGACGTCAAACAACTGGGGAGGGCATCAAACTGGGGAAGGCATCAAACTGGGGAAGACATCAGACTGGGGAAAGCATCAAACTGGGGAAGGCATCAAACTGGGAATGGCATCAAATTGGGGAAGGCATCAAACTGGGGAAGGCATCAAACTGGGCAAGGCATCAAACTGGGGAAAACATCAAACTGGGGAAGGTATCAAACTGGGCAAGGCATCAAAAAACTGGGGAAGGCATCAAACTAAGGAAGGTATCAAACTGGGGAAGGCATCAAACTGGGGAAGGCATCAAACAACTGGGGAAGGCATCAAACTGGGGAAGGCATCATGCAACTGGGGAAGGCATCAAACTCGGGAAAGCATCAAATTGGGAAGGCATCAAACTGGGGAAGGCATCAAACAACTGGGGAAGGCATCAAACAACTGGGGAAGGCATCAAACTGGGGAAGGCATCTAACTGGGGAAGGCATCAAACTGGGGTAGACATCAAACTGGGGAAGGCACCAAACAACTGGGGAAGGCATCAAACTGGGGAAGGCGTCAAACTGGGGAAGGCATCAAACAACTGGGGAAGACATCAAACTGGAGAAGGCATCAAACTGGGGTAGACATCAAACTGGGGAAGGCATCAAAAAACTGGGAAATGCATCAAACTGGGGAAGGCATCAAACAACTGGGGAAGGCATCAAACAACTGGGGTAGACATCAAACTGGGGAAGGCATCAAACAACTGGGGAAGGCATCAAACTGGGGAAGGCATCAAACTGGGGAAGGCATCAAACAAGTGGGGAAGGCATCAAACTGGGGAAGGCATCAAACTGGCGAAGGCATCAAACTGGGATAGACATCAAACTAGGGAAGGCATCAAATAACTGGGGAAGACATCAAACTGGGGAAGGCATCAAACAACTGGGGAAGGCATCAAACAACTGGGGAAGGCATCAAGCTGGGGAAGGCATCAAACTGAGGAAGGCATCAAACTGGGGAAGGCATCAAACTGGAAAAGGCATCAAACTGGGGAAGACATCAAACAACTGGGGAAGGCATCAAACTGGGGAAGGCATCAAAGTGGGGTAGACATCTAACTGGGGAAATCATCAAACTGGGTAAGGCATCAAACCGGGATTGGCATCAAATTGGGGAAGGCACCAAACTGGGGAAGGCATCAAACTGGGCAAGGCATCAAACTGGGGAAGACATCAAACTGGGGAAGGTATCAAACTGGGCAAGGCATCAAACAACTGGGGAAGGCATCAAACTAAGGAAGGTATCAAACTGGGGAAGGCATCAAACTGGGAAAGGCATCAAACTGGGGAAGGCATCAAACAACTGGGAAAGGCATCAAACTGGGGAAGGCATCAAACTGGGGAAGGCATCAAACAACTGGGGAAGGCATCAAACTCGGGAAAGCATCAAACTGGGGAAGGCATCAAACTGGGGAAGGCATCAAACAACTGAGGAAGGCATCAAACAACTGTGGAAGGCATCAAACTGGGGAAGGCATTAAACTGGGGAAGGCATCAAACTGGGGTAGACATCAAACTGGGGAAGGCACAAAACAACTGGGGAAGGCATCAAACTGGGGAAGGCGTCAAACTGGGGAAGGCATCAAACAAGTGGGGAAGAGATCAAACCGGGGAAGGCATCAAACTGGGGAAGGCATCAAACTGGGGTAGACATCAATCTGGGGAAGGCATCAAACAACTGGGAAATGCATCAAACTGGGGAAGGCATCAAACTGGGGAAGGCATCAAACAACTGGGGAAGGCATCTAACTCGGGAAAGCATCAAACTGGGGCAGGCATCAAACTGGGGAAGGCATCAAACAACTGAGGAAGGCATCAAACAACTGGGGAAGGCATCAAACAACTGGGGAAGGCATCAAACTGGGGAAGGCATCAAACTGGGGAAGGCATCAAACTGAGGAAGGCATCAAACTGGGGAAGGCATCAAACTGGGGAAGGCATCAAACTGGGGAACACATCAAACAACTGGGGATGGCATCAAACTGGGGAAGGCATCAAACTGGGGAAAGCATCAATCTGGGTGAGGCATCAATCTGGGAACGGCATCAAACTGGGAAAGGCATCAAACTGGGGAAGGCATCAAACAACTGGGGAAGGCATCAAAATGGGGAAGGCATCAAACTGGGTAAGGCATCAAACAACTGGGGAAGGCATCAAATTGGGGAAGGCATCAAACAACTGGGGAAGGCATCAAATGGGGGAAGGCATCAAACTGGGGAACGCATCAAACAATTGGGGAAGGCATCAAACTGGGGAAGGCGTCAAACTGGGGAAGGCATCAAACAACTGGGGAAGGCATCAAACTTGGGAATGCATCAAACCTTGGAAGGTATCAAACTACTATGGAAGGCATCAAACTGGGGAAGTCATCAAACTGGGGAAGGCATCAAATTGGGGAAGGTATCAAACTAGGTAGGCATCAAAGTGGGGAAGGCATCAACATGGGGAAGGCATCAAACTGGGGAAGGAATCAAACTGGGGAATGCATTAAACTGGGGAAGTCATCAAACTGGGGAAGGCATCAAACTGGGAAAGGCATCAAACTGGGGAAGGCATCAAACTGGGGAAGGCATCAAACTGGGAAAGGAATCAAACAACTGAGGAAGGCATCAAACTGGGGAAGGCATCAAACAATTGGGGAAGTCATCAAACTGGGGAAGGCATCAAACTGGGGAAGACATCAAACTGGGGAAGGCATCAAACTGGGGAAGGCATCAAACTGGGGAAGGCAACAAACTGGGGAAGGCATCAAACTGGGGAAGGCTTCAAACAACTGGGGAAGGCATCAAATTGGGGAAGGCATCAAACTGGGGAAGGCATAAAACTGGGGAAGGCATCACACAACTGGGGAAGGCATCAAACAGGGGAAGCATCAAACTGGGGAAGGCATCAAACTGGGGAAGGCATAAAATTGGGGAAGGCATCAAACAACTGGGGAAGGCATCAAACTGGGGAAGGCATCAAGCTGGGGAAGGCATCAAATAAATGGGGAAGGCATCAAACTGGGGAAGGCATCAAACTGGGGAATGCATCAAACTGGGGAAGAAATCAAACAACTAGGGAAGGCATTAAACAGGGGAAGGCATCAAACTGGAGAAGGCATAAAACTGGGAAAGGCATCAAACTGGGGAAGGCATCAAACTGGGGAAGGCATCAAACTGGGGAAGGCATCAAACTGGGGAAGGCATCAAACTGGAGAAGGCATTAAACTGGGGAAGTCATCAATCTGGGGAATGCATCAAACTGGGAAAGGCATCAAACAGGGGAAGGCATCAAACTGGGAAAGGCATCAAACTGGGAAAGGAATCAAACAACTGAGGAAGGCATAAAACTGGGGAAGGCATCAAACTGGGGAAGGCATCAAACTGGGGAAGGCATCAAACTGGGGAAGGCAACAAACTGGGGAAGGCATCAAACTGGGGAAGGCATCAAATTGTGGAAGGCAACAAACTGGGGAAGGCATCAAATTGGGGAAGTCATCAAACTGGGGAAGGCATCAGACTGGGAAAGGCATCAAACTGGGGAAGGCATCAAACTGGGGAAGGCATCAAACTGGGAAAGGAATCAAACAACTGAGGAAGGCATCAAACTGGGGAAGGCATCAAACAATTGGGGAAGGCATCAAACTGGGGAAGGCATCAAACTGGGGAAGATATCAAATTGGGGAAGGCATCAAACTGGGGAAGGCATCAAACTGGGGAAGGCAACAAACTGGGGAAGGCATCAAACTGGGGAAGACTTCAAACAACTGGGGAAGGCATCAAATTGGGGAAGGCATCAAACTGGGGAAGGCATAAAACTGGGGAAGGCATCACACAACTGGGGAAGGCATCAAACAGGGGAAGCATCAAACTGGGGAAGGCATCAAACTGGGGAAGGCATAAAATTGGGGAAGGCATCAAACAACTGGGGAAGGCATCAAACTGGGGAAGGCATCAAGCTGGGGAAGGCATCAAATAAATGGGGAAGGCATCAAACTGGGGAAGGCATCAAACTGGGGAATGCATCAAACTGGGGAAGAAATCAAACAACTGGGGAAGGCATTAAACAGGGGAAGGCATCAAACTGGAGAAGGCATAAAACTGGGAAAGGCATCAAACTGGGGAAGGCATCAAACTGGGGAAGGCATCAAACTGGGGAAGGCATCAAACTGGGGAAGGCATCAAACTGGAGAAGGCATTAAACTGGGGAAGTCATCAATCTGGGGAATGCATCAAACTGGGAAAGGCATCAAACAGGGGAAGGCATCAAACTGGGGAAGGCATCAAACTGGGAAAGGAATCAAACAACTGAGGAAGGCATAAAACTGGGGAAGGCATCAAACTGGGGAAGGCATCAAACTGGGGAAGGCATCAAACTGGGGAAGGCAACAAACTGGGGAAGGCATCAAACTGGGGAAGGCATCAAATTGTGGAAGGCAACAAACTGGGGAAGGCATCAAATTGGGGAAGTCATCAAACTGGGGAAGGCATCAGACTGGGAAAGGCATCAAACTGGGGAAGGCATCAAACTGGGGAAGGCATCAAACTGGGAAAGGAATCAAACAACTGAGGAAGGCATCAAACTGGGGAAGGCATCAAACAATTGGGGAAGGCATCAAACTGGGGAAGGCATCAAACTGGGGAAGATATCAAATTGGGGAAGGCATCAAACTGGGGAAGGCATCAAACTGGGGAAGGCAACAAACTGGGGAAGGCATCAAACTGGAGAAGGCTTCAAACAACTGGGGAAGGCATCAAATTGGGGAAGGCATCAAACTGGGGAAGGCATCAAACTGGGGAAGGCATCACACAACTGGGGAAGGCATCAAACAGGGGAAGGCATCAAACTGGGGAAGGCATCAAACTGGGGAAGGCATCAAACAACTGGGGAAGGCATCAAACTGGGGAAGGCATCAAGCTGGGGAAGGCATCAAATAAATAGGGAAGGCATCAAACTGGGAAAGGCATCAAACTGGGGAAGGCATCAAACTGAGGAAGACATCAAACAACTTGGGAAGGCATTAAACAGGGGAAGGCATCAAACTGGGGAAGGCATAAAACTGGGAAAGGCATCAAACTGGGGAATGCATCAAACTGGGGAAGGCATCAAACTGGGGAAGGCATCAAACTGGAGAAGGCATTAAACTGGGGAAGTCATCAAACTGGGGAATGCATCAAACTGGGAAAGGCATCAAACTGGGGAAGGCATCAAACTGGGGAAGGCATCAAACTGGGAAAGGAATCAAACAACTGAGGAAGGCATAAAACTGGGGAAGGCATCAAACTGGGGAAGGCATCAAACTGGGGAAGGCATCAAACTGGGGAAGGCAACAAACTGGGGAAGGCATCAAACTGGGGAAGGCTTCAAACAACTGGGGAAGGCATCAAATTGGGGAAGGCATCAAACTGGAGAAGGCATCAAACTGGGGAAGGCATCACACAACTGGGGAAGGCATCAAACAGGGGAAGGCATCAAACTGGGGAAGGCATCAAACTGGGGAAGGCTTCAAACAACTGGGGAAGGCATCAAATTGGGGAAGGCATCAAACTGGGGAAGGCATCAAACTGGGGAAGGCATCACACCACTGGGGAAGGCATCAAACAGGGGAAGCCATCAAAATGGGGAAGGCATCAAACTGGGGAAGGCATCAAACTGGGGAAGGCTTCAAACAACTGGGGAAGGCATCAAATTGGGGAAGGCATCAAACTGGGGAAGGCATCAAACTGGGGAAGGCATCACACAACTGGGGAAGGCATCAAACAGGGGAAGGCACCAAACTGGGGAAGGCATCAAACTGGGGAAGGCATCAAACAACTGGGGAAGGCATAAAACTGGGGAAGTCATCAAGCTGGGGAAGGCATCAAATACCTGGGGAAGGCATCAAACTGGGGAAGACATCAAACTGGGGAAGGCATCAAACTGGGGAAGGCATCAAACTGGGGAAGGCAACAAACTGGGGAAAGCATCAAACTGGGGAAGGCTTCAAACAACTGGGGAAGGCATCAAATTGGGGAAGGCATCAAACTGGGGAAGGCATCACACAACTAGGGAAGGCATCAAACAGGGGAAGGCATCAAACTGGGGAAGGCATCAAACAACTGGGGAAGGCATCAAACTGGGGAAGGCATCAAGCTGAGCAAGGCATCAAATAAATGGGGAAGGCATCAAACTGGGGAAGGCATCAAACTGGGGAAGGCATCAAACTGAGGAAGACATCAAACAACTGGGGAAGGCATTAAACAGGGGAAGGCATCAAATTGGGGAAGGCATAAAACTGGGAAAGGCATCAAACTGGGGAAGGCATCAAACTGGAGAAGGCATTAAACTGGGGAAGTCATCAAACTGGGGAATGCATCAAACTGGGAAAGGCATCAAACTGGGGAAGGCATCAAACTGGGGAAGGCATCAAACTGGGAAAGGAATCAAACAACTGAGGAAGGCATAAAACTGGGGAAGGCATCAAACTGGGGAAGGTATCAAACTGGGGAAGGCATCAAACTGGGGAAGGCAACAAACTGGGGAAGGCATCAAACTGGGGAAGGCTTCAAACAACTGGGGAAGGCATCAAATTGGGGAAGGTATCAAACTGGGGAAGGCATCAAACTGGGGAAGGCATCACACAACTGGGGAAGGCATCAAACAGGGGAAGGCATCAAACTGGGGAAGGCATCAAACTGGGGAAGGCATCAAACAACTGGGGAAGGCATCAAACTGGGGAAGGCATCACACAACTAGGGAAGGCATCAAACAGGGGAAGGCATCAAACTGGGGAAGGCATCAAACAACTGGGGAAGGCATCAAACTGGGGAAGGCATCAAGCTGGGCAAGGCATCAAATAAATGGGGAAGGCATCAAACTGGGGAAGGCATCAAACTGGGGAAGGCATCAAACTGAGGAAGACATCAAACAACTGGGGAAGGCATTAAACAGGGGAAGGCATCAAACTGGGGAAGGCATAAAACTGGCAAAGGCATCAAACTGGGGAAGGCATCAAACTGGAGAAGGCATTAAACTGGGGAAGTCATCAAACTGGGGAATGCATCAAACTGGGAAAGGAATCAAACTGGGGAAGGCATCAAACTGGGGAAGGCATCAAACTGGGAAAGGAATCAAACAACTGAGGAAGGCATAAAACTGGGGAAGGCATCAAACTGGGGAAGGCATCAAACTGGGGAAGGCAACAAACTGGGGAAGGCATCAAACTGGGGAAGGCTTCAAACAACTGGGGAAGGCATCAAACTGGGGAAGGCATCAAACTGGGGAAGGCATCAAACAACTGGGGAAGGCATCAAACTGGGGAAGGCATCAAGCTGGGGAAGTCATCAAATAAATGTGAAAGGCATCAAACTGGGGAAGGCATCAAACTGGAGAAGGCATCAAACTGGAGAAGGCATCAAACAACTGGGGAAGGCATTAAGCAGGGGAAGGCATCAAACTGGGGAAGGCATCAAACAACTGGGGAAGACATCAAACTGGGGAAGGCATCAAACTGGGGTAGACATCAAACTGGGGAAGGCATCAAACAACTGGGAAATGCATCAAACTGGGGAAGGCATCAAACAACTGGGAAAGGCATCAAACAACTGGGGTAGGCATCAAACTGGGGAAGGCATCAAACAACTGGGGAAGGCATCAAACTGGGGAAGGCATCAAACTGGGGAAGGCATCAAACAACTGGGGAAGGCATCAAACTGGGGAAGGCATCGAACTGGCGAAGGCATCAAACTGGGATAGACATCAAACTAGGGAAGGCATCAAATAACTGGGGAAGACATCAAACTGGGGAAGGCATCAAACAACTGGGGAAGGCATCAAACAACTGGGGAAGGCATCAAACTGGGGAAAGCATCAAACTGAGGAAGGCATCAAACTGGGGAAGGCATCAAAGTGGAAAAGGAATCAAACTGGGGAAGACATCAAACAACTGGGGAAGGCATCAAACTGGGGAAGTCATCAAACTGGGGTAGACATCTAACTGGGGAAAGCATCAAACTGGGTAAGGCATCAAACCGGGAATGGCATCAAATTGGGGAAGGCACCAAACTGGGGAAGGCATCAAACTGGGCAAGGCATCAAACTGGGGAAGACATCAAACTGGGGAAGGTATCAAACTGGGCAAGGCATCAAACAACTGGGGAAGGCATCAAACTAAGGAAGGTATCAAACTGGGGAAGGCATCAAACTGGGAAAGGCATCAAACTGGGGAAGGCATGAAACAACTGGGAAAGGCATCAAACTGGGGAAGGCATCAAACTGGGGAAGGCATCAAACAACTGGGGAAGGCATAAAACTCGGGAAAGCATCAAACTGGGGAAAGCATCAAACAACTGAGGAAGGCATCAAACAACTGTGGAAGGCATCAAACTGGGGAAGGCATCAAACTGGGGAAGGCATCAAACTGGGGTAGACATCAAACTGGGGAAGGCACCAAACAACTGGGGAAGGCATCAAACTGGGGAAGGCGTCAAACTGGGGAAGGCATCAAACAACTGGGGAAGACATCAAACCGGGGAAGGCATCAAACTGGGGAAGGCATCAAACTGGGGTAGATATCAATCTGGGGAAGGCATCAAACAACTGGGAAATGCATCAAACTGGGGAAGGCATCAAACTGGGGAAGGCATCAAACAACTGGGGAAGGCATCAAGCTCGGGAAAGCATCAAACTGGGGAAGGCATCAAACTGGGGAAGGCATCAAACAACTGAGGAAGGCATCAAACAACTGGGGAAGGCATCAAGCAACTGGGGAAGGCATCAAACTGGGGAAGGCATCAAACTGGGGAAGGCATCAAACTGAGGAAGGCATCAAACTGGGGAAGGCATCAAACTGGGGAAGGCATCAAACTGGGGAAGACATCAATCAACTGGGGATGGCATCAAACTGGGGAAGGCATCAAACTGGGGAAAGCATCAATCTGGGTAAGGCATCAAACTGGGAACGGCATCAAACTGGGAAAGGCATCAAACTGGGGAAGGCATCAAACAACTGGGGAAGGCATCAAAATGGGGAAGGCATCAAACTGGGGAAGGCATCAAACTGGGGAAGGCATCAAACAACTGGGGAAGGCATCAAATTGGGTAAGGCATCAAACAACTGGGGAAGGCATCAAACTGGGGAAGGCATCAAACGGGGGAAGGAATCAAACTGGGGAACGCATCAAACAATTGGGGAAGGCATCAAACTGGGGAAGGCATCAAACTGGGGAAGGCATCAAACTGGGGAAGGCATCAAACAACTGGGGAAGGCATCAAACTTGGGAAGGCATCAAACTGGGGAAGGTATCAAACTACTATGGAAGGCATCAAACTGGGTAGGCATCAAAGTGGGGAAGGCATCAACATGGGGAAGGCATCAAACTGGGGAAGGCATCAAACTGGGGAATGCATTAAACTGGGGAAGTCATCAAACTGGGGAAGGCATCAGACTGGGAAAGGCATCAAACTGGGGAAGGCATCAAACTGGGGAAGGCATCAAACTGGGAAAGGAATCAAACAACTGAGGAAGGCATCAAACTGGGGAAGGCATCAAACAATTGGGGAAGTCATCAAACTGGGGAAGGCATCAAACTGGGGAAGACATCAAACTGGGGAAGGCTTCAAACTGGGGAAGGCATCAAACTGGGGAAGGCATCAAACAATTGGGGAAGTCATCAAACTGGGGAAGGCATCAAACTGGGGAAGACATCAAACTGGGGAAGGCTTCAAACTTTGGAAGGCATCAAACTGGGGAAGGCAACAAACTGGGGAAGGCATCAAACTGGGGAAGGCTTCAAACAACTGGGGAAGGCATCAAATTGGGGAAGGCATCAAACTGGGGAAGGCATCAAACTGGGGAAGGCATCACAGAACTGGGGAAGGCATCAAACAGGGGAAGCATCAAACTGGGGAAGGCATCAAACTGGGGAAGGCATAAAATTGGGGAAGGCATCAAACAACTGGGGAAGGCATCAAACTGGGGAAGGCATCAAGCTGGGGAAGGCATCAAATAAATGGGGAAGGCATCAAACTGGTTAAGGCATCAAACTGGGGAAGAAATCAAACAACTGGGGAAGGCATTAAACAGGGGAAGGCATCAAACTGGAGATGGCATAAAACTGGGAAAGGCATCAAACTGGGGAAGGCATCAAACTGGGGAAGGCATCAAATTGGGGAAGGCATCAAACTGGGGAAGGCATCAAACTGGAGAAGGCATTAAACTGGGGAACTCATCAAACTGGGGAATGCATCAAACTGGGAAAGGCATCAAACTGGGGAAGGCATCAAACTGGGGAAGGCATCAAACTGCGAAAGGAATCAAACAACTGAGGAAGGCATAAAACTGGGGAAGGCATCAAACTGGGGAAGGCATCAAACTGGGGAAGGCATCAAACTGGGGAAGGCAACAAACTGGGGAAGGCATCAAACTGGGGAAGGCATCAAATTGTGGAAGGCAACAAACTGGGGAAGGAATCAAATTGGGGAAGTCATCAAACTGGGGAAGGCATCAGACTGGGAAAGGCATCAAACTGGGGAAGGCATCAAACTGGGGAAGGCATCAAACTGGGAAAGGAATCAAACAACTGAGGAAGGCATCAAACTGGGGAAGGCATCAAACAATTGGGGAAGGCATCAAACTGGGGAAGGCATCAAACTGGGGAAGATATCAAATTGGGGAAGGCATCAAACTGGGGAAGGCATCAAACTGGGGAAGGCAACAAACTGGGGAAGGCATCAAACTGGGGAAGGCTTCAAACAACTGGGGAAGGCATCAAATTGGGGAAGGCATCAAACTGGGGAAGGCATCAAACTGGGGAAGGCATCACACAACTGGGGAAGGCATCAAACAGGGGAAGGCATCAAACTGGGGAAGGCATCAAACTGGGGAAGGCATCAAACAACTGGGGAAGGCATCAAACTGGGGAAGGCATCAAGCTGGGGAAGGCATCAAATAAATGGGGAAGGCATCAAACTGGGGAAGGCATCAAACTGGGGAAGGCATCAAACTGAGGAAGACATCAAACAACTGGGGAAGGCATTAAACAGGGGAAGGCATCAAACTGGGGAAGGCATAAAACTGGGAAAGGCATCAAACTGGGGAATGCATCAAACTGGGGAAGGCATCAAACTGGAGAAGACATTAAACTGGGGAATGCATCAAACTGGGAAAGGCATCAAACTGGGGAAGGCATCAAACTGGGGAAGGCATCAAACTGGGAAAGGAATCAAACAACTGAGGAAGGCATAAAACTGGGGAAGGCATCAAACTGGGGAAGGCATCAAACTGGGGAAGGCATCAAACTGGGGAAGGCAACAAACTGGGGAAGGCATCAAACTGGGGAAGGCTTCAAACAACTGGGGAAGGCATCAAATTGGGGAAGGTATCAAACTGGGGAAGGCATCAAACTGGGGAAGGCATCACACAACTGGGGAAGGCATCAAACAGGGGAAGGCATCAAACTGGGGAAGGCATCAAACTGGGGAAGGCATCAAACAACTGGGGAAGGCATCAAACTGGGGAAGGCATCAAGCTGGGGAAGTCATCAAATAAATGTGGAAGGCATCAAACTGGGGAAGGCATCAAACTGGGGAAGGCATCAAACTGGAGAAGGCATCAAACAACTGGGGAAGGCATTAAGCAGGGGAAGGCATCAAACTGGGGAAGGCATCAAACAACTGGGGAAGGCATCAAACTGGGGAAGGCATCAAACTGGGGAAGGCATCAAACAACTGAGGAAGGCAACAAACTCGGGAAGGCATCAAACTACGGAAGTCATCAAACTGGGGAAGGCATCAAACAACTGGGGAATGCATCAAACAACTTGGGAAGGAATCAAACTGGGGAAGGCATCACACAACTGGGGATGGCATCAATCAGGGGAAGGCATCAAACTGGGGAAGGCATCAAACTGGGGAAGGCATCAAACAACTGGGGAAGGCATCAAACTGGGGAAGGCATCAAGCTGGGGAAGGCATCAAATAAATTGGGAAGGCATCAAACTGGGGAAGGCATAAAACTGGGGAAGGCATCAAACAACTGGGGAAAGCATTAAACAGGGGAAGGCATCAAACTGGGGAAGGCATCAAAGTGGGAAAGGCATCAAACTGGAGAAGGCATCAAACTGGGGAAGGCATCAAACTGGGGAAGGCATTAAACTGGGGAAGTCATCAAACAATTGGGGAAGGCATCAAACTGGGGAAGGCATCAAACTGGGGAAGGCAACAAACTGGGGAAGGCATCAAACTGGGGAAGGCTTCAAACAACTGGGGAAGGCATCAAATTGGGGAAGGCATCAAACTGGGGAAGGCATCAAACTGGGAAAGGCATCACACAACTGGGGAAGGCATCAAACAGGGGAAGGCATCAAACTGGGGAAGGCGTCTAACTGGGGAAGGCATCAAACAACTGGGGAAGGCATCAAACTGGGGAAGGCATCAAGCTGGGGAAGGCATCAAAAAAATGGGGAAGGCATCAAACTGGGGAAGGCATCAAACTGGGGAATGCATCAAACTGGGGAAGGCATCAAACAACTGGGGAAGGCATCAAACTGGGGAAGGCATCAAACAACTGGGGAAGGCATCAAACTGGGGAAAGCATCAAACTGGGGAAGGCATCAAACTACTGAGGAAGGCAACAAATTCGGGAAGGCATCAAAGTACGGAAGTCATCAAACTGGGGAAGGCATCAAACAACTGGGGAAGGCATCAAACTGGGGAAGGCATCAAACAACTGGGGAAGGTATAAAACTGGGGAAGGCATCAAACTGGGGAAGGCATCAAACTGGGGAATGCATCAAACAACTGGGGAAGGCATCAAACTGGGGAAGGCATCAAACTGGGGAAGACATCAAACTGGGGAAAGCATCAAACTGGGTAAGGCATCAAACTGGGAATGGCATCAAACTGGGCAAGGCATCAAACAACTGGGGAATGCATCAAACTGGGGAATGCATCAAACTGGGGAAGGCATCAAATTGGGGAAGGCATCAAACAGCTGGGGAAGGCATCAAACTGGGGAAGGCATCAAACGGGGGATGGCATCAAACTGGGGAACGCATCAAACAATTGGGGAAGGCATCAAACTGGGGAAGTCATCAAACTGGGTAAGGCATCAAACTGGGGAAGGCATCAAACAACTGGTGAAGGCATAAAACTTGGGAAGGCATCAAACTGGGGAAGGTATCAAACTACTGGGGAAGGCATCAAACTGGGGAAGGCATCAAACTGGGGAAGGCATCAAATTGGGGAAGGTATCAAACTGGGTAGGCATCAAACTGGGGAAGGCATCAACCTGGGGAAGGCATCAAACTGGGAAGGCATCAAACTGGGGAAGGCATTAAACTGGGGAAGTCATCAAACTGGGGAAGGCATCAGACAATTGGGGAAGGCATCAAACTGGGGAAGGCATCAAACTGGGGAAGGCATCAAACTGGGAAAGGAATCAAACAACTGAGGAAGGCATCAAACTGGGGAAGGCATCAAACAATTGGGGAAGTCATCAAACTGGGGAAGGCATCAAACTGGGGAAGGCATCAAACTGGGGAAGGCAACAAACTGGGGAAGGCATCAAACTGGGGAAGACATCAAACTGGGGAAGGTATCAAACTGGGCAAGGCATCAAACAACTGGGGAAGGCATCAAACTAAGGAAGGTATCAAACTGGGGAAGGCATCAAACTGGGAAAGGCATCAAACTGGGGAAGGCATCAAACAACTGGGAAAGGCATCAAACTGGGGAAGGCATCAAACTGGGGAAGGCATCAAACAACTGGGGAAGGCATCAAATTCGGGAAAGCATCAAACTGGGGAAGGCATCAAACTGGGGAAAGCATCAAACAACTGAGGAAGGCATCAAACAACTGTGGAAGGCATCAAACTGGGGAAGGCATCAAACTGGGGAAGGCATCAAACTGGGGTAGACATCAAACTGGGGAAGGCACCAAACAACTGGGGAAGGCATCAAACTGGGGAAGGCGTCAAACTGGGGAAAGCATCAAACAACTGGGGAAGACATCAAACCGGGGAAGGCATCAAACTGGGGAAGGCATCAAACTGGGGTAGACATCAATCTGGGGAAGGCATCAAACAACTGGGAAATGCATCAAACTGGGGAAGGCATCAAACTGGGGAAGGCATCAAACAACTGGGGAAGGCATCAAGCTCGGGAAAGCATCAAACTGGGGAAGGCATCAAACTGGGGAAGGCATCAAACAACTGAGGAAGGCATCAAACAACTGGGGAAGGCATCAAGCAACTGGGGAAGGCATCAAACTGGGGAAGGCATCAAACTGGGGAAGGCATCAAACTGAGGAAGGCATCAAACTGGGGAAGGCATCAAACTGGGGAAGGCATCAAACTGGGGAAGACATCAAACAACTGGGGATGGCATCAAACTGGGGAAGGCATCAAACTGGGGAAAGCATCAATCTGGGTAAGGCATCAAACTGGGAACGGCATCAAACTGGGAAAGGCATCAAACTGGGGAAGGAATCAAACAACTGGGGAAGGCATCAAAATGGGGAAGGCATCAAACTGGGGAAGGCATCAAACTGGGGAAGGCATCAAACTGGGGAAGGCATCAAACAACTGGGGAAGGCATCAAATTGGGTAAGGCATCAAACAACTGGGGAAGGCATCAAACTGGGGAAGGCATCAAACGGGGGAAGGCATCAAACTGGGGAACGCATCAAACAATTGGGGAAGGCATCAAACTGGGAAAGGCATCAAACTGGGGAAGGCATCAAACAACTGGGGAAGGCATCAAACTTGGGAAGGCATCAAACTGGGGAAGGTATCAAACTACTATGGAAGTCATCAAACTGGGGAAGTCATCAATCTGGGGAAGGCATCAAATTGGGGAAGGTATCAAACTGGGTAGGCATCAAAGTGGGGAAGGCATCAACATCGGGAAGGCATCAAACTGGGGAAGGCATCAAACTGGGGAATGCATTAAACTGGGGAAGTCATCAAATTGGGGAAGGCATCAGACTGGGAAAGGCATCAAACTGGGGAAGGCATCAAACTGGGGAAGGCATCAAACTGGGAAAGGAATCAAACAACTGAGGAAGGCATCAAACTGGGGAAGGCATCAAACAATTGGGGAAGTCATCAAACTGGGGAAGGCATCAAACTGGGGAAGACATCAAACTGGGGAAGGCTTCAAACTGGGGAAGGCATCAAACTGGGGAAGGCAACAAACTGGGGAAGGCATCAAACTGGGGAAGGCTTCAAACAACTGGGGAAGGCATCAAATTGGGGAAGGCATCAAACTGGGGAAGGCATCAAACTGGGGAAGGCATCACACAACTGGGGAAGGCATCAAACAGGGGAAGCATCAAACTGGGGAAGGCATCAAACTGGGGAAGGCATAAAATTGGGGAAAGCATCAAACAACTGGGGAAGACATCAAACTGGGGAAAGCATCAAACTGGGTAAGGCATCAAACTGGGAATGGCATCAAACTGGGCAAGGCATCAAACAACTGGGGAATGCATCAAACAGGGGAAGGCATCAAACTGGGGAAGGCATCAAATTGGGGAAGGCATCAAACAGCTGGGAAAGGCATCAAACTGGGGAAGGCATCAAACGGGGGATGGCATCAAACTGGGGAACGCATCAAACAATTGGGGAAGGCATCAAACTGGGGAAGGCATCAAACTGGGGAAGGCATCAAACTGGGGAAGGCATCAAACAACTGGGGAAGGCATAAAACTTGGGAAGGCATCAAACTGGGGAAGGTATCAAACTACTGGGGAAGGCATCAAACTGGGGAAGGCATCAAACTGGGGAAGGCATCAAATTGGGGAAGGTATCAAACTGGGTAGGCATCAAAGTGGGGAAGGCATCAACCTGGGGAAGGCATCAAACTGGGAAGGCATCAAACTGGGGAAGGCATTAAACTGGGGAAGTCATCAAACTGGGGAAGGCATCAGACAATTGGGGAAGGCATCAAACTGGGGAAGGCATCAAACTGGGGAAGGCATCAAACTGGGAAAGGAATCAAACAACTGAGGAAGGCATCAAACTGGGGAAGGCATCAAACAATTGGGGAAGTCATCAAACTGGGGAAGGCATCAAACTGGGGAAGGCATCAAACTGGGGAAGGCAACAAACTGGGGAAGGCATCAAACTGGGGAAGACATCAAACTGGGGAAGGTATCAAACTGGGCAAGGCATCAAACAACTGGGGAAGGCATCAAACTAAGGAAGGTATCAAACTGGGGAAGGCATCAAACTGGGAAAGGCATCAAACTGGGGAAGGCATCAAACAACTGGGAAAGGCATCAAACTGGGGAAGGCATCAAACTGGGGAAGGCATCAAACAACTGGGGAAGGCATCAAACTCGGGAAAGCATCAAACTGGGGAAGGCATCAAACTGGGGAAAGCATCAAACAACTGAGGAAGGCATCAAACAACTGTGGAAGGCATCAAACTGGGGAAGGCATCAAACTGAGGAAGGGATCAAACTGGGGTAGACATCAAACTGGGGAAGGCACCAAACAACTGGGGAAGGCATCAAACTGGGGAAGGCGTCAAACTGGGGAAGGCATCAAACAACTGGGGAAGACATCAAACCGGGGAAGGCATCAAACTGGGGAAGGCATCAAACTGGGGTAGACATCAATCTGGGGAAGGCATCAAACAACTGGGAAATGCATCAAACTGGGGAAGGCATCAAACTGGGGAAGGCATCAAACAACTGGGGAAGGCATCAAGCTCGGGAAAGCATCAAACTGGGGAAGGCATCAAACTGGGGAAGGCATCAAACAACTGAGGAAGGCATTAAACAACTGGGGAAGGCATCAAGCAACTGGGGAAGGCATCAACCTGGGGAAGGCATCAAACTGGGGAAGGCATCAAACTGAGGAAGGCATCAAACTGGGGAAGGCATCAAACTGGGGAAGGCATCAAACTGGGGAAGGCATCAAACAACTGGGGAAGGCATCAAACTGGGGAAGGCATCAAGCTGGGGAAGGCATCAAATAAATGGGGAAGGCATCAAACTGGGGAAGGCATCAAACTGAGGAAGACATCAAACAACTGGGGAAGGCATTAAACAGGGGAAGGCATCAAACTGGGGAAGGCATAAAATTGGGAAAGGCATCAAACTGGGGAATGCATCAAACTGGGGAAGGCATCAAACTGGAGAAGACATTAAACTGGGGAATGCATCAAACTGGGAAAGGCATCAAACTGGGGAAGGCATCAAACTGGGGAAGGCATCAAACTGGGAAAGGAATCAAACAACTGAGGAAGGCATAAAACTGGGGAAGGCATCAAACTGGGGAAGGCATCAAACTGGGGAAGGCATCAAACTGGGGAAGGCTTCAAACTGGGGAAGGCATCAAACTGGGGAAGACATCAAACTGGGGAAGGCTTCAAACTGGGGAAGGCATCAAACTGGGGAAGGCAACAAACTGGGGAAGGCATCAAACTGGGGAAGGCTTCAAACAACTGGGGAAGGCATCAAATTGGGGAAGGCATCAAACTGGGGAAGGCATCAAACTGGGGAAGGCATCACACAACTGGGGAAGGCATCAAACAGGGGAAGCATCAAACTGGGGAAGGCATCAAACTGGGGAAGGCATAAAATTGGGGAAGGCATCAAACAACTGGGGAAGGCATCAAACTGAGGAAGGCATCAAGCTGGGGAAGGCATCAAATAAATGGGGAAGGCATTAAACTGGGGAAGGCATCAAACTGGGGAAGAAATCAAACAACTGGGGAAGGCATTAAACAGGGGAAGGCATCAAACTGGAGAAGGCATAAAACTGGGAAAGGCATCAAACTGGGGAAGGCATCAAACTGGGGAAGGCATCAAATTGGCGAAGGCATCAAACTGGGGAAGGCATCAAACTGGAGAAGGCATGAAACTGGGGAAGTCATCAAACTGGGGAATGCATCAAACTGGGAAAGGCATCAAACTGGGGAAGGCATCAAACTGGGGAAGGCATCAAACTGGGAAAGGAATCAAACAACTGAGGAAGGCATAAAACTGGGGAAGGCATCAAACTGGGGAAGGCATCAAACTGGGGAAGGCAACAAACTGGGGAAGGCAACAAACTGGGGAAGGCATCAAACTGGGGAAGGCATCAAATTGTGGAAGGCAACAAACTGGGGAAGGAATCAAATTAGGGAAGTCATCAAACTGGGGAAGGCATCAGACTGGGAAAGGCATCAAACTGGGGAAGGCATCAAACTGGGGAAGGCATCAAACTGGGAAAGGAATCAAACAACTGAGGAAGGCATCAAACTGGGGAAGGCATCAAACAATTGGGGAAGGCATCAAACTGGGGAAGGCATCAAACTGGGGAAGATATCAAATTGGGGAAGGCATCAAATTGGGGAAGGCATCAAACTGGGGAAGGCAACAAACTGGGGAAGGCATCAAACTGGGGAAGGCATCAAACTGGAGAAGGCATAAAACTGGGAAAGGCATCAAACTGGGGAAGGCATCAAACTGGGGAAGGCATCAAATTGGCGAAGGCATCAAACTGGGGAAGGCATCAAACTGGAGAAGGCATTAAACTGGGGAAGTCATCAAACTGGGGAATGCATCAAACTGGGAAAGGCATCAAACTGGGGAAGGCATCAAACTGGGGAAGGCATCAAACTGGGAAAGGAATCAAACAACTGAGGAAGGCATAAAACTGGGGAAGGCATCAAACTGGGGAAGGCATCAAACTGGGGAAGGCAACAAACTGGGGAAGGCAACAAACTGGGGAAGGCATCAAACTGGGGAAGGCATCAAATTGTGGAAGGCAACAAACTGGGGAAGGAATCAAATTAGGGAAGTCATCAAACTGGGGAAGGCATCAGACTGGGAAAGGCATCAAACTGGGGAAGGCATCAAACTGGGGAAGGCATCAAACTGGGAAAGGAATCAAACAACTGAGGAAGGCATCAAACTGGGGAAGGCATCAAACAATTGGGGAAGGCATCAAACTGGGGAAGGCATCAAACTGGGGAAGATATCAAATTGGGGAAGGCATCAAATTGGGGAAGGCATCAAACTGGGGAAGGCAACAAACTGGGGAAGGCATCAAACTGGGGAAGGCTTCAAACAACTGGGGAAGGCATCAAATTGGGGAAGGCATCAAACTGGGGTAGGCATCAAACTGGGGAAGGCATCACACAACTGAGGAAGGCATCAAACAGGGGAAGGCATCAAACTGGGGAAGGCATCAAACTGGGGAAGGCATCAAACAACTGGGGAAGGCATCAAACTGGGGAAGGCATCAAGCTGGGGAAGGCATCAAATAAATGGGGAAGGCATCAAACTGGGGAAGGCATCAAACTGGGGAAGGCATCAAACTGAGGAAGACATCAAACAACTGGGGAAGGCATTAAACAGGGGAAGGCATCAAACTGGGGAAGGCATAATACTGGGAAAGGCATCAAACTGGGGAATGCATCAAACTGGGGAAGGCATCAAACTGGAGAAGACATTAAACTGGGGAATGCATCAAACTGGGAAAGGCATCAAACTGGGGAAGGCATCAAACTGGGGAAGGCATCAAACTGGGAAAGGAATCAAACAACTGAGGAAGGCATAAAACTGGGGAAGGCATCAAACTGGGGAAGGCATCAAACTGGGGAAGGCATCAAACTGGGGAAGGCAACAAACTGGGGAAGGCATCAAACTGGGGAAGGCTTCAAACTACTGGGGAAGGCATCAAATTGGGGAAGGTATCAAACTGGGGAAGGCATCAAACTGGGGAAGGCATCACACAACTGGGGAAGGCATCAAACAGGGGAAGGCATCAAACTGGGGAAGGCATCAAACTGGGGAAGGCATCAAACAACTGGGGAAGGCATCAAACTGGGGAAGGCATCAAGCTGGGGAAGTCATCAAATAAATGTGGAAGGCATCAAACTGGGGAAGGCATCAAACTGGGGAAGGCATCAAAATGGAGAAGGCATCAAACAACTGGGGAAGGCATTAAGCAGGGGAAGGCATCAAACTGGGGAAGGCATCAAACAACTGGGGAAGGCATCAAACTGGGGAAGGCATCACACTGGGGAAGGCATCAAACAACTGAGGAAGGCAACAAGCTCGGGAAGGCTTCAAACTACGGAAGTCATCAAACTGGGGAAGGCATCAAACAACTGGGGAATGCATCAAACAACTGGGGAAGGCATCAAACTGGGGAAGGCATCACACAACTGGGGAAGGCATCAATCAGGGGAAGGCATCAAACTGGGGAAGGCATCAAACTGGGGAAGGCATCAAACAACTGGGGAAGGCATCAAACTGGGGAAGGCATCAAGCTGGGGAAGGCATCAAATAAATGGGGAAGGCATCAAACTGGGGAAGGCATAAAACTGGGGAAGGCATCAAACAACTGGGGAAAGCATTAAACAGGGGAAGGCATCAAACTGGGGAAGGCATCAAACTGGGAAAGGCATCAAACTGGGGAAGGCATCAAACTGGGGAAGGCATGAAACTGGGGAAGGCATTAAACTGGGGAAGTCATCAAATTGGGGAAGGCATCAAACTGGGAAAGGCATCAAACTGGGGAAGGCATCAAACTGAGGAAGGCATCAAACTGGGGAAGGCATCAAACAATTGGGGAAGGCATCAAACTGGGGAAGGCATCAAACTGGGGAAGGCAACAAACTGGGGAAGGCATCAAACTGGGGAAGGCTTCAAACAACTGGGGAAGGCATCAAATTGGGGAAGGCATCAAACTGGGGAAGGCATCAAACTGGGAAAGGCATCACACAACTGGGGAAGGCATCAAACAGGGGAAGGCATCAAACTGGGGAAGGCGTCTAACTGGGGAAGGCATCAAACAACTGGGGAACGCATCAAACTGGGGAAGGCATCAAGCTGGGGAAGGCATCAAATAAATGGGGAAGGCATCAAACTGGGGAAGGCATCAAACTGGGGAAGGCATCAAACTGGGGAAGGCATCAAACAACTGGGGAAGGCATTAAGCAGGGGAAGGCATCAAACTGGGGAAGGCATCAAACAACTGGGGAAGGCATCAAACTGGGGAAAGCATCAAACTGGGGAAGGCATCAAACTACTGAGGAAGGCAACAAACTCGGGAAGGCATCAAAGTACGGAAGTCATCAAACTGGGGAAGGCATCAAACAACTGGGGAAGGCATCAAACTGGGGAAGGCATCAAACAACTGGGGAAGGTATAAAACTGGGGAAGGCATCAAACTCGGGAAGGCATCAAACTGGGGAATGCATCAAACAACTGGGGAAGGCATCAAACTGGGGAAGGCATCAAACTGGGGAAGACATCAAACTGGGGAAAGCATCAAACTGGGTAAGGCATCAAACTGGGAATGGCATCAAACTGGGCAAGGCATCAAACAACTGGGGAATGCATCAAACTGGGGAAGGCATCAAACTGGGGAAGGCATCAAATTGGGGAAGGCATCAAACAGCTGGGGAAGGCATCAAACTGGGGAAGGCATCAAACGGGGGATGGCATCAAACTGGGGAACGCATCAAACAATTGGGGAAGGCATCAAACTGGGGAAGGCATCAAACTGGGGAAGACATCAAACTGGGGAAGGCATCAAACAACTGGGGAAGGAATAAAACTTGGGAAGGCATCAAACTGGGGAAGGTATCAAACTACTGGGGAAGGCATCAAACTGGGGAAGGCCTCAAACTGGGGAAGGCATCAAATTGGGGAAGGTATCAAACTGGGTAGGCATCAAAGTGGGGAAGGCATCAACCTGGGGAAGGCATCAAACTGGGAAGGCATCAAACTGGGGAAGGCATTAAACTGGGGAAGTCATCAAACTGGGGAAGGCATCAGACAATTGGGGAAGGCATCAAACTGGGGAAGGCATCAAACTGGGGAAGGCATCAAACTGGGAAAGGAATCAAACAACTGAGGAAGGCATCAAACTGGGGAAGGCATCAAACAATTGGGGAAGGCATCAAACTGGGGAAGGCATCAAACTGGGGAAGGCATCAAACTGGGGAAGGCAACAAACTGGGGAAGGCATCAAACTGGGGAAGGCTTCAAACAACTGGGGAAGGCATCAAACTGGGGAAGGCATCAAACTGGGGAAGGCATCAAACTGGGGAAGGCATCACACAACTGGGGAAGGCATCAAACTGGGGAAGGCATCAAACTGGGGAAGGCATCAAACAACTTGGGAAGGCATCAAACTGGGGAAGGCATCAAGCTGGGGAAGGCATCAAATAAATGGGGAAGGCATCAAACTGGGGAAGGCATCAAACTGGGGAAGGCATCAAACAACTGGGGAAGGCATTAAACAGGGGAAGGCATCAAACTGGGGAAGGCATCAAACTGGGAAAGGCATCAAACTGGGGAAGGCATCAAACTGGGGAAGGCATTAAACTGGGGAAGTCATCAAACTGGGGAAGGCATCAAACTGGGAAAAGCATCAAACTGGGGAAGGCATCAAACTGGGGAAGGCATCAAACTGGGAAAGGAATCAAACAACTGAGGAAGGCATAAAACTGGGGAAGGCATCAAACTGGGGAAGGTATCAAACTGGGGAAGGCATCAAACTGGGGAAGGCAACAAACTGGGGAAGGCATCAAACTGGGGAAGGCTTCAAACAACTGGGGAAGGCATCAAATTGGGGAATGCATCAAACTGGGGAAGGCATCAAACTGGGGAAGGCGTCACACAACTGAGGAAGGCATCAAACAGGGGAAGGCATCAAACTGGGGAAGGCATCAAACTGGGGAAGGCATCAAACAACTAGGGAAGGCATCAAACTGGGGAAGGCATCAAGCTGGGGAAGGCATCAAATAAATGTGGAAAGCATCAAACTGGGGAAGGCATCAAACTGGGGAAGGCATCAAACTGGAGAAGGCATCAAACAACTGGGGAAGGCATTAAGCAGGGGAAGGCATCAAACTGGGGAAGGCATCAAACAACAGGGGAAGGCATCAAACTGGGGAAGGCAACAAACTGGGGAAGGCATCAAACAACTGAGGAAGGCAACAAACTCAGGAAGGCATCAAACTACAGAAGTCATCAAACTGGGGAAAGCATCAAACAACTGGGGAAGGCATCAAACAACTGGGGAAGGCATCAAACTAGGGAAGGCATCGCACAACTGGGGAAGGCATCAATCAGGGGAAGGCATCAAACTATGGAAGGCATCAAACAACTGGGGAAGGAATCAAACTGGGGAAGGCATCAAGCTGGGGAAGGCATCAAATAAATGGGGAAGGCATCAAACTGGGGAAGGCATCAAACTGGGGAAGGCATCAAACAACTGGGGAAAGCATTAAACAGGGGAAGGCATCAAACTGGGGAAGGCATTAAACTGGGGAAGTCATCAAATTGGGGAAGGCATCAAACTGAGGATGGCATTAAACTGGGAAAGGAATCAAACAACTGACGAAGGCATCAAACTGGGGAAGGCATCAAACAATTGGGGAAGGCATCAAACTGGGGAAGGCATCAAACTGGGGAAGGCAACAAACTGGGGAAGGCATCAAACTGGGGAAGGCTTCAAACAACTAGGGAAGGCATCAAATTGGGGAAGGCATCAAACTGGGGAAGGCATCAAACTGGGGAAGGCATCACACAACTGGGGAAGGCATCAAAGAGGGGAAGCATCAAACTGGGGAAGGCATCAAACTGGGGAAGGCATAAAATTGGGGAAGGCATCAAACAACTGGGGAAGGCATCAAACTGAGGAAGGCATCAAGCTGGGGAAGGCATCAAATAAATGGGGAAGGCATTAAACTGGGGAAGGCATCAAACTGGGGAAGAAATCAAACAACTGGGGAAGGCATTAAACAGGCGAAGGCATCAAACTGGAGAAGGCATAAAACTGGGAAAGGCATCAAACTGGGGAAGGCATCAAACTGGGGAAGGCATCAAATTGGGGAAGGCATCAAACTGGGGAAGGCATCAAGCTGGAGAAGGCATTAAACTGGGGAAGTCATCAAACTGGGTAATGCATCAAACTGGGAAAGGCATCAAACTGGGGAAGGCATCAAACTGTGGAAGGCATCAAACTGGGAAAGGAATCAAACAACTGAGGAAGGCATAAAACTGGGGAAGGCATCAAACTGGGGAAGGCATCAAACTGGGGAAGGCATCAAACTGGGGAAGGCAACAAACTGGGGAAGGCATCAAACTGGGGAAGGAATCAAATTGTGGAAGGCAACAAACTGGGGAAGGAATCAAATTGGGGAAGTCATCAAACTGGGGAAGGCATCAGACTGGGAAAGGCATCAAACTGGGGAAGGCATCAAACTGGGGAAGGCATCAAACTGGGAAAGGAATCAAACAACTGAGGAAGGCATCAAACTGGGGAAGGCATCAAACAATTGGGGAAGGCATCAAACTGGGGAAGGCATCAAACTGGGGAAGATATCAAATTGGGGAAGGCATCAAATTGGGGAAGGCATCAAACTGGGGAAGGCAACAAACTGGGGAAGGCATCAAACTGGGGAAGGCTTCAAACAACTGGGGAAGGCATCAAATTGGGGAAGGCATCAAACTGGGGAAGGCATCAAACTGTGGAAGGCATCACACAACTGGGGAAGGCATCAAACAGGGGAAGGCATCAAACTGGGGAAGGCATCAAACTGGGGAAGGCATCAAACAACTGGGGAAGGCATCAAACTGGGGAAGGCATCAAGCTGGGGAAGGCATCAAATAAATGGGGAAGGCATCAAACTGGGGAAGGCATCAAACTGGGGAAGGCATCAAACTGAGGAAGACATCAAACAACTGGGGAAGGCATTAAACAGGGGAAGGCATCAAACTGGGGAAGGCATAAAACTGGGAAAGGCATCAAACTGGGGAATGCATCAAACTGGGGAAGGCATCAAACTGGAGAAGACATTAAACTGGGGAATGCATCAAACTGGGAAAGGCATCAAACTGGGGAAGGCATCAAACTGGGGAAGGCATCAAACTGGGAAAGGAATCAAACAACTGAGGAAGGCATAAAACTGGGGAAGGCATCGAACTGGGGAAGGCATCAAACTGGGGAAGGCATCAAACTGGGGAAGGCAACAAACTGGGGAAGGCATCAAACTGGGGAAGGCTTCAAACTACTGGGGAAGGCTTCAAACTACTGGGGAAGGCATCAAATTGGGGAAGGTATCAAACTGGGGAAGGCATCAAACTGGGGAAGGCATCACACAACTGGGGAAGGCATCAAACAGGGGAAGGCATCAAACTGGGGAAGGCATCAAACTGGGGAAGGCATCAAACAACTGGGGAAGGCATCAAACTGGGGAAGGCATCAAGCTGGGGAAGTCATCAAATAAATGTGGAAGGCATCAAACTGGGGAAGGCATCAAACTGGGGAAGGCATCAAACTGGAGAAGGCATCAAACAACTGGGGAAGGCATTAAGCAGGGGAAGGCATCAAACTGGGGAAGGCATCAAACTGAGGAAGACATCAAACAACTGGGGAAGGCATTAAACAGGGGAAGGCATCAAACTGGGGAAGGCATAAAACTGGGAAAGGCATCAAACTGGGGAATGCATCAAACTGGGGAAGGCATCAAACTGGAGAAGACATTAAACTGGGGAATGCATCAAACTGGGAAAGGCATCAAACTGGGGAAGGCATCAAACTGGAGAAGGCATCAAACTGGGAAAGGAATCAAACAACTGAGGAAGGCATAAAACTGGGAAAGGCATCGAACTGGGGAAGGCATCAAACTGGGAAAGGAATCAAACAACTGAGGAAGGCATAAAACTGGGGAAGGCATCGAACTGGGGAAGGCATCAAACTGGGGAAGGCATCAAACTGGGGAAGGCAACAAACTGGGGAAGGCATCAAACTGGGGAAGGCTTCAAACTACTGGGGAAGGCTTCAAACTACTGGGGAAGGCATCAAATTGGGGAAGGTATCAAACTGGGGAAGGCATCAAACTGGGGAAGGCATCACACAACTGGGGAAGGCATCAAACAGGGGAAGGCATCAAACTGGGGAAGGCATCAAACTGGGGAAGGCATCAAACAACTGGGGAAGGCATCAAACTGGGGAAGGCATCAAGCTGGGGAAGTCATCAAATAAATGTGGAAGGCATCAAACTGGGGAAGGCATCAAACTGGGGAAGGCATCAAACTGGAGAAGGCATCAAACAACTGGGGAAGGCATTAAGCAGGGGAAGGCATCAAACTGGGGAAGGCATCAAACTGAGGAAGACATCAAACAACTGGGGAAGGCATTAAACAGGGGAAGGCATCAAACTGGGGAAGGCATAAAACTGGGAAAGGCATCAAACTGGGGAATGCATCAAACTGGGGAAGGCATCAAACTGGAGAACACATTAAACTGGGGAATGCATCAAACTGGGAAAGGCATCAAACTGGGGAAGGCATCAAACTGGAGAAGGCATCAAACTGGGAAAGGAATCAAACAACTGAGGAAGGCATAAAACTGGGGAAGGCATCGAACTGGGGAAGGCATCAAACTGGGGAAGGCATCAAACTGGGGAAGGCAACAAACTGGGGAAGGCATCAAACTGGGGAAGGCTTCAAACTACTGGGGAAGGCATCAAATTGGGGAAGGTATCAAACTGGGGAAGGCATCAAACTGGGGAAGGCATCACACAACTGGGGAAGGCATCAAACAGGGGAAGGCATCAAACTGGGGAAGGCATCAAACTGGGGAAGGCATCAAACAACTGGGGAAGGCATCAAACTGGGGAAGGCATCAAGCTGGGGAAGTCATCAAATAAATGTGGAAGGCATCAAACTGGGGAAGGCATCAAACTGGGGAAGGCATCAAACTGGAGAAGGAATCAAACAACTGGGGAAGGCATTAAGCAGGGGAAGGCATCAAACTGGGGAAGGCATCAAACAACTGGGGAAGGCATCAAACTGGGGAAGGCATCAAACTGGGGAAGGCATCAAACAACTGAGGAAGGCAACAAACTTTGGAAGGCATCAAACTACGGAAGTCATCAAACTGGGGAAGGCATCAAACAACTGGGGAATGCATCAAACAACTGGGGAAGGCATCAAACTGGGGAAGGCATCACAAAACTGGGGAAGGCATCAATCAGGGGAAGGCATCAAACTGGGGAAGGCATCAAACTGGGGAAGGCATCAAACAACTGGGGAAGGCATCAAACTGGGGAAGGCATCAAACAGGGGAAGGCATTAAACTGGGGAAGGCTTCAAACTGGGGTAGACATCAAACTGGGGAAGGCATCAAACAACTGGGGAAGGCATGAAACTGGGGAAGGCATCAAACAACTGGGGAAGACATCAAACTGGGGAAGGCATCAAACTGGGGAAGGCATCAAACAACTGGGGAAGACATCAAACTGGGGAAGGCATCAAACTGGGGAAGGCATCAAACTGGGGTAGACATCAAACTGGGGAAGGCATCAAACAAATGCGGATGGCATCAAACAACTTGGGAAGCCATCAAACTGGGGAAGGCATCAAACAACAGGGGCTGGCATAAAACAACTGGGGAAGGCATCAAACTGGGGTAGGCATCAAACCGGGGAAGGCATCAAACCAGGGAAGGCATCAAACTGCGGAAGGCATCAAACAACTGGGGAAGGCATCAAACTGGGGAAGGCATCAAACTGGGGAAGGCATCAAACAACTGGGGAAGGAATCAAACTGGGGAAGGCATCAAACAACTGGGGAAGGCAGCAAACAACTGGGGAAGGCATCAAACTGGGGAAGGAATAAAACTGGGGAAGGCATCAAACTGGGGACGGCATCAAACTGGGGAAGGCATCAAACAACTGTGGAAGGCATCAAATTGGGGAAGGCATCAAACTGGGGAAGGCATCAAACAACTGGGAAAGGCAACAAACTGGGGATGGCATCAAACTTGGGAAGGCATCAAACTGGGGAAGTCATCAAACTGGGGAAGGCATCAAACAACTGGGGATGGCATCAATCAACTGGGGTAGGCATCTAACTGGGGAAGGCATCAAACTGGGGAAGGCATCAAACAACTGGGGAAGGCATCAAACTGGGGAAGGCATCAAACAACTGGGGAAGGCATAAAACTGGGGAAGGCATCAAACTGGGGAAGGCATCAAACTGGGGAAGGCATCAAACCACTGGGGAAGGCATCAAACTGGGGAAGGCATCAAACGGGGGAAGGCATCAAATTGGGGAAGGCATCAAACTGGGGAAGGCATCAAACAACTGGGGAAGGCATTAAACTGGGGAAGGCATCAAACTGGGGAAGGCATCAGTCTTAGGAAGGCATCAAACTGGGGAAGGCATCAAACAACTGGGGAAGGCATCAAACTGGGGAAGGCAACAAACTGGGGAAGGCATCAAACTGGGGAAGGGTTCAAACAACTGGGGAAGGCATCAAATTGGGGAAGGCATCAAACTGGAGAAGGCATCAAACTGGGGAAGGCATCACACAACTGGGGAAGGCATCAAACAGGGGAAGGCATCAAACTGCGGAAGGCATCAAACTGGGGAAGGCTTCAAACAACTGGGGAAGGCATCAAATTGGGGAAGGCAACAAACTGGGGAAGGCAACAAACTGGGGAAGGCATCAAATAAATGGGGAAGGCATCAAACTGGGGAAGGCATCAAACTGGGGAAGGCATCAAACAACTGGGGAAGGCATTAAACAGGGGAAGGCATCAAACTGGGGAAGGCATCAAACTGGGAAAGACATCAAACTGGGGAAGGCATAAAACTGGGGAAGGCATCAAACTGGGGAAGGCATTAAACTGGGGAAGTCATCAAACTGGGGAAGGCATCAAACTGGGAAAGGCATCAAACTGGGGAAGGCATCAAACTGGGGAAGGCATCAAACTGGGGAAGGCATCAAACTGGGGAAGGCTTCAAACAACTGGGGAAGGCATCAAATTGGGGAAGGCATCAAACTGGGGAAGGCAACAAACTGGGGAAGGCATCAAACTGGGGAAGGCTTCAAACAACTGGGGAAGGCATCAAATTGGGGAAGGCATCAAACTGGGGAAGGCATCAAACTGGGGAAGGCATCACACAACTGGGGAAGGCATCAAACAGGGGAAGGCATCAAACTGGGGAAGGCATCAAACTGGGGAAGGCATCAAACAACTAGGGAAGGCATCAAACTGGGGAAGGCATCAAGCTGGGGAAGGCATCAAATAAATGTGGAAAGCATCAAACTGGGGAAGGCATCAAATTGGGGAAGGCATCAAACTGGAGAAGTCATCAAACAACTGGGGAAGGCATTAAGCAGGGGAAGGCATCAAACTGGGGAAGGCATCAAACAACAGGGGAAGGCATCAAACTGGGGAAGGCAACAAACTGGGGAAGGCATCAAACAACTGAGGAAGGCAACAAACTCGGGAAGGCATCAAACTACAGAAGTCATCAAAGTGGGGAAGGCATCAAACAACTGGGGAAGGCATCAAACAGCTGAGGAAGGCATCAAACTAGGGAAGGCATCACACAACTGGGGAAGGCATCAATCAGGGGAAGGCATCAAACTATGGAAGGCATCAAACTGGGGAAGGCATCAAACAACTGGGGAAGGCATCAAACTGGGGAAGGCATCAATCTGGGGAAGGCATCAAATAAATGGGGAAGGCATCAAACTGGGGAAGGCATCAAACTGGGGAAGGCATCAAACAACTGGGGAAGGCATTAAACAGGGGAAGGCATCAAACTGGGGAAGGCATCAAACTGGGAAAGGCATCAAACTGGGTAAGGCATCAAACTGGAGAAGGCATCAAACTGGGGAAGGCAACAAACTGGGGAAGACATTAAACTGGGGAAGTCATCAAATTGGGGAAGGCATCAAACTGGGAAAGGCATCAAACTGGGGAATGCATCAAACTGAGGAAGGCATCAAACTGGGAAAGAAATCAAACAACTGAGGAAGGCATCAAACTGGGGAAGGCATCAAACAATTGGGGAAGGCATCAAACTGGGGACGGCATCAAACTGGGGAAGGCATCAAACTGGGGAAGGCAACAAACTGGGTAAGGCATCAAACTGGGGAAGGCTTCAAACAACTGGGGAAGGCATCAAATTGGGGAACGCATCAAACTGGGGAAGGCATCAAACTGGGGAAGGTATCACACAACTGGGGAAGGCATCAAACAGAGGAAGGCATCAAACTGGGGAAGGCATCTAACTTTGGAAGGCATCAAACAACTGGGGAAGGCATCAAACTGGGGAAGGCATCAAGCTGGGGAAGGCAACAAATAAATGGGGAAGGCATCAAACTGGGGAAGGCATCAAACTGGGGAAGGCATCAAACAACTGGGGTAGGCATTAAGCAGGGGAAGGCATCAAACTGGGGAAGGCACCAAACAACTGGGGAAGGCATCAAACTGGGGAAGGAATCAAACTGGGGAAGGCATCAAACAACTGAGGAAGGCAACAAACTCGGGAAGGCATCAAACTATGGAAGTCATCAAACTGGGGAAGGCATCAAACAACTGGGGAAGGCATCAAACAACTGGGGAAGGCATCAAACTGGGGAAGGCATCAAACAACTGGGGAAGGCTTCAAACTGGGGAAGGCATCAAACTGGGGAAGACATCAATCTGGGGAAAGCATCAAACTGGGTAAGGCATCAAACTGGGAATGGCATCAAACTGGGGAAGGCATCAAACTGGGAAAGGCATCAAACAACTGGGGAAGGCATCAAACTGGGAAAGGTATCAAACTGGGCAAGGCATCAAACAACTGGGGAAGGCATCAAACTAAGGAAGGTATCAAACTGGGGAAGGCAGCAAACATCTGGGGAAGGCATCAAACTGGGGAAGGCATCAAACTGGGGAAGGCATCAAACTGGGGAAGGCATCAAACTGAGGAAGGCATCAAACTGGGAAAGGAATCAAACAACTGAGGAAGGCATCAAACTGGGGAAGGCATCAAACAATTGGGGAAGGCATCAAACTTGGGAAGGCATCAAACTGGGGAAGGCATCAAACTGGGGAAGCCATCAAACTTGGGAAGGCAACAAACTGGGGAAGGCATCAAACTGGGGAAGGCTTCAAACAACTGTGGGAGGCATCAAATTGGGAAAGGCATCAAACTGGGGAAGGCAACAAACTGGGGAAGGCATCACACAACTGGGGAAGGAATCAAACAGGGGAAGTCATCAAACTGGGGAAGGCATCTAACTGGGGAAGGCATCAAACAACTGGGGAAGGCATCAAACTGGGGAAGGCATCAAGCTGGGGAAGGCATCAAATAAATGGGGAAGGCATCAAACAGGGGAAAGCATCAAACTGGGGAAGGCATCAAACTGGGGAAGGCATCAAACAACTGGGGAAGGCATTAAGCAGGGGAAGGCATCAAACTGGGAAAGGCATCAAACAACTGGGGAAAGCATCAATCTGGGGAAGGCATCAAACTGGGGAAGGCATCAAACAAATGAGGAAGGCAACAAACTCGGGAAGGCATCAAACTACGGAAGTCATCAAACTGGGGAAGGCATCAAACAACTGGGGAAGGCATCAAACAACTGGGGAAGGCATCAAACTGGGGAAGGCATAAAAAAACTGGGGAAGACATCAAACTGGGAAAGGCATCAAACTGGGGTAGACATCAAACTGGTGAAGGCATCAAACAACTGGGGAAGGCATCAAACTGGGGAAGGCATCAAACTGGGGAAGTCATCAAACAACTGGGGAAGGCATCAAACTGGGGAAGGCATCAAACAACTGGGGAAGGTATAAAACTGGGGAAGGCATCAAACTGGGGAAGGCATCAAACTGGGGAATGCATCAAACCACTGGGGAAGGCATCAAACTGGGGAAGGCATCAAACTGGGGAAGACATCAAACTGGGGAAATTATCAAACTGGGTAAGGCATCAAACTGGGAATGGCATCAAACTGGGCAAGGCATCAAACAACTGGGGAATGCATCAAACTGGGGAAGGCATCAAACTGGGGAAGACATCAATCTGCGGAAAGCATCAAACTGGGTAAGGCATCAAACTGGGAATGGCATCAAACTGGGGAAGGCATCAAACTGGGAAAGGCATCAAACAACTGGGGAAGGCATCAAACTGGGAAAGGTATCAAACTGGGCAAGGCATCAAACAACTGGGGAAGGCATCAAACTAAGGAAGGTATCAAACTGGGGAAGGCAGCAAACATCTGGGGAAGGCATCAAACTTGGGAAGGCATCAAACAACTGGGGAATTCATCAAACTGGGGAAGGCATCAAACTGGGGAAGGCATCAAACTGGGAAAGGCATCAAACAACTGGGGAAGGCATCAAACTCGGGAAAGCATCAAACTGGGGAAGGTATCATACTGGGGAAGGCATCAAACAACAGGGGAAGGCATCAAACAACTGGGGAAGGCATGAAACTGGGGAAGGCATCAAACAGGGGAAGGCATTAAACTGGGGAAGGCATTAAACTGGGGTAGACATCAAACTGGGGAAGGCATCAAACAACTGGGGAAGGCATCAAACTTGGGAAGGCATCAAACTGGGGAACGCATCAAACAACTGGGGAAGGTGTAAAACTGGGGAAGGCATCAAACTGGGGAAGGCATCAAACTGGGGAATGCATCAAACCACTGGGGAAGGCATCAAACTGGGGAAGGCATCAAACTGGGGAAGACATCAAACTGGGGAAATTATCAAACTGGGTAAGGCATCAAACTGGGAATGGCATCAAACTGGGCAAGGCATCAAACAACTGGGGAATGCATCAAACTGGGGAAGGCATCAAACTGGGGAAGACATCAATCTGGGGAAAGCATCAAACTGGGTAAGGCATCAAACTGGGAATGGCATCAAACTGGGGAAGGCATCAAACTGGGAAAGGCATCAAACAACTGGGGAAGGCATCAAACTGGGAAAGGTATCAAACTGGGCAAGGCATCAAACAACTGGGGAAGGCATCAAACTAAGGAAGGTATCAAACTGGGGAAGGCAGCAAACATCTCGGGAAGGCATCAAACTGGGGAAGGCATCAAACAACTGGGGAATTCATTAAATTGGGGAAGGCATCAAACTGGGGAAGGCATCAAACTGGGGAAGGCATCAAACAACTGGGGAAGGCATCAAACTCGGGAAAGCATCAAACTGGGGAAGGTATCGTACTGAGGAAGGCATCAAACAACAGGGGAAGGCATCAAACAACTGGGGAAGGCATGAAACTGGGGAAGGCATCAAACAGGGGAAGGCATTAAACTGGGGAAGGCATCAAACTGGGGTAGACATCAAACTGGGGAAGGCATCAAACAACTGGGGAAGGCATCAAACTGGGGAAGGCATCAAACTGGGGTAGACATCAAACTGGGGAAGGCATCAAACAAATGGGGATGGCATCAAACAACTGGGGAAGCCATCAAACTGGGGAAGGCATCAAACAACTGGGGCTCGCATCAAACAACTGGGGGAGGCATCAGACTGGGGAAGGCATCAAACCGAGGAAGGCATCAAACCGGGGAAGGCATCAAACTGCGGAAGGCATCAAACAATTGGGGAAGGCATCAAACTGGGGAACGCATCAAACTGGGGAAGGCATCAAACAACTGGGGAAGGAATCAAACTGGGGAAGGCATCAAACAACTGGGGAAGGCAGCAAACAACTGGGGAACGCATCAAACTGGGGAAGGAATAAAACTGGGGAAGGCATCAAACTGGGGAACGCATCAAACTGGAGAAGGCATCAAACAACTGGGGAAGGCATCAAACTGGGGAAGGCATCAAACTGGGGAAGGCATCAAACAACTGGGGAAGGCATCAAACTGGGGATGGCATCAAACTTGGGAAGGCATCAAACTGGGGAAGTCATCAAACTGGGGAAGGCATCAAACAAATGGGGATGGCATCAATCAACTGGAGTAGGCATCTAACTGGGGAAGGCATCAAACTGGGGAAGGCATCAAACAACTGGGGAAGGCATCAAACTGGGGAAGGCATCAAACTGGGGAAGGCATCAAACTGGGAAAGGCATCAAACAAATGGGGAAGGCATCAAACTGGGGAAGGCATCAAACTGGGGAAGGCATCAAACAACTGGGGAAGGCATCAAAATGGGGAAGGCATCAAACAACTGGGGAATTCATCAAACTGGGGAAGGCATCAAACTGGGGAAGGCATCAAACTGGGAAAGGCATCAAACAACTGGGCAAGGCATCAAACTCGGGAAAGCATCAAACTGGGGAAGGTATCATACTGGGGAAGGCATCAAACAACAGGGGAAGGCATCAAACAACTGGGGAAGGCATGAAACTGGGGAAGGCATCAAACAGGGGAAGGCATTAAACTGGGGAAGGCATCAAACTGGGGTAGACATCAAACTGGGGAAGGCATCAAACAACTGGGGAAGGCATCAAACTGGGGAAGGCATCAAACTGGGGAACGCATCAAACAACTGGGGAAGGTGTAAAACTGGGGAAGGCATCAAACTGGGGAAGGCATCAAACTGGGGAATGCATCAAACCACTGGGGAAGGCATCAAACTGGGGAAGGCATCAAACTGGGGAAGACATCAAACTGGGGAAATTATCAAACTGGGTAAGGCATCAAACTGGGAATGGCATCAAACTGGGCAAGGCATCAAACAACTGGGGAATGGATCAAACTGGGGAAGGCATCAAACTGGGGAAGACATCAATCTGGGGAAAGCATCAAACTGGGTAAGGCATCAAACTGGGAATGGCATCAAACTGGGGAAGGCATCAAACTGGGAAAGGCATCAAACAACTGGGGAAGGCATCAAACTGGGAAAGGTATCAAACTGGGCAAGGCATCAAACAACTGGGGAAGGCATCAAACTAAGGAAGGTATCAAACTGGGGAAGGCAGCAAACATCTCGGGAAGGCATCAAACTGGGGAAGGCATCAAACAACTGGGGAATTCATCAAACTGGGGAAGGCATCAAACTGGGGAAGGCATCAAACTGGGGAAGGCATCAAACAACTGGGGAAGGCATCAAACTCGGGAAAGCATCAAACTGGGGAAGGTATCGTACTGAGGAAGGCATCAAACAACAGGGGAAGGCATCAAACAACTGGGGAAGGCATGAAACTGGGGAAGGCATCAAACAGGGGAAGGCATTAAACTGGGGAAGGCATCAAACTGGGGTAGACATCAAACTGGGGAAGGCATCAAACAACTGGGGAAGGCATCAAACTGGGGAAGGCATCAAACTGGGGTAGACATCAAACTGGGGAAGGCATCAAACAAATGGGGATGGCATCAAACAACTGGGGAAGCCATCAAACTGGGGAAGGCATCAAACAACTGGGGCTCGCATCAAACAACTGGGGGAGGCATCAGACTGGGGAAGGCATCAAACCGAGGAAGGCATCAAACCGGGGAAGGCATCAAACTGCGGAAGGCATCAAACAATTGGGGAAGGCATCAAACTGGGGAACGCATCAAACTGGGGAAGGCATCAAACAACTGGGGAAGGAATCAAACTGGGGAAGGCATCAAACAACTGGGGAAGGCAGCAAACAACTGGGGAACGCATCAAACTGGGGAAGGAATAAATCTGGGGAAGGCATCAAACTGGGGAACGCATCAAACTGGAGAAGGCATCAAACAACTGGGGAAGGCATCAAACTGGGGAAGGCATCAAACTGGGGAAGGCATCAAACAACTGGGGAAGGCATCAAACTGGGGATGGCATCAAACTTGGGAAGGCATCAAACTGGGGAAGTCATCAAACTGGGGAAGGCATCAAACAAATGGGGATGGCATCAATCAACTGGAGTAGGCATCTAACTGGGGAAGGCATCAAACTGGGGAAGGCATCAAACAACTGGGGAAGGCATCAAACTGGGGAAGGCATCAAACTGGGGAAGGCATCAAACTGGGAAAGGCATCAAACAAATGGGGAAGGCATCAAACTGGGGAAGGCATCAAACTGGGGAAGGCATCAAACAACTGGGGAAGGCATCAAAATGGGGAAGGCATCAAACAACTGGGGAAGGCATCAAACTGGGGAAGGCATCAAACTGGGGAAGGCATCAAACGGGGGAAGGCATCAAATTGGGGAAGGCATCAAACTGGGGAAGGCATCAAACAACTGGGGAAGGCATCAAACTGGGGAAGGCATCAAACTGGGGAAGGCATCAATCTTGGGAAGGCATCAAACTGGGGAAGGCATCAAACAACTGGGGAAGGCATCAAACTGGGGAAGGCATCAAACAACTGGGGAAGGTATAAAACTGGGGAAGGCATCAAACTGGGGAAGGCATCAAACTGGGGAATGCATCAAACAACTGGGGAAGGCATCAAACTGGGGAAGGCATCAAACTGGGGAAGACAAAAAAAACTGGGGAAAGCATCAAACTGGGTAAGGCATCAAACTGGGAATGGCATCAAACTGGGCAAGGCATCAAACAACTGGGGAATGCATCAAACTGGGGAAGGCATCAAACTGGGGAAGACATCAATCTTGGGAAAGCATCAAACTGGGTAAGGCATCAAACTGGGAATGGCATGAAACTGGGGAAGGCATGAAACTGGGGAAGACATCAATCTGGGGAAAGCATCAAACTGGGTAAGGCATCAAACTGGGAATGGCATCAAACTGTGGTAGACATCAAACTGGGGAAGGCATCAAACAACTGGGGAAGGCGTCAAACTGGGGAAGGCATCAAACTGGGGAAGGCATCAAACAACTGGGGAAGACATCAAACTGGGGAAGGCATCAAACTGGGGAAGGCATCAAACTGGGGTAGACATCAAACTGGGGAAGGCATCAAACAAATGGGGATGGCATCAAACAACTGGGGAAGCCATCAAACTGGGGAAGGCATCAAACAACTGGGGCTGGCATCAAACAACTGGGGGAGGCATCAAACTGGGGAAGGCATCAAACCGAGGAAGGCATCAAACCGGGGAAGTCATCAAACTGCGGAAGGCATCAAACAACTGGGGAAGGCATCAAACTGGGGAAGGCATCAAACTGGGGAAGACATCAAACAACTGGGGAAGGCATCAAACTGGGGAAGGCATCAAACTGGGGAAGGCATCAAACAACTGGGGAAGACATCAAACTGGGGAAGGCATCAAACTGGGGAACGCATCAAACAACTGGGGAAGGTGTAAAACTGGGGAAGGCATCAAACTGGGGAAGGCATCAAACTGGGGAATGCATCAAACCACTGGGGAAGGCATCAAACTGGGGAAGGCATCAAACTGGGGAAGACATCAAACTGGGGAAATTATCAAACTGGGTAAGGAATCAAACTGGGAATGGCATCAAACTGGGCAAGGCATCAAACAACTGGGGAATGCATCAAACTGGGGAAGGCATCAAACTGGGGAAGACATCAATCTGGAGAAAGCATCAAACTGGGTAAGGCATCAAACTGGGAATGGCATCAAACTGGGGAAGGCATCAAACTGGGAAAGGCATCAAACAACTGGGGAAGGCATCAAACTGGGAAAGGTATCAAACTGGGCAAGGCATCAAACAACTGGGGAAGGCATCAAACTAAGGAAGGTATCAAACTGGGGAAGGCAGCAAATATCTCGGGAAGGCATCAAACTGGGGAAGGCATCAAACAACTGGGGAATTCATCAAACTGGGGAAGGCATCAAACTGGGGAAGGCATCAAACTGGGGAAGGCATCAAACAACTGGGGAAGGCATCAAACTCGGGAAAGCATCAAACTGGGGAAGGTATCATACTGAGGAAGGCATCAAACAACAGGGGAAGGCATCAAACAACTGGGGAAGGCATGAAACTGGGGAAGGCATCAAACAGGGGAAGGTATTAAACTGGGGAAGGCATCAAACTGGGGTAGACATCAAACTGGGGAAGGCATCAAACAACTGGGGAAGGCATCAAACTGGGGAAGGCATCAAACTGGGGTAGACATCAAACTGGGGAAGGCATCAAACAAATGGGGATGGCATCAAACAACTGGGGAAGCCATCAAACTGGGGAAGGCATCAAACAACTGGGGCTCGCATCAAACAACTGGGGGAGGCATCAGACTGGGGAAGGCATCAAACCGAGGAAGGCATCAAACCGGGGAAGGCATCAAACTGCGGAAGGCATCAAACAATTGGGGAAGGCATCAAACTGGGGAACGCATCAAACTGGGGAAGGCATCAAACAACTGGGGAAGGAATCAAACTGGGGAAGGCATCAAACAACTGGGGAAGGCAGCAAACAACTGGGGAACGCATCAAACTGGGGAAGGAATAAAACTGGGGAAGGCATCAAACTGGGGAACGCATCAAACTGGAGAAGGCATCAAACAACTGGGGAAGGCATCAAACTGGGGAAGGCATCAAACTGGGGAAGGCATCAAACAACTGGGGAAGGCATCAAACTGGGGATGGCATCAAACTTGGGAAGGCATCAAACTGGGGAAGTCATCAAACTGGGGAAGGCATCAAACAAATGGGGATGGCATCAATCAACTGGAGTAGGCATCTAACTGGGGAAGGCATCAAACTGGGGAAGGCATCAAACAACTGGGGAAGGCATCAAACTGGGGAAGGCATCAAACAACTGGGGAAGGCATCAAACTGGGGAAGGCATAAAACTGGGGAAGGCATCAAACTGGGAAAGGCATCAAACAAATGGGGAAGGCATCAAACTGGGGAAGGCATCAAACTGGGGAAGGCATCAAACAACTGGGGAAGGCATCAAAATGGGGAAGGCATCAAACAACTGGGGAAGGCATCAAACTGGGGAAGGCATCAAACTGGGGAAGGCATCAAACGGGGGAAGGCATCAAATTGGGGAAGGCATCAAACTGGGGAAGGCATCAAACAACTGGGGAAGGCATCAAACTGGGGAAGGCATCAAACTGGGGAAGGCATCAATCTTGGGAAGGCATCAAACTGGGGAAGGCATCAAACAACTGGGGAAGGCATCAAACTGGGGAAGGCATCAAACAACTGGGGAAGGTATAAAACTGGGGAAGGCATCAAACTGGGGAAGGCATCAAACTGGGGAATGCATCAAACAACTGGGGAAGGCATCAAACTGGGGAAGGCATCAAACTGGGGAAGACAAAAAAAACTGGGGAAAGCATCAAACTGGGTAAGGCATCAAACTGGGAATGGCATCAAACTGGGCAAGGCATCAAACAACTGGGGAATGCATCAAACTGGGGAAGGCATCAAACTGGGGAAGACATCAATCTTGGGAAAGCATCAAACTGGGTAAGTCATCAAACTGGGAATGGCATCAAACTGGGGAAGGCATGAAACTGGGGAAGACATCAATCTGGGGAAAGCATCAAACTGGGTAAGGCATCAAACTGGGAATGGCATCAAACTGTGGTAGACATCAAACTGGGGAAGGCATCAAACAACTGGGGAAGGCGTCAAACTGGGGAAGGCATCAAACTGGGGAAGGCATCAAACAACTGGGGAAGACATCAAACTGGGGAAGGCATCAAACTGGGGAAGGCATCAAACTGGGGTAGACATCAAACTGGGGAAGGCATCAAACAAATGGGGATGGCATCAAACAACTGGGGAAGCCATCAAACTGGGGAAGGCATCAAACAACTGGGGCTGGCATCAAACAACTGGGGGAAGCATCAAACTGGGGAAGGCATCAAACCGAGGAAGGCATCAAACCGGGGAAGTCATCAAACTGCGGAAGGCATCAAACAACTGGGGAAGGCATCAAACTGGGGAAGGCATCAAACTGGGGAAGACATCAAACAACTGGGGAAGGAATCAAACTGGGGAAGGCATTAAACAACTGGGGAAGGCAGCAAACAACTGGGGAACGCATCAAACTGGGGAAGGAATAAAACTGGGGAAGGCATCAGACTGGGGAAGGCATCAAACTGGGGAAGGCATCAAACAACTGGGGAAGGCATCAAACTGGGGAAGGCATCAAACTGGGGAAGGAATCAAACAACTGGGGAAGGCATCAAACTGGGGATGGCATCAAACTTGGGAAGGCATCAAATTGGGGAAGTCATCAAACTGGGGAAGGCATGAAACAAATGGGGATGGCATCAATCAACTGGGGTAGGCATCTAACTGGGGAAGGCATCAAACTTGGGAAGGCATCAAACTGGGGAAGGCATCAAACAACTGGGGAAGGCATCAAACTGGGGAAGGCATCAAACAACTGGGGAAGGCATAAAACTGGGGAAGGCATCAAACTGGGGAAGGTATCAAACTGGGAAAGGCATCAAACAAATGGGGAAGGCATGAAACTGGGGAAGGCATCAAACTGGGGAAGGCATCAAACAACTGGGGAAGGCATCAAAATGGGGAAGGCATCAAACAGCTGGGGAAGGCATCAAACTGGGGAAGGCATCAAACCACTGGGGAAGGCATCAAACTGGCGAAGGCATCAAACGGGGGAAGGCATCAAATTGGGGAAGGCATCAAACTGGGGAAGGCATCAAACAACTGGGGAAGGCATCAAAATGGGGAAGGCATCAAACTGGGGAAGGCATCAGTCTTCGGAAGGCATCAAACTGGGGAAGGCATCAAACAACTGGGGAAGGCATCAAACTGGGGAAGGCATCAAACAAATGGGGAAGGTATAAAACTGGGGAAGGCATCAAACGGGAAGGCATCAAACTGGGGAATGCATCAAACAACTGGGGAAGGCATCAAACTGGGGAAGACATCAAACTGGGGAAGACATCAAACTGGGGAAAGCATCAAACTGGGTAAGGCATCAAACTGGGAATGGCATCAAACTGGGCAAGGCATCAAACAACTGGGGAATGCATCAAACTGGGGAAGGCATCAAACTGGGGAAGACATCAATCTGGGGAAAGCATCAAACTGGGTAAGGCATCAAACTGGGAATGGCATCAAACTGGGGAAGGCATCAAACTGGGAAAGGCATCAAACAACTGGGGAAGGCATCAAACTGGGAAAGGTATCAAACTGGGCAAGGCATCAAACAACTGGGGAAGGCATCAAACTAAGGAAGGTATCAAACTGGGGAAGGCAGCAAACATCTGGGGAAGGCATCAAACTCGGGAAAGCATCAAATTGGGGAAGGTATCATACTGGGGAAGGCATCAAACAACTGGGGAAGGCATCAAACAACTGGGGAAGGCATCAAACTGGGGAAGGCATCAAACAGGGGAAGGCATTAAACTGGGGAAGGCTTCAAACTGGGGTAGACATCAAACTGGGGAAGGCATCAAACAACTGGCGAAGGCATGAAACTGGGGAAGGCATCAAACTGGGGAAGGCATCAAACAACTGGGGAAGACATCAAACTGGGGAAGGCATCAAACTGGGGAAGGCATCAAACAACTGGGGAAGACATCAAACTGGGGAAGGCATCAAACTGGGGAAGGCACCAAACTGGGGTAGACATCAAACTGGGGAAGGCATCAAACAAATGGGGAAGGAATCAAACTGGGGAAGGCAGCAAACAACTGGGGAAGGCAGCACACAACTGGGGAAGGCATCAAACTGTGGAAGGAATAAAACTGGGGAAGGCATCAAACTGGGGAAGGTATCAAACTGGGGAAGTCATCAAACAACTGGGGAAGGCATCAAACTGGGGAAGGCATCAAACTGGGGAAGGCATCAAACAACTGGGGAAGGCATCAAACTGGGGATGGCATCAAACTTGGGAAGGCATCAAACTGGGGAAGTCATCAAACTGGGGAAGGCATCAAACAACTGGGGATGGCATCAATCAACTGGGGTAGGCATCTAACTGGGGAAGGCATCAAACTGGGGAAGGCATCAAACAACTGGGGAAGGCATCAAACTGGGGAAGGCACCAAACAACTGGGGAAGGCATAAAACTGGGGAAGGCGTCAAACTGGGGAAGGCATCAAACTGAGAAAGGCATCAAACAAATGGGGAAGGCATCAAACTGGGGAAGGCATCAAACAACTGGGGAAGGCATCAAAATGGGGAAGGCATCAAACAACTGTGGAAGGCATCAAACTGGGGAAGGCATCAAACTGGGGAAGGCATCAAACCACTGGGGAAGGCATCAAACTGGGGAAGGCATCAGGGGGGGAAGGCATCAAATTGGGGAAGGCATCAAACTGGGGAAGGCATCAAACAACTGGGGAAGGCATCAAACTGGGGAAGGCATCAAACTGGGGAAGGCATCAGTCTTGGGAAGGCATCAAACTGGGGAAGGCATCAAACAACTGGGGAAGGCATCAAACTGGGGAAGGCATCAAACAACTGGGGAAGGTATAAAACTGGGGAAGGCATCAAACTGGGGAAGGCATCAAACTGGGGAATGCATCAAACAACTGGGGAAGGCATCAAACTGGGGAAGGCATCAAACTGGGGAAGACATCAAACTGGGGAAAGCATCAAAAGGGTAAGGCATCACACTGGGAATGGCATCAAACTGGGCAAAGCATCAAACAACTGGGGAATGCATCAAACTGGGGAAGGCATCAAACTGGGGAAGACATCAATCTGGGGAAAGCATCAAACTGGGTAAGGCATCAAACTGGGAATGGCATCAAACTGGGGAAGGCATCAAACTGGGAAAGGCATCAAACAACTGGGGAAGGCATCAAACTAAGGAAGGTATCAAACTGGGGAAGGCAGCAAACATCTGGAGAAGGCATCAAACTCGGGAAAGCATCAAACTGGGAAAGGTATAATACTGGGGAAGGCATCAAACAACTGGGGAAGGCATCAAACAACTGGGGAAGGTATCAAACTGGGGAAGGCATCAAACAGGGGAAGGCATTAAACTGGGGAAGGCTTCAAACTGGGGTAGACATCAAACTGGGGAACGCATCAAACAACTGGGGAAGGCATGAAACTGGGGAAGGCATGAAACTGGGGAAGGCATCAAACAACTGGGGAAGACATCAAACTGGGGAAGGCATCAAACTGGGGAAGGCATCAAACAACTGGGGAAGACATCAAACTGGGGAAGGCATCAAACTGGGGAAGGCATCAGACTGGGGTAGACATCAATCTGGGGAAGGCATCAAACAAATGGGGATGGCATGAAACAACTGGGGAAGCCATCAAACTGGGGAAGGCATCAAACAACTGGGGCTGGCATCAAACAACTGGGGAAGGCATCAAACTGGGGAAGGCATCAAACCGGGGAAGGCATCAAACCAGGGAAGGCATCAAACTGCGGAAGGCATCAAACAACTGGGGAAGGCATCAAACTGGGGAAGGCATCAAACTGCGGAAGGCATCAAACAACTGGGGAAGGAATCAAACTGGGGAAGGCATCAAACAACGGGGGAAGGCAACAAACAACTGGGGAAGGCATCAAACTGGGGAAGGAATAAAACTGGGGAAGGCATCAAACAACTGGGGAAGGCATCAAACTGGGGAAGGCATCAAATTGGGAAGGCATCAAAACACTGGGGAAGGCATCAAACTCGGGATGGCATCAAACTTGGGAAGGCATCAAACTGGGGAAGTCATCAAACTGGGGAAGGCATCAAACAACTGGGGATGGCATCAATCAACTGGGGTAGGCATCTAACTGGGGAAGGCATCAAACTGGGGAAGGCATCGAACAACTGGGGATGGCATCAATCAACTGGGGTAGGCACCTAACTGGGGAAGGCATCAAACTGGGGAAGGCATCAAACAACTGGGGATGGCATCAATCAACTGGGGTAGGCATTTAACTGGGGAAGGCATCAAGCTGGGGAAGGCATCAAACTGGGGAAGGCATCAAACAACTGGGGAAGGCATCAAACTGGGGAAGGCATCAAACAACTGGGGAAGGCATAAAACTGGGGAAGGCATCAAACTGGGGAAGGCATCAAACTGGGAAAGGCATCAAACAAATGGGGAAGGCATCAAACTGGGGAAGGCATCAAACTGGGGAAGGCATCAAACAACTGGGGAAGGCATCAAAATGGGGAAGGCATCAAACAACTGGGGAAGGCATCAAACTGGGGAAGGCATCAAACCACTGGGGAAGGCATCAAACTGGGGAAGGCATCAAATGGCTGAAGGCATCAAACTGGGGAAGGCATCAAACAACTGGGGAATGCATCAAATTGGGGAAGGCATCAAACTGGGGAAGACATCAATCTGGGGAAAGAATCAATCTGGGTAAGGCATCAAACTGGGAATGGCATCAAACTGGGGAAGGCATCAAACTGGGCAAGGCATCAAACAACTGGGGAAGTCATCAAACTAAGGAAGGTATCAAACTGGGGAAGGCAGCAAACATCTGGGGAAGACATCAAACTCGGGAAAGCATCAAACTGGGGAAGGTATCATACTGGTGAAGGCATCAAACAACTGGGGAAGGCATCAAACAACTGGGGAAGGCATCAAACTGGGGAAGGCATCAAACAGGGGAAGGCATTAAAATGGGGAAGGCTTCAAACTGGGGTAGACATCAAACTGGCGAAGGCATCAAACAACTGGGGAAGGCATGAAACTGGGGAAGGCATCAAACTGGGGAAGGCATCAAACAACTGGGGAAGACATCAAACTGGGGAAGGCATCAAACTGGGGAAGGCATCAAACAACTGGGGAAGACATCAAACTGGGCAAGGTATCAAACTGGGGAAGGCATCAAACTGGGGTAGACATCAAACTGGGGAAGGCATCAAACAACTGGGGAAGGAATCAAACTGGGGAAGGCATAAAACTGGGGAAGGCATCAAACTGGGGAAGGCATCAAACTGGGGAAGGCATCAAACAACTGGGGAAGGCATCAAACTGGGGAAGGCATCAAACTGGGGAAGGCATCAAACAACTGGGGAAGGCATCAAACTGGGGATGGCATCAAACTTGGGAAGGCATGAAACTGGGGAAGTCATCAAACTGGGGAAGGCATCAAACAACTGGGGATGGCATCAATCAACTGGGGTAGGCATCTAAATGGGGAAGGCATCAAACTGGGAAAGGCATCAAACTGGGGAAGGCATCAAACAACTGCGGAAGGCATCAAACTGGGGAAGGCATCAAACAACTGGGGAAGGCATAAAACTGGGGAAGGCATCAAACTGGGGAAGGCATCAAACTGGGAAAGGCATCAAACAAATGGGGAAGGCATCAAACTGGGTAAGGCATCAAACAACTGGGGAATGCATCAAAATGGGGAAGGCATCAAACAACTGGGGAAGGCATCAAACTGGGGAAGGCATCAAACTGGGGAAGGCATCAGTCTTGGGAAGGCATCAAACTGGGGAAGGCATCAAAAACTGGGGAAGGCATAAAACTGGGGAAGGCATCAAACAACTGGGGAAGGTATAAAACTGGGTAAGGCATCAAACTGGGGAAGGCATCAAACTGGGGAATGCATCAAACAACTGGGGAAGGCATCAAACTGGGGAAGGCATCAAACTGGGGAAGACATCAAACTGGGGAAAGCATCAAACTGGGTAAGGCATCAAACTGGGGAAGGCATCAAACTGGGAAAGACATCAAACAACTGGGGAAGGCATCAAACTGGGAAAGGTATCAAACTGGGCAAGGCATCAAACAACTGGGGAAGGCATCAAACTAAGGAAGGTATCAAACTGGGGAAGGCAGCAAACATCTGGGGAAGACATCAAACTCGGGAAAGCATCAAACTGGGGAAGGTATCATACTGGGGAAGGCATCAAACAACTGGGGAAGGCATCAAACAACTGGGGAAGGCATCAAACCGGGGAAGGCATCAAACAGGGGAAGGCATTAAACTGGGGAAGGCTTCAAACTGGGGTAAACATCAAACTGGGGAAGGCATCAAACAACTGGGGAAGGCATGAAACTGGGGAAGGCATCAAACTGGGGAAGGCATCAAACAACTGGGGAAGACATCAAACTGGGGAAGGCATCAAACTGGGGAAGGCATCAAACAACTGGGGATGACATCAAACTGGGGAAGGTATCAAACTGGGGAAAGCATCAAACTGGGGTAGACATCAAACTGGGGAAGGCATCAAACAACTGGGGAAGGAATCAAACTGGGGAAGGCATCAAACAACTGGGGAAGGCAGCAAACAACTGGGGAAGACATCAAACTGGGGAAGGAATAAAACTGGGGAAGGCATCAAACTGGGGAAGGCATCAAACTGGGGAAGGCATCAAACAACTGGGGAAGGCATCAAACTGGGGAAGGCATCAAACTGGGGAAGGCATCAAACAACTGGGGAAGGCATCAAACTGGGGATGGCATCAAACTTGGGAAGGCATCAAATTGGGGAAGTCATCAAACTGGGGAAGGCATCAAACAACTGGGGATGGCATCAATCAACTGGGGTAGGCATCTAAATGGGGAAGGCATCAAACTGGGAAAGGCATCAAACTGGGGAAGGCATCAAACAACTGCGGAAGGCATCAAACTGGGGAAGGCATCAAACAACTGGGGAAGGCATAAAACTGGGGAAGGCATCAAACTGGGGAAGACATCAAACTGGGAAAGGCATCAAACAAATGGGGAAGGCATAAAACTGGGGAAGGCATCAAACAACTGGGGAAGACATCAAAATGGGGAAGGCATCAAACAACTGGGGAAGGCATCAAACTGGGGAAGGCATCAAACTGGGGAAGGCATCAGTCTTGGGAAGGCATCAAACTGGGGAAGGCATCAAACAACTGGGGAAGGCATAAAACTGGGGAAGGCATCAAACAACTGGGGAAGGTATAAAACTGGGTAAGGCATCAAACTGGGGAAGGCATCAGACTGGGGAATGCATCAAACAACTGGGGAAGGCATCAAACTGGGGAAGGCATTAAACTGGGGAAGACATCAAACTGGGGAAAGCATCAAACTGGGTAAGGCATCAAACTGGGAATGGCATCAAACTGGGCAAGGCATCAAACAACTGGGGAATGCATCAAACTGGGGAAGGCATCAAACTGGGGAAGACATCAATCTGGGGAAAGCATCAAACTGGGTAAGGCATCAAACTGGGAATGGCATCAAACTGGGGAAGGCATCAAACTGGGAAAGGCATCAAACAACTGGGGAAGGCATCAAACTGGGAAAGGTATCTAACTGGGCAAGGCATCAAACAACTGGGGAAGGCATCAAACTAAGGAAGATATCAAACTGGGGAAGGCAGCAAACATCTGGTGAAGGCATCAAACTCGGTAAAGCATCAAACTGGGAAAGGTATCATACTGGGGAAGGCATCAAACAAGTGGGGAAGGCATCAAACAACTGGGGAAGGCATCAAACTGGGGAAGGCATCAAACAGGGGAAGGCATTAAACTGGGGAAGGCTTCAAACTGGGGTAGACATCAAACTGGGGAAGGCATCAAACAACTGGGGAAGGCATGAAACTGGGGAAGGCATGAAACTGGGGAAGGCATCAAACAACTGGGGAAGACATCAAACTGGGGAAGGCATCAAACTGGGGAAGGCATCAAACAACTGGGGAAGACATCAAACTGGGGAAGGCATCAGACTGGGGTAGACATCAAGCTGGGGAAGGCATCAAACAAATGGGGATGGCATCAAACAACTGGGGAAGCCATCAAACTGGGGAAGGCATAAAACAACTGGGGCTGGCATCAAACAACTGGGGAAGGCATCAAACTGGGGAAGGCATCAATCCGGGGAAGGCATCAAACCAGGGAAGGCATCAAACTGCGGAAGGCATCAAACAACTGGGGAAGGCATCAAACTGGGGAAGGCATCAAACTGGGGAAGGCATCAAACAACTGGGGAAGGACTCAAACTGGGGAAGGTATCAAACAACTGGGGAAGGCAACAAACAACTGGGGAAGGCATCAAACTGGGGAAGGAATAAAACTGGGGAAGGCATCAAACAACTGGGGAAGGCATCAAACTGGGGAAGGCATCAAATTGGGAAGGCATCAAAACACTGGGGAAGGCATCAAACTGGGGATGGCATCAAACTTGGGAAGGCATCAAACTGGGGATGTCATCAAACTGGGGAAGGCATCAAACAAATGGGGATGGCATCAATCAACTGGGGTAGGCATCTAACTAGGGAAGGCATCAAACTGGGGAAGGCATCAAACAACTGGGGATGCTATCAATCAACTGGGGTAGGCATCTAACTGAGGAAGGCATCAATCTGGGGAAGGCATCACACAACTGGGGATGGCATCAATCAACTGGGGTAGGCATCTAACTGGGGAAGGCATCAAACTGGGGAAGGCATCAAACTGGGGAAGGCATCAAACAAATGGGGAAGGAATCAAACTGGGGAAGGCATCAAACAACTGGGGAAGGCATAAAACTGGGGAAGGCATCAAACTGGGGAAGACATCAAACTGGGAAAGGCATCAAACAAATGGGGAAGGCATCAAACTGGGGAAGGCATCAAACTGGGGAAGGCATCAAACAACTGGGGAAGGCATCAAAATGGGGAAGGCATCAAACAACTGGGGAAGGCATCAAACTGGAGAAGGCATCAAACTGGGGAAGGCATCAAACCACTGGGGAAGGCATCAAACTGGGGAAGGCATCAAACGGGGGAAGGCATCAAACTGGGGAAAGCATCAAACTACTGGAGAATGCATGAAATTGGGGAATGCATCAAACTGGGGAAGACATCAATCTGGGGAAAGCATCAATCTGGGTAAGGCATCAAACTGGGAATGGAATCAAACTGGGGAAGGCATCAAACTGGGAAAGGCATCAAACAACTGGGGAAGGCATCAAACTGGGAAACGTATCAAACTGGGCAAGGCATCAAACAACTGGGGAAGGCATCAAACTAAGGAAGGTATCAAACTGGGGAAGGCAGCAAACATCTGGGGAAGACATCAAACTCGGGAAAGCATCAAACTGGGGAAGGTATCATACTGGGGAAGGCATCAAACAACTGGGGAAGGCATCAAACAACTGGGGAAGGCATCAAACTGGGGACGGCATCAAACAGGGGAAGGCATTAAACTGGGGAAGGCTTCAAACTGGGGAAGGCATCAAACAACTGGGGAAGGCAGCAAACAACTGGGGAAGACATCAAACTGGGGAAGGAATAAAACTGGGGAAGGCATCAAACTGGGGAAGGCATCAAACTGGGGAAGGCATCAAACAACTGGGGAAGGCATCAAACTGGGGATGGCATCAAACTTGGGAAGGCATCAAACTGGGGAAGTCATCAAACTGGGGAAGGCATCAAACAACTGGGGATGGCATCAATCAACTGGGGTAGGCATCTAACTGGGGAAGGCATCAAACTGGGAAAGGCATCAAACTGGGGAAGGCATCAAACAACTGGGGAAGGCATCAAACTGGGGAAGGCATCAAACAACTGGGGAAGGCATAAAACTGGGGAAGGCATCAAACTGGGGAAGGCATCAAACAAATGGGGAAGGCATCAAACTGGGGAAGGCATCAAACAACTGGGGAAGGCATCAAAATGGGGAAGGCATCAAACAACTGGGGAAGGCATCAAACTGGGGAAGGCATCAAACTGGGGAAGGCATCAAACGACTGAGGAAGGCATCAAACTGGGGAAGGCATCAAACGGGGGAAGGCATCAAACTGGGGAAGGCATCAAACAACTGGGGAAGGCATCAAACTGGGGAAGGCATCAAACTGGGGAAGGCATCAGTCTTGGGAAGGCATCAAACTGGGGAAGGCATCAAACAACTGGGGAAGGCATCAAACTGGGGAAGGCATCAAACAACTGGGGAAGGTATAAAACTGGGGAAGGCATCAAATTGGGGAAGGCATCAAACTGGGGAATGCACCAAACAACTGGGCAAGGCATCAAACTGGGGAAGGCATCAAACTGGGGAAGACATCAAACTGGGGAAAGCATCAAACTGGGTAAGGCATCAAACTGGGGAAGGCATCAAACTGGGGAATGCACCAAACAACTGGGCAAGGCATCAAACTGAGGAAGGCATCAAACTGGGGAAGACATCAAACTGGGGAAAGCATCAAACTGGGTAAGGCATCAAACTGGGAATGGCATCAAACTGGGCAAGGCATCAAACAACTGGGGAATGCATCAAACTGGGGAAGGCATCAAACTGGGGAAGACATCAATCTGGGGAAAGCATCAAACTGGGTAAGGCATCAAACTGGGAATGGAATCAAACTGGGGAAGGCATCAAACTGGGAAAGGCATCAAACAACTGGGGAAGGCATCAAACTGGGAAAGGTATCAAACTGGGCAAGGCATCAAACAACTGGGGAAGGCATCAAACTAAGGAAGGTATCAAACTGGGGAAGGCAGCAAACATCTGGGGAAGGCATCAAACTCGGGAAAGCATCAAACTGGGAAAGGTATCATACTGGGGAAGGCAGCAAACAACTGGGGAAGGCATCAAACAACTGGAGAAGGCATCAAACTGGGGAAGGCATCAAACAGGGGAAGGCATTAAACTGGGGAAAGCTTCAAACTGGGGTAGACATCAAACTGGGGAAGGCATCAAACAAGTGGGGAAGGCATGAAACTGGGGAAGGCATCAAACTGGGGAAGGCATCAAACGGGGGAATGCATCAAATTGGGGAAGGCATCAAACTGGGGAAGGCATCAAACAACTGGGGAAGGCATCAAACTGGGGAAGGCATCAAACTGGGGAAGGCATCAGTCTTGGGAAGGCATCAAACTGAGGAAGGCATCAAACAACTGGGGAAGGCATCAAACTGGGGAAGGCATCAAACAACTGGGGAAGGTATAAAACTGGGGAAGGCATCAAACTGGGGAAGTCATCAAACTGGGGAATGCATCAAACAACTGGAGAAGGCATCAAACTGGGGAAGGCATCAAACTGGGGAAGACATCAAACTGGGGAAAGCATCAAACTGGGTAAGGCATCGAACTGGGAATGGCATCAAACTGGGCAAGGCATCAAACAACTGGGGAATGCATCAAACTGGGGAAGGCATCAAACTGGGGAAGACATCAATCTGGGGAAAGCATCAAACTGGGTAAGGCATCAAACTGGGAATGGCATCAAACTGGGGAAGGCATCAAACTGGGCGGGTATCAAACAACTGGGGAAGGCATCAAACTGGGAAAGGTATCAAACTGGGCAAGGCATCAAACAACTGGGGAAGGCATCAAACTAAGGAATGTATCAAACTGGGGAAGGCAGCAAACATCTGGGGAAGGCATCAAACTCGGGAAAGCATCAAACTGGGGAAGGTATCATACTGGGGAAGGCATCAAACAACAGGGGAAGGCATCAAACAACTGGGGAAGGCATCAGACTGGGAAAGGCATCAAACAGGGGAAGGCATTAAACTGGGGAAGGCTTCAAACTGGGGTTGACATCAAACTGGGGAAGGCATCAAACAACTGGGGAAGGCATCAAACTTGGGAAGGCATCAAACTATGGACGGCATCAAACAACTGGGGAAGACGTCAAACTGGGGAAGGCATCAAACTGGGGAAGGCATCAAACTGGGGTAGACATCAAACTGGGGAAGGCATCAAACAAATGGGGATGGCATCAAAAAACTGGGGAAGGCATCAAACTGGGGAAGGCATCAAACAACTGGGGATGGCATCAAACAACTGGGGAAGGCATCAAACTGGGGAAGGCATCAAACTGGGAAAGGCATCAAACTGGGGAAGGCATCAAACTGCGGAAGGCATCAAACAACTGGGGAAGGCATCAAACTGGGGAAGGCATCAAACAACTGGGGAAGGAATCAAACTGGGGAAGGCATCAAACTGGGGAAGGCATCAAACAACTGGGGAAGGCAGCAAACAACTGGGGAAGGCATCAAACTGGGGAAGGAATAAAACTGGGGAAGGCATCAAACTGGGGAAAGCATCAAACAACTGGGGAAGGCATCAAACTGGGGAAGGCATCAAACTCGGGAAGGCATCAAACAACTGGGGAAGGCATCAAACTGGGGATGGCATCAAACTTGGGAAGGCATCAAACTGGGGAAGTCATCAAACTGGGGAAGGCATCAAACAACTGGGGATGACATCAAATAACTGGGGTAGGCATTTAACTGGGGAAGGCATCAAACTGGGGAAGGCATCAAACTGGGGAAGGCATCAAACAACTGGGGAAGGCATCAAACGGGGGAAGGCATCAAACAACTGGGGAAGGCATAAAACTGGGGAAGGCATCAAACTGGGGAAGGCATCAAACTGGGAAAGGTATCAAACAAATGGGGAAGGGATCAAACTGGGGAAGGCATCAAACTGGGGAAGGCATCAAACAACTGGGGAAGGCATCAAAATGGGGAAGGCATCAAACAACTGGGGAAGGCATCAAACTGGGGAAGGCATCAAACTGGGGAAGCCATCAAACCACTGGGGAAGGCATCAAACTGGGGAAGGCATCAAACGGGGGAAGACATCAATCTGGGGAAAGCATCAAACTGGGTAAGGCATCAAACTGGGAATGGCATCAAACTGGGGAAGGCATCAAACTGGGAAAGGCATCAAACAACTGGGGAAGGCATCAAACTGGGAAAGGTATCAAACTGGGCAAGGCATCAAGCAACTGGGGAAGGCATCAAACTAAGGAAGGTATCAAACTGGGGAAGGCAGCAAACATCTGGGGAAGACATCATACTCGGGAAAGCGTCAAACTGGGAAAGGTATCATGCTGGGGAAGGCATCAAACAACTGGGGAAGGCATCAAACAACTGGGGAAGGCATCAAACTGGGGAAGGCATCAAACAGGGGAAGGCATTAAACTGGGGAAGGCTTCAAACTGGGGAAGGCATCAAACAACTGGGGAAGACATCAAACTGGGGAAGGCATCAAACTGGGGAAGGCATCAAACAACTGGGGAAGACATCAAACTGGGGAACGCATCAAACTGGTGAAGGCATCAAACTGGGGTAGACATCAAATTGGGGAAGGCATCAAACAACTGGGGAAGACAGCAAACAACTGGGGAAGGCATCAAACTGGGGAAGGAATAAAACTGTGGAAGGCATCAAACTGGGGAAGGCATCAAACTGGGGAAGGCATCAAACAACTGGGGAAGGCATCAAACTGGGGAAGGCATCAAACTGGGGAAGGCATCAAACAACTGGGAAAGGCATCAAACTGGGGATGGCATCAAACTTGGGAAGGCATCAAACTGGGGAAGTTATCAAACTGGGGAAGGCATCAAACAACTGGGGATGGCATCAATCAACTGGGGTAGGCATCTAACTGGGGAAGGCATCAAACTGGGAAAGGCATCAAACTGGGGAAGGCATCAAACAACTGGGGAAGGCATCAAACTGGGGAAGGCATCAAACAACTGGGGAAGGCATAAAACTGGGGAAGGCATCAAACTGGGGAAGGCATCAAACTGGGAAAGGCATCAAACAAATGGGGAAGGCATCAAACTGGGGAAGGCATCAAACTGGGGAAGGCATCAAACAACTGGGGAAGGCATAAAAATGGGGAAGGCATCAAACAACTGGGGAAGGCATCAAACTGTGGAAGGCATCAAACTGGGGAAGGCATCAAACCATTGGGGAAGGCATCAAACTGGGGAAGGCATCAAACGGGGGAGGGCATCAAATTGGGGAAGGCATCAAACTGGGGAAGGCATTAAACAACTGGGGAAGGCATCAAACTGGGAAGGCATAAAACTGGGGAAGGCATCAGTCTTGGGAAGGCATCAAACTGGGGAAGACATCAAACAACTGGGGAAGGCATCAAACTGGGGAAGGCATCAAACAACTGGGGAAGGCATCAAAGTGGGGAAGGCATCAAAGCGGGGAAGGCATCAAACTGAGGAATGCATCAAACAACAGGGGAAGGCATCAAACTGGGGAAGGCATCAAACTGGGGAAGACATCAAACTGGGGAAAGCATCAAACTGGGTAAGGCATCAAACTGGGAATGGCATCAAACTGGGCAAGGCATCAAACAACTGGGGAATGCATCAAACTGGGGAAGGCATCAAATTGGGGAAGACATCAATCTGGGGAAAGCATCAAACTGGGTAATGCATCAAACTGGGAATGGCATCAAACTGGGGAAGGCATCAAACAACTGGGGAAGGCATCAAACTGGGAAAGGTATCAAACTGGGCAAGGTATCAAACAACTGGGGAAGGCATCAAACTAAGGAAGGTATCAAACTGGGGAAGGCAGCAAACATCTGGGGAAGGCATCAAACTCGGGAAAGCATCAAACTGGGAAAGGTATCAAACTGGGGAAGGCATCAAACAACTGGGGAAGACATCAAACTGGGGAAGGCATCAAACTGGGGAAGGCATCAAACAACTGGGGAAGACATCAAACTGGGGAATGCATCAAACTGGTGAAGGCATCAAACTGGGGTAGACATCAAATTGGGGAAGGCATCAAACAACTGGGGAAGACAGCAAACAACTGGGGAAGGCATCAAACTGGGGAAGGAATAAAACTGTGGAAGGCATCAAACTGGGGAAGGCATCAAACTGGGGAAGGCATCAAACAACTGGGGAAGGCATCAAACTGGGGAAGGCATCAAACTGGGGAAGGCATCAAACAACTGGGAAAGGCATCAAACTGGGGATGGCATCAAACTTGGGAAGGCATCAAACTGGGGAAGTTATCAAACTGGGGAAGGCATCAAACAACTGGGGATGGCATCAATCAACTGGGGTAGGCATCTAACTGGGGAAGGCATCAAACTGGGAAAGGCATCAAACTGGGGAAGGCATCAAACAACTGGGGAAGGCATCAAACTGGGGAAGGCATCAAACAACTGGGGAAGGCATAAAACTGGGGAAGGCATCAAACTGGGGAAGGCATCAAACTGGGAAAGGCATCAAACAAATGGGGAAGGCATCAAACTGGGGAAGGCATCAAACTGGGGAAGGCATCAAACAACTGGGGAAGGCATAAAAATGGGGAAGGCATCAAACAACTGGTGAAGGCATAAAACAACTGGGGAAGGCATCAAACTGGGGAAGGCATCAAACAACTGGGGAAGGCATCAAACTGGGGAAGGCATCAAAGTGGGGAAGGCATCAAACTGGGGAATGCATCAAACAACAGGGGAAGGCATCAAACTGGGGAAGGCATCAAACTGGGGAAGACATCAAACTGGGGAAAGCATCAAACTGGGTAAGGCATCAAACTGGGAATGGCATCAAACTGGGCAAGGCATCAAACAACTGGGGAAGGCATCAAACTGGGAAAGGTATCAAACTGGGCAAGGCATCAAACAACTGGGGAAGGCATCAAACTAAGGAAGGTATCAAACTGGGGAAGGCAGCAAACATCTGGGGAAGGCATCAAACTCGGGATAGCATCAAACTGGGAAAGGTATCATACTGGGAAAGGCATCAAACAACTGGGGAAGGCATCAAACAACTGGGGAAGGCATCAAACTGGGGAAGGCATTAAACAGGGGAAGGCATTAAACTGGGAAAGGCTTCAAACTGGGGTAGACATCAAACTGGGGAAGGCATCAAACAACTGGGGAAGGCATCAAACTGGGGAAGGCATCAAACTATGGAAGGCATCAAACAACTGGGGAAGACATCAAACTGGGGAAGGCATCAAACAACTGGGGAAGGCATCAAACTGGGGAAGGCATCAAAGTGGGGAAGGCATCAAACTGGGGAATGCATCAAACAACAGGGGAAGGCATTAAACTGGGGAAGGCATCAAACTGGGGAAGGCATCAAACTGGGGAACACATCAAACTGGGGAAAGCATCAAACTGGGTAAGGCATCAAACTGGGAATGGCATCAAACTGGGCAAGGCATCAAACAACTGGGGAATGCATCAAACTGGGGAAGGCATCAAATTGGGGAAGACATCAATCTGGGGAAAGCATCAAACTGGGTAAGGCATCAAACTGGGAATGGCATCAAACTGGGGAAGGCATCAAACTGGGAAAGGCATCAAACAACTGGGGAAGGCATCAAACTGGGAAAGGTATCAAACTGGGCAAGGCATCAAACAACTGGGGAAGGCATCAAACTAAGGAAGGTATCAAACTGGGGAAGGCAGCAAACATCTGGGGAAGGCATCAAACTCGGGAAAGCATCAAACTGGGAAAGGTATCATACTAGGGAAGGCATCAAACAACTGGGGAAGGCATCAAACAACTGGGGAAGGCATCAAACTGGGGAAGGCATCAAACAGGGGAAGGCATTAAACTGGGGAAGGCTTCAAACTGGGGTAGACATCAAACTGGGGAAGGCATCAAACAACTGGGGAAGGCATGAAACTGGGAAAGGCATCAAACTGGGGAAGGCATCAAACGGGGGAATGCATCAAATTGGGAAGGCATCAAACTGGGGAAGGCATCAAACAACTGGGGAAGGCATCAAACTGGGGAAGGCATCAGTCTTGGGAAGGCATCAAACTGAGGAAGGCATCAAACAACTGGGGAAGGCATCAAACTGGGGAAGGCATCAAACAACTGGGGAAGGTATAAAACTGGGGAAGGCATCAAACTGGGGAAGGCATCAAACTGGGGAATGCATCAAACAACTGGAGAAGGCATCAAACTGGGGAAGGCATCAAACTGGGGAAAACATCAAACTGGGGAAAGCATCAAACTGGGTAAGGCATCGAACTGGGAATGGCATCAAACTGGGCAAGGCATCAAACAACTGGGGAATGCATCAAACTGGGGAAGGCATCAAACTGGGGAAGACATCAATCTGGGGAAAGCATCAAACTGGGTAAGGCATCAAACTGGGAATGGCATCAAACTGGGAAAGGCATCAAACTGGGAAGGTATCATACAACTGGGGAAGGCATCAAACTGGGAAAGGTATCAAACTGGGCAAGGCATCAAACAACTGGGGAAGGCATCAAACTAAGGAATGTATCAAACTGGGGAAGGCAGCAAACATCTGGGGAAGGCATCAAACTCGAGAAAGCATCAAACTGGGGAAGGTATCATACTGGGGAAGGCATCAAACAACAGGGGAAGGCATCAAACAACTGGGGAAGGCATCAAACTGGGGAAGGCATCAAACTATGGAAGGCATCAAACAACTGGGGAAGACATCAAACTGGGGAAGGCATCAAACTGGGGAAGGCATCAAACTGGGGTAGACATCAAACTGGGGAAGGCATCAAACAGGGGAAGGCATTAAACTGGGGAAGGCTTCAAACTGGGGTAGACATCAAACTGGGGAAGGCATCAAACAACTGGGGAAGGCATCAAACTGGGGAAGGCATCAAACTATGGAAGGCATCAAACAACTGGGGAAGACATCAAACTGGGGAAGGCATCAAACTGGGGAAGGCATCAAACTGGGGTAGACATCAAACTGGGGAAGGCATCAAACAAATGGGGATGGCATCAAAAAACTGTGGAAGGCATCAAACTGAGGAAGGCATCAAACAACTGGGGATGGCATCAAACAACTGGGGAAGGCATCAAACTGGGGAAGGCATCAAACTGGGGAAGGCATCAAACTGCGGAAGGCATCAAACAACTGGGGAAGGCATCAAACTGGGGAAGGCATCAAACAACTGGGGAAGGCATCAAACTGAGGAAGGCATCAAACAACTGGGGAAGGCATCAAAATGGGGAAGGCATCAAACAACTGGGGAAGGCATCAAACTGGGGAAGGCATCAAACTGGGGAAGGCATCAAACCACTGGGGAAGGCATCAAACTGGGGAAGGCATCAAACGGGGGAAGACATCAATCTGGGGAAAGCATCAGACTGGGTAAGGCATCAAACTGGGAATGGCATCAAACTGGGGAAGGCATCAAACTGGGAAAGGCATCAAACAACTGGGGAAGGCATCAAACTGGGAAAGGTATCAAACTGGGCAAGGCATCAAGCAACTGGGGAAGGCATCAAACTAAGGAAGGTATCAAACTGGGGAAGGCAGCAAACATCTGGGGAAGGCATCAAACTCGGGAAAGCATCAAACTGGGAAAGGTATCATACTGGGGAAGGCAGCAAACAACTGGGGAAGGCATCAAACAACTGGGGAAGGCATCAAACTGGGGAAGGCATCAAACAGGGGAAGGCATTAAACTGGGGAAGGCTTCAAACTGGGGTAGACATCAAACTGGGGAAGGCATCAAACAACTGGGTAAGGCATGAAACTGGGGAAGGCATCAAACTGGGGAAGGCATCAAACGGGGGAATGCATCAAATTGGGGAAGGCATCAAACTGGGGAAGGCATCAAACAACTGGGGAAGGCATCAAACTGGGGAAGGCATCAGTCTTGGGAAGGCATCAAACTGAGGAAGGCATCAAACAACTGGGGAAGGCATCAAACTGGGGAAGGCATCAAACAACTGGGGAAGGTATAAAACTGGGGAAGGCATCAAACTGGGGAAGCCATCAAACTGGGGAATGCATCAAAAAACTGGAGAAGGCATCAAACTGGGGAAGGCATCAAACTGGGGAAGACATCAAACTGCGGAAAGCATCAAACTGGGTAAGGCATCGAACTGGGAATGGCATCAAACTGGGCAAGGCATCAAACAACTGGGGAATGCATCAAACTGGGGAAGGCATCAAACTGGGGAAGACATCAATCTGGGGAAAGCATCAAACTGGGTAAGGCATCAAACTGGGAATGGCATCAAACTGGGGAAGGCATCAAACTGGGAAGGTATCAAACAACTGGGGAAGGCATCAAACTGGGAAAGGTATCAAACTGGGCAAGGCATCAAACAACTGGGGAAGGCATCAAACTAAGGAATGTATCAAACTGGGGAAGGCAGCAAACATCTGGGGAAGGCATCAAACTCGGGAAAGCATCAAACTGGGGAAGGTATCATACTGGGGAAGGCATCAAACAACAGGGGAAGGCATCAAACAACTGGGGAAGGCATCAGACTGGGAAAGGCATCAAACAGGGGAAGGCATTAAACTGGGGAAGGCTTCAAACTGGGGTAGACATCAAACTGGGGAAGGCATCAAACAACTGGGGAAGGCATCAAACTGGGGAAGGCATCAAACTATGGAAGGCATCAAACAACTGGGGAAGACGTCAAACTGGGGAAGGCATCAAACTGGGGAAGGCATCAAACTGGGGTAGACATCAAACTGGGGAAGGCATCAAACAAATGGGGATGGCATCAAAAAACTGGGGAAGGCATAAAACTGGGGAAGGCATCAAACAACTGGGGATGGCATCAAACAACTGGGGAAGGCATCAAACTGGGGAAGGCATCAAACTGGGGAAGGCATCAAACTGGGGAAGGCATCAAACTGCGGAAGGCATCAAACAACTGGGGAAGGCATCAAACTGGGGAAGGCATCAAACAACTGGGGAAGGAATCAAACTGGGGAAGGCATCAAACTGGGGAAGGCATCAAACAACTGGGGAAGGCAGCAAACAACTGGGGAAGGCATCAAACTGGGGAAGGAATAAAACTGGGGAAGGCATCAAACTGGGGAAGGCATCAAACTGGGGAAAGCATCAAACAACTGGGGAAGGCATCAAACTGGGGAAGGCATCAAACTCGGGAAGGCATCAAACAACTGGGGAAGGCATCAAACTGGGGATGGCATCAAACTTGGGAAGGCATCAAACTGGGGAAGTCATCAAACTGGGGAAGGCATCAAACAACTGGGGATGACATCAAATAACTGGGGTAGGCATTTAACTGGGGAAGGCATCAAACTGGGGAAGGCATCAAACTGGGGAAGGCATCAAACAACTGGGGAAGGCATCAAACGGGGGAAGGCATCAAACAACTGGGGAAGGCATAAAACTGGGGAAGGCATCAAACTGGGGAAGGCATCAAACTGGGAAAGGTATCAAACAAATGGGGAAGGCATCAAACTGGGGAAGGCATCAAACTGGGGAAGGCATCAAACAACTGGGGAAGGCATCAAAATGGGGAAGGCATCAAACTACTGGGGAAGGCATCAAACTGGGGAAGGCATCAAACTGGGGAAGCCATCAAACCACTGGGGAAGGCATCAAACTGGGGAAGGCATCAAACTGGGGAAGACATCAATCTGGGGAAAGCATCAAACTGGGTAAGGCATCAAACTGGGAATGGCATCAAACTGGGGAAGGCATCAAACTGGGAAAGGCATCAAACAACTGGGGAAGGCATCAAACTGGGAAAGGTATCAAACTGGGCAAGGCATCAAGCAACTGGGGAAGGCATCAAACTAAGGAAGGTATCAAACTGGGGAAGGCAGCAAACATCTGGGGAAGACATCATACTCGGGAAAGCGTCAAACTGGGAAAGGTATCATACTGGGGAAGGCATCAAACAACTGGGGAAGGCATCAAACAACTGGGGAAGGCATCAAACTGGGGAAGGCATCAAACAGGGGAAGGCATTAAACTGGGGAAGGCTTCAAACTGGGGAAGGCATCAAACAACTGGGGAAGACATCAAACTGGGGAAGGCATCAAACTGGGGAAGGCATCAAACAACTGGGGAAGACATCAAACTGGGGAACGCATCAAACTGGTGAAGGCATCAAACTGGGGTAGACATCAAATTGGGGAAGGCATCAAACAACTGGGGAAGACAGCAAACAACTGGGGAAGGCATCAAACTGGGGAAGGAATAAAACTGTGGAAGGCATCAAACTGGGGAAGGCATCAAACTGGGGAAGGCATCAAACAACTGGGGAAGGCATCAAACTGGGGAAGGCATCAAACTGGGGAAGGCATCAAACAACTGGGAAAGGCATCAAACTGGGGATGGCATCAAACTTGGGAAGGCATCAAACTGGGGAAGTTATCAAACTGGGGAAGGCATCAAACAACTGGGGATGGCATCAATCAACTGGGGTAGGCATCTAACTGGGGAAGGCATCAAACTGGGAAAGGCATCAAACTGGGGAAGGCATCAAACAACTGGGGAAGGCATCAAACTGGGGAAGGCATCAAACAACTGGGGAAGGCATAAAACTGGGGAAGGCATCAAATTGGGGAAGGCATCAAACTGGGAAAGGCATCAAACAAATGGGGAAGGCATCAAACTGGGGAAGGCATCAAACTGGGGAAGGCATCAAACAACTGGGGAAGGCATAAAAATGGGGAAGGCATCAAACAACTGGGGAAGGCATCAAACTGTGGAAGGCATCAAACTGGGGAAGGCATCAAACCATTGGGGAAGGCATCAAACTGGGGAAGGCATCAAACGGGGGAGGGCATCAAATTGGGGAAGGCATCAAACTGGGGAAGGCATTAAACAACTGGGGAAGGCATCAAACTGGGAAGGCATCAAACTGGGGAAGGCATCAGTCTTGGGAAGGCATCAAACTGGGGAAGACATCAAACAACTGGGGAAGGCATCAAACTGGGGAAGGCATCAAACAACTGGGGAAGGCATCAAAGTGGGGAAGGCATCAAAGTGGGGAAGGCATCAAACTGGGGAATGCATCAAACAACAGGGGAAGGCATCAAACTGGGGAAGGCATCAAACTGGGGAAGACATCAAACTGGGGAAAGCATCAAACTGGGTAAGGCATCAAACTGGGAATGGCATCAAACTGGGCAAGGCATCAAACAACTGGGGAATGCATTAAACTGGGGAAGGCATCAAATTGGGGAAGACATCAATCTGGGGAAAGCATCAAACTGGGTAAGGCATCAAACTGGGAATGGCATCAAACTGGGGAAGGCATCAAACTGGGAAAGGCATCAAACAACTGGGGAAGGCATCAAACTGGGAAAGGTATCAAACTGGGCAAGGCATCAAACAACTGGGGAAGGCATCAAACTAAGGAAGGTATCAAACTGGGGAAGGCAGCAAACATCTGGGGAAGGCATCAAACTCGGGAAAGCATCAAACTGGGAAAGGTATCAAACTGGGGAAGGCATCAAACAACTGGGGAAGACATCAAACTGGGGAAGGCATCAAACTGGGGAAGGCATCAAACAACTGGGGAAGACATCAAACTGGGGAACGCATCAAACTGGTGAAGGCATCAAACTGGGGTAGACATCAAATTGGGGAAGGCATCAAACAACTGGGGAAGACAGCAAACAACTGGGGAAGGCATCAAACTGGGGAAGGTATAAAACTGTGGAAGGCATCAAACTGGGGAAGGCATCAAACTGGGGAAGGCATCAAACAACTGGGGAAGGCATCAAACTGGGGAAGGCATCAAACTGGGGAAGGCATCAACCAACTGGGAAAGGCATCAAACTGGGGATGGCATCAAACTTGGGAAGGCATCAAACTGGGGAAGTTATCAAACTGGGGAAGGCATCAAACAACTGGGGATGGCATCAATCAACTGGGGTAGGCATCTAACTGGGGAAGGCATCAAACTGGGAAAGGCATCAAACTGGGGAAGGCATCAAACAACTGGGGAAGGCATCAAACTGGGGAAGGCATCAAACAACTGGGGAAGGCATAAAACTCGGGAAGGCATCAAACTGGGGAAGGCATCAAACTGGGAAAGGCATCAAACAAATGGGGAAGGCATCAAACTGGGGAAGGCATCAAACTGGGGAAGGCATCAAACAACTGGGGAAGGCATAAAAATGGGGAAGGCATCAAACAACTGGGGAAGGCATCAAACTGTGGAAGGCATCAAACTGGGGAAGGCATCAAACCATTGGGGAAGGCATCAAACTGGGGAAGGCATCAAACGGGGGAGGGCATCAAATTGGGGAAGGCATCAAACTGGGGAAGGCATTAAACAACTGGGGAAGGCATCAAACTGGAAAGGCATCAAACTGGGGAAGGCATCAGTCTTGGGAAGGCATCAAACTGGGGAAGACATCAAACAACTGGGGAAGGCATCAAACTGGGGAAGGCATCAAACAACTGGGGAAGGCATCAAAGTGGGGAAGGCATCAAAGTGGGGAAGGCATCAAACTGGGGAATGCATCAAACAACAGTGGAAGGCATCAAACTGGGGAAGGCATCAAACTGGGGAAGACATCAAACTGGGGAAAGCATCAAACTGGGTAAGGCATCAAACTGGGAATGGCAACAAACTGGGCAAGGCATCAAACAACTGGGGAATGCATCAAACTGGAGAAGGCATCAAATTGGGGAAGACATCAATCTGGGGAAAGCATCAAACTGGGTAAGGCATCAAACTGGGAATGGCATCAAACTGGGGAAGGCATCAAACTGGGAAAGGCATCAAACAACTGGGGAAGGCATCAAACTGGGAAAGGTATCAAACTGGGCAAGGCATCAAACAACTGGGGAAGGCATCAAACTAAGGAAGGTATCAAACTGGGGAAGGCAGCAAACATCTGGGGAAGGCATCAAACTCGGGAAAGCATCAAACTGGGAAAGGTATCATACTGGGGAAGGCATCAAACAACTGGGGAAGGCATAAAACAACTGGGGAAGGCATCAAACTGGGGAAGGCATCAAACAACTGGGGAAGGCATCAAACTGGGGAAGGCATCAAAGTGGGGAAGGCATCAAACTGGGGAATGCATCAAACAACAGGGGAAGGCATCAAACTGGGGAAGGCATCAAACTGGGGAAGACATCAAACTGGGGAAAGCATCAAACTGGGTAAGGCATCAAACTGGGAATGGCATCAAACTGGGCAAGGCATGAAACAACTGGGGAAGGCATCAAACTGGGAAAGGTATCAAACTGGGCAAGGCATCAAACAACTGGGGAAGGCATCAAACTAAGGAAGGTATCAAACTGGGGAAGGCAGCAAACATCTGGGGAAGGCATCAAACTCGGGATAGCATCAAACTGGGAAAGGTATCATACTGGGGAAGGCATCAAACAACTGGGGAAGGCATCAAACAACTGGGGAAGGCATCAAACTGGGGAAGGCATTAAACAGGGGAAGGCATTAAACTGGGGAAGGCTTCAAACTGGGGTAGACATCAAACTGGGGAAGGCATCAAACAACTGGGGAAGGCATCAAACTGGGGAAGGCATCAAACTATGGAAGGCATCAAACAACTGGGGAAGACATCAAACTGGGGAAGGCATCAAACAACTGGGGAAGGCATCAAACTGGGGAAGGCATCAAAGTGGGGAAGGCATCAAACTGGGGAATGCATCAAACAACAGGGGAAGGCATCAAACTGGGGAAGGCATCAAACTGGGGAAGGCATCAAACTGGGAATGGCATCAAACTGGGTAAGTCATCAAACAACTGGGGAATGCATCAAACTGGGGAAGGCATCAAATTGGGGAAGACATCAATCTGGGGAAAGCATCAAACTGGGTAAGGCATCAAACTGGGAATGGCATCAAACTGGGGAAGGCATCAAACTGGGAAAGGCATCAAACAACTGGGGAAGGCATCAAACTGGGAAAGGTATCAAACTGGGCAAGGCATCAAACAACTGGGGAAGGCATCAAACTAAGGAAGGTATCAAACTGGGGAAGGCAGCAAACATCTGGGGAAGGCATCAAACTCGGGAAAGCATCAAACTGGGAAAGGTATCATACTGGGGAAGGCATCAAACAACTGGGGAAGGCATCAAACAACTGGGGAAGGCATCAAACTGGGGAAGGCATCAAACAGGGGAAGGCATTAAACTGGGGAAGGCTTCAAACTGGGGTAGACATCAAACTGGGGAAGGCATCAAACAACAGGGGAAGGCATCAAACTGGGGAAGGCATCAAACTGGGGAAGGCATCAAACTGGGAATGGCATCAAACTGGGTAAGTCATCAAACAACTGGGGAATGCATCAAACTGGGGAAGGCATCAAATTGGGGAAGACATCAATCTGGGGAAAGCATCAAACTGGGTAAGGCATCAAACTGGGAATGGCATCAAACTGGGGAAGGCATCAAACTGGGAAAGGCATCAAACAACTGGGGAAGGCATCAAACTGGGAAAGGTATCAAACTGGGCAAGGCATCAAACAACTGGGGAAGGCATCAAACTAAGGAAGGTATCAAACTGGGGAAGGCAGCAAACATCTGGGGAAGGCATCAAACTCGGGAAAGCATCAAACTGGGAAAGGTATCATACTGGGGAAGGCATCAAACAACTGGGGAAGGCATCAAACAACTGGGGAAGGCATCAAACTGGGGAAGGCATCAAACAGGGGAAGGCATTAAACTGGGGAAGGCTTCAAACTGGGGTAGACATCAAACTGGGGAAGGCATCAAACAACTGGGGAAGGCATGAAACTGGGAAAGGCATCAAACTGGGGAAGGCATCAAACGGGGGAATGCATCAAATTGGGGAAGTCATCAAACTGGGGAAGGCATCAAACAACTGGGGAAGGCATCAAACTGGGGAACGCATCAAACTGGGGAAGGCATCAGTCTTGGGAAGGCATCAAACTGAGGAAGGCATCAAACAACTGGGGAAGGCATCAAACTGGGGAAGGCATCAAACAACTGGGGAAGGTATAAAACTGGGGAAGGCATCAAACTGGGGAAGGCATCAAACTGGGGAATGCATCAAACAACTGGAGAAGGCATCAAACTGGGGAAGGCATCAAACTGGGGAAGACATCAAACTGGGGAAAGCATCAAACTGGGTAAGGCATCGAACTGGGAATGGCATCAAACTGGGCAAGGCATCAAACAACTGGGGAATGCATCAAACTGGGGAAGGCATCAAACTGGGGAAGACATCAATCTGGGGAAAGCATCAAACTGGGTAAGGCATCAAACTGGGAATGGCATCAAACTGGGAAAGGCATTAAACTGGGAAGGTATCATACAACTGGGGAAGGCATCAAACTGGGAAAGGTATCAAACTGGGCAAGGCATCAAACAACTGGGGAAGGCATCAAACTAAGGAATGTATCAAACTGGGGAAGGCAGCAAACATCTGGGGAAGGCATCAAACTCGGGAAAGCATCAAACTGGGGAAGGTATCATACTGGGGAAGGCATCAAACAACAGGGGAAGGCATCAAACAACTGGGGAAGGCATCAAACTGGGGAAGGCATCAAACTATGGAAGGCATCAAACAACTGGGGAAGACATCAAACTGGGGAAGGCATCAAACTGGGGAAGGCATCAAACTGGGTTAGACATCAAACTGGGGAAGGCATCAAACAGGGGAAGGCATTAAACTGGGGAAGGCTTCAAACTGGGGTAGACATCAAACTGGGGAAGGCATCAAACAACTGGGGAAGGCATCAAACTGGGGAAGGCATCAAACTATGGAAGGCATCAAACAACTGGGGAAGACATCAAACTGGGGAAGGCATCAAACTGGGGAAGGCATCAAACTGGGGTAGACATCAAACTGGGGAAGGCATCAAACAAATGGGGATGGCATCAAAAAACTGGGGAAGGCATCAAACTGAGGAAGGCATCAAACAACTGGGGATGGCATCAAACAACTGGGGAAGGCATCAAACTGGGGAAGGCATCAAACTGGGGAAGGCATCAAACTGGGGAAGGCAACAAACTGCGGAAGGCATCAAACAACTGGGGAAGGCATCAAACTGGGGAAGGCATCAAACAACTGGGGAAGGCATCAAACTGAGGAAGGCATCAAACAACTGGGGAAGGCATCAAAATGGGGAAGGCATCAAACAACTGGGGAAGGCATCAAACTGGGGAAGGCATCAAACTGGGGAAGGCATCAAACCACTGGGGAAGGCATCAAACTGGGGAAGGCATCAAACGGGGGAAGACATCAATCTGGGGAAAGCATCAAACTGGGTAAGGCATCAAACTGGGAATGGCATCAAACTGGGGAAGGCATCAAACTGGGAAAGGCATCAAACAACTGGGGAAGGCATCAAACTGGGAAAGGTATCAAACTGGGCAAGGCATCAAGCAACTGGGGAAGGCATCAAACTAAGGAAGGTATCAAACTGGGGAAGGCAGCAAACATCTGGGGAATACATCATACTCGGGAAAGCGTCAAACTGGGAAAGGTATCATACTGGGGAAGGCATCAAACAACTGGGGAAGGCATCAAACAACTGGGGAAGGCATCAAACTGGGGAAGGCATCAAACAGGGGAAGGCATTAAACTGGGGAAGGCTTCAAACTGGGGAAGGCATCAAACAACTGGGGAAGACATCAAACTGGGGAACGCATCAAACTGGTGAAGGCATCAAACTGGGGTAGACATCAAATTGGGGAAGGCATCAAACAACTGGGGAAGACAGCAAACAACTGGGGAAGGCATCAAACTGGGGAAGGAATAAAACTGTGGAAGGCATCAAACTGGGGAAGGCATCAAACTGGGGAAGGCATCAAACAACTGGGGAAGGCATCAAACTGGGGAAGGCATCAAACTGGGGAAGGCATCAAACAACTGGGAAAGGCATCAAACTGGGGATGGCATCAAACTTGGGAAGGCATCAAACTGGGGAAGTTATCAAACAAATGGGGATGGCATCAAACAACTGGGGAAGCCTTCAAACTGGGGAAGGCATCAAACAACTGGGGCTGGCATCAAACTGGGGATGGCATCAAACTGGGGAAGGCATCAAACCGGGGAAGGTATCAAACCAGGGTAGGCATCAAACTGCGGAAGGCATCAAACAACTGGGGAAGACATCAAACTGGGGAAGGCATCAAACTGGGGAAGGCATCAAACAACTGGGGAAGGAATCAAACTGGGGAAGGCATCAAACAACTGGGGAAGGCAGCAAACAACTGGGGAAGGCATCAAACTGGGGAAGGAATAAAACTGGGGAAGGCATCAAACTGGGGACGTCATCAAACTGGGGATGTCATCAATCAACTGGGGTAGGCAATGGCATCTAACTGGGGTAGGCATCAAACTGGGGAAGGCATCAAACTGGGGAAGGCATCAAACAACTGGGGAAGGCATCAAACTGGGGAAGGCATCAAACAACTGGGGAAGGCATAAAACTGGGGAAGGCATCAAACTGGGGAAGGCATCAAACTGGGAAAGGCATCAAACAAATGGTGAAGGCATCAAACTGGGGAAGGCATCAAACTGGGGAAGGCATCAAACAACTCTGGAAGGCATCAAAATGGGGAAGGCATAAAACAACTGGGGAAGGCATCAAACTGGGGAAGGCATCAAACTGGGGAAGGCATCAAACCACTGGGGAAGGCATCAAACTGGGGAAGGCATCAAATGGGGGAAGGCATCAAATTGGGGAAGGCATCAAACTGGGGAAGGCATCAAACAACTGGGGAAGGCATCAAACTGGGAAGGCATCAAACTGGGGAAGGCATCAGTCTTGGGAAGGCATCAAACTGGGGAAGGCATCAAACAACTGGGGTAGGCATCAAACTGGGGAAGGCATCAAACTGGGGAAGGCATCAAACAACTGGGGAAGGCATCAAACTGGGGAAGGCATCAAACAACTGGGGAAGGCATAAAACTGGGGAAGGCATCAAACTGGGGAAGGCATCAAACTGGGAAATGCATCAAACAAAATGTGAAGGCATCAAACTGGGGAAGGCATCAAACTGGGGAAGGCATCAAACAACTCTGGAAGGCATCAAAATGGGGAAGGCATAAAACAACTGGGGAAGGCATCAAACTGGGGAAGGCATCAAACTGGGGAAGGCATCAAACCACTGGGGAAGGCATCAAACTGGGGAAGGCATCAAATGGGGGAAGGCATCAAATTGGGGAAGGCATCAAACTGGGGAAGGCATCAAACAACTGGGGAAGGCATCAAACTGGGAAGGCATCAAACTGGGGAAGGCATCAGTCTTGGGAAGGCATCAAACTGGGGAAGGCATCAAACAACTGGGGAAGGCATCAAACTGGGGAAGGCATCAAACAACTGGGGAAGGTATAAAACTGGGGAAGGCATCAAACTGGGGAAGGCATCAAACTGGGGAATGCATCAAACAACTGGGGAAGGCATCAAACTGGGGAAGGCATCAAACTGGGGAAGACATCAAACTGGGGAAAGCATCAAACTGGGTAAGGCATCAAACTGGGAATGGCATCAAACTGGGCAAGGCATCAAACAATTGGGGAATGCATCAAACTGGGGAAGGCATCAAACTTGGGAAGACATCAATCTGGGAAAAGCATCAAACTGGGTAAGGCATCAAACTGGGAATGGCATCAAACTGGGGAAGGCATCAAACTGGGAAAGGCATCAAACAACTGGGGAAGGCATCAAACTAAGGAAGGTATCAAACTGGGGAAGGCAGCAAACATCTGGGGAAGGCATCAAACTCGGGAAAGCATCAAACTGGGGAAGGCATCAAACAATTGGGGAAGGCATAAAACTGGGGAAGGCATCAAACTGGGGAATGCATCAAACAACTGAGCAAGGCGTCAAACAACTGGGGAAAGCGTTAAACTGGGGAAGGCATCAAACTGGGAAAGGCATTATACTGGGGAAGGCATCAAACTGGGAAAGGCATCACACTGGGGAAGGGATCAAACTGGGGAAGGCAACAAACTGGGAAAGGTACCAAACTGGGGAAGGCATCCAACAACTGGGGAAGGCATCAAACTAAGGAAGGTATCAAACTGGGGAAGTCATCAAACATCTCGGGAAGGCATCAACTGGGGAAGGCATCAAACAACTGGGGAAGGCATCAAACTGGGGAAGGCATCAAACTGGGGAAGGCATCAAACTGGGGAAGGCATCATACAACTGGGCAAGGCATCAAACTGGGGAAGGCATCAAACTGGGGAAGGCATCAAACTGGGGTAGACATCAAACTGGGGAAGGCATCAAACAACTGGGGAAGGCATCAAACTGGGGAAGGCATCACACTGGGGAATGGATCAAACTGGGGAAGGAATCAAACTGGGAAAGGTACCAAACTGGGGAAGGCATCAAACAACTGGGGAAGGCATCAAGCTAAGGAAGGTATCAAACTGGGGAAGGCATCAAACATCTGGGGAAGGCATCAAACTGGGTAAGGCATCAAACAACTGGGGAAGGCATCAAACTGGGGAGGCATCAAACTGGGGAAGGCATCAAACAACTGGGGAAGGCATCAAACAACTGGGGAAGGCATCAAACTGGGGAAGGCATCAAACTGGGGAAGGCATCAAACTGGGGTAGACATCAAACTGGGGAAGGCATCAAACAACTGGGGAAGGCATCAAACTGGGGAAGGCATCAAACTGGGGAAGGCATCAAACAACTGGGGAAGGCATCAAACTGGGGATGGCATGAAACTTGGGAAGGCATCAAACTGGGATAAACATCAAACTGGGGAAGGCATCAAACAACTGGGGAAGGCATCAAACTGGGGAAGGCATCAAACAACTGGGGAAGACATCAAACAACTGGGGAAGGCATCAAACTGGGGAAGGCATCAAACTGGGGAAGGCATCAAACTGAGGAAGGCATCAAACTGGGGAAGGCATCAAACTGGAAAAGGCATCAAACTGGGGAAGACATCAAACAACTGGGGAAGGCATCAAACAGGGGAAGGCATCAAACTGGGGAAGACATCAAACTGGGGAAAGCATCAAACTGGGTAAGGCATCAAACTGGGAATGGCATCAAATTGGGGAAGGCATCAAACTGGGGAAGGCATCAAACTGGGCAAGGCATCAAACTGGGGAAGGTATCAAACTGGGCAAGGCATCAAACAACTGGGTAAGGCATCAAACTAAGGAAGGTATCAAACTGGGGAAGGCATCAAACTGGGGAAGCCATCAAACAACTGGGGAAGGCATCAAACGGGAAGGCATCAAACTGGGGAAGGCATCAAACAACTGGGGAAGGCATCAAACTGGGGATTGCATCAAACTGGGGAAGGCATCAAACAACTGAGGAAGGCAACAAACTCGGGAAGGCATCAAACTAAGGAAGTCATCAAACTGGGGAAGGCATCAAACAACTGGGGAAGGCATCAAACAACTGGGGAAGGCATCAAACTGGGGAAGGCATCACACAACTGGGGAAGGCATCAAACAGGGGAAGGCAACAAACTGGGAAAGGCATCAAACTGGGGAAGGCATCAAAAACTGGGGAAGGCATCAAACTGGGGAAGGCATCAAGCTGGGGAAGGCATCAAATAAATGGGGAAGGCATCAAACTGGGGAAGGCATCAAACTGGGGAAGGCATCAAACTGGGAAAGGCATCAAACTGGGGAAGGCATCAAACTCGGGAAGGCATCAAACTGGGGAAGGCATTAAACTGGGGAAGTCATCAAATTGGGGAAGGCATCAAACTGGGAAAGGCATCAAACTGGGAAAGGCATAAAACTGGGGAAGGCATCAAACTGGTAAAGGAATCAAACAACTGAGGAAGGCATCAAACTGGGGAAGGCATCAAACAATTTGGGAAGGCATCAAACTGGGGAAGGCATCAAACTGGGGAAGGCAACAAACTGGGGAAGGCATCAAACTGGGGAAGGCTTCAAACAACTGGGAAAGGCATCAAATTGGGGAAGGCATCAAACTGGGGAAGGCATCAAACTGGGGAAGGCATCACACAACTGGGGAAGGCATCAAACAGGGGAAGGCATCAAACTGGGGAAGGCATCAAACTGGGGAAGGCATCAAACAACTGGGGAAGGCATCAAACTGGGGAAGGCATCAAACTGGGGAAGGCATCAAATAAATGGGGAAGGCATCAAACTGGGGAAGGCATCAAACTGGGGAAGGCATCAAACTGGGGAAGGCATCAAACAACTGAGGAAGGCATCAAACAACTGGGGAAGGCATCAAAATGGGGAAGGCATCAAACAACTGGGGAAGGCATCAAACTGGGGAAGGCATCAAACTGGGGTAGACATCAAACTGGTGAAGACATCAAACAACTGGGGAAGGCATCAAACTGGGGAAGGCATCAAACTGGGGAACGAATCAAAAAAGTGGGGAAGGCATCAACCTGGGGAAGGCATGAAACTGGTGAAGTCATCAAACTGGGGAAGGCATCAGACTGGGAAAGGCATCAAACTGTGGAAGGCATCAAACTGGGGAAGGCATCAAACTGGAAAAGGAATCATACAACTGAGGAAGGCATCAAACTGGGGAAGGCATCAAACAACTGGGGAATGCATCAAACAGGGGAAGGCATCAAACTGGGGAAGGCATCAAACTGGGGAAGGCAACAAACTGGGGAAGGCATCAAACTGGCGAAGGCTTCAAACAACTGGGGAAGGCATCAAATTGGGGAAGGCATCAAACAGGGGAAGGCATCAAACTGGGGAAGGCATCAAACTGGGGAAGGCATCAAACAATTGGGGAAGGCATCAAACTGGGGAAGGCATCAAACTGGTGAAGGCATCAAACTGGGGAAGGCATTAAACTGGGGAAGGCATCAAACTGGGGAAGGCATTAAACTGGGGAAGTCATCAAACTGGGGAAGGCATCAAACTGGGAAAAGCATCAAACTGGGGAAAGCATCAAACTGGGGAAGGCATCAAAATGGGAAAGGAATCAAACAACTGAGGAAGGCATCAAACTGGGGAAGGCATCAAACAATTGGGGAAGGCATCAAACTGGGGAAGGCATCAAACTGAGGAAGGCAACAAACTGGGGAAGGCATCAAACTGGGGAAGGCTTCAAACAACTGGGGAAGGCATCAAATTGGGGAAGGCATCAAACTGGGGAAGGCATCAAACTGGGGAAGGCATCACACAACTGGGGAAGGCATCAAACAGGGGAAGGCATCAAACTGGGGAAGGCATCAAACTGGGGAAGGCATCAAACAACTGGGGAAGGCATCAAACTGGGGAAGGCATCAAGCTGGGGAAGGCATCAAATAAATGGGGAAGGCATCAAACTGGGGAAGGCATCAAACTGGTGAAGGCATCAAACTGGAGAAGGCATCAAACAACTGGGGAAGGCATTAAGCAGGGGAAGGCATCAAACTGGGGAAGGCATCAAACAACTGGGGAAGGCATCAAACTGGGGAATGCATCAAACTGGGGAAGGCATCAAACAACTGAGGAAGGCAACAAACTCGGGAAGGCATCAAACTACGGAAGTCATCAAACTGGGGAAGGCATCAAACAACTGGGGAAGGCATCAAACAACTGGGGAAGGCATCAAACTGGGGAAGGCATCACACAACTGAGGAAGGCATCAAACAGGGGAAGGCAACAAACTGGGAAAGGCATCAAACTGGGGAAGGCATCAAACAACTGGGGAAGGCATCAAACTGGGGAAGGCATCAAGCTGGGGAAGGCATCAAATAAATGGGGAAGGCATCAAATTGGGGAAGGCATCAAACTGGGGAAGGCATCAAACTGGGAAATGCATCAAACTGGGGAAGGCATCAAACTCGGGAAGGCATCAAACTGGGGAAGGCATTAAACTGGGGAAGTCATCAAATTGGGGAAGGCATCAAACTGGGAAAGGCATCAAACTGGGAAAGGCATAAAACTGGGGAAGGCATCAAACTGGTAAAGGAATCAAACAACTGAGGAAGGCTTCAAACTGGGGAAGGCATCAAACAATTCGAGAAGGCATCAAACTGGGGAAGGCATCAAACTGGGGAAGGCATCAAACTGGGGAAGGCAACAAACTGGGGAAGGCATCAAACTGGGGAAGGCTTCAAACAACTGGGAAAGGCATCAAATTGGGGAAGGCATCAAACTGGGGAAGGCATCAAACTGGGGAAGGCATCACACAACTGGGGAAGGCATCAAACAGGGGAAGGTATCAAACTGGGGAAGGCATCAAACTGGGGAAGGCATCAAACAACTGGGGAAGGCATCAAACTGGGGAAGGCATCAAACTGGGGAAGGCATCAAATAAATGGGGAAGGCATCAAACTGGGGAAGGCATCAAACTGGGGAAGGCATCAAACTGGGGAAGGCATCAAACAACTGAGGAAGGCAACAAACTCAGGAAGGCATCAAACTACGGAAGTCATCAAACTGGGGAAGGCATCAAACAACTGGGGAAGGCATCAAACAACTGGGGAAGGCATCAAAATGGGGAAGGCATCAAACAACTGGGGAAGGCATCAAACTGGGGAAGGCATCAAACTGGGGTAGACATCAAACTGTTGAAGACATCAAACAACTGGGGAAGGCATCAAACTGGGGAAGGCATCAAACTGGGGAAGGCATCAAACAACTGGGGAAGGCATCAAACTGGGGAAGGCATCAAACTGGGGAAGGCATCAAACAACTGGGGAAGGCATCAAACTGGGGAAGGCATCAAACTGGGGAAGGCATCAAATTGAGGAAGGTTTCAAACTGGGTAGTCATCAAAGTGGGGAAGGCATCAACCTGGGGAAGGCATCAAACTAGGGAAGGCATCAAACTGGGGAAGGCATCAAACTGGGGAAGGCATTAAACTGGGGAAGGCATCAAACTGGGGAAGGAATCAAACTGGGAACGGCATCAAACTGGGGAAGGCATCAAACTGGAGAAGGCATCAAACTGGGGAAGGAATCAAACAACTGGGGAAGGCATCAAACTGGGGAAGGCATCAAACAATTGGGGAAGCCATCAAACTGGGTAAGGCATCAAACTGAGGAAGGCATCAGTTTGGGGAAGGCGTCAAACTGGGGAAGGCATCAAACTGGGGAAGGCAACAAACTGGGGTAGGCATCAAACTGGGGAAGGCATCAAACAACTGGGGAAGGCATCAAATTTGGGAAGGCATCAAACTGGGGAAGGCATCAAACTGGGGAAGGCATCAAACAACTGGGGAAGACTCAAAACAGGGGAAGGCATCAAACTGGGGAAGCATCAAACTGGGGAAGGCATCAAACAACTGGGGAAGGCATCAAACTGGGGAAGGCATCAAACTGGGGAAGGCATCAAATAAAAGGGGAAAGCATCAAACTGGGGAAGGCATCAAACTGGGGAAGGTATCAAACAAATGGGGAGGGCATTAAACAGGGGAAGGCATCAAACTGGCGAAGGCATCAAACAACTGGGGAAGTCATCAAACTGGGGAAGGCATCAAACAACTGAGGAAGGCAACAAACTCGGGAAGGCATCAAACTACGGAAGTCATCAAACTGGGGAAGGCATCAAACAACTGGGGAAGGCATCAAACTGGGGAAGTCATCAAACAACTGGGGAAGGCATCAAACTGGGGTAGACATCAAACTGGTGAAGGCATCAAACAACTGGGGAAGGCATCAAACTGGGGAAGGCATCAAACTGGGGAAGGCATCAAACTGGGGAAGGCATCAAACTCGGGAAGGCATCAAACTACTGGGGAAGGCATCAAACAGGGGAAGGCATGAAACAACTGGGGAAGGTATAAAACTGGGGAAGGCATCAAAATGGGAAGGCATCAAACTGGGGAACGCATAAAACAACTGGGGAAGGCATCAAACTGGGGAAGGCATCAAACAACTGGGGAAGGCATCAAACTGGGGAAGGCATCAAACTGGGGAAGGTATCCAACAACTTGGGAAGGCATCAAACTGGGGAAGGCATCAAACGGGGGAAGGCATCAAACTGGGGAAGGCATCAAAGAATTGGGGAAGGCATCAAACTGGGGAAGGCATCAAACTGGGGAGGGCATCAAACAACTGGGGAAGGCATCAAACTTGGGAAGGCATCAAACTGGGGAAGGTATCAAACAGCTGGGGAAGGCATCAAACTTGGGAAGGCATCAAACTGGGGAAGGCATCAAATTGGGGAAGGTATCAAACTGGGTAGGCATCAAAGTGGGGAAGGCATCAACCTGGGGAAGGCATCAAACTGCGGAAGGCATCAAACTGGGGAAGGCATCAAACTGGGGAAGGCATCAAACTGGGGAAGGCATCAAACTGGGGAAAGCAACAAACTGGGGAAGGCATCAAACTGGGGAAGGCTTCAAACAACTGGGAAAGGCATCAAATTGGGGAAGGCATCAAACTGGGGAAGGCATCAAACTGGGGAAGGCATCACACAACTGGGGAAGGCATCAAACAGGGGAAGGCATCAAACTGGGGAAGGCATCAAACTGGGGAAGGCATCAAATAACTGGGGAAGGCATCAAACTGGGGAATGCATCAAACTGGGGAAGGCATCAAATAAATGGGGAAGGCATCAAACTGGGGAAGGCATCAAACTGGGGAAGGCATCAAACTAGGGAAGGCATCAAACTGGGGAAGGCATCAAACAACTGAGGAAGGCAACAAACTCAGGAAGGCATCAAACTACGGAAGTCATCAAACTGGGGAAGGCATCAAACAACTGGGGAAGGCATCAAACAACTGGGGAAGGCATCAAACTGGGGAAGGCAACAAACAACTGGGGAAGGCATCAAACTGGGGAAGGCATCAAACTGGGGTAGACATCAAACTGGTGAAGAAATCAAACAACTGGGGAAGGCATCAAACTGGGGAAGGCATCAAACTGGGGAAGGCATCAAACAACTGGGGAAGGCATAAAACTGGGGAAGGCATCAAACTGGGGAAGGCATTAAACTGGGGAAGTCATCAAACTGGGGAAGGCATCAAACTGGGAACGGCATCAAACTGGGGAAGGCATCAAACTGGAGAAGGCATCAAACTGGGGAAGGAATCAAACAACTGGGGAAGGCATCAAACTGGGGAAGGCATCAAACAATTGGGGAAGCCATCAAACTGGGTAAGGCATCAAACTGGGGAAGGCATCAGTTTGGGGAAGGCGTCAAACTGGGGAAGGCATCAAACTGGGGAAGGCAACAAACTGGGGTAGGCATGAAACTGGGGAAGGCATTAACAACTGGGGAAGGCATCAAATTGGGGAAGGCATCAAACTGGGGAAGGCATCAAACTGGGGAAGGCATCAAACAACTGGGGAAGACTCAAAACAGGGGAAGGCATCAAACTGGGGAAGCATCAAACTGGGGAAGGCATCAAACAACTGGGGAAGGCATCAAACTGGGGAAGGCATCAAACTGGGGAAGGCATCAAATAAATGGGGAAAGCATCAAACTGGGGAAGGCATCAAACTGGGGAAGGCATCAAACAACTGGGGAGGGCATTAAACAGGGGAAGGCATCAAACTGGCGAAGGCATCAAACAACTGGGGAAGGCATCAAACTGGGGAAGTCATCAAACAACTGAGGAAGGCAACAAACTCGGGAAGGCATCAAACTACGGAAGTCATCAAACTGGGGAAGGCATCAAACAACTGGGAAAGGCATCAAACTGGGGAAGGCATCAAACAACTGGGGAAGGCATCAAACTGGGGTAGACATCAAACTGGTGAAGGCATCAAACAACTGGGGAAGGCATCAAACTGGGGAAGGCATCAAACTGGGGAAGGCATCAAACTGGGGAAGGCATCAAACTCGGGAAGGCATCAAACAACTGGGGAAGGCATCAAACAGGGGAAGGCATGAAACAACTGGGGAAGGTATAAAACTGGGGAAGGCATCAAAATTGGAAGGCATCAAACTGGGGAACGCATAAAACAACTGGGGAAGGCATCAAACTGGGGAAGGCATCAAACTGGGGAAGGCATCAAACAACTGGGGAAGGCATCAAACTGGGGAAGGCATCAAACTGGGGAAGGTATCCAACAACTTGGGAAGGCATCAAACTGGGGAAGGCATCAAACGGGGGAAGGCATCAAACTGGGGAAGGCATCAAAGAATTGGGGAAGGCATCAAACTGGGGAAGGCATCAAACTGGGGAGGGCATCAAACAACTGGGGAAGGCATCAAACTTGGGAAGGCATCAAACTGGGGAAGGTATCAACAGCTGGGGAAGGCATCAAACTTGGGAAGGCATCAAACTCGGGAAGGCATCAAATTGGGGAAGGTATCAAACTGGGTAGGCGTCAAAGTGGGGAAGGCATCAACCTGGGGAAGGCATCAAACTGGGGAAGGCATCAAACTGGGGAAGTCATCAAACTGGGGAAGGCATCAAACTGGGAAAGGCATCAAACTGGGGAAGGCATCAAACTGGGGAAGGCATCAAACTGGGGAAGAAATCAAACAACTGGTGAAGGCATCAAACTGGGGAAGGCATCAAACAAATGTGGAAGGCATCAAACTGGGGAAGGCATCAAACTGGGGAAGGCATCAAACTGGGGAAGGCATCAAACTGGCGAAGGCAACAAACTGGGGAAGGCATCAAACTGGGGAAGGCATCAAACAACTGGGGAAGGCATCAAATTGGGGAAGGCATCAAACAACTGGGGAAGGCATCAAACTGGGGAAGATATCAAACTGGGCAAGGCATCAAACTAAGGAAGGTATCAAACTGTGGAAGGCAGCAAACTGGGGAAGGCATCAAACTGGGGAAGGCATCAAACTCGGGAAGGCATCAAACAACTGGGGAAGGCATCAAACAGGGGAAGGCATGAAACAACTGGGGAAGGTATAAAACTGGGGAAGGCATCAAAATTGGAAGGCATCAAACTGGGGAACGCATAAAACAACTGGGGAAGGCATCAAACTGGGGAAGGCATCAAACTGGGGAAGGCATCAAACAACTGGGGAAGGCATCAAACTGGGGAAGGCATCAAACTGGGGAAGGTATCCAACAACTTGGGAAGGCATCAAACTGGGGAAAGCATCAAACGGGGGAAGGCATCAAACTGGGGAAGGCATCAAAGAATTGGGGAAGGCATCAAACTGGGGAAGGCATCAAACTGGGGAGGGCATCAAACAACTGGGGAAGGCATCAAACTTGGGAAGGCATCAAACTGGGGAAGGTATCAAACAGCTGGGGAAGGCATCAAACTTGGGAAGGCATCAAACTCGGGAAGGCATCAAATTGGGGAAGGTATCAAACTGGGTAGGCGTCAAAGTGGGGAAGGCATCAACCTGGGGAAGGCATCAAACTGGGGAAGGCATCAAACTGGGGAAGTCATCAAACTGGGGAAGGCATCAAACTGGGAAAGGCATCAAACTGGGGAAGGCATCAAACTGGGGAAGGCATCAAACTGGGGAAGAAATCAAACAACTGGGGAAGGCATCAAACTGGGGAAGGCATCAAACAAATGTGGAAGGCATCAAACTGGGGAAGGCATCAAACTGGGGAAGGCATCAAACTGGGGAAGGCATCAAACTGGCGAAGGCAACAAACTGGGGAAGGCATCAAACTGGGGAAGACATCAAACAACTGGGGAAGGCATCAAATTGGGGAAGGCATCAAACAACTGGGGAAGGCATCAAACTGGGGAAGATATCAAACTGGGCAAGGCATCAAACTAAGGAAGGTATCAAACTGTGGAAGGCAGCAAACATCTGGGGAAGGCATCAAACTGGGGAAGGCATCAAACAACAGGGGAATTCATCAAACTGGGGAAGGCATCAAACTGGGGAAGGCATCAAACAACTGGGGAAGGCATCAAACTCGGGAAAGCATCAAACTGGGGAAGGTATCATACTGGGGAAGGCATCAAACAACTGGGGTAGGCATCAAACAACTGGGGAAGGCATCAAACTGGGGAAGGCATCAAACAGGGGAAGGCATCAAACTGGGGAAGGCATCAAACTGGGGTAGACATCAAACTGGGGAAGGCATCAAACAACTGGGGAAGGCATCAAACTGGGGAAGGCATCACACTGGGGAAGGCATCAAACTGGGGTAGACATCAAACTGGGGAAGGCATCAAACAAATGGGAAATGTATCAAACTGGGCAAGGCATCAAACAACTGGGGATGGCATCAAACAACTGGGGAAGGCATCAAACTGGGGAAGGCATCATACTGGGGAAGGCATCAAACTGGGGAAGGCATCAAACTGGGATAGACATCAAACTGGGGAAGGCATCAAACAACTGGGTAAGGCATCAAACTGGGGAAGGCATCAAACTGGGGAAGGCATCAAAGAGCTGGGAAAGGCTTCAAACAACTGGGGAAGGCATAAAACTGGGGAAGGCATCAAACGGGGGAAGGCATCAAACTGAGGAAGGCATCAAACTGGGGAAGGCATCAAACTGGAAAAGGCATCAAACTGGGGAAGACATCAAACAACTGGGGAAGGCGTCAAACTGGGGAAGACATCAAACTGGAGAAGACATCAAACTGGGGAAGCATCAAACTGGGTAAGGCATCAAACTGGGAATGGCATCAAATTGGGGAAGGCATCAAACTGGGGAAGGCATCAAACTGGCAAGGCATCAAACTGGGGAAGGCATCAAACTGGGGAAGGTATCATACTGGGCAAGGCATCAAACAAATGGGGAAGGCATCAAACTAAGGAAGGTATCAAACTGGGGAAGGCATCAAACTGGGGAAGGCATCAAACAACTGGGGAAGGCATCAAACTGGGGAAGGCATCAAACAACTGGGGAAGGCATCAAACTCGGGAATGCATCAAACTGGGGAAGGCATCAAACTGGGGAAGGCATCAAACAACTGGGGAAGGCATCAAACTGGGGAAGGCATCAAACTGGGGTAGACATCAAACTGGGGAAGTCATCAAACAACTGGGGAAGGCATCACACTGGGGAAGGCGTCAAACTAGGGAAGGCATCAAACAACTGGGGAAGACATCAAACTGGGGAAGGCATCAAACTGGGGAAGGCATCAAACTGGGGTAGACATCAAACTGGGGAAGGCATCAAACGACTGGGAAATGCATCAAACTGGGGAAGGCATCAAACAACTGGGGATGGCATCAAACTGGGGAAGGCATCAAACTGGGGAAGGCATCAAACTGAGGAAGGCATCAAACTGGGGAAGGCATCAATGTGGGGAAGGCATCAAACTGGGGAAGACATCAAAGAACTGGGGAAGGCATCAAACTGGGGAAGGCATCAAACTGGGGAAGGCATCAAACTGGGGAAAGCATCAAACTGGGTAAGGCATCCAACTGGGAATGGCATCAAACTGGGAAAGGCATCAAACTGGGGAAGGCATCAAACTACTGGGGAAGGCATCAAACTGGGGATCGCATCAAACTGGGGAAGGCATCAAACTGGGTAAGGCATCAAACAACTGGGGAAGGCATCAAACAGCTGGGGAAGGCATGAAACTGGGGAAGGCATCAAACTGGGGAAGGCATCAAACTGGGGAAGGCATCAAACTGGGGAAGGCATCAAACTCGGGAAGGCATCAAACAACTGGAGAAGGCATCAAACAGGGGAAGGCATGAAACAACTGGGGAAGGTATAAAACTGGGGAAGGCATCAAAATTGGAAGGCATCAAACTGGGGAACGCATAAAACAACTGGGGAAGGCATCAAACTGGGGAAGGCATCAAACTGGGGAAGGCATCAAACAACTGGGGAAGGCATCAAACTGGGGAAGGCATCAAACTGGGGAAGGTATCCAACAACTTGGGAAGGAATCAAACTGGGGAAGGCATCAAACGGGGGAAGGCATCAAACTGGGGAAGGCATCAAAGAATTGGGGAAGGCATCAAACTGGGGAAGGCATCAAACTGGGGAGGACATCAAACAACTGGGGAAGGCATCAAACTTGGGAAGGCATCAAACTGGGGAAGGTTTCAAACAGCTGAGAAAGGCGTCAAACTTGGGAAGGCATCAAACTGGGAAAGGCATCAAATTGGGGAAGGTATCAAACTGGGTAGGCATCAAAGTGGGGAAGGCATCAACCTGGGGAAGGCATCAAACTGGGGAAGGCATCAAACTGGGGAAGGCATCAAACTGGGGAAGGCATTAAACTGGGGAAGTCATCAAAGTGGGGAAGGCATCAAACTGGGAAAGGCATCAAACTGGGGAAGGCATCAAACTGGGGAAGGCATCAAACTGGGGAAGAAATCAAACAACTGAGGAAGGCATCAAACTGGGGAAGGCATCAAACAAATGTGGAAGGCATCAAACTGGGGAAGGCATCAAACTGGGGAAGGCATCAAACTGGGGATGGCATCAAACTGGGGAAGGCAACAAACTGGGGAAGGCATCAAACTGGGGAAGGCATCAAACAACTGGGGAAGGCATCAAATTGGGGAAGGCATCAAACAACTGGGGAAGGCATCAAACTGGGGAAGATATCAAACTGGGCAAGGCATCAAACTAAGGAAGGTATCAAACTGTGGAAGGCAGCAAACATCTGGGGAAGGCATCAAACTGGGGAAGGCATCAAACAACTGGGGAATTCATCAAACTGGGGAAGGCATCAAACAACTGGGGAAGGCATCAAACTCGGGAAAGCATCAAACTGGGGAAGGTATCATACTGGGGAAGGCATCAGACAACTGGGGAAGGCATCAAACAACTGGGGAAGGCATCAAACTGGGGAAGGCATCAAACAGGGGAAGGCATCAAACTGAGGAAGGCATCAAACTGGGGTAGACATCAAACTGGGGAAGGCATCAAACAACTGGGGAAGGCATCAAACTGGGGAAGGCATCAAACTGGGGAAGGCATCAAACAACTGAGGAAGACATCAAACTGGGGAAGTCATCAAACTGGGGAAGGCATCAAACTGGGGTAGACATCAAACTGGGGAAGGCATCAAACAAATGGGAAATGTATCAAATTGGGGAAGGCACCAAACAACTGGGGATGGCATCAAACAACTGGGGAAGGCATCAAACTGGGGAAGGCATCATACTGGGGAAGGCATCAAACTGGGGAAGGCATCAAACTGGGATAGACATCAAACTGTGGAAGGCATCAAACAACTGGGGAAGGCATCAAACTGGGGAAGGCATCAAACTGGGGAAGGCATCAAACAACTGGGGAAGGCTTCAAACAACTGGGGAAGGCATCAAACTGGGGAAGGCATCAAACGGGGGAAGGCATCAAACTGAGGAAGGCATCAAACTGGGGAAGGCATCAAACTGGAAAAGGCATCAAACTGGGGAAGACATCAAACAACTGGGGAAGGCGTCAAACTGGGGAAGGCATCAAACTGGGGAAGACATCAAACTGGGGAAAGCATCAAACTGGGTAAGGCATCAAACTGGGAATGGCATCAAATTGGGGAAGGCATCAAACTGGGGAAGGCATCAAACTGGCAAGGCATCAAACTGGGGAAGACATCAAACTGGGGAAGGTATCAAACAATTGGGGAAGGCATCGAACTGGGGAAGGCATCAAACTGGGGAAGGCTTCAAACAACTGGGGAAGGCATCAAATTGGGGAAGGCATCAAACTGGGGAAGGCATCAAACTGGGGAAGGCATCACACAACTGGGGAAGGCATCAAACAGGGGAAGGCATCAAACTGGGGAAGGCTTCAAACAACTGGGGAAGGCATCAAATTGGGGAAGGCATCAAACTGGGGAAGGCATCAAACTGGGGAAGGCATCACACAACTGGGGAAGGCATCAAACAGGGGAAGGCATCAAACTGGGGAAGGCATCAAACTGGGGAAGGCATCAAACAACTGGGGAAGGCATCAATCTGGGGAAGGCATCAAGCTGGGGAAGGCATCAAATAAATGGGGAAGGCATCAAACTGGGGAAGGCATCAAACTGGTGAAGGCATCAAACTGGACAAGGCATCAAACAACTGGGGAAGGCATTAAGCAGGGGAAGGCATCAAACTGGGGAAGGCATCAAAAAACTGGGGAATGCATCTAACTGGGGAAGGCATCAAACAACTGAGGAAGGCAACAAACTCGGGAAGGCATCAAACTACGGAAGTCATCAAACTGAGGAAGGCATCAAACAACTGGGGAAACCATCAAACAACTGGGGAAGGCATCAAACTGGGAAAGGCATCACACAACTGGGGAAGGCATCAAACAGGGGAATGCAACAAACTGGGGAAGGCATCAAACTGGGGAAGGCATCAAACAACTGGGGAAGGCATCAAACTGGGGAAGGCATCAATCTGGGGAAGGCATCAAATAAATGGGGAAGGCATCAAACTGGGGAAGGCATCAAACTGGGGAAGGCATCAAACAACAGGGGAAGGCATTAAACAGGGGAAGGCATCAAACTGGGGAAGGCATCAAACTGGGAAAGGCATCAAACTGGGGAAGGCATCAAACTGGGGAAGGCATCAAACTGGGGAAGGCATTAAACTGGGGAAGTCATCAAATTGGGGAAGGCATCAAACTGGGAAAGGCATCATACTGGGGAAGGCATCAAACTGGGGAAGGCATCACACTGGTAAAGGAATCAAACAACTGAGGAATGCATCAAACTGGGGAAGGCATCAAACAATTGGGGAAGGCATCAAACTGGGGAAGGCATCAAACTGGGGAAGGCATCAAACTGGGAAAGGCAACAAACTGGGGAACGCATCAAACTGGGGAAGGCTTCAAACAACTGGGAAAGGCATCAAATTGGGGAAGGCATCAAACTGGGGAAGGCATCAAACTGGGGAAGGTATCACACAACTGGGGAAGGCATCAAACAGGTGAAGGCATCAAACTGGGGAAGGCATCAAACTGGGGAAGGCATCAAACAACTGGGGAAGGCATCAAACTGGGGAAGGCATCAAGCTGGGGAAGGCATCAAATAAATGGGGAAGGCATCAAACTGGGGAAGGCATCAAACTGGGGAAGGCATCAAACTGGGGAAGGCATCAAACAACTGAGGAAGGCAACAAACTCAGGAAGGCATCAAACTACGGAAGTCATCAAACTGGGGAAGGCATCAAACAACTGGGGAAGGCATCAAACAACTGGGGAAGGCATCAAACTGGGGAAGGCATCAAACAACTGGGGAAGGCATCAAACTGGGGAAGGCATCAAACTGGGGTAGACATCAAACTGGTGAAGACATCAAACAACTGGGGAAGGTATCAAACTGGGGAACGCATCAAACTGGGGAAGGCATCAAACAACTGGGGAAGGCATCAAACTGGGGAAGGCAACAAACTGGGGAAGGCATCAAACAACTGGGGAAGGCATCAAACTGGGGAAGGCATCAAACTGGGGAAGGCATCAAATTGAGGAAGGTATCAAACTGGGTAGTCATCAAAGTGGGGAAGGCATCAACCTGGGGAAGGCATCAAACTAGGGAAGGCATCAAACTGGGGAAGGCATCAAACTGGGGAAGGCATTAAACTGGGGAAGTCATCAAACTGGGGAAGGCATCAAACTGGGAACGGCATCAAACTGGGGAAGGCATCCAACTGGAGAAGGCATCAAACTGGGGAAGGAATCAAACAACTGGGAAGGCATCAAACTGGGGAAGGCATCAAACAGGGGAATGCAACAAACTGGGGAAGGCATCAAACTGGGGAAGGCATCAAACAACTGGGAAGGCATCAAACTGGGGAAGGCATCAATCTGGGGAAGGCATCAAATAAATGGGGAAGGCATCAAACTGGGGAAGGCATCAAACTGGGGAAGGCATCAAACAACAGGGGAAGGCATTAAACAGGGGAAGGCATCAAACTGGGGAAGGCATCAAACTGGGAAAGGCATCAAACTGGGGAAGGCATCAAACTGGGGAAGGCATCAAACTGGGGAAGGCATTAAACTGGGGAAGTCATCAAATTGGGGAAGGCATCAAACTGGGAAAGGCATCAAACTGGGGAAGGCATCAAACTGGGGAAGGCATCACACTGGTAAAGGAATCAAACAACTGAGGAATGCATCAAACTGGGGAAGGCATCAAACAATTGGGGAAGGCATCAAACTGGGGAAGGCATCAAACTGGGGAAGGCATCAAACTGGGAAAGGCAACAAACTGGGGAAGGCATCAAACTGGGGAAGGCTTCAAACAAGTGGGAAAGGCATCAAATTGGGGAAGGCAACAAACTGGGGAAGGCATCAAACTGGGGAAGGCTTCAAACAAGTGGGAAAGGCATCAAATTGGGGAAGGCATCAAACTGGGGAAGGCATCAAACTGGGGAAGGTATCACACAACTGGGGAAGGCATCAAACAGGTGAAGGCATCAAACTGGGGAAGGCATCAAACTGGGGAAGGCATCAAACAACTGGGGAAGGCATCAAACTGGGGAAGGCATCAAGCTGGGGAAGGCATCAAATAAATGGGGAAGGCATCAAACTGGGGAAGGCATCAAACTGGGGAAGGCATCAAACTGGGGAAGGCATCAAACAACTGAGGAAGGCAACAAACTCAGGAAGGCATCAAACTACGGAAGTCATCAAACTGGGGAAGGCATCAAACAACTGGGGAAGGCATCAAACAACTGGGGAAGGCATCAAACTGGGGAAGGCATCAAACAACTGGGGAAGGCATCAAACTGGGGAAGGCATCAAACTGGGGTAGACATCAAACTGGTGAAGACATCAAACAACTGGGGAAGGTATCAAACTGGGGAACGCATCAAACTGGGGAAGGCATCAAACAACTGGGGAAGGCATCAAACTGGGGAAGGCAACAAACTGGGGAAGGCATCAAACAACTGGGGAAGGCATCAAACTGGGGAAGGCATCAAACTGGGGAAGGCATCAAATTGAGGAAGGTATCAAACTGGGTAGTCATCAAAGTGGGGAAGGCATCAACCTGGGGAAGGCATCAAACTAGGGAAGGCATCAAACTGGGGAAGGCATCAAACTGGGGAAGGCATTAAACTGGGGAAGTCATCAAACTGGGGAAGGCAGCAAACTGGGAACGGCATCAAACTGGGGAAGGCATCAAACTGGAGAAGGCATCAAACTGGGGAAGGAATCAAACAACTGGGGAAGGCATCAAACTGGGGAAGGCATCAAACAATTGGGGAAGCCATCAAACTGGGTAAGGCATCAAAATGGGGAAGGCATCAGTTTGGGGAAGGCATCAAACTGGGGAACGCATCAAACTGGGGAAGGCAACAAACTGGGGTAGGCATCAAACTGGGGAAGGCATCAAATAACTGGGGAAGGCATCAAATTGGGGAAGGCATCAAACTGGGGAAGGCATCAAACTTGGGAAGGCATCAAACAACTGGGGAAGACTCAAAACAGGGGAAGGCATCAAACTGGGGAAGCATCGAACTGGGGAAGGCATCAAACAACTGGGGAAGGCATCAAACTGGGGAAGGCATCAAACTGGGGAAGGCATCAAATAAAAGGGGAAGGCATCAAACTGGGGAAGGCATCAAACTGGGGAAGGCATCAAACTGGGGAAGGCATCAAACAACTGGGGAGGGCATTAAACAGGGGTAGGCATCAAACTGGGGAAGGCATCAAACAACTGGGGAAGGCATCAAACTGGGGAAGGCATCAAACAACTGAGGAAGGCAACAAACTCGGGAAGGCATCAAACTACGGAAGTCATCAAACTGGGGAAGGCATCAAACAACTGGGCAAGGCATCAAACAACTGGGGAAGGCATCAAACTGGGGAAGGCATCAAACAACTGGGGAAGGCATCAAACTGGGGAAGGCATCAAACTCGGGAAGGCATCAAACAACTGGGGAAGGCATCAAACTGGGGAAGGCATCAAACAACTGGGGAAGGTATAAAACTGGGGAAGGCATCAAACTGGGAAGGCATCAAACTGGGGAACGCATCAAACAACTTGGGAAGGCATAAAACTGGGGAAGGCATCAAACTGGGGAAGGCATCCAACAACTTGGGAAGGCATCAAACTGGGGAAGGCATCAAACGGGGGAAGGCATCAAACTGGGGAAGGCATCAAAGAATTGGGGAAGGCATCAAACTGGGGAAGGCATCAAACTGGGGAGGGCATCAAACAACTGGGGAAGGCATCAAACTTGGGAAGGCATCAAACTGGGGAAGGTATCAAACAACTGGGGAAGGCATCAAACTTGGGAAGGCATCAAACTGGGAAAGGCATCAAATTGGGGAAGATATCAAACTGGGTAGGCATCAAAGTGGGGAAGGCATCAACCTGGGGAAGGCATCAAACTGGGGAAGGCATCAAACTGGGGAAGGCATTAAACTGGGGAAGTCATCAAACTGGGGAAGGCATCAAACTGGGAAAGGCATCAAACTGGGGAAGGCATCAAACTGGGGGAGGCATCAAACTGGGGAAGAAATCAAACAACTGATGAAGGCATCAAACTGGGGAAGGCATGAAACAAATGTGGAAGGCATCAAACTGGGGAAGGCATCAAACTGGGGAAGGCATCAAACTGGGGATGGCATCAAACTGGGGAAGGCAACAAACTGGGGAAGGCATCAAACTGGGGAAGGCATCAAACAACTGGGGTAGGCATCAAATTGGGGAACGCATCAAACAACTGGGGAAGGCATCAAACTGGGGAAGATATCAAACTGGGGAAGGCATCAAACTAAGGAAGGTATCAAACTGGGGAAGGCAGCAAACATCTGGGGAAGGCATCAAACTGGGGAAGGCATCAAACAACTGGGGAATTCATCAAACTGGGGAAGGCATCAAACTGGGGAAGGCATCAAACAACTGGGGAAGGCATCAAACTCGGGAAAGCATCAAACTGGGGAAGCTATAATACTGGGGAAGGCATCAAACAACTGGGGAAGGCATCAAACAACTGGGGAAGGCATCAAACTGGGGAAGGCATCAAACAGGGGAAGACATCAAACTGGGGAAGGCATCAAACTGGGGTAGACATCAAACTGGGGAAGGCATCAAACAACTGGGGAAGGCATCAAACTGGGGAAGGCATCAAACAACTGGGGAAGACATCAAACTGGGGAAGGCATCAAACTGGGGAAGGCATCAAACTGGGTAGACATCAAACTGGGGAAGGCATCAAACAAATGGGAAATGTATAAAACTGGGGAAGGCATCAAACAACTGGGGATGGCATCAAACAACTGGGGAAGGCATCAAACTGGGGAAGGCATCAAACTGCGGAAGGCATCAAACTGAGGAAGGCATCAAGCTGGGGAAGGCATCAAACTGGGGAAGGCATCAAACTGGGGAAGACATCAAACAACTGGGGAAAGCATCAAACTGGGTAAGGCATCAAACTGGGAATGGCATCAAACTGGGAAAGGCATCAAACTGGGGAAGTTATCAAACAACTGGGGAAGGCATCAAACTGGGGAAGGCATCAAACTGGGAATGGCATCAAACTGGGAAAGACATTAAACTGGGGAAGGCATCAAACAACTGGGGAAGGCATCAAACTAGGGAAGGCATCAAACTGGGGAAGGCATCAAACAACTGGGGAAGGCATCAAACTGGGGAAGGCATCAAACTGGGTAAGGCATCAAACAACTGGGGAAGGCATCAAACTGGGGAAGGCATCAAACAACTGGGGAAGGCATCAAACTGGGGAAGGCATCAAACGGGGGAAGGCATCAAACTGAGGAAGAAATCAAACAATTGGGGAAGGCATCAAACTGGGGAAGGCATCAAACTGGGGAAGGCATCAAACTGGGGAAGGCATCAAACAACTGGGGAAGGCATCAAACTGGGGAAGGCATCAAACTGGGGAAGGCATCAAACAACTGGGGAAGGCATCAAACTGGGGAAGGTATCAAACTGGGGAAGGCATCAAATTGAGGAAGGCATCAACTGGGGAAGGCATCAAACAACTGGGGAAGGCATCAAACTGGGTAGGCATCAAAGTGGGGAAGGCATCAACCTGGGGAAGGCATCAAACTGGGAAAGGCATCAAACAACTGGGGAAGACATAAAACAGGGGAAGGCATCAAACTGGGGAAGCATCAAACTGGGGAAGGCATCAAACAGCTGGTGAAGGCATCAAACTGGGGAAGGCATCAAACGGGGGAAGGCATCAAACTGAGGAAGAAATCAAACAATTGGGGAAGGCATCAAACTGGGGAAGGCATCAAACTGGGGAAGGCATCAAACTGGGGAAGGCATCAATCAACTGGGGAAGGCATCAAACTGGGGAAGGCATCAAATTGGGGAAGGCATCAAACTGGGGAAGGCATCAAACTGGGGAAGGCATCAAACAACTGGGGAAGACATAAAACAGGGGAAGGCATCAAACTGGGGAAGCATCAAACTGGGGAAGGCATCAAACAGCTGGTGAAGGCATCAAACTGGGGAAGGCATCAAACGGGGGAAGGCATCAAACTGAGGAAGAAATCAAACAATTGGGGAAGGCATCAAACTGGGGAAGGCATCAAACTGGGGAAGGCATCAAACTGGGGAAGGCATCAATCAACTGGGGAAGGCATCAAACTGGGGAAGGAATCAAACTGGGGAAGGCATCAAACAACTGGGGAAGGCATCAAACTGGGGAAGGAATCAAACTGGGGAAGGCATCAAATTGAGGAAGGCATCAAACTGGGGAAGGCATCAAACAACTGGGGAAGGCATCAAACTGGGTAGGCATCAAAGTGGGGAAGGCATCAACCTGGGGAAGGCATCAAACTGGGAAAGGCATCAAACTGGGGAAGGCATTAAACTGGGGAAGTCATCAAACTGGGGAAGGCATCAAACTGGGAACGGTATCAAACTGGGGAAGGCATCAAACTGGAGAAGGCATCAAACTAGGGAAGGAATCAAACAACTGGGGAAGGCATCAAACTGGGGAAGGCATCAAACAATTGGGGAAGGCATCAGACCGGGGAATGCATCCAACTGGGGAAGGCATCAATTTGAGGAAGGCATCAAACTGGGGAAGGCAACAAACTGGGGAAGGCATCACACTGGGGAAGGCATCAAACTGGGGAAGGCATCAAACAACTGGGGAAGGCATCAAATTGGGGAAGGCATCAAACTGGGGAAGGCATCAAACTGGGGAAGGCATCAAACAACTGGGGAAGACATAAAACAGGGGAAGGCATCAAACTGGGGAAGCATCAAACTGGGGAAGGCATCAAACAGCTGGTGAAGGCATCGAACTGGGGAAGGCATCAAACTGGGGAAGGCATCAAATAAAAGGGGAAGGCATCAAACTGGGGAAGGCATCAAACTGGGGAAGGCATCAAACAACTGGGGAGGGCATTAAACAGGGGAAGGCATCAAACTGGGGAATGCATGAAACAACTGAGGAAGGCACCAAACTCGGGAAGGCATTAAAATACGGAAGTCATCAAACTGGGGAAGGCATCAAACAACTGGGCAAGGAATCAAACAACTGGGGAAGTCATCAAACTGGGGAAGGCATCAAACAACTGGGGAGGGCATCAAACTGGGGAAGGCATCAAACTGGGGTAGACATCAAACTGGTGAAGGCATCAAACAACTGGGGAAGGCATCAAACTGGGGAAGGCATCAAACTGGGGAAGGCATCAAACTGGGGAAGGCATCAAACAACTGGGGAAGGCATCAAACTGGGGAAGGCATCAAACAACTGGGGAAGGTATAAAACTGGGGAAGGCATCAAACTGGGACGGCATCAAACTGGGAAACGCATCAAACAACTGGGCAAGGCATCAAACAACTGGGGAAGGCATCAAACTGGGGAAGGCATCAAACAACTGGGGAAGGCATCAAACTGGGGAAGGCATCAAACTGAGGTAGACATCAAACTGGTGAAGGCATCAAACAACTGGGCAAGGCATCAAACTGGGGAAGGCATCAAACTGGGGAAGGCATCAAACTGGGGAAGGCATAAAACAACTGGGGAAGGCATCAAACTGGGGAAGGCATCAAACAACTGGGGAAGGTATAAAACTGGGGAAGGCATCAAAATGGGACGCCATCAAACTGGGGAACGCATCAAACAACTGGGCAAGGCATCAAACTGGGGAAGGCATCAAACTGGGGAAGGCATCAAACAACTGGGGAAGGCATCAAACTGGGGAAGGCATCAAACTGGGGAAGGCATCCAACAACTTGGGAAGGCATCAAACTGGGGAAGGCATCAAACGGGGGAAGGCATCAAACTGGGGAAGGCATCAAAGAATTGGGGAAGGCATCAAACTGGGGAAGGCATCAAACTGGGGAGGGCATAAAACAACTGGGGAAGGCATCAAACTTGGGAAGGCATCAAACTGGGTAAGGTATCAAACAACTGGGGAAGGCATCAAATTGGGGAAGGTATCAAACTGGGTAGGCATCAAAGTGGGGAAGGCATCAACCCGAGGAAGGCATCAAACTGGGGAAGGCATCAAACTGGGGAAGGCATCAAACTAGGGAAGGCGTTAAACTGGGGAAGTCATCAAACTGGGGAAGGCATCAAACTGGGAAAGGCATCAAACTGGGGAAGGCATCAAACTGGGGAAGGCATCAAACTGGGGAAGGAATCAAACAACTGAGGAAGGCATCAAACTGGGGAAGGCATCAAACAATTGTGGAAGGCATCAAACTGGGGAAGGCATCAAACTGGGGAAGGCATCAAACTGGGGAAGGCAACAAACTGGGGAAGGCATCAAACGGGGAAGGCATCAAACAACTGGGGAAGGCATCAAATTGGGGAAGGCATCAAACTGGGGAAGGCATCACACAACTGGGGAAGGCATCAAACAGGGGAAGGCATCAAACTGGGGAAGGCGTCAAACTAGGGAAGGCATCACACAACTGGGGAAGGCATCAAACAGGGGAAGGCATCAAACTGGAAAAGGCATCAAACTGGGGAAGACATCAAACAACTGGGGATAGCATCAAACTGGGGAAGGTATCAAACTGGGGAAGACATCAAACTAGGGAAAGCATCAAACTGGGTAAGGCATCAAACTGGGAATGGCATCAAATTGGGGAAGACATCAAACTGGGGAAGACATTAAACTGGGCAAGGCATCAAACTGGGGAAGGTATCAAACTGGGCAAGGCATCAAACAACTGGGGAGGCATCAAACTAAGGAAGGTATCAAACTGGGGAAGGCATCAAACTGGGGAAGGCATCAAACAACTAGGGAAGGCATCAAACTGGGAAGGCATCAAACTGGGGAAGGCATCAAACAACTGGGGATGGCATCAAACTCGGGAAAGCATCAAACTGGGGAAGGCATCAAACTGGGGAAGACATCAAACAACTGGGGAAGGCATCAAACAACTGGGGAAGGCATCAAACTGGGGAAGGCATCAAACTGGGGAAGGCATCAAACTGGGGTAGACATCAAACTGGGGAAGGCATCAAACAACTGGGGAAAGCATCAAACTTGGGAAGGCATCAAACAACTGGGGAAGGCATAAAACTGGGGAAGGCATCAAACTGGGGAAGGCATCAAACTGGGGAACGCATCAAACAACTGAGGAAGGCGTCAAACAACTGGGAAAGGCATCAAACTGGGGAAGGCATCAAACTGGGGAAGGCATTATACTGGGGAAGGCATCAAACTGGGGAAGGCATCACACTGGGGAAGGGATCAAACTGGTGAAGGCATCAAACTGGGGAAGGTACCAAACTGGGGAAGGCATCAAACAAATGGGGAAGGCATCAAACTGGGGAAGGCATCAAACAACTGGGGAAGGTATAAAACTGGGGAAGGCATCAAACTGGGGAAGGCATCAAACTGGGGAAGGCATCAAACAACTGGGGAAGGCATCAAACTGGGGAAGGCATCAAACAAATGGGGAAGGTATAAAACTGGGGAAGGCATCAAACTGGGACGGCATCAAACTGGGGAACGCATCAAACAACTGGGCAAGGCATCAAACTGGGGAAGGCATCAAACTGGGGAAGGCATCAAACAACTGGGGAAGGCATCAAACTGGGAAAGGCATCAAACTGGGGAAGGCATCCAACAACTTGGGAAGGCATCAAACTGGGGAAGGCATCAAATGGGGGAAGGCATCAAACTGGGGAAGGCATCAAAGAATTGGGGAAGGCATCAAACTGGGGAAGGCATCAAACTGGGGAGGGCATCAAACAACTGGGGAAGGCATCAAACTTGGGAAGGCATCAAACTGGGGAAGTTATCAAACAACTGGGGTAGGCATCAAACTTGGGAAGGCATCAAACTGGGGAAGGCATCAAATTGGGGAAGGTATCAAACTGGGTAGGCATCAAAGTGGGGAAGGCATCAACCCGAGGAAGGCATCAAACTGGGGAAGGCATCAAACTGGGGAAGGCATCAAACTGGGGAAGGCATTAAACTGGGGAAGTCATCAAACTGGGGAAGGCATCAAACTGGGAAAGGCATCAAACTGGGGAAGGCATCAAACTGGGGAAGGCATCAAACTGGGGAAGGAATCAAACAACTGAGGAAGGCATCAAACTGGGGAAGGCATCAAACAATTGTGGAAGGCATCAAACTGGGGAAGGCATCAAACTGGGGAAGGCATCAAACTGGGGAAGGCATCAAACTGGGGAAGGCAACAAACTGGGGAAGGCATCAAACTGGGGAAGGCATCAAACAACTGGGGAAGGCATCAAATTGGGGAAGGCATCAAACTGGGGAAGGCATCAAACTGGGGAAGGCATCACACAACTGGGGAAGGCATCAAACAGGGGAAGGCATCAAACTGGGGAAGGCGTCAATCTGGGGAAGGCATCACACAACTGTGGAAGGCATCAAACAGGGGAAGGCATCAAACTGGGGAAGGCATCAAACTGGGGAAGACATCAAACTGGGGAAAGCATCAAACTGGGTAAGGCATCAAACTGGGAATGGCATCAAATTGGGGAAGGCATCAAACTGGGGAAGGCATCAAACTGGGCAAGGCATCAAACTGGGGAAGGTATCAAACTGGGCAAGGCATCAAACAACTGGGGAAGGCATCAAACTAAGGTAGGTATCAAACTGGGGAAGGCATCAAACTGGGGAAGGCATCAAACTGGGGAAGGCATCAAACAACTGGGGAAGGCATCAAACTGGGAAGGCATCAAACTGGGGAAGGTATCAAACAACTGGTGATGGCATCAAACTCGGGAAAGCAACAAACTGGGGAAGGCATCAAACTGGGGAAGGCATCAAACAACTGGGGAAGGCATCAAACAACTGGGGAAGGCATCAAACTGGGGAAGGCATCAAACTGGGGAAGGCATCAAACTGGGGTAGACATCAAACTGGGGAAGGCATCAAACAACTGGGGAAAGCATCAAACTGGGGAAGGCATCAAACAACTGGGAAAGGCATAAAACTGGGGAAGGCATCAAACTGGGGAAGGCATCAAACTGGGGAAGGCATCAAATAAAAGGGGAAGGCATCAAACTGGGGAAGGCATCAAACTGGGGAAGGCATCAAACAACTGGGGAGGGCATTAAACAGGGGAAGGCATCAAACTGGGGAAGGCATGAAACAACTGAGGAAGGCACCAAACTCGGGAAGGCATCAAAATACGGAAGTCATCAAACTGGGGAAGGCATCAAACAACTGGGCAAGGCATCAAACAACTGGGGAAGGCACCAAACTGGGGAAGGCATCAAACAACTGGGGAAGGCATCAAACTGGGGAAGGCATCAAACTGGGGTAGACATCAAACTGGTGAAGGCATCAAACAACTGGGGAAGGCATCAAACTGGGGAAGGCATCAAACTGGGGAAGGCATCAAACAACTGGGGAAGACATCAAACTGGGGAAGGCATCAAACAACTGGGGAAGGTATAAAACTGGGGAAGGCATCAAACTGGGACGGCATCAAACTGGCGAACGCATCAAACAACTGGGCAAGGCATCAAACTGGGGAAGGCATCAAACTGGGGAAGGCATCACACAACTGGGGAAGGCATCAAACTGGGGAAGGCATCAAACTGGGGAAGGCATCCAACAACTTGGGAAGGCATCAAACTGGGGAAGGCATCAAACGAGGGAAGGCATCAAACTGGGGAAGGCATCAAAGAATTGGGGAAGGCATCAAACTGGGGAAGGCATCAAACTGGGGAGGGCATCAAACAACTGGGGAAGGCATCAAACTTGGGAAGGCATCAAACTGGGTAAGGTATCAAACAACTGGGGAAGGCATCAAACGTGGGAAGGCATCAAACTGGGGAAGGCATCAAATTGGGGAAGGTATCAAACTGGGTAGGCATCAAAGTGGGGAAGGCATCAAACTGGGGAAGGCATCAAACTAGGGAACGCGTTAAACTGGGGAAGTCATCAAACTGGGGAAGGCATCAAACTGGGAAAGCCATCAAACTGGGGAAGGCATCAAACTGGGGAAGGCATCAAACTGGGGAAGTAATCAAACAACTGAGGAAGGCATCAAACTGGGGAAGGCATCAAACAATTGTGGAAGGCATCAAACTGGGGAAGGCATCAAACTGGGGAAGGCATCAAACTGGGGAAGGCAACAAACTGGGGAAGGCATCAAACGGGGAAGACATCAAACAACTGGGGAAGGCATCAAATTGGGGAAGGCATCAAACTGGGGAAGGCATCAAACTGGGGGAGGCATCACACAACTGGGGAAGGCATCAAACAGGGGAAGGCATCAAACTGGGGAAGGCATCAAACTGGGGAAGGCATCAAACAACTGGGGAAGGCATCAAACTTGGGAAGGCATTAAACTGGGGAAGGTATCAAACAACTGGGGAAGGCATCAAACTTGGGAAGGCATCAAACTGGGGAAGTCATCAAATTGGGGAAGGTATCAAACTGGGTAGGCATCAAAGTGGGGAAGGCATCAACCCGAGGAAGGCATCAAACTGGGGAAGGCATCAAACTGGGGAAGGCATCAAACTAGGGAAGGCATTAAACTGGGGAAGTCATCAAACTGGGGAAGGCATCAAACTGGGAAAGGCATCAAACTGGGGAAGGCATCAAACTGGGGAAGGCATCAAACTGGGGAAGGAATCAAACAACTGAGGAAGGCATCAAACTGAGGAAGGCATCAAACAACTGGGGAAGGCATCAAACTGGGGAAGGCATCAAACTGGGGAAGGCATCCAACAACTTGGGAAGGCATCAAACTGGGGAAGGCATCAAACGGGGGAAGGCATCAAACTGGGGAAGGCATCAAAGATTTGGGGAAGGCATCAAACTGGGGAAGGCATCAAACTGGGGAGGGCATCAAACAACTGGGGAAGGCATCAAACTTGGGAAGGCATCAAACTGGGGAAGGTATCAAACAACTGGGGAAGGCATCAAACTTGGGAAGGCATCAAACTGGGGAAGGCATCAAATTGGGGAAGGTATCAAACTGGGTAGGCATCAAAGTGGGGAAGGCATCAACCCGAGGAAGGCATCAAACTGGGGAAGGCATCAAACTGGGGAAGGCATCAAACTAGGGAAGGCGTTAAACTGGGGAAGCCATCAAAGTGGGGAAGGCATCAAACTGGGAAAGGCATCAAACTGGGGAAGGCATCAAATTGGGGAAGGCATCAAACTGGGGAAGACATCAAACTGGGCAAGGCATCAAACTGGGGAAGGTATCAAACTGGGCAAGGCATCAAACAACTGGGGAAGGCATCAAACTAAGGAAGGTATCAAACTGGGGAAGGCATCAAACTGGGGAAGGCATCAAACAACTGGGGAAGGCATCAAACTGGGAAGGCATCAAACTGGGGAAGGCATCAAACAACTGGGGATGGCATCAAACTCGGGAAAGCATCAAACTGGGGAAGGCATCAAACTGAGGAAGGCATCAAACAACTGGGGAAGGCATCAAACAACTGGGGAAGGCATCAAACTGGGGAAGGCATCAAACTGGGGAAGGCATCAAACTGGAGTAGATATCAAACTGGGGAAAGCATCAAACAACTGGGGAAAGCATCAAACTGGGGAAGGCATAAAACTGGGGAAGGCATCAAACTGGGAAAGGCATCAAACTGGGGAAGGCATCAAACTGGGGAACGCATCAAACAACTGAGGAAGGCGTCAAACAACTCGGAAAGGCATCAAACTGGGGAAGGCATCAAACTGGGGAAGGCATTATACTGGGGAAGGCATCAAACTGGGGAAGGCATCACACTGGGGAAGGGCTCAAACTGGAGAAGGCATCAAACTGGGGAAGGTACCAAACTGGGGAAGGCATCAAACAACTGGGGAAGGCATCAAACTGGGGAAGGCATCAAACAACTGGGGAAGGTATAAAACTGGGGAAGGCATCAAACTGGGGAAGGCATCAAACTGGGGAAGGCATCAAACAACTGGGGAAGGCATCAAACTGGGGAAGGCATCAAACAAATGGGGAAGGTATAAAACTGGGGAAGGCATCAAACTGGGACGGCATCAAACTGGGGAACGCATCAAACAACTGGGCAAGGCATCAAACTGGGGAAGGCATCAAACTGGGGAAGGCATCAAACAACTGGGGAAGGCATCAAACTGGGGAAGGCATCAAACTGGGGAAGGCATCCAACAACTTGGGAAGGCATCAAACTGGGGAAGGCATCAAACGGGGGAAGGCATCAAACTGGGGAAGGCATCAAAGAATTGGGAAAGGCATCAAACTGGGGAAGGCATCAAACTGGGGAGGGCATCAAACAACTGGGGAAGGCATCAAACTTGGGAAGGCATCAAACTGGGGAAGGTATCAAACAACTGGGGAAGGCATCAAACTTGGTAAGGCATCAAACTGGGGAAGGCATCAAATTGGGGAAGGTATCAAACTGGGTAGGCATCAAAGTGGGGAAGGCATCAACCCTAGGAAGGCATCAAACTGGGGAAGGCATCAAACTGGGGAAGGCATCAAACTGGGGAAGGCATTAAACTGGGGAAGTCATCAAACTGGGGAAGGCATCAAACTGGGAAAGGCATCAAACTGGGGAAGGCATCAAACTGGGGAAGGCATCAAACTGGGGAAGGAATCAAACAACTGAGGAAGGCATCAAACTGGGGAAGGCATCAAACAATTGTGGAAGGCATCAAACTGGAGAAGGCATCAAACTGGGGAAGGCATCAAACTGGGGAAGGCAACAAACTGGGGAAGGCATCAAACTGGGGAAGGCATCAAACAACTGGGGAAGGCATCAAATTGGGGAAGGCATCAAACTGGGGAAGGCATCAAACTGGGGAAGGCATCACACAACTGGGGAAGGCATCAAACAGGGGAAGGCATCAAACTGGGGAAGGCGTCAATCTGGGGAAGGCATCACACAACTGGGGAAGGAATCAAACAGGGGAAGGCATCAAACTGGGGAAGGCATCAAACTGGGGAAGACATCAAACTGGGGAAAGCATCAAACTGGGTAAGGCATCAAACTGGGAATGGCATCAAATTGGGGAAGGCATCAAACTGGGGAAGGCATCAAACTGGGCAAGGCATCAAACTGGGGAAGGTATCAAACTGGGCAAGGCATCAAACAACTGGGGAAGGCATCAAACTAAGGAAGGTATCAAACTGGGGAAGGCATCAAACTGGGGAAGGCATCAAACAACTGGCGAAGGTATCAAACTGGGAAGGCATCAAACTGGGGAAGGCATCAAACAACTGGTGATGGCATCAAACTCGGGAAAGCAAGAAACTGGGGAAGGCATCAAACTGGGGAAGGCATCAAACAACTGGGGAAGGCATCAAACAACTGGGGAAGGCATCAAACTGGGGAAGGCATCAAACTGGGGTAGACATCAAACTGGGGAAGGCATCAAACAACTGGGGAAAGCATCAAACTGTGGAAGATATCAAACAACTGGGAAAGGCATAAAACTGGGGAAGGCATCAAACTGGGGAAGGCATCAAACTGGGGAAGGCGTCAAACTGGGGAAGGCATCACAGAACTGGGGAAGGCATCAAACAGGGGAAGGCCTCAAACTGGAAAAGGCATCAAACTGGGGAAGACATCAAACAACTGGGGATGGCATCAAACTGGGGAAGGCATCAAACTGGGGAAGACATCAAACTAGGGAAAGCATCAAACTGGGTAAGGCATCAAACTGGGAATGGCATCAAATTGGGGAAGGCATCAAACTGGGGAAGACATCAAACTGGGCAAGGCATCAAACTGGGGAAGGTATCAAACTGGGCAAGGCATCAAACAACTGGGGAAGGCATCAAACTAAGGAAGGTATCAAACTGGGGAAGGCATCAAACTGGGGAAGGCATCAAACTGGGAAGGCATCAAACTGGGGAAGGCATCAAACAACTGGGGATGGCATCAAACTCGGGAAAGCATCAAACTGGGGAAGGCATCAAACTGGGGAAGGCATCAAACTGGGAAGGCATCAAACTGGGGAAGGCATCAAACAACTGGGGATGGCATCAAACTCGGGAAAGCATCAAACTGGGGAAGGCATCAAACTGGGGAAGGCATCAAACAACTGGGGTAGACATCAAACTGGGGAAGGCATCAAACAACTGGGGAAAGCATCAAACTGGGGAAGGCATCAAACAACTGGGGAAGGCATAAAACTGGGGAACGCATCAAACTGGGGAACGCATCAAACAACTGAGGAAGGCGTCAAACAACTGGGAAAGGCATCAAACTGGGGAAGGCATCAAACTGGGGAAGGCATTATACTGGGGAAGGCATCCAACTGGAGAAGGCATCACACTGGGGAAGGGATCAAACTGGGGAAGGCATCAAACTGGGGAAGGTACCAAACTGGGGAAGGCATCAAACAACTGGGGAAGGCATCAAACTGGGGAAGGCATCAAACAACTGGGGAAGGTATAAAACTGGGGAAAGCATCAAACAACTGGGGAAGGTATAAAACTGGGTAAGGCATCAAACTGGGGAAGGCATCAAACTGGTGAAGGCATCAAACTGGGGAAGGCATCAAACAACTGGGGAAGGCATCAAACTGGGGAAGGCATCAAACAAATGGGGAAGGTATAAAACTGGGGAAGGCATCAAACTGGGACGGCATCAAACTGGGGAACGCATCAAACAACTGGGCAAGGCATCAAACTGGAGAAGGCATCAAACTGGGGAAGGCATCAAACAAATGGGGAAGGCATCAAACTGGGGAAGGCATCAAACTGGGGAAGGCATCCAACAACTTGGGAAGGCATCAAACTGGGGAAGGCATCAAACGGGGGAAGGCATCAAACTGGGGAAGGCATCAAAGAATTGGGGAAGGCATCAAACTGGGGAAGGCATCAAACTGGGGAGGGCATCAAACAACTGGGGAAGGCATCAAACTTGGGAAGGCATCAAACTGGGGAAGGTATCAAACAACTGGGGAAGGCATCAAACTTGGGAAGGCATCAAACTGGGAAAGGCATCAAATTGGGGAAGGTATCAAACTGGGTAGGCATCAAAGTGGGGAAGGCATCAACCCGAGGAAGGCATCAAACTGGGGAAGGCATCAAACTGGGGAAGGCATCAAACTGGGGAAGGCATTAAACTGGGGAAGTCATCAAACTGGGGTAGGCATCAAACTGGGAAAGGCATCAAACTGGGGAAGGCATCAAACTGGGGAAGGCATCAAACTGGGGAAGGAATCAAACAACTGAGGAAGGCATCAAACTGGGGAAGGCATCAAACAATTGTGGAACGCATCAAACTGGGGAAGGCATCAAACTGGGGAAGGCATCAAACTGGGGAAGGCATCAAACTGGGGAAGGCAACAAACTGGGGAAGGCATCAAACTGGGGAAGGCATCAAACAACTGGGGAAGGCATCAAATTGGGGAAGGCATCAAACTGGGGAAGGCATCAAACTGGGGAAGGCATCACACAACTGGGGAAGGCATCAAACAGGGGAAGGCATCAAACTGGGGAAGGCGTCAATCTGGGGAAGGCATCACACAACTGGGGAAGGCATCAAACAGGGGAAGGCATCAAACTGGGGAAGGCATCAAACTGGGGAAGACATCAAACTGGGGAAAGCATCAAACTGGGTAAGGCATCAAACTGGGAATGGCATCAAATTGGGGAAGGCATCAAACTGGGGAAGGCATCAAACTGGGCAAGGCATCAAACTGGGGAAGGTTTCAAACTGGGCAAGGCATCAAACAACTGGGGAAGGCATCAAACTAAGGAAGGTATCAAACTGGGGAAGGCATCAAACTGGGGAAGGCATCAAACAACTGGGGAAGGCATCAACCTGGGAAGGCATCAAACTGGGGAAGGCATCAAACAACTGGTGATGGCATCAAACTCGGGAAAGCAACAAACTGGGGAAGGCATCAAACTGGGGAAGGCATCAAACAACTGGGGAAGGCATCAAACAACTGGGGAAGGCATCAAACTGGGGAAGGCATCAAACTGGGGTAGACATCAAACTGGGGAAGGCATCAAACAACTGGGGAAAGCATCAAACTGGGGAAGACATCAAACAACTGGGAAAGGCATAAAACTGGGGAAGGCATCAAACTGGGGAAGGCATCAAACTGGGGAACGCATCAAACAACTGAGGAAGGCGTCAAAAAACTGAGAAAGGCATCAAATTGGGGAAGGCATCAAACTGGGTAAGGCATTATACTGGGGAAGGCATCAAACTGGGGAAGGCATCACACTGGGGAAGGGATCAAACTGGGGAAGGCATCAAACTGGGGAAGGTACCAAACTGGGGAAATCATCAAACAACTGGGGAAGGCATCAAACTAAGGAAGGTATCAAATTGGGGAAGGCATCAAACATCTGGGGAAGGCATCAAGCTGGGGAAGGCATCAAACAACTGGGGAAGGCATCAAACTGGCGAAGGCATCAAAC